>NC_065578.1:124182102-125382102 GCF_024542745.1 Macaca thibetana thibetana
AAAATTGCACCATGGCAGTCCAGCCTAGGCAACAAGAGCGAAACTCTGTCCCAAAAAAAAAAGAAAGAAAGAAAGAAAAAAAGGTACTATAGTGGATACTGTGGTGCCACCCAGATGTCCACCCCCATCAGGACTGAAGCATTCATCCTTGTCCTGCCCCTAGCACTTCTGGGAATTTTGGGTGACTGACAGTTCCCAGTTGCACTAGCATCTCTGGAAATTTGGGTGACTGACAGTTCCCAGCTGAGCTTCCTCCAGGAGTTGCCCTCAACTGAAAATTCATTCAAGATTATGCCCCCTCCTAAGACAGCCTGCATCTACTGATCAATGTGGAAGTATATTCCCCTGCATGATTCTGATTTCCTTGTCTCGGTGGGGCACAACTCTGCAGGGCCACAACAGTTCCTGAGTTCCTGCTGTCCAGTTCTAAGGCCCTCACTTTCTCCCAATGTTGTTGATCCTGAGAACATGACATAATGAACTTCTTTTACTCAAATCTCCATCTGAGAGTATGTTTCCCGAGGAACCCAGCCTGACAGTCAGTGCCAAGAGTGCTGAGGAAGCACATTCTAAAATGAGATTCTAAACTGGAAATACCTGCTGGCCCGCTGACAGGGAGGGCCACTAGCAGTAGGTGGAGCATGGAAATTCCCTAGCAGGGGATCAGTGCAACTGTCAAAGCTTTCACTAGTGCTGAACTGGGATGGGATCCTGGGGGAAGGCAATGCTTAGTGGGGGAAATATATCAGGTCGGATAAATATATCAGATTTTATAAAGACAATGGAATTGGATGGCTAGCTGGAGGCAATTAATGCATTGGACAAAGGCAATGAAAGGTTGAGGGTGACTGATCACCAAATAAAGTCTAAGAGTGAAAGCCCAAGGCCCTCCTTAGCAACTTAAAAGACGTTTTTTATCTTTTGCATCTAGAGGCCCCCAAAAATTGAGAATAAGTTCCAATATTTAATTGTAAGAGTTGCAGAATTCTCAACTCTGGCAAGAAGAAGTGAGACCCTGAGACATAGGAGTGGCGGCAGCTGGGTTAATGCTTTAAAAAATCTTGAATTTTTAAATTCTCCATCTTTTGGGCCTGCAGAAGTGCCCACTTGTTCCTGGTAAAGGCTATCACTACTTCCTTACTTAAGGATGATAGAGAAGCCTCTGGCTTGCAAGACCACACAGGTTCCCTTCAAAACCTACCCCACCTCCTCACCTGATCTGCAAACCAATAACTAGGATTAAGTCCTTTTAGAACTCAGCTAAGACTCCCCTAAGAGAAAACATGCACTATGCCCTGGAGATTCAAGAGGACCTAACTAGCAAATACAGGTTGGAGATGTATGGTACTGGATTCTGAGGCTATTGGATCAAGGAGGGTGGGACATAAAGTTTGATAAGGGAGAATATATGGATATGTGAGCCCATTCTTTTTTTTTTTTTTTTTTTTTTTTTAAGACAGAGTGTCACTCTTGTTGCCTAGGCTGGAGTGCAGTGGTGTGATCTCAGCTCACTGCAACCTCCAGCTTCCGGTTTCAAGCGATTCTCCTGCCTCAACCTCCTGAGTAGCTGGGATTACAGGCATATGGCTGCCACCACACCCAGCTAATTTTTGTATTTTTAGTAAAGATGGGGTTTCACCGTGTTGGCCAGGCTGGTCTCGAACTCCTGACCTTGTGATCTGCCCTGCCTCAGCCTCCCAAAGTGCTGGGATTACAGGCATGAGCCACTGCACCCGGTCTATGGGAGCCCATTTTTATGATATGGTATTTAATACTCTGACAAAGACCCCAAGAGATGTTGCTAACATTCTGATAGTGTAACTAAGTACCCCATTTTCCAAGCGATAGTTTATTTTTTTCTCTCATTTTCTCTTTTCTCCTTTTCCAAATGCAGTTATAGCCTTTTACCTCCTCTTTACCAGACACTCCCTACAAGGCAAGTTCATCTAACTGTGTGTTTAGAAGTCCCAGAGCAGAAGGTTACCTGAAGAGACAACCTACAAGTTGTCTCTTGTAGACAAGCAGGAGGTTACCTGAAGAGACAACCTACAAGTCCATCTACAAGCCAATGTGTGCCCGCTATGAGACTCTCTCACCTGGAGAGTTTTGGGCTGCTTTTCCCATGAAGGCACCAGTAGTCACCAGCTCGGCCACCCAGTAGAGAAGGCACCAAAGCGAGTATGCAGGCACCCCACTTGCCTGCTTCTTCCTCTGCATGCCATTTATATCAGCATGCCAGGTCCCCTTTTAAAAGCATCTGCTTTCTGCTCCAAAAGCGAAGTGATACCCTAAAAGCCGGAGGCTATACCTTCTTCTCTTAAGCTAACTGGAATAAAAAGTCACTTTCTTTATACCAGACCTTGCTCTTGTTAATTGGACTCTGCAAGCAGCAAGCGACTGAACCTGTTTTGGTTACAATAGGATGGCTCTGGGAAGCTTGGAGAAAGCCATGGCCCACATTAAGTGAAGTAGGCATGTGAGAACTGCTGTGGCAAACAGTGGAAGAAGTATTAAATGGCTCAAAAGAGTGGGCCTGCTAGGCCAGGCGTGGTGGCTCACGCCTGTAATCCCAGCACTTTGGGAGGCTGAAGTAGGAGGACTGCTTGAGCCCAGGAGTTCAAGCCCAGCCTGGGCAACATAATAAGACCCCATCTCTATTTAAAAAAAAAGAGTGGGTATGCTAGAATTAATATGTTATGTAAAGTCAGAAAACTCACCAAATGCTTATGTTCCATCAGACATCCCAAAGAATATTCACTTTCTTTAAAAGGCTCAAAAGAGTGGGCATGCGAGGCTGGGTGTGGAAAGAATACTCAGTTTCTTGAAGTGATGAAGAATGTGCTGGTAAGAGAAGCTCAGGGACTGCTGTTCTCTGTAGGCCAGGGCTGACATAGGGTATCCGGTCACAGAGCTGGGCTTACTGAGAGCAGAGGGACATTAGGATGCCAGAGTCAAAGTAGCAGAATTATTGTGCTGAGCAGAAAGGTTGGAGAGGTAGCCAGGGTCTGACCAGCAGAGAACTTTGGCGATCATTAATAGAGCATGGCTTCCTGAGGACAAGATAGATGGCACTCAACAAAGATATTGTTCAATGCATTAAAAAACAAACATACAACAACAAAGAGATTAAGGATGGATGATTAGGAGGTGGAGGGCAGCCACCCTGATAAAAAGTTACAATTCCTTACTGTTTCTGCACCCACCCAGCTTAAAAAAAATTCATCTTTATTGAGGCACAATTTACCTACATTAAAATTCACCCATTATAAATATATACTTTAATGAGTTTTACAGATATGTACAGTTGTTCAGCCATTAACACAAGATATGCAACATTTCCATCATGCCCCCAAATTTCCTTGTGGCCAGTGGTGCGCTGGATCCCACTTATGCCACCTTGTGAGATCCAGTTGTTAACTAGCCTCTCTTCTCTACTAAATGGTCAGTCACGTCACATCGGTAACTTGAAATTGGCAATGGAGGAGTATTTACACCATGGAAATCAGCGAATGCTACAAACCAGGGCTCCCTCTCCACCAAGAGCCAGTTGTTAAACATTTCCCGGGACACCACTGCTCATTCCCCTCTGCAGTCAATTCCCATCCACAGCTCTGGCCCCTAGCAACCACTGATAAATTGCCACTATGGTCTTGCTTTTTAAAGAATATCACATAAATGGAATCATATAGCATGTAGTCTTTTGTGTTCAACTTCTTTCATTACACTTTTAGGTTTATCACTGTTGTACATATCATTTATTTGTTCCTTTCTCTTATTGGGTAGTATTCCATTGTTTTTGCAGCAGCGATGGATGTTTGGATTGTTTCCATTTGGGGACTATTATGAATAAAACTCCTATGCACTTTAACATATCATTAGTAACTTTTCATTTCTCTTTGGTAAATATCTGGGAATAGGATTGCTGTGTTAAATGGTAAGTATATGTTTTAACTTTGTAAGGAGCTACCAAACTCTTTTCCAAAGTTCCTACCCCATTCTGCATTGCTACCAGCAATGTATGACCAGTTTATCTGCATTTTTAGCAGGATTTGGTGCTGTTGCTTTTTTTTATTTCAGTCATTCTGATAGGTGTGTAGTAACATATTGTGGTTTTAATTTACATTTCTCTGATAGCTAATCATGTTGAGCATCTTTTCATATGCTTGAATAGTCTTTTGGGTGAAATATATATTCATGTTTTTTGCCCATTTTCTAAGTGGATTGTTTGTGGGGTTTTCTTTGTTTTGTTTCTTTGATAGGGGTTCACTCTGTTGCACAGGCTGGAATGCAGTGGCATGATCATAGCTCACTATAACCTGGAACTCCTGGGCTCAAGTGTTCCTCCTTTCTCAGTCTCCCATGTAGCTGGGTCTACAGGTGTGCACTGCCACACCTGGCTAATTTTTAAATTTTTTGTAGAGATGGAGTCTCCTTATGTTATCCAGGCTGTTCTTCAACTCCTGGCCTCAAGTGATCCTCCTACCTTGGCCTCCCAAAGTGCTGGAATTACAGGCAGTTTTTTTTGTTTTGTTTTGTTTTTACTGTTGAGTTTGAGGGTTTTTCTTTTTTAAATATACTGAAGATACTGGTGCTTTGTTAGATATGTGATTTGCAAATATTTTCTCCCAATACCTTGTCTTTTCACCCTCTTCATATGGGCTTTCCAAGAGCAAAAGTTTTTAATTTTGATAAGGTCCAAAATCTCAATTTTTCTTTTCATGAATTGTGCTTTCGGTATCATATCTAAGTACTCTTTGTCTAATCCTAGAATTTGAAAGTGTTCTTCTATTTTAAAATAAGTTTTATAGTTTTACATGTTACATTTAAGTATTTAACCATTTTGAGCTAATTTTTGTAGAAAATATTAGACTTAGATTGAGTTTCATTTTTTGCCTATGGCTGTCCAGTTGCTGCAACATCATGTGTTGGAAAGGCTAGCTTTCCTCCAGTGAATTGATTTTTTAAAAAATTGAATTGAGGTAGTACCTTTTGATTGAATTGAGGTAGTACCTTTGTACTACCTCAGCACTATGTTGAATATAAAAACATTCAGACTTTCACCATTAAGTGTAATGTTAACTGTAAGCTTTTTACAGGTACTCTTTGTCAAGTTAAGGAAGTGTCTCTGTATTCTTATTTTTCTGAGAGTTGTTTTTTTCTTTAAATCACAAATGGGTGTTATTTTGTCAAATGAGTCTTCTGCATTACTTGATTTGATCTTGTGATTTTCTTCTTTAGAGTTTTAATCTGATGGATTACATTGATTGATTTTTGAATATTGAACCAGTCTTACATCTTTGGAATAAGATGGGTGTGGTGTGTAATGCTTTTTATACATTACTGATATCTGGTTTTTTTTGTTTTTTTGTTTTTTTGTTTTATTTTTTTTGAGACGGAGTCTCGCTCTGTCGCCCAGGCTGGAGTGCAGTGGCCGGATCTCAGCTCACTGCAAGCTCCGCCTCCCAGGCTCACGCCATTCTCCGGCCTCAGCCTCCCGAGTAGCTGGGACTACAGGCGCCCGCCACCTCGCTCGGCTAGTTTTTTGTATTTTTTAGTAGAGACGGGGTTTCACCGTGTTAGCCAGGATGGTCTCGATCTCCTGACCTCATGATCCGCCCGTCTCGGCCTCCCAAAGTGCTGGGATTACAGGCTTGAGCCACCGCGCTCGGCTGACTGATATCTGTTTACTGATACTTTGTTAATGCTTTTTGCATCTATACTCATGAGAGATTTTGGTTTGTACATATTTTATACTGTTTTGTCGTTTTCCCGCTCAGGGTAACACTGGCTTCATAAATGAAGCAGGAACTGTTCTTTCCTCCTCTATTTCTATTAGGTAGAATTGGTGTTAATTCTTCTTTAGACATTTGGTAGAATTCTCTAGTGAAACTATCTGGGACTGGAGATTTCCTTTCCTAGGGAGTGGGAGAAGTTTTAAATTATGAATTTAATTTCCTTAATAGTTACAGAGCTATTTAAATTGTATATTTTATATTGGGTTCATTGTGGTATTCGTGTTTTTCGGTTTGGTCCATTTTGTCTAAGTTGTCAATTTACGCATATAGATCCGTGGTATTCCCTTATACTTTGGATGTTTATAGTGATAGGTTGTTTCATTCCTGATACTGGTAATTTGTATCTTTTTGTTTTTCATCAGTTTTGCTGGTGGCCTGCCAATTTTAATAATTTTTTCCAAAGAAAGTTATTTGTTTTATTGATTTTGTTCATTGATTTTTAAAAAATAAATCTCATTGATTTCCTGGTTTTTTTTTTTTTTTTTTTTTTTTTTGGTATCTTCATTATTCCTTGCTCATGCTTGCTTTGGGTTTAGTTTGCTCTTCTTTTTCTAAGTTCTTGAGGTGAGAATTTAGATTATTGATGTTGGACTTTTTGATTTTCCTAATGTATACATTTAATGCTATATTTTTTCCCTCAGCACTGCTTTAGCTGTGTGACAGAAATTTTGATATGTTGTGTTTTCAGTTTTATTCAGTTCAATGTATTTCAAAACTCTTTTTTTTTCTTAAATCATCCAGTGGAATTCCTGGGTTTATGCAATCCTCTTGTCTCAGCCACCTGAGAAGCTGAGACTTCAGGCTTGCGCCTTTGCACTCAGGGCATTCAAGATATTTTTTAAAAATTTCCTTGAAACTCTCTCTTTGACCCATGGGTTTTTATGAAATGTGTTGTTTGACTTCTAAGTATTTGAAAATTTTCCTCCTATCTTCTTTATTTTTGAGACGGAGTTTCGCTCACTCTTGTCGCCCAGGCTGGAGTGCAATGGCGTGATCTTGGCTCACTGCAACCTCCAACTCCCAGGTTCAAGCAATTCCTGCCTCAGCCTCCCGAGTAGCTGGGATTACAGGTGCCCACCACACCCGGCTAATTTCTGTATTTTATTAGAGATGGGGTTTCACCGTGTTGGCCAGGCTGGTCTTGAACTCCTGGCCTCAGGTGATCTACCCGCCTTGGCCTCCTGAAGTCCTGGGATTACAGGTGTGAGCCACTGCTCCTGGCCCCCATCTTTCTATTATTAATTTGATTCCATAGTTGTCAGAGAACATATTGTATAGTGCAATCCTTTTTAATTTGTTGAGATTTGTTGCATGGTCTAGGATACGGTCCACCTTGGTGTATGTTCTGTGAGAGCATTAAAAAATGTGTACCCTGCTGTTGTTGGGTGTAGTGTTCTATGTAATGTCAATTAGGTCTTGTTGGTTTGATGATATTGTTGAGTTCTTCTGTATAGTTGCTGATTTTCTGTCTAGTTGTTCTATTCATTGTTGATAGAGGGGTGTTGATGTCTCCAAATATAATTGTGGATTTGTCTATGTCTGTTTTGAGTTCCATCAGTTTTTGCCTCACACATTTTTCAGCTTCTTTGTTTGGTGCATTTAGGATTATTATGTCTTATCGGTGGATTGACCCTTTTTATCACTATATGATGATCCTTTTTGTCTCTGATAATTTTCTTTGCTTTGAAGTCTACTTTATCTGTATAGCCGCTTTTGCTTTCCTTTGGTTAATGTTTGTCTTTTTTTGAGACAGTCTCACTCCATCACCCAGGCTGGAGTGCAGTGGCACCATCTTGGCTCACTGCAACCTCGGCCTTGTGGGTTCAAGCGATTCTTGTGCTTCGGTCTCCTGAGTGGCTGGGATTTCAGGCGCCCACCACCATTTCTGGCTAATTTTTGTGTTTTTTTAGTGGAGACGAGGTTTCACCATGTTGGCCAGGCTGGTCTTGAACTCCTAACCTCAAGTAATCTGCCTGCCCTGGACTCCCAAAGTGCTGGGATTACAGGTGTTAGCCACCATGTGTGGATTTTTTTTTGACAGAGTCTCACTCTGTCACCCAGGGTGGAGTCCAGTGGCACAATCTCGGGTCACTGCAATCTCTGCCTCTGAGGTTTAGGTGATTCTCCTGCTTCAGCCTCCTGAGTAGCCTGAATTACAGGTGCCTGCCACCAAGCCCAGCTAATTTGGTTAATGTCTGCATGATATAACTTTCCCCATCCTTCTACTTTCAGCCTGCCTATATCATTATATTTAAAGTAAGTTTCCTGTGGAGAGTACATAGTTTGGGTCATGCTTTTTAATTCATTCTACTAATCTTTATGTAGTTATTGGTATGTTAGGGCTTAAGTCTGCCAATTTTTGTTTTTGTTTGTTTTTTTCTGATTTTGGTTTCTTTGTTTTCTTTTCCCTACCTCCTAAAGATTACTTGAACATTTTTTAGAATTCTATTTTATCTATGGCATTTAAAAAAATATATGGAGCCCTTCACAAATTTGCGTGTTATCCTTACATAAAGGCCATGCTAATCTCTCTATCCTTTCAATTTTAATATATGTGCTGCTGAAGTGAGCACTTTCTACAGTGTTTTTGAGTATATTTGCATAGCTTTCTTATTGATTGTTCTAGGTATTATATTATATATACACATAATTTATTACAGCCTACTGTTGTCATTATTTTACCAGTATGAGTGAAGTATGGAAACCCTACCTCTCTTTGTCCCTGTTCCCTCTCTAATTTATAATTTCTAAAAACATTCCCTGTACATACCTTTAGAATAAAATCAGACAGTGTTGTAATTTTTGTTTCAACTGTCAAACATAGTTTAGAAAATTCGATAGAAGAAACGTCTATTGATTTTACCCATATTTTTTGCTAACTGTGTCTTTTCTTCCTAACGTTCCAAGATTTCTTTTTTCATTGTTTCCTTTCCATTTAGAGAATCTCCTTCAGCCACTTTTAGAGTAGGTCTACTGGTGACAAACTCTTTTTGTTTCCCTAAGAAAACTTCCGATAATATCTTAGTTTCCTCTTCATTCCTGGAGGATTTTTCTTTCTGTGTATAGAATTCTATTTCTTTCTGGTTATAGAATTCTGAGTTGACCGTTATTTTCCTTCAGCCCTTGAAAAATATTGTACCAATTCCTTCTGACTTCCGTGATTTCTGATGAGAAATCCATTGTCATTGAATTGTTTGTTTCCTTATAGTGACATTTTCAAGAGATTTTTTTCTTTGATTTCAGAAGTTTAATTTTAACATGCTTGGCACAGATTATTTAGGTTTATCTTGGTTGAGGTTTCCTCAGCATTTTTTCTTTTTCTTTTTCTTTTCTTTTTCTCTTTTTTTTTTTTTTTTTTTTTTTTGAGACAGAGTCTGACTCTGTTGCCCAGGCTAGAGTGCAGTGGTGTGATTAAAGCTTACTGCAGCTTTGACCTCCTGGGCTCAAATGATCCTCTCACAGCTGGGACCACAGGTGCATGCCACCATACCTGGCTAATTTTGTGTGTGTGTGTGTGTGTGTGTGTGTGTGTGTGTGTTTGTTTATTTTTGGTTTGGTTTTTTTAAGAGATGGGGTTTTAGCATGTTTCCTGGGCTGGTCTTGAACTCCTGGCCTCAAGCAGTCTGCCTTCCTTTGTCTCCCAAAGTGCTGAGATTACAGCCATGAACCACTGTACCGAGCCTTCCTCATCTTTTTGAATCACTACGTATATGAATCACTATGTTTATGTCTCCTGACAAACTTGGGAAGTTCTCAGTCATTATTTCTTGGTGTACTTTTTCAGCCCTGCCCTCTTTTGTTTCTTCTTCTGGGACTCCAGCGACAGGAGCCACAGGAGCATTAAATCTCTTGTTAGTCTCTCAGGTCCCTGGGGCTCTATTCATTTTCTCACTCTATTTTCTCTGTTGTTCAGATCGAGTAGTTTCTATTGTTTTACCGTATGCTGATTCTTCCCTTTGTTCTCTTTATTCTGCCATTGAGCCTATCCGCTGAGCTTTTCTATTTGGTTATTGTATTTTACAGTTTTAATATTTCTATTTGCTTCTTCCTTATACCTTCTATTTCTTTGCTGAAGTTGTATATTTTTAACTTTTTTTCAAGTGTGTTCAGAACTGCTTCTTGAAGCATTTCTATCATAGCTGCTTTAAAATCTTTGTCAGATATTCTAATATAGCTGCCATCTCAGTGTTGACATCTACTGTATTTTTTCATTCAGTTTGAGATCTGGACATTTTTGTATTATGTTATAAGACTTTGGATCTTAATTTAAAATTTTTATTTTAACTGACTTTGTCTGTCACTGCTTTGGCATGAGAGGGGGTGTCATTTCATTGCTGCCAGGTGAAGGGAGAAGTTCAGATTTCCCTCTGTACCTCTGTTGACACTCAAGCGGGACAGGTCTCCTCCTTACTGCTGGATGGGGCTGCTTGTTCCAGCCCCACGTGGTCTCTCCTGATACTGTGGTAGAGGTGGCCTCATTACCTGTGGGTGATGGTTAAGGTCCTGACTCTACTAGGCCTCCTCTGATACCAACCGAGGAGGAAAGCAGAGGGGTACCTCATTTCTGCCAGATGGATGTCCAGGTTCCCCATGGACACCACGGTCTTTATTGCCACCACGCTCACAGAGAGGAGGGCTCATTACTGGCTGGCTGGGACAAAAGTCCCAGTTCCCTACTTGGCCTTGTGTGACACCACTCTAGTGAGGGTATTGGGGTGGCCTGTTGCAACCTTGAGAGAGTGGAAGTCTAGGTTTCCCACTTAGTTTTGGCATGGGTTGGGGTAGGGCCACTGTAGTAGAGTTCTCTGGAGAAACAGAACCAATGGAATATATGTATAAATTGGCTCATGTGATTATGGAGGCTGAGAAATCCCATGATCTGCCATCTGCAAATTAGAGCCCCAGAAAAGTCCGTGGTGTAATGTCAGTCTGAGTCTGAAAGCCTGAGAACCAAGGGAGCCAGTGTTGTAAATTCCAGTCCAAGAGCAAGAGAAGACTGATGTCCCAGCTCAAGCAGGCAGGTAGGAAGCAAAACAGGGACATTTGTCCTTCCTTTGCCTTTCTGTTCTATTCAGGCCCTCAACAGACTGGATGACGTCACTCACACTGGGGAGAGTAATCTGCTTTACTGAGTCCATAGATTCAAAAGCTAATCTCATCCAGAAACACCTCACAGACCACCCAGAATAAAGTTTAATCTAGGCACCCTGTAGTATGGCTAAAAGTTCCTGTCTTACAGACTGCCCCTTGCCTTTGGCTAGCAGAAACAGGCTTTTGTTGGAGCTTTTCTTTTGCTTTTTGGTCTGTGCCCATTGGCATTTCCTGGTTGCTGGTTTCTTCAGCTCCAAGTGTCAAATAAATGGAGCTGAAAGAAAACTCAGAGAACTCACCACTGTGGTATTTCTTGGGTCTTTAGGTTTCTATCCAGTCTGCTTTCTTTTCTCCACCTTTCCAAGTCTTCTTATGTTTAATAAATAATTTCCAGGGTTTACGGTTGTTCTAGGAGTGGTGAAAATACATTACCCCATCCTCCCAGAGGCAGAAGTTCCATCCAGTGTATTTTCCATTTCAGATATATTTTTCATCTCAAGAAGTTCCATTTTGGTCTTTTAAGAATACCTTCCATTTCTCTCATTATATTTTTGTTTTTCTTTACATTATTTAACTAACAGATTAAATATGTTCACTTTAAATTTAATTCAGTATGATACTGTTAACCTTTACAAAAAGACAACTAGGAAAATGGCTAAATATTTATTTCTAGAACCCCTAATCTCACATATTTTTAAGTTCAGAACTAAAATACTATGTCTCCTCTGAGGGCCTAGTGAAATTAATAGTATAAACTCCTTTTTTGAACTTTTTCTCCTGACTGGGTCTGTTTTTATTTTTTTTAATTGACAAATAAAACTTGTATGTGTTTGTAGGGTACAACATGATGTTTTGATATATGTATACATTGTGGAATGGCTAAACCTAGCTAATTAACACATATATTACCTCACGTACTTATCATTTTTTGTGTGGTAAGAGCACATAAAATCTATTTTCTTTTTCTTTTTTTTTTTTTTTTTTTTTTTGAGATGGAATTTTGCTCTTGTTGCCCAGGCTGGAGTGTAATGGCACAATCTCAGCTCACCGCAACCTCCACCTCCCGGGTTCAAGTGATTCTCCTGCCTCAGACTCCCCAGTAGCTGGGATTACAGGCACGCGCCACCACGCCCAGCTATTTTTTGTATTTTTAGTAGAGATGGGGTTTCACCATATTGGCCAGGCTGGTCTCAAACTCCTGACCTCATGATCCACCCGCCTTGGCCTCCCAAAGTGTTGGGATTACAGGCGTGAGCCACAGCGCCTGGACATAAAATCTATTTTCTTAGCAATTTTCAAGCATGCAATAGATTATTAACTATAGTCTTTATGTTGTACAATAGATCGCTTGAACTTATTCGTTCTAACTGAAATTTTATATTATTTGACCAACACTTAGGTTGATTTCATATCTTGGCTGTTGTGAACAGTGCTGCAATGAACATGGAGTGCAGACACCTCTGTGACATAATGATTTTGTTTCCTTCAGGTATATACCCAGAAGTGAGATTGATGGATCATATAGTATTTCTATTTTTTGTTTTTACTTTTTTCTTTTTAGTACCACAGAAAAGTCTTCAATGGTAGTTAGAGTTTTGATTTTTAAAGAAATTACCATTTTCCATAATGGCTGTACTAACTGAAAATCCCAACAGTGGACCAGGGTTCTCTCTTCTCCTTATTCTTACCAACACTTGTTATCTTTTGTCTATTAGTAGCCATTCTAACAGATGTGAGGTGACGTTTCATTATGGCTTTAATTGAGCATTTTTTCGTATACTTGTTGGTCATTTCTTCATTTGAGAAATGTCTATTCAGGCCTTTTGCCTTTTTTTTTTTTTTTTTTTTTTTTTTTTTTTGAGACTGAGTCTCACTCTATTGCCCAGGCTGGAGTGCAGTATTGGGATCTCAGCTCACTGCAACTCTGGGTTCAAGCAATTCTCCTGTCTCAGCCTCCCCAGTAGCTGGGATTACAGGCGTGCACCACCACACCCGGCTAATTTTTGTATTTTTAGTAGAGACGGGGTTTCACCATGTTGGCCAGGCTGGTCTCAAACTCCTGACTTCAAGTGATCTGCCTGCCTTGGCCTCCCAAAGTGCTGGGATTACAGGTGTGAGCTTCTGCACCCGGCCCTTTGCCCATTTTTAAAGTCAGGTCATTTGCTTTCTCGCTATTGAATTGTTAGATTTCCTTATATATTTTGGATATTAACCCTTTGTCAAATGTATGGTTTGTAGATATTTTCTCCCACTGGGTAGGTTGTCTCTTTACTCTGTTGATTTTTTGCTTTGCTGTGCAGAGGCTTTTTATTTTGATGCAATTCTGTTTGTCTACTTTTGATTTTGTTGCCTGTGCTTTTGGGATCATATCTAAAAAATCATTTTTCAGACCAATGTCATGGAGCTTTCCCCCTATGTTTTCTTCTGGTAGTTTTATTGTTTCTGGTCTTACATGTAAGTCTTTACCCCATTTTGAGTTGATATTTACATATGGTATGAAATAAGGATCTACTTTCATTTCCTTTATTTCATTCTTAAGAACATGAAGGCCAGGTGCGGTGGCTCACACCTGTAATCCCAGCGCTTTGGGAGGCCGAGGTGGGAGGATCATCTGAAGTCAGGAGTTTGAGACCAGCCTGGACAATATGGTGAAACCCCATCTCTACTGAAAAAAATCAGCCGGGCATGGTGGCCGGCGCCTGTAATCCCAGCCACCGGGGAGACTAAAACAAGAGAATCACTTGAACCGGGGAGGTGGAGGTTGCAGTGAGCTGGGATCACACCACTGTACTCCAGCCTGGGCAACAAGAGTGAAACTGTATCTCAAAAAAAAAAAAAAAGCATATTTATATCTCTTTTAATGTCCTGTCTACTAATTCCACCATTTCTGACATTTCTGGGACTGTTTCTTTTGGTTCTGGGTAACATTTTCCTATTTTTTTTTTTTTTTTTTTTGAGACGGAGTCTTGCTCTGTCACCCAGGCTGGAGTGCAGTGGCCAGATCTCAGCTCACTGCAAGCTCCTCCTCTCGGGTTCATGCCATTCTCCTGCCTCAGCCTCCCGAGTAGCTGGGACTACAGGCACCCGCCACTTCGCCCGGCTAGTTTTTTGTATTTTTTAGTAGAGACGGGGTTTCACCGTGTTAGCCAGGATGGTCTCGATCTCCTGACCTCATGATCCGCCTGTCTCGGCCTCCCAAAGTGCTGGGATTACAGGCTTGAGCCACCGCGCCCAGCCTTCCTATCTATTTTTACAATCCTTTTTTTTTTTAAGAGACGGAGTCTTACTGTGTTGCCCAGGCTAAAGTTCAGTGGCTCTTATTGGGTGTGATCGTAGTGTATTACAGCCTCAAACTCCTGGCCTCAAGTGATCCTCCTGCCTCAGCCTCCTGAGTAGCTGGGACTACAGGTACATGCCACCACATCCAGTACAATAATATTAAATTGAATGTCAGACCTTGGGAATTTGATTTTGTTCAGTGCTAGGTTTTGTTGCATTTCTCTAATGAGTGTTGGACTTGGTTCTGCCATGCTTGGTATCAGTTCGATCATCAGTGCTTGCTTTCAAGCTTTGCATGATGGCTCCAGAGTAACCTTTATTCTATCGTTCACTACTAAGTCCTTTTAAAGTCTCTATATGATGCCCCATGTATTATAGGATCTATTCATATGGGCTGTCAGGAACATAAACAAAATATTCCCAGTCTTGTGTAAGTTCTGAGAATTGTTTGGCCTTTCATTTTCTGTTGTTGTTGTTGTTGTTGTTTTTAACCCCCTGCCCTGTGGAATTTTACCTCATTAACGTACATACCAGTATTCAGCCAAAGTTTTGAGGTCTGGGACCTCTTGGCAGATCTCCAAAGCCCTCTCTATATCATTCCCTCGTCTCTAGTGTTTTCCCTTTTAATCTTTCTTTTCTTTTCTTTTTTTCTTTCTTTTTTGTTTATTATTTTTTTGAGATGGAGTTTCGTTCTTGTTGCCCAGGTCGGAGTGCAATGGTGCGATCTCGGCTGACCACAACCTCTGCCTCCCGGGTTCAAGCGATTTTCCTGCTTCCGTCTCCTGAATAGTTGGGATTACAGGCATGCGCCACCATACCCAGCTAATTTTGTATTTTTAGTAGAGACAGGGTTTCTCCATGTTGGTCAGGCCAGTCTCAAACTCAACCTCAGGTGATCCGCCTGCCTCGGCCTCCCAAAATGCTGGGATTATGGATGTGAGCCACCATGCCTGGCCTTCCCTCTTAATTTCTAGCCAACGCATTCTCCACCAACTCTAATCTGTTTTCTCTACTCAATGAGACTGCTAGCTCTATTGGGGCTCCCCTCTCTGCACTGCTCCTAACAGTGTAGTGCAGGAAACTGCCTCTAGGCAGTAAGCTGAGGCAATCATGTGACTCACCTTGTTTCCCTTTTGTCAGTTAAAATTCTGCACTACCGGCTTTCCATTGTCTATAAATATTTCTTTCATAATTTTATCTGGTTTCATAGTTGTATAGTGGGAAGGCAATTTCTGTAGCTGTACTTCCTTCTTGGGAGAAGCGAAAGTCTTATTGGGACAATTTTTCAGGTGGAAACAATTTACTAAAAAGGCTATGTCTCTAGCAGAAAGGACCCTGAGACACCATGACAAGTATATAAGGTAGTAATTTTCCCAATCCTAACCCACAGGGACTTAAGATCTTTTATTTTCATAACACACATGAGAGAAAGAGGACTATGCAAACATTTAAAGCACTGTTGGAGAGTCCATTGACATTG
This sequence comes from Macaca thibetana thibetana, assembly GCF_024542745.1. NCBI lineage: Eukaryota > Metazoa > Chordata > Mammalia > Primates > Cercopithecidae > Macaca > Macaca thibetana. The sequence continues at coordinate 124,197,748 of NC_065578.1, forward strand.
ACACCCTAGGATCTGAAGCTCCACTCTGTTAGAGTGGTAGGGTGTGGAGGGTAGGTAATAATTGTATTCCAGCTCCAGGTCTGACTCTCAGTAGGTCTGTCAGGTTTACACTCACCTAGTGGTTATTTCATGAGTCCTTAACGGACAGTTGGAATAGACATATTTGACAGTTGGCAGAACCACCAGGTTGGTTTTTTGGTGTGTGATGTAGGAAATATCATAGTGAGGAAGACCAACATGAAGTGCCTGGAACTGCCTCCACCATTCCGGACCAATATAATAAATAAAAATTACCTACATCAGTGCCCCGCTTGAAGACCTAAGGCATGCAGAGGTGGTGGTGCCCATCATATTGCCATTTAATTCACTTGTCTGGCAACTGCTAAAACCAGACAGATCTTGGAGAATGAGTATGGATTACTGCAATCTCAATCAACAAATAATGCTAATTCTATCTGCTGTTCCAAATGTGGTATGTTTGCTGGAAAAGATTAACATAGCCTACATGGTATGTATTGATCTGGACAGTGAACCCTTTTTCATCCCTGTGAAAAGGAAGACCATAAAAGCTTGCTTCCACTGAGATGAGCAATAATATACATTTACAGTTTTGCCTCTGGACCGTGTAAACTCTCCTGCCTCTGTCATAATATAGTCTGAAGGGACCTGGACCATTCGGACATTCCATAGGACATCCCATTACTGCACTGATGACATCATGGTAATTGTACAGGATGAACCTGAAATGATGCCTATATCAGAGGCCTTGGTAGGATAAATTTTCTTCAAATAGTATTGCAAGAACCCTAAAAATATTCAGGATTTTGCCAGATCAGTGAGGTTTTTAAAAGTCCAGTGGTCTGAAGCATACCAGGGCATTCCCTCCAAAGATGATAAGATGAAATTTTGCATCTCATGTTTCTCACCACTAAAAAGCACAATGCCTTGCAAACATCTTGGGGTCTGTTGCTAGCATATTCCACACTTGGGAATGTTGCTCTGACCCAAATATCAGGTGACACAAAAGGCTGCCAATTTTGAGTGGGTCCCAGAGCAGGAAAAAGCTCTGTAACAGGTCAAGACTGTGGTACAAATGGCCCTGCTGCTTGGCTCACAAGACACCATATTATATTAGACGTGTCAGTGGTGAGAAAAGATCATATACTGTTAGTGATAAATCCCAATAGTAAGTCACACACCCCCTATAGTGCTGGAGCAATGCCATGCCATCTGAAACAGAGCACTATACACCTTTCAAAAGAGAGCTCCTGGAATGCTACTGAGTCCTAGTTGAGACAATGTGCTTACCTATGGGACGGTAAGTGATGATGTATTATAACCTGGGTTCTGTCAAACCCACAAGTCATAAGGCTGGGTGGGTCTACCAGTCATCCTTCATAAAATGAAAGTGGTATATGTAGAATTGGGCACAAGCAGGGCTGGAAGGCAAAAGTGAGCTACATAAGCAGGTGCCCAGATCCCCTGTCACCCACCACTGATGCACTGGTGGTTCTTTCTCAGTTTACATCTGTAGCCACATTGGTCAGCAATCCCTCATGACATGATGACAGAAGAGGAAAAAGGCTGAGCTTGGTTAATGTACAGGTTGTCTCAGTAGGTGAAAGTAAGCTGGAAATACACTGTGGCTGCACTATGGCCCCACTTAGAGATGGCCTGTGTACCTGCCAGAAGAAAGAATATATATAGATTCATGGGCCTGGAAGACAAACTGGAAGATTAAAAACGAGGAAGTGTGGGGGAAAGGCACATAATGTACCTGAGAATGGGTGTACAGTGTATGATTTTTGTATTGCAGGTTTTTTCCCATCAGATAACATCCACCACAGAAAAGGCACCAACCAAGCAGATGGAATGACTTTGCCAAATAATCTTAACCAGGCTTTATTGCTGGCACCCCAATGCTGGCAAAGTGATCATATGAATGGAGGAGCCACAGTAGAGCTAATGTAAGTGTTCAACGTCATGGACTCATCAAGTCTGATCTAACTACTGCATCAGTGAAATGTCCAGCTTGCTAGCAACAAAGACTAACTCTTAGCCTGATATCACCATTCGTCAAGGAAACCATCCAGCCACTTGGTGGTAAGTTGATTACACTGTATCCTTGCTACCTTGGAAGGGGAAGTGTTCTATATTGAAGGGGCATTGATGTATATTATGGGTATTGGTTTGCCTTTCCTGCCTGCACAGCCTTGGTCAGCAACACCATCCAAAAGTTTACAAAATTTTGATCCATTGGCCTGAAATCTTGTGTAGCATTGCATCAAACCAAGAGACCCACTTGATAGCAAGGAGGTAGAATGCTGGGTACATGATGGTGGGATCGGCTTTAATCACATACCATACTATGCAGAAGCTGCTCCCTGATACAGTGCTTTCTTGTGGGAAGGCAGGGACCCCAACAGAGGAAGCCATGGCAGAAGAACATAAATTGTGAAGATTTCACGGACATTTGTCCATTTGTCACTTCCGCAATCAATACTCTTGTGATTTCCTATGCCTGTCTTTATTTTAATCTCTTAATCCCGTCATCTTTGTAAGCTGAGGATATATGTTGCCTCAGGACCCTGTGACGATTGTGTTAACTGCACAAATTGTTTGTAAAACACGTGTGTTTAAACAATATGAAATCTGGGCACCTTGAAATAAGAACAGGATAACAGTGATGTTCAGGGAACAAGGGAGATAACCATCAGGTCTGACTGCCTGAGAGCTGGGCGGAACAGAGCCATATTTCTCTTCTTACAAAAGTGAGTAGGAGAAATATTGCTGAATTCTTTTTCTCAGCAAGGAACAGCCCTGAGAAAGAGAATGCGTTCCTAGGGCGAGGTCTCTACAATGGCCACTCTGGGAGTCTGTCTTATACGGTTGCAGATAAGGGATGAAATAAGCCCCGGTTTCCCGTGGCGCTACCAGGCCTATTAGGATGAGGAAATTCCCGCCTAGTAAATTTTAGTCAGACCAGTTGTCTGCTCTCAAACCCTGTCTCCTAATAAGATGTTATCAATGACAATGCATGCCCAAAACTTCATTGGCAATTTTAATTTTACCCTGGTGCTCTGCTCCCATTTGCCTTGTGATATTTTATTGCCTTGTGAAGCATGTGATCTCTGTGACCTACACCCTATTCGTACACTCCCTCCCCTTTGAAAATCACTAAAAAAAACTTGCTGGTTTTACGGCTCAGGGGGCACCATGGAAAATGCCGACATGTGATGTCTCCCCCAGACACCCAGCTTTAAAATTTCTCTCTTTTGCACTCTTTCCCTTTATTTCTCAGACTGGCCAACACTTAGGGAAATAGAAAAGAACCTACGTTGAATTATCAGGGGTGGTTCCCCCAATAGTGCTTGTTAAAAGCACAGCTAAGGCACCAGATTGGAGATGATACCTTGTAAGGAGGAGGCATCATCCTTCATGATGCAGTACATACCCGACTGAGACCAATTGCCATTGAATAGTGTATCCTTAAGGAAAATATATGGCTCTGGGGAACAAAGGGTGGGTGTAGGAGCAGCCCACCATTATCATCACTCCCAGTGATCCAATTGGAGAAACTGTGCCTTCTATCCCAACTCTGGTCTCTAAGGGTTTAGAAGTCCTGGTTCCCAGAAGGGGAATATTTGCACCAGTGGACACACTGAGTCTCACTAAACTTTAAGCTATGGCAGGCACCAGATTACTCCAACTCACTACCAAGAGACAAGAAAGGAAGGAAAGGAGTCATTATCAGGAGGTGGGGCTGCTATTACACAGTGGGGACAGGGAAGAATATATTGGGCACCCAGATCATCCACTTGAGTATGTTTCTCCTTGCCCAATTTTGATGATAAATGAACAAGTGCAGTCATAGCCTGAGAAGGGCATGATAGCCAGGTACCTCATCTGGTAACCCCCATGAACCAGAGGTACAAGTCTCAGGGAGTTAGGGAAAGATCAACAATGGGTAGTAGAGAAGGGAGGTGAATGCCAGTTGCAAACTCAAGCTACAGCAGCAGAGGCTGTGGCCTGTCCCAGACCTTCCTCTTTTAAGTTTCCCCAGAAAGAGATCCATCAGAATCCTGAAGAAACCATTCCAGAACTAATGAAACAAATCAGTCTGAGCAGTGCAAGGGGTGGACTGTAGTGTTGACTGCGGTGTGCTGCCCATATCTTCCCCTTCAGGACTGAAGCTGCTATGAACGCTGACAGCCGTCACCTGTGCCCCATTCGGGGCCTGCCTTTGGCTGAAGTCAGCCAACTCACTCAAGATCATACCCCTTTCCTGGTCAAGTAGGGAGATAAGGTCCAGCCTATTTGTCCTATTAGGGCATCCGGTAGAGCCATCCTTGTTTGAGTTCCTGGTTGACTGAGGCATTTGTTAAGACTGCATCGGCTCAATTTCTCCCTCTACCCAATTCTACTGCCTTTACTCCCCTACAGGTGTTGATGCAGATAATTCCTCCCAATAAACTTCCTGCACATGAATCTCCAACACAGTGTTTTTGCCAAGAACGCAACCTGTGGCAGGTATTTAAATGCTTTTTAAGGTTAGCTGTATTAAATGTGTGCCTGTTGCTCAATTTCAGAGAGCTTCATGATGGTCATGTTGAGAGATGCTGTGTTTAACGAGCCTACCATTTCAAGGACAATAGGAATGGGGATCACTGAAATGGCAAATTTCAGTGGGCTTGGGGCTCATGATGAGGCTGCAGGTCCTCTCCAAACCTCAGGAGCGTGTACAGGATGGCAGAACTCTATGCTTCAGTTTGGGGGTTAATTCTGGGTGTCCCCAACACACTAGGGATTAACTGGGGTACGGAAGTGTATGCATCTGCTTCAATCTAGATTAGCGCTTCCTAAATGCTGGGGTCTCTGCAAGTTAATGGAGGCTCAAACCTTTCAGGAAGTTCTGTTAAATCCAAGACTGAGTGTGCCTACCAAAAGCAGCCAACCATCTTTCAAAACAAGAGGGTCCTGCTGGGAGATACTGGCAATGATAAGTTCCTATAGGACCATAAGATCAGTCTGCAGCTGGGCGCGGTGGCTCATGCCTGTAATCCTAGCACTTTGGAAGGCTGAGGTGGGTGGATCACCTCAGGTCAGGAGTTCAATACCAGCCTGGCCAACATGGTAAGACCCTGTCTCCACTAAAAAAATACAAAATTAGCTGGGTGTGGTGGCAGGCACCTGTAATCCCAGCTATTCGGGAGGCTGAGGCAGGAGAATCACTTGAACCCGGGAGGTGGAGATTACAGTGAGCTGAGACTGTGCCATTGCACTCCAGCCTGGGCAACGAGAGAGAAACTCCATCTCTAAAAAAAGAAAATCAGTTTTGGCGTCAATATACCTGTATAGGCCGAGGGCACCTATATTTACACTGATTGCCCCTTCATTGGTAACGTCTCCATCTGAGGGTGGATCCTGTCTGCATGGTGACCAAGATAAAAGATGCAAAAGATCAACATCATCCACCAAGATTATTTCCACTACATGTATAAGTACAGTTGCTTCAAGAAGCACAAGAACATGTTAATGCACCCATCTCCTTGCATCAGGGATGTCCAGATCAGCAACATCATCATGGTTGGGTAAGCACCAGCATGAGCAAGATGGTGCACTTCAACATGCTCATGGTCCCCAGTGCCACCAAGAAGCAATTCCAGTTCTGAGTCTGGATGCCTGCCTACTCCCTAATATGTTATTTTCCTATTAAAAAAAAAAAAGGTGAGGAGGGGAGAAATGCTAAATTTCAGATAGTGCCAGCGCCAGACTTGAGTTATAGAGCTCTGTCAAGTATGAAGTTGGCTATAGTTATCAGTGCAACTATTGATGACGGACTTTCTCATTAGCTGAGAAGGGATGAAAGTGAATGGAAGTGCTTAACTGACTCAGAGTGGTAGGTGAGCTCAAATAGGAAAGAAACCAACATCTGGTATGGTATGGATAGCAAAGGAGTCAATGATCCCATCTACTACCCTAAACTGAATGACCTCACACTGTATTTGAGTGACCTTGGCACAATCCACCTGAAAATGAATGTTCTTTTTTCTACTAATGAAACTCTGAACTTATAGAAAACTATTTACTTTCAGGCCAGGCGTGGTGGCTCATGCCTGTAATCCCAGCACTTTGGGAGGCTGAGGTGGGTGGATCATGAGGTCAGGAGTTTGAGACCAGCCTGGTCAATATGGTGAAACCCTGTCTCTAGTAAAAATATAAAAAATTAGCTGGGTGCTGCGGCACATGCCTGTAGTCCCAGCTACTTGGGAGGCTGAGGCAGGAGAATCACTTGAACCTGGAAGGTTGCAGTGAGCGGAGATCATGCCACTGCACTCCAGGCTGGGCGACAAAGCGAGACTCCGTCTCAAAAAAGAAAAAAAAAAAAAGAAAGAAAACTATCTACTTTCCTTATCTCCCATCAAGACATCCATTCATCCATTCCAGAGTTACCTCACGACTAGCTCCCTATCTTAATCTTGGTCAAGGAAATTAAGGTAACTTCTTTTTCAGAATTTCGGGAGCTGGTTCAAGGAACAAGGTTCCCTTTTAAAGCTTCTTTCATCCCAGCTTTCCAACAATTACCCTTAGGCCTTATTCAGGTCTTAGAGAAGTAGAATCCATTGTGCTTATTCACACTGATGACTACATCAATATATCTAAGAAGAGTAAGTGTTAAGACCAAACACATCATCAACTTGTTCAGCATAATTTGTTCATACCACAGTAACTGTGGGATGCAGTCTAAGATACTCTCTTCTTTCCTTTGTAGCAGCAAACCTCTGTGGCTCAAGGAAGTATGTCAGTTGGACGTCCTGTCCCATCTACTCAAGACCAATAAACAACACTTAAAAAGAACATAATCTCTTTATGTCTGCTTGGGATACAAATGTTCAGTTTGGATGATGAGAATGTGGCAAGTACTGGAGACAATGGCTGGTTCTTCTGTTTGTCCCAATAAACTCCAATGGAGGAACAAGCTAAACAGGTTTTGGATAGTTTCGGTCTATTGTATCTGGCTTATCAAATCTACAGCCTGGTACTTCTGGAACAAGACTGCCCCAGTGACGATAGTTAAAGATGGTGAAAATGAAGAATTCAACATGTATACGCAGTGCAGTCTGATGTCTTCGGATGTTCTCTAAAATTCTGCATTTGGTCAGAACTGGGAGTGAGATCAAGGTGCTTGCCTATTTCTGCTCCACTGCTCCTGATTCTGCTTTGCTGTCTTGGAGGGAGAGATTTAGATCTGGGGGCTGGTGGGGGCCATGCGCTTGGCAGCTTGCTGAGCTAACCAGTACTTATACCTTTTGGTCTTGGGCTTCTCAAAGTTCACCACAGACATAGGCACTCTTATAGTATCAAGCCCATTTACCTGCACACAAAACAATGGAAATTCTCAGAGATCAGTCAGGTAGGTAAGAATTAACACTACCTAATCCCAGCTTTTCACCCTGACTTTTCTCCCAGTCAGAAAAAGGAGAGCTAGGGCTGGGCACAGTGGCTCATGCCTGTAATCCCAGCACTTTGGGAGGCTGAGGCGGATGGATCACCTGAGGTCAGGAGTTTGAGGCCAGCCTGGCCAACATGGGGAAACCCTGTCTCTACTAAAATACAAAAATTAGCCGGGTATGGTGGCATATGCCTGTAATCCCAGCTACTAGGCAGGCTGAGGCAGAAGGATCGCTTGAACCTGGGAGGTAGAGGTTGCAGCGAGCTGAGATCATGCCACTGCACTCTAGCCTGGGCAACAGAGTGAGACTCCATCTCAAAAAAAAAAAAAAAAGAGAAAAAGAAAAAAGGGAGAGCTAGGTGCCAGGTGTGGTGGCTAATGCCTGTAGTCCTAGCTAGCTACCTGGGAGGCTGAGGTGGGAGGATCACTTGAACGCAGGAGTTTGAATCCAGCCTGGGCAATGAAACAAAACCCTGTCTTGGGAAAGAAAAAGGAAAAAAAGGAAAAAGGGGGTGAAAAAGGAGAAAGAAAAGAAGAAAAGAAAGTATGCAAAACACTCACCGTCACCTCACACCAATACTCGCCCCACCGTGTGATAGGCTCTTCTGGTAACTTTAATGTATGTGGGGCAACCACAACACCAAGCTGGAAAAAAAAAAAAATCTCAGCTCAAATGAACTGTTTTTGTGACTGCCACTTTAGGTAACTTCATAAAGAGGGTTACAGGATTTCCTGCACAGGGATGAATAAAACTGGGGTGTCTACTCTGGCTGATTCCATGGGAGAGAAGGGCATACACCTTCATAGACAGTAGTAGAGAAATTCAATTCTGATTTCTCAGAAAGGGAGGTAGATTCACAGAGAAACAGGGTTTGAGGCCAAAACCACTTCATCTACAGAAGTAACAATTCTCCAGTGAGTCACAAATCCCCAGCATTTCCCTAGGTAGACAGGAAATAAATGGAAACCATCACCTTTTCCTACCAATCTTCAAATTCTATGTGACCATCCTCAGTCCTTAGCCATTTCCTTCCCACACGCCTGCAAACCAACCAAGAATACTTTCCCTAACTACAGCTGGATGATCACACCCCTCCCTAACAAAGGGATCAATCTCAGGCCTCCTTCCCAGAGGCAGCTTCCACCTCAGGGGTAGAGTGGTTTTTGGGAACACTCACATTCTTGAAGAAGTGGCGGGCAACTATTTCAGGGTTCAGCTCCCATTTGACATTGTTCTTCATTCCTACCTCCAGGCGACAGCTTTTTAGAAATTTCACTGTCTGAAAGGAATTATGAGTTGGAGTCAAAGGAGAGGAAACATGTCAGGTCACAAGGTATGCAAGCCAAGCACGATGGCTCACGCCTGAAATCCCAGCACTTTGGAAGGCCAAGGTGGGTGGATCACTTCAGCCCAGGAGTTTGAGACCAGCGTGGCCAACATGGTGAAACCCCGTCTCTACCAAAAATACAAAAATTAGCTGGGTATAGTGGCGGGCGCCTGTACTGATTATCTTCTCATGTGTCTATGTTCTCTCCAACTTGTACATAAATATCCTTGAAGGTGGAGGCCTCATCTCAGACTATTCCATGGGTTCCCTGATTCCCAGATTGGGACCTCCCTTGGTACTTTAGGGCACTTCACCCAACACATCAGGGATCTCCCAAGAGGTCTCCATACCGGTTTTGTGGGGCAGCCACAACACTTCCCCTTTCTCCCACTCTTGGATCTGCCTGCAATCAGGAGACCTCAAGGGAATCAGGAAGACTCTCAGGGTAAGGTTGTTAAGTCTTGTAAGTGATCAATAAATACTTTTTACATTTCTACTCACCGCTTCACCTGCCTTGGTCTGGAGCTTCTCTAATTTTCCTTCTTGTCTCAGCTAGAAAAGAAAGTTAAAGATGAAAAGCAGTAAGAGAAAAATGAACCCATGTTAAATAGCATCAAACTATTCCCATGCTGGGCATTGGCTGGGCTTCTGGATTCCTGTTCTTCTAGTTCCTATTTCATTTTCAAGTTAAATATCAAAGGGAAGGAAGCTGCGAGAGAAAAGTTGTTTTATCTCTCCAAGTCTCTGTCCTTCCTTTGAGCTCACCGATTTCTCCTCTTCAAACAGCTTCTTGTTTTCAGGGGATGCATATACAGCCAGTCCCTGAGGAAGGAGTCCATTCCGGCCCAAAGATTTCCTCACTGACACCAGGTCACCCCGGACTCCAATATCTGTCAATGAGAACAGAGAGAGGGGATTAGAACCATCTAGGAGTCCCTAAAGAAAAGATGATCAAAGAGAGAAGCACCTCTTTCTCACAGTGCTTATTTTTCCTAAAAGAAATGCTAATTCATACTCACTAGGAACAAGATTTAAGAGACTGCTAATTAGTTTCTTTACGACTTGATGTATAAATTTAATATCCCCTGTATACAGGGAGGAGTTGTCCCATGAGAGGATGTCAGTTGTGGCACAAATTGTCAGGCTCCTCTCCCCACACCCTGTTAACGATGTTGCTTGCTGTCTTTATGTTTTAATTTTCAATGCTGGAGGCCAATGTCACAATCACAATAGTTTTTATGGCTTCCTCTTCTCACATATAGAGCTGATTATTTCCACAAAGAAAAAACAAGGCAAACAGTTGAGGGGGACAGGCAGGAAAAAGCTGATGCCAAATTGGACCAGCCTCAGAGGAGGAGCCTCGGCCCGGGCCTTACTCTCCACCGACTGCGTGAGGATGAGCTCCAGGTTTTCCTTGGGCCGATGCTTCGTGTCCTCCACCAGCTTATAGACGCGATGTCGCCGGTGCAGGCGCGGCTTCCGGCCCTCCCCGGCCAGCGGTACCTTCCACCAGCGCTCCACGATGACCGTGCCCTGGCGGCCAGGAAAGCGACGGTGAGCTAGTCTCCACAAGGAACACCGTCTCCCTCCACCACGGCCGCCAGGCCTTAAAGGAAAGCCCGCCACCCCCACATCGGCCCCCTCCAGGTCCCAGTGAGCCTCCAGGAACAATACTCGAGCGTTATCTACCCCCTACCCCAGACTCGGCCCTCACCCGATTTTGAGAGAGGCTGAAGTCGCGCGCCAGGCCAGGGGAGTTCCCTTCATGTCGCGGCCGCAGTAGCTCCTGGATACCTCCCCGCAGCAGCCGCTCAGTGCCCGCCCGTAGCAGAGCTCTGCCCGGAGCCGTGACCACGAGCGCCGCCATGTTCGCAGGCACAGAATGAGACCTAAGGGAGGACCCCAGCGTCGGGCGGCAGGAAAGGCCCCCGCCAGGGCTGCCTGCGGCGCGCCGGGGCGGCTTTGGTCTGGGCTGAGCTGGTGGATGGGGATTGGGCCGGGGGACAGATGGCAGTGCGGCTTGCCTATTTTTTCTTTTTGGCAGAGGGGAGGGACGCCCAGAATTACTGACTGATAATGGAATGAGTGTTAGGTGGACTGACGCCGGAAAAGACGCTCTTCCTCTGGAAAGTGTGGGCTTTGCTTTAGCTCTAGTTGCTGGGGTAACTTTTAATTCTGACGTTTTGTGATGACTGGATACTGACGGGAGAATGAATGATGCTCTCACTTTTCCTTACTTCAAATCTACCTAAAAGTAGTAAAGGATGGGATCCCTTGGAAAATTCTGCCAGCTCCAGGAAGAGCCTAACCCTTAATCATTACACTGCAGTATTTAAGCTAATAAAGGAGAATTCTAAATCACAAGCTGTGTAAGCCATAGAAAAAAAGCAACTATAGTAGGGCCCCGACAGTTCCCTCTGGGGAGGGTCTCAGTACTGGACAGAAGACCATAAAAATTGGATGAAAGAAGGTCCGTTTGGCAGAGATTATGGAAAGACTGGCCCTTAAGCATACTGACCAGTCCTCCTTCCTGCTAAATACACTTTACGTGGCCTCCGGGACACCGGTCTTCTTCAGTCTCCTCTGCTGATTTCTCCTTTTCTCCCTGCTTCTTAGAATGCCCCCGGGACGGCCGGGGGCGGTGGCTCAAGCCTGTAATCCCAGCACTTTGGGAGGCTGAGACGGGCGGATCACGAGGTCAGGAGATCGAGACTATCCTGGCTAACACGGTGAAACCCCGTCTCTACTAAAAAATACAAAAAAAAAAAAAAAAAAAAAACAACTAGCCGGGCTCGGTGGCGGGCGCCTGTAGTCCCAGCTACTCGGGAGGCTGAGGCAGGAGAATGGCGTGAACCCGGGAGGCGGAGCTTGCAGTGAGCCAAGATCGCGCCACTGCACTCCAGCCTGGGCGACAGAGCGAGACTCCGTCTCAAAAAACAAAAAAACAAAACAAAACAAAACAAAACAAAAAAAAACAAACAAAGCCCCCGGGACTCCGTTTTTTAACCTTTACTCTTCTCAGTATACAGTCACTGTTGATCTCATCCGGTCTCGTGGCTTACAATACCATTTATATGCCAGTGACTCCCAAATTTCTAGTCCATTCTAGACATCTCCCAAACTCGTCTCAAATATTCAACTGTTACTCGTCATTTTCCTCTTATGTATCTAAAGGACACTTCAAAGTTAACTGTCCTAATTTATTTAAGGCCCCCCCCCGTCCCCAAAACTGCCCCATTTGCAGCCTTTCTCCTCTCAGTTGACAGAAACTCCATTCTTTCCATTCTAACTCTATTCCCTCATACTCCATCAGGAAATCCTGTGGGTTCTACCTTTAAATTACAGATAGTCCCTGACTTGGATTTACAATTTTTGAGTTTGTAATGGTGTGAAGGTGATGTGCACTCAGTAGGACATCAATAAGTTACATGAAATATTCAACACTTTATTATAAAATAGGCTTTGTGTTAGATGATTTTACCCAACTGTCGGCTAAGTTGTCTGAGCATGTTTAAGGTAGGCTAGGCTAAGCTATGGTGTTTGGTAGGTGTATTATATGCATTTTCAACTTATGATACTTTCAACATATGATGCGTTTATCAGGACATAGCCCTATTGTAAGTCAAGGAGCACTTGTATTTCCAGAATCCAACCATTTGTCACCACCTCCAATGCTCTACCCTGGAATAAGACACGACTTTCTCCTGGATTACTGCAATAGTCCCCTAAAAGATATCCCTTCATTCTCTACAGTTTATAATTCTCTGTAGCTTATTTATAGCAGCCAGAATGATCTTTTTAAAGCATAAGTCAGATCATATCATTCTTCCACCCAAAACTTTGTAATGACTTCCTCCTTTACTCAAGGTAAAAGAAAAAGGCCATCAAATGGTCTACAAGGCCATACGTAATCTGACCCCATTAGCTCCTCTGTAGTTTACACTGCTCCACCCACAGTGGCCTCCTTGTTTCTTGAAAACAGCAGGCACATTTCCTGCTCAGGGCTTTTGCACTGGCTACTTCTGCATTGGATGCTCTTATCCTCAGATGCTGGCTTGGTTAACAACCTCACATCCTCCAAGTGTTTAAATGTCAGTTTTTTTCAATGAGAGATTACCCTATTTGTTATTGTAACCCTGACCCATCCCCTTCATGTTCCTTATCTTCCTTTATCTTGCTCTATTCCCCCCACCCCATAGCAGTTACCTTCTAACATACTAAATAATTTACTATGTTTATTTTTCTAGGGTTGTCCTCTCACTTTTGGAAGATATGCTCCTTAGGGCAGGGATTTGTTTTGTTCATTGATGTATCTCAAGCACCTAGAATAGTGCCTGGCTCATAATAGACCCTCGATAAATATTTGTTGAATGGATAAATATGCAGAGGTCTCAAATTGGCAGCCCCAGAACCAAATTTTGCTTACAATGTATCAACCTTTTTTTAGTAGTCGATATTTTTTTAAATTGGAGAAATTTACTACAAAACTCTTTCCAGTTTCTGTTCAAAAATCATATGATACAGCACCATCAAGTCTGCATTCCTGCATGGAACTGGATGGAACTGAGTTGTGTGGACTTCCTTTAGATAAGGTGTGAGCTTTCCTATTTTGCTACAGCCCTACCCTGCCACTCCACTAATTTCCATAAGCCGTATAGGCCCCTGAAGGCATTTAGTTTGCAATTCCTACCCTACAAGGTAGGATTCAACAATCTGTAGCAACCCTGGGTTATTAAGGGTAGGGATAATAAAAACACTCAACTGGTATGAACTGGGAACCAACTAATCAGGTCACCACTGGATCAGAGCCTTGGAAGACTCCTGCAGTGTCAGATACCAACTCTTTATTTGCTGGATTTTAGGGGAAGGGGAGTGTCCCCAGAGGAGCAGGGTGGGTGGGCACAAGTGCTCAGGCAGGGCTTTTGGCCAACCAGTACAGAAGTCTTCAAGTTCTATTTTTAAATCATTCATACAGCCATAACGTGCATACTAGTCGAATATGAGCCTTAGATAAGGGATTACGGTAGGTGAGCAGCAGAGTGGAGTCCTGAGGTGACATAAGGGCTGACCCCTTGTCCATGTCATAGTGCCCAGCGGGTCACAATGACACCAGGTTGCCTAAACCTCTGCCACCCACCTGTGAACCTCACTTTGCCACAGGGAGGCACTGAACTGAAAAACTGCCTTGTAACAGGTGTCGCCCCTCTGTCTACTCCCTTTCTTATATCAAGAGGGGAAAAACACGTAACTACCTCTACCCGATCTGGTCACCATACGCCTATTACCTTTACTGTTACAAGTACCGGATCACCCTCCGGGAGAAGATGCTGCCTCGTTGTTATAAAAGGTACTTGTTTTCATCTCTATTTGTAGTTGTTTATATAAAATGTAAGGAAAAAGTGTAAGAATTTGAAAGAATTTCCCAAATAGCAAGAAATAACAACAGAATAGGGGGTGGAAAGCTGGCATGGAACTTTAGAATATTTCCATCTGGTTGACTCAGGAACATAGAAACAGGCTGGACAACAGAAAATACAGATCATGCCAGAGCCTGGTACTGTGTATCTAGAAGTTATGTCTTCCCATCTCAGATTCCAAGATAAACTAATTTGGGTCTCCTTCCCAACCAGCATCACTTATAAGGAAGAGGAGGACTTGACACTCCAGCCCCGTTCCTGCCTCCAGTGCTCCTGAGTCCCTAGTAGGCCTCCAGGTGGGCAAAAGCACCGAGCAGGGTAACCACGACCAGCTTAAAGAACTGTATTCGGTAAGTGAACTGTGAGCTGGTGCTGTGACAGGGCAGCCCTTTGCTTGCATACCTTGCAGAGGAGCGACATTGGCAAGTTGGAAGATCAATTATAGAGGTAGATGGAATCCTGGAATGCATGTGTAAAAGCTACTTTTTATATAGACAAGGATTCTGGCCCACAGACTATAAAATCAAGGTCATACAGATGGTAGTGAAAATCAGGATGGGAAAAAAGGGAGTGGGGACAAAGGTAGAACGAACTTTATAGGACTTCTGGGACATAAAGCTGTTTAGATGCTACGCAGGATCTGGAATCCAGAACTTGCCCACATATCACATTGCAATAACAAGCCTGGTTGTAATCACGGCATTTTAAATAGAAGAATTTAGAGAAAACCCATATAATGAAAAAAGTGGAAATTATTAGTGAGAAAGGAAGCACATTATAAAGCTTTGTTTAAATCCTAAGCTCTCTGATGTAAACATTTCTAAGTTCCTAAATGGTTATCGTACTCCTGCGTTGAAGTCAGCAGGCAGTAATACTGCCTCAGCTGGATTGTTTGATATAAAGGAGAACTCCATAATAGGCATAGGCTATTAGTTCCTAGGACTAAAGGATATTATTGCATCTTTAAGATCTTGGCTCCGATTCTCCCAGGCTCCCCCAATCAACGCCCACCTTGCTTCAACGGACACACCCCAATCTGCCTGAGGTCTGATTTGAAGGCTAGAGGAGCATTTTTACTCCTTTTCCAGGCTGGGAACTTGACGGTGCTAGCTACTGATCCCCTGCTCCACCAGGACCCAGTACAGTTAGACTTTCACTTCCGCCTCACCCCCCAAACCTCCGCCCATTGGCACGGCCTTCTCTGTGACCGTCGACTCTTCCTGGATATCCCATATCGGGCCTTGGATCAAGGCAACCGGGAAAGGTGACTGAGCCTGGAAGGGAGAATGGGGAGGGAACAGGTAGGGGATTTCACCCTTCTATCATGTCATAGTACATAGGGCTAATTCTAGAGCTAGATATAAGCAATCCATTCACCTGGCATGCAGACAAGCCTGTGAGCTAAGCCAGGATATGGGTTTCAAGGGATAAGAGTCCATGGGAAGTTGGACTCAGATCCAGAAATAGTTGAATAACGGGAAGTACTTTCTAACTGTTCATCTCAGTAGTCGTTTCTCTCCAGGCCCCTTCTGTGGCTTACATCCAGTGGTGTGCAATCTCTTGGCTTCAGAGAAAAATCTACCAAAACTAGTTTAACAACTTCCATTTCCTGGCTTGGGTGGGTGGAGGGCAGAAAACAACCAATAAGATTTTTTCTGCTCCAAGTAGGTGTCTTTCTGGATTCTGAGTTGGCCAAACATTTTAACTGTTTTTCTGTGGCTGCTAGTTTGACTGCAACGCTGGAGTACGTGGAAGAGAAGACAAATGTGGACTCTGTGTTTGTGAACTTCCAGAATGATCGGAACGACAGAGGTGGGGATCTGCTGCTCTTCCTTGCTCTTCGTGCTGAGGCAGCTGGATAACTCCTTTTCCTTTATAGGAGACCCTCTTCCCCCATCTTTAAAAATGCACCCTCAGGCATTTCAGGGATTCTTTTCTTCCCACCCACCGCGAAGGAAGTTAAAGTGCCTAGCATTCTGTTCCATCAAGTTACAAGTGGACTCTGAGGAAGCCCCTGCAGGTGGTGTTAGGGGCCAGACTGAAGGAGCACTGGCAAAATTAGACAGAATCCATTCGAAGGATGTGGTCAGCAGGACAAAATGGATCTCAAATATATTGAGCACGTACAATGTGAAAGGGTCAGACATAAGGCCAAGGGAATGGGAACATATTTAACCAGATGCCTGGAGCATATGTTACAAAAACCACAGCCTCTTGCCTCACGGAGTTCAAACTCTGTTGGATATAAGACAATGGATGGTGAATAACCATTCATAAGTGATAGCTACTATTTCAGAGCTTACTATGCCATCATTGTATTAGTATATAAGTAGACCTCACCAATCTCTAGTGTTAAGCACTTCATGAACATCTCATTTAATCTTAAATTCTCTGAGGAGGAAGGTTCTATGATTTATAAATGGAAAATTTTATAAATGGGAAACTGAAGTTCTGAAGGACTAACTCACAGAACAAGTGTTAAAGCCAAGGTTAGAGCCTAGGTCTGTTTGACTAAAGCACATCCTATATGCCTGCACTACACTGCTTCCCAGGGCCACTCCCTAGTGGAAGAAATCAAATCTGGGGGCATACATGTATTGAGTTTTAAAGCATGTTCTAATCATTTGTTCTATCCTTTCACAGGTGCCCTGCTGCGGGCCTTCAGCTACATGGGCTTTGAGGTGGTCAGACCAGGTCACCCTGCCCTCCCTCCCTGGGACAATGTCATCTTTATGGTGTATCCCCTTGAAAGGGATGTTGGCCACCTGCCCAGTGAGCCTCCTTGAACGTGCTTATTCCAACGCTTTGAGGGGCTGGAAGCCTTGACACCTGGGAATCAGGGGCCCGAGATGTAATTCAGAACACCTTCCATCCTAGGAATAAAGGGTAGTTGCAATCATCAAGTGTTCACTGTTTCTTGGGTGGGGGCGGGGGTGGGGGGTGGGAGTGGGTAATAGGGTTGGCTGGAGTGGGACATACACCTTACAGAGCTAAATTCACTAAAAAGACCACAGGTACCTGAACTACAGAGGGAAAGTACCCAAGGATTTTTGGTTCCCTTTGCCTTCCTCCATGCCCCAAACCATTTCCTCATTTATTCTAACCATTTACTGAGCACTAATCAGTGAACTCCCTAGTTCAGAAAGACTAAGCTTTGTTGGGCTGTTTTTATCCATATATTTCAGTTGAGGTGCTACAGATGTGGAGAAAACCAGAGAAGACATAGATCTCTTGGCTTTGGTCCAAGTGGGGGATTCTCAACAGACAGAATAGGTAACATAGAAGAGGGCATTCCAGGGAGCAGGAAAAGTACTGGGTTATACTAGCAGAATGACAACCCATCAGAATGGGCTGTAAACAGGTCAGACTTAAAGGCATATTAAAGAAAAAGACTTTTATACATAGTAACAAACTGCAGGTAAGAATGAGACATTACTCATTTTCCAGGGTAGGAAGTCTTATGATTTATATCAGGGATCTCTATCTTAAGAGTAAAGGTTCCCTAAGGAACTCTGGTAGCACCAATTCCAGGGCTGAGCATGCTTCAGCGAGTTCATTGCAGCCAACATCTGAAACATCAAATAAATGGAAGTCCCTTAAAGATTCCTCCAAGACTACATGAACTACTTCCCAGAGCTGTTCCTTCACCAGAACCTTTCTGCTAATTGGTACTGAGATTTTTCTTTTTTTTTTTTGGAGACAGCATTGGCTGTGTCACACAGGCTGGAGTGCAGTGGTGCAATCTTAGCTCACTCACTGCAACCTCTGCCCCCCGGGCTCAAGCGATCCTCCCACCTCAGCCTCTCAAGTAGCTGGGACCACAGGCACACACCACCATGCCTACTTTTTTGTATTTTTGGTAGAGATGGGGTTTCAGCATGGTGCCAGGCTGGTCTCGAACTCCTGAGCTCAAGCAATCTGCCCGCCTCAGCCTCCCAAAGCTTTGGGATTATAGGTGTGAGCCACCGGTGCCTAATACTGAGATTTTTCTGAGAAAATAAATTTTGAGAATTGTGGTTGTGAGAAAATATAGTTGCCATGTAGTATATAGGTAGACTTCACTAATCCCTAAATTTAAAAGACCTGTGTGAGGCATCCTTACGTGTTAATTTTTAATTTTCTAGTTTATCTTGCTTTATCCTTAAAAAAAGTTCATTTCACTTGCCATTTTTCTACCATCCACATTACTATACATTTATATTTACTTCCAAGCACCTCAAGTACTTCAGGGCTCTCACTGGAGCGTCACAGCACTGTCAGAAATGGAAAGATACTATAAGGAAACACGTTAAAATTTTGGAAAAAGTTTACAGTGGAGATCTACTCCTTAAAGATTCCTCCAAGACTACATGAGCTACTTACCAGAGCTGCTCCTAGAATCCAGGTTTCTCGAATCTTAATCTGGGCCTTTTCTTTTGAATAGTATAGGTGGGGTCTTACTCATATAGCCTAAACCTAAATTGGTTCTGGTTCTTAGTGAATTTGTTTTTTTGAGACAAGGTCTTGCTCTGTTGCCCAGGCTGGCGGTGTGGTGGCATGATCTGGGTTCACTGCAACCTCTGCTTCCCAGGTTCAAGTGATTCTCGTGCCTCAGCCTCCTGAACAGCTGGGATTACAGGTGCCTGCCACCACACCCAGCTAATTTTTCTATTTTTTTTTTTTTTTGAGACAGAGTCCCGCTCTGTCGCATAGGCTAGAGTGTAGTGGCGTGATCTCGGCTCACTGCAAGCTCCGCCTCCTGGGTTCACGCCATTCTCCTGCCTCAGCCTCCCAAGTAGCTGGGACTACAGGCACCTGCCACCACGCCCAGCTAATTTTTTGTATTTTTAGTAGAAATGGGGTTTCACCGTGTTAGCCAGGATGGTCTCAATCTCCTGACCTCGTGATCTGCCCGCCTTGGCCTCCCAAAGTGCTGGGATTACAGGCATGAGCCACCGTGCCCGGCTTTTTTTTTTTTTTTTTTTTGGAGACAGAGTGTCGCCCAGGCTACAGTGCAGTGGCGTGATCTCAGCTCACTGCAACCTCTGCCTCCCAGGTTCAAGTGATTCTCCTGCCTCAGCCTCCCAAGTAGCTGGGACGACAGGTGCATGCCACCACGCCCAGCTAATTTTTTGTATTTTTAGCAGAGATGGGGTTTCACCATGTTGGCCTCAAGTGATCTGCCTGCCTCTGCCTCCCAAAGTGCTGGGATTATAGGTGTGAGCTACCATGCCCAGCCAGTGAATGGTTATTTCTGAAGTGACTTTAGGAAAAGAATATGAATGTGTATATGGGAGGGACACTTGCCTTTCTGTGAGGCAGTTGGCAGTTTTCACCAGATTTAGGCTCACAGCCTGCTTCCACCTTGTGATTCAATCAGAATTTGGTTTTAGAAAATTTTCTTGAGAACTTTATTCGGCAAAAAAATCCTCCGAATGATTTAAACAGAACTGTATACTCTTCCTCTCTCTTCACGGGTGTATATGTGTGTATACATATAGATATTATACTAGCAATTTAGAAAATTTCCTGAGCCTCCTGTCTCCTTTCTACTTGTATTTTAACTAAAGGTTACGGAGAAATAGCCGAAGCAGTTTCAAAAGCCTGTCTCCAATAACATATCAGCAATTGAGGCTAGGAGGCAGTGTTCTCTTCCCACTTCCTAAGGCTTTTAAATATAATTATGCTAATTTTTGCCTTTGCCTCCTGATTCAACTGGAGTCTTTGAGTTCACCACTCAAAAGCTTTCCTTAACCAGAGTCACCTGATAAGGTGAGTCAGAAGTCTGCAGAATCTTCACTTCCAATGACCAAAGCCTGACTGTTTCCCAGCCTTGAAAAGGATACAGCTTAGCAGTAATGTGTATCATGACTGGTAGAGGGACTGAGCCTGACGCTGAATGGCCTGGAAGTAACACAGCAGTATTCAAACACTGGAGGGTTGGGGAGGGATCAGGAGGTGGAATGGGGGAGACACACTTGTAGTGTGGTAGTCCAATTTTTTGGTAGTCCAATGGGAGGAGAACATGAATTTGGTCCACAGCAAGCCAGACTGTATGTATAATAAAGGAAGGACTGCATGGATCCTTTATCATATACTCCTCTCCTCCAGGCACCAGTTCCTATGCCAAATCCTGCCAAAGACAGAAATACACAAAAAGCTTGAAAGTGCTCAATCTGAGAGCAAGTTAAGCTGCAGGAAAGCAGCTGCAAAGAAGTATATTAAGACAGGGCACAGGGAAGAGGGAATCAAAGCAAGTGCCCCACTGTCACCCTCATTGCTTTCCTGTTGCTACAGATAAGATGATAGCTGCACTCACACAGCAAAGCAGATGGCTGAGCAAGCTGAAGCCCAGACTTCAGAGTAAGTAGTCATCTTCAAGGTTATCATCACCAGACATGGAAGCAGCTTCTATTGAAGAGAAATAAGAAGGAGAAAGTTAGACACTGCCCTACCCTAGCAGGCACTGCCAGCGAGGCTCAAACGAAAAATAGACCTCTTGGTGCTCAATGACCTGACTAGGAACCAAGCCTTCAATTAACCTCCCTAGTCTGGAACGACTGAATGAGAAAAGTTAATCTCCAAAGATGCTCTAGGGAGGAAATACTGCTTGTACCTGATAAGCTGAGGCAGGACAGGGTATGTGTTATCTCTCCAGAGTTCTTTTTGGTCTCAGTGAGCAAGGTGCTGAGAGAGGCATCTGTTTCTGTGGCCTGAGTGGATGAAAACAGTAAAAACGGAGGAACATGTTGGCTTTTAGGAAAAAAGAGGCCACCTTTCATTCTTCTCATAGGACCTGGTTAAGGCAATTGCATTTGGCTACCAAGAGGGACAAAATGCTCCTTTGGTCAACTATTGGAGGAGCTCAAAGTCCTCAGGAAAGCTAACACAGTATCAGGACTATAAGTCCTTAGTGTCTATGTGCTAGATTTGCCTGGAAGCAGCACCCTGTATAACTACAATGGCTCACCATGTCCTTCAACATGTCTGGGACAGCTCTGTTTTCTTCTATGTCTTCAGGAAGCTCAATTGCGTATCCTTTGTGTACTAATTCTAGCCCAATATCAAGTTTCTGAGAAGAAAAATGAGAAGGGAATGATGTTCTCTCAGTAAGCAAGGGCAAATTTGAGGAAACAAGGCAGAAGGACTGACACTTCAAAGACATTCCTTTGGTGAGATGGTGAGAAGGATCTTAAAAGTAAGAGTAATATCAGATAAAGGTTTCTGAGAAAGAAAAAGTAAATTAGGCCATAAATATACTGAAGATATGGTAAGCAGTGAGTGAATACCAGTCTTACCTTCCCATTGCTAGTATCATATAAGTAGATCTTTGGCCAAGTTGAGATCCCAGTCTGGACATAGCTAGAGATTTTGGCTACCAGAGGCTTCCAGTCAGCACAATGAGTGAGTCTATCAAACTCATCCAAAGCTTCCTCTTCCCATTGGTCACCTGGCAAAAGATTGTAGGGGTTACTGCTGATAGGGGTGGGGATTATACCCTGGAGGGAAGCTGGAACTACCCTTTTCTACTCAGGAAGGCACCTGTGTCTTCTCTGGTCGGGTTGGGTCCGCCAGGCAAGTTTCTGGCTGCTGCTAGTGTTGGTGAGGAAAAGGCACCTGACTCCCCAGAATTCAAAAAGCCTGGGAATGTGAGAATTCCTTCCAATGAACTGTATGAAAGTTATTCTATTTGGAGGTAAGCTCAAAAGGTGGCATGACCAATTTACCTGAGGGAGCGATCCGTGCCAGACTACATTCTATTGCTTGAAATGGAAGGCTTAGGAAGTCACTCCTGAAGTAAAAGAAACTAAAATTAGAATCCTGGGGCCAGAAACATCTTCTTATATTGCTCCTTTAGAAAGAACCAACTAACATGAGACGATAACCATCTGCTCTCTGTAAACAGGTTCCCTTCCAAATCCCCCTGACAACTGCCAACAGCTCACCACTCTATGGCCAGAACTGAGTCAGTAGTTGGGATTCAGCTGACCTCAGCACTGACCTGAGAGCCCTGAGGTCCTTCAGTGGGCAATCTCCATTATCTCCAAAGTCAACAAAGTAGAGGTCCAAGTTCCCATTCTCCAAGGTGCCAAGGACCCTGGCTCGATACCAGGAACCATTTGTAGGTAAAGGTGCTGCTACAATGTCTCCTACATGCACAGTCAAGTCTTCAGGCTATATGTGGGGAGGAGGAGAAAAGCAGAGTTACCAAGTGGTAGGCTCATAAACAGAATCACAGGTGGAAGAAAGAACAAGTAGCTACTCCACAGGGAAAGGAAGAGAGTACAATGAAAAAGATCTGCCTTCTTTTCATTAAACCCCAGCCCTGTCCCTATGGCAACTCACCACACTATTCTCATAGTGCTGGGTCATCTCGTTGACAAGCTTATCCAATTGCAGGCTGCGGGAGCCAACGATCTGGATCCAGAAGTGGTTAGGGTGTTCAGAAGCAGAGACGTAGACTTCTAGGTACTCATCAGCATGGAAACTGAAGTCAGGACTGGGGACTAAACACAGAGATAAGGATGGTGGCCACATCGGACCCATCTCTGGTTGGAATGAAGAGATTACACCAGGGCAGTGAGAGGTACAAATACCAATGGCTGTTACCACTTTAAAATGGCAGGAGAGGCAACTGGATGAATCAAACAAGAATATCCTAAAGAAAGATACTAAGCTATCCTTTGTACCTTTCCATGTAACTGAGTAATAACAGCTTACATTCTTTGTCATGTGCTACATATTCAAATCAGTCACCAATTATAAAGAAGGTAAACCTCCATATGCTAGCTGCAGCATGGATCAGTAAAAAGATATGTGGACAGCAACCTTTACGTGGACAGCAACGGATGTGGGCCTGTTCCAGATCCCATTCTACCAATGACTGCTTATGTCACCCTGGACAAGTCTGTGAGCTTCTTGGGGACCCAGGTCCTCTTTGCCCACGCTAGCACCTATGTATAGAAGAGATAGCTCACAGCCTTTTCTTTTTCAATAGTGATGATTTTTAAAAACAATAATGAAACAGGCAATATAAAATCTGGCTGAGAATTTTACTTGTTGATAAAGTATGTCTAGGCTGGGCGTGGTGGCTCGTGCCTGTAATCCCAGCACTTTGGGAG
The DNA here is from genome assembly GCF_024542745.1 of Macaca thibetana thibetana. Taxonomy (NCBI): domain Eukaryota; kingdom Metazoa; phylum Chordata; class Mammalia; order Primates; family Cercopithecidae; genus Macaca; species Macaca thibetana. The sequence continues at coordinate 124,221,047 of NC_065578.1, forward strand.
GCCAAGGAGGATGGATCATTTGAGGCCAGGAGTTTGAGACCAGCCTGTCCAACATGGTGAAACCCCATCTCTACTAAAAAATACAAAAATCAGTCGGGGGTGATGGTGTGCATCTGTGGTCTCATCTATTCAGGAGGCTGAGGCATGAGAATCCCTTGAATCTGGGAAGCAGAGGTTGCAGTGAGCTGAGATCACGCCACTGCACTCCAGCCTGGGAGACAGAGGAAGACTCTGTCTCGAAAAAAAAATAAAAGTATGTCTAGAGAAACAATATCAGGTAAATCCAATTATTGGATGTATTACTCATTTGTTTCCTGTGTCAGCATTTCGCCATTTTCATCAGCTGTTTTATATTTAGAAAAATATTTATGTTTAGTATTAATTCAACTAAAATATTATTACCAGAAAGGATTATCTCTGATGATAGACATAAGTGTATTCATGAAACAAGCTTTTTATTGCTTTCTATTTTGGGTAATCTAAGCCAGTATTTCTTTTTAAAAAAATATTTAATTTTTTTGTTTTTGTTTTTGTTTTTTTGAGACAGGGTCTCACTGTCACCCAGGCTGGAGTGCAGCGGTGTAATCTCAGCTCACTGTAGCTTCGACCTCCTGGGCTCATGTGATTCTCCCATTTCAGCCTCTCAAGTAGCTGGGACCACAGGTTGCGCCACCACGCCCTAAGCCAGTATTTCTTTTTCTTTTTCTTTTTTTCTTTAGCAGAAAACCTAGGTTATTTGTTAAGCTGTTACAAAAACAAAACAATTACCATTTGAAGTACTTTTAGGACTTTATCCCAGACTCATTTGTTCTGTTACAGAAACTAACCTAGAAGGTTGGAAATTAAAGGATATAACCTAAGAGGTTATAACAGAGCAGGCTGGTAAAACATGGCAAAAGGAGCCCTCTCTTTCCCACCCTGTCTACTTATACCTCCAAGCTCCTGTGCATTCTCACCACATAGGTCTGTAGCTCATAAAAAATGCATACAGTGAAGGCAAGAATTATAGGCCTATTCAGAGGGTACCCAGACACAGAAAGTTTTGGGGCAAATAATAAACTACAAATATCCTCTTGGTTAATTCATCTTTGTTAATAAAGGTCACGTATCTATCTTTTGCTGGTGACAACTTATCTCAGTATAGTCTGTCTCAAGAAAGAAGTGGTTCAGGTTGGGTTTTGGAAAAGGAAGAAGACTTTCACCAACTTTGCTCCAGAGTGGAAGAGGCACCAAGTTCTCTCCTGCAATTAGGAGCTGAATCTTAAACCTGCATAAATCATTTTCAGTGATCAACATCTGTATCCTCAAATGTCCAGCAACTATTGGTGTGGATTCTACCTCCATCCCATCTTCATAACATCTTACTGAATCTTCTGTCCTGACCCCAGCCATATTATACTGGCTGGTCACAGACTGAGAAAGCATTCCTTCTAATCTCTCCAATGTCTAAGCCAGTATTTCTATGTTCTATGATTAATGGGCTCCCTCTTTGTTACATACTTTCAAACATGGACATCTCTGGGATGGCCTGGGCTCCAGACTTCTGAAAGCTGTCATCACTAGGTTTCTCCCAGGAACCTTCCTTTGGCACCACCACAGCCATGTCGCCTCCTCCTTTGGGTGGAGGAGTCACCAGGGGCGCAGCCGGCCCCATGCTAGAACTGGTGTTTTTCCACAAAGCCGGCTCTCCAGCTCCACCTGGCTCTGTGATGTCTTCTCTTCTCACACTGATTGGCTGTTTGCGTGGGACTCTGGTTTCTGCAGAATGAGCAATTCTCTTTCGAAGTTCTTCATCTTCTGAAACTTTCTCCAGTATCAAATGCTGTGGAAAATAAGAGAAAGGCTGATACTCTGACCCGGGATAGAGTAAAAGGATCTTCTCATGCTCAGGTATAATTCAAGTCTATTAGCTACTTGCCTTGGCTGCTGCCACTTCCTTCTGTGTTCCTGAGATTTTTATAAGTCTTGATAGTAGTAATGTCCCTTCTGATTCTTTGTCACAGGTAATTTTGGCTCCAGAGGCCTTACAGATAGAACGAATCGTCTCGCCGCCTCTCCCTACATTAAACAATACATAAAAACCTGCCCTTCCCTCCTGGCCAACCTTAGCTACTGGAGAAAGCACTGTTTTGCATATACTAGGAGAAGAGAATCAGTTCTCATTTCTAAAGTGAACAAAATTCAATATGTTGAATGGAAAGCAGGAGCTACTGAAATTATTACTGTGAAAAGGAGAATACCATATTCTTTGTTTTTTTCATTTTATTTAAACTATACTTTGGCTAACTTCATGTAATTTTCATTTTGACCACTCAGCATGGCCATACCAGGTCATAAGATATGCTACATGGTGTGTCAGAACACTGGATCAAGGACAGGACATTTCTCTGCCTCTAACAGCAGCACTAAGCGATGCTCTAGGGGAAATCATAAAAGGTACTCTCCAGAGCACTATCTTAAAAGACTTGAGATAACATGAGCATCCCAAGCTTCCCTTTAAAAATCAATTATAAGGTAAATATAATACATCTACTAGAACCCATAAAGAATCAATTTGTAAGGTTCAGATCACACAACTTTTTGAGGAAACAGGTTTGGTTTTACCACTAGTTCTGCAAACAGTAAACCTCTGGTCTCAATGCCCCTTTTTTCCCCCTCACATGGTAAAGGGGAACTAGGCGAGAAAAAATCCTTGGGAAGGTGTGAAAGAGAGGCAAAGGTAAAGAATAAAGGAAACAGTAGAGGAAGCCATCCAGTGGTACCTATGATTCTGCCCACAGATCTCTGGGGAACTGAAAGCTGCTCAGACACTGGGGTATTCTCTGTCAGGATCTGATGGATTGCTGCTTTGGCCTTGCACACCTGAACAGGAAAACCACTGATAAGCAGCACTCGCTCATCGCCTACATCCTCTGTGTCCACATCAATCCGAGCACCTGTCTGTTTCCGCAGCTGCAAAGAAAAGGACATTTGGCAGTACATTCTGGAAGAGTTCCCTTTTGAGCCCAGCTATAGACACTCTAAAACAAACCCTGGAGGTAGAGAGAGTTAGCCAAAGGCATCAGCTAATGCTATCTATACAACCAATCCTCAGTTACTTTATATACAACCTCAGTTGTTACTATCTATACAACCAGTCCTCACCTTATGGAAGGAAATTAGCAACAAATATAACCCCAAATAGCAGTGAATTCAAACCCATTTATCTTTGTGTTTAGAATCCTTTCCCCTCACTAATTTTATTTGGATTAGAGAATCAAATATTTTGTTTTCTTGACATTTCAGCTGAACAATGGAAGATGGTAAGAAGAACCAGGTAGTCATTCAATATTTACTGTCAATTAATGAGAGTTCATTAATTCCACAATAGAAAAGGATAATTTGGCCAGGCACGGTGGCTCATGCCTGTAATCCCAGCACTTTGGGAGGCCAAGGCGGGTGGATCATTAGGTCAGGAGATAGAGATCATCCTGGCTAACACAGTGAAACCCTGTCTCTACTAACAATACAAAAAAGTAGCGGGGCGTGGTGATGGGCGCCTGTAGTCCCAACAACTCGGGAGGCTGAGGCAAGAGAATGGTGTGAACCCGGGAGGCGGAGCTTGCAGTGAGCTGAGATAGCGCCACTGCACTCCAGCCTGGGTGACAGAGCAAGACTCTGTCTAAAAAAGAAGAAGAAAAGAAGAAGAAGAAGGAGAAGAAAGAGGAGGAGGAGGAAGAAGAAGAAGGAAGAAGAAGAAGGAGAAGAAGGAGGAGGAGAAGGAGGAGGAGAAGAAGGAAGAAGAAGAAAGAAGAAAGAAGAAAGAAGAAGGAAGAAGAAGGAAGAAGGAAGGAGGAAGGAGGAAGGAGGAAGGAGGAAGGAGGAAGGAGGACGGAGGACGGAGGACGGAGGACGGAGGAAGGAGGACGGAGGACGGAGGAAGAAGGAAGAAGGAAGAAGGAAGAAGGAAGAAGGAAGGAAGAAGAAGAAGAAGAAGAAGAAGAAGAAGAAAATTCAAGCTATAACATGCTGACATTCACCCAGTCAAAAACCCATATTTCAAACTAAGTCATCCTTTCTCTACGGAGAAGTACTCTTCTCTAGAAGGGAAGTCCAAAAAGTTTAGTTAGCTAAAAAGTTCCTCTATTTGTTCTTTTAAAAATATACATAGTGGCTGGGCCATCCCAGCACTCTGGGAGGCCAAGGCAGGCGGATCACCTGAGGTCAGGAGTTCAACATCAGCCTGGCCAACATGATGAAACCTCATCTCTACTAAAAATACCAAAAATTCGCCGGGCACAGTGGTGAGTGCCTGTAATCCCAGCTACTCGGGAGGCTGAGGCAGGAGAATCACTTGAACCCAGGAGGTGGAGGTTGCAGTGAGCTGAGATCATGCCATTGCACTGCAGCCTGGACAACAAGAACGAAATTCCACCTCAAAAAAAAAAAAAAAAAAAAAAAAATATATATATATATATATATATATACTCACACATACACACACACACATACACACACACAGAGTATGGGAATGTTTTGTGATATGGGGTCAGTGGAAGGAAACAAGAAATCAATAAACAGAATCAATCCTTGGGAAAGCAGACTGCCTGCTCAGACACTTACTTGTTTAATATTGGCTCCTTGCCGGCCAATGATGAGCTTCACAGCCTCCTGGGGAACCCGCATCTCTATCTCAATGTCATCTTCCCCAACAAATGTCAGCCGCTCTTCTGCACAGATCGTTGTTCATCAGATCAGACTTAGGTAACACCCAAAGCTATTATAACTACCAGTCCTCCCCAGAATCTGGCTGTCAAAGAGACACTGATCCAAGAGATAAAGTGAGGATCTCAACCATAGTAACAAGGAAAAGTGGCATCTGAATGGGAATTAGAAGGTCCCAAAAGATCAGAGATGGGCATTTTCTCTGGGACACTGTTTCAGATGCTAAAATGGGAAAAACAGACTCTGCAATAAAGAGGTGCTGGGGTCTGGGCAAATTACTTCTCCTAAGACATGACGAGAAGAATGAAGGCCAAAGGTTGTCTGAGGGGTCCATTAGGCTCAGAACTTCTCCTGACTGATATGTACATTAAGTCATTTCTCTAGGTCCTATTAGATCCAGCCTTTGAGGTAAGTGCCTTCTACTAACAACTAGGGAACAGGAATATAGAAAAAAGATGAGTACAGAAATTAAAAAAGAACTCTTTGCTATGTTGATGTTGCTGAATAAAACACATCAATGGAGTTATGATTCATTTCATAGACTGGCTTACTTTGCTATGTAAGAACATAGCAAAGACTAGGCCAGGTGTGGTGGCTCACGCCTATCATCTCAGCACTTTGGGAGACCAAGGCAGGTGGATCACTTGAGGTCAGCCACGCTGGTGGTGAAACCCCATCTCTACTAAAAATACAAAAATTAGCCAGGAGTGGTGGCGCATACCTGTAATCCCAGCTACTAGGGTGGTTGAGGCAGAAGAATTGCTTGAACCCAGGAGGCAGAGCTTGCAGTGAGCCGAGATTGCTCCACTGCACTCCAGGGTGGGCAACAGAGTGAGACTCCATATCAAAGCAAAAAAAAAAAAAAAAAAAGACTAAGTAATTTTAGTCAAAGATTCCTCACAGAAAGCCAATCACAATACCTGAGTCAGGCATGGAGGCACATGCCTATAATCCTAGCACTTTGGGAGGCCGAGGTGGGCAGGTTGCTTGAGCTCAGGAGTTCAAGACCAGCCTGGGCAACATGGCAAAACCCCATCTCTACAAAAAATACAGGTGTGTGGTACACGCCTGTGGTCCCAGCTACTTGGAGGCTGAGGTGGGAGGACTGCTTGAACCCAGGAGGTCGACACTGCAGTGAGCCAAGATTGTGCCACTGTACTCCAGGCTAGGTGACAGAAACCCCACAAAAACCCCACACAATACCTGGCAAGGAAAGAGTTTTTTTTCAATTTAACAAGGCAGGAGCATGTCTGAACATTTTCACATGTACAGTCATAGGGTTCACATACCTCTGCTTTCCCTATACCTGCGGTATAGGATATAGGCAATTGTTGCACTGGCTGGGATCCCGAGGCCCAAGGCTATTTTCTGAATGGTGGACAGGCTTGTCCAAGAAGTTCGTTCAGTGGACATTTTCCACTGTACTCTGACTTACATCCTGAAACAAGCAAAGCAGGGAAAAGAGGGAGCTTTCATCCAATACTTGTATGAATAGCAGAGAGGCATGGGAGCACATTATTATTGAAAAGAATACTACTGCCTACCTTCCAATTTCAAGAGCTTCAGCAATTTCAAAATTTATTTCATATAAAAAGGGCTCAGGGTATGTTTTTAAAGTTAGCTAAGGTACACATAGAATTAAATAGAAGCATACTTCACTTTCCCCACCCAAGGAGAACTGATCAGTTTTAAAAGACAAACCAAAAAAAACAAAACAAAACAAAACAAAAAAAAAAACAACTAAATGAATCAAATATTTAAAATATATATACTTAGATTTCATATTAAATTATTTAAAATTACTTATCTAAGTCCTTTTATGCCTCCAGGGGTTTCCAGAAGCTGCTGCCTCTGCAAGTAATACCATTCCAGGCTTAGTAAAGGCCTTACTATTTACCTTTGTTGGAAGTACAGTCTTCATTTACTGTCTCTACTTTTGGTTTCTATTTATTTACTCCTTAATGAACAGTGAAATGGGGTTCTTCCCTACTCCATTACCAAAACTGTAACTTCCCAGATAATCAACCCAGAGGGCATGCATGGAGCCTTATCTCATCCATCTCTCTGCAGTAGCAGGAAGGTGGCCACTCCTTCCACAAAACTCTTTCCTTGGTTTCTGTGCCCTCTTTCTGTTGGTTTCCTTTTATTTCCCTGGAGGGTCCTTCCAAGTTTGGGCTTCTCATCCTGTGCCATCAATTGTTAATGTCACTCTGCTCTCTTTAGACCATTTCATCCACATATGTGGGTTCAATTACTACCTATATGTTAATAACATCAACAATGCTGCATCTGGCCTGATTGAGAAGCCCAAATCTTATTTAGACCACTGTAATGGCCTTCTTACAGGCTTTCGTGCTGAGTTTCTCTCTGACACTGTATCTTCATTTTGCTGCCAAGCAAACTTTAACGTGTTCCTCATTATATTTCCTTATTCCACATAGTTTCTCAGCCTCCCTCTCCACTCAAACCTCTCATGCTGCCTCCTCCAACCTTTCTCAACTGAGGTCCTTGCTTTCTATTTCACTGAGAAAGTAGAGCATTCAGAGAAAATATCCACAAGCTTCTACACATTTTCCCACCTACCTCCACCTGTGCCTAAATGCTTGCTGTTCTCTCCTGTGACCACAGATGAACTGTCTCTGCTCCTAGCACTGAAGTCTTTCATAAAAGCACTGCTCCACAAGTTCTCCTTGCATCTCCTGCATTATTAACATTTTCTTTCCCCTCTACTAGACAGTCCCATCAGCAGACAAACATTCTCCGTTCTTAAAGAAAACCCTGGATTTCACTTCAACTACTTCCCATTTCTTTTCTTCCTTTTAAAGGAAAACTTGAGTGTCAATATATCTGTCCTCAAGTTCTCTTCTTAAATCCACTCTAACTGCTCACATCAGGGTCACCAATGATTTCACATTGCTCAATCCAAAGACTGATTCTCAGTTCTCATCTCACCAGATGTCCCCACAGTATTTGGCACAGCTGGTGATTCCCTCTTCTCTGAAACACTTTCTCCATAGCACACCCTCCTGGTTTTCCTCTTTCCTTTCTGGCTATTCCATCAGTCTCCCAGTTGCTGATTTCTTCGCATTTTTCTATCCTCTAAACACTGGAGTGCCTCGGGGATCTGTCCTTTGCCCTCTTCTCTGTTCTACCTCATTTCCTTGGTGATCTCAAGTCTCATTCACAGACTGGCGTTAACTCCTATCTATATGCTGATAACTTCCAAATTAATAGATCCATGTAGGACCCTTCTCAACTGCCTACATGGATCTCCATTTGATGTTTAATATACATCTCAACTTAACACTGAGCTCCCGATTCACCCCCTTGCCATAATCTTTGCCATCTCAGCAAATGGCAATTCCTTTTTTTTTCTTTTGAGACAGGGTCTTTCTCTGTTGCCAGGCTGGAATGCAGTGGTGCAACTATGGCTCACTGCAGCCACAACCTCTGGGCTCAAGCAATCCTCCCACCTCTCAGCCTCCCAGTAGCTAAGACTACAGGTGCATGCCACCACGCCTGGCTAATTTTTGTATTTGTTGTAGAGAGAGTGTTTCACCATGTTGCCCAGGCTGGTCTTGAACTCCTGGGCTCACGTGATCCACCAACCTCAGCCTTCCAAAGTGCTGAGATTACAGGGGTGAGCCACTGTGCTCCGCCTCGACTGCATTCTCTTACTTCGTCATCCTCTCTCTCACACTGCACACTTAGCCTGTCAACAAATCTTATTTGCTCTACCTTCAAATTATCCAGAATCTGACCACTTTTTCTCTTTGCAGTTCTATGACCCTGCTCTAAAATACCATCTTTTCCCTAGATTACTGCATTGCCTAATGACGTTCCTGCATTTGCCATTGTCCATTCAGTTTATTCTCAGCACAAGAGCTGGAGTAAGTACTATGTGCTAGATGCTATTGTGGCACTAAAGACACAAAAATGAAAAGATAAATGTGTTGAGTAGCTACTATGCCAGGCACATTACATAATTTTATTTAATAGTCATATAACCCTGTAAAGTAGGAAATATTAATCCTATAGAAGAGTACACATGCTTGAAGAGGTTATCTAATCTCTAACCCAGAGTCTGGGTTATTATTTGCGTGTAAAAAACCTTGTAAAGTGATTTTAGAAATCCTTCCCCACCCTTCTTTTTACCTAAACTCTCAGGGTAACAGCACCTGCATTTTTATTCTTTATTTTGATTAACATATCCAATTCAAAATTAATACTGACAGAAAGTATTGTAGGTGGTTAAAAAAACACTGAAGACTAAAAAAACTAAAGATAGGTAATAAAAAACTGAAAACTAAATATCTGTATTTCTAGATATTACGATCAAGTAGAATAAAGCAAGCTGGCTTTAAATGAGATTTGCTTAAAAATGAGTAAATGTAACTTTGCTATAATTTGCCTCCAGGTACAAAAATTCAACCCAAATAATTATAATAAACAAAAATGTATTTCACCTTGGGGGGAAAATCTGGCTTTATCCTGGTAAGGCTAAAAACATACTAATACAAAACCTACTGTGGAATAAAACTTAGGCTTTCAGAGAAAGCACAGCCGATCAGGAAGAGTGAAGAGAGAAAGGAGAACATCTAGCACCGAAATCTCACTGAGGAGCAGATAGAGTCAGGTAAGGGAGGCTGGAGGTAGGTTTCTTACAACAGTCATCCTCTCTTATCCTCGAGAAATATGTTCCAAGAACCCCAGTGGATGCCTTGGAGTACTGAAAACTACAGGTTTTTTCAATGTGATAACCAAGATGGCTACTAAGTGACTAAGAGGCGGGCAGCATATACAGCATGGATACGCTGGACAAAGGCAGGATTCTCATCTGGATCAGGATGGAGATTTCACCATGCTAGTCAGAATGGTGCACAATTTAAAACTTAAGAATTGTTTATGCCAGGCACGGTGGCTCAAGCCTGTAATCCCAGCACTTTGGGAGGCCGAGACGGGTGGATCACGAGGTCAGGAGATCGAGACCATCCTGGCTAACACGGTGAAACCCCGTCTCTACTAAAAAAAAAAAAAAAAAGAATTGTTTATTTATGGGACTTCCCATTTAATATTTTTGGACCAGGATTGACTATGGGTAAGTGAAAGCAAAACCACGGAGAAGGGGAGACTACTACACTGTCATACAGATGACCAGAATTTGCATCTGGCCTCAGAGTTTTACTGATCAATAGAACTGAATAAAGTTCTTCAGAGAACTACCAGAAGTTTGCCAAATCTATTTTTTCTATATTCTGGTTTTAAACAAATTTAATCCACCTTCTTGCCCGGACTCGCAGCCTGAGCAAAAAATAAAACCGCCTTTTACTACTGGGGTGGGGGATGGGTACCTCTTTTCAAGTGCGTTGTCTACTTTGGGTCATTACTCAGTAAATTCAGTATATCATTTTTAGAGACTATCAATCTGAGGGAATACTGTTCTCTCCTGACCTTTCTAGAATGTAGGACAGAAAGGGTTGAGTTTAATGTAGGCTGTTTGCTTTCATTTATGAGGTTCTTTCTCCAACTCATTGGATAAACATTAGCTTCTCTTTTTTTAAATAGGCTGCAAATAAAACCCTTCACCACCCTGAAAATTTGGATGGTATTATATAAGCATCTTTGTATATACCAAAGGAAACAAATTGTTTCATAAAGGAGATTTTTGGCTTAAGTAATTCTTGAATACATACTTCCCAAACTGCTACTTTCCTACATTGAGATGGTTTATTCTTGGTTTATTCCAGAAAGGATTTGACTTCTTTTGTCCTCTGATTACTTCAGATATTTTTTTTTCTTTTTTTTTGAGACAGAGTCTTGCTCTGTTGCCCAGGCTGGAGTGCAGTGGCACGATTTCAGCTAACTGCAACCTCCACCTCCCGGGTTCAAGGGATTCTTCTGCTTCAGCCTAATGAGTAGCTGGGACTACAGGCACCCGCGACCACGCCTGCCTAATTTTTGTATTTTTAGTAGAAACAAGGTTTCACCATACTGGCCAGGATGGTCTCAAACTGCTGACTTTGTGATCCCCCCGCCTCGGTCTCCCAAAGTGCTAGGACGGATTACAAGGCGTGAGCCACCGTGCCCACTTAGATATTTTCTTATATGACCACTCAAGTTCCTAGCTTGTCTCCATTATTAATGCGTCTTGGTTAAATAGTGCTACCTCCTTATGTGCTGAGCATGTTGGGGACAGAAGGAGGAAGAAGAATTTCTACTTGGAAACCTTCATAGTCTAGAAAACAAACGCCAAAACAGGCTGGGTACAGTGGCTTTTGCCTGTTAATCCCAGCACTTTGAGAGGCTGAGGTGGGAGGACTGCTTGAGATCGAGTATTCAAGACTAGCCTGGGCAACACAGTGAGACTCTGTTTCTACAAAAAAAAAAAAAAAAAAAAAAAAAAATTAACAGAGGCCCAAAGGACTAGCTGGGCGTGGTGGTGCACACCTGTAGTCCCAGCTACTCAGGAGGCCAAGGTGGGAGGATGGCTTGAGCCCGGGAGATGGACGCTGCAGTAAACTGATCACACCACTGCACTCCACCCTGGGCAACAGAGTGAGAATTTGCCTGAAGGGGTTAAAAAAAAAAAAGTATAGGGCAAGATGTGTGTATGTTATATGCAAATACTATGCATCTTATACAAGGGACATGAGAATCTATGGATTTGGGTTCTGTGGGGTTCCTGGAACCAATCCCCTGCAGATAATGAAGGGAGAGACGACTGTATAAATTCTTGGTCAATGTGACAGCTGAAAGGAGCTAGAACCTTAAGGTTTATTTCTTAGACGGTGCATAGCTGAAAATCATCTCAATACAACTCATTTACCTTCTGCAAACCAATACTACATGAATGAACTGCAGTAAATGGACATTTATTCAAGCCAATAAGTATCGAGTTCTGATGTGTGCTTCGCACTGGGGACACAACAGTCAAGATAGACTTGGCAGCTGCCTTCATGGAGTTTCTTGTCTGGCATGGAAGATCCTGACGGGCAGGAGTCTTTAGGTCTTAAAGGCTTTGGGAAACTGAAATCTAGCCCTATGAACAAGAATGAACTTGATCTGTATTTTCATGCTGTTTGCTTCTAAAAACACCTTTTTGGCCATAATTCATGCTTATGGGGCATAGAAATCAAAAGATTTTATAACTAGAAGGGACTACAGAACTTATTTGATTCCATTAATAATGTTCAATTTGGGAAACTGAGGCTCAGGGATAGAAAAGTATTGATCTAAGGTCACACCACTAATTAGTCATTTCTACACAATACAGTGTGCAAGGGAAATAAGTCTGTTTTGATGGCCAGTCATAATCACACCTCTTTACAGAGGCCCAAAGGATTAGCAGAACTTTTGTTTTCCAGTTCTGACACTATCAAGTGCCGAGGGGCCTCTGCAGCCAAGGCCCCTCAATCTCGATCCCCTACACTGGGTTGAGTTACATTGCTATGCGCTTCCACAGGATCCCCAATACGCCTTCATTCACACATGCCATGCTTGTCATTCTTGATTAACATCTGTGTCCGTGGTGAGGAGAATGAATTGAAGGCAGCAACGGTAGCTTCAGGAGACCAATCAGGGACTAGTCCAGGTGTCAATGATGGAGTTGGAAAGTAGACGAATTGGAGAGTTTGTTGTTGTTTGGATAGAGACAGAGCCTTGGTCTGTCACCCAGGTTGGAATGCAGTGAATGATCATAGCTCACTGCAGCCTTGAACTCCCACAATCATCGGGCATAGCTGAGATTATAGACGTGGCTTTTTTTGGCTGACTTCTATTTGAAGCAAAAGGTAAATTTCACTAACTCCTCTTCAGACATTACAAATGAATTTGTGCTAGTTATCAGCTGATGTCTCAAAAATGAGAATGTACTTGATCTGTCACTATGGTTTTGTTCACAATTTTCATATCTTTTCAGTTGTAGGTTTCTCTTAAAGAGAAATGGAAAATAATATAATGTAAACGGGGATAACTGCGTAGTACTGACTGCTAGTTTGTGTTTGATTTTATTACTTAAAAATTGAATGGGAAGGAGGAAAAGACTAGAACTTAAGACCACAGTTCCTAGGGGAAGCTAAGAAGAGGAGATGAGGATCATTGCTGAGTGAGGTATGTGGTTAGATAACGGTTTTCAGTAAAAGCTAACTTTGAAATTTCCTGACATTTGTATTGAACAATTGCCAACAACTATCTGATATGCATTGCTAAGGCTTACTTTATCATTTAAAATGACAGGAGTCAAATAGGATGTGATCAGGAGTCAAATCACATTGTTAGCTTCATGAAAGCATAGATAACTCATTCCAGTATCTCCTAATAACCAGAACCTACCAAGGACCTACAACATGGTGACATGCTTGAATCGAAGCAGCCCAATGTTCTCATCCTTGGTACGTTTTATTTTAAACTCAGGAGAAAAAAAAAAGCGTCAACTCCTTTCTCTCAAAACAAGGAAAGGGTCTAAAAGTCAATCTTTCTAATGGGGGTCTCCAGCCAACCCCCACGATGATACCTGCATTAAAGAATAAGGAGGGATACTGGAAAAACAAAAACCCCAAAGTATTATTCTGACAACTGTCAACAGCCATCCTATTAGCGATAACTAAAGAAAAAGCTGGGGAAAGTTAAAGGCAAAGTGATACATGGATGGCAGCTCTCCGTCTCAAAAAGGCCCAGTGGACGAGTGTGAACTGACTCAGGGCAAACACAAACGCTCCTGCACCGGGTCCGTTGTGGCGTAAGCATGTGACTGGAGCATTTTCCTCAGATATAGTTACGAGTTCCCAGTGGGTCAAGTTGCCCCCGAGCGGCGTCTCACAGCCCAGGGCTCTGACTCCCGCCCCTGCGCCCCACATCCTTCCCTCGCCCCGGAGCACGCCATACCCCTCCCTTCCCTCGATCCCGCATTTCCGTCTCCTAGTGGCCAGGGCTGCCCATGACCCAGTCTTTCCCACTCCCCAAACCTTCGCTCTCCATCCCCGCCTTTACCGCTGCTCCAGTCAGCCGTCGAGCGCGCCGCCTCGCGCCTCACCCCAGCTGCAGCCACAGCCGCCGCCGCCTCCCACTCACACGGCGACTGGGAGGCCCGCCTGCGGCGCTTCAGCCGCCACTTGCCCGCCCCCACAGCCCGCTAGCACCAGTCAACACCCTGCTCGCAGTCCGACCAATCGCCTTCTCCCGTAACAACCAATCCTTCCGCGGGCTGCCCCTGAGCGACGTGGCTGCTGCTAGCCACTGCCCAATTACCCGGATGGAATCCAAAGCAGGCCCACCCTGTCAGCCAATAAGATCCAGGAAAAGCAGATGTTGTTAATTGAGACCGCACCTGCTGAGAATTAAACAACCAATTACAAGCTTCCCGGAGACCTCGCAGACCACCTCTAGGCCAATTACCGAAGAGTTTTCTATCTTCTAACCCTCGGGGGAAAATCGGCGCTCCTGCTGCTGGGACCTAGGCGTGAGAGCGTTGAATCATGCGTGTCACCGTTCGCACAAAATTGGTGTCTTTGTACAAAGACAGTGCCACAACACAACTCAGTGACCATCGGGAGAGCAGCCTCATGATGGGCGATGCTCTATTAGTTGTTTCTCTTGCGATCTTTTGCGTAGATCAGTCTGGCTCCGCGTATGGCGACGAGTACTCAAGAGACACAGAAAACGTTTTCTTTTTGGAAAACATGAAATAGGCTTTGTAGATGGAGAGGAGGTGAAGGGACAAGCGGTGCGCCGCAGAGAGCGAGGACCCACTCTTGTATTCCTCTGCGGAGGCACGGACACAAGGTGTGGCCCGAAACAGCGGCAGGAGAGTGAGACCCGAGCTCCGACCGCAGTGGTAAGGGGGCAGGGGACCGTAGGGGCGCCAGGGGCCCACCCTTCCCTGGGGATTCGAGGAAACGAGTCGAGGCGACAGCGTGAAGGCCTACGCCGCGGGGTGGCGGGGGGCGTTTCTGTGGGGGCGAGGAAGGGAGCGGGTCTCTGCAGGCGGAAGTTTGCTTTGGAAGATTTTATTCCAGACGCTGTCCTGGTCCCTGGACCGTTAGGAACGGTTGGGTCCTGCTACCGCCTCCGCGCGGCGGGGAGACTCGCGAGCCCAACCCTGCGCCCTACGCGGTCCACCCTGTCCCCGCCCCGCGCTAGGGGCTCACCCTGGGGACAGGTGTCGGGTGCTCCTGGTCATTGGGGGATCTTCCGCACTAGCTTCCATCACAATACCTGGCAGGTGATGAGCAATTAACGTTTGCTGAAAGAACGCAAGGTTGTATCTTTTGTCAATTAGGGAGATGCCTTTGGGCTTCAGGTTTTGCTTTCTATTAATATAAAAATGTGTATGCGTTTTGAATAAGTAATGTATTTACATTCCACAAAATTCAGAAAAAACAAGGTTATTATAGTGAATAAATCTTCTTTCCTTCAAGGCAACCAGGGTTACCAGTCTCTTGTGAAAATTTTCACAAGATATTCTATAGTTAATGTGTGTATATGTGTAATATATACAGTGTATATATATACACACATATATTTTGTTTAACCCAGTTGATAACATACGTACTATTTTGCAACTTTCTTTGATACAGTCTGGAAATCTTTCCGTAGCAGCATATACGTATCTGCCTCATAGTGATAGTTTCGGAGTGTGCCTGAGGGACATATGAAGATATATTTAACCAGTCCTTTAACATTTTATTGATATGCAAGGATACTTCATTTCCTTCTTGCATATCTGTATGATAAATACTTAGAAATGCAAGTGCCAAGTTAAAGAAGTGTGTGCATTGTTTTTTCATTTGGATAGATAAAATTTTGCAAATTCCCTTCCTCCCACAAAGATTTTTATAATTTTCATCCCACCAGCAATTTTTGAAAATGATTTTAGTTAGTATTACCAAATTGCCTTCCCTGGAAATTTTACCAATTTTGTCTCCCATCAGCAATGTATGAAAAGAACCTGTTTGGGCCGGGCGCGGTGGCTCACGCCTGTAATCCCAGCACTTTGGGAGGCCGAGGCGGGCGGATCACAAGGTCAGGAGATCGAGACCACGGTGAAACCCCGTCTCTACTAAAAATACAAAAAATTAGCCGGGCGCGGTTGTGGGCGCCTATAGTCCCAGCTACTCGGGAGGCTGAGGCAGGAGAATGGCGTGAACCCGGGAGGCGGAGCTTGCAGTGAGCCGAGATCGCGCCACTGCACTCCAGCCTGGGCGACAGAGCCAGACTCCGTCTCAAAAAAAAAAAAAAAAAAAAAAAGAAAAGAACCTGTTTGATAGCACACTGGTGCTGTTAAACTTCTTGATTTTTGACAATCTGATCATGTAAATGCTATCTCATTGCAAGATAAAATTTCATTGCTCTTATAAGTAAAGTTGAGCATCTTTTAATATAGTTACATGGCAATTTTTTTGTAAATTCTGTTTTTCTATTCTGTTCATATTTTTATTGGTTATAGGGTCATTTCTTAATACTTGCTGTTTGTATATAAGTTAAAAGTATTTTCCCGGCCAGGTGCGGTGGCGCACGCCTGTAATCCCAGCACTTTGGGAGGCTGAGGCAGGCTGATCACTTGAGGTCAGGAGTTCGAGAACAGCCTGGCCAACATGGTGAAACCAGGTCTTTACTAAAAACACAAAACTTAGCCTGTTGTGGTGGCAAGCGCCTGCAATCCCAGCTACTTGGGAGGCTGAGGCAGGAAAATCGCTTGAACTGGGGAGGTGGCGGTTGCAGTGAGCCGAGATTGCCACTGCACTCCAAGCTGGGTGACAGAGCGAGACTCCCTCTCAAAAAAAAAAAAGTCCCTTTTCCCAGTTTGTTCTATGTATATTGTTTATACATATAACAAGTATTTTCCGTTTTCCCAGTTTGTTCTATGTATATTGTATATTTTGAGACTGGTTTCCAACTCCCGACCTCAGGTGATCAGCCTGCCTCGGCCTCCCAAAGTGCTAGGATCAGAGGCCTGAGCCCCTGCCCTTAGCCTGTTTATGATTATTCTTTGCAAAATTTAAAAATTTTTATGTAATTGAATTTATCAGTATTTTATTTGATAATTTCTGGGTTTGTTTCTTTCTTTTTTTGAGACAGAGTCTCATTCTGTTACCCAGGCCAGGGTACAGTGGCGTGATCTCAGCCCACTGTAACCTCTGCTTCCCAGGTTCAAGAGATTCTTGTGCTTCAGCCTCCTGAGTAGCTGGGATTACAGGCGTGTACCACCACACCTGGGTAATTTTTATATTTCTAGCAGACTCAGAGTTTTGCTATGTTGGCCAGACTGGTCTCAAACTCCTGGCCTCAAGTGATCCACCCGCCTTGGCCTCCCAAAGTGTTGGGATTACAGGCGTGAGCCACTGTGCCTGGCCAACTTCTGTGTTTCATATAATTTTTAGAAAAGTCTCCCACTACTTAAGATTATTCTTAAAGGTCCTATGTTTTTTGAAAAGTACTTTGATAGTGTCTTTGTATATGTAAATATTTGATTCACCTGGAATTTATTTTGGTGTAAAGGTGTGAGATAGAGATCCAACTTTGTTCTGTTTTTTCCAAATCCTTCTTATTGAATAACCCATGTTTTCTCCATTGTTTTTGAATGCTACCTTTATAATACCACATTGCCATATGTATTTGGGTCTGTTTCTGGATTTTTTTCATTTTGTTCCATTGATCATTTAAAAATTTTTTAAATTGTGTACATTATGTTTTTTTACCACAATTTAAAAAATTAATTTACAATATACATGCAGAAAAATGCACAAATGACAAGTATATATCTTGATGAATTTTCACAAATGGAATACATTTGTGTAAACAGCAGCAGATCAAGAAACAGAACATTACTAGTGCCCCAGAAGCCACTTGTGTGTTCCCTCGCAGTCACTGCTCTTCTCAAGGACAACCACTCTTCTGACTCCTGATATCATAAACTAATTTTGCCTGTTCTTGCTTTTTATGTAAAGAGAATCAGAGTGTGTATTCTTTTGTGTCTGGCTTCCTTTATTCAAATTATTTATGTGAGATTCAGTCATATTGTGTATAGTTTTAGTCCCTTCATTCTGACTACTGTGTAGTATAATATTGTGGAGCTATATTGAACCATAATTTACTTTTCTATTCTGTTATTGTTATTTTGACTGGAATCACATATTTTTAGATTATATAAAGGAGAATGTATGATATAGAGTCTTCCTATACATTTAAGTCATTGGCGCCCCATCAGTAGAATTTTAGTTTTCATTATGTAGAATTTACATACTTCTCGTTAAAATTATTCCTAAGTATTTGAGTGCCTTGATTGCCATAGCTATTTTTACTTTAAAAAGGACAAAATGGTAGTTCAAATCCAAGGAAGAATGTGTCCAGTGTTTATATAAAAATACAGGCCTACTTTATGGGTCCATCTTCTTCTAGCTCCAGTGAAGGTGGGATGGGCAAAAAAGAGGAAATGAAGTCTGAAAAGGGGGTTACAGTTTATAGATAAACCACAAGAGGAATTTATTTCTTTTTAAAGACAGAGTCTTGCTCTGTTGCTCAGGCTTGAGGCAATGGCATGGTCTCTACTCATGCAACCTCCACCTCCCAGGCTCAAGCAATCCTCCTGCCTCAGCCTCCCAAGTAGCTGAGACTACAGACATGCACCACCACGCCTGGCTAACTTATGTCTTAGTAGAGATGGGGTTTCACCATGTTGCCCAGGCTGGTCTCCAGCTCCCGGGCTTAAGGCATCTGCCTGCCTTAGCCTCCCAAAGTGCTGGGATTACAGGAGTGAGCCAGTGTGCTCAGCCTCAAAGGAGGAATTTCTTAATCAGAGCAGTGAAAAACCAGGTGGCATCACTTTTTTCTGGAATTTTTTTTTTTTTTTTTTTTGAGATGGAGTCTCACTCTATCATCCAGGCTGGAGTGCAGTGGCACGATCTCGGCACACTGCAACCTCTGCCTCGCAGGTTCAAGTGATCTTCCTGTCTCAGCCTCCCCAGTAGCTGGGATTATAGGTGCACACCACCACACCTGGCTAATTTTTGTATTTTTAGTAGAGATGGGGTCTCACCGTGTTGCCCAGGCTGATTTTGAACTCCTGACCTCAGGTGATCCACCTGCCTCAGCATCCCAAAGTGCTGGGATTACAGGTGTGAGCCACCGTGATCTTATTTTTAAATAAGATTTATTTTATCTTATTTAAAAATAAGATTGAATTCTAACTTGCTGGGTAGGGAGGTTGGGGAGCAGAAGAAATAACTTTGAGTGAGCTGATGCCAAACTCACCCTCAAGTCACTGTACATTTGGGATTTGTCATCTCATTTATCCTCTCAGATCCCAAATCAGGATTGAAAGATTGAATTGTGAGATGCTGGGATTGAGTGAACTGTAATTTCTTTATTCTCATCTCCAGTCCTAAGAGTCTATTCTCTCCCTGAAGGGTGTTCTGAACAGGCTGTGGGAGGCATTAGGTGGAGTGAGTTAAGATAAGGTCTGGGTTGCCCAGAGGGTTCAGTGAGCAGGTGTTCCTTTTAATAAACTGAAGCAGGAAAGTAGATCTTAGCTAGGGATCTGGGCAGTGAGGGGGGCTCTGAAATACAAGGAGCCTGGCTCCAGAGCCTTGGCTGCCCACAGAGTTCCCTCCCTGTACAACATACAAATGATCCATTCAAGTGCCATTCAGCTATTTGAGTCTGAAAAACAGCACTCATCTCTCCTGTTGCCCAGCCTAGGAGTCACCCCCCTCCTCCCCACTTAAGCCTCTTAACCACAGTGACTGGGAGCATGAGCCTCAGTGTCCTCACTTATGCTGGTGCTGCTATTCCGTCTTTAGACCGGATTGAATTGTGGCAGATGCCCTAGGAGAGAATTCTCCTCAGCCTCTCTGACCACCACTACCCAGCTGTATCTTCCTACTTAATTCCCCTTATGAAGCAATTTGGAGGAACAGGACCCAGGAGTCCCTGGGTTCAGATGCTCTCCAGCCTGAGTCACCACCGTACTGACTTCTTACAGCAAGAGTTCCACCCAAAGTCTCCCTCAGATGGGTGCTGGTGGGAGAAGGGGACAGGGGTGGAGAGAATGCTGGAGCATTTTTGTGTGTTTTCTTGCTGGGCTCATTCTAATACCTGCTCTTACCTGTGCTAACATCCACTTTGAACTGTAGTCCTTCTCAGCCTTTTCTCTTTGCCTCTAATGGACCCTGGGGAGCAAAGGTGGCCTGAGGCCTCAGAGTTTCCCCTGCAACCTGTGGCTTCTTATAGCAGAATTTCTTAACCTATATTCTGTGGAGTCTGTGATAGCTTCAGAATAACTGGACAATTTACAAACATTTTTGTTCATAGCTCACAGGAAATAGAAATCGGAAAGAGAGAAAGATTGTATCGGGGACCGAAATGTGGAGTGCTGAGATGGTGCCACAGGATCTTTGGGTCCAGAGTTCTCGCTCAGCTTAGGTGAGACCATGTCTGAGATGGAAGAGAGAGGGGTGGAAGGAGGGCAGGATGGAATACCCTCAGAAAGGTTCTGTCAAGCAGGGATGGGCGGAAAGTAGGCAGAGTCAAATTCTTCTCCAATCTGAAATAGCTCACAGATTGTTCCACCAATCTGTGCAACCTCTCTCTAACCTCGGAGGTTGTTGAGGTTAGAACCCAGAAAAGAACTAGGAAATCTGAAGCCTCCATTTCAGAGAATCCTTTGCTGGAAGCCAGGCATTTCACTGCAGTCCATTTGCTCCCTGGAATTTCTGCTCCTTTCTACCAGGCAGAGGTAGAGGCAGAGGCTGTAAGGACATTCGGAGAGAGGAAAGAGTGAAAACAAAGAAAAACCCCAACCTTCTGAATCAGGTGCATTTGAGTTAATGAAGAAGGTGAGGACCAATAACTGAGCCCAGTCCCCCCTGAAAGTTCAGAGTGGATGGGTTGGAAAATTTCCCCTTTCTTACAGGTCATGTCCTGCAACTGAAAGGCCCTGGGAGAGAGAGCCGTGAGGGCGTGGCAGTGAGGATGGCAGTGTGGTGGAAAGGGGGAGTTTTCAGTCAGACAGCCGTGAGCTCAAATAGCTAGGTACTATTTACTAACTAGCTTTGCGCACTTTACTCTATTTGACCTTTAGTTTCATCAGCTAAGATGCCTCCCTACTTTATAGGGTTGACGTAAGGATTAAATAAGAAAATATCTATAAAGCCACTGACATAGAATAGGCCCTCAATAAATGCAGTTCTTCTCTTTGAACTGCTGTCCCGCCCTGGGCAGAACCTCCATTAGATTGTCCCCATGGTGTGGCACCATACATCCCTGCACATGGTCCACAAAACTTCTGCACACAACACCCACTCGTGTCCTTGGCTGCATTTGCACACTCATCAGCACACACACAGCAGCCTGTGCTGTCACAGCTGAGCTGAGGGCAGTCTTCCCAACAGGTAAGATGAGGGACTGGCATGCTAACGCTTGGACAAGCTGTGGAAGTACTCATCATAGTAAGCTTGTTACATGAATGTGCTTCACCCCTCAAAAGTATTCTGGAAAAGCTGTGAAAGGAGACAAAGGGGCTGTGGTGGGACTAACTCCATAGGCATTTCCTTGAGATTAAATGTGTTTCTTGAGGGATACTTTGTCCACCCACCACTGACAAGGAGACCTTAGTCTATGCCCCAGGTCGTGATGTCTGAAGCTTTGCTGTCCAATATGGTAGCCATTGGCCACATGTGGCTATTGAATGCTTGTAAAGGTAGGTGGTACAGCTGAGGAATGGAATTTTAAATTTATTTAATTTTAATTAAAAATTTAAAACATATTTGATTCAGTTATCAGAAAATGTTTTATGTTTGGAAAAACTTAGATGTGTGAATCTACTTTCTCAACAGTGACCTGTATGAAATCTAAATATGGATTTTTCTGGTGAAAATTTAGTAACTGAATTGCAATGTTGAGAGGTACTATAAGTGTAAAAAATACATGGATTTTAAAGACCTAATATGAAAAAATGTTAAATATTTTATGATTGATTTTTGTATTGATAATATATTGAAATGATAATAGTTTGGGTATATTGTGTTAAATAAAATAAGTATTAAAATTAAATGTATCTGTTTCATTTTGATTTTTTAATGTAGTAGCTACTAGAAAATTTGAAATTACATATGTGACTTAGATTCTACGTCTGTTGGGTAGCTCTGTTCTGGAGTCTTTGAGACTTCAGAGACTTTGGGCAGCAGCATGTCCCAGCGCCAGACAGTCATCTGTTCCCCACTGCGTCAGGGGCTTCCCAGAGAAGATTTCTCTGAACAGCGTTGCTGCTTCCGCATTGCAGAGAGGGCAACTAGAGTGAGAACCTTCAGCGTCTGACTCCCAAGTCCCAACCTAATAAGCTGCTGGTGGAAGGTTATGGAAAGGAGGGGGAGGGCTGTGCCCCAGGAAATCTATCTGGTACATTATACACTAAAGAAGGGGAAGTTGCTGGGATGCTAATTGAGTTGTGTGTGCATGGTGGGTGGGAGGTTGCAGGCTCAGGGAAACTCATTTCTCAAGCAGGTCAGTTTCTCCAGCCTCACTCTCCTGTCTGCCTGGTTCTCACATTCACCTCTGGTCCTACCCCCATATTCCTATCTCTGCCCCACTAAAGAGCGGCCTGCCTGTGAAGTCCAGCTTCACCTCCTCAGTGGTGCTGAGTGTCTCACCTGTCAGGCAGTTTGAGCTGGGAATCTTCTAATGAGTGGAGTCTCCTCAGAGCAAGGACAACAGCAGCAGGAATCAACTAGAAAGCTCACAATGCTTGCATCTGGTTTGGTGTAGTGGTGGGTGGGAGGAAACTAAGGACGCTGGGCAGATGCTGCTGCGGAGAAAGGCTCCCTGGGGCCACGTGATTCTTCCCTTCTCAGTCCCTCCTCCCACTCCTCTCCTCTCCCTGTCACTCCTCCCTTCCAGTCATGCTGAGGCTGTTGCTCTGTACCTTGAGCTTCCAGCATCTCTACTTCTTTTTGGGCTCTGCTTTGCCCTCTATTTGAAGCACAGTCAGTGGTACTCAGCAGTTTCACCTCCCACTCCACCTCCCCATCTGGGGGTCTCTGTAAATCAGTGACCTCTACCCGGAGACAGCTTCCCACTGGGGCTGCACTAATCACAGAACCAGAGGAAGCTGCAGAAGGATGGTGGAAATTAACTAGGCAGGCAGTTACTGCTGCTCCCCCTTCCCTCCACTTCTCACTACGGCCTGCTGTGCCCTCTTCCCTGTTCCTCCAAGCCTAGTCTCTGCAGTGTCCTGGGTCTCTCTCCTTTGACAACTGTGGATTCTTGCGTTTGTTAGTCATTATCTTGGAGTTCTGACTTTTCCCCAAGGGCACTAGGGATCTGTGACACAAAAATGATGGGAACTGCTATGGAGAAATGGGAAAGAGGGGCAGCAGCTGGGTGTCTCAGGTGGAATTTCTATGTAGGGAACCCCTGGAAGGTGGAGGATCGCTCCTTCTCCAGTTCCAGAGATGGGGAGTGAAAAGGAAAGGATTGAGGCTGAAACCAGGGCTAGGAGTGCTGATCCCTCCAGGCATGGGGGTGGGGGTGTAGGGGGGTGAGGAGAGTGGAGGTGGGAGGGGCGCTCCTTACCCTGTTTGTCAGGCAGGTTAGATGGAGGCAAAGCCATTGGGACACATGATCAATGCGCAAGCAGAAAGAGAAGGAGTGGGGAGATATAACAGAAATGAGGGTAGGAAATAGACTGAAATAAAGAAAACTCCAGATATGACATTTAGCTTTGGCTGCTACTGTTGTGGCCCTTTGACAGCAGGTTTAATGATCTGGCAGACAGAGGAAGGTGGTAGAGGCTCATGCAAACACAGTGCAGTGTGTGGTCTGTCCTCCCCATCCCACACTCTGTCCCCATCCTCTTCTCTGTGGCTTGAGGGTCCTTTGCTCTTAATCCTGTACCTAGGGACAGGGTTGGGGTGGGGAGCAGAAAAGAAAGGGACTCTGCCAGGCTGACAAACAGAGACTCCAAGGAGCAAGTGGCACTTCCCAGCCCCACCTCTGAAATAATCTTATAGCTGTGGTTGGCAATTGGTTATTAAAGGATATAGGCGTGTGTGAAGAAAGCCTAGTGGTTAAACTAGCTGACTAGAGCTTTATGTTTCCTGTTTTGTGTGTGGAGGGGATGAAGGGAGGGCTGGACTAACGACGGGGTCTGTATCTGCAGCTCCCTGGGACCCTCAGAGAAGAAATGACACTGCTATCGTCAGACTGGAAAAGCTCAGGAGGCAGACTCTCTGGCAGGAGGCATCGCTAGTTGCTGGCACAACGCAGACGGGAGGTGTGGGAGAGCGGTGCTGCTCAGGACCAGGTTCTGGTTCAAGCAGCCTTGGTTCTGTCTTCCCCTTTGGTATCTGAAGCGGACTTGGTGGGTTCCCCACTGGGGAAGGAAAGGTCAGAAGAGCTTGGCAGTGACCCGGTTACCCCCAGAGTTTCTATCCCCAGAGGGCCGAGGTGCCACAAAGTCAAAGGTCATGTGATGTTTGACCCGACCTTTGCCCTTGCTCCAAAGGGCAATCAGGCCAAAGCAGAGGGTCACTGAGGTGAGAAAGGGGAGGAAGCCGACTGCCAGCACCATGGCCACACCTCTGCTATCCAGAAAAAAAGGCCCTGGGATCCCTGGCACGGTGATGTTGGGGTCAGAAAGTGTGCCGTTTGGTGGTTCCACCTGGATGACTTCCAGCCAGGTGCTCAGGGAGTCATTCCCAGCAACATTGCTGACCACACAGACATAGGCCCCTCTGTCCCGTAGCTGCACTGAGCGGATCTCCAGTGTCCCATCCTCTAGGACCCTTACTCTCCCAGCCCTGCCCAGCCAAGCCCCATGAGGCCTCATCCAGGAGACGGTGGGGGCTGGGTCTCCATCTCCAGAGCAGGAGAAAACTGCATGCCCGCCCTCCTCTGCAATGACCCATCGAGGCCCTGACTTTCGGATCAGGGCTGGTTTGCAGGTGAAGTGCCCTGGAGGCAGTATGTCTGAAAACTCCCTCAGGCTCTTCCCCTGGACATGCTGGGGGCCAGCACAGGCAGGCGGGGACGTGCCAAAGTCCAGGCGGCGGCGGAGCCGGAGCAGCCAAAGGAGGCGGCAGTCACAGGTTAGGGGGTTGCCAGATAGCCTCAGGGTGACCAGTTTGTCTGGGGAAGGGAAGGCTGTTTCCTCTAGTGTCTGAAGGGCGTTATCTGCCACATCCAGGAGGTGGAAGGCAGTCAAGCCATGGAAGGCATGGGCAGCAATGGAGGTGAGGCATGCCCCTGACAGGCGTAGCTCCTGGAGCCGCACCAGGGGGCTGAGCCTTCGGGCTGGGATGGCTGAGATGGGATTCTGAGACAGATCCAGGACCCTGAGAAAGCTCAGGTGGTGTAGTGCTTGGAAGGGCACCGAGCTCAGATTGCAGCGGGTGATGGCCAGGCTGCTAAGATTAAGCCCAACGAGGCTCCCAGGGTCCAGAGCCTCCAGAGATGGCCAGTGGTGGATCTCCAGCTCCTTGAGCTGCCCCAGCCCCCGCAGGGCCCCAGCTGGCAGCCTCCCAATATCCAATTCTCGAAGCCTTAGGGCCACTAGTGCTGGGAGACGGGCGAGGGCTAGGCCAGGCACTGTGCTGAGGTTGCAGCGCTCCAGGGTGAGGGTGCTCAGCTTGGCCAGCCCTGCAAAGGCCCCTGGAGCCACAAATACCAGGTGGTTGTCCCCAACCTCCAGCTTCTGGAGGCTGCCTAGCTCCCCAAAAGCTCCATCTAGGAAGAGGACAATTTGGTTGAGGCGGAGGTCCAGCAGAGTCAGGGCAGAGAGGCCTGAGAAGACCCCAGGCCCCATGATTCTGAGCCGATTGCCCTGCAGCCTCAGGGTGAGTAGGCTTTGTAGGCCATGGAAGGCCCCGGGCTCAAGGGTGGAGAGCTGGTTGTAGCTGAGATCCAATTCCTGGAGCAGGCTCAGGCGGGAGAGCATTCCCCGCTGGAGTCCCCACAGGCGATTCCCGCTCAGGTCCAGGAGCTCAGTGTCCAGTGGGAGTCCTCCAGGTACAGCCTCCAGTTGCCTGTGGCCACAGAGCACAGCCTGGGGCTGGGAGGTGCAGTCACACACAGCAGGGCAGCTGCCACCACTCCCTCCGGGTAGGAGGAGGAGGAAAAGGAGTGGGGGCCATGGGGGCCAGGCTTGCTTTGGAGCTGTGGCCGCATCCATTCCCTCTTCAGTCCTGGAACAGATGATGACATGACCCTTTTTGGAAAGTGGCTTCAGATGATGGTGACCCTGGACTTCCTGGCCCTTCTTAGAGGGGAGAGAAATTGAGCTATCTGTCTCAGCATTGCCAACAAGTAGGGCACAGAACCAGGAAGAATTATTGTGTGCCACCTCCCTGGGGCTTCCTGGAGCTTCTCTTTGGGGAATCTCTGCTTTCCTCCCTTTTCCAGCCCTGGATAACCAGCCAAGTGCTTACTGGCTCATAGAACCCTAGCCAAGCCTGATTTCTGTGGGGGAAAGACTTATGGGAATGGGTCAGGGAACAGCAGGGAGGTAACTAAGTCTTTCTGACTTAGTTGGGGTTTCCCGATGTCTGTGAGATCCAGGAGTATCTCAGGTCCCTTCTACCTGATATCTACTCTCCCCAAGCTCTGCTCTGTCCCTCTCTGCTCGCCCTTATTCTTTCATGTTATGTACCCATAGCTTTGCCTAAGGCTCAGGGAGATTATGTCCTTGGCCCAGAGTTCCCTGTCCTGACTGGAGAGGTCCTCACCTTGACTAGCTCACCCAAGGCTGGGAAACATGCAGGCCTCAGCTCCACCCCCATGCTGAGCCCTTCTCCAGCCTGGCCCAGGGCCTGAGCCCTGGACTAGCAAGATCCAATCTCCCCAAAATGCCTGTGTGGATAATGGCCAAGCTGTACATTAGCTGTGGCATAGGATGCAGGGGGCACTTGACTGGGAAGCTGGGAATCCCCTGCAAGAGCCCAAGGGCAACTGCTTCTCCACTACAGATGAAGCTGGGGTGTGTGAGAGACCCAAAGGATGCCCAGGTTTTGAGTTCTGTTGCTTGGTCTTCAGTCTTGGGCTTCCCTCATATCCCTCCTTAATGGTGTTTGGATTCTGGTCCAGTGTATGGATCTGAGGTCCCTTTTGGCCTGAGCTGCCTGAGAAATTCCCAAGAGACAGATTGTGAACCAGGGAGCATAGATAAGTGAGGAGAGACAGCATCTGACAGAGCACTGTAGGGTGGGGAGGAAGGGAGCCCTCGGTTGGCACAGCAGATATCTGGGCACAGGCAGCGTGCAGAACCTTTAGACTTATAGTCAGTTTCTGGATACCAGGGTCTGGGAACTCTCAGGAAGATGTTGACTACAATGGCTGAGGTGACAGAGGTGAAGGGGCCCTCTAGGTGGTGAGGACCCCTGACTCACCCTGTTCGATGTCAACAGGGACCCCAAGGGAGGGGAAGTACTGGAATTGGCAAGGGATGTCTACAGAGATAGGAGCAAAATCCCACGGATGCTCTCTCAGAGACAGGGTGTCTGAGTCTCTCCTGAGCAGCAATCCTGATCACCTTTGGGCTTGAGGGCTTCAGGCTCTCTGAGCTCTACAGGGTCAGCTTTCTACTACATGCCCTATTTTTTCTCATGTGGAACTTAGGAGAGGCAGTTTAAGAGACGGTCATTTCTTCCCCTTTCCTTCCCACTCTCCACCCCCTGGAAGGATCATTCTAGTGGTTATCCTACAGCCACTTCAGAGGATTGTCCTAGTTGGAAAACTAAAGAAAGAGGCCAAAAGAGCAGAAGGATGCAGAAAACTGGTCTGAGGCTTGGGGATGAGAAAGAATAACGTGGGGCAAAGACTGCAGAGCAGACTCCTCTCGCCCCATCCTGACCTAACGGGTCTCTGTGGCATGCCCGGAGCTCTCCTGGGAAAGATGGCCCAGCCTCCCTTGTTCTCCCTGGGCTTGTTCTGGGAAGTCCACCTGACAGCTAGCTCTTCATCACTGCTGCTGCAGTTCCTGCCCATCCTCTGCTCTGCATTCAGCAAAAGTGCAGTGAAGCATGTAACCCAGCTTTCTTCCTTCCTGCTCCGGTGAGTTTCCCCTGAGTCCCAAAGCCTGCTGGGCCAGGGGCTGAGGGAAATGGAGCAACCTATTTTATTTTTAAGGTGGCTAATTTAATCACAAACTTCCCTTGTCAACCTCCATGGCTGCAGGACCGGCTTCCGGCCACTTTGCAGGAAGAGAGATGTCAGAACCACTTTTTTGTCCCTTCAGTGGGGTGGGGACATCACCAAGACATGACTCTTGAGGGCATCACCCCTTCAAGGGTAGGGAGCTTTCTTCTTTGTGTGGCAGTCCAGAGACACTTTTGAACCTGGGTATCCTGTATCCTCTTTAAAGCACACCTCACTGACGACTGGGAACTGTGTGGGGAGAGGGTTCCTGGGGGAAGTATTTCTGGAAGATCCACACTGGCTGTGGAGAAAAACCCTTCCAGAGGAAGGCGAGCACTGGGGAGATGGAAGGGAGGTCTCCTTGGAGCTCTTCCACTCAGGGGTACTTGGGATATTTGAATTTCCCCCTCAAAGTCCCATGGGGCCAGGATTAATTGTTGGCAGGGTGGGGGCCCAAACCCTCTTGCCTTGAGGGGCACACTAGTCTGGCCTGTCTCTGAGAATGTTATGGAAAAGGGCAGCTGCATCTTCGGGACAGAGGGTGCGGGCACTTACCGGAGAAGCTGGAAGGTGGCATCAAGTTTGGCACTGCATCTGTCCAGCGCTGGGGGCCCTGTCCCATTCGAGCTGCACCTCAGGCCCCTGCACCTTCCCTGTGTGCCTCAACCCCCGCTGCCTGGCTGCCCGGCTGCTGCCTGCCGCTGCTGCTGCTGCTGTTGCTGCTGCGGCCGCTGCTGCCAAGACTGAGGTGGAGAAAAGAGCCAGAAAGCATTTCTCCTTTTTTTTTTTTTTTTTCCTCTCTCTCTCTTTTTAAACCAGGCAAGAATGAGTCTGCAGCAACCCTGTTGGTGCAAAATAAATAAATAAAGCAACCAGGGAGGGCTGCAGCAAGCACCACTACAGGCTGGCGAGTGACAGGGGAGGGATCCAGGAGGGAGGCTCTGGTGCCAGGGAGGGGTCATGCAATAGCAAGAGCAGCAGGCTCTAGAGGATCTCTCTGACATCCTGATTTCCCCGCAGGGGAGCTCAGGCCAGACACCTTCCAGAGGATTGTCTTTTGGTCTCCCAGATGTGGAGCAATTCTGTGCAACCTCTAAATCTAAACGTTCCCTGTGGGTATCATTTATGGGAAGTTCTCAGTCTACAGCATCTCCTGTGGAGCTCAGTTTGAGGCTCCTATAGTGGGGGTTCCTGAGGATTCATTCACAGTCCTCACTGAGGGACTGCTCCACCTGGGAGAAACTGCATGGGTGGGGTGAGGGTGGGTTGGATCTGTATAATGCTGATGGATTGCTGAGCTGGAAATCTGAGTCTTGACCCAGGAATGAGACTGGAGAGCAGGCATGCAGGTAATCTAATTTAAGGATCTCCTCTACCCCCTGACACACACACCTCTTGCCTTTAAAATCATTTTATAAAGAATGGCACAAGTTGGGGTTTATGTTTACTCAGATGAACCTGTCCCCTTAGAGGACACAATCCACCCCCAACCCCCCAACCGCCCATCATTGCTGTTAATCCCTCAGGGGAGGGTTCACAGCTGTTTATGAAGCCAAGAGAGGTTCTGGGCAAGATCACAGCTGGGGAAACAGGCCCAGGCCCTACTCCCTGGTGTCCTCCATGTTGGAGTCAGCGGTGCCCAATGACAGGGTGATGCAATCGCATCTGCTTCCTTCTCCACAACAAGAGCAGGGCTAGCAGGCAGGCCAGCAAAGTCCTCCAAGGTCTGATCGTGCCTTCCGACTGGCCAGTGCCAGCCACCTCTGCTTCTCTTGGCGCTTCTAGTGGTAGAAGACAGCTGGAGCTGGGGTGGTGTTTGGATCACCCCAGGCCCAAGATCAGTGGACCGGAGCACCATGGAAATCTCTGGGGGGTCCCTCAGGATTGGGACTTTTCCCGAGGCCACTAGGCTCCTCCAAGCTGTGGCCTCACGGATGAGAGAGATTGTGTCAGGTTCATGTGTCTCTGGAACTGCATGGCTGCTGTTGAGTCTATGTGTGTTTCCCCTGTGTATGGATATGTGTCTCTAATCAGATTTGTGCCAGCCCCTAAAGTGTATTTTTAAAGTGCACATAAGAGGTTTGAGTTTTAACTCTATATCTGAGATGCTCTTGGCCTTCATTGTACCCTAGTCCCACACCCAAATCCCATAAAACAATTATCTCCAGCCTCTCATCCTCATCCCATCCATTTTTGGTTAGACCCCAGGAAAAGGGTAGGGTGCCCAAACACTTCCTTGTTGAGCTGGGAGGAAGGTAGAGGCAGAGAATGTAAAGCTCCAGATTCATTTTATATGGGTCCTTCTAGGCTCTCAATGCCAGTCTCTGAGCTTGATCCATCTCCCTCAGCCGAAGCCCAAAGGGAAATGCAATGAGGTATTTCAAAGGCTTATTCTTAGCTTCTGAGCTTCTGAATGAATTGCATTCTATTCATCCAGGGAGCCCTGGATGCCCCTGTTTTCTTGAGGATGGCTTGGTCCCCCAGAAGTCCTTATATCCCAGCTACCTCATGCCTTCCAGAAGCTGGGTGTGAAGGAATATGGGAAATGAGACAGGTCAAAGCTGAGGCTGGAGATGGCGTTCTGCCAGCCCCACCCTCTGGCGATTGTCCCACTGCCAGGCCAGCCTGCGGACAGAAAGCCAGTCACAGCATCTGCTCACTCCCAAAGAGCTGGTGGGGACCACCCTCCAGGGTTCATGGGAAACGAAAAGGCCGAGGGTGGAACGGGGTCCAGGGAGGTGAGCCAGCAGGCCATAGGGAGAGGTAAGGAGTCCCTCTTCCAGGTCACTTGGACAGCCCCACAGGTGACTCGGTTTCAGTGCTGAAGAGCTCCTTGTAGAGTGGAGGGAAAGCGGCTTGGACCACGATGGGGTGGAGGTGCTGGAAGATCTGCAGCCTTTCCACGTGCTGGCTACACAGGCTCCGAAGCTTTCCCTTGGGTGGCAGCTGGATATGGGTTAATGGGGAAGGGAGGGTCAATACTTCAGCTCTCCTCAGAGCAAAGAAGTCTGCTCATTCTTCCTGGGCTAGGACCAACCCTCCTTGCCTTCCCCTTATGTACTTGGCACTTTGGTACCAGCCAAATCCCACTGGTAGAAGTACGAGTGTGTTCAGGACACTGGAGGGAAGCGAGAGTGGGTGGGGGACAGGTGAATGTTTTCTGGGTGAAGCCCTCAATTTGTGTTCCCGATACTTCTAGAATGAACCTTATCAAAGACTCTAATGTGCACTTCATGCTTTTATAAGAGTGACTGTCTGTGACTCTTGTTGTATGCGGTCACATGCCTCTGCCTTTGTGCATGTTGTTTCCCTCTTCCCGTTCCTAATTCTTACCCTCTAGTGTCACCTCTCCTAAGACTACTTCCCTAACTCCCCCCATCTGGATTAAGGTCCTTTTGGGCTTTCCTCTGTGTAGCACTTACCACATTGCAGGAAAATGGTCCAATTTGTCTGCCTTCCCACCCTAGATTTCAGCTCCTTAGCTGGGGTCTCTCTTTCCCTGTCTCCTCTGTGCCTATCATAATGCTTAGCACATGGCAAATGCTTAATAACTCTTTGAACTAAACAGACTTTCTAAGCAGGCGCCTAGCACTGCAAGTCAAACCAACGCTGCCAGCACTCAGCCAAAGGGAAGGTGAAAAAGGCGCAGAAATCAGTGAGCAGACGGAGGCAGGGAGACCTCACCGGAGCAAGGCTGAAAGAACAATTTATCTCTTGCAGTCTCCTCTATAACCAAGGGGCTTAAACATGTCTCTTGCCTGCCATTGCCTCCCTCCCCCTAGCTTAGTTTCCTTGGAAAGAGGGAGTCAGGGAAAAGCAGGCAGCAGGGTATGATCCCTTCATATAGAAAGATCCCTGAATTCTTTCTCTTCCTCCCCACTGCTTCATTCTGAGCTTTTTTGGGCTATGGCAATAGCTTCCTTTGTTCATTCAACAAATATTTGTTGAGAACCCATCTGAATCTGAGCTAGACACTGTGATGGCCTCTAGTGATATATCAGATATATCAGTCAATAAAGTATAATCTCTACCTTGATTAAATTTACATTCTGGTGAGGGGCCCAGAAAATAAATATGTAATGTGTCAGATAATAAGTTCTTTAAAGAAAACTAAAGCTTTTTATATGGGGTTACTGGTTAGGAAAAACCTCTCTCGAATGAAGAGATGGAGCAAACCCTTTGGAAAACTGGGGGAAGAACCTTCCAGGTGACTACAATAGCAGGTAGAAAAGCCCTGTGACCAGGTTTGATGTGTTCAAGGAATAGCAAGGAAGCAAGTGTGGCTGCAATGGGTGTTTGAAGGGACAGTGGAAGATCAGGTGAGAAAAGAAGGCAGGGATCATGTTATGAGCCACTTGACCATGACACAGACTCTAGATTTGATTCTCAGCATGACGGGCAGCTACAGGAGGGCTGAGAACAGGAGTCAAGGTCGGGCGTGGTGGTTCACACCTGTAATCCCAACACTTTGGGAGGCCAAGGTGGGCGGATCACCTGAGGTCAGAAGTTCGACACCAGCCTGGCCAACATGGTGAAATCCCGTCTCTACTAAAAGTACAAAAATTAGCCAGGCATGGTGGCTCACCCCTGTAATCCCAGCTACTCAGGAGGTTGAGGCAGGAGAATCACTTGAACCAGGGAGGTGGAGGTTGCAGTGAGCCGAGATCACACCACTGCACTCCAGCCTGGGCGACAGAGCAATACTCTGCCTCAAAACAAACAAACAAACAAAACAAACAACAACAACAACAACAAAAAAGCAAGAAAAAAACCACAGGAGTGGGCATGATGAGACTGCATTTTTAAAAGGGCTACCGTGGGTGCTGAGTAGGTGTGGTGTGGTTGCTACAGGGCAGATGAGGGTGGAACAGGGGCCCAGTTAGGAGGCCTCTCTTAAAGTCCAAGTGAGAGCTGAGAGCTGGTAGGGGCCGGAGTGGTGGTAATAGTAGGGAAGGTGATGTATTTTGAAAGCAGATCCAACCAGATTTGCTTTCCAATTGCTCTCCCAGATTCCTGTCTCTCCTCCTTCAAATCCATCCTGTAGCAGATTAAAGTTCAAGTTCTTCAGAGCACAGACTGTGTAAGTCATTGCCGTATCCTTAACACCCAGCCCTGTGCCTGGCACATAGCAAAGGCCTGCTTGAATAATTACATAAATGGTTCCTTTATACTGGTTCCAAAGTAAATTGCCTAAATAACAGCTCTGATTGTGTCATTTTTCTAGCCTTTGGAGCTCCCTGTGGCCTAGAAATAAAGCTTTAACTCTTATATGCCATTGAAAGTCCTCTCTGACTTGCCCCTGACCTAATTTTCAGGCTCATCATCTGGTGCTCTTCTGCCCCATAGGTCTATCCCAGCTCCTGATTTTACGCTTTAGTCAGGATGTACCATGAGCTATTCTCGTATGCACTATTTTGCCTCCTTATTTTTGCTCCTGTTGTTCTTGGTCTTCATTGTACCCTAGTCCCACACCCAAATCCCATAAAGCAAATATCCCCAGCCTCTCATACTCATCCCATCCATTTTTTTGGTTAGACCCCAGGAAATGGGTGTATATATATATATATGTATATATATATGTGTATATATATGTGTGTGTATATATATATATTTTTTGCTCCTATTGTTCCCTAAGCCTGGAATGCCTGCCCCACCCCCATGAATGCCTGTTAAAATCTTACATCATTCATGGCCTAGTATAAATGTCACCTTCCCTGGGAGGTATTTATGACCCACTCCTTTTACCCCCAAATTATTTTTAATCCCTGTTTTATACTCTCATAACATTTTTCTGGTGTCTCTTATTATAGTTATACATAGGGGACACAGGGATAGAAAAAGCACAAAGGGCACTGGGATTCAATCTTCATTTAAGTCACTGAAGTCTCCTGATAGCTACAAGATTTTTTTTTTTGAGACAGAATTCGCTCTTTTTGCCCAGACTGGAATGCAATGGCACAATCTTGGCTCACTGCAACCTCTGCCTCTCGGTTTCAAGTGATTCTCCTGCCTCAGCCTCCCAAGTAGCTGAGACTACAGGCGCCTGCCACCACGCCTGGCTAAGTTTTTGTATTTTTAGTAGAGACGGAGTTTCACCATGTTGGTCAGGCTGGTCTCGATCTCCTGAACTCAGGTGATCCACCCGCCTCAGCCTCCCAAAGTGTTGGGATTACAGGCGTGAGCCACTGTGCCTGGCTGCTACACAGGGAGATTTGAACACCTGTCCTATTGACTGTGTTGCCATGAGGATGAGAAAGCATGTCAGCAAAAGCACCCTGTTAATTGCATTATTATTATATCACATACCACATTCTACTCTGTGTTAGAGTTAGTGATACACAGATCTCTTCTTCATACCAGATTAAAATCTTTTGGTGGGGGCAGCAACCGAATCTCTGTATCTTTCCACAGTGCCTTATACAAGCAGGTGCTGGGTAAGTGCTGGCTATATTAAACTGAATTGTTCCCTGGAGGTCCCTCCCAATTCCAGGCTCTCTAACTTTCCAGTCTTCATGCACATGGAAGTAGCTGTTCATTCCCTTAGTTCCCACTGCTGATGCAAGTTCTCTAACAGAGCGTGGTATTCCCGCACTTCCTCTTCTGTACCCACAGAACCCGGCCCTCGCAAACTCTGATGTCACAGAGCTGGCGATGGGCCTGGCCTCTTCTACTCCAGGGACTGCTCCTACCTTTGCCAGGATGCTTTGGCGATGAGTTTTGCAGAGATGATGATGAAAGGCCAGCTCCAGATTGTACTGCAGCTGTTCTACTTTCCTTTTCTCTTGGAGCCCTGGCCGGTCTGGAGGAGGGGGTGGGACCATAATGAGAACAAGAAAGAAGGTGGACGTTAACTCCCAACAAAAGGGTGTATCTTTTTGGACATCTGTGCTGGATAGAGGTCTTCTCTGCTGAGTGTGTGCATGTATGTGCCTTGGTTTGATGATGGTAAGCTCTGGGACGCTGGGCTTGGCTAACTGTCTACAAGGAGAACTGGGAAGAGATGAAAGGTATGAGAACTTCTGATCTCCTGACTCCACGCTACCTTCTCCCTGGTCACCTGATATTCCACATAGCTCATTCAATGCTAGGCACTAAGATTCTGCCATAGGGGGAACAAGAGTTGGAAAAGAGCTCCCCGATGTATGAAAAAGTCTCCTGATAGGAGGTGGCCTTCCTGAAGGTGCCCAGGCCTGCACCAGGGGGCTTGCAGCAATCTGTGGCTAACTTTTGCCCTGATTCTATAAAATACCCAGAAGTCATCTTTAAAGTTTTTATCTCTAGTTTGAGGGGCATATTTAGGTGTCCACTCACTGGCAGAGCCAGAAGACTGATAGTCTCGATCTGCAAACTCAGGTTAGCATCTTGACCCACTTCCCTAGGTTCTCGGAATACTTAGCATTCAGCTGGCTCAGCCCAGCTACTCCATGCCAGGGGAGTGGATAGGCTATCCAGAGTCTTCCCATTATAGGCATACAGCCTTAAAATTAGTTCACACAGAGCAGTGATTCTTAGTCTTGGTGGCCTGGGGGTGGCTGTTAAAATTCAGTGCACCCCTGATCAATTACAGATGGTCCCAGTCTTATGACGATTTGACTTACTATTTTTTAATTTTATGTTGGTGAGAAAGCCATTTGCATTCAGTAGAAATCATACTTTGAACACCCATGCAATCATTCTGCTGTTCACTTTTAGAACCATATTCAATAAATTATATGAGCTATTCAACACTTTATTTAAAAATAGGCTTTGTATTATATGCTTTTGCCTGACTGTAGGCTAATGTAAGCATTCTGAGCACGTTTAAGGTATGCCAGGCTAAGCTCTGATGTTCAGTAGGTTAGGCGTGTTAAATGTAATTTCAACTTACCATTTTTCAACTTATAGGTTTATCAGGACATAACCCCATCATAAATAGCGAAGCACATGTACACTGGAATCTCTGGAAGTGGGACCCAGGCAGCAATAGTTTTTAAAGCTCCTCAGGTGATTCTGATGTGTGCTACAATGATGTCACTGCCATAGACTAACAATCAGATACTTTTCTATCAGGAAAGTGGCTCATTTCCTCTCAACCTCATTTCTCCCCACTTCCCACAACCCCACATTATGCTGCTCTTGTCCCTCTCTGAGAGTCCTCTGAATCTTTATTTTAACTCATTTTATATTATAGCAATACTGAGTAGGGCTCATTCTGCTATTTAAAAGTATTTCCCAGATTTAACCACATCTGAAGCTCTAGACTCTTCTTGAATATCTGCCATGCCCCTGCCACCTGAATGTCCTTCACCCAAGCCCAGCAACACTCACTGGCATTGATGAGAACAAGGGCTGTGTAGAGGGCAATCTCATCCTCGGAAAAGTGCAAGGCACTTAGGGAGTGGGAGAAGTCAAAGATGGAGCTGATGAGCTCGCTGCAGCCTGTTGGAGTGGAAATGAGAAAAGTGAGAGAGTGGCTGGAGCGATGGTGCCCGAGGACACTGCCCTTATGGTGTTTAGAGCAGAGCCCTGGAAAGAGGGTGCCCTGGGTCACGAAGCTTTGCCCGGGGTTGGCATCAGAATCTTCTCTCTCATTTCTCCCTGCCCCTCACCCAAGGCTCGGAACAGCTCCATGCCACCGTATTTGCCTTCGAAAAAGACCGTGTGGTTGTCAGCATTGTAGGCCCGGCACATCCTAACCAGCACCACTTCCATTGCTCCTGGGCAGTGGGGAGAGAAGATGCAGGGACAGTGTCAGGCAAAGCCAGGATCTGACTCTGTCCCCCTGATTTCCTTAAGCCACCTCCCTCCACTTGGCTCTGCCCCGTGCTGTGCTCTGTCCCCCTACCCCCAGGCCTGCCCATCCATCCCTGAGCACCTGCTTTGAGGAGCACAATCTGGTCATTCTGGCAGAGCTCCATAAAGCCTGAGAGCCTCTTGGCGAACTCCACCACGTACTGAATGGCCTCGGTGAGGTGGTGGGCACAGCGTTCCCACATCTCCCACATGGACTACAGGGAGGGAGGAGGGTCCTGCTGTACGCTCTGTGTGGCCCCGTGATCGTCCTGAGCCCTGGAGCCCCACCTAATAAACTGCAAGGGGTAGGCTCTGAACTCCTATGTTCTCAACTAGCATTTTCAAAAACCTGGTCTTAGCACAAATGCACTCAGGGTGATTCCTGCCAGTGAGTCCCACACACTGAGCACCCACCGGCTGCTGACACCGAGTTAGCTGTTGTAAGAAAATCAAAAAAGTATGAGATACAGCTTTGCCCTCCAACAATGTACATCTCGTTGAGGTGAAAAGGACATACTGCTGCCCCTTCCCCCACAAAGGTTATGCCCAAGATCTCAGTAACCTAGAGAAGCAAATGTGAAGTGCCAAGCGAGTGTGTTTAGAGCAGGTGGTATCATGAGAGTGTGGTCGAAAAGGCAGCATAGGCCGGGCGCGGTGGCTCAAGCCTGTAATCCCAGCACTTTGGGAGGCCGAGACGGGCGGATCACGAGGTCAGGAGATCGAGACCATCCTGGCTAACATGGTGAAACCCCGTCTCTACTAAAAATACAAAAAAACTAGCCGGGCGAGGTGGCGGGCGCCTGTGGTCCCAGCTACTCGGGAGGCTGAGGCAGGAGAATGGCGGGAACCCGGGAGGCGGAGCTTGCAGTGAGCTGAGGTCCGGCCACTGCACTCCAGCCCGGGCGACAGAGCGAGACTCCGTCTCAAAAAAAAAAAAAAAAAAAGGCAGCATAAACTTTGGAGCCTGATGAATCTGAATTTGACTTTGGTTCCACCACTTTGTGACCTTGAGGAAATCTATTAACCCCTCTAGGCTCAGTTTCAGTCTGTTAAAAATAGGAATAAATGCCACCCTCATAGGTTGGTTGTGGTAGGGGCTGAGGATAATTTACGTTAAGTGTTTAGCACAATGCCTGGCAGAGAAGGGGTGTTTAACAAATGGTAATCAGGGTTCTGATTATTGTTATTGTTGATGGAAGAGAAGGAAGGAGAGTGCACCAAGGTCTGCATGGTAGAGGAGGTAGGATGAAGGCCAGGTACAATTTTAATAGGCAAGGACTAAGGAAAAGCGCTCATCCATCTGCTGGGGTGTAAACAGATATACACATTCACAAATGTACTAGAGGGTGTGCACATGCTTGTTGGCCAGCCTGTGTCTGTGATGTGCCACCCTGCCCCAGTACCCAAGTGTGTGCAGGTAGCCATCTCTGAGCTCTCCCGGTGGGGGTGGGCTGCGTTCCCTTC
Source organism: Macaca thibetana thibetana (assembly GCF_024542745.1). Taxonomy (NCBI): domain Eukaryota; kingdom Metazoa; phylum Chordata; class Mammalia; order Primates; family Cercopithecidae; genus Macaca; species Macaca thibetana. The sequence goes on from NC_065578.1 coordinate 124,259,108, forward strand.
CCGCAGTTCTCCTGGCCTCACCTTCCTCTGGTAGCCAGTCACTTCCTCCCGGGAGAAGATGTTGGAGCGCTGCCGCAGCAGGTCCTCCAGCCGCAGCTGGCACGTCTCCCGGTAGGACTTGCAGACGCTCTGCACGAGGTGCTCTGGAGTCGAAGAAGGAAGGCATGGCGTGATCTCAGCCAGCTCCTACCCCTACTCATGCAAGGGCACTTCTCAGCCTGGCCTATCCTGCTCCACCTCCTCCCTCTGCCCCTCCGGACCTCTCAATTCCCTCAGGCTCATGTTTGATTGATATAGGGTGCTGGTGGAAACCCCTCCCTCATTTCTACCACCCTCTCCCTTCCCCCTAGCCGCTCACCTATCTCCGTCAGGGAGGCATAGGGTGCCTCCGGTGTGCTGCGAAAACTGGGGCTGCCGTAGCTGTCTGGGCCCTGTCCCAGTTCCCCAAGCCCAGGATGCCTGTGTTCCTCAAAACGAAGTCCACATCGGTCAGGGGTCAGCTGGCTGCCTGTGCTATAGAAGCTCTCTCTGCCCTCAGCCTTGCCCCGCTCAGGGCTGTATTCAAGGTGGCATGAGGCCCCATTGAGCCCTGCCTTGGCCAAGTTGTTGGAATAGGAGGGCCCAGAGCCCGAGGCTCTCAGGAGGCCAGGGGGACAGGCAGAAGCCTCAGGCAGGTCAGGCGAGGAGCCCAGGGGCAGCTGCCCATCTGGGAGCCCCAATGTGTAGGTGAGGGTATCTGCTCCTTGAGCCCCTGCTGGGGGGGTCTTGACCACTGGTTCCTGTTGCCGCTGCTGCAGCTGTTTCTGCACTTCTGCATGCAGGCTGTCCCTCTGCTTCTTGGACATGCGGCCGAACTTGACAGCTGAAAGAGGTCCAGGGACCAGGGGTTTATGAGGCAGGAGAACATGGCACAGGGCAGGGGCAGCAGGCATTTGGTCATTAAAGGATTAACTTGCTGCTCTCTGAATGACTGACTCCAGGCACAGTTTTTCTAGCCTTTAGGGAACTTATGCTCAAGACCCCATCCACCTCTCACTCTTGTTTGCTTCTGGGGTCTGTCCAGCCTGCCATTTCAATCTGCTAAGCAAAATCTTCTAAGTTCTAAATCAGCTTTGAATCATGGCAAAATTCCAGCAATGAGTCTAGGCTGGGGATTCTGGCCTCCAGATATTGGGGCTGGGGGTGGTCGCACAGAGGGCCTCAGGCTGTATTGGGGTCACCTCACCTTTCTGGGAGGGTCGGAGGAAGAGGAGAGCTGAGAACACAGGTCTCCCTGTGGTCAGGCCTGCAGGCTCCCTGGTGACCTAGATACTCACCACAGCCCAACCCGGGCTCCGCGGCTTGTTTCTGAACATCCTCTTCTGCTCTCTCTTTCCTGCCTTTTTACTCCCCCCGCCACCCCTCCCAGGTGTGGGGGCACAGCCCCTTGCCCCGCCTGCCCCTTTGCACCCCTGCGTGCTTCCTTTTGCTTTGTTATTTTGGGCACTGAAAAGTGCTGACGGGCTCCTTCTGGCTCCTCATCACCTCATGCCCCCCCAGCTCCACCCTGGGCTCCTTCTGTGGTGGGGGTGCGGAGGGGGACCGGTGAGGAGGTGGTGGGTGAGAAGGGTGGATAAGGCACCAGGAACACACCAGCCCTCCCCCATGACCACTCTCTGGTTGTTCTCAGGCCAATTCTGTTTCCATTCCTGGCCACAGTCCCGTGTCCAAGTATGGGAATGGGGGACTAGGAAGGGAGATAGAGCTAGAACTTCAGCAATGGGGTAGCGGGGAAAGGTGCCAGAGCTGCATGGGAGCTGGGCCAGAGGGAAGCAGAGTGAGGAGAATTCGTTCCAAGTAAGAAGAGATGAAGAGGTATCGGACCTTGGAAAGAGGTGGTTTGTTCTAGCAAAGCCTAAAGTTGGGGACTCCAAAGAACTTTGATGGGGTGACCATCCATCCCGTCAGGGGAGGAGACAAAGGGTTGTAAGGGGGAGGAACGGAGAGCAGACCAGAGGATGGGCAGTCTTGCAGGTTAAGCATTGTCTAGCTCAGCAGGCCAGGCTGCCCCTCCGGAGACACCAGGAAAACCCCAGGGGACTGTCGACTTGGCCTCACCATCTCGGGACATGCCCAGCGCCAGGCATTTCTGTAGGCGGCAGTGCTGGCATCGGTTTCGGCTGGTGCGGTCGATGGGGCAGTTCTGCTGACGGGTGCAGGAGTAGGCTGCGTTACAGCGCTGGCTTCGGCGGAAGAAGCCCTGGGGAAAGCAGGTGGAGGGCAAGACTGCTTATCCTGGCCAGCCCCAGCTCACTCACAAACGCCTCCAGCCCACAAGCTCTGGCAGCTTTTCTACATTCCGCGACCTGTCGCCTCCATGTATTTGTGTAATTGCAATTTATCCTGCAGTCATTTCCCTAGTTTAAGACAGGGCCCTGCCAGTGTTGAGGGTTCTCCAGGGAGGCACTACTCAGGTATTTTCCTGGCTGCCCAGGAGATCATCCCTGGAGTCAGAACAAAGACCACTAAGCCCCTTGTTTATCTCTAAGGAGACGCTGTGTGTGTGTGTGTGTGAGTGTGCACACGCACACATGCATGCATACACACGCCTACGACTCACCTTGCACCCCTCACAGGTGATAACCCCGTAGTGGATCCCAGACGACTTGTCCCCACAGATTTTGCAAGGGATCACTTCAATTTGTGCTGGAAGAGAGAAAGAGAAGTAGGTCAGCCCAGGAGCCTTTTCTGCATTCAACCACTATGTACCTGGGCTGCAGATACAGGTACCTGGTGCTTCCCCCACTTCTCCAACCAGCTACAGCTTGCTGTTTCCCTCTTGCAAAATGGAAGGGGAAGTGAAATGCTAAATGCTTCTCAGCAAAGGATGTGAGGAAGCTGTGTTTGTTTCACAGAGGAGGGGAGTGTTGAGGGGCGGCCGGGAGTTGTATCAGTGCTACGGAGGCAGAGAAAGCAGCTGCAGAGGGGCCACCTGCTCAGCCCTTCGAGTTGAAAAGCTCCAGTTGCCTCCCTCCCTCCTTGGGACATAGGACTGCTCACTGCCTCACAACACCTGCTTCCCGCCCAAGGGGCTTCCTCTGTGCCTCCCTCCCCCACTGGGGCTCAGCTCCCATGGGCAGAGTGTAGGGTATGGCAGGAAGATGTGGTACACCCGGGGTGGGGGATAGGCAGAGATGCCAGCTCTTCCCAGCCAGTCAGTGAAGGCTCAGGGAGGGGCTATACAGAGAAGGGATGAGGGGGTGGCAGGGAGGAGCCCAGGAAACTGGGTCTCAACATCCCAGCTCTGCTGGATGCCTGAGAGCCCAAGGAAAGAATTAGCCAGGGCTCTTAGGCTCTTGGCCCCAGAGCAGCGAGAGGGTGGCTCTGTGTACATCCGTGTGTCTGAGTGTGAACACTTATGTTTGTACAAGGGCATCTGTACCCATTTGTGTGAACACGAATCATCAGTGTTAAAACTGGCTGAGACTAGACACCATCTCATTCAACCTCTTCATTTACCAATGAAGGACTAGGCCAGATAAGGCAAGGCAGTTGGACCAGGGTCACAGGCTAGTTTGCCTGAGAGCTGGGTCTATATCCCAGTTCCCCCGAACTTTCCATTATGCTGCTCTGTGTACCTGTCTTTTGGAGTACACATATCAGTGGGTATGTTTGAAGGCGTGCTTATGTGTGTGCATATGCATGAAAAGTACGTGTCATTTGTGAGCCTACGAAATATCTGGTTACTCCTGCGTCCACACGTGCATGTTTGTATGTTAGCATCTGCTCATGGGGCACTAGGACCCCAGGTTCTCTCTCCCACTGAACTCACTGTAACCTGTACCTGCTTCCCTTCCCCAGTCACTGCTGGCCCTAGGCTCATCTCTGCTTTGCCCTGTCCCTGTCAATGTCCACGGCTCTCTGCTGAGCTTCAAGGAGGCCTTCTCCCAGCTCTTCCATGAAAGGTAGTTGGGCAAAGCTTGGGATCCCTGGTTACTGTAGGGTTTTTTTTTTTTTTTTTTTTTTTTAACATTTCCCGGAGCATACGTGTCTCTTTTCCACCATCACTGACCTGCTGCCTCCCCTCTGAGTGGAGAGCCCTGGGGCAGGGCAGGCCAGAAAAGTGAAGAGAAGGGCCAAAGCCCCTTTTAATCTATGACATGTCTCCCACCAAAGGGGCAAAAGAAGTGGCAGCCTCTCTGGAGGGCGAATGCACATTGCTGTGAGCTCACCTCCAGTCCCTGGCCTGGACGCTGGTCACAGGTAGGGCCTGTTGATGTGAAGTGGGCAGGGAGACCACGGCTTGCCCGCCATTCCCCAAAATATTATTTCCATCATTCTTAAACCATCATCCCTCAGGCCAGCCTTGAAGTGAGTTAGAGGCAGTAGCTGCCCCTGACGGGGACAGGGCATATGGGTATCCGAAATCCCTTCGTTAGCACTTGATTCCTCCCCCAACCCCCAGCCACACGTGCCTGCCCGGTAGCAAGCTTCCAGTGCTCACGCTGTGAGCTGTGGTCCCCCCAGGACCAGGCGGTAAGTGAGCTTTCCAGATTCTTTCCGGTAAATTAAGAGCAGATTTTAATGCATGGAGGGGAAGAGAGAATAAAAGGGCACTGGTGTCTGGAACGGGGGCAGAAAATGTGGGGGCACTCGTACTTCCAGTCACTTAGATTCTCCTTCTCGACCTGTGTTTTCTTGTCAGCAAGATCAGGATAAAAATATTATTGCCTGTCCATGGGGTGATTGTAGGTAACAGAGAGTAATGAAATGACATCACCCATGGAAAGCACTGTGTATTCAAGTTACTCCTGAGCAGAGGTGAGGCCGAGAAGCCCAGTGGGCCTGGTAAGGCTGGGAGGAGCACTCGGGCCCCGTGGACTCTGTTCTTGCCCAACACCTCCCCCTTCAACACTGCGGCATCTCTCTTTTCAGTGGCCTAAGACCAGAGATGGGAGAAACCAACGTAGGCCACCCAAAAAAGTAAGCGGGAGGGAGATTAGGCCAAGCCACAGTGGGAACTCGGGCTCTGGCCCAGCAGTCAACCACAGGCCTCCCTGCCTCTTCCCTTCTCCAAGACCCACATCCGTGTGCGTGTGTGTGCTGACCACATGGGTGACCCCACACACATCTCCCTGCCCCATGCTTGACCCACTGCTGCTCCTGGCCCTAGGAACCTCACAACAGTGTCACCAAGACCCTGACCTTCTCAGGAAGATGCGGCCAGTCAAGGACCCCGTTCACAAATACCCATGTTTGGGGGACACCAAAGCCTTGGACTCCAGTCACCCGGTCAGCCCATCCTCCATCCTCCCAGTCCAAGACAGAAGTACCCAGTGAGACAGGCACACAGGGCCAAAGACTCTGAGCTGGAATGTCAGACCCCCCACCCTCACTGAGCTAGAGAGACCAAGAGGTTTGGGACCAGGAAAAACAGAGACATAGACTTAGGGATGGAGAGATGGCCGCGGAAACACTGAAACACAGAAAATTCACGCTTGTATCCTGGCCTTTGCCCAACCCATAGCCCCCTCAGCACTTCAAGCCCTCTAGTCCTGCTACCCCCTCCTTCCCCTGCCACCTGCACTCCCTTCAATGCCATCTACCCAAACCTCAGAAAGAAAGTACCAGTGCTGTGTACATAAATGTGTGTGTTACTTGTAGAGAAGGGGTGGGGGAGAACGGGAAGGGGGCTGGTAGACTTGGGGGTTGGTGAGAGGAGCTGAAAACACCTCTGATGATAACTCACCTTCAAAAGCTACCCCTGGGAGACGCGTCCCTGAAGCAGCAGGTGGTGGGAGCTCAGATTGGGGAGAAGGAGCTGAGTAATCACAGGATTACTCAAACTGTTGCCCAGGAGCCAGGTCTGCCAGGAACTTACCATCTAAGGGCCTGCCAGTGCCAGGAACTAGAGCCAAGCAAAGGTCAGGAACCTCGAGCCAGCCCCTGCACCACTGCTCCCATGGCAGCCCTAACTCTACCCTCGTCTGCTGTCTTGGAAAGATCTTTACATCTCACCTGCAGCTCTCTCACTGTAGCTCTCTCCTGAGAGAGGGCTTTCGCCAAAAGAAGACTCCAATTCCACATGCTTCCAAAAGGAGAGACAAATGCCCAAATGCACACGCCAGCTCCTTAAGTCATCTAATGACTGACATCTAATGACTATGGCTTTTTGCATCTCAAACAAGATTACCTGGGTATCTGAGGTGGGGCTCAAGATTCTGCACTTTGGTCAGCTCTTAGTTGGTGCCTAAGCTTGCTGGTCTTCAGCCTATACTTTTAGTAGCAAGAACTTAGTCCCTATTCCTGCCTTTTTGCCAGGCTGCTCCTTCCAGGAAGTGGGGCCAGGGTTGGCGATCTTTTCCTGAGCTCATTCTTGTATTTTTTCTGCCATCCAGTGTGACCTCTACAACTTCATTGTGAGACAATACTAGAAAAAGAACCTGAATCTCCTCTGGATTGCTTTAGAGACTGAAGTATCCCCAGGAGCATCCTAGTAGCTCCTCCTATGAGGGGAAATACGGTAGAGGCAAAGTCCTCCATCCTCCTCTAATCGAGCCTCTCACAGCTGCGAGATTCAGTGATAGTGCTCTTTGAGTACTTCCAGAGCCTGGCCCTGTGCCAGCTTAGGAAGCCAACCCTAGGCCCCGTCCAGGTGCCCTATGCCACAGAGAGGAAGTGGTAGGAGCAGGGGAGGGGCTGCAACCCAGGGGGATCTCTCCCCTCAAACCCCAGAACCACCACCCCCCAACCATCATGGTACAGAATGGGTTCACACAGAGGAACCCCGCATCTCCTCCTGGTGCCTCATCAGTCTAGAGCTGGGCCTTTTCCTCTCCTCTTTCTCTCTCCCTTTTCTCCAGTGGATACTGATTAAGGAGAAAGGATAATGATAGACATAAGCATTGGCTGAATTCTTACTCTGTGCCAGGCTTTACATGCATTTTCATTTAATGATCACAACAACCCTGTGAAGTAGGCCCTGCTAGTATCATCCTCATCTTACAGACGAGAAAACTGAGGCCTAGAAAGAGTAAGCAGCTTGACTAAGGTCACACAGCCAGAAGTGGCAGATCTGGCATTTGAACCTAGATCTCTGTAATCCTGGAGCCAGTGCCCTCAAGCCTTAAGCTACATACCCTACGAGGATAAGACGCCCAAATGCACACCGGAGACCTGGGTAGAGGACATGGTTATTGGCTGTAGGGGAAAAAGTGTGAGGTGAGTGTGGTGCTCTAGGAACAGAATTCACAGAGGAAACCCACAGAACTAAAGCCAGGACTCCTGTTTGTATAAAGATCCCAAGAGATATTATTCCCTCTGTCCCAACTCATCCTCTGAGGTCCCAGCCTCCTCCTGCCCTTACCCCTTTCTCTAAGGCCAAGTGGGATGACTTATATATCTCAACAGGGTTCTGGGGGACTCCTTGGGAACACCACAGCCCCTTTAGCGTATAGACTAGGTTTCCATACATCTTGGTATGCCTCTCTTTGCAGAATGAATGAGTGAGTGAGAAAGAGGAATACATCTCTTTCCTTAGCTTAGGCTCCTCCTCTCCCCACAGCCAGAACTCTCTGTCTCAATCCCCACTGAGACCACAGCTCTGGGCAGGGGTCCCTTGCACACCCCAACCTGTCACCAGCCTCCCTCCTTTCTCAGCTCTCAGTTCCCCCAGCTTCTGCAAAGCTGGAAACCAAGGTGGTGGGTGCCACCACAGGGGAGCAGGAGTGGGAGGGCTGGATGGGGGCCGGGGAAGAAGTGGTTCTACCTGGTGAACACTACCCCAGCCCAGGCCAGGGCCCTCCCTGCAGCTCCTGGTGAGAATTTTCTGCTGAAACACCCAGATCCTAGGGCTGAGAAAATAGTGAAGCTAAAACTCAGGTGGGCGAGGGAGAGTCTGGGGTTTTGAAAAGCCATGAATGACAGCCAGCCAGCCACCCGAAACCCCCCCTCCTGGTGCCTCCGCCACCCCCGCAGTCTGGGACTAGAGAAAGGCGAGTGAAAACAACCAGTGAATGGGGGAGGGGATGAATCACCAGGAGGAAGCTCTGGCGAGTGGGAGCCCAGACGTTACCATCGGCGCCTTCCCTGCCTCCAGGGCCGTCTGTCCCCTTTCCCAGAGCACCTTTGCTGCCCAGGAGTGTAGTGGACCCAGAAAGACCTTGGCTCTGACCCTGAGGCCCTGCCTTGTCACTGTCCCTCCTCCAAAATAGACATCTCCATCCTTTCTGAGCCTCAGAGCCCCAGGGAAGGGGCTGCACTGCAGCAGCAGGCGTGAAGGTGAGACCTCAGAAAGGACTAGCCATATGAGAACTGGAGCAAGGGCCTTGGGCTGCCTGCCTGGGAGAGCCCTTAGCCCTTAGAAAGTCCTGTTACTTGTTAGTTTGAGTCAGCAGCACCGAGGCAGGGGATGGGGAGGAGTTCCTGGTAGGGACCACATATTTTCATTTTGCTGGGACAAGCTGAGTCTTTTCAGAGTCTAGTGCCTTGGGCTCGGGGGTTTGGTATTTCTGTTAGGAATGGGAAGATGGGGAAAGAGAAGGGTGCTGGAGGGATGCAAGGAAGGAAGAAGCCCTTCACAGAGTCCTCAGATGACCCTGGGCTCTCAGGGTGATATCTGTGCACCCTGGAGACTTGGAGTTCTTCCTGGCCCACTGTTCCTCATGATCATGACCAAACCTAAGAAAGACCAGTTCACAGTGATCTCGCACCCCTCGGCCTCCCACCTCCCCATCCAGGCCAAATGCCAGGGCCTAAGTGCCTATTGGTGCCACACTGGCCATGCCCTTAGGGGAAGATGTCTGGGCTACCCTCCCTCTGGCTGGCTGGGAGTCTCTTTGGTGTACAGACACATTCTCTCCACTTGACAGCAGCAGGTCGGATGGCAGGGCACTGGTGCCATCCTTGTCAGAGCCACCCTACTTCCCCCTTACCACTTTCCTAGACCCTGTGTCTCCCTGTCTTCCCTTTACTGCCAGTTATCTTTTCTCTCCGCCGCTCCCTGTGTCTATGTGCCTTGTGATCTTCTGCACTTCAGCTCTGTTTCTGGGCTTCACACCTTCATGTTTTTTTGTTTGTTTAAGAGACAGGGTCTCACTCTGTCACCCAAGCTAGGGTGCAGTGACATTGATCATAGCTCACTGCAGCCTTGAACTCCTGGGCTCAAACCATCCTCCTGCCTCAGTCTCCTGAATAGCTGGGACTACAGGTACACGCCACCATGACCACCTAATTAAAAATTTTTTTTTCGTAGGGACAGGGGCTGACTTTGTTGTCCAGGCTGGTCTCAAACTCCTGGCCTCAAGCCTCAGCCTCCCGAAGTGGGATTACAGGCATGAGCCACTGCGCCCAGCCGCACTTCCATATGTTTGGCTCTACTGGTGTTTCTCCATCCACACCTCCAGCTGGACACTACTCTCTCCTCAGGTGTTCCAGAAACCTGCCCTTTGAGTTGGGCCTCTGCATCTCTCCTTATTTCTTGATCTGTTTCTGTTCCTTTTGCCAGGCCCTTGGTCTCTGGGTGTGTCACAGTCCCAAACCTCACTTGCTTTGACTCTCGCCATCGGTGGTTGGAGGGGCTGGTGGTGGCTGGCATTCATTGGGGTCAGTTAACTTGGGGCTATGAGATACCCGTAAATGTCAAAGTGAGAAGGACCAGTGGCACTGACCCCCTCGTCGGAGGAGGCCCTCTCTCCTACCTCCCAGCCTGGGTAGGGCTGTGTGTGTGTGGTGGGGGTAGGTATAATGAAGAGCTGGCCAAGTGTCTCCCTCAGCCCCTGCTGGGGACTCCTGCTCTGCTGCTGGGCTGGAAGCACACCTGGTCATTTCATCCCAGGGTTGATTTGCTCATTAGGGGCCCTCTCTGGGAAGACCAGTTTGCCAGCGTTTGCTGCTAATAGAGAGAAGCTAGAAGGGAAACTGAAGTTCTAAGGGGCCCTTTCCTCTGTGTGGAAGCTGTTGGCTCTTCTCCCCAGCCTTCCTTATCCACTCCAGCTCCTATGCCTGCACTGTGGCCTCAGTCCCCACCACAGAAGTGGAACTCTTTTCTTTCCTTGGTTTCCCTTCCTTCTAACTTCTGGGAGAGCTGAGTCTCCTTCATCACCCTTGGGGATGCCTGTCTCAGGGCACTGGGCTCTCTCTTGGCCCTGGGCCTTTGGAACTGTGAGACTCTCCTTGTTGGTTTTGTTGTTTTATCTTAAAATTTAGCTCCCTTGTTTTGCGGATGGTAGACCAGGGCCCAGGGACTTGGCTTGTCGAAGTCTATATGGCCAGCCAGTGACAGGTGGCACAAGCGCCTGGTCTTACACTGTCAGTCCAGGGGTCTTTCCAGGACTCAATTCGGCCTCCCTTCTGTGGCTTGTGGGAAGACCCCAGGTTGAAGCTGGGGCTGCCTCAGGCCTCAGCCATAGGGGCATGGGGCTTCCCTTTTCCTCCTTCACCTTGGCTTCCCTTCACAACGAGTACAGGGGACTTCCTGAGGTTGCCCACCCTTGCTCTGCTGGAAGGCACAGAACCCCAGACATCTGCCCACCAACTGTTGGCCCAGGGCTCCAAGCCAGGAAAAGGGTGAGGCTGAGGTCTTTCCAATCCCATCTCCACTGCCTTGCTTCCCCCGTCAAATGGGTGGAACTCCAGGACTGACCCTGGAGAACCGCGTGCACACACACACACACACACACACACAAAGGCATGTGCCAGGGTGCACCCTGACTGGATTCTACCTAGTCCTCATGTCCCTGGATTGGGCAGAAAGCCTGATGGCTTTAAGGCCTGGATGCAGGGTTTCTGAGCCCTGCTGCCTGCCGACCTCAGTTGACTCTTGCCGTCCTGTTGCTTCAGAGCACAGCAACGGCTCTGGCCTCCTTTTCCTCACAAGCAGGCTGGAGGCACAGAAGGAAACACTGTAACAGGAGCCAGGAGAGTGCGTTCAGGGCCCCTAGTAATTACCAGCCTCCATCAGATACCAGCTGTGTAACCTTGGGCGAACTATGCAGCCTCCTTGGCTCTCAGTCTTTTTGTAAAATGGGGGGCCTGGATACCTCAGATACTCTTGGAGGTTCTTTTTGGAACTCAGGAAATCCTCAACAGTCCTCTTACCATCGCTGCTGTCAGGGAGCCGCCTGGCCAGCAGGACTCCCCAGCTGCTCCACCCATCTCCCAACAGATCTTGACCTTGACCAGGACGTACCCTGCCAGGGAGGAGCACTCAGGTTTGCTCGCACTGCTCCCAAGACATCCTCCTTTCCAGAGGGGTGACGACGGGGTCCAGGCTCCCCCGCCCCCAGGTGGCCCCATTCACTTACTTCTCATGACTGAGCCTTGGCTCTGCCGGCCTTGGCTCCCTGTCCTTCTCAGCAGGGGGTGGTCCAAGAGTGGGGTGCAGCTGGCAGCAGAGGCGGGGCGAGGCCCTCTCAGCAGTGCCTCAGCCTGAAGCTCTGCACCTAACTCTCCCCCAGTGCTTCTGAGCTGGGGGGTTTAAGCTCCGCACCACACAGGTGGCCAAGTGACAACCCCCCACCCCACCCCCAAGGGGTGCAGTGAGTAGGATGACAGGCGCCCCACGTGGCCAATCTGGGCCTGGGGCAGGGTGTGAGGGGAGGGGCAGCCAATCGTAGGGGGCGTTGGAAAATTCCAAAACCACATGCGACAGCCACACGCGGTAAAAGCTGTTTCCACCCGCCAGGGTAGTTCTGGTTGGGGAGCCGGAATGGAGCTCACACGAGCCTGAGGCCAGGTTTCTACTCCTCCTCCCCCTGAGGACCTTCCGAGCCTGACCCTCTTTGCCAGGTGACTTCAGGGACAGGGATGTTTTCAGAGGTAAGTCACAGGATGTCTGCCTGGGGTGGTGGCATGTGCCACCTGACACCCTGTGGACTGCCAACTGCCATGCCCAGTGTGGTGCAGCCTGGGGGGCTGTCCTACCACCCCCATGCCCACGCTCCTCCCTGCAGATACCACGTCTATCTTGTGCTAGGGAATACGTGGAAACGATAGAAGCAGTGATAATCACCAGGCAAATACCCACAATCCGCAGAAGGAAATCAGAAATTTCCTTAGGAGCCAAACTGCTGAAATTGGAGTGTAGATAATGATCATCATCACCATCATCATGCTCATAAGCATAATAGTGCTTACTATTATGTATCAGAAATGGTTCTCAATGTTTTATGTGGATTATCTAATCCTCACAAAATACTTTATGTGGGCTGGGGGTGGTGGTTTACGCCTGTAATCCCAGCACTTTGGGAGGCTGAGGCAGGTGGATAACCTGAGGTCAGGAGTTTGAGACCAGCCTGGCCAACATGGTAAAACCCCATCTCTACTAAAAATACAAAAATTAGCCAGGCGTGGTGGTGAGCGCCTTTGGTCCCAGGTCCTCAGGAGGCTGAGGCAGGAGAATCGCTTGAACCCGGGAGGCGGAGGTTGCAGTGAGCTGAGATAATGCCACTGCACTACAGCCTGGGCAACTGAGTGAGACTCTGTCTCAAAAAGAAAAAATTAAAAAAACTTTATGAAGTAGCTACCATTATCCTCACTTCGAGGAGGAAAGTGAGATACACAGAGGTTAAGTAACCTGTCCAAGGTTACACAGCTAGTTAGTGGCAGAGTCAGGATTCAAGCCCAGGCGGGTTGGCTTCGGATCCCACTTGAAGGATGGGAGGGTTTCTCTGGTTCAAGTCTGCTTTTGAGGGTGTCTCAGTCTGGGAGGTCCCTTGGCATGTGAGTCTCTCTGGAGTGTTTTTTGGCCTGGGGGAGGGAGATCCTTCTCAGAGGCCAAACAATTCCAGAGGCTTTCTCAGCCTCTTATGTGCTCTGTGTTGTACGCTGGCTTTGAGAGTCCCTCTTCAGGGCCCCTCAGTATTCAGGCTCCCTCTTGGTCTGGGAAGTTCCCCCAGGTTCCCCATCTTGGACCCCCATTTTGGGGTTGTCTCAATTCAGGAGCCAATTTTCAGAGTCTCGGCCTGGGGGAGGCCTTAATGTCTCCTGGATTCTGTGGGGCAAACTCCTGAGGGGTATCTAATCTTGCTGGGACTCTAGACCCTCTCATCCAGGCACAGGCCTTTCCTTGCCTTCCCGGGCCTTCCTGGGGCTTCAGGAGCTGGGCTGTGGAGTGGGGGGAGAGGCTGTCAGCCTGGATCCTTAGGACTCTTGGGGTGGGGACATGAGGCCCGGTGGGTTGGGAAAGGGATAAGGAGGTATGGTCCTGGCTGAGGTTTCTGAGGTCAGGGGTTAAAGGAAGGAATAGGGGTTGACCTCTCCCAGTTCCTACTGCTCCGAAAGTCCCCCTACTCCCCCCACCCACATATGGTCCGTGACCCACCTCCCCCAGCTCACCCGCGTCACTCCCTGACCCGCTTTCCTCCTGGGGCCCTGCTCAGCATTTCCGTGGGGCCCTGTGGCTAGGGGCAGGCGAAACACTGATCAGGATTATGCTGAGCAAAGCAACCCCCACCCAGGAGGAGGTAGCATCCTGGATGGCCCTCAGCCCTGGGCTGCCCAGCTCAGGGAGGAGGGCAATGCTTTGCTCTCTGACATGTCTCTACTCGTCTCATGGACAGCCATGGAGAAATGGTGTGGCTACTCCTACCCTGGAGGGATTCTCGTCGATTCAGGGACCTATGCTTACAGAAGGGCATGCGTGGCCCTAATGGGCATAGCTTTGGGACTATGTGCATTCTCTGGGGGACTAGCCTTTACCACAAACTAGGAGAGGAGAGCTGATGTGCTGAGTGGTTCCTAGAGAGGATGCTTATTCACTAGCACCCACTGGGAAGTCCTCTCTGAGCTCTAGTGCCCTTCCTACCTGCTGTAGTCTGGCTTTCAGGGCCCCAGGACACAGAGTGCCCCTGTCCATTCTGTTTCCTACAGAGATAAAACTCTCCTGCTCTCTAGTCCTGCACAGGCTGGCTTCAGGCTTGTTCACACCTCAGAATGTGTTAACCACAGAGATGAACACCAAACCTGGCTCAGCACCACAAAGCCTGGGGCAGGCTGGGCAAGGTGGCTCAGGCCTGTAATCTCAGCACTTTGGGAGGCCAAGGGGGGTGGATCACAAGGTCAGGAGTTTGAGACCAGCCTGACCAACATGGTGAAACCCCGTCTCCACTAAAAATACAAAAATTAGCCAGGCGTGGTGGCGGGTGCCTGTGGTCCCAGCTACTCGAGAGGCTGAGGCAGGAGAATCGCTTGAACCTGGGAGGTGGAGGTTGCAGTGAGCCGAGATTGTGCCATTGCACTCCAGCCCAGGTGACAGCGTGAGACTCCGTCTCAAACAAACAAACAAACAAACAACAACAACAAAAAGCCTGGTGCAGGCTCCCTTCCTCCCATGGCAGCAGCGCTGAGTTCCTGAGGCCACCTCGCCTCTGCACACTCCCCCACCTCCATCTCCTTCCTTCCCCGGCCTGGCAGTCCGCCCCCACCCCCTCCCATCTCCCTGTCTCTGTCCAGCATCTCTCCTCGCCGTTTTTCACAAGGCGGTTCCCTTTTCCTTTGTTCTTTCCTGGTTTCTTCACAGTGTTTCCTTTCATGCTTAGGCTTCTTCCTCATCTCCTCCCATTGCCCTGATCTGTGGTTTCCTCGCACCTCCCCTTGCTTTCCTGTTGCCTGCCATTTCTTCCTGACTCCTCCACCTCTGTCCAACCTCAGTCCCCCACCAGATTACTTCCTGAATTCTTCTCCATCTCATTGTGCCCCAGCCATTTTCTTGCCCTGGACCACCTACTCACAGGTGTGGGTCTTCTTTGCAGCCAGCAGCTCTGTAAAGACAAGAGAGGGGGTTGACGTCAAAGGTTGAAGACCATGAGGAGTTGAGACACTTCCCCCACTCCTACGATCCCACTGCCGCACTCCTTCCCTCAGAGCCTGGCGTCTGAAGGGCAGACAGGCCAACCCCTGCAGTGCCCCTATCTCCTCCTCCGCTCTTGGGCCACGCTGGCCCTCTTCCAGGTACCCAGAACTGTCAGGCTCCTCACTGCCTCTGGGGCTCCCCCAGGCTACTCCTTTGCCTAGAATGCCTGTCCCTCCTGTACCCCTTAATCTAGCCAAATTCTCTTTCTCCCTCAGGTCTCTGATTATGTCTCTTCCTTGGAGAAGTCACACACACCCCCTTCCCTGCCCTCGTGCTGACACACTTAGCTCCTTGCATTTTATTTCCTGGCACTCACCATGTCACCTGTCACCTAACTGCTGTAATTGTGTCGTTGTCTACGAAATGGGTCTTCCCTGCCAAATTGTAAAGCCCTGTGAATGCAGGGACCGTGTCAGTCTTATTCACCTTGTAATTTCCAGAGCCCTCCATAGTACCTGGTTCACTGGAGGTGCACAAGAAATATCCTACAGCCACAGCTAAATTTCTGTGGGACTGAAGTCTCTTGGTTGCTTATCTATGCCTGAAAACACCAGGGCTTAGAGATGCGAGGGTTGGGAGAAGGTGGAGAGGATGTTTGGAGGAAGAGGAAGGGAGAGCTGCAAACACAGACCCCTCTCTGGCTTCCACGGGCCAGGCTTCCCTGGCCTACCAGCCTGAAAAGGAAGGCATCCCGTTTCTGCTGCTGCTGCGTGGCCGGGTCTGGGTGGAGATTAGGCAGTCGGGAGCATGAGTGGGTTGATGGGGGTCACAGAGATGCGTGGACCTCCAGGAGGAGCAGCCATTGAGGGGAGGGCCTTTGCTGGAGCATGATTGCGGGGGTCACCCATTCATGCAGTTAGCATCTATGAAACACCTAGCCAGGGAGCCCCTGGAAAGAGGATTCCCCTGCCAGACCTTGGTCCATTTCCTACATCCACATAGCAGCTCATCACAGAGCACAGGGCCAGTCTTTTGTCTCAGAAAGCCCTTCAACCATGCCCTACACCCCCTATAGCTTCCCTAACCTCTGACTCTGTTCTGTTATTTTTTTCCTTCTGCTGTTCAGTCTCGACACCTGGCTCACACACACATACACACACATACACACACACACACACACACACATACATACATACACACAATGCCCTTCTGCCCAGGAGATGCTCCCCACTGGCAGGCCGTGCTCACTGGGCTGTGTGGAGGCCAGTGGCCTGATGGCCTGGGCTCTGGGCTCTGCTGGGGTGAGGGAGGAGAAAAGACTGCCCCAAGGTGGCGAGGCCCCACCCAGCCCCATCCACCTCCCCTGGCTCCTGCCTGGCCCCACCCAGCTTCCTCCCTGACGTGGCACCGGCTCCTGGCCTCTAGCCTTACACCTCACAGCAGTCGCGTGGTGGGGGTGCTCCCCTTGCTCACTCAGGCAGCCAGTTCTTCCTCCACCAGGTGGCCTGGAGCTTGGTGGCTCTGGCCCTCAAACTTTCCTCCTCCATGCTTACAGCTGACCAAGCCCGTGGCCCTGGGATCCTGCTCTGAGGGGGTTCCTGACTTGGACCATGGGTGGGGCCAAGGACGGCCTGACATTTTGTCCCTGCCTGCTGATGGCCCAGTGCCCCACATTCTCTGCAGAGATGAAATCCCACACCCCTGGGTGAGTGGGAGGAAAGGGCCAGCAGGCTATGTGGTCGTGGGCAGCTGACAGGGTGTGGTTCCCCCTGCCACACTCCCCAAGTCTGTCACTCCTTAAAGGACAGGTTTCTCCACTGGTGAATGAACAGAAAGTGGAGCAGCCAGCCTTCCAACCACTGCTGCCTGGGGTCCTGGCCAGATCAAGGAGGCAGTGTCCCCGTGCCTCCTGGGGCAGGCCAACACCTGGGAGGG
Organism: Macaca thibetana thibetana; assembly: GCF_024542745.1. Lineage (NCBI taxonomy): Eukaryota > Metazoa > Chordata > Mammalia > Primates > Cercopithecidae > Macaca > Macaca thibetana. The sequence goes on from NC_065578.1 coordinate 124,275,813, forward strand.
CCTGTCCACATTCTGACCCCTTGCTAGGTCTAGATCTGGCTCCCCTGACTTGGCTCTTCCCTTCCCATCTACCCTCCAACCTGTTCCTTCCTTCTCCTGCTTCTCCCTTTCTTTCCTGTTTCTCTCCTTTTCCGATTTCTTCTCCTCTGTCATCTTCCCAGCCCCTCCTCCAGTTTCTCCTTCGGTTTCAGCCTCCTGCACTGCCCCCCAACCCAGGCCTTCCTCCTCTGCACTCTTGTCCCTCCCTCCCCTCCTCACTTCTTGCCCATTCTCTTCCCATTTCTCCCCTCCTCTGAACCTCCGGCAGTCTCTTCCACCTGCAGGCAGGGCCATGGGCCTCTTACCCTGTGAGGCTCGGTGCTGTCTCTGTGGGGCCCTGTCCATGGGGCAGCTCCCTTGGTGCCGTCCTGGCTGCCCTGGCTGCCCAGGAGGGCAGGGAGCAGGGCCCAGGGGAAGGAGGAGGGCGGGGGGTGGAGGGCGGGAGCACCTGGCCCTCCAGCAGGCAGGGAAAAGGAGTGGCTGGCAGAGTGTCCTGGCACCAGGAGGGGACATGAGGAGAGACCAGTGGACCAGCGCATGGAACCTTGAGAAACAGGACAGGAGAAAGGAAGGGAAGTAGCATTTATTGATCACTTACTGTGTGCTGGGTCATTTGCAGGGTCCTTTATGTAAATCCATGCTTTTACTTTGTGTAAATATTCACAACACCCACCACAGGGAAACATTATTATTCCAGATTGATCAGTGAGTGGAGGGATGCTCAGAGATATTAGTGATTTTGCCCAAGGACTCACACAAGAACAATAAATGGGTGAGCTATGATTTGGACCCAAGTCTTTGTGACTTCAGAATCCTGTGATTTCTACCTAAGACAGGTGACAGGCATAGGGGAGATGGAGGGGGCAGGTTTGGGGGACTCTGTCTCTTCTCTAAGATGCAGTCAGACTCCTCCCAGTTGACTGTTCAGTTCCCTGAGGCCGCTGCCTGCTTGGCCCCTGCCTGTAACCCTTGCTGCTCTTGCCAGGACTCCCTGACCCCCTGATGCTTCCACGTGCTCCTCAACTGTTGGGACAAGGGACAGGCCTGGAGGAGTGCCTGGAGGCAGAGAAGCCCTGGTGGGGAAGAGGAGAGGAGAGATCCTGCACTGGACTCGTTGGGAGAAGGAAAGGCTCCCAGACTGAGTGGCCCACACTGAGGCCTGCAGTGAAGGCTCTGAGGGGGGCCAAGAGGACGAGGCTTCTGGGGATCCTGGTGCTGCTTTTCTCCTGCACAGCCTGGGCCCAGAGTTTGATTAGCTGGGCCTGGCTCTCCTGGTTACCCAACAGGCAACTGGCCAGGGGCCAGGCTGCAGCAAGAGGCTCCCTGGCACCTCCTCCTGCTCTCGTTCCCAGCTGGTAAACAGCAGAGCAGGAGTCAGCCATGCCACAGCCTCGTGACTCACCCACTCCCCCCCATCTGGTGCACGTGGCACCTGGCATGGAGAGGGCAGGCAGCTGTCCCTTCCCTTTTCTGCCTTGTCTTCTCGCCATCCTCCACTCCTGCCCAACCCTGGAGCTTCACACTCTGCTACCATCAGCACCTCTGTTCTTAGGTAGCTTCCAGAGTCTCCCCATGGCTGCAGATTGAGGGATAAAGGTAGAAGTGGAGAAGGACTTTTCAACTGCTAAGGTCACTGACAGTGGATGAGTAGTGAGAAAGAGGAGGGGAAGTTTTGGGGACCTTCTGCACTGGGAGTCTGAGGGTGTGTGTCTATGCCTCTGAGGCTCTGATTATCCCTGTGTTCTTTTGGTAAATGTGGGCGCACGCATCCATGTATGAGTCTCTGCACAGAACAGGATGTTGGTCTGGGGGCTCTGCCCCTTGGGCAGGTTTGGAGTGAGAGGTCAAGTGCCTTGTAGCAGCCCCCACCCAGCACCCCCCACCCAGCACTCCCCCACCCAGCACTCCCCCACCCAGCACCCCCCACCCAGCACTCCCCACCCAGCACTCCCCACGCAGTATCCCCCACGCAGCACCCCCCACCCAGCACTCCCCACCCAGCACCCCCCCACCCAGCAACCCCCACCCAGCACCCCCCACCCAGCACTCCCCACCCAGCACTCCCCATGCAGCATCCCCCACCCAGCACCCCCCACCCAGCACCCCCCACCCAACAACCCCCCCACCTGGCATCCCCCACCCAGCACCCCCCCCACACCCAGCACCCCCCCACACCCAGCACCTTCCAGCTGACAGGAGGAGCCAGCAGCATGTCGGGGGTGGGAGTGTAGGGGAGATGCAGTTCTGCTCCCCTCCTGCCCAGAACTCCTCAGTTATCCCCCATCTCTCTGTCTCTCCTTGCCAGCTCCTGCCTGTCTATGGCTCTTCTCCAGCTCTCCCCTCTCTATCTTTTCTCCTTTTTAGGCCTCTCTTCCTCTTGACTGTGGGTCTCCAGGGGCCCTTCCTGACTACCTCTCCTACTACCCACCAATCGCAAGCACAGAGTGGAGGTCACGTAGAATGCTTGCAGATGGACACAGGGCATCCCTAGACACTGCAGGCACAGCTGCCTCCCCCGGTTGTGCCGCTTTGTGCTGCTGTGTAGGGTGGGGAGGAAGTGACTGGAGACTGAGAAGACAGAGTCCTGGCCTCTTGGCCTAAGAGTGTCACATGCTTCCTAGGCATTCTCTACCTCTCTCCTGCCTTAAGCATGGATAGCTTGAGTTTTTTTTCTCCCCAGGGCAAGAAGCTCCCTTGGTTATCCTTTTGGGCAGTTCCCCTTCTTGCCTAAACTTTCTCCCTCTTACTGCAATCACAGTCCCTTGCCTGGAGGAATCGGTCCTTTCAAAGCAGGGCAGTGGTCATTTCCTCTTCAAATACAATCTTATGTAAGGAAGGGGCTGATAGGGATCAGAGAATCTTTTCATCCCCACGTGCCCAGTCCCCTTATTGGGGAAATCTCCATGCTGGGGGCAAACACTCTGGAAGGGATGGGAGGTGGTGGTGGTGGCTTGGAACTGGGGAGCAGTCCCCAACATCTCTTTCCCTCCCTCCCCACCCCCAAACCACAGAAACCACTTAAAGCTCAGCACAAGTCTGCCCTTTCAGGGAGGGCCTGGGGGTCAAGGTGGAAAATATGTGGAGCCCAGGTAGTCTGCAGTGGCACACACTTCCCCAGCCCCATCCTTGGAGGGCCCTCTCCTTGGGATGCCTGATCCAGTGATTAGGGACCACTTTTCTTTGGGTTCTACGGGGGTCCATGCCTGGGGATGCCTTAACTCACTGGAGTGACTCAGGGATGGGTTGTGCCTCAACCATTAAAAAAAAAGGACAGCCCAGGCTCTATAAACTTTGGTAGCCTGCAGATCTCACAGTCCCCACCCCGCCCCTTTCTTGTCACAAAGGCCACTGTGGGTGGAGGGAACTGTGGGAGTTTGACCCTAGCTCTTGGCCTTGAACTTTCCACAGTGACCCTGCTTTTACCTCTCCTCTACCAATTAACATTTATAGTCACACAGGCTTGGAGGAGGCAAGAAGGGTTTAAATGCCGGAGCAGAACCACTTGTAAGAAGGTGGTCTGCCATTTACTAGCTGTGGGCCCTGAGGGAAATCTCAGCCCTCAGCTACCACATCAATAAAAATGGGGCAATAGTACCTATCCTAACTAGTGGAATTTTTTTTTTTTTTTTTTTTTTTTTTTTTTTTTTTTTTTTTTTTTTTTTTTAGACAGGGTCTCACTTTGTCACCCAGGCTGGAGTGCAGTGGCATGATCTCAGCTTACTATAGCCTTGACCTCCTGGGTTCAAGTGGTCCTCCTGCCTCAGCCTCCCAAAGTAGCTGGGACTACAGGTGCATGCCGCCCATGCAGCTAATTTTTGTATTTTTTGTAGAGATGGGGTTTCACCATGTTGCCCACTCAAACTCCTGAGCTCAGGTAATCGGTCTGCCTCAGCCTCCCACATTTATCCACTTATCAGAGTGTTAGGATTACAGTCGTGAGCCACCACACCTAGCCTCTGACTAGCGTTCATAGAAGTGCTTTGGGGCCAGAGCAATTTGCACACTGGAGGGGTTCTTAGGACCTCATTTTGCACACATCCCTCCGTCCACCTCACTGTCATGTTTCTGTACTTTAGCTACCCAGGATATTCCTCCAGCAATGCTGGGGCCCCCATCACAGAGCCTCAGGGCTGTGAAAGCTGAGTGAACTGTTCCTGGGAGGAGTGGCCTTGGATTTCCTCACAACCTCCCCTAAGCAGTTGGGGTGGCAGTGGGGGTGTCTGGGTGGAGTCACGGTCAGAACTCTTCCCTCCAGCCAGGGCTGATCCCCAGGCAAGCTTACTTAACCTATCTGATCCATTTCTTTCTTTGTAAAGTGGGAATAATAATAGCTACTCTCCTGAGTGGTTGTGATGCGGTGGCTCACGCCTGTAATCCCAGCACTTTGGGAGGCCGAGGCGGGCAGATCATGAGACCGAGACCGAGATCACAGGACCGGATCAGGAGATGGAGACCATCCTGGCTAACAGTGTGAAACCCCGTCTCTACTAGAGATACATAAAATTAGCTGGGCGTTGTGGCGTGCGCCTGTAGTCGCAGTTGCTCGGGAGGCTGAGGCAGGAGAATCACTTGAACCCGGGAGGTGGAGGTTGCAGTGAGCTGAGATTGCGCCACTGCACTCCAGCCTGGGCAACAGGGTGAGACTCCGTCCCCTACCACCCAAAAAAAAGGGGAATAATAATACCTATTCTGCAGAGTGGTTGTGATGACTAACTGAGATAACACAGACAAAGTTCAGGACCTGGTCCAAAGTACCGGGGTTAAAAAAAAAAATAGTTTCCTCTCCTCCCTCCCTCTTTCTGTCCCTATAATCTTCCCTTCTCTTTATCTGACCCCTCTTTTCTATTCCCTATCTTGCTTTATTTTTCTCTGTAACATATCACCAAGTAGCATTCTTTACATTTTAATGGCTTATTTTGTCACTTTTCTGATCCCCATGTCTGTTTTAATCACTGCTGTATCCAATGCCTGCCACCTGATGGACCCTCCCGAAGTATTTGTTGAAGGAATGCATGAATGAAGGTTCTACGGCCTCTAACTTTCTTTCCAGATACTTCCAAATGGGCATCAAATCCAGTTTCTCACCAAGGGTTGTTACAGGAGAATTTGGGGGCTGAAATAGAAATCCAGTACTAGGGGTAGACCTAAATTTATAGGTGGACTTCCCAGAATTCAAACGTGGGATTTTAAACCGGCAGGGTACGAAACCATTGCAGTGTTACCATCTTAGGGAAGGAGGCCCCTTGCAGCTGGCAGTTGAGGGTATTATCGTGAAGTGATTAAGAGTCCAGACTCTGGAGTCAGACTCCCTGAATTCTTCCCTTTACTAGCTATGTGAGTCCTAGTTCTTCCCTTTACTAGTTATGTGAGGCCCAAGGTCACATTAGATAACAATAGTCTTTACACCCTTATAGGAGGTGCTGGGAGGAATAAACGGCTTGACTTAATTGTTAGAACAGTTCCTCACGTGGTTATAATCCACGTGTAGTAGTTAGCACTTAGGATTGTTTGGTCAATGCCACCACCTGGTGGACACCTGCAGCAAGAGTTCTCTGGCCTAGGGCTGGGTGGTGGGGACTTGATGGAGGAAGGGAGAAGGAACTGGAGAGCTGTCTAAATGAAGCTGTGTGTGTGTGTGTGTGTGTGTGTGTTGTGCTGGAATTTAACATGTCCAGGTGCTGAGGTTTTGTCAGATCCAGAAAGCTTAGCCCTGGTGCAGGCCACAGCTGGCACCAAGAAAAATGAGAAAGGGCCCAAGGGAGAGGGAGAAAGAAGTTGGGTTAGCCTAGTGCCTACCTCCCTTCCTCCCTCCCTCCTTCAAGCCTGGCCTGAGTCCAGAGGAACCGGCTCCTGGGAAGGTGGAGGGAGAGAGAAGAAGGTCACTGCTGACGTCAGGGACATTCAGGTAGAGGTAAACACGATGTGACCTACAATTATTCACCTGCCCTCAACCCCACCTCTTTCTGGCTGGAGGAGCCTCTTCTGGCATTCCTGAGAACAGTTCTCACACTTTGGTAGTACCCCTCCTCCCCGCTTTCAATCCCTGGGACATTATATCTCATTCATTTGGTACCCAAGCAGCTCTCTGGTTCTTGGCTCCAGACTTGCCCTACCCCTCAAGGGAGGCACAGGTGTGGAAGAGGGAAGAAGGAAGACTAAAGGGCACTGTGTATTCATCTGACATCCCCTGACTCACTCCCAAGGCCCAGAAATTTAATCTGTCTTCAGGACAGATGTGGGTTTTAGAGGGGCACAGGAGGGGAGTGTTAATTTCCTCTGTGCAGCCTCAAGGGACCCCCAAGTGGAAGGTGGCTTGTGTTGGTTTCTGTCAGAGTGACTCTGATTGAACGGCTCCCTGATAGTTGGGGGGCCTTGTTGGACGGGGACCTTAGGACCTACTTGGCCCAGATCTACTGAAGGAGCATCTCATGGGGATGGATCCCAGGACCCTGCATATTTAACAAGCTCTTCCAGGATTTCTGATGTCTGGTTATTCTGATGTTTCTTCAAGTTTGAGAACCACCGCTTAAGGTCTGCTCTACTCGCACCCACCGTCTGAATGAGCATCTTCCCCCCGCGTATGGCCGGGACAGAGGGAAGATGGGCAGGCTCTACGCCCGAGCGTGTAAGGTGCCAGTAAGGGGAAAGATCTGGCTAGGGACAAGCGGACATTTTATTAGCAAAAATAAATACAAGCCGGGCAGGGTGGAAAGAATGTGGACTGCAGACACAATGGAGACGTCTTGAGGAAGCCAGGGGCTCAGTCTACAGGCTGAGATGGGTGGGCGCCAGGGAGGACCCGGGACCTAGTCCCCCACCCAGCGGGGGCAGCAGCGCAATGAGGGGCGTTTCGCACTCCCCCAGCAGCACATCCCTGCGAAGTCCCGCGCCCCTGTCTAGCACTTTGGCCCTCAGGCTGCGGGCGGCCAGGTCCCGTGGGCCGAGCCCGTCGAAAAAGAAATCCTCGTTGAAGATGGGGTTGGCGCTGCACTTGACCACGCGGCTCTGCTGCTCCCGCGGCCGGACACGTGGCCGCAGTCTCAGCACCACGCAGCAGCCGCCGCCGCCGCTCCCGGGGCGGGACCGCGGCCGGGGCAGGCCCTCGGCGCTCACCAGGCGCAGCCGCAGCCGCCCGGGCCCGGCCTGGTATTCGGTGGAGAGCCGCAGCTGCCCGCCACGGGGCCCCAGGCGCAGCACGCTCTCGCGCGTGGGCCGCAGCTGGCAGCACAGGAAGTCCAGGTGGAAGAGCGGCGGCGTGGGCGGCCCGGCGCGGCGCTGCGGGTGCGGGCTGGTATCGGCCGAGCTCGCCTTTTCTGGGGACAGCGAGTGTGGCCTGGACACCCGGCGCCGGCCCAGGCCCAGCCGCGGGGAGCCGAAGGGCGACGAGTCTGGCGACGAGGCCGTGTCGCTGTCGGGGGCCCGGCAGAGGCGCAGGTCCGGGGCGGAGACGTGCAGCCGGGACTGCGCCGTGGGGAGTCCCCCGGCCGGGGCGGGTGGCGGCGCGTGGAACAGGGACTCGCGCCGGCGCGTGTGCGGGCTCTCGGGCAGGAAGGCCCAGCCTTCGCGGCCCGCCAGGTGAGGCAGCGAGCAGGCCGCGGGGAGGCCGCGCCCCGTCACGTCCCGCCTGGTCGCGGGCTCTGCGCCACCCGGGTCCGGGAGCCGAGGCGGGATGAAGAACTGCGGGATGCGATCCGGGGTGAGGACGTTGGGGCAGGCGCTCGTGGGCGGGCCCGGGGCGCGACGCTTGGAGAACAGGCCGGAGGGCGCCCAACGGGCCGCAGGCTCCGCGGCCCCCACCTTATAGCCAGCTTTTTCCAAGAGCCACATGCGGTGGGTAGGGTAATAGAATTACGAATTCCGCAGGGCCGAGAGGGTCCAAATCCCAAGTCTCAGACTGGAGTGCTCGGCGGAGCGGGGCTGGGCGAGTAGCGAAGAGGAGTCAGAGGTGAGTGATGCTGGCGTAGACCGGGCGATCAGCTACCGCGCTCGGGTCTCCGGACCCACTGGGAGCGCGGACCCCTATTTGAGCAGGAAAAGAAAGGGCGGCGAAGTCTGGGGGGGTGAGGAGAAATGGAGGGAGCCAAGGGCCAGTCAGTCACATATTCAGATATGGGCCTCCGTCACCAAGTACACAGCTTCCCTCACTGGTACTAAAGATGCCCCATTCACCTTAGAGTTTGAGGGCCCATATAGTACCCACTAGAACCCTAGGGTACTATTAGGACAAATAGGATAATAACCGCATTATACCAAAAGGACCCAGATCCCAAACCCCCTGGAAGGGACACCTTGCCCTCGGCGGGTTCCCCTTCTCCCCCGCCCATTTCGAAGAATTGGGTTTTCCCCTGGGATTCAGTCTGGCGCCCCTCGGGACTTCCTCCCTTTGCCAGGCTGCCCCGGCGCAAGCTTCTCTGGCCTGAGCCATCCCTCAGTCCTAGCCCCACCTGTCTCCTCTGGCTCCTCCCTCCCCTCCTCGAGTCTCTCCAAGCCAGAAGAGGACTCACTTCTGCTCCTGGCAGCCAGGGGACACACCTGGCTGCTGACCTCAGGACACCCAGGGCTGGTCCAAGGAGACGCACCTCCCGGGGGCACAGAATCCCACCCCCCGGTAGCCCTGACCCTCCAGCTCCCGCGCCTCGCAGTGCTACCGCATCCCGCGTCTAAAGGGCGGGGCCGGGCCGTTGGGTCGCCCCTCCCACTCTCCATTCCTTTTCTCCCTCGGAAACCACCGAGCACAAAGGCAGCATTGATTCTCTGCCACCCCCAGAGCGGTCTCTGGAAGGCTCCGCCACCACGCGCTCGCCTCACCCCTGCGCGGAGCCACCAAGAGCACCGCGTTCCGACCCTCTGCCCTGGGATCCGAACTTGCGACCCTCTCCGTCGCGCGCCCGGAGTGCTGGCCTCACCTGTGGGTCGCCTCTGGGTTCTGGCCTCAGGCTCTGACACTTTCAGAGCCAGAGGGGAGCAGCTTTCTCTGCAGCTTGCTCCCCCAGCGCAGTCCTTCTGGGAGGAGCTGGCAGGGGCCTCCGCTGCCTACGTCCTACCTCTTTTCCTGGATAAACACAGCTCTGTCTGCGCGGCCATCAGCCCGGCCTTCTGACTTCCTCCAGCTGAAGCCAGGTTTCTAGCAACAATCCATTCCTGTGCCCAGGCCTCCTCTGCTGAAGTTGGGCTGCTTAGGAGTGGGGGAGGGCTACAGAGAAGAGGGAGACGGCCATCAGTGGACAGTGGCCACTCGTCTTCTTTGGTGCTCGGTTCCCACCCCAGCCCTCGCAGGTGAAGTCCGTCTTCTGTAAAACCCTCCTTGTTGAAATCCTGCCTTGACCCCCAGTGCCCTATTCTGGAGCCATTCCAATAGCTCCGAGGCAGAGTGACTTGCAGTGATCAGTTCTCTGCATTATTCTGGTTAATAGTTTTCTGAATTATTCTGGCTGAAGGAAAAGTGACCAGACTCAGGATTTCTGGACTTACCAGACTCAGGATTTCTGGACTTAGAAACAATGAAGATAAAGCTGGATCCAACAGTCAGGATCAAGCTGGCCTATGCCCTCCATCCCTGGCAGCTCTTAGGAAGCACAGGCCACCACGGACAGGATGAGACCATCAGTTGCACTCTAGGCACACCTACCATCCTTCAGTCTCCAAAAGGAAGCAAAGCTAGTTCCTCTCCTAGGACCACTCTTCTCCTTCATCCTTCAGCTCTGGAAGCCCTCATTGACACCCTCCCATCTAAATTAGGGACACCTGCTGTACACTTTCATAGTACCTCATACTTTTCCTTTATGGCATTGATTACAGTTCTTACCCCTCAGTTTATGTGGTTATTTGTTTAATGCCTACCTGTCTTACTAGACTAAGAATCGTAAAAACAGTGCTTAGTGCAAAGCAGGTACTCAATCAGGATGTATTTGATGAGTGAAGTAGTAAGCAAAATTATACTTTAATTAATTTGTTCATCCATTCACTGAAGTGCCTAAAATGTACCATGCACTGTGCTAGGGGGATACATAGAATAGAGAGCTGTCTAAGGGGAGAGACAGACAATAAACATGCAAACAACAGTAAGACAAATTGTGAAATGCAGCAAACAAAATGAAACCAGTGAATGCAATGATTATTTTGTCACTTGAAGATTTTAACAAAGCAAATGTTTATTTTGTGGAGATCCTTGGCGACCTCCAGACCTTCCATTCCTGTGGCTCCTGACTCAGCTCAGCCCTGGTATTGTTTCTGGGGAGGGTCAGTCTTCTTGGAGTGCTGCAGTATTCATGGCTTTGCCATCAGTCAGATGGGCTGGGAATCTGGATTCTGCGACTGACTAGCTGTGTGACTTCTAGCATGTAACTTAATCTCTTTGGGGCTTACCTTTTCCACCTGGAAAACAGAAAGAATAAAACTCTCAGAGTTGGTATGAGGATTGAACAAGAGAATACGTGGGCATCATTTAGGCTGACATCCGCTAAAAATGTGAGAAAACAGAAAACCCAACCCAGTCTGACTTAACAATATGGACACTTGACTTCCATAATAAGAAGTCTAGAAGTAGGGTAGGACCCAGGGAAGTTTGATTCTGTGGCTTCATTCATTCATTCAACCACAGTTATTGAGTACCTACTATGTTCCAGGCACTATTCTGGACTTTGGGTATATAGCAGTGATAACTCCCTTGGCTAGATGTAGTTTATGCTTTAGTGGGGGAAGAAAGACAATAGACATAAATTCATAAAAATATGATTTGTTAGCTGGAAATAGGTGTTGTAGGAAAAATTAAGATAGGGAAGGATGAGCGAAGGTATCAGGGGAGTATGCAGTTTTAAATAGACTGGTCAGGGATGGTCACCTCATTTCAGTATTGATATGAAGGAAGGAGGAAGAATATCTAGGGAAAAGCATTCTAGGCAGAAGAAATCACATATGCAAAGGCCCTTAGGAGCATGCCTGGAGTGATCCAGGAGGCAAAGGGGCCACAGTAGCTGAAACAGAATGAGTGAGGGGAAGATGAAGTCAGAGAGGTAACAGGGCCAGACTCTGTTGGGGCTCATAGGCACTGTAGCAATTTTAGCTTCTACTTTTGGTAAGCTAAGGGGTGATATGACTTGGCTTACGTGTTAAAAGATTCTCTCTGGTGGCTGTGTTAAGAGTAGACAGAAGTGGATAAGGGCCAAAGTAGGGAGAGCAAATAGGAGATGACTGAAATAATCTTGGGATGAGATGATTTGGACATGATCAGGGATGTAGTAGTCAGTTTCTGGATATATTCTGAACATAGAGTAAATAGGATTTCCTGATGGATCCATCCCCATCCAAAGAGAGAGGAGCAGCAACTGGAAGAATGAAGTTGCCAAGAATGAGAAGAGGCAAAATCAGGTGCTCAGTTTTGGATCTGTTAAAGTTGAGATGTCTGTTAGACATCAAGGGGAGATGTCCAGTAGGCTGTTGCGTCTGGAGCTCGGGGGAGAGGTCCAGGCTGGAAGTATAAATGTGGACACCAAGAGAAACATAGACTGAACTTAAAGCCATGAAACTTGATGAAGTATAGGTAAAAAGGGAAAGAATCCAAAGACTGAGTCCTGGGTGCCCCAACATTGAGAGACTGGGGAGAGGAGGAACCAGCTGTCCCAGAGGCTGAGGCAAAATGAGGTAAGATGAGGACTGAGAATTGATAATTGGATTTAGCAGTGAGAAGTTATTGGTGACCTTGACAAGAGCAGTTTCAGTGGAGTGTTGGGGGCAAAAGTGTGATCTAAGTGGGCTCAAGAAAGAAAGAATGGGAGGAGAAAGAGAGCGAGCAAAGACAACTCTTTTGAAGAGTTTGCTGAAAGAGTAGGGGGGAAGTGGGGTAATGGCCAGAAGAGGAGGTAGAGTCAAGCGATTTTTTTTTTTTTTTTTTTGCAATGGAGTCTCGCTCTGTTGCCCAAGCTGGAGTGCAGTGGTGCGATCTCAGCTCACTGCAACCTCCGCCTCCCGGGTTCAGGCGGTTTTCCTGCCTCAGCCTCCCGAGTAGCTGGAATTACAAGCTTATGCCGCCATGTTGGTCAGGCTGGTCTTGAATTCCTGACCTCAGGAGATCCACCTGCCTCGGCCTCCCAAAGTGCTGGGATTACAGGCGTGAGCCACTGTGCTCGGCTGGGAAAATTTTTAAATGAGAGAAACAATGGCACATTTGTATGTTGATGGGAAAGATCCAACGGAAAGGGGAAAATTGATAATGCAGAGGAGAAAGAAGAATTGTTGGAACAGTACAAGTGGGTAGACAAGACCATTTCTTATGTTGTGCATAAGAGATAGCTCTAAGGGTTGTCCTTTGCCTGCTGTGTGGACAGATGCTGGAGAGAAGGTAGACTAAATGGGTAGAGGCTGGCAGGTGGACAGATGTGATGACAAAAGCTTGTTTTCTTTTGAATGCTTCTGACTTCTCCACAAAACAGGAAGCAAGGTCATCAGCTAATAGTGATGATAAAGGAGAAGGTGGTGTCAGGGGTTTGAGTAGAGAGGGTAAGGAATGGAATAGTTGCCTAGGAAAGCAGGAGAATGAATGGCCTAGGGAACGCAGGATGATTGCAGGGAAGCATTAACAGCCCACTTGAGGGTAGTGATCATGACTTTAAAGTGAAACTAGACAGCATGGTTATGTCTTTTTTCTCTAGCTGTTCAGCTGTGCAGTGTGCAGTGGAAAGATGGACAGAGATTTGGATTTAGCCAGATTGTGCTAAATTTTTGACTGTTCACTTTCCTGTTCCCTCTCTTCCACGTCCTTCTCTTTGTGGATGTTAAATTAAGGCTGCATACGAGACTGCATACCATCTGGGCTGTACACCAGTGGGATTGAAAACTGACTACAGATAATCCACAACCTGGCTGTATTCATCAGGGACTGGTCAGGAAAATGGCACTTGCTAAGTGGCTCAACAGAAGGAGTTTAACACAGGGAGCTTGTGATAAAGGTGTCAGAAGAGTTTAAAAGGCAAACGGGATGGTGAGGGGCTGTTCAGAAGGATCTGCAACCATGAAGACACAATCATTACTTAAGTTCCCTCCCAAAGCAAAGATAAAGGGAGAAAAATCCCTTGTATATATTAGTCAGGGTTTTCTACAGGGACAGAACTAATAGGATACACACACACACACACACACACACACACACAAAAAAAAAATATATATATACACAAAGGGGAGTTTATTAAGGAGTATTAACTCACACAATTAACTCTGCAAACTGAGGAGCAAGGAAGCCAGTCGGAGTCCCAAAGCTGAAGAACTTGAAGTCCAATGTTGGAGGGCAGGAAGCATCCAGCACAGGAGAAAGATGTAGGCTAAGAGGCTAAGCCAATCTAGTCTTTTCATGTTCTTCTGCCCGCTGTTTATTCTGGCCTCAATGGCAGCTGATTAGATTGTGCCCACCCAGATTAAGCGTGAGTCTGCCCTTCCCAGCCCATTGGCTCAAATGTTAATTTCCTTTGGCAACACCCTTGCAGACACACTCAGGATCGATACTTTGCATCCTTCAATCCAATCAAGTTGACACTCAGTATTAACCATCACACCTTGCTTCTCCCTCTTCCCACCTTCCAATGTGCCACCAAGGCTTCCAAAGCCAGATGACAAAAGAGACTGGAGAATACAGTTTGCAGGCACCCAGGCACTGGCCCTCTGCAATATAAAGTAGAATGTGGGGAGGCTGGGAATCTGTGAGCCATCAGGCAAGACTGGCAGATGTATAGCCAAAAGTTGGCTTGATTGGAACAATGAAATATCTGACCTGGAAGGAACTTGGATGTCACCTCATATACGGTCATTTTTGCAGAACAGGAAACAGACCCAGGAAGAAATGATGTGCCAAACAGTAGCAGAGTTGAGATAAGAACCCAGATCTCTTATCTCAAAAAGCATTGTTCTTTCTTATGTACTAAGGGTCTCCAGATTTGAGCAGAGCTGCTCCTTCGAGTAAGGACCCAGAGTGCTGTCTTCTCACCTCTCCCAGCACCATTGGTGCCACTCCTTGAGAACTTCCCAGGTGACCCAAGGGCCTTACCTTCCTTTCTAGGTACCATTGCAGAGGGACACTTAGGGGTCTAAGCAGCACAGAGTGCTTTCCTGGGTCCAAGCCAGATGGAGAGGCAGAGAGGGGACAGGCCTTTCCTCCGGTAGGAAGGCAACTGCTATGAGGATCCTTGGGCTTTGAGTCTTTCTAAGCTATATGTCCTGTGGCTTAGTGGTGGCCTCAGGCAGCATGACTTGGCCACCAATGCTCATGGTGGGCTCTAGCATGTGATAGGGTTGGTGATAAACTGTGCCTTGAAGCTCCTGCTTCTCACCCAGGAACTGTAATGAATGACCTGTCTCTGCAGTCTCAGTTCCAGAAAGGTCTCAGTGGGCCCCTCCTATAAGAACTAGTCTGAGCTACTGACATCCCCTGCTTTCTTGAACTGGTTGGCCTTACAATGGCCTTATTCATTCTTTGGTTTCTCTTGGCACTTGACTCAGGCATCTGGAGAATATACATCCTCTGCTTCAAACAGAAGGAGCTGTCACATTTTCCTGAATTGCCTACTGGATTCCAGCCCCATCTACCTCTGCAGTAGCTGCATTCCTCATAAATGCACTGGATATATATGGGAATGGGCTTCCAAATATGATGGCAGCAATGTCCCTCGTTTCTGCCAGTCAGTGCAATACTCAGCCTCTGGGAGAGGAGAGGCATCTTCCCCACCGTAGACACCAGAAAAGTGCCCCAGCAGCTGGGACATTTTCCCTTACCTAGACTCCTACCTACCCAGCTGGCCTTATGCAGTCAAGGCTGACACTCCCAGCCTGGCTGTGGGGCCTTGCCTGAGAGGCTCTCACCTCTGTGGATTTCCACCCTGTGCCTATTTCTCTTAGACAGTGGCCTCAGCAGAGAAGTCACGGGATGCATTTAATCTATTTTAGTATGGAAACCCAAACACAACTGTTTTACTGTTTTATTTTTCTTCCTTTTCTTTTCTCTCTTTAGGCTAGTCAAGTGAAGCAGTGGGAGTGGATATGAAACAAAGAAATCTGCAACTGGTTGTGATCATTTAGTTGTAAACACTACTGCACTTGGACCAACCTCTTCCTTTTCCTGACTGCATAGGAAGGATGGAATGTATTTCTTTCCTTCTTCTGGGAGTGCTTGGTTGAAGATTAGACTCTCCTTGACCATGGATGAAGGGCAACCAGTTTTTTAGTGTACAGTGATTTAGCTTCTGGGTCTAGAGTGTAGATATCTTGGGCACTGTGAAAGCACAGGAGAAAAAGTTTTTATGTGAGTATATGGGAGAGGAAATAGTTGGTTGTCATAAGCTTTTTGGCTATGGCTTCTGGTACATCTCTGGCTTTTGGAAGGCACTACATTGAGGCCGTTCAAATCCATGTCCACCTCTCCTTTGCCCATCATGTGAGATTGATGGCTTAGGAAGCATGTGGTCTAGGTACTGGAGAGGGAGCCTGACCCACCTACCTCACCTCTGCTGCTGAATTTGTGCACAGCTCTCTGACCTGGTTCCGTGTCACAAAGGGTTTCATTCTCTCTGATTCCCTGAAGCCCCAGCTCCAGTCCCAGATACTGGAGCCCTAGCATATGCCTGAAGCTGAATATTTTACTTGCCAGAGTAAGAGTTTTTACATAGACTCTGTCGTCTTCTACTGGCCCTCCCCTTAAACTGAGGCAGTGGCTGCTAGCTACTCACCAAACCCATTTGACTTTCTTTTTCCTTTTGAGACAGAGTCTTGCTCTGTCGCCCAGACAGGAGTGCAGTGGTGTGATCTCAGCTCACTGCAACCTCCGCCTCTGAGGTTCAAGCGATTCTTCCACCTTAGTCTCTTGAGTCGCTGGGATTACAGGCATGTGCCACCACACCCAGCTAATTTTTGTATTTTATGGTAGAGATGGAGGTTTCACTATGTTGGCCAGGCTAGTCTCGAACTCCTAAGCTCAAGTGATCCACCCACCTCAGCCTCCCAAAGTGCTGGGATTACAGGCATGAGCCACCGTGCCTGGCCCCCTATTTTACTTTCTTCTTTAACATATAGTTAGGATGAAAACATGTTGAAGAGATGATGGCATTAGAAAATTACCATTGACCACTATCACAGTAATCATTGCTTTAGGCAAGAATGATCAATAAAAGCTAAAATTAATGGGCAAAAGTATGATGAGAAATAGGATATTCATACAATCTCAAAGTATCTCCCAATAAGATACTTATTAAAAAGGTAAAAATGGTAATTTTCAGTGAAGAAATATGGCAGACACCACGGTAACCAACTGATCAAAGGGAACATTGGCATTAATGGGACAAATCAGCATCACGTTTCTCTTGTCATGAAGCACTGAGAAGGCCACAACATTGCTTCTGAAATATTGCTGACAAAAATACATAACTTGAGTCTAATGATGAGAAAACATTGGAGAAATCCAGACCTTGGAACACGCTACGAAACAACTAACTCGTACTCTGAGAAACATATCAGTGGACTGAATTCCAAACAGTGGCTCATGCCTGTAATTTTAACACTTTGGGAGGCCAAGGTAGGCAGATCACTTGAGGCCAACAGTTTGAGACCAGCCTGGGCAATATAGGGAGACCCCATCTATACAAAAAATCGAATAAAATTTATCTGAGTGTGGTGGCATGTGCCTGTAGTCCCATTTACTTGGGAGGCTGAAACAGGAGGCTCCCTTGAGCCCAGAAGTTTGAGGCTGCAGTGATCTGTGATCATTGTCATTGCACTCTACCCTGGACAACAGAGCAAGACCCTGTCTCTAAAAAAGGAAATTAAAAAAAAAAAAAAGACATGTCAAGGTCATGAAAGACAAAGAAAGAGGAACTGTTTCAAATTAAAGGGGATTAAACATGACAACTAAATGTGACATATGATTCTGAATTGGATCCTGAACCACAGAAAGGATATTAGTGGGCAACTGGCAAAATCTGAATAAAGTTTGTAGATTATAAAAAAACAACAGACAAAAAACATATAGTTAGACCATATTTTCTTTTCTTTTTTTTTTTTTTTGAGACGGAGTCTCACTGTCACCCAGGCTGGAGTGCAGTGGCACCGTCTTGGCTCACTGCAACCTCTGCCTCCCAGGTTCAATCAATTCTCCTACCTCAGCCTCACGAGTAGCTGGGACTACAAGGCGAGTGCCACCACACCTGGGTAATTTTTTTTTTTTTTAATTTTTAGTAGAGACGGGGTTTCACCATATTGGCCAGGCTGGAGTTAGACCATACTTTCTAACCAGCCTTCTTTGCAGTTTGGTGGGGCTTTGTGACTGAGTTCTGGCCAATGGAACCACTTGGAGGCCTGGCCCAGAACATCTCCCTGTGGATTCTCTCATCTGGCAACTGGATGCCAACACCAAGGGTGATTTTGGAGTCATGTGTTGGAGATGACAAAGCTTTTGTCAGCCAGGTTCCTGAATGACTCCTAGACAACCATGGGCTGGACTTTATTTGAGTGAGAAATGCATTCTATTTGAAGATATGGGTTAAGCTACTGAGATTTAAAGGCTTATCTGTTTCAACATTTGGTTTTACCATACCTAATAACAAAGTCCTTTATAATATGGCCCGGAAGCCTTAATTCTTTGGTAAACCTTCTCTAATCTTGACCTCTTCCTGAACATCCCCTCCACCTACTAGCCTCAGTGGAATTCTGGCTGTCTCGAGACGGGACACCTCTTCTCTTACAGCCGTCCCTGTGGAAGCTGGTCTCACCCTTCTCCTCCCCAGGCTCAGAGGAGCTACAGACTTCTTCTGGATAGCCATTGCCTCCTCCATTGTTCTTCTCCCTCACGGCAAATCTTTTCTCCTTAGAAATGTGTACCAGCCATGTTGCTGTCTTTCCTCCCCTTCCACTGTTCTCATCTGACTCATCCACCATCGCCCCTGGGTTTTGCCAGCTGGCTCCCACCTTCCTTTCTCCTAAGGTTGGTGCCACTCCAGATACCTGTTTTTTACCAGCAGCTGGGCGCTCAGGAGGTCTTGGTCACACATGTACCTGGTACCTGTTTTCCTGATCCCTACAGCAGCTTTTCCAAACCATCCCCCTTCCTCCCGACCTCTTTCCTCACTGATGGCCTTGCCTTCCATTTCACTGGGAAAGTTGAAGCACTCCGGGTTGAATCCCCTCAACTTCCTGTCCTGCTCTGCACTCTACCTCCTTCCTTTCGGTCTCAGAGTCATGCTGACGCTCTCCCATGGCTCCCAAGGCAGCTCTAAGAAAGCTGTTCTGTTGGATGACACCTCTGTCCCTCTTTCTCCTAAAAGTTTTAGCCTCTTTCCACTAGCAATTAAAATACAGTCAAATATCTTTCCTTGAATAACAACAACAGCATTCCTGGAAAGAAGCATCTACATTCATTTCCTCATTCCCTGTTCATATTTTCATCCCCTGTAATCTGGATTTTTGTCCCATCTCCTAAAATTGCTCTGGCAAAGGAAACTACATTTTCTTCATGACCAGATCGAAAGGTCTCTTTTTAATTTTATTATGCACTTACTTATTTTAGTTTCTTATCTTTTTTTTGTTTTTGTAGAGATGGGGGTCTCACTTTGTTGCCCGGGCTGGTCTCAAACTCCTGGCCTCAAGCAATCCTCCTGCCTTGGCCTCCTATAGTGCTGGGATTACAGGTGTGAGCCACCACTCCTGACTCAAAAGCTTCTTTTTAATTCTCATCTTCCTTGCCTTCTCTTCAACATTTGATACCGCTGACCTCTTCTTCTTAAGGATGGTCACTCCTGTCCTGTTCTCAGCCTCTTTAGTGGATCCTTGGTCTTCTATCCCAACTTTCAGCCTTAGTGCAACATAAGGTTCTGGTTCTATTTTTGACCTCTTCCCTTCTTCCCTCCCTCCCCTTTTCCCCTCCCTCCCCACCCCTGTCTTTCCCCTTGCCTCCTCCTCACTTCCACTCTGCATAAGGCATTCCCAGGGGTTTCATGTCACACTTTTTTTTTTTTTGGGACGGAGTTTTGCTCTTGTTGCCCAGGCTGGGGTGCAATGGCATGATCTCGGCTCACTGCAACCTCTGTCTCCCAGGTTCAAGTGATTCTCCTGCCTCAGCCTCCTGAGTAGTTGGGATTACAGGCATGTGCCACCACACCTGGTTAATTTTTTTGTGTTTTTAGTAGAGATGAGGTTTCTCCATGTTGGTCATGAGTTGAGTTCTCTCGACTCTCAAATCACTCAGATCATCCGCCTGCCTCGGCCTCCCAAAGTGCTGGGATTACAGGCATGAGCCACCGTGCCCAGCCTCATGTCACATTTTATATTGGCTCACAATTTGAGTCAGTAGCTTATCTCTCCGAGCTCCATATCACAATATCCATGTTCCTGCTGGCACTTGCCACATGGTGCAAGTTCCATGGGGACTTCAAGCTCAATGCATGTAAAACTGAGCTCATTGTTTACCCCCATCTCTTTCTGTATTTCTAGTGATAACCACCTGGAAACCCATAAGCCAGAAACTTGGAGTCATCCTAGACAGCTCTTCTTCACAGATCCACGTTGTATAACTAGTGGCAAAGTCCTGCACTTCCTGTATTTGTAACATTTTTCCATATCTCTCAGCTTCGCAGCTCTGACCCCTGCAGGCTCTCTAGTGTAAAGCCTGCAGGGATCTCCTAACCAGCGCTCCTGCCTTCAGTCTTGCTTATGCCTTACTGCCACTGAGTCATCTTTCTAAATAACAAAGCTCTGTCACTCCCCAGCCCAAGCCCTTTAGAGGCTCCCTATTGCCTGCAAGACAAAGTTCCAGCTCTCCAGCAGGGATTATGAAGCCTTCCCGTGGCTTGCTCCTGCCCACCTTATCTTTCCCTAGATGCCTGCCCTCCTCAACACCTTGCTCGTCTCCAAAGCCCCTGTACACTTTCACACCTCTGCTGCTTTGTCTTACTTTCCCTCTGCCTGGGATATCTTTCCCTCCTCTGCCTGCCTAGTGACCAGCACTTAACTTTTGAGACAGTTCAGGAAGAGCTTCTTCTAGAAGATGTTTTCTGATTGCTTTTGTAGAGTAAAATTGCCCCCTCCTTCCTCAGAAACGACACTGCACTCATGATAGAAGCCAGGGTGGGTGTGGGAGGAGCATGATAGGGCACTCTGTGACTTGGCACCTCGCCTCCGCATTGTGCATCTTGAGGCTGCGGCCCTGTCTTTCACTTCTGGATGCCTGGTGCCTCACACAGTGTCTGACACCTGGCGGGTACTCAGTAAACCTTTACAGTCGGTGCTGAGTGGGAAGGTGGGTATATGGGATGCCCTGGAAGGATTTTTATTTCCAACCACAGAAAGGCCCTGGGCTGAGAATGGGGCTGTGAGACTTTATTTACTCAGAGAAAAGGGTCCTTTCCCTTGCCTCACCAACTGCTTCTTGAGGACCCCTTCTTGCTCTTTGGTGGGTCCCAGGCAGGCAGGGAGGCAGTGGGAGGCTCTCCTGCAGGCAGAGTGACTGTTACTGGGGAGACTCTTCTTCCAGCTGCAGCTGAAGGAAAACAGCTGCAAGAGAAGGGTGAGCTGAGCTGCAAGAGCTGCACTGAGATGGCAGGAGTTTGATGGACACTCTGAGCATTTGGCTCCAAATTACCCATTACCTGGGTCTTGTCCTTTCGTTACAGGTTGGATAACTCATACATAGAAAAAAAGATCCTAGTTCTGCTCTCCCTCACTTCATCTGTGTCCCCAGTAGGTGCCCTATCCCTCCCCTAAAGAAGCTGGACTGCAGCTTGGGAAGAATCCTTGGCATCTTTCCTTCCTCCTGTTTGTTCTGGGGGTGGGTGGTGGCAGGACAGGGCCTGGGGCTGGGCTGGGGGCTCCTTTACCTGAGGACTTGGTGTAAACTGTCTGCTGGTCTCTGCTGTGGGCGATGCAGGACATGTAAAGCTTCTGGTCCTCAATCTTTCCCACTTCTATGTCCATTACAACCAGAGAGCTCATGGGGATCAAGCTGGGAGAGGAGGCAGCTTAGCCCATCTTTCATGTGAACCTGGCTCCCCATCCCTTCACTCTCTGTGTCCTCTTCCCTCTCTTCATCCCTCCCTGCCTTGAGGACTCTTAGGTGGCCCTGGGCTCACGGCCTTTTTGTCAGCTCCCAAAGTTGGACAGCAGAGGCTGTGTCCTGGCCAGGGACTAGAGGAACTGCTTGGGAGTGGGCTGGGGAAGGAGAGTGGCAGGCAGGGCTCCCACACCCCAGTTGCTGAGGATGGCCACCCCCAGGGATGAAAAGGGCTATGACTTTGGTCAATGCCCCGAAGGCCCGTACTTACTTTTTGAACCTGATGTTGAAGCTTAGTGTGAACACCCCCTCTCCAGCCAGGAAGGCAGTTTTAGAAAAGGTCTCGTCCGACCATCCTGGCTAACATGGTGAAACCCCGTCTCTACTAAAAATACAAAAAAACTAGCCGGGCGAGGTGGCGGGCGCCTGTAGTCCCAGCTACTCGGGAGGCTGAGGCAGGAGAATGGCGTAAACCCGGGAGGTGGAGCTTGCAGTGAGCTGAGATCCGGCCACTGCACTCCAGCCTGGGCGACAGAGCGAGACTCCGTCTCAAAAAAAAAAAAAAAAGAAAAAGAAAAGGTCTCGTCCATCATGGCTGCCAGGGACCCGCTGTGGGTAAACCTGGGGGTGGGAGCAAGGCCTGGGCTGGGGCCACTGGGCAGACCCCCTCACTGGGCCTTCCCTCCCTCCTGTGGCGACCCTACCTCTCCCTTTCCCTAGACCCTTCCAAACATAGACCTTCAGCCTCAGGGCAGCCAAATAGGAAAGAAGGAAACAGGTGCATCCCATCTGATCAGACCCGTCAAAATCAACTAAGCTTTTCTGGTTTGCTTCAGCATGCTTTTGTAGCCACTGACACTGCATCAGGGAAAATTTTTTTTTCTGATAAAGTTAATAGAAAACATTTTTCTGATTCATTACCTAATTGCTGGCAACAACTGCCATAATTTGGAAGGATGGGCATATACAGGAAATGAAAAAGTCCCTGAACTTTGTGACTCAGTCTTTGAGGCACAACCCTGGGCTGTTTCTCACCTTACCAGTCACTACAGCCAGTGCGGGGCCCACATCTCAAGATAAGTAAATGTGAAACATAACTTATGACCTACCAAGGGCTGGCATGACACACTTCTGTGCAGCATTGCCACAGAAAGCAGAGAGCCCACTTCAGCAGGCTCAATGCTGAAATTGAGGTGAAATGCTCAAATGCCGCAGACATTTGCTTTATTCAGAATGCACAGAATGGCTGGTCACAGTGGCTCACGCCTGTAATCCCAGCACTTTGGGAGGCCGAGGTAGTCGGATCACTTGAGGTCAGGAGTTCGAGACCAGCTTGGCCAATATGGTGAAACTCTGTCTCTACTAAAAAATACAAAAATTAGACGGGTGTGGTGGCAAGTGCCTGTAACTCAGCTACTCGAGAGGCTGAGACATGAGAATCGCTTGAACCTGGTGGATGGAGGTTGCAGTGAGCTGAGATTGCGCCACTGCACTCCAGTCTGGGCAACAGATCAAGACTTTGTCTCAAAATAAAACAAACAAACAAACAAACAAAACCCATAAAATGTTCATTCTTGCTTATGCAAGCTTCATGTCAGCTACTTCATGGTTGGCTAATTTGGGGAAAATAGAAAGGCACCCAATTTTAGAATTCAATTAACATCAAACAGATTTGAGTCCCTGATTTTCAAAAGCACAGTCCCAATTCTCCACGGAGCCAGATCAGCTGTGCACACTGTACTGCCATGGGTTACCCTCCCGCTCCTGTGACCAGTGGCTTTTCCAGACCCTTCCCTCCCTGCTTCTTTGGTCTCTACCCACCCAGTTGGACTCCTTGTCCCACAGCTCACTACCTGTTTGTCTTGAGCAAACTGCTAAACCTTTCTGAGCCTTAGTTTTTCCACCATGAATTTCACAATTCCGATCTCAGCGGATTAAATAAACAAATGTTTGCAAATGTAATTTACATACATCTTTTTTTTTTTTGGAGATGGAGTCTCGCTCTGTCACCCAGGCTGGAGTGCAGTGGTGCGATCTCGGTTCACTGCAACCACCACCTTCCAGGTTCAAGCGATTCTCTCGCCTCAGCCTCCCAAGTAGCTGGGATTATAGGCGCTTGCCACCACGCCCGGCTGATTTTTGTATTTTTAGTAGAGACGGGGTTTCGCAATGTTGGCCAGGCTCGTCTCAAACTCCTGACCTCAGGTGATCCGCCTGCCTAGGCCTCCCAAAGTGCTGGGATTACAGGCTTCTTAAGCACTTCCCTCTCTGCCTCCCAAATTGCTTGAAAGAGGGTGAAAAGAGTTGGTGTCAAAGGACACGTTGTCCTCACTGGCCAACCTGGGGACCCATTGGCTAGTATGTGGATCTACAGAGTAGCTCTTGGTCAGCGAGTAACTCCCCCTTCCCACTCCCCATGGTCTAGGGGCCTCGTGGATACTAATCTCTTCTCTAGACCCCCAACCCCTCAATCCACTGACTAGCCTCAGTGTTGGATGGTCCTCCTCTGCCTCTTTGGCCTCACCTCCATCAGCTCCTAAATAAAAGTCAGCCATGCTTCAGCCATGCTTCAGAAGGGAGGGAGTCCATGGCCTGGACAGGACTCTGAACAATTCATAGTATCTGCACATACTATGGCCAAAGTGACTGAAGGCTGCAGTTGGCATCCACAGCCTCTGGAGGCCCTGACATCTATTTAGCACTCTGGATTCTATTTAACCCCAGTTTAGCCCCTGTCAGGCTTCAGGACCCTAAAGCCACTCCTGCCCTCTCTTGTCTCTCTTTCCCTTGCAGGAGCTCCAGCACCACCTCCAGCCTTCAGTGACCATCTGGAGCAGGCATAGGGATAGAGGATAAGGGGGACAACCATGGAGTGGAAAGTGGAGTGGAGAAAACAGTGGACTTGGAATCTCACCTGCCAGATCCGACTGTCCTGGATCTGACTTTGATTGCAGTGCTGCCTTGGGCAAGTTACTTTAGCTGTGTGCACCTCCATTTCCCCATGGGTAGAACATGGGTTTTGGATAGAAGTGTCTGATAGCTATACTGTGCTTTATGGTTCATGAGCATGCACACATAGGCCCATAATATCATATCTCTGGTCATCCCGGCAGGTAGATATTATTGCCCCAGGTTTCAGGTAAGAAGACTAAAGACCAGGGGTCAAATTGCTTGCTCGGAGTCCCACAGCCAGCAGCAGCCGAGCAGGACAGGAAGTCAGAGTCTAGAGTCCAGATCTTGCCCTCTTCCAAGGGTACCACATTCTTCTCAAAGTGGCCTCTCAGGTCTTTTGTCTGGAAAATTTTGAGACTTTGATGAGGAGCCCTTATCTGCACACTGGGGATTAGGCCAGATAACCCTGTGTGTCCTTCCAGGCCTGGTATTGTGAGGCTGAAGCCCAGTGCCCCACACTCTCATCCTCCCCGCTTAGAGAAAGACGGAGTCTCCAGTGCCAGCCTGATGGATGCTGAACCTGCCTGCTGAGTCAAGCCCAGGAGGCAGCCAAGGTCCTACCAGTGACCTTACCCTGGGGGCCCCTCCAGGTAGGGGCCTGGTTGGAAAAGACAGACCGACTTCTTCTTGGATGGCTGGAAAAAGATGACATACTCAAAGCCTTGTCCTTCCACTTGGATGCACCTGGTGAAGATGCGACAGTCACCCCTGTCTGGGGAGAGATGGGCAGTGTCGCAGCCGGAGAAGGGAGGGCATGGTCAGGATACAGCACCATTTGGTTGAGTCTTGCCTCTGGTACAAGATTAAGGAGAGAAAACCAGAGTACACTGAAGGGGTGGCCTGCCCCTCCACACCTGTGGGCGTTTCTCGTTGGGTGGAACGAGAGACTTGAGAAAAGAAATGAGACACAGACAAAGTATAGAGAAAGAAAACTAGGCCCAGGGGACCAGCGCTCAGCATACAGAGGACCCGCGCCAGCACTGGTCTCTGAGTTCCCTCAGTATTTATTGATCATTATCTTTACCATCTTAGAAAAGGGAAGTGGCAGGATAATAGGATCATCGTAGGGAGAAGGTCAGCAGTAAGACATATGAATAAAGATCTCTGTGACAAGAACAAGTTTAAGGAAAAGTGCTGTGCCTTGATATGCATATGCAAACATCTCCATAAACCTTTTTAGTGCATAAAGAGCAGCATTGCCGCTAGCACCTTGGCGGTTTTCTCCTTTGTCTGTAAATAGAACATACAATCGGGTTTTAGACGGAGATGTTCCATTGCCCAGGGACAGGCAGGAGACAGATGCTATTCTCTATCTCAACTGCCAAGAGGCCTTCTTTCCTCTTATACTAGTCCTCCTCAGCACAGACCCTTCACGGGTGTCAGGCTGGGGGACGATCAGGTCTTTCCCTTCCCTCAAGGCCATATTTCAGACTCTCACATGGGGAGAAACCTTGGACAATACCTAGCTTTCCTGGGCAGAGGTGCATGTGACCTTCCGTAGTGCATGTGTCCCTGGGTACTTGAGATTAAGAGAATGGTGATGACTTTTAACCAGCAAGCTGCCTTCAGGCACTTGTTTGACAGAGCACATCCTGCACAGCCCAAAATCCGTTAAACCTTGAGTCACCACAGCACATGTCTCTTTCAAGGACAAGGTTGGGGGTAGGGTCACAGATTAACAGCATCTCAAATACAGAACAAAATGGAGTCTCTTATGTCTACTTCTTTCTATATAGACACAGTAATAGTCTGAACTCTCTTTCTTTTCCCCACAGGACACCAGGTCCACCCCCAGGGAGCCTTCCCTCTGGGAGCAGAGGCACAATTGCTGCCCTCACAGAGCCTTTCCATCTCGGGGAGAAGCATGCAGGAAGTGCCCTGGCTGAGAATGGAGATAGGATCAGGGCCAGGGCAAGACTTTAAGAGACCATAAGCATTGAAAATTGAAAATGTAATTACTCATGTAACTCACATATAATTCAAAAGAATAATACTAAACAGTAAAATAAGAGCAGAAAATCCATCAAAGTTCTGATTTCTTTCCCAAGACAACTACCACTGCTATATCCTTTTTTGGAAGTACCAAATTCTTTAAAAAAAAATTATGTTGGTATCTCTGCTTTGTTTGTGCCATAAACCCAAGGGTAATCTGTCCCCTGTACCACTCCTTCATCACTAGGCAGGAAGACCACATATATGAGTGAGAGATACACTATGAGGAAGATACACATGCGTGCGCGTGCGAGTGTGCACACACACGAAGGTGGAAGCTCTATCATTAGGATCCAATAGGTGTTTCAGAAGTGCTGCTCCAGACCCGGCAAAGCAGGGATGATGTGCAGGGCCTCCAGTGGAAGGGGTGTAGGGTCCAAGGGCTTTCATGGGGTTGGGGCAGAAGGCTTGGAATGAGGCTTGATAGTTAGGGAGGGGCAGTCAGTGAGAAGTCAGGGCGGGAGCTGGGCTGGCTGTCCTCCAGTGGAGACATGCTTGGCTGGGAGCAAAGGTGGGCCCACCAGGGTGTGCTGCTTCAGATGGGAGGAGGGGAACCGGAGACCTGAGAGGACACCCACCGCCTATTACCTGGGGCTGCAGCATGAGGGGTGGAGTTGGACAGCAGGAAGAACTGGGCTGAGAACTGGAAGGCGGTCTGTGGAGTTGCTTCTCAGAGTCTTAGAACACAGGGAAGGGCGGCGGGGATGTGTGTGCTCATGGTCCTATCCTTACCCGAGGAAACTGCCAGTCCAGATGGGAGATTGAGTCCCTAGATGTGGTCTCCGTTAGACTTGAAGGAGGGCAGCTTGATCCAGCCGCTAGACTTGGTCTTCTCCAGAAATTCTTGGTACAGGCACAGCATGTCCAAACACCAGCTGGCATTGGGAAGAGCATCATCCTTCAACTCTGTCTTCTCTGGCAATAATCTTGAGAACTGGGCAGGAAAAATCAGAATGACTAGACAGCGTCCTGGAGTGGGGCTGCTGCGTGGGCTCAGGACCTCTAAACAGGTGCTCCTGGGTGCTGGGGCTTCTCCATCCCTTCTGCCAGAGTATCAATCCAAGGGAAAGGGCCCATCTTCCTTGCAGGGGGTTTGCAGACCCGTATGGGTGATGGGGCCCAGGGATGCTAAAGAGCAAGGGAAGGGTGGGCAGGGAGTGGGGCCAGAGATGATGGGCATGCTGCTTGATGTACCCCTGTTCTGTTGAAAACATGTGAGCAGCTCTTTAAAGTTGACAACTGCTCATGTTAGCCTCACTGTACAGATGGGGAAACTGAGGGAATATGGCCAAGGTTGCCAAGCATGTGAATGTGAGAGCTGGTGGTCGCACTAGATGCTGTCTCCTCTGCAGGGCAGGGCCACAGTTGTTGAGGACCACTCTAGCAACCCCCACCTCAGGGGCTACTCCAGCTCTGCCCACTGCTGTGGGCCTGCCTGGGCAGGGTGGCTCCTTTGAAACACGTTTGGGCCCCCACAGAGGTGTTGTGACGTAAGGAAGTCCTCTGTAGCATCACCTGCTCACACACCAGTCACAACTGTAGGCAGCATGTGAGCTGCTTGTCAATGCCACAGACAGGGTCCTCTGTCTGGGGATACCTCAGCTTTGCTGCAATAGTCTGAGTCCCACAGGAGGAAAGCGATTTGTTGGTGGCCACACAAGATTCAGAGCCAGATGCAGGTCTCCTGGTGGTTTTAGTTTTGAATGGGGGCTACTTGGTATCCCAGAGCACCTTCTCTTTGCCAAATCAAATTGCTCCTCCGAACACTGCCCACCTGCCCTGGCCATGGGCTGGGAAGAGGAGATTTGGGGTGCTCCTTAAGCCCTAGGCTTCTGGGAAAACACTGCCTATCTGGCTGAGTTGGGAACTCATTTACCACGGAGTCTGTGGAGGATCCAAATGCTGAGGCAGGGTTGAGTCTGGGCAGGATACAGGGGGCCCCAAGAAGGCCTCTGTGGTGGCCAAGTCTTGCTGCCACCTGGAAGCCTCTCCTTATCATGGCCATGTGCAAGGATCTGGCCCTGCTTGGATGGAGGGTCTTGGCTGACTCCCAAGGAGTGCTTTCAGCTGCACTTGGGGCCACTTCTCTCCCTTCTGTCGCAGGCTTTCTTTCAGAGCGCTAGGCAAGGCTGGGCTGGCCTGTTGCAACACCCACAGATGCTCAGCGCCTTTAACTGGTCTAAGAGCCCCACCCAGTGCTTGGCGAGGGGCAGATGCTGCTTGGGCATGAAAAGGCAGCAGGACTGGCTTGAGTTGCAAAAGGAGTAAACAAGTACATAAACAAATAGTATGGGGTATATAGAGCCTTGGAGAGCTGCCTGGCGGTTCTGAGGGAAAATCCAAGAATATTTCCAGAAGGATAAGGGAAGCCTGTCCCTTGATTGGAGGGTGCTGGTGGAGTGTTTGTGCTCTGCAGTGTATACCAGACTGAAAACTCTGGTATGATTTTGTGACTCAGAAAACCAACTCACAGCCTTAGACACCTCTTTTGTGTGTGTGTGTGTGTGTGTCTGTGTGCGCATGTGTGTGTGTGTGAGAGAGAGAGAGAGATAGAGAGAGAGAGAGACACGGAGTTTTGCTCTTGTTGCCCAAGCTGGAGAGCAATGGCACAATCTCAGCTCACTGCAACCCCCGCCTCCGGGTTCAAGTGATTCTCCTGCCTCAGCCTCCAGAGTAGCTGGGATTACAGGCACATACCACCACGCCCAGCTAATTTTTGTATTTTTTTTTTTTTTTTTTTACTAGAGATGGGGTTGTATACTAGAGATGTATTTTTGCCATGTTAGCCAGACTGGTCTTGAAATCTTGACCTTAGGTGATCTGCCCACCTCAGCCTCCCAAAGTGCTGGGATTACAGGCGTGAGCCACCGCACCCGGCCGACACCTCTTCTTATATGCCAGACAAGGGTTAGCACAGAAGAGTCTCACCTGCTGGTCTCTGGCTGGGGATAGGAGTTGGGGTGGGGGAGGGCTTGATGGGGAGGGCAGAACATAATTTGGGAGGAAACAACTTGGCAGGTATACTGTCATGCTTTGGGAACCCCATGCCCAGGGAGTGGCTGATGTCAGCAGGCAGTGCTGGCAGTGAGGTGAACGTGGCAGTGAGGTGAGCGTGGCAGTGAGGCTTTGTGAGTGGGAAGGGACACTCAGCCAACATCTGCAAGGCGGTGGGCTTTATTTGGTGGCGTTGTGTCTTCTATTGAATTTAAACTGCCAATTTTCAATTAAAAGTCCCAGTTTTAGCAGCCAGGTGCGGTGGCTCAAGCCTGTAATCCCAGCACTTTGGGAGGCCGAGGTGGGTGGATCACGAGGTCAGCAGATCGAGACCATCCTGGCAAACACGGTGAAACCCCGTCTCTACTAAAAATACAAAAAATTACCTGGGCGTGGTGGCGGGCGCCTGTAGTCCCAGCTACTCGGGAGGCTGAGGCAGGAGAATGGCGTGAACCCGGGAGGCGGAGCTTGCAGTGAGCCGAGATCGTGCCACTGCACTCCAGCCTGGGCGACAGAGCGAGACTCCGCCTCAAAAAAAAAAAAAAAAGTCCCAGTTTTAAATTGACTAAAATAAAAGCATGCTCTAAAGATCAGGCCTCATGCGGTGGCTCATAGCTGTAATCTCAGCATTTTGGAAGGCCGAGTGAGACCCTGTCTCAGAAAAAAAAAAAAAAAAAAAAAAAAATCAGACCTGTGCAAAGGTGGAATCATAACAATGATGATGATGATAATAATAGTTGTGATGATTATGAAATTTTGGCAGATTCCGAAAGATGAAACTGAAATTTAAAAGATGCGGAAATTTAAAAGATTTGGTTCACCCTCTGTATTTTGTTGCCCTAGAAGAAGACTGGA
The DNA here is from genome assembly GCF_024542745.1 of Macaca thibetana thibetana. Classification (NCBI taxonomy): domain Eukaryota; kingdom Metazoa; phylum Chordata; class Mammalia; order Primates; family Cercopithecidae; genus Macaca; species Macaca thibetana. Next base: position 124,305,658 of record NC_065578.1, read on the forward strand.
ATATAAATATTTCTCCTCACCTCCTGCAAAGGTTTGAATTAAACATCCTCAAGGACTGGGGGGAACCAGTTTTTTTTTTCTTTTTTTTAGACAGAGTCTCACTCTTGTTGCCCAGGAGTGCAGTGGCACCATCTCGGCTCACTGCAACCTCTACCTCCCGGGTTTAAGCGATTCTCCTGCCTCAGCCTCCCAAGTAGCTGGGATTACAGGCGCTTGCTACTACGCCCGGCTAATTTTTGTATTTTTAGTAGAGACGGGGTTTCATCATGTTGGCCAGGCTGGTCTCAAACTCCTGACCTTGGCTGATCTACCTGCCTCAGCCTCCCAAAGTGCTGTGATTTACAGGCATGAGGAACCGTGCCCAGCTGGAACCAGTTTTTTTTTTATTGATTCAGGCTCTGGGTCTAAGCAAAGATATTTGAATTGGTTGCCATCCCCAGATAAGTGGGAAGATCTGGCAGCACTCATTTTCAGCCCTGGGCCACAGCCGTTGCTGTGAGGCAGAAATTTAAAAATAATAATAATAATAAGTACTACATTCATTCACTCCAAGAAAAGTAACAGACAAGACTATAAGAAGGTCGTAGTGACCTAGTCTGAGAAGTAAAAGCCAAGGCCCAGAATGTGACAAGGCAAAAGTTAAAAAGAAAGGAAGAACAAGTTTTCCTCTGCCTAGCAAGCTCACTTCAAAGACAGTTATAAGATAACGCTGTTCGAGAAGTCGAAACCAAAGGGATAGGCTCCAGACATCCCCTGTCTGGAGCAAGGATGAAGGGAAAAAAAATGGACAAATGTCTGTCTGTATTTAGCCAGTTCTTGTTTTTTTCTTTCCACACAGCTACAAGGCCACCAGCTATGCAAAGACACAAGTTATGCCAAGTCATCAGTTATGCTATAGATTATGTGACCTGTCATTATATGATGAACTGCCTCTGTTTTGCTTCTGTAAGCCTGCTTATAAAAATCCTGCTCAGTCTTTGTTCAATGCTCAGCTTTTTGGATGTGAATTCACTGAGCCAGTGCCTACCTTAAAATAAACATCCTCCTGTGTTTCCATATCTGTCTCTCTGGTCCTCAGTTTACCGCAACAGCTGTAGCTGGTACCCTGTGCCTGTGGCTTGCCCAGGCCTCCCCTGGCACTTGGCGTTCCTTCATTCTTTGGGTCCATCCTTGATCTGGAAGGATGGACTTAAGAAGACAGGATAGAAAAAGAAAAATCCTAAGAAGGGTAGGTGAACTGGAGAGAAGTCAGAGGAAAGGCGAGTGGGGAGCAAGAGGGGATGGATCCTCAGGCGACCCTGACAGCTGGGAGCTGGATCCAGCAAGGTGGCCCCAGGAGGAAAGAGCTGTCCTCCTAAGAATAGTCAGTAGGGCCAGGCGCGGTGGCTCATGCCTGTAATCCCAGCACTTTGGGAGGCCAAGGCGGGTGGATCACCTGAGGTTGGGAGATCGAGACCAGCCTGACCAACATGGAGAAACCTCGTCTCTACTAAAAATACAAAATTAGTTGGGCATGGTGGTGCATGCCTGTAATCCTAGCTCTTGGTAGGCTGAGGCAGGAGAATCATTTGAAGCCAGGAGGCGGAGGTTGCGGTGAGCTGAGATCGCGCCATTGCACTCCAGCATGGGCAACAAGAGTGAAACTCTGTCTCAAAAAAAATAAAGAGCCAGTAGGTGGCTAGGTGCAGTGGCTCATGCCTGTTAAGTCCAGCACTTTGGGAGGCTGAGGTGGGAGGATTACTTGAGCCCAGGAGTTCGAGACCAGCCTGGACAACATAGTGAGACCCCAACTCTACAAAAAAGAAAAAAAATTAGCTGGGCATGGTGGTGTGTGCCTGTGGTCCCAGCTACTCAGGAGGCTGAGGCAGGAGGATCACTTTAGCCCAGGAGTTTGAGGCAATAGTGAGCCCAGATTGTGCCACTGCACTGCAGCCTAGGTGGCAAAGTGAGACCGTGTCTCAATTAAAAGGAAAAAAAAAGTCGTTGGTGAACCTGGGAAAGGAAATTGCTGTTTCATTGGCTGAGCGCCGCATCAGCTGGGTTGTCGCCCAGCGATTTTCCCATGGTGATCCCAGTGGGGTCTGGATATCTTGTTGCCTCCTATGTTGGTTGTTTGACGATTTTTGGTTAAATTGACTTTCAAATATTCACAGAATTATGATTATGTAACTTTTGCTCTCAGCCTTGCCACATACTACAGTTACATTTGTTTCCTGTATCACTTTATTTTCTTGAGTGGATAATTACCAAGGTTCAGCTGGATGATGTGGTCCAGGGGAAAACAGGCGAAGGGAAGGAGCTGACAACTGGTGGAGGTCAACTTTCACTTCCCTACCAGGAGGCTCTGGCACTGTCTGTGATGCTGCAGAGCAGCTCTAGCTGGATCAAGGGCATGACAGAAGGAAAGAATTAGGGTATTTGAGAAGAACATCCATAACTGATGGTACAACCATGGATGTGGCCCCGAATTAGGCTGGCTGGAGGAGAGTGAAGGAGGTTTCCAAGGCCATCCAGGAAGAGAAAATTAGGATTATTGAGAAAGTGCTCCTTTCCGCCTTTCCAACTCCTCCTCCCACCATTCCACACGCCTTGTGGATGCTTTCTGCAATGCAAAGCCCTTCCTGGATGTGGGTCAAGTGGTCAACTCTCCAGGGAGGTGGAAAGGTGCTCAGCTAATACTTTGGATGGGTTTTGTGACAACATGAACTTTAGCCCCAACCCTTCTCCTGTGTGAATTTAGCTCAGAGAAAATAAAGAAAATTCACCTCAGAGACAAGAAAGCCCCTCCTCAGGCCTGGAGTCTCTGGAGAAACAATCAGAAAAAAAAGAGGAAGCCAGTGCCGGTTAAGCACAACTGAGAACTCCTGCTGAGTTTTGGTTTAGCTTACTGCCGGCCCGGTTCATTTCCAGTTTGGGACATGTGGGTGCATGTTGAGTTTGAAAGCTTCTCTTCCTGGGGTATGACCTGTGCCCAGAAGCACGTCTTGGGCCTGATCTGCCGGTGGTCCACAGCAGACCCAGCAGTGGTGTGCAGGCAAACATGTAACAGTCTGCCCTGGGGCTGGGGGTGAGGTTGGGGGAGCTCTGATTTGTAGCATTTGCCCATTTCTGTAGTGTCAATATTCCCATGGTGGCTGATTTCTAGCTCTCAATATGAAGTCACTGTGCAGTTGGGAGGAGGTGAGCCCAATCAGCTTTTGTAAACCAGTAGGACCTGGCTCCAGCAATACCACTGCGTGAGCAACCTCTTTGGCTCACAGTGCAAGAGCAGGAGTAACCAAGGCCTTGGTAGGTTCAGCAGATCAGCTCTTGGTTCCAGATCTAAACTCACTCTCACTTCTCTACCTTTTGGAGTTGGAGTTTCCTTCCCTTGTAAGGCTGACTATGGAGTACTCAGTCTCCCCACCTTGTCCTCTTTGTTGCCCCCTGAACAAATTCACAGGACATGTTTTGTTCAAAGACATTTACTGTTAACCACTAAGAGGAAACATGAAGATGATTAACATTCCCAGAAGTCTCCCAAAGCCCTCCTTGTCTTGGGTGGCCCTGGGAGCCCTTCTCAGATCACCTTGGACATGTGCTGAGCTCCCCTGATGTGGACTGGCTGGCTCCCCATGGGATCGTGGGACTCCCAGCACTTTGGAGTGGTGCTGTCCGGGCTGATTCCCATCTCGCCATTCTGGATGAGGAAGGACCTTCTCTAGACGTCAGATCCCACCTGAAGATTCAGCCCCTGCAGGTTTACCACGGGCAATTTCTGGAGGGCTCCTTGTCAAACTCCTGCCAAGGCTGCCCTGCCCTCAGGAAAGCTGGGTTCCTTGACCTGCAGAGCTAAGGGTCAGAGGCAAGCTAGGCAAGAGCAGCTGTGCATAATAGGGGGGTGGTGGGCAGACCCAAGGGGACTTGGGGGCAACCCTGGCCTCATTCCATGTGGGAGTTACCATGATATAGGCCCAGCTGCCAGCGTCTCTGCTTTTTCAAGAAAAGCTGGCGCAAATCTAGACTTTTATGTGAAAACTTCTAACTTTCAGATGCTGCTATCGTAATTTATAAAAATACTGCCTGAGCCAAACCAAATGCCTCTGACTGGATCCTATCCTGTGGGCTGCCGGTCCTGCCCCCTCGTTCTCAGCTCATTCCCAGGCCCTCCAGGAGTCTGCTGCCTGTCTGCCCGCCGCAGATCTAGTCTGTGACTCTTCCCAGATTAGCCATTTTTTTCCTGGTTCCCTCTGGGTGGGACCTTCTTGAGATTCATTCTACACCTGGACACCCACAGAGGACTCTTTGAAAAGGAAAGTAATTGTTGCATGTTGAAACTAATGAATCAGCTGGCTCTATGGTACCTCAGGGTTTGTGCTTCATCTGGTTTCTAAGGTTTTTGGTCTTTGTTACAGGAGAAAGGTGCCAATGGGCAGCTTTGGGAAAGGCACAAACCCACCCTCAGACCGTCCAGGGCTGGTGAGGACTCACCACGACCAGGGAAAAGACTGTCTTGACAAAACACGGGGCACAGGATGGGAGCTAAAATAAATGGTTACTGAGCGCTCTGCCCAGAGGAACCCTGGGAGGCTGGACTTGAAGGGCCCACTGGGCCATGGCACAGGGACTTTTTGCCTAGGGGAGCCACACAGCTGGTAGGCAGGAGTTGGCTGTGTGGGCAGCTGCCGGTGTGATCACAGGGCTGATGCAGGGGTCTCAGCAGGGGACAGAAACAGGAGCTCTGTTGGGACTGAGGGGAAACCCGAGGCCATTCCACAAATGTCGGAGCCCTGACCACTGCTCAACTAGAACTGAGTTCCTATTTGTGAAATGCTAAGGGGCAGCGAGGCACGACCTCCAGGCTCAGAAAGCTGTGGTGACATCCTGAAGGGGCGGGGCGTGTGTGTGTGTGTGTGTGTGTGTGTGTGTGTGTGTGTGTGTGTGTGTGTGTGTGTGTGTGTGTGCGCGTGGCGCGCGCGCGCATGCGTACATGCTGAGGTGGGGCTCAGAGGCCCTGGCCAGCCCTGTACTGCAATCTTCTCCTCCTCAAATCCAGATCATAGCTTGAGAGGGGATACTTTCAAACTAGTGGGACAGCCACACAGTGCCACTAGCATATCTGCTTTACCAGCTTGGGGTACAAAGTAAGGCCACTTTCCTGTTAAGAAGCGTGTTAAACGACTGGCACCCCTGACATCCTGAGCCCCTTTCTCCTCTGAGAACTCTGAAGCAGGGCTGTTCAGGTGCCTGAGCCAGCTCAGGGGCCACGCTCCCGAGGCTTCCAAGTACAGGTGATGTGGACTTCACCAGCTGCTGAGGATGCCCAGGAACCAGCCCCCTCCCTCAAGGTCAGGGACATCCCAGGGTTGAAGTGTGTTCAACACAGGCTAACAGATGGCTATGGAGCAAGTCTCGTGGCCCCAGTAGGGCACTGTCCTTGCTGATAGTCACAGCAGCAGGCGGACGAGGGTGGGGTGTAGGCAAGTCCTCCTCAGGCCCCAGGAGGCTCCTGTGGGGCTCTTGAGCACTGTCCCTGGAGGGGAGCCTCCCAAGGTTCTCCCCCAGCCACCCCTACCTACCTCTGTGTTCCCCAGACAAGGAGCCCTTTCCCTCTTTGGGTACCTTTCCCTTCCAGATCCCCATAGCCACGGTTCTCTACCTCCCCTCTCCCCAGCCAGTCCTCAGGACTCTGTTCAGTCAGCGCTGGGGAGGGCCCCTTTCTTCTCAGAATTCTTTCCATTTGAGCCCAGGCAGGAATAATTAGCAACTGAAAAACAGGTACTTTTCCCCCTGGGGGCTGGTAGGGCTCTATCTTTGGGCTTCTAGAGGATGAGGGAAAACAATGACACTCCATTCTTTGAGTGCCCTGAAAAGACTGGGTCATACTAAACCAGCCTGACCATGGCTTTCCCTCCTGGAAGCTGGGCTGTCTGCAAGTGTGTAGCTCTGAGGCTGTCTTGGGTTCTGTCTATGAAGACATAGAAATAATTCATTGGGAAGTCCTTTCCTTCCTGTGGCTGTGGCTCCTGGCCTTCAGCAGCGCAGGGAAACGCTGGAGTTGTGGCCTCCTTGGAGGGGCACTTCTGCTGCCCACAGCTGGGCACTGGGCACATGGCATGGCCACTGTGCCTTGGTGGCTCCATCAGCTATAACCGCTTCAGTGTAGAGTTTATTGGTGCCAGGGTGAGAGAGAAAGCCTTGCGCTCTCCCCAGCACCCTCTATTAGCCTGAGCTGGCCTGACTCCTTGGCACTGTGGGCTTTCCTCTCCGCCCCACCTTCAGTAACTGCAGCTCCAGAGTTAACTGGCTCTTTTAGTACATGCACAGGCACATGCAGTCACCTACACTCACATAGATACACTCACACATCCACGCTCACACACATATACGCATGCATGCATGCATACTCACACACGTCTATACAATACACACACAGGTGTGCGCACACACTCACATACACACAAATACATGCACACTCACACACATACATAAACTTACACACATAAACACAAATGCACATACATGCACATACACACATTCGCATATATATCTGCTCACTCCCACATTGACTCTATAATACCTCCATAATACCTACCACACACAAGCACACACAGACCTTCCAAAGTCTGTGAAGGGAAGGAAGACTGTGTATATGTTTCTATGTGGAGGAACCTTGGAATGAGTTTAAGAAATTGTGATGTTGATAGTTATTGCATCATGCATCGTTCATCATAAAGTTTTGCTTCTCTTTTAAAATGTAGGTATTCTGGCTGAGCTGGGTGGCTCATGCCTGTAATCCCAGCACTTCGGGAGGCTGAGGCAGGAGAATTGCTTGAGCCCTGGAGTTCAAGGATCAGCCTGGGCAACATAGTGAGACCCCCCCATCTCTGTTACAATAAATAAATAAAATAAAATATAAATATTCCTGTGAAAGGTCATAATGTAAGAGTTATGTTACATTAGTTTATTATATCATACAATAACATAAAATTAGTTATTGTATTTTACTTCTTAGTTTAAATGGGAACCTAAAGTAGATTTTGATAAGGAGAAGGGCAAAATGATGGCAAAGGGGACAACCTTGTATCTGAGCTTATGAAAGAGAAATTTTCCCTGGATGCATAATTTTGCCAGGTATCTCGTCCCTGAAAGGGCATGACTGGACCAGACGAACTGACCTAATCATAGGTGAAGCCCCACAGAACCCTCAGACTGAATTTGGAGGTGCTTCCAAGAGCTTTTGGTTCAAGTCCCTCATTGTAAAGAGAAGAAAACTCAAGTTCATTGAGGTTACGTGACTTGTCCATCCACACATCAAGCCTCATGGATGGCATTTCCAAAATCCATCTCAATCTGTTTTCTCCTTCACCTATCATCCACATATGAAATCCCAGGAAAGACTCTAATGTTAGGTTATGTGCCTCCTGCTTGGACTAATGTCTGTGGTCAAGGGGGTGGGGAGCTATGCTGATCAAAGCTTGTCAAGTGGCCAGGTTTGACTGGCAGTCCTCTCACCCAGCTTGACTCTAAGGGCTTTCTGCCAAGTCAGCATGGTTCTGTTTTCAGAAGACTGGGAGGAAGGGACAGAAGATGACAAACAAGAAAACAACTGGTGTCCATGATTATATCTTAGCAACAGCCTAGACATTTCTGACCCAGAGATGGATAGGGTGGGGGTGATGGAGGAGGCGTGTCCCCATTGTGAAGATTGTGTTTTGGGAGAGAAGGGATGAAACAGAGACAAAATAAGAGAGGGGAGGGGTGAAGGTGGTGTTTCTGGCTAAGGCTCATTTTCAAGTGCTACAGTTCGTGTTTCAACCCTAGAGTTCTTTAGAAAATCGCTAAAGTTTGCGGGGGGTGTTTTATAAATGAACTGAGCACTTGGATGACTTTATGAAAACATTTTTCCTATATTTTAGATTTGGGTGAAGTAGATATTATTCCTGAATCTTGTTTCTAGTACGTTTTCCTTTTGTCACCTTTATCTACACCTGCTGAGATTTTTTTTTTTTTACCTGAAGAACAATAACATATTTCAGAGGCAATCAATGGCCCAAGTGTTGTCTCCTAAATTAGAACATTTATTTCATTTCTATTCCCGCCTCGGCTACTGTACATTAGGCTAATGTATAATTAGTGACCACTCTGTAACATCCACTCCAGTCCTTAACACTTTTATTTGCTCATTACTTTATTATTCTAGAGGAGTTTTATTCTGATCCTAACATTGACACTAATGATATACCACTATCAAAATTTTCCTTATTATCAAAACTTTATCAATTTCTTTTTTTTCCTCCTAGAAACAGGGTCTCACTCTGTCACCAAGGTTAGAGTGCAATGGTGTGATCATGACTCACTGCAGCTTTGACCTCCTGGACTTAATTGATTCTCCCGCCTCAGTCTCCTCAGTAGCTGGGACCACAGGTGCATTCCACCATGCTCAGCTAACTTTAAAAATTATTTGTAGAGATGAGATCTTGCTGTGCTGTTCAAGATGGTCTTGAACTCCTGGGCTCAAGCAGTCCTCCCACCTTGGCCTCCTGAAATGTCGGGAGTATAGGCGTGAGCCACCATGCCTGGCCTAACTTTATCAATTTCTTGATCAGGGTATTATTTTTTATAAAATATGTTTTCAAAATTGCAAATGGGAAACTCTGGCCTTAAGTGCAGTGATAAAGGAAATGTCTCTTCCACCTCTGCCTTCTCCAAGATCTGTCACTTACACCATCACACCTTTACGCACTTCTGTGTTGGTCATTGTGGAGGGGTAGTGAATCCTGATGCTGGAAGTTTGGGATCTGAAGCCAGGAGGACCCAGATACAAATCCCAGGTTTGCCTCAACTTCTGCGTCTGTAAAATGGGAATAATAAGAGTACCTACTTAATAGAATAGCTGTGTGATTTTGGGAATTTACTTAAGCCTCACAAAGTTTGCTCACATGTAAATTGAGGCTATCAATAGTATCTAAGGAGTAAAGAAGGTGACACAAATAATGTGCTTACACAATGCCTAGCAAATTGTAACTGAGTAATAGCTATCACTTTTTTTCACAATTAATTACTTGTATTGCAGTAGGTTTGAACAACTCAAGAGAAGCGTTATGGGCCAATTCATCTTTTTTTTTTCACTTGCAGATGGATACTGCCTCTTCATAAACAGCCTCTGTATGTCTTCTTTAACACTGCTTCTCCCAAGTAGGGTAAAAGTCTTGCATTAAATCTATTGCACATATGCTCATGAAAAGGTTAAGGTCAGCTGCCCCTGGAAGTTGACATTCCTGTTTTTGTCCCTCCCCATCTGCACTTGGCCAGACTGCTATGCTCTGGAAGCACAAGTGTGAGGACTGGGGAGGGCTGGCAGGAGGCGCGTGAACTGCCACAGTTCAAGGTTGGGCACATGTTCCCAGGGCAGCCAGCAGGGACCTTCATTTTCATTAAAGTCATTCATAACTGTGCATACACTATTTGGGGTGTGAATACTGGTCTAACAGAAGGTGCCCCAAGTTTAGTATATGAGCTGCAAAGCCACCTCCAACCTGTGCAGGTAGGCAACGTGTCATTTCCTACCCTGCTTCAGGGTTGCTCCTCCTGGCCTCCTGTAGGCAGCCCAAGAAGCCAGGAGCCACTAGGGCCAAGGGGGCAGCCCCAGCTCCTCACATGGAAAACAGGGTGGGAGGCTGCTGAAGGGCCCAGGGTGGATGCTGGTGCTGCTGTCACCTCTGCCATGTCTCCAATGGCTCCCTGTGGTGACTGAGGCACATCCTCCACTGAGCCTGTCTTTCTTCCGTGGTGATGGCTACCCAAGCACACCCTTGCTTCCATGATGACAGCCACCACTGCTTTCTCAGGATCGGGTAAAGAAGTTCCTCTCCTGAGAGTGAGGCTCACCTCTGGGTGCTCCTAGTAGATGGGCCTGGGTTCCCACTGCTACGATGCTTAACAGACAGACACAGTTCTTCAGTTGTGGTCACACATGGCCGCTTCTCCTAGTTCAGACTCCGCCACCCAAAGGGGCTGAACGGGGCCCACGTTGGAGGTGAGCTACTTCATGGCCCTGACTCTACAAACCCCTTCCCCTTCCAATTCTTGTTCCCTGCTCCTGCCTCTTTCTGCTCTCCTCCCTCCTGCTGCAACTCCCTCACTCCACCTAGCTGCTTCTAGACACATTCCAAAAACTGTGAATCGCTTCTCTTCGCCATCTTTTCTCCTCCTATGGAGCCTCCGCTATGTTGCCCAGGCTAGTCTCGAAATCCTAAGCTCAAGCTATCTGCCTGTAGTCCTACCTACTCAGGAGGCTGAGGTAGGAGGATCACTTGAGCCCGAGTGGTTGAGGCTGCAGTGAGCTGTGATTGTGCCACGGCACTCCAGCGTGGGCAAACTGTGTGACCCTGTCTCAAATCCATCCATCCATCCATCCATCCATCCATCCATCCATCCATCCATCCATCCATCCATCCGGAGGAGCTTTTTGGCTTATTAGCTTGTTAAAAAATTAGAGAATTAAGTAAGATTCAGGTCATAGTACTGTAAGATTTTAGAGAGTTAAAGATAAGTGGGATGAGTCTGAAAAAGTTCTGCTGGTGAAGGGAATGTTTAGGAAGGACCTGAGAAGGCAGAAATGGGAAAAATAATATATATACTTTCAAGGTCCCTTGGTTGGGCAATTTTAATTTAAGCAATAAACAATATCTACAAAACACTTTAAAACAAAATATCACACACGCGAGATTGATAGTTTCCAGACCACTTAATTTTAACAATTAAAAGTTTTATTTAGTATCAATACAAATAATATTTTCACATTTTTCTACTAGAAAAATCTTATAGTAGTATTTAAAGCGAGATCAGTGAAATTGAGCATGTGAGTCGCTGTTTTAATTTTGTAACGTGGCTGGCAAAGGGCTCCTGGTAGTACAAGTGTCAGCTCTGCCATCTTCTTATTGTTTGCTTGTACTTGCTTTTTTTTTGAGATATGTCTCACTCTGTCACCCAGGCTGGGGTTCAGTGGCGTGATCTCGGCTCACTGTAGCCTCCATCTCCTGGGTTCAAGTAATTCTCCTGCCTCAGCCTCCCGAGTAGCTGGGACTACAGGTGCCCGTCACCATGCCCAGCTAATTTTTGTATTTTTAGTAGAGACAGGGTTTCATCACGTTGGCCAGGCTAGTCTCAAACTCCTGGCCTCAAGTGATCCACCTGCTTCGGCCTCCTGGAGTGCTGGGATTACAAGTGTGAGCCACTGTGCCCAGCCTCTACTTGCAGTTTTAGTATTATCTTTTTTGTTTTTTTAAATAGCTTTGTTTTGATAAAATTCATATAATACACAATTTACACATTTAAAGTGTACAATTCAATGGTTTTTGGTAAATTACAATAACCTTCTGAAGTTGTGGTAAAATATATGTAACATAAAATTCGCCATTTTAACCACTTTTAAGTGTACAATTCAGTGGCAGGAATTACATTCACAATATTGTACAACCATTACCACTATTTCCAAAACATAATCATCCCAACTCTGTACCTGTTAAACAATAACTCCCCATTCCTGCCACTCCCCTGCCCCTGGTAACCTCTAATATATTTTCTACAATTTTGCTTATTCTAGATATTTCATGGAAATAGAATCACACAATATTTGTCCTTTTAAAATCTTATTTCACTAGCATAATGTGTTCAAGGTTAATCCATATTGTAGCATGTATCAGAACTTCATTCCTCTTTATGGCTGAATCATATTCTATTGTATGTATATATCACATTATGTTTATCTGCTAATCTGTAGGTAGACATTTGGGTTGTTTCTACCTTTTGGCTATTATGAATAATTCTGCAATGAACACTGAAGTACAACGATCTGTTGGAATCCCTCTTTTCAGTTCCTTTGGGTATAAGCCTACCACTAGAATTGCTGGGTAATTCTGTTTAGCTTTTGGAGGAACTGCCAGAATGGTTGCATCATTTTGCATTCCAACCAGCAATGTATGAGGGTTCCAATTTCTGATTATTATTATTATTTTTGAGATAGGGTCTTGCTCTGTTGCCCAGGTTGGAGTGCAATGGCATGTTCATAGCTCACTGCAACCATGAACTCCTGGGCTCAAGCAATCCTTCCACTTCAGCCTCTCAAGTAGCTGGAATTACAGGCACCTGTCACCATGCCTGGCTAATTTTCAAAATTTTTCTTTTGTAGAAATGGGGTCTTGCCATGTTGACCGGGCTGGTCTTGAACTCCTAGTTTCAAGGGGTCCTCCCGCCTTGGCCTCCCAAAGATTACAGGCATGAGTCACCACCCTCAGCCTAATCATTTAAAAATGTACAACTCATTGGCATTTAGTACATTCACAATGTTATGCAACTAGCACCTTTCTCTAGTTTTAAAACTTCTTTATCACCCTAGAAAAACGGTACTGTAAGTAATCACTTAAATCACTTCCTGTTCTCTCCTCCATGCCCACCACCCTCATTCCCCTAGTAAGCACTGTATTAGTCCATTCTCACACTGCTATGAACTGCCCGAGACTGGGTAAATTTCTAAAGGAAAGAGGTTTAATTGACTCACAGTTCTGCATGGCTGGGGAGGACACAGGAGACTTACAATCATGGCAAAAAGGAAAGAAAACATATCCTTCCTGACACAGCAACAGGAAAGAGAAGTGCTGAGCAAAGCGGGGAAAAGCCCTTTATAAAACATCAGATCTCATGAGAATGCACTCACTACCACTATAACAGCATGCGGGAACCACCCCCATGATCTAATCACCTCCCACAAGGTCCTGCCTCCAACACATGGGGATTACAATTTGGATTACAATTCAAGATGAGATTTTGGGTGGGAACACAGCCAAACCATATTAATCACTAATCCACTTTCTGTCTCTATGGAGTTGCCTATTCTAAACATAGTATTGTTTTCTTTCACTTAATGTGATGCTTTTGAGGTTTATCCAAGCTGCAGCATGTTTCAGTATTTCATTCCTTTGTATGGCTGAATAATAGTCTATTATATGTATGTATGTGTGTGTGTGTGTACCACAATTTGTTTATCCCTTCATTCATTAATGGCCATTTGGGTTGTTTCCACATTTTGGCTATTACAAATAATGCTATTATAAACACTAGTGTAACAGCTTCTGTGTGGATGTATGTTTCATTTCTCTTGTATTTACACCTAGCAGTGGAATTGCTGGGTCATATGGTAACTTTCTGGGGAACTGCCAAACTCTTCTGTAGCAGCTGCACTATTTTGTATTCACCCAGCAATGTATGAAGTTTCTATTTTTTTTACATCCTCCTTGACACTATTTTTAAAAATAAAAAATTATAGATTAGCCTGGCCAACATGGTGAAACCCCATCTCTACTAAAGATACACCAAAAAATTAGCCAGGTGTGGTGGCGGGTGCCTGTAATCTCAGTTACTCAGGAGGCTGAGGCAGGAGAATCATTCGAACCTGGGAGGCAGAGGTTGCAGTGAGCCCAGGTCACGCCATTGCATTCCAACCTAGGCAACAAGAAGGAAACTCCACCTCAAAATAATTATAATAATAAAATAAAAAAATTATAGGCATTTTAGTAGGTGTGATCATTGTGGTTTTGATTTGCATTTTTCTAATGATTAGTGATGTTGAGGATCTTTTCATATACTTGTTAGCCATTTCCATATCTTCTTTGGAGAAATGTCCATTCAAGTTCTTTGCCCATTTTTAAACTGGGTTCTTTGTTGAGTTGTAAGAATTCCTTATATATTCTGAATGCTAACACCTTTTTTGGCTGTTTTGGAAGGTCACTGTTGGCAGGCTTCTCCCTACGAGGATTCAGCAGTGAGGAAGCAGAGTATTCGGGGGACAACTGCTTCTTCTGGAGGGGAGAGAATGGGATGGAGTTCAACGGCAGCTCTTTATGTCAGACTTTTAGCAGGATTCAGCTTTATAAATATGCCTAAACAAACAAAATAACAGCAGATGATTATTTGTCAACTGACTTCAATCTGATGGACTACTCTAAATGGAAAGACATATACAAAAGAGGGATTAGATTCACATTTGTCCCTTCAGTCTATCTGTCCACTCTCATTTTGCAGCCAAATTAAGAATCAACTTTTGACTATCACAATACTGTATTACCTCTCCCTGGGTAACCAGGTCCTCACAACTTGGCCATTTCATGGTTCATTACTACTTCCATTAGAGATAGTCAGGGAAATGAAAAGAACTAAAATTACAAGAGAGCCATTTGGCACCTTTATGATATTGAAAGGTTTAGTGAGACAAGAAGTATAAACCACAGCCTGGAATGGAGTTCTTAAATTGACTGTGGATTTAAATTATTATTTTCCACCTGCTCCTTTTATCCGTCATTCCTGCAAATGCTTCATACTTAAGAGGAAAAATAAATTCCTTAAACAAGATACAAAAAGCATTAGCCATAAAGGGAAAAATGTAATAAATGCAACTAAATTGACATTAAAAACTTCTGTTCATAAAGAAGATACCTTAAAGCAAATAAAAGACAACTTACACACCATAAGAAGGTATGTGCAACTTATATATCCAACAAAAAAAAATTGTTCTGATATAAAATATACAAAGAATGTCTATAAATCAGTAAGAAAATGAGAAATGGAAAAAAGCTAAACAAACAAAAATTTCACAGAATGGGAAAAAATATGGTCAATAAACATATGAAGAGACACTCAACCACAGAGGTAATCAGAGAAATGCAAATCAAGATCACACCGAGAAGTCATTTTATAATCATTTGACTGGCAAAAACAATGAAGTCTGACTTCACTAATTGCTAGAGAAGATGGGAGTCTAAAGAATCTCATATATTGCTGGTGGGAGTTTAATTTGGTACAGGCTTAGAAAACAATTTTGCATTCCTCTGTAAAGCTGAACACTCGCAATACTCTACCACCCAGAAATCCTATTCCTAAGTATATGCCAAGCTCTTGCCCATGCACACCACCAGGAGACATGAACAAGAATGTTTATAGCAGCCCCGTTGGTAATAGTCAGAGGCCTGTCATCGGAAGAGAGACATTCATTGTGGGATAGTCACACGTGGAGTATTACACAGTGGTACAAACAAGTGAACACAGTCAACAACATGGATGAACCTCAGTACTCCTGGGAAGTAACAGGTCATGTGTGTGATTTTTCTGGGACAGTCTACACACACATAAGTATAGACATATTTTTCTTATTTATGGCATCACAGTATTTCACCATTTTTTAATGGCACATACATACAATATAGTTTATAGGTGAGCTGTAGTTCTTTAACCAGTCTCCTATTGATGGATAGCTATGTTTGCCATGTTTTGCCATTTTTGTTTTTTTTGCTATTGCAAATAATGTTGCATGAGTGACACAATCACTGGAACCTGATAGCAATCTAACACATTATAATTTTGCAGTTATTATACCTGTGAGATAAAGTCCTGGAGGTGGGTTAAAGGACACATCACTTTGTAAATTTTTTTTTTTGAGACAAGGTCTGGCTCTGTCACCCAGGCTGCAGTGCAGAGAGGTGCGATCTCAGCTCACTGCAACCTCCGTCTCCTGGGCTCAAGGGATCCTCCTACCTCAGTCTCCCAAGTAGCTGGGACTACAGGCGCACACCACCACGTCCAGCTAATTTTTTGTGTTTTTTGTAGAGATGGGGTCTTGCCATGTTGCCAAGGCTGGTCTCGAACTCCTGGGCTCAAGTGATCCTTCCACCTCAGCCTACCAAAGTGCTGGGACTACAGGCATGAGCTTCTGCATTGGGCTGTAATTTTGATAGATGTTGGCAACTCGCCCTTTACTAGCAATGTATAAGAATATCTTTAACTTGTTCTTTGCATGACAGGGAATTAAGAATTTTTTGGCATGTGTGGGTTATCATACCCGGGCAAAAAACCAAACCAAACCAAAACACCCCCCTGACCCCCACAAAACCCTAATCAACCAAAACTCCCAACCCAACCCAACTAAACCCCAAGAAAGAGATAAGACCAGCTTCTTACTTGTCGCCTCTGAGTATAGGGTCTTCTCATCAACACTCTGAACATTACAGGAAACAAAAAATTTCCTTCCTTCAACTTTATCAAGTTGGCTATTTATCATAACAACAGAGCAAAGAGGGATAGGTCTGCAGAATAAAAAGAAAAAGGAAAAAAATCAGTTTTTATCTCACTTATGTAACATTAAAAGATGATCAAGTACATGACAAGGGGTAGACATTTATGACACCTGACAATGAGTATTGACTGCCTTAAACAATACATTCCTCAAGGGCTCTGACACCAGGAGCCTCTCAAGCTCCCCTTCTCCCAAGCACCACTGCTCTCAGGTGGCTCCTGGGCTACAGTCCCTGGATGTCTCTCTGGGCTTGTTTCAAAGGGATCATCAGGAATTCCAGCTCTGTGATGGCAGAGACTATCCCATCTGGAGATCCACTGCAAAGTCCTAAGGGAGCTGAAATCCTTTAAAGAAGTGAAAACAGGGCTAACAGATGGTCCCAGGCAGCTTCTCTCATTTCTTCTGTCATAATCAACATTTCTCAACCAATTCTGAGTAATGGTCACTAGACAGACACCTAATAACAACAAATTGCTGGTAACAGCTTATTGCTCTAAGTCAGTACTGTCCGATAGAACTTTCTGTGATGATACAAATGTTCCATATCTGAGCTATCCAATATGGTAGCCACATGTGCCTAATGAGCACTTGAAATGTGGCTAGCATAACTGAGAAGTTGAGTCCTTACATTTATTTAATTTGAATTAATTTATACTTAACTTTAAATAGCTACATGTGACTAGTGGCTACAGACGTTTCTAGGAATCCTGGAGATACATATCACAATGAAAAGGATATCTCTTTTTTTTTTTTTTTTTTTGAGACGGAGTCTCGCTTTGTCTCCCAGGCTGGAGTGCAGTGGCCGGATCTCAGCTCACTGCAAGCTCCGCCTCCCGGGTTTACGCCATTCTCCTGCCTCAGCCTCCCGAGTAGCTGGGACTACAGGCGCCCACCACCTCGCCCGGCTAGTTTTTTGTATTTTTTTTAGTAGAGACGGGGTTTCACCATATTAGCCAGGATGGTCTCGATCTCCTGACCTCGTGATCCGCCCGTCTCGGCCTCCCAAAGTGCTGGGATTACAGGCTTGAGCCACCGCGCCCGGCCGAAAAGGATATCTCTTTAAAGCTGAAATTTCAGTTGGTTGAAACAGAAGGTAGAGCACGGAAATGTGTTTCGTGCTCCTATGGTACTACCCAGCAGATGATGGAACTACTCCAGGTAGGAAGGCAGTTATCACTGTGATGATCTCTCTGCCCAGTTTTCCTTTCAATGACCTTTTAATACTTCCACTCCCATTAGCTTTTCCTTTGCTCTTTTGTTGAGCCAATTCAACATTTACTAAGAACCAGGGGACATCAGGTGTTCTCACCAGCCCAGCATCTCCCTTTTCTACTAACATGACTCTCTTCATTTATCCACCCCCTACCCTCCCTTCATTCTCTTCATCTCTCTCTCGGATACACTCATGTACCCGTTTTGTTAGGGAACCACCTCTCCCTCATTCTTAGCCCATGCAGGTTGACTGGCATTGAATAATGATCCCCCCACTCCACATACACATAGTGACCAGTTGTGGGGGTGGGCACAGGCTGAAACAGTCAATCCTGGAACTTGTGCTGGAGCCCTTGGGCTGGTTCTTTTTCTCTGAGGTGCTAGGCTTACAAGACACAAGGCTGGCTGGCCTGGCTGGTGGCCATTGTGCCACTACACTGGGAAAGGCTATGGGAGGATGAAGCAGATCTAGAAGAAAATGTGGCTGAGATTCCTAATGACATCACTGAATACCTGCTCTCAGCAACACTTGCCTTCTCAACCATACAAGCCAATATGTTCCCTTTTTTGCTTAAGCTACTGAGAGTTAAGAGTTGCCCTTGTAACAGAAAGTCCTAGACTAGTAAAGAGACTAACAGAAAATGTTTCAGAAAATACAAAATAATATAACAACTATAGAGCATAATTTTCTAAATGTAACTAATATTAAGGCACAGATCAATTTGGTTGGGACAGGAAACTGGCTTTAGCTTGTTTTCCTTCATTTAGCTAGAACACTTAATTAGATTTGTATCAGAGGCAGAAAAGTGATAACAAAGATAAAAGCAACATTTAAAAAGAAAAAAATTTCTTTTATTATGTTTGTATATGTCTACACACACACACACACACACACCCACCCACACACCAGCAGACAGGCATAACAAAGCCAAAAGATAACTCTTTGAAAAGACTAATAATCTCTGGCAAGATAGATCAAGACAATGAGAAACAGCATACATAAATACTATTGAGGTCAAAAAGAATATAGATTTAGCTGAATTTTTTTAAAAATTGAGAATATTGTGAATATTATGAATAACTTTATGTCAATACATTTGAAAATGCAGATGAAATAGAAAAAATTTCAAAAATTTATTAAAACTAAGAATAAAACTATTAGAAAGCCTGAATAGTTGAGTAAAGAAGACACTGAGACTCTAAGAGGAAGGAGGAGTCTCACTCTGAAACGAGCTTGGGTCTCTCAATCACTTCATGGGGGTAAAACCCTCACTGACCAGGATAACCACATGGGACTATTAGGTAAACCAAAAAAGCCTATAGGTTTAAAGTAGTGAGATGTAGCAGTTACCCTAGCTAATGTTACTCTAATTTACTATAGTTTTTTTTTTTTTTAAGTTCTTTTATTTTTTTACCTCAAGTTCAATGTGGCCAGAACAGTGGCTTGTAAGGTTCTGATTCTGTAAAATCTATTGAGACTTAATTTATAAGCCAATACATGATCAATTTTTGCAAATGTGTGCTGGGAAAAAGAAAGTGTGCTGTTCTCTAATTATTGGATACAGAGTTCTATGTTTGTCTAATAAACCATACTTGTTATCTTGTGTTGTGGTGTTTAAATTCTCCATTTTCTTTTTTCTTTTTTTTTTGAGATGGAGTCTTGTTCTGTCACCCAGGCTGGAGTGCAATGGTGCGATCTCAGTTCACTGCAACCTCTGCCTCCTGGGTTCAAGCGATTCTCCTGCCTCAGCCTCCCTAGTAGCTGGGATTACAGGCGTGTGCCACCATGCCCAGCTAATTTTTTGTATTTGTAGTAGAGATGGGGTTTCACTGTGTTCGTCAGGATGGTCTCAATCTCTGACCTCATGATCCACCCCTTGGCCTCCCAAGGTGCTGGGATTACAGGCTTGAGCCACTGTGCCTGGCCTAAATCCTCCATTTTCTAATTGTTTTTTTCTTTTTTCGGAGACAGGGTCTCAGTATGTTGCTCAGGCTGCAGCTCAGTGACTATTCACAGGAGTTATCATAGCACACTGCAGCCTCGAACCACTGGACTAAAGCAATCCTCTGCCTTAGCCTCCCAAATAGCTGGGACTACAGACGTGCACCACCTCACTTGGCTCTGAATTTTTTTTTTGGTCTGCTTGACCTATCAATAATTGAGAACAGGCTGGGCGCTGTGGCTCACACCTGTAATCCTAGCACTTTGGGAGGCCAAGGTGGGCGGATCACAAGGTTAGGAGACCAGCCTGGCCAGCATGGTGAAACCCTATCTCTACTAAAAATAGAAAAAAATTAGCCAGGCATGGTGGTGGGTGCCTGCAGCTACTCGGGAGGCTGAGGCAGGAGAATTGCTTGAATCCAGCAGGTGGAGGTTGCCGTAAGCTGAGCTCGCACCGCTGCACTCCAGCCTGGGTGACAGAGTGAGACTCTGTGTTGAAAAAAAAAAAAAAAAATTGAGAACAACGTATTGGAATCTCCCACTATATAAAGGTGGATTAGTCAACTTCTCCCTATGATTATATCAATTTTATTTATACTCTTTATTAGATGCATATTGATTTAGAATTACCTACTATTGAACTGAATCTTTTATTATTACAAAGTAGCCTTCTCCATCCCCAATATTACTTTTTTGACAGTTCATTATTTTTCTGATCCCAGCTTTCTTCTGGTTAACTTCTGTGTAGCATATTTTCTCTTCCTTTTAAACTTTTTGGTGTCATTTAAAAAATATGTCTCATATAGTTTCTAGTTTTTTACATTTAAAAATTCAATTTTATAATCTGTCTTTGAACTGATGGTTTGGTCTATTTATAGAGAGTCATTACTGATTTATTTAGACTTATTTCTATCCTCTGATTTAGGCTTATTTGACTTGCTTTTTCTAACCATTTTTTCCTTGCTTTTTAAAAAATTGAGTCTTACTACTTGTTTGATCTTGTACTGTTTTAGATATTATACACTCATTTTCTCTTAATCATTCTCTACACTGAAAAATATGAGGATGTATAAACATTAACTCTGTTCATCTCCTCCCAAACTACATGCTGTTGTTATCCAGTATTTTAGCTGTCCTTTTGTTAATCACTATAATTTATTTATTGTAAATTTTTATTTTTATTATTTTTAGAGACGGGTTCTCCATCTGTCCCCCAGGCTGAAGTGCAGTGGCACACTCATAGCTTACTGCAACCCTGAACTCTTGGGCTCTAGCGATCTTCCTGCCTCAAACTCCCAAGTAGCTAGGACCACAGGCACGAGCCACTGCAACACACCAATCCTCAGAATTTAGACATCAACATTACTTATAGACTCTATTTAGATTTTAGTTATCTACATGTTTACCAATTCATTTGCTCATGATTCCTCCTTTCATCCTCCTGCCTGTTGGGATTGCTTTCCTTCTTTCTAAAGTCTACCATTTAGGAGCTCCCTGGGTGTTGTCCTGCTGTTCCATAAATTCTCTCCATTTGTTTGAATGACAGTACCTTCATTTTGCCCTCATTTTTGAACTTTAGCTGTGCAGAGAGCATGATTTTAGATTGACATTTTCTTTCGGCAGATGTTTGATTGTCTTCTGGCTTCTACTGTTGCTATTGAGAGGTTTACTGCCAGTGTAACGGTGCCCTCTTGCTTCTAAAAAGAGTGCTCTACAATGGCTGCTCTGTCTTAGCTCTGCTTTTAAGATCTCTTGGTCTTAAGTATTCTCCAATTTCTCTATAATGTCTCTAGATATACTTTTAAAATCTAGCTTGATATATATTGCTTTCTATATTGTCAATTCATGATTTTCTTTAGCTCTTGAATATGCTGACCCATTATTTCCTTAAATACTGAATCTTTTGATTCTCTTTATTCTATTTGTTCTAGGACTCTAATTAGCATGTTAGATCTTTTTATTTGTCCATTATAGCTTACGCTGTCTATATTTTCCATTTCCTTTTTTCTCTGTGCTGGATTCAGGATAGTTTTTTTTTTTTTTTTCTCTCTCTCTCTCTGCTAAACCTAGATCTGAAAATAATTAAAAAGCTTCATTTAGGCCAGGCATGGTGGCTCACACCTGTAATCCCAGCACTTTGGGAAGCCAAGGCAGATGGATCATGAGGCCAGGAGTTCGAGACCAGCCTGACCAACCTGGCAAAACCCCATATCTGCTAAAAATACAAAAATTAGCCGGGCATGGTGGCATGTGCCTGTAATCTCAGTGACTCAGGAGGCTGAGGCAGGAGAATCGCTTGAACACGGGAGGCGGAGGTTGCAATGAGCCGAGATTGCACTACTGACTCCAGCCTGGGTGACAGAGAGACTCCATCTCAAAAAAAAAAAGCTTCATTTAACATATTAAGCTGCTAGCTCTAAATATATTAACTGTGATCCTCAAAGTATCTTTTTAAGAAAAGTATTATTGTCTTTGGTTAATGGATGAGGAAACTGAGGCCCAGAGAGGTTAGGTAATTTGATAAAGCTATATGGCTATTTGGTGGCACACATCATCAGTCTGATTCAAAGTTCTGCTTCCCACTTTGCACTTGAGCTTGTTTCATCTGCCAAATGACTTAGTTGAGGTGGGCATGTTGATGTATTTATGGGATATATCTCAATACCACACTAGAACAATGGGTGACTAATTTAGTGTTTTTAGTAATACAACCACCACCACCATCACCGAGCATATGGATCTGATAAATGAACTCTTGATTAAATTTCAGTGGAAGGGGAAAATAACTTGTAGGGAGAAATGAAAGGTTTACTGGACTGTGAGATTATAAAAATCATGAGAGTTTGTATTAGTTTGTTTTCATGCTACTATAAAGAACTACCTGAGACTGGGTAATTTATAAAGAAAAGAGGTTTAATTGACTCACGGTTCTGCATGGCCGGGGAGGCTTCAAGAGACAATCATGGCAAAGGTGAAGGGGAAGGGGAAGCAAGACACGTTTTACATGGCGGCAGGAGAGAGAGAGAGAGAGAGAGAGAGAGAGAGAGCGAGCGAGCGAGCAAGGGGGGATCTGTCAAATGCTTTTATTTCTTTTCTTTTTTTATTTATTTATTTATTTATTTATTTATTTATGAGATGGAGTCTTGCTCTGTTGCCCAGGCTGGAGTGCAGTGGCACAATCTCAGCTCATTGCAACTCCCAGATTCGAGTGATTGCCTGCCTCAGCCTCCCAAGTAACTGGGATTATAGGCATACACCACAACACCTAGCTAATTTTTTTTTTATTTTTAGTAGAGATGGGGTTTCACCATGTTGGTCAGGTTGGCCTTGAACTCCTGACCTCAGGTGATCCACCCACCTTGACCTCTCAAAGTGCTGGGATTACAGGCATGAGCCATGGTGCCTGGCCTGCTAAACACTTTTGAACCATCAGATTTCGTGAGAACTCACTATCACTAGAACAGCATCGGGGAAACTGCCCCCATGTTCCAGTCACCTCTCACCAGGTCCCTCCCTTGACACATGGGAATTACAATTCTAGATGAGATTTGGGTGGGGACACAAAGCCAAACCATATCAAAGTTACAAAATGTCTAACTAAATTTTTAGTGAAAATAAAGGATTTTATTGGGCTTTTTTTTTTTTTTTTTGAGATGGAATCTCACTCTGTTGCCTAGGCTGGGGTGCAGTGGCACGATCTCGGCTCATTGCAACCTCCATCTCCCAGGTTCAAGCGATTCTTCTGCCTCAACCTCCCAAGTAGCCCGTGCATTTTAATTGTGCATTTTAAAGGAACAAGCGCCGGGTGCGGTGGCTCATACCTGTAATCCCAGCACTTTGGGAGGCTGAGATGGGCAGATCACCTGAGGTCAGGAGTTTGAGACCAGCCTGGCCAACATGGTGAAACCTTTTCTCTACTAAAAATACAAAAATTAGCCAGGTATGGTGGTGTACACCTGTAATCCCAGCTACTTGGGAGGCTAAGGCAGGAGAATCACTTGAACCCAGCATGCAGAGGTTGCAGTGAGCCAAGATTGCGCCACTGCACTCCAGCCTGGGTGGCAGAGTAAGACTCTTGTCTCAAAATAAAAAATAAATAAATAAAGGAAGGAAGGAAGGAACAAGCTTCCAGAATGTGTTGGCTACAAATTAGAAACACAGTCCCACAAGATTATTAAAGTGATCTGAGCTTCTGATAAAAAAAATACAGAATTAAAAGCAATTGAAACTCTAAAAAGCAAACAAAAACCAGAAGCCTAGGGATTATCATTTTCCCTTTTCAAGAAAACTATTGAATGCATTTTTAAAGCTTTGTTTTAAATTCTTGCAGTGGAGTCATATTTAGAAGTAACTCCTGTGTTATCTATCCACAAGAATTCACATTTACCCCTCTTGTTCTTACATCAGTCAGGTATCAAAGAAACCTTTCTATATAGACTGCCCACAAGGTGGGGTAGTTATAATAGGAAAATGGAGAGAAAGAAATGACATTTCACAGTTTTTGAGTTTCTAGTAAATTCAGAGGAAAGGTTCTGACCTTTACCAGCCTACCTTTTTATCAGGGTAATCTCTTCAGTTCTATATTTCTGTTCACTTTCAGCTGTGTTAAAATAGTCCTTTAACATATTCACTGAGGTATTTTTTTTGTTTTTAAAAACAATTACACTTTCATTTCCTTTTTTTTTTTTGAGATGGAGTCTCACTCTGTCGCCCAGGCTGCGGTGCAATGGAGCAATCTCGGCTCACTGCAACCTCCGCCTCCTGGGTTCACTGCAACCTCCGCCTCCTTGCCTCAGCCTCCCAAGTAGCTGGGATTACAGGTGCACACCACCACACCCAGCTAATTTTTGTATTTTCAGTAGAGACGGGGTTTCACCATATTGGTCAGGCTGGTCTCAAACTCCTGACCTCATAATCTGCCCACCTCAGCCTCCCAAAATGTTGGGATTACAGGCATGAGCCACCACGCCTGGCCTACACTCTCATTTCTAAAAGTTTTGTTAGGTTCCGTGGCAAACCTGCCTAATAATTTTATAGTTTATTGTTGTTTTCTCTTTTTGTGACTTCATCTTTTATTTATTTATTTTTTGATGGAGTATCGTTCTGTTGCCCAGGCTGGAGGGCAATGGCATAATCTTGGCTCACTGCAGCCTCCATCTCCCAGGTTCAAGTGATTCTTCTGCCTCAGCCCCCCAAATAGCTGGGATTACAGGCACGTGCCACCACACCTGCGTAATCTATTTTTAGTAAAGTCAGGGTTTTGTCATGTTGGCCATGCTAGTCTTGAACTCCTGACCTCAGGTGTTCCACCCGCCTTGGCCTCCCAAAGTGCTGGGATTACAGGTGTGAGCCACCGTGCCCAGCCTCATCTTTTATTTCTTTAAATATCTCATACTTTATTCATTTATATTGTGTATTTTATTATCATGATATCTTAGATCCCTGAGGTCTAAATCTTATTGTTTCTGTTGATAGTCACCCTTGGTAGTTTCTTTCTTTGTGTATTTGGTACAGGATCTACTTGTTTTGAAGAAGGAATGTCCTTTAGCATTTCTTGTTTGCCTTGTTGCATGAAGAAATAGAATCAGGAGCTTCTCAACTCATGTGTCATGAATGGGTCATTGGGATGCTGAGATACTTACCCTTTCAACTAGCTAGTCATCACTAGTTATGACCTGCTTTGTCTATTATCTTAATGTGCTAGGCACAAGGAAATAATCAAGTGGGATATTTGGATCAGAGGGCTGGAAATTACTTGAAATCATTAATGAATAATTTTGGTTCTTAAAGGAAGTAAGGTAGATTAAGGCATCTGATGATTAATTGACACTGCAAATTATTTTCTTTTTTTTGACACTGCAAATTATTTTCAACTAAAATATAATCCCAGGTTGTTACCTGTAGCATCCTGAATCAAGTAATCATATTAAATTTAATGTTATTATTACTATTATTATGAACCCAAATAACTGTATACAAAAAAACAGAGCCTGATAAATATTAAATTCTAAACTACTTATAAAATCCAATACTTTATTCTGGTCTTTAGTCATCAACTAACAGAAGACAATAGAAGCTGTGTGTTGTAGTGAAAAGTATCAGATTTGGTATCATAAGATGTGAGCTCTAATCCTGACTAAATTGCTCTCTATCCATATGACTTCAGGTAAAACTTCTTTTCAGTATGTTTTCCAATTGTGGGGGACAAATGAACAGCAATGCAACTGACTTTTGTGGATGGTTTATTGGGTGGGACAAGCACTAAGCATAGAGTGTGGAAGGTTCTGTTCCCCATTTTGCACTTGAGTATGTGGAGTATGTGCTTAAGACAAAAACACTTTTTGAGGTAAACCGCAATCTAAATACTTTGTTTCAGCTTGTTTTCAAAGTAACCTTTTACATTTATTTTTTAGGAAGGATGTTGTACTTCATTATTCAACTTTATTTGAACATGGAAAAATATTTTTGAAAACATGGGATATGGAAAAATATTAAAAACTTAAAAACATGGGATATGGAAAAATATTAAAAACTTAATTTTTAATATATTTTTTTATCATGTTAAGAAAACCCAGATTTCTAGAATCTAATTTATAGTCATAACTAATATGAAATATTGACCATCTGTAAATATGTCAACTTTCCCCAAATTAATCTCTAGAATCAATGTAACTGCTATTAAAATCATTAAAAGGAGGTACAATGACAATCTGGGTTTAAACGTTAAAAATCTAAGGCACAACTAGGAATAGAAAGAAACTCTCTCAACATAATAAAGGCTATTTATGAAAACTCTACAACTAACATCATGCTAAATGGTGAAAGATTAAAACCTTTTTCTTTAAGATCAGAAACAAGACAAGGATGCCTACTTTTGCCACTTCTATTTTACATGGTACTAGAAGTCCTAGCCAGAGCAATTAGGCAAGAAAAAGAAATCAAAGGTATTCAAACTGGAAAGGAAGAAGTACAAAGATCTGTTTACAAATGACATGACTTTGTATATAGAAAATCCTAAAGATTCCACAAAAACCTGTTAGAATGAATAAACAAATTCAGAAAAGCTGCAAGATGTAAAATCAACACAGAAAAATCAATTGCATTTCTATACACAAACAATGACTAATCCTAAAAGGAAATTAAGAAAACGATTAAGGCCAGGTACAGTGACTCACTTCTGTAATCCCAGCACTTCGGAAGGCCAAGGCAGGCGGATCACTTGAGGCCAGGAGTTTGAGATCAGCCTGGTCAACAAAGTGAAACACTGTCTCTACTGAAAATACAAAAAGTTAGCCAGGTGTGGTGGTACGTGCCTGTAATACCAGCTACTTGGGAGGCTGAGGCATGAGAATAGCTTGAACCTGGGAAGTGGATGTTGCAATGAACAGAGATCATGCCACTGCACTCCAGCCTGGGCAACAGAGTGAGACTCTGTCTCAAAAAATAATAATAATAAAAATAAATTAAAAATTTTTAAAAATATCAAAGAATAAAATACTTAGGAATAAACTTAACCAAAGAGCAAAAGTCTTATACACTGAAAACCACAAAACATTGATGAAAAAAATTAAAGACACAAACAAATGGAAAGACATCTGTGCTTGTGGACTGAAAAGACTTGGGGGGTGTGTGTGTGTGTGTGTGTGTGTGTGTGTGTGTTTTACAGTTGGGGTCTTGTTTTGTTGCCCACCCTGGAGTGCAGTGGCATGATCCTAGCTCACTGTAGCCTCGAACTCCTGGGCTCAAGCAATCCTCTCAAGAAGCTAGGACTACAGATGTGCACTGCTGGGCCCAGCTAAATTTTTAAAAAGTTAATTTTGTTACGTAGTTGATGTTGGTGCTCCACCCAGAGCCCCTTGGATCCTTTCTTCACTTATTTTGGTTATTTTCCCTAGAGTCTGCTTTGCTCAAACACAGAGACCCTTAGAAGTACTTGGAACTTTATGGTCCCTCGGATGGCCCCGATCCCATGACCGATACATGTGAGAGTATGAAGACTCTAGCTCCCTCATCTGAGATAGAGACAATTCTGAGGCATAAATTTCATTCTAGAGCTCCCTTGTATGATCCAGCTAAAGCTATGCTTTGCTGGACTTTTGAGAGTTCAGCCTTGGTTGACTTCTTCATATTCCCTGTCCTGCTTCTCCCACTCCCTTGCTAGTTTCCTCTGGGAGCACTTCTTTAATAATCACTTGAACACAAATTATGGTCTCAAGATCTGCAACTGGGAACCTGACTTAACAACACCTAAGGATAAATAGAGAATTACTATGAATTTACCTTTTATAATTGATGTTGAGATTGGCAGTCACGACGACTCCTCCAGCCATCAATGCACACATACCAACAGTACTATCAATCATGGTTGCAATGGCACCTCCATGAACGAATCTGGTTACAACAGGAGTGGAGGAGAAATGTTTTCAGAAGTTCTGAAGATAGCAAGCCTCTTGAAAGAGAGAAATTATCCAAGCATCTTCACACAATTTATTTATGAAAGGTCCACTTAGCCCATGTTCAGCGTACTGAATGCCAAACACTATTTATGTCCCCAACTTTATTTTGTTCACAGCATAATAGTATAGTCTTAAGTATTTGTAATAAAACCAGAACTTAATAGTAACCAGATCACAAGCAAGCAAAAAGCTAAAATATAATTTAGAACATTTATATTATATTTTTATTATTAGTCAAGTGTGGTGTCATGTGCCTGTAGTCCCAGCTACTCAGGAGGCTGAGGTGGGACGATTGCGTGAGCCCAGGAGTTCGAGGCTGCAGTGAGCTATGATCATGCCACTGCACTTCAGCCTGGGCAACAGAGCAAGACCTTGTCTCACAAAACAAAACAAACTACACATACTCATTGTGTTTAGAAATTTAGGTAATGCAAATATGAAAAAAAGAAAAAAAAATTTAAGACCCATAATACTACCCACCTAGTCAGTGACAAGCCACTGTTAACACATTAATGATATGCTCTCAAACTATACTGTTGCCCTAGGCCCTATAATATAATGCTCTTTAATATATTAAATATTTAATCAATATTAATAATATAGATAAGATGTTCTTTAATAATGTATTATAAACATCTTTCCATGTCAATAAATATACATCTACATGACCATTTGAAAATCTTCATTGTAGTCCATGGACAGGACACATGGTGGCACTGTAAGATAACATTTTTTTAGATCCACACTTTCAGGCTATCATTCTTACCCAGGTGGTCCTTCCAGGTAAGGGCCTCCTTGAAATAAGCAAACCATCCTTTTCTCGACGTCACTGTAGAACATCACGTATTCAAAGCCCAGGCCATCATCAAAGCTTCTGGTGAAGAGCTGGGTCTGTGACAATTGTTCTTCTTTCACAAACTTTGGGTCTATAGAAAATGAGGTGGATGGCAAATGAGAACCAAGGGTGAGAGAAATGCCATGGCAGAGCCAAGCACTTGTACCCTGCTAGAATCACATGTCAATGGATGATTGACTCAAATGTCCACAGGGTGCAAAATTAAAAGGAATGGGAGGGTCTCAATGAAACAGAAGATAGGATCTTTGCCCTTGTGGAATTAACAGTCCAACTGGGGACAGAGTCAAACAGACATGAAATCAAATCAAAGTACCCACACATGGCAATCAGGAATACAGTATATAAATGCTAACAATATACTGAATAAAATGGTACGGTAAAGATAGAAACCCTTCTTGGAAGAACTGTGGTTTAAATGCAATTTACAGAAAATAAAAAACGTAACAGAAAGGAGGTTTCCCTGGCAGACATGAGTTTAGCTTGAATCAGCAACAGGGTCAGTTCAGCCCAATACTCATGTGATTGTGATTCTAAGCCCCCAAAACTGGCAGTTAGAACTATTAGGGTTCATGAAATCAGACTGTGGGTTGTAATCAGGTTTTTTTTTTTTTGGACGGAGTTTCGCTCTTATTGCCCAGGCTGTAGTGCAAAGGTATGATCTCAGCTCACTGCAAACTCCGCCTCCTGGGTTCAAGCGATTCTCCTGCCTTAGCTTTGCGAGTAGCTAGGATTACAGGCGCCCACCACCACACCCGGCTAATTTTGTATTTTTAGTAGAGACGGGGTTTCTCCATGTTGGTCTGGCTGGTCTTGAACTCCCGAACTCAGGGATCCGCCTGCTTCGGCCTCCCAAAGTGCTGGGATTATAGGCGTGAGCCACGGTGCCCGGCCATTTACCAGGCTTTAAAAAGAAACAGAACACTTAGATAACAGAACCATATACTCTGGGTAAATAATAGTGCACTTGTTTAGACAATTTTTTTTCACTACAAAATTGTGAGCAAGTTGGGGGAACTGGACTGAGTCAAAATATAGGTCACTTCAAAATAAAGATTGAAATCCATTGCTCTCAAGAAATGGTGCATTTATCCTTTTGTATCTGTTTTAAAATTTAATCCCCCTACTCACCATTCTTTCATATCTCATCATGATTTGCCACATGTAAAACTCTTTCTTTCTATTGAATTTATATTTACAAACGTGGAAAAGGATACAGATAAGAGCATCCAGGAAAAGTGGGGAGAGGGACAGGAAGGATGCCTTTTACTTAGGTCATGAGCATCCCAGGGCAGGCACCCTGTCTTTTAGACCTTGCATACCCAACAAATGGCACAGATGTGCACACACTATATACACTTAAGCAGCTGTTGAGTGAATTGATGGTTTAGAAGGCTGGACAAGGAAACTTAAAGTTGGGGATCAGTATTATGGTGCAGTGGAAAGAACCTTGGCCCGTGAGTTGGGAAAATTAAATTACTGGCCTACCTCTGGCCTAGAACTCACTCTTTTGCACCGTACTTTAACCATACAATGAGGAGATAAAATAAAATGAGCTCTAAGATCTCTTCCCGCCGGGTGCGGTGGCTCAGGCTTGTAATCCCAGCACTTTGGGAGGCCGAGGTGGGGGATCACGAGGTCAGGAGATGGAGACCATCCTGGCTAACACGGTGAAACCCCATCTCTACTAAAAATACAAAAAATTAGCCGGGCAAGGTGGCAGGCGCCTGTAGTCCCAGCTACTTGGGAGGCTGAGGCAGGAGAATGGTGTGAACCCAGGAGGCGGAGCTTGCAGTGAGCGGAGATTGCGCCACTGCACTCCAGCCTGGGCCATAGAGCGAGACTCCGCCTCAAAAAAAAAAAAAAAAAAAAAAAAAGGATCTCTTCCAACTCTGACATTCCAGGACTTCAGGATAAGATAGGTGTTAAGCGCTTCTAATTTTTTTACTTAGGAGTTTGAAATTTCTAGTCTAGATTATCAGACCTTGAGCTTATTTCATAAAAATGAGAAAAATAATGTCTGGGTTGAGTTAAAATGTAGGTCATTTCAAAATAAAGACCAAAAACGACTGCTCTCAAGAGGATGCATTTGTCCTTTGTGATGGTGAAAGAAGTTCGTTGGAAATGTAGAATCTCAGGTTCTACCTCTGACCTTTTGAAGCAGAACGTGCATTTTAACAAGATTCCTAGGTGCTTCATGTTCATTTTTAAGTCTGAAAGGCAATAGTATTTTAAGAAATGGGATAACACTGAAAATGAGATTTGCATTTTGAATCATTCTAACAGTTGAGTGGAGGAAGGGCTTTGAGGAGGATAAGAATGGAGACAGGAAACTACAAAAATCACAATCACCAAACTTATCTGCTAGATGGTGTGATTTTCTCTAGCAATGCTTAACTACATGAAAGCCTGTTCAAAGTAAAGATGGCAGATGGCAGATGGTTGGATTCATCCAGGGCTGGGGTTTTTCTAGGTTAAGTGGGCTACAGAAGTTCAGATAGATGAGGGCTATGGGACCATGAGAAAGTAAAGGATTCAATGAACTCAGAAGGTCTTAATGAAATAATAATTGTTTCTGAGGGGCCTTTGAATAAGTAAGCTGCTGAAAGGAAAAATGCTGTCATCAGAAAACAGGATGTTTAAATGTATGCATTTGGAGGCTGTGTACTGTCTGAAGATAAGGCTCAAGATGTTCATGGGAGTGTGTGCCTGGGGCTGGGGGATAAGAAAAGTTCATGGGTGATGAGGAAGCACATAAACTGAGGAGCCACTGTGTGGATGCTCGAGTTGCTGAGAATGCTGAATGGAGTTGGGTAGATAGTGGACCAACTACTGAAATACTCAAACACTGAGGGAGAGGTTGGCAGATGACAGCAACAAGGAGGGGAAGAGGAGGAGGGTGACAAATTTAGATGGTATAAACTCAAAGAAACGAGGGATTTTTTTTTTTTTTTTTTTTTTTGACAGAATCTTGCTCTGTCACCCAGGCTGGTCTCAAACTCCTGGCCTCAAGTGATCCGCCACTTTGGCCTCCCAAAGTGTTGAGCCACTGTGCCCAGCCCAGAGGGCTTTTTAAGATGAGGGGAAGTAATGGTTTGAAAACAAGTGTGGGTAGCAAAGAGGACCTCAAACTCCTCTTGATTCTGAGAGGGTCAAATTTTAGTCAAGAGCGAATGAGGGTTGGATGAAGAAATGAGCAAAACCATGTAGGAATGGAACCCTGGAAAACATTGACATTTAAGGAGCAAGTAGAAGGAGGAGGGAAGATTGGTCTGAAAGGTTTATGAAAGCCAAGAGAAAATGTTTCAATGAGAATAAGACAGGGAGGTCTAGTACAGTAAGTGCTGAAGAATGCACACTGAATTTGGCACTTCAGTCACTAGTAGCTTCAACGAAGGCATTTCAGTAGAGCTGTTAGGGTAGAAGCCAGATTGTGCTGGAGTAAGGACAGTCAGTTGTGTGATATGCTAACAGTTGGAAGAGAACTAGTAATACAAACTACACATTTTTCCTCTTCATTTATAAAACAGAATAATTATTCCCTTGAGATATATCAGAGATTCTGCAAAGAATCTTAAGAGCTCTATAATTTTTCTTGATTAGTTTTATTTTTGTTTTATTAATTCCTTCGCAAATACTAAAGTATCTACCATGAGGAAACTGAGGCAAAGAAAGGTAAAGTGCCTTGCTCAAAGTTGCACAGCTTTAAATTGTGGAACTAGAATTTAAACCCAGGCACTAAATTTCAATCATTTAATTAAGAAGTTGTCAACTTTTGGATGGTCTCTAAAGCTGAGAGACTGCATGAGATTACCAACGGAGTGTGGAGAAGACAGGAGTACTAAGGACTGACACTTGAGGGCACCCTAACATGAAGCGTTTGAGAATGGGGAGGAACCAGCACAAAAAATTGAAAAGGAGGGACCAGTGAAGTGGAGAATGTGGTGTCCTGGAAATTACGTTCAAGTAGAAAGGAGTCACCAGCTGTGCCAAAAGCTGAGAGGTTAGTGGACTCAGCAACATGAAGGTCACCGGTACCCTTGGCAAGAGCTGTTTTGAGGGAGTGGGTTCAAGATAGGCTGGGCACAGTGGCTGATGCCTGTAGTCCCAGCACTTTGGGAGGCCAAGGTGGGGCAGATCACTTGAGGTCAGGTGTTCGAGACCAGCCAGGCCAACATCGTGAAACCCTGTCTGTACTAAAAATACAAAAATAAGCTGGGTGTGGTGGCGTGCACCTGTAATCCCAGCTACTTGAGACGCTGAAGTGGGAGAATCACTTGAACCCAGGAGGCGGAGGTTGCAGTGAGCCGAGATCATGCCACTGCACTCCAGCCTGAGTGACAGAGCGAGACTCATTCTCGAAACCAAAAAAACAAAACAAAACAAAACAAACAAAAACAAAACAGAGAGAGAGACTGGGAAGAGAGAAATGCAGTTGTGGCATATTTATATGTTGACAAGAAACATCTAGCAGAGATGGATGTCCTTCAGTAGGCCAAAGAAAATGGAATGTAGCACACAAATGGAAGGCTGGGTCTCCCTGAGAGTGTGGATGGTTCACTTATAGCAGGAAGAAGCAGAACATCAGGCACAGATGCAGGGAGGAGGATATGTGAGGCAATGGGAGACTGGAAGTTCTCTTCTGACTGCTTTTATTGCCTCTTAGTGAGATAGGAAGCGAGACCAACTGAGGGTGAGAAGGGAAAAGAAAGTATTAGAGGCATAAGAAGAAAGAAAAAGGCAGAAAATAGTCATCCAGTAAGGGAGGAGAGTGAATAAACTAGGGAAACATGAAGGATGGTTGTTGGGCAATATTAAGAGCCTTCTTTTTCTTTTCTTTTTTGTAGGGGGGGAGACAGGCTGTTGCCCAGGCTGGAGTGCAGTGGTGCGATCTCAGCTCACTGCAACCTCTGCCTCCTGGATTCAAGTAATTCTCCTGCCTCAGCCTCCCACATAGCTGGGATTACAGGTCCCTGTCACCACGCCCAACTAATTTTTTTTGTATTTTTAGTAGAGACGGGGTTTCACTATTTTAGTAACTCCTGACACAAGTGATCCGGCCTCAGTTCCCAAACTGGGATTATAGGTTGGCCAGGCTGGTCTTGAACTCGCTGACCTGGACAGTGGCGCGAGTGATCCGCCTCCATTCTCCTGCCTCAGCCTCTGAGTAGCCCAAAGTGCTGGGATTTTTAGTAGAGACGGGGTTTCATGTGGTCCACAGTGCCTCCCAAAGCTGGGATTACAGGCCCAGGGCCTTCTTAAAAGTCAGTTAAAAAAAAAAAAAACACCACCACCTAAAGATGTGTTTGGATGATTAAAAGATAATGAGTAACTCAGAAATATCTGTGAATAATTCAATATACTATAATGACAGACATCTCTCATTACACAGTTGGTAAAACCCACGGAAAACATAACACAAAGAGTGAACCCTAAAACAAACTATGCACCTTAATTAAGAGTAATATATCAATATTGGCTCATCAATTGTAACAAATACACCACAGTAATAATTTGAGATGTTAATAACAGGAGAAATTAGGGGTGGGGAGGGGATGAAGGGTATATGGAAACTCTCTGCACTTTGGGCTAATTTTTCTATAAAATTATAATGCTAAAAAAGTATATTAGTAAAAAAACACAGAAGGATAGGAAGTGCAATGTGTGTGTTTTGGGTGTAGGGTGGGTTGCCCTGGGGATTTAGATACTGGGAGATGTGGGTGTAACCTGAGTGTTCTGAGCTTCTTAGGGTGATATAAACAAACATGGGATAAAGGGTGAAATGAGATTAGATGATAGCCTCAAGACATAGAGGTGATGAGGTTGTAGGAGGGTGGAAGCTCTCTGGGGCCCTTTCTTCACTCTTGCTAATGGTGATAAGAATGCCAGGGTGGGAGCAGTCTTATTCTTGACAATAGGCTTTATGCACTCCAATCTGCAAAATTTATAGTGATTTCTGGTCTATAAAACTGGTGACTATAGAATATAATCCTGCATTATACTCTTTCTTTTTTCAGGTAGTAACTAGTACTTCAATCTGTTCTTAGTTTTATATTTGATGCTCAGATATATTAATGAGAAAGTGGCTGTTTCTACCAAGCAAATGGGTTTTGAAGTCTTGAATCTTTTCAGCAGGTATACGTTTATATGAAGGCAAACGTTTCCAGGAGCCGTCTTCACATTTCTCCATAAACTGGTCAAAGAGCAGTCTTAGGTCCTTGTTCCAGCTGGGGTTGGGGACAGAATAATCCTTAAGAATGACTTCCTCAGAAGAAAATGACCTCTAAAAGACAGAAGAAAAAGAAGAGTGAGTAATGGGAGGTGCACTGTATTTCATAACATATTCTCCCAATTTCTAAGACTATTTTGCTGCTTTCTTCTCCCCATAAGCTTGTCACTTCAAAATGGAAGGGAATTTCAGGGATCACCTGGTCCAACCTCCTTGGGAAAATGAGAGATTGAGAGAGGGAAAATGATTTGCTCAACATCACTCAGCGAGCTATTGACAGGGCCAGCATTATGCTCAGGTCTGCTGATTCCATTCTTTTTTTCAAACTTTAATCAAGCACAGGTGAGCCCAAGACACTGGAGATGGAGGTAAAGAACAGACATTATCTTAAATGTTAAAAGCTCTTCCAGTGGCTATGCACAGGAAGTCAGGGGATAAGGGAGAAGTATTCATCTAGGATTAGGGGTTCAGGAAGGGGTCCTTTGACTTGAATATTGATTAGATAAGCAGAAATTAGCCAGCTGGAAAAAGTATTACAGGCAAAAAACCAAACCAAAACAAAACAAAAAGAACACTGGAATATAGTTTGGATGTGTGTTCCCGCTCAAATCTCATATTGAAATGTAATCCCCAATGTTGGAGGTACGGCCTGGTGAGAGGTGAATGGATCATGGGGGTGAATTTCTCATGAACGGTTTAGCACCACCCCTTGGTACTGTCCTCATGATAGTGAGTTCTCATGAGATCTGGTTGTTTAAAAGTGTATAGTACCTCGTGCCTTGCACTCTTGCTCTTGCTGTGTCCATGTGAAATGCCTGCTCCCACTGTGCCTTCTGCCATGACTGTAAGTTTTCTTGCTTCCTTTTCTTTTTTTTTTTTTGAGACAAAGTCCCACTCTGTTGTCCAGGTTGGAGTGTAGTGGCGCGATCTTGGCTCACTGCAACCTCCACCTCCTGGGTTCAAGTGACTCTCCTGCCTCAGCCTCCCAAGTAGCTAGAGTTACAGCCTCACCACGCCCGGCTATTTTTTGTATTTTTAGTAGGGATGAGGTTTCACCATGTTGGTTAGGCTGGTTTCGAACTTCTGACCTCAGGTGATCTGCCCACCTCGGCCTCCCAAAGTGCTGGGATTACAGGAGTGAGCCACTGTGCCTGGCTGACTGTAAGTTTTCTAAGGCCTCCCCAGCAGCCAAGCAGATGCCACCATCATGCTTCCTGTATAGCCTATAGAAATGTGAGTCAATTAAACTTTTCTTTATAAATTACCCAGTCTCAGGTATTTCTTTATAGCAACGTGAGAACAGCCTAATGCAGTTTGCAAAAGAGGCATGAAACAGTTTTGAGGGGCCTTATTACAATCATATGAAGGAGGTACTATTTATTATCCTCATTTTACAGATGATAAAATTAAGGCCTAAAAGAAGTTTGGCATTATTAGGGTACAAGAGTGGAGCAGATGGCTGCAGAAATGCATGTAAAACCTTAATACTAAGCTAACTGGCTTGAATTTTATCTGCAGTGCTCTCTGAGGGATTTTAAATGGGAGTAACATGATTAGATCTTTCCATAACATAAAAGATAGTGGGAGTGTCCAAGATTGAAATCAGAGGGCCCTATCTGGAAGCTACTAGGGTAATTCAGGTGAGAAATCATGAGCGCAGGAAGCAGAACTTGGTGGGTGACTATTTGGATAAGGAGGGTAAGGGAAAAAGAGAAGTACAAGACCCAGTCCCAGGATTCTGAATCCTGCAATGAGGTGAATGACAGAGCCAATTACCAAAAAATATAGGAGAAAGTGGAGTAGGCAGCTCAGGGGAAAGTTCTTGGTGTCACAGTAACCACAGCTTCCATCCATCTATTTCTGTAGCACCAAGCACTGCTATTACTCCAATGCCCAGGCAACAACTAGAACATTACAGGGATCCTAGAGGACCTGGAAGACAAGGTGTGACTTACTAAGGAGCAGAACAAAGTGTATGCCCACAGACACCAGAAAGGAAAACTGGCTTTCTGGACTGCTGCAGATATCTTGGAACATGTAGGATCACAGAAGCTATTAACTCCATGGCATTCTACTTTCAGCCACTCTTATCAATTCATTCAGATTTAATGTACCTACAATACACAGACTGCACCATAAAACCAAAACAGGGAGGTCACAGTATGATGGGAGAACCAGCTTTCTGCTGACAGGGGCTGGCTCCAATGCTGGCTTGGTGGGAAGAATACAGGGAACCTGTCTCAAAAACTCTATGGAAGAGGAGACGCCTAGCCTCCCAACCTACATCTTTCTCCCATGCTGGATGCTTTCTGCCCTCGAACGTCGGACTCCAAGTTCTTCAGTTTTGGGACTCTGACTGGCTCTCCTTGCTCCTCAGCTTGCAGACAGCCTATTGTGGGACCTTGTGATCGTTCTTAATTATTGTAGGAACATAATACATGTCGGATTGGGCAGAGTGATTCCTCCAACTATTTTCAAAACTGTATTAGCTGAGCATGTGGAGGCATGCATTGTGAATTTTAGCTCAAGATTGACTGCAAAAACCAGCAATCCGGAGAGGACCCACAGACCCTCTGAAGGAAGCGGACTGCTCCTGCAGGACCGGGAGACATCCCAAACACTATGAGTGCCCCAACTGTGGACGTGGGAAAGAAAGACCCTTCTCTCCCGAACACACACCCCCACTGGGGAAGCTGGTCTGTCTGCAGGAGAAATTTCTGACTTTACCAGGAGCTGAGTCAAGTTAGAGAGCTAAGCCGAGCGAAATACAGGGGTAGAGGAAGCAGCAGAAAGGCCCTGGGAGCTCACTGGGTCCCCAAGCAGCCCATACCTGCTTGGCACCACAGGGATCCATCAGGAGGGTGCCCAAAGGAGCAGGGGGTAAAATTCCACAGGGAGAAGGAATTCTCTAGCTGAACTTTGTAACAGTTTCAACTGGGGAGAAGCCTCCTGGCCAGAACTCGGGGAGGGCATGAACCCAGCTTGCAGACTTCAGAGGTCGGGGAAGAACTAAAGCCCTTCCTTCTTTTGCAGCTGGGAGGTGGAAAGCCTCAGACAAGTTTTCAAGCCCATCTTGCCCTCCACCTGGAAACAGACTCGGGGCTATTGGAAGGCCACGGTGGGAGTGAGACCGGTCCTTCAGTTTGCATGGGAGCTGGGTGAGGCCTGTGACTGCCGGTTTTCCCCAACTTCCCTGACAACCTGTATGACTCAGCAGAGGCAGCCATAATTCTTCTAGGTATACAACTCCAGTGACCTGGGAATCTCACCCCCATCCCCCACAGCAGCCACAGCAAGATCCCCCCAAGGAGAATCTGAGCTCAGATGTGCCTAGCCCCAGCCCTACGTGATGGTCCTTCCCTATCTACCCTGGTAGCAGAAGACAAAGGGCATATAATCTTGGGAGTTCGAGGGCCCCGCCCACCACCGGTCCCTCTCCACACTACTACAGCTGATGCTTTCTGGAAAGTGCAACCTTTTGGCAGGAGGCCAACCAGCACAAAAGTAAAGCATTAAACCAAAGCTAAGAACCCTCACAGAGTCCACTGCACCCTCTGCCACCTCCACCAGAACAGGCCCTGGTATTCATGGCTGGGAGACCCACAGACAGCTCACATCACAGGACTCTGTGCAGACAACTCCTAGTACCAACCCAGAGCTGGGCAGACTCACTGGGTGGCTAGACCCAGAAGAGAGACAACAATCATGGCAGTTTGGCTCACAGGAAGTCACATCCACAGGAAAAGCAGGAGAGTACTACATCAACGGAACACCTTGTGGGACACAAAAATCTGAACAACAGCCTTCAGCCCTAGACCTTCCCTTTGACAGAGCCTACCTACCCAAATGAGAAGGAACCAGAAAACCCACCCTGGTAATATGACAAAACAAGGCCTGTCAACACCCCCCAAAAATCACACTAGTTCACCGGCAATGGATACAAACCAAGAAGAAATCCCTGATTTCCCTGAAAAGGAATTCAGGAGGTTAGCTGTTAAGGCAATCAGGGAGATACCAGAGAAAGGCAAAGCCCAATGCAAGGAAATCCAAAAAATGATACAAGAAGTGAAGAGAGGGCCAGGTGTGGTGGCTTATGCCTGTAATCTCAGCACTTTGGGAGGCCAAGGTGGGCAGATCACAAGATCAAGAGATCGAGACCATCCTGGCCAACATGGTGAAACCCCCTCTCTACTAAAAATACAAAAATTAGCTGGGTGTGGTGGCGCACGCCTATAGTCCCAGCTACTCGGGAGGCTGAGGCAGGAGAATTCCTTGAACCTGGGAGACGGAGGTTGCAGTGAGCCGAGATTGTGCCCCTGTACTCCAGCCTGGGTGACAGAGTGAGACTTGGTCAAAAAAAAAAAAATAATAATAATAATAAAAAGAAGTGAAGGAAGAAATATTCAAGGAAATAGACAGCTTAAAGAAAAAACAATATAAAATTCAGGAAATTCTGGACACACTTTTAGAAATGCAAATTAACCTAATCCAACAAAGAGAAAGAAAAAATAGCAAGAAAACATGAACAAAGCCTCCGAGAAGTCTGGGATTTTGTTAAACTACCAAACCTAAGAACAATCAGTGTTCCTGAGGAAGAGGACAATTCTAAAAGCTTGGAAAACATATTTGGGGAATAATCAAGGAAAACTTCCCTGGTCTTGCTAGAGATCTAGACATGCAAATACAAGAAGCACAAAGAGCACCTGGGAAATTCATCACAAAAAGACCTGCACCCAGGCACACTGTCATCAGGTTATCCAAAGTTAAGACAAAGGAAAGAATCCTAAGAGCTGTGAGACAGAAGCACCAGGTAACCTATAAAGGAAAATTTAGCAGTTTAACAGCAGATTTATCAGCAGAAACCCTGCAAAAGGAATTGGGGCCCTATCTTCAGCCTCCTCAAACAAAACAATTATCAGCCAAGAATTCTGTATCCAGTGAAACTAAGTATCATATACGAAGGAAAGATACAGTCCTTTTCACACAAACAAATGCTGAGAGAATTTGTCATTTTCAAGCCACCATTACAAGAACTGCTAAAAGGAGCTCTAAATCTTGAAACTAATCCCAGAAACATGTCAAAACAGAACCTCTTTAAAGCATAAATCACACAGGACCTATAAAACAAAAATACAAATTAGCCGGGCGAGGTGGCGGGCGCCTGTAGTCCCAGCTACTCCGAGGCTGAGGCAGGAAAATGGCGTAAACCCAGGAGGCGGAGCTTGCAGTGAGCTGAGATCCAGCCACTGCACTCCAGCCTGGGTGACAGAGCGAGACTCAAAAAAAAAAAACAAAACCCAAAGTACACAGGCAACAAAGAGCACAATGAACACAATGGAACCTCACATTTCAATAATAAATTGAATGTAAATGGCCTAAGTGCTCCACTTAAAAGATGCAGAACTGCAGAATGGATAAGAACTCAACAACCAACTACATGCTGCCTTCAAGAGACTCACCTAACACATAAGGACTCAAATAAAGGGGTGGAAAAAGGCATTTCATGCAAATGGACACCAAAAGCAAGCAGGGATAGGTAGCTATTCTTACATCGACAAAACAAACTTTAAAGTAACAGCGGACAAAAAAGACAAAGAGGGACAGTATATAATGGTAAAAGGCCTTGTCCAAAAGGAAAATATCACAATCCTAAATATATATGCACCTAACACTGGAGGTCCCAAATTTATAAAACAATTACTAATAGACCTAAGAAATGAGATAGACAACAACAAAATAATAGTGGGGGACTTCAATACTCCACTGACAGCTGCTAGGGCTAAGCCCCCAAATCTGGCCATAAACTGGCCCCAAAACTGGCCATAAACAAAACCTCTGCAGCACTTGACATATTTGTGATGGCCATGATGCCCACGCTGAAGGTTGTGGGTTTACCGGAATGAGGGCAAGGAACACCTGGCCCAACCAGGGCGGAAAACTGCTTAAAGGTGTTCCTAAGCCACAATATGAGCGATCTGTGCCTTAAGGACATGTTCCTGCTGCAGATAACTAGCCAGAGCCCAGCCCTTTGTTTCCCGTAAGGAATACTTTTAGTAAACCTATAATCTATAGAAACAATGCTTATCACTGGCTTGCTGTCAATAAACATGTGGGTAAATCTCTGTTCGGGGCTCTTAGCTCTGAAGGCTGTGAGACCCCTAATTTCCCACTCTACACCCTATATTTCTGTGTGTGTGTCTTTAATTCCTCTAGCGCCTCTGGGTTAGGGACTCCACAACTGAGTTGGTCTCGGCAGACAGCACTAAACAAGTCATCAAGACAGAAAGTCAACAAAGAAACAATGGATTTAAACTATACCTTGGAACAAAGCGACTTAACAGATACGTACGTACGGAACATTTCATCTGACAACCGCAGAATACACATTCTATTTGATAATGCATGGAACTTTCTCCAAGATAGATCATGATAGGCCATAAACAAGACTCCATAAATTTAAGAAAATTGAAATTATATCAAGCACTCTCTCAGACCATAGTGGAATAAAACTGGAAATCAACTCCAAAAAGAACCTTCAACACCATGCAAATAAGCCAGGCGCAGTGGCTTACACCTGTAATCCCAGCACT
Organism: Macaca thibetana thibetana; assembly: GCF_024542745.1. NCBI lineage: Eukaryota > Metazoa > Chordata > Mammalia > Primates > Cercopithecidae > Macaca > Macaca thibetana. The sequence goes on from NC_065578.1 coordinate 124,347,045, forward strand.
TTGGGAGGCTGAGGTGGGAGGATCACCTGAGGTCAGGAGTTCGAGACCAGCCTGACCAACATGGCAAAACCCCGTCTCTACTAAAAATACAAAAATCAGGCAGGAGTGGTGGCATGCACCTGTAATCCCAGCTACTCAGGAGACTGAGGCAGGAGAACTGCTTGAACCCAGGAGGCAGAAGTTGCAATGAGCTGAGATCATGCCACTGCACCCCAGCCTGGGCAATAAGAGTGAAACTCTGTCTCAGAAAAAAACAAAAACAACAACAACAAAAAAAACCCCTGCTCCTGAATGAGTTTCGGGTCAAAAACGACATCAAGATGGAAATTTTAAAAATTCTTCAAACTGAATGACAATAATGACACAACCTATCAAAACCTCTGGGATACAGCTAAGGCAATGCTAAGAGGAAAGTTCATAGCCCTAAACGCCTACCCCAGAAAGTCTGAAAGAGCACAAACAGACAATCTAAGGTCACAGCTCAAGGAACTAGAGAAACAAGAACAAACCAAACCCAAACTCAGCAGATGAAAGGAAATAACTAAGATCAGAGCAGAACTAAATGAAACTGAAACAAACAATATAAAAGATAAATGAAACAAAAAACTGGTTCTTTGAAAAGATAAATAAAATTGATAAACCATTAGCAAGATTAACCAAGAAGAGAGAAAATCCAAATAACCTCACTAAGAAATGAAACAGGAGATGTTACAACTGACACCACTGAAATACAAAAGATCAAGGCTACTATGAACATCTTTACACACATAAACTAGAAAACGTAGAAGAGATGGGTAAATTCCTGGAAAAATACAGCCCATCTAGCTTAAATCAGGAAGAATTAGATATCCTGAACGGACCAATAACAAGCAGCGAGATTGAAATGGTAATTTAAAAATTACCAACAACAACAAAAAAGTCCAGGACAAGATGGATTCACAGCAGAACTCTACGAGACATTCAAAGAAGAACTGGTACCAATCCTTTAGACACTATTCCACAAGACAGAGAAAGAAGGAAACCTCCCTAATTCATTCTTTGAAGCCAGCATCACCCTAATACCAAAACCAGGAAAGAACATAACCAAAAAAGAAAACTACAGACTGATATCCTTGATGAACATAAGATGCTAAAATCCTAATACAAAATACTAGCTAACCGAATCCAACAACATATCAAAAAGATAATCTGCCATGATCAAGTGGGTTTCATACCAGCGATACAGGCACTGTTTAATGTATGCAAGTCAATAAATGTGATAATGCTACATAAACAGAATTAAAAACAAAAATCACATGATCATCTCAATAGATGCAGAAAAGGCATTCAATAAAATCCAGGATCCCTTTATGATTAAAGCCCTCAGCAAAATTGGCATACAAGGGACACATCTTAATGTAATAAAAGCCATCTATGACAAACCCACAGCCAACATAATACTGAATGGGGAAAAGTTGAAAGCATTCCCTCTGAGAACGGAAACAAGACAAAGGATGCCCACTCTCACCACTCCTCTTCAACTGGAGGAGTCCTGGCCAGAGCAATCAGACAACAGAAATAAAGGGCATCCAAATTGGTAAAGAGGAAGTCTAACCATTCCTGTTTGATCGTTTACCTTGCAAACCCTAAGAATTCCTCCAGAAATCTCCCTGAACTCATAAAGTATTCAGCAAAGTTTCTGGATACAAGACTTTTTTTTTTTTTTTTTTTTTTTTTTTTTTAAGACAGATTTTTGCTCTTGCTGCCCAGGTTGGAGTGCAATGGCACGATCTCAGCTTACCACAACCTTTGCCTCCCGGGTTCAAGCAATTCTCCTGCCTCAGCCTCCCGAGTAGCTGGGATTACAGGCATGTGCCACCATGCCTGGCTAATTTTTGTATTTTTAGTAGAGACGGGGTTTCTCCATGTTGGTCAGGCTGGTCTCAAACTCCTGACCTCAGGTGATCCGCCTGCCTCCACCTCCCAAAGTGCTGGGATTACAGGCGTGAGCCACTGCGTCCGACCACCGGATACAAGATTAATGTACACAAATCAGTAGCTCTTCTATACACCAAGAGCAACCAAGCAAAAAATGAAATCAAGAACTCAATGCATTTTACAATAGCTGCAAAAAATGAAATATAAAATATTTAGGAATATACCTAACAAAGGAGTTGAAAGACCTCTACAAGGAAAACTACAAAGCACTGCTGAAAGAAATCATAGATGACACAAACAAATGGAAACACATCCCGTGATCATGGATGGGTAGAATCAATATTATGAAAATGACCACACTGCCAAAAGCAATCTATAAATTCAATGCAACCCTCATCAAAATACCACCATCATTCTTCACCGAGTTAGAAAAAACAATTCTAAAATTCATATGGAACCAAAAAAGAACCCACATAGCCAAAGCAAGACTAAGCAAAAAGAACAAATCTGGAGGCATCACACTACCTGATTTCAAACTATACTATAAAGCCATAGTCACCAAAATAGCATGGCACTGGTATAAAAACAGGCACATAGACCAGTGGAACAGCATAGAGAACCCAGAAATAAACCCAAATACTTACAGCCAACTGATCTTCGACAAAGCAAACAAAAACATAAAGTGGGGAATGGACACCCTTTTCAACAAATGGTGCTGGGATAATTGGCTAGCCACATGTAGGGAATAAAACTAGATCGTCACCTCTCGCCTTATACAAAAATCAACTCAAGATGGATTAAGGACTTAAACCTAAGACCTGAAACTATAAAGATTCTAGAAGATAACACTGTAAAAACCCTTTTAGACTTTGGCTTGGGCAAAGATTTTATGACCAAGTACCCAAAAGCAAATATAATAAAAACAAAGATAAATAGCTGGGACTTTAATTAAACTAAAGAGCTTTTGGATAGCAAAAGGAACAGTCAGCAGAGTAAACAGACAATGCACAGAATGGGAGAAAATCTTCACAATCTATACATCTGACAAAGGACAATATCCAGAATCTACAACAAACTCAAATAGATCAGTAAGAAAAAAATCCCATCAAAAAGTGGGCTACGGACATGAATAGACAATTCTCAAAAGATATGCAAATGGCTAACAAACACATGAAAAAATGCTCAACATCACTAATCATCAGGGAAATGCAAATCAAAACCACAATGTGATACCACCTTACTCCTGCAAGAATGGCCATAATAAAAAAAATTAAAAAATAGTAGATGTTGGCGTGTATGCAGTGATCAAGGAACATTTCTGCACTGCTGGTGGGAATGTAAACTAGTACAGCTGCTATGGAAAACAGTGTGGAAAAGAAGTCATTATTCGAAAAAGATACTTGCACATGCATGTTTATAGCAGCATCATTCACAACTGCAAAATCGTGGAACCAACCCAAATTTGCAGTGACCTGGATGAGACTGGAGACTATTATTCTAAGTGAAGTAACTCAGGAATGGAAAACCAAAAATTGTATGTTCTCACTTATATGTGAGAGCTAAGCTATGAGGACGCAAAGGCATAAGAATGATAAAATGGACTTTGGGGACTTGGGGGGAAGAATGGGAGGGGGATGAGGGATAAAAGACTATAAATATGGTGCAGTGTATACTGCTCGGGTGATGGGTGCACCAATATCTCACAAATCACTAGTGTAAAGAACTTACTCATGTAACCAAATACCACCTGTACCTGAATAACTTACGGGAAAATAAAATTAAAAAATAAAAAGTAAACAAAACAAATCAAAACAAAAGTCTACAGAAGCCGAGGCATGGTGGCATACCTTTAGTCCCAGAACTTTGAGGGTGCCGAGGCGGGTGGATCACTTGAGGTCAGGAGTTTGAGACCAGCCTGGCCAACATGGTGAAACCCCATCTCTACAAAAAATACAAAAATTAGCTGGGCGTGATGGTGTGTGCCTGTGGTCTCAGCTACTTGGGAGGCTGAGGAACGAGAATTACTTAAACCAGGGAGGTGGAGGTTGCAGTGAGCTAAGACTGCACCACTGCACTCCAGTCCGGGCAACAGAGTGAGATTCTGTCTCAAAAACAAACAAACAAAAAACTCTACAGAATAAAAGCCTCCTGGCTGAACAAAAGCAAGTCCTGACTTTGGAGTACCAGAGGGTTGGGGATACATGATCAGGGTTGAAACCACTTTGCCCTTAGCCCAGGATTTGTAATTTTTTTCCGTATTTTTTTTAATCAGCTCATCCTTTCAGAACCCGGCTCAGAAAATCTGGGAAAGAAAGAAAAGAAAAAGTTTTAAACCCACCCATCTCTCCCTCTTAAAATAACTAAGGGCAAATTTTCTTTCCTCCAAATTTTTAAAATATAATTTTTCCTAATATACTTGTAAACTCAGTAAAAACAAAAACAAACAAAATTTTTAAAATCCCACAATTTTGCTTTCTGCTTTTACCACTTGAAATTATTTAGTGCTCACTTTCTCCATAATATCAGTTACCACCATTTTCAACAGCAGAAAAATAGTCCATTAAACTGATATACTACATAATTAGCCATTAAGGTAGACATTTAAATTATTTCCAATCTTTTGCTGCTCTAAATGAAAATGTCCACTGGAACATTATGAATATAGCTTTTCCTCTATTTTGGATTATTTCCTTAGAATCCAGTCCTGATTATGTAACTTTTAAAGAACATCAATCTAGAAGTAACCCAATAAAGACAATTCATCACAGATTACTATGTATTGACCAAAACATGTCAACTGAGAGGCAGAATAGTATGTATAAGCTTTGGAGTTACGAATTTGAACTCATCTCATTAGCCACTGGTCTCATCTCAAACAAGTAACTCTAGGATCCTTCAGTTCCACTGTCCTTTTATGGACCAGTGATACAGAACTAATTAAATGCTTTTAGGAATTAGAATGACTCCCTTAACTGTGGGTTCTCCTAATTTTAACTTTTAAAGTCTGGGATTCAGCAAAATCCAAGAAACTTTTTTTGAGCCCTACTATATGCCCTGGTTCTATGTGAGGGACAGGTAAAACACAGAGAAGACTTAGACCCTGCCTTCAAGTGTTAGCAGCCTTGGATGTGAAAAATACTACAAGAGAAGTAGATACAGGCAAAGAAGGGGTGACTTTCAGGGAAAACTTTAAAATGATGGAGTGATTTCCTACGGATAAAAAGTTCATTAAATAGAGAACAGGGGAGGGGGGCCTGCTCCAAGCAAAGGCATAGGAGAGTGAAATAACCATATCACACTGGGGAACTGCTAGGATTTCAGCCTTCATACATGTAAGGTGGAAAGAGAGGAAGAGCAGCAAGATGTAAAGAACAAGAGGGATCACATCACAGGGCTTAGATTTCATCTTCTAGGTCAGTATTTCCAAAGACCAGCATGAAAAATGATTTTAGGTGGCACAAGGACAAAAATATATGTATTTTAAAATATAACAAAATATATTCATATATTATAAAAGGATATAAGTAGAAAACCCACATGTGATTTCACCAATGTTATTACATAGGATTAAGTTAACTAAAGAAGTGGAGTCTTTAAAGAATCATGAAAGTAGTTGAATGATACAGCACCTTTTTCCTTTATGAGGAGACTTAAGGAGTTTTAAGCAAGGGAGTAATATGAACATAGGTTTTAGAAAGCTCCATCTGGTGTAATGAATGAATTAAAATGGTGAAATGCAATGGTAGGGAAACCAGTTAAAAGACTGTTGCAAAGGCCCAGGTCAGATACGGTCAGAATCTGAACTAGGTACTGAGTAATGAGAAGTAAAGTTTTAAGATACTTAGGACATTGGGACTGAGGGATGTGGGGAGTTACTGACTGGGAAACAGAAAGCAGAAGAGTCTTGAATGATTATCTAGAGCTATGGCTTTGAAAACTAGGGTGAATAGAATGAAAAGAAAGATTTTTCTTAGTGTGCACATGTGGATCAGGAGAGAGAAAACAGGAGTGGAACTATTTTAGTTTGGCATGGGTTGAGTTTGTTACTCCAGATGGACACTATAATAATGTAGAAATAGAAATAATAAAGCAAGGAGGTGAAAACTAAGAGATACCTGAAGTAAAGACAAAGCACAGATTATATATGAAGTAGAAATGTTCGGGACAACGATTATATTTTCTTGTCCTGAACACAGGAAAGGTCTTGCTTGACCTTTGGTTATACATTTATAAAGCAGTAAGACAGTGAAGTAAAAAGAGCTCCCCAGAGAACTTTGACTGGGGGAATGGGGTGGAGCCACAGAAGTTCACACCATTGGCAGAGGTGAGGAGCCCAGCCTCTTGAGTTCCTGTGTGGCAAAGTAGGAACAGGTCCCTCTTCCACTGCTGAGGTTTTTCTCTTTTTCCTTTTGCGCCCAATAAATTCCATTATTCTCACCCTTCTATGTGTCCATGAGTCTGATCTTTCCTGGTTGTGTGACAAGAACCCAATTTTTAGATGAATTGAGAAGAAAGTCCTACACCATCTTTGGCGCTCAAATGTGGGGCCTGAGGAAGTGAGGCAGGAAATTAAAGAAAGAAAAATAAAATTAAAAAAGAGAAAAACAAGCTTTCTATATGAGGCTGACTCATCCCAAAGGCAGTAACAGGCAAAGCCCGGACCTGGGTGAAGTCTCGATACCACTCTCAAAGAAGCCAGGGCTCAAAGGATGTGCTCTGGAGACTCTCCCAGCACTCTCTCAACAAAAGGATAAGAAAAAGTAAAGTTCCCCCTTGAATCCCATCCTCCTTCTGTATGATTGTACCTTGCTCCGCAAGTTTTATCAGTTTATAGATACTTGTTTTTTGTAACTAGTAACTTCCAGTATTGTTTTATCTAACCAGCACAGTGAAGGTTATAAGACATGCCTGAGTAGGCCTAGGCTGCGGCCGTCTGGGCACCATAGCGAAGGTTATGAGATAAGCACTTGCAAGGCTCTTTTGAGCAAGCCTAGAAAACAGCCACCTGGGCTGCATAAGCAAGGGTCATATATAATCCTGAATAATGCACCTGTCACAATTTGATTAACTGCCTTTGTTCTGCCTCTGTATCCTTGCTTTCACGCCACTATGCTTTGTGCCACTGTAAGCTTGTTTCAAGCTAGCCCACCCCTTTTTAGAAGTGTGTATAAAAGTCAAGTGCTCTCTTTGTTCTGGGCCTAGTTTTTGGATGTTAATGTGCTGGGTCTGAGTGCACTCAGTAAAGTTCTCCTGTTTCACCCCGTGGCCTCTCCAGTCCTCCTTCATTCCTGCAACAGAAGGGTGAGTCAAATGGGGACTCAAAACCTCTCACTTTCGTTTCTGAGCCTTTTGGTCTTATGGCATTCCTCTTCTTTTTGGGGTGACAGCAATGGCACCTATTTTTCCTTTTACAATACTGGAGGTGGTCCACAACCACCCCAATGGTCACGGGTGCACTCACAAGACAGTTGGGTGGGTAGCTCCCTGTCCCCACTTCTTTACTGGCTGGGGTACATGGCAGTGTCTGCAGCATGTGTGTGTGGTGTCCAATGGCCACACAGGGCAGGAATGAGCCATAGCCACTGACCAGGCCCCAAGGCGCCAGCAAGGTTGGTTGGTGTTCCTCACCAGGTGCCTACAGAGTCTCCCCCTCCCCCCTCCAGGGAGTCTAGCTCTGTTCCACAGCAATTAAGCTCCTCTCTCTGGTGGAGGAACCATTTGCATAAGAGGATCTTCCCCCAGGCATCCTTATCTCCTCTCCACTCCATCAGCAGTATACTTTTATTTTTTTATTTTTTATTTTTTTTGAGACAGAGTCTCGCTATGTCGCCCAGGCTGGAGTGCAGTGGCCGGATCTCAGTTCACTGCAAGCTCGGCCTCCCGGGTTTACGCCATTCTCCTGCCTCAGCCTCCCGAGTAGCTGGGACTACAGGCGCCCGCCACCTCGCCCGGCTAGTTTTTTGTATTTTTTAGTAGAGACGGGGTTTCACCGGGTTAGCCAGGATGGTCTCGATCTGCTGACCTCGTGATCCGCCCGTCTTGGCCTCCCAAAGTGCTGGGATTACAGGCTTGAGCCACCGCGCCCGGCCAGCAGTATACTTTTAAAGGAGGTTTTCCTTTTCCTTTTGGAAGACATTTTGCTCTGTTGAGAATGATGAGGATTATTGTTTATATTTTCTGAGTTTTGTGAGAAAGGATTTGTGAGGTTAGTCTTAAGCTGTAACCAATCTGTGTATTTTGCATGTCTTTCTGTATGGTCCATAGCAAACTTTGCTGCAGGCCTCCATCTTGTTTTACATCCTTGGGGGCGTGGCCTGTAACCCCATGGCATGGCTTTGTTTAGCCTGGTGAGGCCCAGATTCATCCTGGCTTAGGAAATGAGTCCTTTCTGGTTTGGTATCTGTATGCCCTTTTGCTATCTGTCAGTTCCCCTACCCTCTACCAACCACCTTGGATTTTCCTTTCTCTGAGCCTTTAAGTAAAGTTTGAAAGCCAGAAATATTGGCCGCTTGGTGGAGCTAAAGTTAGATAATAAGGGAGTTAAAATAATTTTCTTAAGGAGTGCTCAGCTTAATTAAAAGTGGATATCTAAGTTGTAATTATCTTTATAAGGCCTTTATGTTTTCCTTTTCTTGGACCTTGTTTTGCTGGAAAAAGTGTTTCTTTTCAGTCGACTGAGTTATTTTTCTCCATTTTGCCTTGCCACTTTTAATGCCCGCACAAGAGGGTGGACCTCTGTTTTCCTCATGGAACCCCAGGAATTAAAAGCAGATAGATCCCTCTCCCTGTGATGAAGGATCTTATGGCAACTGGGTTTTCTTCTGCCTGTCTGTGTAGTTACATATGTGTTGTGTGTGATGTCTACAAAAAGTGCTCTAATTAATTGACCTAAAGGAAGATAAGTGCTTGGATCGACTATTTTTTTTAAAGGGAAGATAAAAGCTGTGGTACCTTTTAGTTTATGTGACTTTAATCTTTGAAAAATAAAAACAGCCTCACAGATTATTGGTAAAATGTAGATGTTGTCAAAATATAAATAGATGGACTAAATTATGCAGTTCAGTTACTAAGTTTGCTTAAAAAAGCAGTTACAAACTGCTTTTTGGTTTTTAAGAACTGTACAACTTTGAAAGGCCTGGGGACATATAAAACTAACCACGCCCTTAATTATACTGGAAGGAGTCAAACCTTAGCTGCACCTAGCACATAATTAAAACAACTTACCAGGTTTTACATTAAAGTTAAAAATTGCTAGGAGTTACCCGCATGACATATAATTCAGACTACTTGAATTGTTTTAGGTAAGATAAAGCTGGCCAGGAGCAGTGACTCATGCCTGTAATCCTAGCACTTAGGTCAGGAGTTCAAGATCAGCCTGGATAACATGGTGAAAACCTGTCTCTACTAAAAATACAAAAATTAGCCAGGCGTGGTGGCATGCACCTGTAATCCCAGCTACTTGGAGGCTGAGGCAGGAGAATCACTTGAACCCAGGAGGTGGAGGCTGCAGTGAGCCAAGATTGCACTACTGCAGATAAGGCTAAAAGTTCAAACAAGTGGTAAAAAGATTGTAAGAATCTTGCAAAATTAATCTTATATTCAGTATGAAAATACTGACTAAATTCAAAAAGGTATTATATGATTTTTCTGTAAATTGAGCATTGAAACAAAAGCACAACAAGGTACTCTTTTTTTCTGAGATGGAGTCTCACTCTGTCACCCAGGCTGGAGTGCAGTGGTGCCATCTTGGCTCACTGCAACCTCTGCCTCCTGGGTTCAAGAGATTTTTTGTGCCTCAGCCTCCTGAGTAGTTGGGACTACAGGCATGCGCCATCACATCTGGCTAGTTTTTGAATTTTAGTAAAGATGGGGTTTTATCATGTTGACCAGGCTAGTCTTAAACTCCTGACCTCAGGTGATTCACCTGCCTCAGCCTCCCAAAGTGCTGGGATTATAGGCATGAGCCACTGTCCTAAACTCAATTTCAAGCTTCAGGTCAAAGCCCTAGGAAAGAAAACTGGATCTAAGGGATCCAGAGGCAGACGATAACAGAAGTTAAATTGCACAGTGCAGGTGAGCATGGCTAATTCCTGCTGATTAAGCCAAGCCTCCTGTTTTATGGATAAAGGTTGTGCTAATATCCATGGCATAAATGAGGTTTAGAGAACTCCCAGGTTACTGACAGTAGCGGGGATAGAGGCATAGATGAGAGCGGATAATTCCTATTCTCCAGCACCTCCCTGCTTCATGGGTACAAGCTGCTTTGGCACCCGTGGGTGTCACCCTGTCATGGTTGCCTGGACTTGGGGATACAAGGACGGAGGAAAGAAAGAGGAACACCTCACTCTCCCTCCCTCACATACCCCAGGTATTTGCTAGGAAGAGACACTTGATCCCCTCTTTCTAGATGAGTAGCCATCCATCTTCAGTTTGTACCCCTTTCGAATGCATCCTGAACCCCTGGGATTCCTTTGAAAAAAGAGAACCTCTTTTTCCTTTCTCCTCCTCTGTCCTCTCTTCACTGATACGTTAATTGTATCTCTGTACTTACTACAGGACACTCCCCTCAGATGCATCCTCCAAACTGGGAAGAGTTAATTTCCCAAACCTTAAACTGGTTGGCACAGGATTCGGCTCAGGGAAAGGAAACCCAGAAGCCTGACATGCTGGCAAAAGGGCTTTTTTTTTGTTTTTTTTTTTTGTACTAGTGGGGCTTTTGGCCTCCCTTTCCCTGTACAAACTGGTAAAAGGCCTTGGGATTTCTGAGCTGTCCTTACCTCGGCCCTGTTTCGTTTTGATACACGTCTTCTAATAACCCAGTTTGTCTCTTCTTGCCTTCAGGCCATCAAACTCCAAACAGTCATGCAACAAGAGCCTTGGACAAGGGACCCCTTTGCCAAGGACCCTCAGATAGGCCTCTGAGGGAGCTCTGACTGCCTTTTCTCCAAAACAGCACCCCCTGTCAGCAGGAAGCAGTTAAGATAAGTCCTCATCCTTATCCTTATCCTAATGGCAGTTAAATGTATTTCTTTAGAGGGGGAATGAGACAACCAAGTATAAAGGTGTCCCCGGAGAATCTCTAACCGGCCTGCACACCAGGAGAACAGGGTGGAGCCATGGAAGTTCGTGCTGTTTGCAGAAGGAAGGCGCCTCACCTCGTGAGTTCCGGTGGTGGGGCAGGAGCCAGGTAACAGGCTTCCCTCTCACTCTGCTGAAAGTTTTTCTCCTTTTCCTTTTTCACCCAGTAAATTCCGGTTTTCTCACCTTACTATGTGTCCATGAGCCTAATCTTTCCTAGTCATGTGACAAGAACTCGGTTTTTAGTTGAACTGAGAAGAAAGTCCTACAACAGTAGGGCTTGTTAAGAAAAGTTATGACTCTTTAAATGTGTCTTCTTTTTTGAGAGTAAGTTACTGAACCGAAAGAAGCATGATTTATAAAGCCTGTAAATACTAATGCTTATTCTCAGCACAGATTACAAGGTACCAACATATAATTAAATAAATGAATTCATCTTTGTAAGATTGGCACATTTTTTCCCCAATGTGCAAGATGGTACAGGATTAGTGACTAATCTGTATTCATTATTCTTTAAAAGAAAGCTATAGTAGCTTAATAGAAACACTATACTCATCTAAATTACTATTTGGTCTTTCAGTTCTTATCAATACAGAGCTGTTCCCTCCTCTTTGTTCCCTTAGTATTTCATTATAGCACATAGTATACACTTATTTTAATTTTGCAATTTCATTCCTGCTAAATAAAATTTATAGGAGGCCATTGGTTTCGTCTGAGCTTCTACACCAGGCCCAACAGACCAAACCAAATGGAGTTACTCATGCTGAAGTTCCACACCTTTAAGTGGAAATTAAGTTGCTTATCTGATCTTTTGAGAAGGAGAATGAGAGAGACAATAGCCAAATACCCAAACAAGCCAGTTTTAGCTGGCATGATAAGGGTGTCTCCTCTGCTTTAACCTTTACAAGGAAATTAACTTTGAAACCACCAATCTGCTTTTTTGTTTCTGCTTTCTTTAGCCCCTTTGTGTCTCTAAAGCCAACCTCCTCTGCTCAGCGCATCAGAACGGTCATTCTATTTTATAGAAGGAAGTGTTGTTTGATTCTAGAGTTGCAAATAAAAGCCATGTAAGATCTTTAAACTAAATTTGTCATCTTATTTTTTGACAGTTCTGACCAACATGGACAAAGGGACTAGAGGGATTTTGCTGACAACTCTTAAAATCCCTTGAGGCGTGCAACAGAGACAATGCCCATGTCTTTTGAGGCTCCCCTGTCTTCTTCAGAGTCTGAGGCTTGTACATCCAAGGTCAGACTTTGCTTTTTTTTTTTTTTTTTGAGACGGAGTCTCACCCTGTCGCCCAGGCTGGAGTGCAATGGTGCAATATTGGCTCACTGCAACCTCGACCTCCCGGGTTCAAGAGATTCTCCTGCCTCAGCCTCCCGAGTAGTTGGGATTACAGGCGCACACCACCATGACGGCTAATTTTTTGTATCTTCAGTAGAAACAGGGTTTCACCATGTTGGCCAGGCTGGTCTTGAACTCCTGAGCTCATGATCCGCCTGCCTCGGCCTCCCAAAGTGCTGGGAATACAGGTGTGAGCCACTGTGCCTGGCCTAGACTTTGCTCTTTTTGCATAGATCCCCTTGATCATTTTGGTTTCCAATTCCAGGATTAGTTTGTGCTATGAGAGGACACATGAACTTGGGGTGGGTTCCAAGGGTTAGTTTGTGCTGTGTGACAGCATATGACCTTTTGGGGTTTGCAGTGGCTTGACAAAGTCAGTGGCAAGAGTGGAAGTCATGACAGAAACATAACTTGATCCCGTAGGGAGGTCTCAGGTGTCTGACTGGGTCAGACAGAAATGGGCAATAAATGGCAATTACTGCAGCGGGTGTGAACTCTGGCTTTCAGAAATTCACAGGGATTTTATGTTCTATTATCTTAATTTCTTTTTCTTGTGTGCTTAGGTAGGGAAAAATCATTGGCTGACTTGGTTAAGGGGATCTCAATGCCAAAGCCAGAATGTGATTGGTGGGCATGAGTCAGGCACTTGAGAGCATCAGAATGCTTGCCACCAAAAAACAGACTCTTGGGTTAGGATAAGCGGGTCATGGAAATGGGTCAGCTTCAAGAAAACTTCTGTGCAAGGAGGGAACATGTGAAAGCATTACATGACCCAATCCTGTGGCATTCCCCTTTTTTTTTGAGATAAAGTCTCAAGTCTGTTGCCCAGGCTGGAGTGCAGTGGTGTGATCACAGCTCACTGCAGCCTCAACCTCCTAGGCTCAAGAGATCCTCCTACCTCAGCCTCCCAAGTAGCTGGGACCACAGACATGTGCCACCATGTCCAGCTAATTTTTTGTAGAGATGGAATCTCCCCTTCTGTCTATAAAGCCAATCTCCTCTGCTCAGCTTATTGGAACATTCTATTTTATAGAATGAGGAGTTGCTTGATTCTACAATTGCAAATAAAAGCCAATTAAGATCTTCAAAGTAAATGTGTTATAATTTTGTCTTTTCACACCCTATTCTCCTATACTAGATTGTGAGCTTCTTAAGAGAAAGGATTGTTTCTTACCTGTACATCATCAGTGGCCAATAATGCCTGGCACAGTGTTGGGGCTTAATCAGTATTAATTGAATATATCAATAAAGCACAAAATAGGCATATATAAACAAGTAACATTTAATACTATTTTAGGCACTGCGTTAAAGTTTGCTTGCATTATGTCATTTAATCTTAAAACAACCTTTAAAGGTGAGGAAACTGGCTTAGGAGAGGGTATTAATGATTATCTGACATCCAGAAGCCTCCTACTCACTCCAGTGTTGGCTGCTTTGCTTCTCAGAAATAAGACGAGTCAGAGACAATCAGGATTAAACCATTGGAAGAGATGGTGCTCTTCTTCTGAGGTCTGTAATGGTTATAAGCCAGACTGCCTAAGTTCAGAGGCCAGCTCTGTCGCGTATTTTGTGTGTGCCCCTGCTGAACCTTTATTAATATCAGTCGTAGCAGTAGTGGTCCTTTCCCTGCTGAATTGAACAGATCCCAGCATACTGCACTCTGCTTCAAAACTGAGTCGCGTATATAGATTTCAAAACATCATATTGTACATGTTAAACATACAATTTTATGTCAATTAAAAACAAATTAGGAAAAAAAAAAACCAGGCAGAGGGCAGTGACTCGCCTGTAATCCCAGTGCTTTGTGGGGTTCAGGTGGGAGGACCGCTTGAGCCCAGGAGTTCAAGGTTACAGTAATCGCCACTGCACTCTAGCCTGGGCGACAGAGCTAGATAGACCCTCTTTTTTATTGAGACGGAGTCTCACTAATGGCGCGATCTCGGCTCGCCACAGCCTCCGCCTCCCGGGTTCAAGGGATTCTCCTGCCTCAGCCTCCCAAGTAGCTGGGATTACAGGCATGCGCCACCACGCCCAGCTAATTCGGTAATTTTAGTAGAGAGAGGGGATTTCGCCATGTTGGTCAAGCTGCTCTCGAACTTCCGACCTCAAATGATCCGCCCGCCTCGGCCTCCCAAAGTGTTGGGATTACAGGCGTGAGTCACCGCGCCCTGCCGACCCTGTCTCTTAAAAAAAAAAAAAAAAAAAAAAAAAAAAACGGGGTCATCTTTCCATCCGTTTTCTAACGGTTTGAATCTCAGGACTAAGTATTCCTAGGCCCCTGTTGCTTACGCTGCCGTGTGGTGCCCAAGGGAGCTTTTATTCTGAGATTGGCTGGTTGGGGTATGGAGAAACAATCAAAGGCTCTGTTGCCGCAGGCGTGTTTCTGACTGTGAGTCCTGCTCCCGCCCCATGCCCAAGGGTGCCCAGACTCACCAGCGCGGGACGCGGCTCCCTACCCGGCAGGCGCCGGCCTCCCGGCGGCCCGCGCAGGGCCCCGAGCGTGCGGAGGCGCGCGGCGCAGCTCCTCAGCATGGCTCCCGGCCGCGCGGGCGCGCTTGCTCTAGCCCCGGACGGCGCACACTACCTCTGCCACACGACCGCTCGTCCGAGTTAACCCCTGGGGTGGACGCAGGGCGGAGCTTGGCGAAGAGGCGGTGCGCACTACAGGCGGCGGGCTGGCAGGGGTGTGAGGCTGGCGGAGTCCGGGGAGGGCATCGCTGTGTCTATCTTTTAGTTCCGGTCTTTTCTTTCCGAAGACTTCCCGCTGCGGCCAAGCGTCGGACCACTGCTGGGGCTTGTTAAAGGCAAGGGAAGCGCGGCCGGAGCGGATCCGGATTACCGCCTTGGGCCCCTCAGCCCCGGAACCCGCGCGCCAACTGGAGGCTCTGCAGTCATCCTTCCCGCGTGACCCAGGGCGAACGCAGTGCTCCGTGTCCCCAAGTAGTTATCCCTCCCGCGGGACTGAATTCCCTGGGGCGGGTGGGAGCGCACGCTAGAAGTGGTATGAATAAAGTGTTTTATTGAAGGTCGTGGACAAGTCTCTGGGACAGGGTGGATAGTGCTGGTTTATATAAGGCAGTCTGGGCACAAAGAGCATTTATACGATTGAAAAGCTGCTTTCCCTGCCAATAGCCCCATACCCTCCCCAGGAGCTTGCGCCTTAGAAGACTCTTGTTATGTAAACTGACAGTTAAATTATATTACAAACGAAGGTAATGGATACTAAAAAGGTAATAGGTATTGTAACTATTTTACTGTTATCAATGCTTTTGAGGTTATTTACCTCTCTTGTATTCGTATGGTGGGAATACTAGGCGCATACCTTCGGAACTTCGAATTCAGTAACCTCCCTGGGACTTTGAAATCGGACTGGGTTGGAGTATTCCCATTACTCAGATACTGCAAATCCGGGCCATCCTACCCCTTTAAGTGCTTACCAGTATGCCATAGCCCTAGTCCATCCGAAGGTGAAGACTCTAATGGTTTTGTTTTGTTTTGTTTTGTTTTTTGAGACAGTCTCGCAGAGATATCGCTATTGCCCTTCAGCCTGGGCAACATACGGATGCCCCATCTCAAAAAAGCAATAAATTAAAAAGAAAACTCCAACGACCTGAATGCATTAGATATTTTGTGTTGATTCCTTTCCCATGAACAATTCCAGCAGTTTGTCTAGATATATTCCACCTAGATATATTTTAAGCCTACACTATTAACCGGGGGAAGGTGTAACATTCTGAGACAAAGGGTATTGGAGAGAGAAGGCAATGCAGTTAGGAGGGGCCCTTGGAATCCCAGAGCTACGGAACCGAAGACCAGGCATAAATGATGGATATTGAGATTCTGTAATTCTAAGAGGTTGCATTCTGATATCTCCTAACCTCCCCCCCCACCACATTCCCTTTATCTCAGTTGTCTTCCTTTTGAATATATTAATAGTATTGCAGTTTCCTGGTGGCAGGGATGGGGTCAGATTGCCTTATTAATTGTAACAATGCGCACATAGTGCTTGAATACTTATTTAGCAGCAAGAATCCAAAGTATCTTTGGTGTCCGTTGTCTTCCCATGTTGTGCATGCAGATGGAGGCACAAGTATAACGTAAACCTCTAAAATTGAGATGACTACTGTTAATTAATAGAAAAGTTTATTCAGGTAACTTAAAATTGCATCTATTTACAACTTACAGTATAGTCAAGTCAATCAAAACCTATAGACTTCAACCCTACTAAGATTGTCTATATGATTAATGTACCAATAGCTCACCTAATAGCTTCCTTTTTTTTTTTTTTTTTTTTTTGAGACAGAGTCTCGCTTAGTCGCCCAATTGAGTGCAGCTGGCGCGATCTCGGCTCACTGCAAGCTCCGCCTCCCGGGTTCACGCCATTCTCCTGCCTCAGCCTCCCGAGTAATAGCTCACCTAATAGCTTCGGCCTCCCCTTTTGTTTTTTTTTTTTTTGAGACGGAGTCTCGCTCTGTTGCCCAGGCTGGAAGTGCAGTGGCACGATCTTGGCTTACTGCAACCTCTGCCTCCAGGGTTCAAGCGATTCTCCCTGCCTCAACCTCCCGAGTAGGTGGGATTACAGGTGCGTGCCACCACATCTGGCTAATTTTTATATTTTGGGTAGAGATGGGTTTTCACCATGTTGGCCAGGCTGGTCTCGAACTCCTGACCTCAAGTAATCCACCCACCTCCCAAAGTACTGGGGTTACCAACATGAGCCACTGCACTTGGCACCCATCAGTTTCTTAAAAGACCTTAGACTTAGGGCAATTATAGGTCAGTTACACTGAGTTTAAACTTCGTTAAATTTTAACTCTAAATTTTTCAAGTAGAGGCAGTGCATTTAGCTAAGTCATCCACACTCTTGCAAGGCTTACTCTGGGATATTCGTGTTGACAGCACATATAAAATGTCTGGTCAGATTTGGAAGAGGAAGGGCAGGTTACAGTCTAGAAATAGGATTGATAAGCTATGGAAGTGGAGGAGTTTGAAGCTTGTATGGTTTAGACGAACAAATGTTCAATCTTGATAGAACTATGCTTTGAATAAGCCAATGATACAAAACTTAATAGTCTTCTCACCATTCTTTAATTTTGTAGACAGCTTTATTGAGGTATAGTTAACATGGGATGGGCACGGTGACTCATACCTATAATCCCAGCACTTTGGGAGGCTGAGGTGGGTGGATCACCTGAAGTCAGGAGTTTGAGACTAGCCGGGCCAACATGGTGAAACCCCGTCTCTACTAAAAATACAAAAATTAAGGCCGGGTGCAGTGGCTCACTCCTGTAATCCCAGCACTTTGGGAGGCCGAGGCGGACAGATCACGAGGCCAGAAGATCGAGACCATCCTGGCTAACATGGTGAAACCCTGTCTCTACAAAAAATACAAAAAATTAGCCAGGCGTGGTGGTGGGTACCTGTAATCCCAGCTACTCAGGAGGCTGAGGCAGGAGAATGGCGTGAACCTGAGAGGTGGAGCTTGCAGTGAGTCGAGATCGCGCCACTGCACTCCAGTCTGGGTGACAGATGGAGACTCTGTCTCAAAAAAAAAAAAAAAAAAAAAAATAGGCTTGGTGGCACATGCCTGTAATCCCAGCTACTTGGGAGGCTGAGGCAGGAGAATCGCTTGAATCTGTCAGGTGAGGGTTGCAGCGAGCCGAGACTGCGCTGTTGTACTCCAGCCTGGGCAACAAGAGCGAAACTACATCTCAAAAAAAAAAAAAAAGTCCAGGGGCAGTGGCTTATGCCTGTAATCCCAACACTTTAGGAGGCTGAGGCAAGTGGATCACAAGGTCAGGAGTTCGAGACCAGCCTGACAAACATAGTGAAACCCCATCTTTACTAAAAATACAAAAATTAGCTGGGCATGGTGGCATGAACCTGTAATCCCAGCTACTCAGGAGGCTGAGGCAGGAGAATTGCTTGAACCCGGGAGGCAGAGGTTGCAGTGAGCCAGGATTGCACCACTGCGCTCCAGCCTGGGTGACAAAATGAGACTCCGTCTCAAAAAAAACAGAAAACATAAAAAAGAGATAGTTGACATAAACTGAACATATTTAAAGAATACAATTGGATGTTTTGATACAAGTTTACACTCATGTAAACATCACCATAATTAAGATAATGAGCATATCTATTATCCACAAATTTGCTCATGCCTTTTTGTAAACCCTCCCTTCTATCCTATAGTACTTTCTGTCACCGTAGATTAATTTGCATTTTCTAGAGTTTTGTATAAATGAAATTATATAGTATGTACTTTTTGTGGTCTGGATTTTTTAAATTCACTATAACTATTTTGAGATTCATCCATGTTTTGCTTATGTCAAGAATTTATTTTTTAAAATTGCTGAGTAGTATTCCATGGTATGGATGTACCACAGTTTTTCTGTTCACCCATGGATGAGCATTTGATTTATTTCCAGTTTTTGTGAATTACAAATATAGCTGCTGTGAGTACAAGTCTTTGTATGGATATATGCCTTCTTGTCTCTTGGGTAAATATCTAAGAGTGGAATGGTTGGATCGTGTGGTAGATGTATGTTTAACTTTTTAAGAAACTGCCAAACTTTTCCAAACTAGTTGTATCATTTTACCAGCAGTGTATAAGGATTTCAGTTCCTCCACATCCTTGCCAACCTTTGGTATGTTCAGTCTTCTATATTTTAGCTATTGTAACTAGATGTGTGTAAGTATTTTATTGTGGTTTTAACTGGCATTTTCCTAATGATGAATAATGTTGGACATCTGTGGGCTTATTTTTCATCTGTGTATCTTCTTCATTGAAATGTATATTCAAATATTTTGCCCATTTAAAATAATGAGGTATTTGTATTCTTATTATTGCACTTTGTGTGTTTCCCTCTGATAACCGTTTCACATCTAAATTTTAAATTAAATTTCAAACCTTGCATTTATAAGAAAACTGAATGACAATGTGATGCTGGCCACTTTAATATTTCTTGCTACATTTTTCTTGGATTTGTTGTCATCAGTCTCTTGGAAAGGATTTATTCTTGAATTGTTATCCATGGGGCAAGGCACCAAAATGAGTCTCCGGATGGGTGAAGGGTCCCTCTTCCCTTTCAGTAGTGGAAGAAGGGTGACTGTGAAAGAGGTTGAAAACAGGAATCACAGGCTCATTTTTAGTGATATTTAATGATATTTTAGTGATATATAAATTCCTCAAATTTATCTGCATCATTAGTATTTTAACATTATGCACAGAGTTACTGTGTGGTTCTTTTTTTTTTTTCTTTTAACCATCATACAATATGTCCATGTAATGTTGTGTGGTTCTTGAAGTCATTTTAATCACATGGGGGAGAGGGAGATTTCTACTTGAGGCAGTGTCAGGTAGATGGTATTGTCATTTACTACCTGTCATATGCTCTAGCTGCACAGGTCTCCTTTCCGCTCTTGGAGCGCCCCAGGCTCTTTCCTGCCCAAGGGCCTTCTTGTGTGTTGATGCTCTGCTTGTAATGCTCTTTCCCCCTACTCTTTCCTAGCTAACTCCTACTAAATTTTTGGCGTCAGCATAATTGCCACTTTCTTAGGGAGGCCTTCCCTGAACAAAGTGCTTACTAGGTTTCAAACAGTATGCTAAGTGCTTTATATACATGATTTTATTTAATCTGAATTAGGTCCTCATTAAATTATCTCAGAGTGCTGAAACTTTTCCTTTAAAACAATTATTACAGTTTGTAGTTAAATATATATTCGTGTGCTGCCTGTCTCTCTGAGGAGACTATGGGCTTTTTCCATGTCTCTTTGGTGTACCCATGCATCCTCAGTGACATGCAGATCTTAGACACTCAAAAATAATTGTTGAATGAACTAATGAGTGGGAAACATTTGGAAGGAGGGCTGAGATCTTCTTTTCTCTCTCAACTTTTTCTCTTTAATTATCTCATCAATTCCCATGGTTTAAATACCTTTTATTTGCTGATGAATCTTAACTTTGTATCTCTAGTTCAAAGTTCTCTTCATTTAGTCATCAGGATAATCATGTGAGAGTACCATTATTATCCTTATTTTACAGGTGAAACATCTGGAGAAAATTATATATTCCCATGCTATCTTCAAATGTAGGGTTTCATGGATGTTATGATATATTCCTAAGAAAGTTCTGCTATATCATTGTCATTACAGAGTGCTGCAGCACCATAAGACAGGGTGAACATTAAAAAAAAAATTAAAAACACAGAGTGCTGGGTTGGTCTTTTTCAACATTGCTTTGTCGAATTCAGAGTTAAGGGCATCTGTAGGATTTGTTATGTAAAGACACCTGGATTGACAGACCAACCAAGCTGTTACATAAAGATTCTGGTCATGAGTGAGGTGGGATGAACTGGATAAGCAGCAATCTTTACAGAATTCTAACTTAAGAAAGCTTATTTTCGCCTTGGTATACTGTGAATAATAAAAAAGTATCATTTGTAAATACTTACAAATGCTTAATGTAGATTTTGAGTCACCAACATGTGACTAAAGGAACAAATCCACGTCTGTAGTTGTGGGATCACTGCAGGCCAGACTTCCTTTAGTATCGTATGAAACCATTTAGAGTTGACACTAATTCAAATATCTTAAGAGTCTCAAAAAGAAAACCTACAATAGATGAATAATGAAACTGTCCTTGTACAAGTTACTAAATCCCTGAGCAGGTAAAGTACTAGCTAAGTCTTGAGGGACAAGTTGGAGTTGGCCCAGCAAATGAGACAAGAGAGGACATTGCAGGTTCTATGTCAAAGGACAGCCTGAAGTCACCTGGCAAGATCAGGACACTACTGAGAGTTTCTGTGGAGTTTGGGCATCCAGTAAGAGGGGGATGTGGTGAAAGATGAGGCTGAAAAGGCTGGAGAAGCAGGCTGGGACTTCAAGATCCCAAAGGACTCTATTCTCCTATGTGTGCTTAGAGATCACTCTGGAGGCAATGGAGAGCTACAGGAAGACTGTTAGTAGAGGACTGGCATTATCTGATTTGAAGAATCATGATAGAGGCTATAAGGAAATTGCACTGGAATCAAGGAAACATTTGAGTGCTTTGTGGGGATTGGTAGAGTGAGGGGATTTGGTAATGGATGAGGCCAAGGACAAGGGAAAGAAGGAGGACTAAGATGTCATCCAGGTTTCTTGGACTACAAATAGCGGAGGTAGTCTTTAGAAAGGTAAAAGGAGGAGTATGTTTGGGGGCACAGGGAAGAAAACTGAGTTCTTTTCTGGATATGTTGTGTTGAAGTATCTACCACAGGCCGGGCGCGGTGGCTCAAGCCTGTAATCCCAGCACTTTGGGAGGCCGAGGCGGGCGGATCACAAGGTCAGGAGATCGAGACCACAGTGAAACCCCGTCTCTACTAAAAATACAAAAAATTAGCCGGGCGCGGTGGCGGGCGCCTGTAGTCCTAGCTACTCAGGAGGCTGAGGCAGGAGAATGGCGTGAACCCAGGAGGCGGAGCTTGCAGTGAGCCGAGATCGTGCCACTGCACTCCAGCCTGGGCAACAGCGTGAGACTCCGTCTCAAAAAAAAAAAAAAAAAAAAAAAAAAAAAAAAGAAGTATCTACCACAGAGATAATAGAATAGTTTGGAACTTAAGATGAAGACCTGAAAATGTCCTTTGTTTAGAACACAGAACATATTAGAGACATCAGTAAGAGCAGCTGAGGTGAGGAGGCGAGGCTGGAGGAATGAGTGGGAGGTAAACATACAAACAGGAGTAGATTGACTACTCTTTAGACCTCTTATAGTGAGAAGAGAGGACAGCAGCCAGAGGTGAAGAAAGGATTGTTTTTAAAGAAACATGGTTCTTTCTTTTTTTTAAATACTGAGAAGAAAGTCTACAGATCAAGTTTGATGAGACTAAATTTATGTTGCAAAGATATTAGTCTTATACTGTTTATCTTCGATAGAAATGGGGATGACTATAAAGAAAATAATTATGTTTCTGAAGAAAAACTATAGTACACCTGTTATTAGGTTGTACTCCTATTCATTGTTTTCAAATTTTTATCTACCTGTGTACTGGACTGGATCCCGTATTCTAGTTTCCTTCAGTATCTGGCTATAATTTTCCAGCTAAGAACAAGAATTGCTCTGTTCCTAAAGCCCCAAAGCTGAAGCTGGACAACTCAATGTAAATTTTAAGGGACAAGCCTCATGCCTGATGTGTGGACCACATCAAGTTCACCAAACTGCCTGATGCTATAACCAGAGACATTCAAACTGCAAACCCACATGAGTTGTTAACCTTATCGTGGGGAGTTTTTCTCAAGACTGTCAGAATAGCTGAGTGCGATGGCTCATGCCTGTAATCCTAGCACTTTGGGAGGCTGAGGCAGGTGAATTGCTGAGCCCAGGAGTTCGAGACCAGCCTGGGGAACATGGCAAAACCTTGACTCTACAAAAAATACAAAAATTAGCCAGGCACGGTGGTGCATGCCTGCAATCCCGGCTACTCAAAAGGCTGATGTGGGAGGATGACCTGAGCCCAGGAAGTGGAGGCTGCAATGAGCTGAGATCATGCCAATGCCACTGCCACTGCACTCCAGCCTGGGTGACAGAGCCAGACCCTGTCTCCAAAAACAAACAAACAAATAAACAGACAAAACTGTCGGAACAAGACCCTGCCATAATGAGACTATTATTTCCCTTAATTTTTCCTTGTTTATGCCTGTCTTTTTTGTCTGGCAGAATAATGCCATAGTTAGAAGTTCACAATCAGTAGCTTCTGTGGGTGACTTGCAAATTGTCATTCCATACTTTAACTCAGTCATGAGATTTTCTATTAGCTGAACAAGAAGGAATCGTTGCAGTTGCTAACACTTCTTGTTGCACAGGGATAAATACATCAGGTATCATAGAGACTGGGTTGAACAATAGACTGGCTACTTGGTTAAGATGGATACACTCCTCATCTGATTCATTCTCCAATCTATTCTATTTTAGTTGGTTTGTTTCATGAGGACCCTAGCTAAGGAGCATACTCCAGACTTTTGGTATTATCCTCCTGAGAGTAATAATAGTAGTCTCTCTGTTGCACTGTATACTCTCAAAAAGTTTTAAATGTTCATGGCTGAGTGTGGTGGCTCACACCTGTAATCCCAGCACTTTGGGAGGCTGAGGTGGGCGGACCACCTGAGGTCAGGATTTCGAGACCAGGCTGGCCAACATGGTGAAACCCTGTCTCTACTAAAAATACAAAAATTAGCTGGACATGGTGGTGCATGTCTGTAGTCTCAGCTACTCGTGAGGCTGAGGCAGGAGAATTGCTTGAACCTGGGAGGCGGAGGTTGCAGTGAACTGAGGTCACGCCACTGCACTCCACCAGGGTGACAGAGTGAGACTCTGTCTCAAAAAAAAAGTTTTAAATGTTTGCATACAGCCATCTGTTGAATGTCAAATAGTCTGTC
The DNA here is from genome assembly GCF_024542745.1 of Macaca thibetana thibetana. NCBI lineage: Eukaryota > Metazoa > Chordata > Mammalia > Primates > Cercopithecidae > Macaca > Macaca thibetana. The sequence goes on from NC_065578.1 coordinate 124,370,799, forward strand.
TTTGGCTGGAATAACAAAAAACTCAAAGAAATGCATGATGATGAGGACACTGTAACCTATGAATGATGTGTTGAGACTGGAAACCTAAAATGATGGTAACTGAGACTAGTGCCAATGCCCTTAGTTTTTGGTCAGGTTCTCACTTGAGCCTTGACCAAAAGGGGAAAATTATTAAATAAAAATTATAGGAGGCCATTGTTTTGGACTAAGCTTCTGCACTAGGCCCCAGCAGATCAGAATAAAAATTAAAATGGAGTCAGTCACACTAAAGTTTAATGTAACCAAACCCAAACTAGGTTGTTACCTGACCTTCCTAGAAATCAGGAGACAACAGCCTAATTTCCCAAATGGGCATGATAATAAAGTTTTGTCTGCCCTCATCATTACCAAAAAATGTAACCCGATGTTAACCAATTAGTTATTTCTCTATTTTTCTGTTTCCTGTTCTCACTGTACAAGGAAAGTAACTGTGAAACGAGTTATATGCTTGTTGTTCTTTGTTTCTGCTTTCTTCAGCCCTTCTCTGTAAAACCAATCTCCTCTGCTCAGCTCATCGGAACACTCATTCTGTTTTATAGAATGAAGTTTTGTCTTATTCGAGAATTGCAAATAAAGCCAATTGAGATCTTCAAACTAAATATTTTGTAATTGTATCCTTTGACACCCCCATTAAGCACTTTCTATATCTAGCCTCTGTCTGTTTCACCATATTCAAACCTCTTCACATAAAACAACAATCATGACAGCAGAAACCCTCACACCTATATCCCTCATCCCTTGCTACCCTTGTCTTTCCACCAAAGACAAAGTTCAAAAAAAAAAAAAAAACCCAAACCAACCTACATTTAAAAAAGTCTTTTTGTTCTGGCCCCAGGTACTATTGAATCGTCATTCACAACTGCCAAGTTTAGTGAATATTTGTCAAGCCTTGTCTTAATGTCTTCACAGCAGTTAAGAGTATAAATCACCTTTCTTTAAACTTCCTTTTCTTTTGGTTTCCATACTAACTCATCTAAGTTTAATTCCTATATCTCTGGAAATTTGTTTCTTCGTGGAATCACCTACTTTCTTATTAAATTTGGGAACATTTGCCCTTTGGACTCTCTTCTCACATTGTGTGGTCTTCTGGCAACATTAGCTATTCTTTGCCTAGATTCTGATAGAAAGCTTGGGTTTTAATTGAACTCTGACCCTTCCTGGCTGAGGGACTGGTTTTTCCAAATAACAACCAATTCTTCAGTTTTCTGAGACCAACGGGGTGTTCTGCATTTGAATTAAAATCCGACACTAACTACACCATGTTAGCGCAGACCCCATGTTAACCTTGTGCTTAATCGCACAAGACTGCCCTCACTTCAGACACCACAAATGGGATTCCCAGACTACCTACACTTTTACCTGACTGTTAATTCTGGGGTTCCCATGACCTCTTCCCTCTTTAGTAATTCCCTATGTGACCAGAAAGAACGAAATAGATGCCCCTTTATCAACTAATATGGACCAAAGTTAAGGAAACAAAATTAGCTATGGGTCTTGACCTTTTAAGGTCAAGTTTAGCCTTTTAAGAGTTCAGGGCCTGGCTGGCATGGCACATTTCGAAATTCCTATGACTAAACTCCCTAACAATAAGAGCAATCAGGGCCGGGCGCGGTGGCTCAAGCCTGTAATCCCAGCACTTTGGGAGGCCGAGATGGGCGGATCACGAGGTCAGGAGATCGAGACCATCCTGGCTGACACGGTGAAACCCCGTCTCTACTTTAAAAATACAAAAAACTAGCCGGGCGAGGTGGCGGCGCCTGTAGTCCCAGCTACTCCGGAGGCTGAGGCAGGAGAATGGCGTGAACCCGGGAGGCGGAGCTTGCAGTGAGTTGAGATCCGGCCACTGCACTCCAGGCTGGGCGGCAGAGCGAGACTCCGTCTCAAAAAAAAAAAAAAAAAAAAAAAAAAAAAAGAGCAATCAGGCCAGGCGCGGTGGCTCATGCCTGTAATCCCAGCACTCCGGGAGGCTGAGATGGGTGGATCACCTGAGGTCAGGAGTTCAAGACCAGCCTGGCCAATATGGTGAAACCCTATCTCTACTAAAAATACAAAAAATTAGCCAGACGTGGTGGTGGTTGCCTGTAATTCCAGCTACTTGGGAGGCTGAGGCAGGAGAATCTCTTGAACCCGGGAGGCGGAGGTTGCAGTGAGCCGAGATTGTGCCATTTTACTCCAGCCTGGGCTACAAGAGCAAAACTTTGTCTCAAAAAAAAAAAAAAAAAAAAAAAGAAGAGCTATCACCTTGATTTACAACGAAGACCACTGCAACTCTGATTGGACACAGGACCAGTCTTACAAACATTCTTTCCTAATAAGCAACTACAGACCTCAAGCCAGTTTTAGCCAGCTTATAGATGCTGCACGCAAACCATCTTTGTGTCCTACAGCTCACCTTTTGACATAAAGGCCAACTTCTACTTCATTTTCATTCTAAAATTCTGCCCCAAAGTGAACATAGGATTTATGTAACTATGTTTACCCATTAAACATATATGGGGTTCCCCTCATATATATGTATAGCCTTTCTCTCAAACTTGCTGAATATCTATCTATTATACTGGTCCAGTGAGGCATGAAATCCAACATATTCTTTCCCTTTGTTAAATCAAGTTTAGCCTAAAGCTACATATTTTAAGTTCTGCCTAAAGGTTTCTCTGTACATAGTGAACAGTAAGCTAAATAGAAGTGTAAACAGACTGCAATCTACCCTTGTGCCAGCCACTGAGTTTTGGTCAATCAAATGGAACCACTGTTCAAACTGTGTTCAAATAAGGCAATTGCCAAGTTGTAACCAACCCGCCTGCTTCTGTACCTCACTTCCGTTTTCTGTACGTCATTTTCCTTTTTCTGTTCATAAATCTTCCACCACTTGGCTGCACTGGAGTCTCTCTGAGTCTATTCCAGCTCGGGGGCTGCCTGATTGATGAAAAGGTCTTTGCTCCATTAAACTCTGATAAATTCAATTTGTCTAAGGTTTTTATTTTAATACCTCTTGGAAGAGAGAGCACCTTTGGTCCACACTAGAGCCTCTCTCCTGGCTTGCAAACTAATACCACCAATAAAATTCTCCTTTCTACTATTTAGCCATTCTGATGGTCTTTTGGATGACACCTAAAATGATTCACAGAGCTCAGGAAACACTATACTTATGTTAACAGTTTTATTATAAAGGATACAACTCCAGGACAGCCAAATGGAAAAAGAGATGCATGGGGAGAGAGATGGCAGGGATAGGGGTGTGGGGTACGAGGAGGGTGACATAACTTCCATGCCCTCTCTGCGCATGTGATCCTTCCAGCACATCAAGTTCACCAACTTAGAAGCTCCCCATATTATAGAACCAAGCTGGGGTCCACTAGCCCCGTTCAGTAAGAGCAGATATCCACACCGAGGTTTTGCAGCTATGGAAAGGAAGGCATTTGTTTGCAGGGTGCCAGACAGCTGGTGCTTAAAATCCTGACCCCCTGATGGCTTGCAGGTAATGGTTTTTATTTTTATTTATTCTTTTTTTTTTTTGAGACGGAGTCTTGCCCTGTCCCCCAGGCTGTAGTGCAGTGGCGCCATCTCCACTCACTGCAAGCTCCACCTCCCGAGTTCACGCCATTCTCCTGCCTCAGCCTCCCCAGTAGCTGGGACTACAGGCGCCTGCATTACGCCTGGCTAATTTTTTGTATTTTTAGTAGAGATGGGGTTTCATCGTGTTAGCCAGGATAATCTTGATCTCCTGACCTCGTGATCCTCCAGCCTCGGCCTCCCACAGGCAAGATCATAAATCAATACATGAAGGTTACACATTGGTTTTGGCCTAAAGTGGCAGGATAACTTGAAGGGGATGGCTTACAGGGTCATAGGTAGACCCAAAGATTTTCTGATTTGCAATTGGTTAAGGAAGATAAGCTTTGTTTAAAATTTGGGGTCAACAGGAAATGTTAGGTTTGCTTTGTGGTTGTGACTCCCTCCGGTTTCCTCAAGAAGAAATTTAGAACAAAAAATTGAGGCAGGAACATAGCAGAGGGAACTGGAGGTTGGATAAAGGGTGGAATGAGTAGGAGCAAAGAAAGATAAAGAGGCAGGTGAGCAAAAGCAGAAGCAAGATAAGAAGCAGAAGTTGAGCAAAACTAGAAGTAAGATAAAGAAGTGAGTAAGGAACCCCACGGTTGGCTAGATCCGAACCAAACCAGTAAGGGGCAGCTCCTAAGAGATGGGCATGCCCACTAGAGAGAAAATGTATCCTTAAAATGACCCCACAATTAGCCATGGTGATTAGCTACTTAAGGATCACGCATATGGGCTGCATATCATGCATGTACTTAAAATTATGGAATGGAAGTGACACGGAAATGCACAGAGGCCAAGAAACTGAGCAACCCACCTGTCAATCAAAAAGCACATGCTGGCTAGAGATTAGGTAGTTTGGGGAAGAGAAGAAAAAAACAGGCTGGGCTCAGTGGCTCACACCTGTAATCCCAGGACTTTGGGAGGCCAAGGTGGGTGGATCACCTAAGGTCAGGAGTTGAAGACCAGCCTGGCCAATGTGGTGAAAGCCTGTCTCTACTGAAAAATACACACACAAAAAACATTAGCTGGGTATGGCGGCGCACACCTATAGTCCCAGCTACTCGGGAGGCTGAGGCAGGAGGATCTCTTGAACCTGGGAGGTAGAGGTTGCAGTGAGCTGAGATTGTGCCACTGCACTCCAGCCCGGGCGACACAGCAAGATTCTGTCTCAAAAACAAGGACCCAGAATACACCAAACCGATCTCATTTTGCAGAAGTCAGCCTGCTCTCCCCTCTCTGAGTGTGTATTATTGTGCTTGACAAACTTTTGCTGCTTTGCTATTTGTGCGTGTCACCTCCACTTCTTTGTTCAGGACACCAAGGGCCTGGAACTGTGCAGGTCTATCCAGTAACAGAATGAGTGGTCAGAGTTCAGTCTTCAGTGCTCCTGTAACCACCCAATGGGTTCTCCTTGCCTGCTGCCTAGACAGAGACAATTTCTCAAGATGAGAATTGCAATAGAGAAAGGGTTTAATTTGTGCAGAGCCTCTGTATGGTAGACTGGAGTTTTATTATTACTCAAATCAGTCTCCCCCAAAATTCGGGGACTGCAGTTTTTAGGGATAATTTGGTGGGTAGAGGGTTGGGAAGCAAGAATGCTGATTGGTTGGGTTGGAGTTGAAATAGGGAATTGAAGCTGTCCTCTTGTGCTGAGTCAGTTTCTGGGTGGGGGCCACAAGACCAAATAAGGCAGTTTATTGATCTGGGTGGTGCCAGCTGATCACTGAGTGCAGGGTCTGCAAAATATATCAAGTATTGGTCTTAGGTTTTATAATAGTGATGTTATCCTGAGGAGCAGTTTGGGGGATATTCGGAATCTTGGCAGCATCCAGCTGCATGACTCCTAAACCATAATTTCTAATCATGTGGCTGATTTGGTAGTCTTACAAAGGCAATCTAGTCCCCAGGCAGGAAGGGGATTTTTTTTTTTTTTTCTTTGGGAAAGGGCTGTTATAATCTTTGTTTCAAAGTTAAACTATAATGAGTTCCTCCCAAAGTTAGTTCAGCCTGTGCCCAGGAATGAACAAGGACAGCTTGGAGGGTAGAGGCAAAATGGAGTTGGTTAGGTCAGATCTCTTTCACCATCATAATATTCTGAGTTATAATTTTTGCAAAGGCAGTTTCATCCCCTCCCTTTGGGTTTCTAAAGGCAGGAGTAAATTTCAGGAGTAAATAAGGTTATAAAACACCTTCTTCTTAAGATGTGGGCTATGAAGATGGGAAAGGGCAATTAATGACCACTCTAGCTACTTCCTGCCAACATGGGGCATAATGGGAGTAGGTATTGACCCCAAGGTAGGAGGAGTGGAACTGCTTTGCAGCTGTTTGCACATACTCAAGTGCCTGGTTGGGGTTTCAAAGCTTGCATGATAAAGGCATTAGTTTTCTCATTTATAATTTTAGCACAGCATTTAAATGAACAGTGAATTATAAGGTAAATAGTGAGTTCTAGGATAAAGAGTGACACTCCTGGCTTCAGAAGCCTTTGTATAATTGATCTTAATCTCTGAGGGATCCAGGCAAATAGCTCCAAGAACCAGTCAGACATGGGAACACTAGCAGAGAGAGATTTAGGTCAGAGGTTGTTAGACCGATTGGGATAGATGGGAAAGAACATATTTAAATATACCATTCCATATATTTTTAGTCAGTCTCCTAGTCCTGAGACTAGATCAGTTCAGTTAAATAGCTATTTCCCATATCAGGAGAGTGGCATTGCAGATGGGCTAGGCCTCTATATGTGATGAAGGCACACAGATTTTAAATAAGAGGCATTTCTACGGAACAGAAGAAAAATGTTAATGTTGGACCTAACTTATCCAGATGTTAGACTCAAAATACCTTTAATTATAGACAAGGAAGGCATGGCAATCTGACACATTTTTGTCACCCATAGGACAAGGAATAAGCTTTAGTTTGCAGGGTCTCTTGAAAAAGGTAGTAGAAATTTCATTGAGTGGAAGTCAGAAAAGTGGAAGAAAAATTTGAAAGCATTAGTTTGGGGGCTCATAGCCCACAAAGAATTCAGAATTTAGTCCAAATTGTAGAAAATAATAAAAACTCAAGAACAGCAGACAAGACTAGAATCTTTTTTTTTTTTTTTTTTTTTTTTTGAGACAGAGTCTGGCTCTGTTGCCAGGCTGGAGTGCAATGGCACAGTCTCTGCTCATTGCAACCTCCGCCTCCCAGGTTCAAGTAATTCTCCTGCCTCAGCCTCCTGAATAGGTGGGACTACAGATGCCCACCACCACGCTTGGCTAATTTTTGTATTTTTAGTAAAGACAGAGTTTCACCATGTTGGCCAGGATGGTCTTGATCTCCTGACCTCGTGATCCACCTGCCTCAGCCTCCCCAAGTGCTGGGATTACAGGCACGAGCCACTGTGCCAGGCCCAAGACTAGCATCTTAACAAGTATACTACAGTTCTTTTGAAACATAATTTTTATCTCTCCAGCACCCCCTTTTTTTAAAGACAAAATATAGGACAAATTTACTTGCAAAATAAGTCTTAGTTTTAAGACTTATTATGCTTGGCCCAATTATTTGTAAAAAGTAGAGCAAGAGTAACTTTTTTGCATATTAGAAATATTTATTCAGAATAATGGCATTAATTGCTTTTAACAATTTAGAAAAGACCCATCCCCCACAGATCCAGGGCAGCTCCTCTAAGTAAACACAATATGCTATAGTAAACTCCATGCGTATTTCCACTGAGTAAAGATCAGGTCTTACCACCAAATTCCAAAACACTTGGAATGCAGGTAGGCAGGGACATCAGCAGGTTTTGTCTTGATAAGCAGATGAGAATGGTAGGAATGCTGGTTGATTATCGCCCAATCTGCTTTTTCATACCTGAAGTATTCACAGCAACTTATTTTAAAAGCTTTAAAAAGTTATACACCTGCATCCCCTACAACCCCCAATCCAGAATGTGGGACAAGGGTGTTGAGCAGTATGATGGACTTGGTCTATTCTTAACATTTTACGTTTAATACTTCTAACCCCTGTGTGTGGTGGGTACTGTTATTTCCATTTTACAGATGTTGAAACTGAGGCAGAGAAGAAATTAAGCTAGGAAGCAAGATTGCTTTAAGGAATCAAATTTTACTTACAGAGCCAGTAAAATCCCCTTGGGATAGCTGGCCTCATACTTTGTCTACACAGTCCTTGTACAGAGTTCCTGACCTGTGTTAAGTAAACAGTGTCGCTTTCTGACAGGCCCAGGAGCCCTACATTATCTTAGGACCTCAAGAGGAAGAACATTCATCCAACTGAATGTTGGAATTCTGAAAACAATGATTTCTGCCTAGGAAGGGTAGGAGGGGTGGAATTTAGGATTAGAAAACTGAAAGCTGATCTCTTAATTTATTCTGAAACTTGAAAAGAGACTTGGCAGGGAGTGGTTTTAAAAGTTGTTTGTATCAAGATTTTTGGTATAGACAAGTTCCAGGGCTTGAAATTAAAAGTACTTGTAGGCCTTGTGTTTGGTCATTGCAGGTCTTGGGATACACATTCTTAAGGTACTTCCAGTGTTTGGGGGGTTTCTAGTCTCAGTGGACTCTTGAGAAACATGTGCATTAGTTGGGTGCTGAAGACAAACCAAAGTAAGAGACTAACGAGCACTTAAGGTGGGGTTTGACCCCAAATCTGGAACTTTATTGATCAGGGACTGTGGCACTATATAAAACTGTGGGCTTTCTTCCTTAGAGGAAATAGCAAGAGACTAGGACTCCCTGGGCTGGATGATCACAAAGCACCTTGTAAAATCAGCAAAGCAGAGCAGACTGGCAGTTATTATACAACAGGTCTACGAGACCATTTACAGTCTTTATTGAGTCCACTCAGGGGGCCATTTTGTTGCAGGAATATTACAGTGTAGCAAGAATAATTATTTGACATATAGGCTGTTTTTAGAATTGGCTTTGCTGAAACTTTGTTCTATAAGGAATCTCAGATTATACTTTTTAAAGCCTTGAGTCCAGCCTTGGATTTATCTATGCCTGAAAATATCTGTATGAGTTGGATGAATGTTCTTCCTCTTGAGGTCCTAAGATAATGTAGGGCTCCTGGGCCCGTCAGAAAGTGACATTGTTTACTTAACACAGGTCAGGAACTCTGCACAAGGATTGTGTAGACAAAGTATGAGGCCAGCTATCCCAAGGGGGTTTCATTGGCTCTGTAAGTAAAATTTGATTCCTTAAAGCAATCTGTTTATATTTGAAAGCATGCCATTCTAGTCAAAGCCTTGGTAAAATAACCAGAATCTCTAATTGTGTTCTGTTACAAAAGAAAACACAATATTTTTGCACTTATGCACATAAATATACTGCCATAAGTTGAGAATACTCACAGAATGTTTCTAAATTCTGGAGAAATCAGGTAGGGAGAAAGCAATATGCTCCAAATTTTGTACACAGGAGTATACTCAATTGGTAAAGTTGTAAATAGTTCAAAAGAAAAAACTTTTATTAACTGAAAAACAAAAGGATTAATAACATTTAACATTATCACCTCTCCATGAGAGTCTTAGAAGTTTTTTTTTTCCTCTCTATTACAATGTGCAATTTCTAAAGTTCAGAGACTGGTATTCAAGAGTACCTGTCAGAGTTCGAGGTTTAATTATAAACTACCTTGTGAAAAAGATTAAAGTACAGAAGGCATCAGACTCCTTTTTGGGGAGAAACCTCTGTTTTCCCCTATGAAACCTCATGAGTATAAATAGACAAGTTCCTCTCAGATCTTAAACTTCTTGATTTTGTATTGTGCTGCCTGATTTTTTTTTTTTCTAAGTGAAAATAGTTATTACAACAGAAGCTACTCTTGGATGTTTAAGGTAGGAAAGGGTGTAGTTTAGACACTTAGAGAAATGCCTTTGTCAAAAAAAAAAGTGCACTGTAAAAGAATCACAGGGTCTAGGCTCATGAAAATTCATTTTTGGAGACCCAGGATCCACTGTGGGCTCTTCCCAGAGCTCAGAGATCCTGTTAAAAGATAGAGACCAGCAGCTCAGGCGGCGGGAGGAGTGGCAGCGGCCAGGCAGCCCAGTTTCGCGAAGGCTCTCGGCGCGCCGCGGCCCGCAGGCACCCGGCACGCGCCTTCCCCGCCGCCAGGATGCCCAAGAGGAAGGTCAGCTCCGCCGAAGGGGCCGCCAAGGAAGAGCCCAAGAGGAGATCGGCACGGTTGTCAGCTAAACCTCCTGCCAAAGTGGAAGCGAAGCCGAAAAAGGCAGCAGCGAAGGATAAATCTTCAGACAAAAAAGTGCAAACAAAAGGGAAAAGGGGAGCAAAGGGAAAACAGGCCGAAGTGGCTAACCAAGAAACTAAAGAAGATTTACCTGCAGAAAACGGGGAAACGAAAACTGAGGAGAGTCCAGCCTCTGATGAAGCAGGAGAGAAAGAAGCCAAGTCTGATTAATACCATATACCATGTCTTACCAGTGGTCCCTGTCTCCCTTCTTGTACAATCCAGAGGAATATTTTTATCAACTATTTTGTAAATGCAAGTTTTTTAGTAGCTCTAGAAACATTTTTAAGAAGGAGGGAATCCCACCTCATCCCATTTTTTAAGTGTAAATGCTTTTTTTTAAGAGGTGAAATCATTTGCTGGTTGTTTATTTTTTGGTACAACCAGAAAATAGTGTGGGATATTGAATTACGGGAGGCTTTGACTGTCTCGGGTGCCAGCTTAACATTCCATAGATGGGGGGTTAGTTTTTATATCCTATAATACAAAGCATATTAAATGGCAATATGGAGTCAGTCCTGCATTTAATGTCTTGAACATTTTATTTTACTTCTATTCTCATGTTTTTTAGTAGAATTGTTTCCTAAAGCAAACCACTCCTCGATCATGGCGCTCCCTGTCGGAATTGTGTGCACTCTGTAACATGTTTGGTTGTGGTCGTCCTGTTTGCCTACTAACTTCGTTACTGTGCTGTGAAAGATTACAGATTTGAATATGTAGTGTACATGCTATTCAGTTGTGAACTGGTGGGCCATACGTAACAGCTGACCAACATGTGAAGATACTGGTACTTGATAGCCTCTTAAGGAAAATTTGCTTCCAAATTTTAAGCTGGAAAGTCACTGGAATAACTTTAAAAAAGAATTACAATACATGGCTTTTTAGAATTTCGTTACATATGTTAAGAATTGTGTACAAATTGAAATGTCTGTACTGATCCTCAACCAATAAAATCTCAATTATGAAAATAAAAAAAAAAAAAAAAAAAGATAGAGACTAAAATTAGAACTACCTATCTAAATGAAATTGGTCTCATTATACAACTCTATGATAGATTTCTATAATTTTATGTTTGACTTGGCATTTTTTTCTTTGAGACAGGATCTCATTCTGTTGCTCCGGCTGGAGTGCAGTGGCACAATCTCTGCTCACTGCAACTTCTGCCTCCTGAGTTCAAGTGATTCTTGTGCCTCAGCCTCCTAAGTAGCTGGGACCACAGGTAGGTGCTACCACATGTATGCACTACCACACCTGGTTAATTTTTTTGGTAGAGATGAGGTTTCGCCATTTTGGCCAGGCTCGTCTTGAACTCCTGACCTCAAGTGATCCACCTGCCTCAGCCTCCCAAAGTGCTGGGATTACTGGCATGAGCCACCACACCTGGCCTGGCATCTGTTTTAATTTTCCTCTAACACAACGGACTTTTTCTCTCTGTATTCTGAGATGTAAATTTTGCTGAATTTTTTCAGCTAAGAGTTGTTTCCTTTAACATGCAAATTTTAGGCTATCTAGCTAACAACTGCCTATGGTAATGAAACAGGTTATTCAAATATTAGAAGTTTAAAATAAGAGGAAAAAAAGAAGTCTTACGAATCTGTAACATTTACTTCTATCTGTGTGCCCAATATGTCTATGTATTCATGTGTTGTATATATAATGTTTCACTACTACAAATATATAAAAGAGCTCTAATTAATTGACCTAAAGAAAAAAGTGCTTAAAAAGTGGAGACATTAAGTCACATGCTCTTTCAAGTTCACATGAGGTAAGTAAAATCTTAAGCTGGCTTTAAAATCATTGGTAAAATAATGATTAGAAACATCTTAAGAATTGTTAGTGCCGGGCGCGGTGGCTCAGCCTGTAATCCCAGCACTTTGGGAGGCCGAGGCGGGCGGATCACAAGGTCAGGAGATCGAGACCATCCTGGCTAACACGGTGAAACCCCGTCTCTACTAAAAACACAAAAAACTAGCCGGGCAAGGTGGCGGGTGCCTGTAGTCCCAGCTACTCGGGAGGCTGAGGCAGGAGAATGGCTTAAATCCAGGAGGCGGAGCTTGCAGTGAGCCGAGATCGCGCCACTGCACTCCAGCCTGGGCGACAGAGCGAGACTCCGTCTCAAAAAAAAAAAAAAAAAGGCCGGGCGCGGTGGCTCACGCCTGTAATCCCAGCACTTTGGGAGGCCGAGGTGGGCGGATCACAAGGTCAGGAGATCGAGACCACGGTGAAACCCCGTCTCTACTAAAAATACAAAAAATTAGCCGGGCGCGGTGGCAGGCGCCTGTAGTCCCAGCTACTCAGGAGGCTGAGGCCGGAGAATGGCGTAAACCCAGGAGGCGGAGCTTGCAGTGAGCCGACATCGCCCCACTGCACTCCAGCCTGGGCGACAGAGCGAGACTCCGTCTCAAAAAAAAAAAAAAAAAGGCGGGCGCGGTGGCTCACGCCTGTAATCCCAGCACTTTGGGAGGCCGAGGTGGGCGGATCACAAGGTCAGGAGATCGAGACCACGGTGAAACCCCGTCTCTACTAAAAATACAAAAAATTAGCCGGGCGTTGTGGCGGGCGCCTGTAGTCCCAGCTACTCAGGAGGCTGAGGCAGGAGAATGGCGTAAACCCAGGAGGCGGAGCTTGCAGTGAGCCGAGATCGCGCCACTGCACTCCAGCCTGGGCGACAGAGCGAGACTCCGTCTCAAAAAAAAAAAAAAAAAAAAAAGAATTGTTAGTATTTTTTTTTTGCATTTATTGATGGAGAGGTTTATACTTATTCCTGCAGAATACTATAAGGTGTCAAAATTTGCCATAGAGATTATAAAACTACAAACCTAGCACAAAACAGAATGATCTTTGCTTGTTTAATTTTTGATAAATAAAACATTTAATATTGGTTTAATGAAAACAGCTAAATCCTGAGAGTTAGTGGTTAAATACTCATACTTTTAACCATAAGTTCCTTAGTTAGGTAAATGGCTGAAATTAATAGGTTATAAAAATGATTAACAGGGAAATCACTTTAAATAATGACTGTCACAGTTTTCATAAATAATATAGGTAAACTACTAAATAATTTAATCAGGTAAGTGTAATGGAATAAATGCTTGTAAACAAATTTGTCATAATTTGGAATCTAAGATTATATTAAATATTAATTAAATGTATAATTTCCAATTTAAACATTATAGGAAAACATTTAAAAAAGTGTTCTTATTAAAGGCAAATTTTTTTGTCTAATTCAAAGGTTGTTATTATTATTATTATTATTATTTTGAGATGGAGTCTAGCTCTGTTGCCCAGGCTGGAGTGCAATGGTGCAATCTCAGCTCACTGCAAGCTCTGCCTCCTGGGTTCACACCATTCTCCCTCCTCAGCCTCCTGAGTAGCTGGGACTACAGGCGCCCACCACCACACCTGGCTAATTTTTTGTATTTTTAGTGGAGATGGGGTTTCACCATTCACAGGATGGTCTCGATCTCCTGACCTTGTGACCCACCCGCCCTGGCCTCCCAAAGTGCTGGGATTACAGGAGTGAGCCCCTGTGCCTGGCCAATTCAAAGGTTATTTAAAGATTATATATAAAACTAAGTAAAAGGAACCAGGAAGTAAGAGAAATGTAAATTTATAGATATAAGGAGGTATTTTGGCTAAGGAAGGTTAAATGAAAAGTTATTTTATATGAGAAAGTATCTTGTATGGTGAATTTTTTTGTACTAAAATAAGATGACTGTTGCTCCAGACAGAGAGGTGTTTAGGACAAACCATAAAGTTGAAGCATGTCATGAATGGCCTATGTAAGTTGTAAATAAGGATAGTAAAAAAAGGAATTTATTTTTTAAAAAGGTTATATAATTCAGTTGGTGCTAATTAAATATAATAGACTTTCCAGAGATGGGATTTTTTGATATTAAAATACATGAATACGAAACTGAAGAATTGGTTAGAACAAGATTTTATTAAAAGTATTGATTTACCCTTAATGCAAGAAGTTTTTAATTTTTAAATTCTATAATCTGTCTCTTTGAAATTCTTCAGATTACTATATCAGAAGTTTAGCTCTTTCTCTGTTTTGAAAAGGCCTGGGAGGTAACTCTCTTCTTTATCTTCTTTTTGAGATGGACTCTCACTCTGTTGTCCAGTCAGTGGCGTGATCTCCATTTACTGAAACCTTTGCCTCCTGGGTTCAAGCGATTCCTGTGTCTCAGCCTCCTGAGTAGTTGGGATTACATGCATGTGCCACCATGCCCCACTTTTTTTTTTTTTTTTTTTTTTGTATTTTTAGTAGAGACGGGGTTTCACTATGTTTGCCAGGCTGGTCTCAAACTCCTGACCTCAAGTGAACTGCCAGCCTCAACCTCCCAAAGTGCTAGGATTACAGGTGTGAGCCACTGCACCTGCTCGCTTCTTCACCTTTTGTTGGCTCCTGTAACTTTTTTTTTTAATTAATAAACTAAAGTAAGGGACACAACTTTTTTTAAAACAGGCAAATGAAAAATCTTTTTGACTTGCCTTTTTTATTCTACATGCCTGTTATATCTGTATGTTATATGGGTCATGTGGAAGTGATATTTCACTACCAAACTATGTGAAAGAGTTCTAGTTAGTTGACTTTAAAAAACATAAGCACTTATCAGACTGCTAGAAACTAGCTCAGATGCCTTTTAATTCACATGACCATGATCGTCTTTGGTAAGATTAATTTGGTATTTAATCTGAAAATTCTCTCCAGTAGTTTAAAATCTCCCTAAAATGTATAAAATCAAGCTGCGCCCTGACCACCTGGGGCACATGTTCTCGGGGTCTCTTAAGGGTTGTGTCACAGGCCATGGTCACTCACATTTTGCTCTGAATAAAACTCTTCAAATATTTCACAGAGTTTGATTTTTTTGTTGACAGTAGGCTCAGAGACTCTAGCAGAGACACATGGTGAAATATTTATAGACAGAAAAAGGAACAACAGAACAAAAGTGAGGTACAGAAATAACTGGATTGGTTACAGCTCAGTGTTGCCTAATTTAAACGCAGTTTGAAAAGTTGGCCCCCTTTGGCCAAAACTCGGTGATTGTCAGGAGAGTATATCGCAATCTGTTTAACCTCCATTTAGGTTATAGTTTACTGTGTACAGAGAAACTTTTAGGCAGAACTTAAAATATGGAAGGAGGCACTTTTAGGCTAAACTTGATTTAACAGTGTCCTTATTTTGGTCATCTTCTCAATTTTGAGAAATTGACCAAAACTACTCATTGTCACCATCATAAATGTACTTATTTGGTCTTCAAACCCACTGATAAATGGCAGACCAGTGGGTTTTGTAAGGTGGGAAAAAGAACTTCATGTTATTTTTTTGGTAAGGGCTAGAGTAGAGGATACCTCCTTATGCTGGAATCTTCTGTTTACAGGAGAAAAATAAAACTTGGTCTGTTTTAGATCTATCTGTTTCCTTAAAGTCTTAGTTTGATTGTGTCACATTTAGCATGAATGATTCCATTTTGGTTTGGTCTGATCTGTTGGGGCCTACAGCATGAGCTCAATCCAAAACAATGGCCTCTCATAATTTTGTTTAAAAATTCCCTGCTTTTGGTCAGGTTCTCACTTAGGTGAGAGTATGACCAAAAACTTGAGAGCTTTTACGCCACTCTCAGTTACCATCATTTTGAGTTTTCATTCTCAGCATGTCATTCATAGGTTACAGTGGTCACACATTTCTTTCAGCTCTTCTCATTCTAGTGGAAGAGAGACCATTTAACACTCTAGAGATGGTTGCATGCAAATATTTAAAGGTTTTGAAGGAATACAACACACCAGGGAGACTACTATCATGACTATCAAAAGGATAATGCCAAGAGTTTGGCGTATGCTCCTTAGCCAGGGTCCCCATGAACCAAACCAACTAAAATCAAATAGATCAAAGAATGAGTTAGATAAATAGTCTACTCACTTTGACCAAGCAGCCTGTTTATTAATCCCCTACGACTGAGTCTTTATAATACTGTAAGTATTTCTCCACAGGCAACAAGAAGTGCCAGCAACTGCACAGATACTTTTCTGTTTAGCCAGTTAGTAATCTAGAGCAATTCCATTATTTGGCATAACTTTCACAAGATAATTTAATTATTTTATTTATTTATTTTTTGAGATGGAGTCTTACTCTCTTACCCAGGCTGGAGTGCGGTGGCATGATCTCGGCTCACTGCAACCTCCGCCTCCTGAGTTCAAGAGATTCTCCTGCCTTAGCCTCCTGAGTAGCTGGGATTACAGGTGTGCGCCACCACACCCGGCTAATTTTTGCATTTTTAGTAGAGAGGGGACTTCACCATGTTGGTCAGAATAGTCTCGAACTCCTAACCTCAAGTGATCCACCCACCTCAGCCTCCCAAAGTGGCGGGATTACAGGTGTGAGCCACCGCATCTGGCGTGGAAGCTTGCTTTCTGAGATTCCAGGCTGTTTCTTCAACTTGGATATCGATCTTCTCTTTGGATCATCTCTCTTGTCTCTATACTGCTCATTTTTAAAACTGCATTCCCTGTAGTTTCTCCCTAGTATAGGTCCCTGTCTTAGAAGGGAGCCTTGGCAGATGAATTTTGAATTCATAGGGGCCAGACTGCTCCAGCCCTCTCGAGTCCTTACTGTGGGCCTCTTGTACTTACCTCCTATTGGAGAGATCAGATCTTTCCCTTTTCAGCTGTGTCTTCCATACCTATTACTATTGGAGAGTTCTCAGGTCCATCAGACACCGTCTCCATTTCTTCATTCTTCTTCCTCACACCCTGATGCAGAAACCATGCAAGTTTTGTGACTGCTGGTTTGTCGCCACTTATTTGTATTTTGAGGCTCATGGGAATACTTTGTCATTTTGTTTTATTGTAAATGTCTGTAGGGTTTGGTTTTGCTATCTAGTTAAGACTTAGCCTGTTCAAGCTGCTATGACAAAATACCTTAGAAAGGGTAATTTACAAACAACAGAAATTTATTTCTCACAGTTGTGGAGGCTGAGACATTCAAGATCAAGGCACTGGCAGACTCAGTGTCTAGAGAGGGCCTGTTCTTCATAGGTAGTGCCTTCCATGTGTCCTCACATGGCAGAAGGGGTGAACAGGCTCTCTTGAGCTTCTTTTATAAGGGCACTAATCCTATCCATGAGGGCAGAACCCTCATGAGCTAATCCTTTTCCAAAGACCCTATCTCTTAATATCATCACCTTAGGAGTTAGGTTTCAATGTGTGAATTTTGGGGGCAGGGGAGTCACAAACATTCAGACAATAGCAAGTTGCTCGTTTGTTTTTGTGTTAGGATTAGGAAAGACTGAACACCTATGCTGTTGCCCCTGCTGCTGCCATATTCCCAGAATCTACTATGCTACAGTGTACTTTGCTGTGTGTGTGTGTGTGTGTGTGTATATATGTATACACATATATATACACACACATATATTTAAATTAATAGCCTTTATTTTTTAGAGCAGTTTTAGTTCACAGAGAAACTGAGTAGTAAGTACAGAGAACTACTATTTACCCCTACCCTCTTCAAACCCAGACAGCTTCTTCTATTATCAATGTCATGCGTTAGTGTAGTGCATTTATTACAATTGATGAGCCAGCAGTCATATTTTAACCAAAGTCCTTAACTTACATTAGGGCTCATTCTTTTTGTTGTATAGTTCCATAGCTTTTGACAGCTGTATAGTGCCATGTGTATTATATTTCTGTGAGCGTTAAAAAGAAGAATGACCCTCTGCTTAGAAGCAGCTTACCTGCTTCTGGTATGGACACCTTAACACATGAATTTATGCAAGGGTTTTCATGGAGGGGATTCTATGTAATGCAACAAATAACAACCTCAAAGAATCCTAACTGTAAAGACAACAAAAAGTCTCACAGGGCTAAACCATGTAATGTCTCTTAATATAAGCTGATGGCATCAAATTTCAGTGAAAGAAATTCAAAGGGAATGGAGGAGACCCAGCAGAGGGGACAAAACAATGTAGTACAGTTATTCAGCTTTCTGGTAATCTGGCCTAACTCAGAGAAACATGTACTGTGACTTAAATATACTTCAGATAATCTTGCACAAAGTTTTTTGATAGATATTGAGAGGCAGCACCAACAATGTAAATGTTTGCTTATTAAACATTCTTTCTCAAATGCAAGCCATTGTTTTGCTTGAGATTCTAAGTGTGGGTTTCAAGGCTGATACTCTGCAAGAGGAGAGATGGGCTTTAAACATGGGTAATAGTCCACTGACAAATGTGACATTTCACCAGCTAGTGTAGAAAAACACTGGGAATAGCACCTCATTTCTTGCGACCTTTTTTGTTTTTGTTTTTGTGTGGAACTCTTTGCAGCTATATGTTCCATAAAGTTTTAACCTTTCCAAGTGGTTTTAACCTTTCCAATCAGACTATATTAATAGTAACTGTTTTTCATTTATTTAAAAATTTTTTTCCTCGCATTTCTTTTGAAATTACCTTATAATACCACTGACTATACACAAGGGGGAGATCACATAATTTGTTGACAATTTTGATCAGTATGTTCTCACCAAAACTGCACATTAACCAGAAAGAGCCAAAAGAGTGTGTATAAGTTTCCTCTTGTTGCTATAACAATTATTACAAACTTAATGGCTTAAAGCAACACAAATTTATTATTTTACAGTTCTAGAAGTCAGAAATTTGAAGTGGGTCTCAAGGGGCTGAAATCTAGGTGTCAACAGAGCTGCACTCCTAGAGGCTCTAGGGAAGAATCTGTTTTCTTCCTTTTTCCAGCCTCTAGAGGGAGCTCACATTCTTTGGCTTGGTCCCTCAGCCAGCAATTGTAAAACTACCTCTGCTTCTGTCATCGCATTTTCTGTAACTCCTCTGCACCCTTCTTCCTTGCACCCTGCACCCTCGTTATTACATTGGACCCACCCATGTAATCCAGAATAATCTTCCCATCTCAAGATCCTTACTTCATCACATCTGCAAATCCCATTTGCCATGTGTGGTAACGTATTCACAGACTCCAGAGACTTACTTGGACCTTTTTGGGGGCCCATTATTCTGACCTCCACAAGTGTATTTAAGATAATTATCTAGTTCTTCCATTTATTTTTGTCCTGAATCTTCTGAATTTTTGGTTAGTAGGTAAAATTTTTGACTATTATAAATTTCTTTTGAGTAATTAGGAAGATTTTATAGATTTTAAATTATTTCCTGGCAAACTTTTACGCTAATATTCCTCAATAAATGAATAGGTTATGTCTATCTCAATACCTAACAGTTATTCTTTAAGTAATGACTACTATCTGCTTAGGGACTTGGAAGAACTTCAAAGATTAGTCTTCTAGATTTTACAAAGTGATAGATTGCTCTATTATTTATCATTTTGTTTCCAAATTGAGTATAAAATAGTCAATAGATACATAAAATGAGACCTTGGAGCTGTTTCCTCTTTTGCAAAGTGAGCAATAAGATGCTCCCCACCTCTCTGTCCAGTTCTTACATTCAGTAGAAGGACTAAATATACCTAGAAGACAATGAAATATGTTGAGTGACTCAAAGTAGCTCAGAAATTACCACAAGGAATACCCATCCTAGCTTTCCTTGAACCCTGGACTGCAATGCTCATCACCATCAAATCTCATGGAATATCTAGTGGGATAGATTTTGAGTTGTTGCTTTTTGGGTACTCTGCCAGGTGGTACTGTATAGCAGACACATTAGGAATGATTGAAGTGCAATATCTGTGTCTGGAAAAGGTAATAAAAGCAACCACTTACAGCTACCAGGTACTAGATATTAAATGAGGCACTTTTTTCAAGTTCAACAGAGTTTAAAGGTAAAAGAAAAAAAAAAAGAAAAAGAAAAAAAAAAGAGAGACATTTAATACCCATAATATGTCACGTAATTCTCACATGCCTATTTAGATACCTCCATTTTTAAACGTGAGGAAACAGCTCCAAGAGATTTAAGAGCTTTCCCAAGATCACGCAGCTAGTAAGTTATGGAGCAGGAATTAAAACCCCAATCTCTACGACAAGGTTCATGCTTTTTAACTAAATCACAGCAAACTACACTACCAGTCTTTTATACATGATGGTGAAATCTCTCAAGCCTCCCGAGCCTAGCCTGGGACTACAGGCGCCCACAACCGCGCCCGGCTAAATTTTTATAGAGACGGGGTTTCACCGTGGTCTCGGACCTTGTGTGCCAAAGCTAAGGCTCATTACTACCAGTCTTTTAAACATATGGGAACAGGAATACTGGAACAGGAATTAAAAGAAATTAAGGAGTGTATAAGCAAAAACTCAGTTGTATATTTAAAAAAACCCAGTTCCTCCTGAGAAAGAGAAAGAGCTGGAGTCCTTTAAAAATTAACTGCCTGGGCCGGGCGCGGTGGCTCAAGCCTGTAATCCCAGCACTTTGGGAGGCCGAGACGGGCGAATCACGAGTTCAGGAGATCGAGACCATCCCTGGCTAACACGGTGAAACCCCGTCTCTACTAAAAAATACAAAAAAAAATTAGCCGGGCGAGGTGGCGGGCGCCTGTACTCCCAGCTACTCGGGAGGCTGAGGCAGGAGAATGGCGTGAACCTGGGAGGCGGGGCTTGCAGTGAGCTGAGATCCGGCCACTGCACTCCAGCCTGGGCAACAGAGCCAGACTCCGTCTCAAAAAAAAAAAAAAAAATTAACTGCCTGTTTTTCTGTGGCCAATAAGCCTTATCTCTCCTCCTTTCCTAAACGTTGTAAAAACCCTGTTTCCCTAGCTATACAACTACAAAGTCACTAAACAAATAAACTCAAGTCACAAAACATGTTTTTCCTTAAAAAATAAAAAGTAATATAATACATGTCTCAATTAACTAAATAACTGCCTTTGTTCCTGGCTTCTATAATATGCTTCCCCTTGCACAAATCTCCCCCTGCCCCACAAAATACTTAAAAAATAACTCTTTATTCAAAACTCAGTCCTTTAAATATTAATCCGACTGGGCCAATACACTTAAATCATTAATAAATATCCTCCTAACCCCATCAGCCTCTCTAATTCCTTAAAAATCCTGTAACAATACAACTGTTGAAACCTGTACTTACTCTCTCATTGTTAGACCCAGGTTTCTATATGAAGGTCAAACGTGGTCTGATAAGCTTTGTTAAATAAAAGAAAGCAAGTTGCCTTGAGGTCCTGCAGGGAGCATCAGACGCCCATTGAACCTTGCAACTCATTTATCTTTAGCACAGTTCAATAGGGCCAAAGGGCACTGTGATAGGGATAGCCCTCTGTTGGGGGATGAAGGGCAGGAGTAAGACAAAGGGAAACTTCCAGATGGAAAGAAGAGATGTCTCACTTGCCTCCCTGCTGTTTCCCTGTCACGTTTCCCTTTCTTTTCTTCCTAACCCTGTCCACTATAATTACAATTTGCTTCTTACCTTAACTAAATTTCTTTATTTCTTATAATCCACTCTCCCCCACTTTTTTTACCTCTTAAGATTATTTCCCTTATTTTTAAGAATCTAAATATACTCCTTAAATTTAAATTTTAAATTTTAAATATACTCTTAAAATTGTCTCTAGACATGTAAACTGAAGGTAACCGATAATATTAGCAGCACTGATATTATAAAATATGTAATTACTACCAAGAGAAGAGAGTGCTAATAGGTACTCACTAATTTTGGGAGGATTGGGGGAGAACTGAATTAAAATAAAATGTAATTGAAAGTAATAGCAATATGGCAGGGTACGGTGGTTCATGCCTGTAACCCCAGCACTTTGGGAGGTCGAGGTGGGCAGATCACCTGAGGTCGGGAGTTCGAGACCAGCCTGACCAACATGGAGAAACCCCGTCTCTACTAAAAATACAAAATTAGCTAGGCATGGTGGCGCATGCCTGTAATCCCAGCTACTAGGGAGGCTGAGGTAGGAGAATCGCTTGAACCTGGGAGGCGGAGGTTGTGGTGAGCCAAGATCGCGCCATTGCACTGCAGCCTGGGCAACAACAGTGAAACTCTGTCTCAAAAAAAAAAAAAAAATAAAAGATAAAAAAATTTAAAACAGTAACAGCAACACTTATAACTTAAAGAAAAGGAAAGTTTAACATGGAAATTAAATTAAGAGAGAAATTGAGATTGTGATTTCTTTTGCTGTTTTAGAGAAAATTTTCCAGCAGTTTCGCAAAACTGTTCCCAGCAATCTAAAAAATTTACGAACTCAGGCAGCCTCACGACACATACATAAAAGGTATGAAGCATTAAATTTTATTTAGATTAATGGAATCACAGACTGTTAAAGCTGAGTGAGACCTCAGAGACTTTTTCTTCTACAGTGACAGAAACTCTAGTGACAGAAACCAAGGACAATGTCTTGTTCTTTGGCTGTAGAAAGCCAAACCCCAAGCCCAGCTAGTACTAGGCATTCTGTAAATATTTTTTACCTGAATGAGAAAATGTGAGGCCCAGAGAGATAATTGACTCTCATAACTTCATATAGCAAGTTTGTTGTGGAGATGGGCCTAGGACTGGGGTTTCCTGAGCCTTGTCCATTAAAAAAAAAAATTTTTTTTTGTCCTTTTTGCTTGTCATGGACTTGAAGCTTATGGCTTGTTCATTTTGAGTCACCACAGCTCCACACACTTCATCTGTTTGTCTATTTAAATTCAGCTTCAGGCAGTGTGTGTGTGTTTTCCAAATTCTGCTTTTTTCATATATGTATATTTCAGATATATTGGTTCTTTATTGCTGCTGTGACAAATCACCATAAATATAGTAGTTTAAACAACATGGGCCTGCTGTGGTGGCTCACACCTGTAATCCCAGCACTTTGGGAGGCTGAGGAAAGAGGATTGCTTGAGCCCAGGATTTCAGAATCGGCCTGGGCAACATGGCAAGACCCAGAATCTACAAAAAAGACAAAGGAAATTAGCAGGATATGGTGGTATGTGCCTGTAGTTTCAGCTACTTTGGAGGCTGAGGTGGGAGGATCAATTGAGCCTGGGAGGTTAAGGTTTTAGTAAGCCTTGATTGCACCACTGCACTCCAGTTTGAGCAACACAGCAAGACCCCGTCTCAAATAATAATAATAATAATAATAAATTTAAAAATAAAAAAGAAAAACAGCACAAATATATTATTACGTTACAGTTCTGTACATTAGAAGTCCAAACTGGGTTTCACTGGACTAAAATCAATGTGTCAGCAGGGCTATGTTCCTTTCTGGAGGCTCCACGGAAAAACTTGTTTCCTCACCTTTTCCAGCTTTTAGAGACCACCCACATTTCTTGGCTAGTGTCTCCTTCTTCCATCTTCAAAACCAGCAACATTGCATCTCTCTGTGCCTTACTTTCATAATCACATCTTCCTCTGGCTCTCACTCTTCTGTCTCTCCTTTCGACTTTTAAGGACTCTTGTGACTACATTGGGCACACCTAGATAATTCCTATTGCAAGGTCATTTGATTAGCAACTTTAATTCTATCTGTAACCTTAACTCCCTTTTGTCATGTAATCTCATATACTCATAGGTTCTGGGGATTAGGACATTGACATCTTTGCAGGGTGGGGGGCATTATTCTGCCTTCCTCATGGAGTACTAACATAGTTGACATTTTTAACATCATTTGACTAGTTAAAGAATTTAGCTGGCCAGGCCCAGTTGCTTATAGCTGCAATCCCAACATT
Organism: Macaca thibetana thibetana; assembly: GCF_024542745.1. Lineage (NCBI taxonomy): Eukaryota > Metazoa > Chordata > Mammalia > Primates > Cercopithecidae > Macaca > Macaca thibetana. Next base: position 124,394,284 of record NC_065578.1, read on the forward strand.
TTGGGAGGTCGAGGTTAGTGGATCACTTGAGCCCAGGAGTTTGAGACCAACCTGAGCAACATGGTGAAACATGACTCTGCAAAAAATACAAACATTAGCTGGGTGTAGTGGCATGTGCCTGTAGTCTCAGCTACTCAGGAGCCTGAGGTAGCAAGATCGCTTGAGCCTGGAAGGTCGAGGCTGCAGTGAGCTGTGATTGCACCACTGTACTTCAGCCTGGGCCACAGAGCAAGACTCTGTCTAAAAAAAAAAAAAAAAAAAGAATTTAACTGTTTGTACAATCTGGCAATTAATGAATGTCCTATTTATTTATTTATTTGAGACAGAGTCTTGCTGTATCACCCAGGCTGAAGTGCAGTGGCACAGTAATCGCTTACTGCAACCTTGACTTCCTCAGGCTCAACCAATCCTCTTGCCTCAGCCCCTTGAGTAGTTGGGACTATAGGCCTGTGCCATCATGCCTGGCTAATTTTTTTGATTTTTAGTAGAGATGAAGACTCACTATTTTGCTCAGGCTGGTTTTGAACTCCTGAGCTCAAGCAATTCTCCCATCTCAGCCTCCCAAAGTACTGGGATTACAGGCTAAGCTGCTGCTCTCAGCCTTGAATTCCCTTTTCAATGTGGGCTCTGTGAGTATGTCCTTCCATCATAATGGTCCAACATCCCCTTTTTGTAACCAACATTTTGTAATGCTCTCTTTGCTCTCCTGAAATGAAGTTCATAGATAATATAACATACGTGCCTAACTTAAAAAACCAAATGGTCATGTAAAGGAGAAATAAAAGGGAAGTAATTTATGATAAAATGCTGTTAATTCCAAGAAAGTGATGATGACTGTACCACTTTGTGAATATTACTAAAACCACTGACTTGTATATTTTAAGGGTAAACTTTATAGCATGTAAATTATATCTCAATAAAGTAATAAAGAATATGGCTATTATAACCTTAAAAAAATGCTGTTAATTCCAATATGTAATTTCTCAAACATAGCTACTTAGAAGACATAATGATGGAATAAGACTCTTGCAAGTACACATAGAATCACTGTGATTGCAATAACTACAAATACTGGATGATACAGATTAATTATGCTGGCAACTCAGATTTGTTGTTAGTCATCTAATTTTACAAAATGTGAAACTCTTGGGAACATTCCAAACAACATGAAGTTTAGTTTTACTTGATTTACATGACAGTTGCATTCCTGGAAAATTTAGTAATATTTACACTGTATAAAAATGCTTTGTGTTTGTATGTAAAATGAAATTAGGCTCCAGGTTCAGATAATCATAAACAGTGTTTTTACTTACATAAAGACTGAGAGGATTTATAAAGTTATGTAGGACATGGGGGCAGTTTACCATTGCCCTGACCCATGGATTGCAGAACATCTAATATGTAACCCTAACACTACCCAGAAAATGCTGGCAGTGCCTGCCAGTCATTGTGACAACCAAAAAAGGTTGAGACTCATTCTAGAAGTGAAATCATCCTGGTTGAGAATCACTGGTCAGTGGGTCAGCATTTTTGAGTTACCTGGGATTTTCATTAGGAGAGATGACAATAATAAAGTTGATATTTGTTGACCACTCGTTATGTGTCATATGCTGTTCTAAACATCTTGTCTGTTTTAACTCATTTAATCCTCACAAAAACCCTATAGTCTAGGGTCTATTATTATTCCCAGTTTAGAGATGGGGGAATTAAAACTCATTGAAGTTAAGTAACTCATCCTTGAAATCATAGCTAGTAAGTAAATAAAGCAGAATTCAAACCTAGGCAGTTTGGTGCCAAAGCCTGTGTGAGTAACCATTGCACCCTACTCTGTTATGGTAGAAGCTGGTCAGTCCTGAATCAGTTCCCCAAAAATACAGTGATTTAAATAAAATTTATCAGTGTATCCTAAGTGAATCTGACTAAGCCTGTTGCTGGAGAAATCGGTTAAGGTCATTTGACTCCCTTTCTAGCTGCCCTGCCTGTTTTTTTCTCTCTCTCTCTCTCTCTCTCTCTCTCTCTCTCTCCCTTTCTAGCTGCCCTGCCTGTTTCTCACTTAAACACACACACACACACACACACACACACACACACACACTCTCATAGTATTTCTTCCCCCGTCTGGCTCACTGGAAGAAATGGCAGTGTCATAGCTGCTCCAGATCTGTGAAGGATGCCAGTAAGGACTGGTGAAAATGAGTCAGGAGCCATTCATTGGAAAGATTGTGTAAGTGTATGTATTGTATTTTCACCACTAATATAGTAACTTGGTTACAGTTGCTTGGTAACTATACACTGTTCTAAGTAATCCTTAAAAACTGGCTTTGGTGAATGCCCACAGAGATTTTTCCACCTCTTTTTGCAGCCTCTAGTTCTCACTACTGTAACAGGGCAACAAAAATCTCAGAGTCCTTATGTCATACCTTTGCCCACACTCCGCCTTTGTGTTTGGCATCGACTCATAACACTCTTTTGCCAAGTTCTGCAAGTTAGGAATTTGAACCCATGGCATGAAAACACTTCTAATAGCTCTTAAAATTGCTATTTTTAGATATTTATTGGCAAAATTCCCACACTGCTGTCCCTTATTAAAGGAGGAGAATTAAATAAATTTCATATTTTGAATGGAAGACACCTGACCACACTGAATTTGGATGTTTTAGTTCCCTACTCTGAGAGGCGGGCTCAGTGGAATCCCAGGACATTAGGGCTGGAGGAAATAGTGAATTCCCTGTTCAGAACAGAGGGCTGCCCCAGGACAAATCCCTGCCGTGTGCTTTCTCTGCGACTTTAGGTAAATTAGTTAAGCTCCTCAAGACTCAGTTTTCTTATCTGTAAAGGCAGATAACACTAGTTCCTAACTCATAGTGTTGTAATTGTGGGGGATGAAATGAGAGGATGGGTGTACCACAACCAGAACATTGAGCACCCAAGGCAAGTGATTACATGGAACAAGCAGTAAAGATCACACATGCTCCAAGGTCACCCAACTTTAAAGGTCTGAAGCAAATGTACAGGGGGTGCCATTAGTGGCTAGAGGTTATGAATCAGTGGTCTCTACAGGCTTGATCATCCATGCAGTTCTTATTTATTTATTTTGAGACAGAGTCTCACTCTGTTGCCCAGACTGGAGTGAATGGCGCAGCCTCGGATCACTGCAACCTCCGCCTCCTGGGTTCAAGCGATTCTCCCGCCTTAGCCTCCTGAGTAGCTGGGACTACAGGCGCGCACCACCACACCCGGCTAATTTTTATATTTTTAATGGAGACGAGGTTTCACTGTGTTGGCCAGGCTGGTCTCAAACTCCTGACTTAGTGATTCTCCCGCCTGGGCTTCCCAAAGTGCTGGGATTACAGGCGCAAGCCACCATGCCCGGCTCATGCAGTTCTTTAAAAACATTTTAGTAATTTGCCTACCTTAAAATCAGGAGATTTCATGTAACAACTTGAATTTTACTTATCTTGAAACTGGGAAGGCCTAAAAATCCTCTGCCCTCTTTCCTATATGGCCACAATAGATAGGAACTGGGTAGAGACTACCTCCAAGGGCATTCTCTCTTTAAGTACTTGTGATCTGCAGCTCAAAGGCGTTTGAATTGGCTGCTGCCTGGCATGCAGAACATCTTACCCAAAAACTGCACATAGTAATGATAAGAGCCAGCAGGGGTTAAGTCCTTCTCATGTGGTGGAGACAGAAAAGCAAGAACCCAATACTGAACATTACTCACCACATCATCTAAGAACTCCTGTAACTGAAGTGGAACATCAGTAATCTTAGCTATTCACCAGAAACATTTAGGCCCATTCATCAGAAATGTTTCAAGCTAGTGAACAAGAATGTGTTTTCATGCCTGTCATATCAGGGCATTCAGTTATATACTCAAAAGGAAGTCCTTGAATCAGGAAAATGACTCTGGTCAAATAACATTTCTATGATTTGTCTTTTCCTTTTTCTAATACATCTAGAAACGTCTAATTTATTTTTTATTTTTTATTTATTTATTTATTTTTTTTTTGAGACAGAGTCTGGCTCTGCCGCCCAGGCTGGAGTGCAGTGGCCGGATCTCAGCTCACTGCAAGCTCCGCCTCCCGGGTTCACGCCATTCTCCTGCCTCAGCCTCCCGAGTAGTTGGGACTACAGGCGCCCGCCACCGCGCCCGGCTAGTTTTTTGTATTTTTTAGCAGAGACGGGGTTTCACCGTGTTAGCCAGGATGGTCTCGATCTCCTGACCTCGTGATCCGCCCGTCTCGGCCTCCCAAAGTGCTGGGATTACAGGCTTGAGCCACCGCGCCCGGCCAGAAACGTCTAATTTAAAAATCCTCTGAGGATGCTTCATTGATCTTATTTGGGGAAAGGAAGAATAGGAATGTTTGAAATTCTCAAAATAATCTTAAAACATAATTAAGGTAAATATTTGATTTAACTAAACACTCTGTCATTTAGTAGGGAATGAGCAAAGTGGCAATAACCAAGTAGCAATTTGGGGGACTTCAGCCCCTTACTCCCACAAAACACGCCACTCCCCAATAAATATTCAATCCAAGTAAAATAATGATTTTTTTGCCATTGCAAATGAGGGGCAAGACAAGTGCCCAAGTGCCACATCTCTTCCCAGACTGTTACCCTAGGTCCTACCTTTTTAGAAATTTCCAAGGGACAATGAGGAGGTTGATGGCGGCCTATACCCCTCTCTCTGAAGGGAGTTGTGAATTAAATCAACAGGAATTAAGTCTCATTCCACAGAGTTATTCATCCCTGCATTAGTGAATTTATTGTAAATTATGTGGGTTTATGGTTTGTTTTTCTGAAGTCCATCTGACTTCCTGTTTTGAACATGATCCAGGTGCTTGGTTGGAACTGTGATCAGAATTACTTTTTTATTTTTATTTTCTAAATTTTTATAAAGATGGGGTTTTGCTATGTTGGCCAGGCTGGTCTTGAACTCCTGGTCTTATGTGATCCTCCCACCTCAGCCTCTCAGAGTGCTGATATTACAGGCGTGAACCACTGTGCCTGGCCCAGAATTACTTTTAAAAGTAATCGTACTTGACTTAGCCCTGTTAAGGCTCCAAAATTCTGGCGAGGCCCCTTTGGCTGTAAATACTTAGAAAAACTGTACATGAGGAAAATAGAGAAGAATTAGATAAACATGGCTTTGTATATAGCAGTGTCTCAGTAAGCAAGCAAACTGATATTCCCTACATACCCTATTTCAGAAGGCAGGCTGAGTGGCGCTCAGGCAGAAATACAGTAAGTTCAACTTAATGGCACGTTTCAATCCAAGATTGAAGTGTGTGGCAATTCGTGCCAGGAACTCTTACAAGCAGTTGGCATGAATTAACTTCTTTGATCCTTGCAGCAGCCCTAAAAGTAGGAAATATTATTGTGCCCCTTTTACAAGTAAGGAAACCAAAGGACGGAGAGGGAAAGTAACTGCCCAGTCACACAGCTAGTAAATGGCAGAGGTGGGGCATGGACCCAGGCAGCCTGCAGGTTGCACTCTGACGATGAGACGAATTTCTGGCAAGCATGTTTTGCTGACCTGTCCAAGGCAGACCTAATGTCGTGACAAAACCTGTTGCACTTGCTTACTGTGGCACGATGCTCTTGTGTTGTGACACAGCATAGCTACAGTGCTTACAGCACAATGCTGTGAGCCCAGAAGAGCTTCATGTAACCCTTAAAGATCCAAATTAGACCTAAGAAAATTGCTAGCCCACAATGACAGCATCCTTACATCACGTCAGCGCTTTAAAAAGTGGTGAAATTTAACACTCGGTTTGCTTTTGAAATCAGGTTCACCCAACCTCCACTCTTAGCTGTGCATTAGATAAATGTAGAAATTGCCTCCTTTTTCATCTTGAGTCTCAAACAACAGCTCTGGACTCAGAGCTAATAGACTTCCCGAGTCCAACCAATTCAAGCAGCCAATGAGGCATCCTGGCAAATAAGGACATTTCTCCAGGGGATGAGGCTGTCCTTGGTGCCCTTGCTCCCCTCTGCCAGCAGGATAGGTTCTGTGAGTTATGCTTCTGGTCATGGTGGTGGGCTTGTGCTGACCTGTCCCCAGTAGACTCCTTTGTGATGAGGGGTGGGACTGATGAGATGCCTGGCCAAAGTGGCAGAATCTGTGACTGTGAAAGATGGTGACACTGCCAGGTGTAAGGAAGGACTTAAGTTGATGGGCACCAAACAGAGAACTTTCTCCATGCCTGTGACTGGAACATGTCCATCTTGGTAGCCAGGTCTCCACTATACAATTCAGAGTTTGCTCCCTTAGCAGTTAACTGTCAAATTAGAAATTTTTTAGTCTTTAAAGCCTTGGTATAATTTAACTATAGTCAGCAGAAACAAACAAGTGAACAAAACCCAACAATAACTTGTGAGGCTCTTCCTTTCCTATAACCCGAGGTCAGACAGTGGTTAAGGGTGTGGGTCCCTGGAAGAAGACTGCATGGCTTGAATCCTGGCCCTGTGACTCACCAGATGCATAACCTTAAGCTCTGGGTATCTCAGTTTCTTCATCTTTAAAATAGGAATAATGATAATGGAGGACGAAGAGTGCCTCATAGTAAGACCTTAATAATGACCGCAATCTCTGTTTCCCGTCATCGTCAGGTAGTGTAATCTGGTAGAGACATACTAGCTGTGAAGAAGTAATTATGTTATTTTGGCTCTCCCCTTTTTCTCTTTGCTTCTTGCACTGCTGACATCTCTCGGGTGCCAAACAGCCTCTTCCTGTGATTAAAGTTTCCAATTTATAACAAACAGAAACAAACAAAAAGAAAAGCGGTAGTACTTACTGTAGCCACGCCCTAAGCGAGGGCAGATGCAGGGCTGTTGCCATGGTGATGCAGAGTATTGTGTAAAACACTTGGCCTGGGGGCAGTTAATGAGTCATACTCAGGGATGGGTGGGGAAAGGGCAACTGCTTTCAATTAAAAGGGACAGGCCAATAATAGTTGAACTGGGAGACTGCCTTGGTTCCTGCAGTACATCAGAGACACCTTGGGGCTGAGGGTTTGATTATACACTTGGTTCATTTGTTGTGTGGACATTTTCTATTTCCTTCCTCTGGGTAGAGGGAGCGATACAGTAGATTCCCTTTTGCTCTTCCACTTACCTAAAATACTTCCAACTTAGTTCTGAAAAAATAAGTTCTGTTTTCTTGTGAAGTCTTGATACAACTAAAGCTAGTGAAAGGATTTTTGTGACTTTCTTCCATCCCCTGTGTCTTTGCATATATTCATTGTCCATAAGTAAGGCATCTGAAACCTATTATTCAGCATTTTCCTAAACTTTTCAGCTGGAAGTGTTTGAACAACTATAGGCAACGTAATTCAGGATGGAGGATCTATACCTTACATGACTTCTCTGAAATTTAGTGCTGGTTGAAATCAGTAAACCTGCCTCAAGCACGCTGAGAAGTGGTTACATGTTGCCTCCTGATAGGGTGTGTCATACACCTCAAGTGGTTAGTTATGATTAATATTGCTCAATTCTCATTGACTACTCATAGCATATTGGGCAGGAGCAGAGTGTGGACATACCCTCTAGGAAATGACATGCTAATAAATGTCACTCAATCACTTAACTAGGTCTTACTGAGCTGTTGCCATGAGAAAGGCACCGTGCTAGGATGTAATCAGAAAATATAAACATAGTAAAACACAGCTCTTTCCCACTGAGAGCTTATAATCTTAGGTGAGAAGGAAGAGAAAAAACGTAGGAAAAAATAACTAGCAATAATATGATGCACATGGTAATATTAAATGAATAGTACCAGAAACGTGTGTAGAGGAGGGAGAAATTACCATGGGCTGTGGCGGTCAAGGAAGGTGAGATTTGACATGAATTTTGAAGTATGGGTAGAAAAGAGAGTGAGGGCATTCAGGAAAGGAGAAAAGAGCAACAGCACCGAGACTGGGCCTCATCCCTGGAACATGGTCCATGTAAGGATGTGAGGACCAGTCAAGGGAGGGCCAGAAACTGGGGACGAGACAAGTCATTTGAGTGGAGTGCTATTAGCATATCATGGAGGATCATTAGTACAGCGGGTAGTACTTGTGAAGCCAAACAAAACCAGAGGAACTATGTGGAATCCAAAGGAGGCTATTCAAAAACTTGCAAGTTATGGGCCTGCCAAGGAAGGAAAAAGTGAAAAGAATAGCGATTTCAGTCAACCCAAGTCATACAATCAAGTGCAGAAATTAACAACATAATTTTATAAGGTGTGAAGGATCTGATGAATTGGCATGGTGACATTACGGTGACTCAAGAGCCAAATGAAAGCTCTGTTGAATCAGAAAAATATATATACTAAATCTTCAACATCAGTTTTATAATATTTAAGGGCATTTGATTATTATGAAAGGCACTCTTTAAAAGTGATTGTTGAGTTTTGCTTGATTAAAAAGTAGTATATGAAAATTTATACTTAAGGTACAAAAAGATGAAAAAGCTGGGTTTCTTTTTTTCTTTTTTTTTTTGATACGGAGTCTCCCTCTGTCGCCCAGGCTAGAGTACCCTGGCGCCATCTCGGCTCACTGCAAGCTCCCTCCCCCGAGTTCACGTCATTCTCCTGCCTCAGCCTCCCGAGTAGCTGGGACTACAGGCGCCTGCCACCACGCCCGGCTAATTTTTTTTTTTTTTTTTTTTTTTTTTTTAGTAGAGACGGGGTTTCACCGAGTTAGCCAGGATGGTCTTGATCTCCTGACCTCGTGATCCGCCCACCTCGGCCTCCGAAAGTGCTGAGATTACAGGCGTGAGCCACCGCGTCCGGCCAAACCTGGGTTTCTTAAATTTAATTTTAATAAGTCAAATATTAATTTTAAAAATAAAAATTTTGCAAATAATTTTTTCTATGTACAATTGCTGCCTTCAAGGACACCAACAGCCCCACATCACTGTGGGGCCAGTTTTAGAAGCAGACCTTCAGGGAGCAAGTTGGGTGCGGCGGGGAGGTGGGCTGCAATGGGAAAGGCTGAGATTGCTGCAGGTCAGCACAGCATGGAGGGTGTCCATGGAGGCCAAAGGTGATTCAGACCAGCAGGGGCGGTACTGGGAGACTAGACACAGGGTCTGTCAGTCCTTGGGGGTGGGGCTTGGGGAGGGACTTTAGTCCCTCAAGGTATTGTAAAAGTTATAAGAATCAAAATTGAGTCCGGGCGTGGCGGCTAACGCCTGTAATTCCAGCACTTTGGGAGGCCAAGGTGGGCGGATCACAAGGTCAGGAGATCGAGAGCATCCTGGCTAATATGGTGAAACCCTGTCTCTACTAAAAATACAAAAAATTAGCCAGGCGTGATGGTGCCTGCTTGTAGTCCCAGCTCTTCGGGAGGCTGAGGCAGGAGGAGAATTGCTTGAACCCCGGAGGCAGAGGTTGCAGTGAGCCGTTCGCACCACTGCACTCCAGCCTGGGTTACAGAGCAAGACTCTGTCTCAAAAAAAAAAAGAGAGAATCAAAATTGAGTCACTTGTGTTAAAAATTTTCACAAATGGAGCTGGGGAAGGATCTCATGCACAAATGCCTGATAACGAGAACTGTTGGAAAAGAATCTGCAAAAACCACAATCTTGCACAAAAGCCATTGCAAACTTACACAAAAAAAATACTTTTGTGAGGACATCTGCCAGCAACTGCCTGTCCAACCTGGTACTGGTGCCACTAGTGTTATTGATCCTTGTAGCCAAGGATTATTGATTCAAAACAAATATGTAATCCCCCTCTTTTATCCTTTAAAAATCTTTATCTTCCTTTACCTCCCTGAATATGCACGTTTACTATGTCATGTGTATTCCTATTGCAATGCCCGTTCCCAAATAAATATGATATAATATAATTTATTTATTTTGAAACAGGGTCTTGCTCTGTCACCCAGACTGGAGTGCAATGGCACCTTGAACTGCTGGGCTCAAGCAATCCTCTCACTTGCCCTTCCGAATACCTAAGACTGCAGGGTGTGCCACCACACCCGACTAATTTAAAACTTTTTTTTTTGTAGAAAAATTATGTTGCTCAGGCTGGCCTCCAACTGTTGGCCACAAGCAATCCTACTGCCTTGGCCTCCTGAAGTACTGGGATTAGAAGCCGTAGGTGTGAGCCACTCACTGCCTGACCTCATTTTCTTTTCTCTTTCCTTATTTGTTTCTTTTTCTCCTCCTCCTCCTTCTCTTCCTCCTCCTTCTCCCTTCCTCCTCCTTCTCTTCCTCCTCCTCCTCCCTTCCTCCTCCTTCTCTTTTTTTCTTTCCTCCTCCTCCTTTTCCTCCTCCTTCTTTTTTTCAGAGCTAGCTGTTACTTTATTTTGGAAAAAAAACAATTGAATTGTTTTTTAGTTGGGAGTATGGGCAAGAGGGGGTACCCCAGGGGAGAATAGGGCTGAGCCTCAGGTGGGTCTCCTGTTCCCCTTGTTTCCTTACACAGTGGCCTCCCCTATAGGCTCTGGGGCAGCCACAGGAGCAGGAGGCTGGGAGGGGCTGCCATGGCCGTTCACTGGGGCAGGACAGCAGAGGGCTGGACACCAGCTTGTTATTGCTGGTTTGGATCTTTTTCAAAACCACGGCCTTGAAGGAGCTGGTGTGGCTGAAGGAGCTGGAGCTCTTGCCACAGCCAAAGCTGGAGCCCAGGCCATGGTTGAGTCCAGAGCTTGTGAGGCCCAGTAGGCTGAGCTCAGCCCACCTGAGCAGCCACTGGTGGTCTTTGTATAGATACTCATGTTCTGCATCCCAGACTCCAGGCTGCTGTCCTTGTCCTCCGGCAGCTTCCCGTAGGTGGTGACCTCAGTGTCCAGGGCCAGTCTGGCATTCATCAGCTCCTGGCACTCACGTACCTGCTATGTCATGCCCTGCTTGACCCATTGCAGGGTAGCCTCCAGCTTTGCCAGTGTGGCACTGGCTCCTTAATAGCCAGCTACCCACGCGGCTTGGCTCTGCGATGGTGGCCCCCAGGGAAGCCCTCTGGCCTTTGAGGCCCTTAGTCTCAGCTGGAGCCAAATGATGTTTGGGTTAATCTCGGAGATCTCTGCGTGCACCACAGGGCATCCCTGTGTTTTCCAGCCAGTGTCTGCAACCCTTCACACTTAGATCTGGTGCCCTTTCAGCCTCGCCCAGCTGCTTTGGTCATCTCCTCCCACTTGGGGACTTAGCTGTGTTACTGTCCACGTCCAGCGTGTGGCTTTTGGCCATAGACAGGACCATGGATGTGTCCGAGTCTGGGGGTCTCCTCTTCATACAGTTGCCTGAGGAGGCTGATCTCATCAGTCAGCTCTCCCAAGCGAGACTCCAGCTCTATCTTGTTCACTTAAGCTTCATGTGCATCCTTCTTGATGAGGACAGGTTGATTCTCCATCTCTGTTGGCTTATCTGTCTCATCCTCCTACTTCTTGAAGTCCTCCGGCAGCCTCTGCTTTTCCTGGCCCAAAGTATCCAGCTGCCACCCAAGGTTGTTGATGTAGCTATGGAACATGCTGTCCATGTTGCTCCCAGCCTCCTCTGCTGCTGCTGGAGGCTCCACTTGGTCTTCAGCATCTTGTTCTGTTGCTCCAGGAACTCCACATTGTTGATGAAGGAGGCAAACTTGTTGAGGGTCTTGACCTGCTCCTTCTCCTGGGTGCTCATGCCTGGATGTTGGGGTCCACCTCCAGCTTAAGGGACTTAGCAGGCTCTGGTTCACCATGGCAGCTGTGATGCCTCCCATACCACTGGCCCTGGCATAGCCTCCACCCAGACCCATGCTGATGCCCAGCCACCCCGGAAACTGCTGCTGCCCATTTGGAAGGAGCTCCAGGAGCTGATGCAGGAACCAGCCTGTTCATGTAGGAGCAGCTGCTGAGGGCCCTGGGGCCAAGGGGGACACCCTGTAAGACTTCCAGGTCACCCTGGCAGACATGGTGGAGGCAGAAGTGGAGGCAGGCAAGTGGAACCACATAGAGATCGAGAAGGAGCTGAGAAGCTGCTTCTAGGTGGGCCTTGTCTTCTTTTAGAGAGCCTCTTTCTGTCTGTTATTTAGGTTGACATAAATGGTGCCAGAAGCAAGACCAAAGCGAGCTCACCGCAGATGGATCTGCAGACTCTGGAATTCAGTGCAGTTCTGACCGAGCTCTTTGCTTGTGTGAGTCACCTGTTCTGCCCTGCTGAATTTTCTTTTGGATTATCAAACTCCCTCCCTTTGATGGGTTCTTTTTTTTTGTGAGATGGAGTCTTGCTCTGTCGCCAGGCTGGAGTGCAGTGGTGCTCGACGCAACCTCCCACCCCCTGGTTCAAGCAATTCTCCTGCCTCAGCCTCCCGAGTAGCTGGGATTATAGGCATGCGCCACCACGCCCAGCTATTTTTTGTATTTTTAGTAGAGATGGGGTTTCACCATGTTGGCCAGGATGATCTTGATCTCTTGACCTTGTGATCCACCCGCCTCAGCCTCTCAAAGTGCTGAGATTACAGGCGCGAGCCAGCACGCCTGGCTGGGTGGGTTCTTTTGACTTTATTCAGGATCTGTTTGGTTATAAGGCTGCTTTAAGTAAAGGACCTTGGATCCATCTTAGCACTATAGAAGACTTTCTTGTCAAGCCATGTCGTTTGGAAAGTACTATGGCTTCACCAGAATTACATTCTGTCTGTGAGATGTGTCTTTTCTTGTGAATTCATTTTTTGTTCTTTTATTTCAATTTTGGTTCAGTATTTTGTTTGGTTGACATGCCTGGCTTAAAGTGTTTGTGAGAACTTTTATTTTGGTTTCATCTGGTTTTGTTATATGTATCTGTAAATGATTTGGCTTTTAAATTCCCACCCCGGCCTCCAAAGCCCCTAACTCCTATTTCTGAACATCTTTCAAGAGCAAAAAATAAATATTCTATATGGTGGAAACAAGATGGAATGGAAAGCCACTATGGTGGTCAACACCATCAAAGCACCAGTCCAAACTCCTGGTATTTTCTGACAGGGTTTATAAGATTTTCTTTGCTCTGGAGCGATTAATAAGAAATGGAACAGGGTCTTCAAGATTCAAAAGCGTATCAAACCCTTTAGTACTCCAGCTGGCTATACATTCAAAACTTATGGCTCATTTTTGAGCACAATTTTTTTTTTTTTTTTGAGATTGTGTCTTGCTGTGTCGCCCAGGCTGGAGTGTAGTGGCATGATCTCGGCTTATTGCAAACTCCGCCTCCCGGGTTCAAGCAATTCTTCTGACTCAGCCTCCCAAGGAGTGGGAACTACAGGTGTGCACCACCACACCCAGCTAATTTTTGTATTTTTAGTAGAGATGGGATTTCACCATATTGGCCAGGCTGGTCTCGAACTCCTGACCTCGTGATCTGCCCGCCTCGGCCTCCCAAAGTGCTGAGATTACAGGCGTGAGCCACCACGCCCGGCTGAGCACATTTTTTAAACTGATGGAAAATTACATCAAGAAAAATTCAGAGCTCAAGGGACATTATTTGAACTCTCTAAGCTTAGTTTTTAAACTGCCAGCAACTATAGAGCTAACATGTAGGGCCTTCTAAGTTCTCTATTTTTTTCTGCCTACTTTGAATCTGCTGACTTTTCTGCCGGTATTATTCACTGCTTTTGACATTCCAGCCAGCATAAAAAAAGAAGTCTTAAAAGACTTTCAAATTAATGACTTTACAAATTACAATAGCTCTATGGAAATAAATAACCTAGACACCTAAGAGTCAAACCTTTTGAAAATGTAAATTTGGCTAATAATTGCTTAGAGTGATGAAACAGTTAATTGAAGGATTGCTATTCTGAAAGAAATGAACTAAATAAATGTTTATAAAAGTTAGGCTCATAGGTGGAACAGGTAAAAATCTTGAGTAATAGTATAAGGTAACTCTGTCTGGCATAAAAAAAAATTAGTCTGCCATGCAGGGGCCAGAAATAGCTAGGAAAAAAACCTACAAATAACTTTTTCTAAAATGCTTCCTCAACTACATTAACTACTCAAGCTAACCAGACTGACAAACAAAAGATAGGTTGTTACTAATTCAAGGCTGCTTGGAAATTTTGGTTTCTTATATTCTTCAGCCAGTTCTAGCTAAAATGTAAACATTTAAAAATTTAACTCCCTAAACTCATTTGAGACAAAAAAGGGGGTAAAAGAGATTTTACAAATGATATAATAAGCAAATGATATAATAAGTAAATTGATATAATAAGCAAATTGCAATGGGAAGGGGAGAAGGAAAACGATATATAAATATATATATATTTACACTCACCAGACAGTGGAGGATTCACCTCCAGACTGGGAAGCAACAGCCTGGGCTCCAGAGTTTGCCACTCACCTGTGCACAGACGAGAAGCGGTCTCATGAAGCTTCGGTGCGGTCAGGGACCGTATCTCTTTTTGTAAGAGTCAGGAGGGCCCTTTGCAACTGGGCTCAAGGAACACAAAGAGGTCAACTTGTTTTTGTGATTGTTTGTTGTTTTTCAATAACTAACATATAGGAATAGATCAAAATAAAGATTTCTCTGTAACAGCGCTGTGTGAAAACCTCAAGGGGCTCACACAACCTGTTTCAGGACTTGGTGACTGTTGTTTGTGTCCATGTTCAATTGAGTTCAAATTTAATATTTAACTTTTCCTCCATAACGGGTGGGTTTGTATTACTATGTTTTACTGTCCCATGACTAAAATCCTAAAATAAAAGCCATGAAATCTTTGTGTTTTGGTGTGCTTACACATATGTACATTTATTATTTTCTGTGTTGTATCTACATGGTAAAACCTGATGTAGTCAGTAGAATTCCCTTAAGAAATTCTATTTAGATTGGCTCAGATAAGTGAATGCTCATATAAATTGTTAAAATATATAGTAACTAACCCAAATGCATTTTAGTTCATGTGACTTAAATAAATCTTTGATAAATATGCTAGTTTTAATTCTGTTGATAAAATAAAAATAGAAATGTCTTCAGAATTGTCAGCATATGTTTTTGACTGAGTTTACTGATTAGAAAGTTTTATATTTGTCTCTACTAAATGTTTTAAGGGGTCAGGTTTTGACACAAAGTTTATACAACTGTATATCTAGTCTAAAAATAAAATGATCTTTATGTAACTCTTTAATAAGTAAGATGAATTTAATATTGTTAATTTAATAAAGCAGCTATTATCAGCAAAATTTTTGTTATCTTGTTCTCAGCAAAAGCAAAATATCCATATGTTTAACTGTAAAGTTCTTACTTAGATGAATACCTGAAATTCACATACTGTAAAAGTAGTTAATGACAACAACAAAAGCTTGAAATGATGACTAGCTTTGTCTAATAGCTCAGTTTTCATAAGTAATCTAGGTATAATTGCTAACAATAATTAAATTAGGTAAACATAATAGGATAAACATTTTTAAATAAATTTTTCATGTAATTTAGAATCTGAAAGTTATGGTACATCAAATTAAGTAATACATATTCATTAAATGCCTGGGTCATTTCCAGATAAGATAAAATACTAAAACACAAATTGTTGAACATAAATAGAAGTTTGTTCTTGGCTTCTTTTCTTTTGAGACGAAGTCTGGCTCTCTCACCCAGGCTGGAGTGCAGTGGTGCAATCTCAGCTCACTGCACCCTCTGCCTTCTGGGCTCAAATAGTCCTCCCACCTCATCCTCCCAAGTAGCTGGGACTGCAGGTGCTTGTCACCATGCCCAGCTAATTTTTTGTATTTTTAGTGGAGACGGGGTTTTCACCATGTCACCCAGGCTGGTCTCAAACTCCTGAGCTCAAGTGATCTGCCCACCTGGGCCTCCCAAAGTGCTGAAATTATAGGCAAAAGCCACCGTGCCCAGCTGGCTTTTAAAATTTAATAAAAAGACTAGACTAAATATATTTGGGCTTATTAATATATAGAAAAACATGTTTCTAAAAATTATACGGTGGTTCTTGTCTATAAAATGTATGTGACAGTTCAAAATGTCTTGCTTCCTAGGTTTTTGCTAAAAATTAATGTTATTAAGATTTAACAATTCTGGCCAGATATGGTGGCCCATGCTTGTACCTGCACTTTGGGAGCCTGATGCGAGAGGATTACTTGCACCTAGGAGTTCAAGACCAGGCTGGGCAACATAGGGAGATCCTGTCTCTATAAATAATTTAAAAATTAGCCAGGCGTGGTGCCACATGCTGGTGGTCTCAGCTACTTGGGAGGCTGAGGCAAGAGGACTGTCTGAGCCCAGGTTGAGGTTGCAGTGAACTGTGATTATACCACTGCACTGCAGCCTGTGTGATAGAGTAAAACCTTGTTTCCAAAAAAAAAAAAAAAAAAAAATCCAATACATATATATTTTTTTCTAATTTTTTATTAAAAAATAGAAGTATAAAAATGTGTTGTTTATTAAAAAGTAGTTTTGTCTAAATTCAGACATTATTTAAGGTTGTTTCAAAAAGTAAGTTTAAAAAAGAAATAAAAACAAGATTAAAAGAAGCCAGTAAGTATGAGAGACACAGATGTAAAAAAAAGTTACAAATATGAAGACATATTTTTGGTAAAGAAGGTTAAAAATAAAAGAGAATAATTTTGTATGAGAAAGAATCATCGATGGTAAAATTTTGTCCTAAAGTAAAATGACTGGTTATTTAAAAAAGAGGAAGTATAGGACAAAACTAATGTGGAAGATTTATGAAGGATGAATTTATTAAAGAAACTTTGTATGTGATAAAGTTGGCTATAATTAAAAGGGAATTATTTATAAGTCTTTCTAAAGATTGAGCTTTGATTTTTTTTTTTTTTTTTTTTTTTTTTTTTTTGAGACAGAATCTTGCTCTGTCACCCAGGCTGGAGTGCAGTGGTATGATCTCGGTTCACTGTAACCTCTGCCTCCCAGGTTCAAGTGATTCTCATGCCTCAGCCTCCCAAGTAGCTAGAATTACAGGCACGTGCCACCACACCCAGTTAAATTTTTGTATTTTTAGTAGAGATGGGGGTTTCGCCATGTTGGCCAGGCTGGTCTCGAACTCCTGACCCTAGGTGACTCACCCACTTTGGCCTCCTAAAGTGCTGAGATTACAGGCATGAACTACTGCACCCAGCCTGATTTTAAAAGTATGTATAAATACACTGATACAAAACTAAAATTTGGTCCCCTATGTTAAAACATCAAGGTTTTCTTAAAGTATTAATCTGCTCTTAGTAATATTTGCAAGAGGTTTTAATTTAAATCTGAAATGTTTGTTTGTTTGTTTGTTTGTTTGTTTTTTAGTCATCTTCTGGATTGCAACTTTACAGTTTACAGCAATGTTTTCTTTAATAGAACTTGATTCTGTACTCTTGGCTTTTCTCTTGTGTCTGAATTATTACATGTGACCAGGTGATTTTCCATGCTTTTACTAAGAATCATGTATTCCCACGCTCAATGTACTGGTATTCTTGTCTGCATTCATCTGTAATATGGTGCACACTCATAACCTTGGACACACACTCTTCCTATGTCCAGTGAAATTAAAACACCTTTTCATCAGGTTTGACTTCCAGGTTATCTAAATGAGCTTCCCAGAAGGAGAAGCAGTCACATTGTAGGAGGTTTTTATTTACCTTTTTGGTAACTGGCCCAAGAAACAAAGATTTTATGTTTTATCCAGATAATTCCTTCTGTTTCATGTTGCTTTTATTATTACTTTTTATTACTTAGGAGAACTGTGGTTAAAAAGAGTTTTTTTGGCATTCATGTAAATTTATGTATTGCTTTTGAAGTCTTTTGATTATCACTCTGGTTAAATAAATGACTAATATTTTACAGTAATCTGTGATCCTGTTTTGATAAGGTATTTAAAACCTTTTGGCATCTTTGGCAGGCTTCCCCAGGATCAATTTCTAAATTAAGTCTTTCTTGACCTCAAACTAATGTTGAGATGTTTCAGAGAGCCCTGGAACGTCTGAAAGCTTTATAAAAGAGAAATATTAAACTAAATCAGGCTTATTTGAGATGCTGAATTATGTGGAAAACATTGTCAAATAATAAGTGATGCTGGATTCTTCTTTCAGTTACACTTATGGGCATATTATTGATATGAATGTTCAAAATTTGTATAAAATTCTTAAACATTTACTATGTCTTCAGCCATAATTCTGGCTATTATGTATGTATGTCACAAAAATAACTAAATTTCCTTGTCAATTATGAACTCTCATCGAATTTTTAATCATGGCTAATCTAAGGTTTTTGTCATTTGTAATCATTGTTTTAATTTTTTTCTAAAGGCATCTATGATCAGATTAATGGAAAAGACTCTAACAAGTATTCGTTAATAGACGTTTCTGATAACTTTAAGATCTTACCAGTGGAGTAAGTAAAAATTTCCAAAACTCAAATGAAAAAACTGATTTGAAACTGCTAATCAAGATCAAGCAAAATGAAAACTAATACATGAGATTAAATAACTGGTAAAGATGTTTTTATATGTTTTATTTGAAACATTGTTCGTTCTTTACTTAAATTTTTAAAAAATGTTTTATTGAATGAAATACTTAAATGTTTTGTTTTCCACATTTAAGAAAACTTTTTCTCCTAAATTATCTATAGTTTGCAGTAATTTCAAGGTATACTTTTTTTTTTTTTTTTGAGATAGAATTTCACTCTTGTTGCCCAGGCTGCATTTGTTGCCAGTGCAGTGGCATGATCTTGGCTCACTGCAACCTCCACCTCCCAGGCTCAAGCAATTCTCCTGCCTCAGCCTCCCGAGTAGCTGGGATTACAGGCGCCTATCACCACACCCGGCTAATTTTTTATATTTTTAGTAGAGACGGAGTTTCACCATGTTGGCCAGGCTGATCTCAAACGCCTGACCTCAGGTGATCCACCTGCCTCGGCCTCCAAAAGTGCTGGGATTACAGGCGTGTGCCACCGTGCCTGGCCAAGGTATACTTTAATAAACAAAACTAAAAGCATTGGCCGGGCGCGGTGGCTCACGCCTGTAATTCCAGCACTTTGGGAGGCCGAGGTGGGCGGATCATGAGGTCAGGAGATGGAGACCATCCTGGCTAACATGGTGAAACCCCGTCTCTACTGAAAATACAAAAAATTAGCCGGGCGTGGTGGCAAGCACTTGTAAACCCAGCCACTGGGAGGCTGAGGCAGGAGAATCGCATGAACCCAGGAGGCGGAGCTTGCAGTGAGCACAGATTGCACCACTGCACTCCTGCCTGGGCAACAGGGTGAAACTCCGTCTCAAAAAAAAAAAAAAAGAAGTAAAAGCATTTACTTTTTCTTTCTACTTGATCCCTCCACAATTCAGAAACTATTCATGAATATTCTTTTTTTTTTTTTTTTATGGCAATATGGTTCTTTGCTTAAGTTCAATAACAGTTTGCTCTCTTTTTATAACAGGATACAATTGGAAACACTGGTTATTCCAAGGCTTTCAATGGAATATCGTTATTTGGGAATGTACATAAAATGCCTGACTTCAAGAGTTCCCAGCCTTACAGTGAGTGAATAAAAATTGTCACTTCCTGGCAGGCCCAGGAACCTTAGGACAGTAGGCAAAATCTAAAGTCTGCCTTGGTTTGGCTTTCTAACCTTGAGAGGTTTTAAATCTGAGATTTCTATGTGACCAATCACTATTCATGCTACAAAAATGTGATAAAACTAAATTTTTCTTATAAACAAATTTGTCTTACTCTAATTACCTTTGTAGCGATCAGGATAACTATGGAAAGAAAAGTTTATGTTTTCTTAAAAAATGTTTTAATACACTTGTTATTGTAGCCCTGTACATTGTATTTTAGTTTTCATTATTTACCTGTAGACTGGACTGGATCCTAAATTCTTCTAGATTCTTCCAATCCAACTTTCTTCCACTGAATTACTAAAAATGGAACTGTTCGTTTCCTGAAGCTCTATAAGCTGAAACTAGATACATTTGAAGGGACAAGTCTCATGCCTGATTTATGAGCCACACAGAAAATCCCCCAAGTTGTCTGAAGCCATAACCAGAGACATTCAAACTGCAAAGCAGGACAAGAAGTTGACAGCTTCCCACTGCAGACAGCTTTCTCCAAGACATTGGAACCAGAATCCATATCATAATGATGCTCTTATCCCTCTTAATGCCCTCTTAATCCCGCTTTTTCACTTGACAGGTTGATGGCGTAATTGAAATTTCACAATCAGTGGCTTCTGCTGGTAACTTGACAAAACCTGACCAAAGGGGTTCTTTAGTCTACCTGGTAGGTAACTCTGGCAGCATCTCTAATACAACTGTTGCTCACTCTCTGCTTTAGCTCAACCCAGTCGTGGGATACTAGATAGTAAGATTATTTTACATTATCTATTGGTTAAATAGTGAAATGTCTTGTACTATTACTAATACTACATGCTATATCTGGATAAATTTCTCTGAGAAAGTTTAGAACCATATACACAAAATAAGAAAATAGACCACATGGTTACAACAGGGCTTACCTAACTCCCCATAGCCATTTGATTCATGCAATTGGTTGCCTGTAAGTCTAGGTTCATGGCTCAAACCTATTGTTCAAACTGAGATGATCATATTACTGTTAATTTAACTTTGTATTTTTATTTTTAAATTTAGTGCCTGCTACTTGTTAAATTTCTATAAAAGTACAACTCCTCACAGAACAATGTTGGCCCAGGATTTTTTTTTTTTTTCTTGAGAACAGAGTCTTGCTCTGTCACCCAGGCTGGGGTGCAATGGCATGTTCTTGGCTCACTGCAACCTCCGCCTCACAGGTTCAAGCAATTCTCCTGCTTCAGCCTCCCTAGTAGCTGGGATTACAGGCACCCGCCAATTAAAAAAAATGGTAATTTTTGTATTTTTAGTAGAGACAGGGTTTCACCATGTTGGCCAGGCTGGTCTTGAATTCCTGACCTCAGGTGATCCACCCACCTCAGCCTCCCAAAGTGCTGGGATTACAGGTGTGAGCCACTGTGCCCAGCCTGGCCCAGCATTTTAAGGTTATAGCCAATACCTATGGAACAGACAAAATTAAACTTAGCAATGGACTCCAGGTAGACTTAGCCTGAGAGCTACTCCCTCCAAGCCTCCTTTATTGCTCAAATATGTCTAAAAGGGTTTTTGACACTGATTCCCAGTTGCCAATCACTCCCTCCCCCATAGGACCAGACCAATAACTTGAGACACACTGAGGGGACAATCAAAACCTAACTACAGGATAACTGATCAGCAATGCTTTTGGAGAAAGATCTTGATTAAAAAGGGGAAATGTGAAAGTTGTCAGAATCAAAATGAAGTGCCTTTTGTTAAAAACCCTGATGAATTGAGCCAGGGAAGGCTATAAAGAGAGGGTTCTCCTGCACCGGTGCCTGATAATAGGAACTATCACCAAATACTGCAAAAACCACAACCTTGCACAAATACTTCTGTGGAGGTCACTGGTGCCACCCTTGTTATTGATCCTTGTAGCCAAGGTTAATTGATTCTCGATTCAAAACAGTTATGTAATCCATTTTTAAAAAATCTTTGTCTTCTTTTACCTCCCTGAATACGCACAGTTTACTATGGGATGTATATTCTCATGGCAATGCCCATTTCTGAATTAGTGTCATTTTTCTTTTAGATAGCCTCTTTCTGTCTGTTATTTAGGTTGACAAGACTGAGAGGAAAAAGAATCATTAACAGCATAGGGCTAGGGGCAGGAAATGGAGTTGGATGCCAGAAATTGTAAGTGGCAAAATGTTCTCTCTCACAAGGTAAACAAGCACGCGGAAAAGAACTTCTTTTAGGAAAGCACATGTGGAAACTCAGTGGGATATTTTGCTTTTACTTCACATCTAATAAAAGCCTATAGTAACCAGGAATAAAACTGGTACTGATTTCTTTGTTATATGGGGCATTTATTGTCATTAATCTGGACCTTTAAGTAGAATTTAGTGTGTGCTGAGAGCGAGCCAAAATTTAGACACTGTGTATAGCACATTAGAATAGGAGAGCTTTTAAAAAATAATACAGATTTGGGCCCCATCCCAGACCAAGTGATTCAGAATCTCTAGGGGAGAGGCCAGAATCTCTGGGTGTTTTTTAAAAAGTTCCTTAGGTGATTCAGTGCACATCCAGGGCTGCGACCCACCAGTGTGTTGGAAACCAAGCCCTGAAGTGGAAGCCAAAAGACTGGGTTTAGAGTCTCAGCTCTGACACAGCCTGCTGTGTGTTCTTGGGGAAGTCATCTGAACTCTCTGAGCAACTGTTTCCTCTGCTATGAAACAAGGAGATTCAGCTAGATGACCTCAAGGACCCCAACTAGTTCCTACGTTCTCCGAGAAACTGCCCTCTTTGTGAGCCCAGATACTGACATACGACACCCCAGTGGCCCACTCATTCTTGAGTAATTTCACACAGGAAAGATGGTACTAGCAGTCACTCCAGAGGGACTCAGGGACTTTAATAGGTGGTGATGAAAACAGATGAGAAATCAAACAGCAACAACAGAAACAGGCTCCCTTCCCTTGGCTTGCCTGTATATTTGTTTCTAAAGTGAACTTGAATGGGGAGTGAATAATTAACTCTCAGGTGGAGGCTTATATCCTGAATTAGTTTTCTATTGTTGCGAATAACAACACAAGTTGAGCAGTTTAAACAACACATTCATTTTCTTATAGTTCTATAGACCAGGAGTCTGATGTAGTCTCAATGGGCTAAAATCCAGGTGTCCATAGAGTTGCATTCCTCTCTGGAGGCTCTAAGGGAGGATCTGTTTCCTTGCTCATTTCAGTTTTTGGCAGAATTGAATTCTTTGCTGCTGAGCAGCTGTGATCCCTGATTCCTTGCTGGCTGTCAGCTGAGGGCTGTTCTAAAGGCCATCAGCGTTCCTTAACTCATGACTTCTTTTTCCACGTTCAGAATTGGCAACAGTAGGTTGCATCCCTCTCACCCTTCAACTCTCTCCTTTGTCTCCCCTCTCATCTCTCTAACCCAGCCAGGAAAGTTTCTCTGCTTTTAAGGACTAACAGTGACAAGATTGGGTTTACTCAGATAATCTAGGAAAATCTCCTATCTGAAGATCCTTCACCTTAACCAAGACTTTTTTTTTTTTTTTTTTTTTTTTTTTTTTTTTTTTGAGACGGAGTCTCACTCTGTTGCCCAGGCTGGAGTACAGTGGCGCGATCTTGGCTCACTGCAACCTCTGCCTCCTGGGTTCAAGCAATTCTCCTGCCTCAGCCTCCCAACTAGCTGGGATTACAGGAGGGTGCCACCACGCCTGGCTGATTTTTGTATTTTTAGTGGAGACAGAATTTCACTACGTTGGCCAGGCTGGTCTTGAACTCCTGACCTCAGGTGATCCACCCACTTTGGCCTCCCAAAGTGCTAGGATTACATGCATGAGCCACCGCGCCTGGCCTGCAAAGTCTCTTTTGATGTGTAAGGTAATATATTCACAGATTCTCTCAGAATGAGGACACCTTTGGGAGAGGGGTGTATTAGTCTGCCTACTTTATGCCTCCAGGGAAAGATTTTTTCAAAGACAAGGAATAGGAGTTGGTGCTTGTGGTGCTAGGTAAGTCATAGATTTTGTCTTCTGAGCCGCTGAACATTGATCCTGGGAGAGATGAAAATATGTATCTAATATAAATGGTTTCCCTGGGGTAAGTAGAGTAGAATCGTAGACACTGAGAATTCTAGGTCTTGCGCTTCTTTTTAGTTCAGGGATAAGAAAATAGCAAGCCTAATTCTGTTAGTGTGAATTCGTTCAGAGCAGGCATCGGTTACTGACACACCCTCTCTTCTGGGCCAGACTTTTTTTTTTTTTTAATCCCAGTCCCACAGAATTCTCTGCTTTTCTAGGGATCCTTTAGAAAGAAAGTCTGGCCCTGTTGGTCATGCTTAATTTGTGTCCAGCTCATCTTCAGCAGTGACAACATAAGGGAATGGAATTTGGGGCATTGAGAAAAATGAATTTGCCTTCTCAAAAGATGGAAGTAATTTCTACTTTTCAGATCCTCCATCTACTTTTGATCTGAACTCCATGTTAGATAGCTTGGAACTCTTAATACAGGATGGTGAAAATGCATTCATTCAGTAAGTATTTATTGGGTGCCTACGGTGTGTAAGATCAAGCAGTCCGAAGATCTCCAAGGACAAGGTAGGATGGTGTTCTGATCAAAACCGCTACCTAGCCAACTCGGTGTTCTGTGAAACAGCTGGCCTTGTTCATTTGGAATTTGTGCACCTCCCTCAATTGTTTAATAATAAGACAGGAACCTGACTCTTCCTAGAGTTATGCCCCTTTAGTCAATTAATTATTTAAAGGATTGTTTCCACTTCATAGCAGAAAGAAAAAAGATACTGTCCTTTAACATTTTCTTAGCAGCTCTTAGGAACATTTTTTTCGAGCATGCTCTGGCAGAGAAAGGAAACAGATTTTGTTTTGAAGAGGATGGAAGTATTGAATTCCAATGTTTTCTACTCTGGTGGTTGACTTTGATAAGCAGAATTTGGGAAATGTTGTTGGAAAAAAATGATTTTTTCCCAATCTTCCATTAAAATGTTGTGCATGATGTTTTTCTATGTTAATTTGACAGCATCGTTGACTTGAGCAATTTTTCTTCATAGAGGAAAACATTTTAGTTCTGGATATTGGAGAATGCTAAGGAAAGAGCACAGACAAGAGAGACAAACAGGCCTGAATTCAAACCCAACCCTACCACGCCTTAGCTATGTCTTATTTGTAGGTCACTTAACCTTTCTAAAGTCTCAATTTCCACATCCGGGAAATGACATAATATCCACCTATATCAGCCAGAGTTCTTAATTTGTAACAACAGAAACCAATTATAGGCCGGGCGCGGTGGCTCAAGCCTGTAATCCCAGCATTTGGGAGGCCATACGGATAACGGATATATCAGGAGATCGAGACCATCCTGGCTAACACGGTGAAACCCCGTCTCTACTAAAAAATACAAAAAACTAGCCGGCCGCAGTGGGGGGCGCCGTAGTCCCAACTACTGGGTACTACAGGCTGAGGCAGGAGAATGGCGTTTATTTTTTGGGAGGCTGGGAGCTTGCAGTGAGCTGAGATCCGGCCACTGCACTCCAGCCTGGGCGGCAGAGCGAGACTCCGTCTCAAAAAAAAAAAAAAAAAAAAAAAAAGAAACCAATTATATACACATATAACTAATTATATATTATTTACATATATAACTATATATTATTTATATATATACATACATATATATTCTTTTTTTGCAACAGGGTCTTTGCTCTGTCACTCGGGTTGGGTGTGTACCCCCATGGGTACTACAGGCGTGTACCCCCATGCCCGGGTGAAAATTTTTATTTTTTGTAGAGCTGGGGCCTTGCTATGTTACCCAGACTGGTCTCAAACTCCTGGCCTCATGTGATCCTCTTGCTCTGGCCTCCCAAAATGTTGGGATTACAGGCATGAGCTGCTGCTTCTGGCCCAGCTGCACATTTAGTTGCCCATTTATTAGGCACATTTAAGCAGAATAGGAGTTTACTGATAGGGTATTGGATAGCTCACAGAGTCTCTAGAAAGGAAATATACAGGAACAGTGTAAGCCAGAGAGCCACCAGGACTGCAGCTGGTGTTACAGAGCTGGTCTGGTGGAGATGGCAACGCCCGTAGCTGGACACTAATGCTCATTGGCACTCCTGGCCCCTCTGCTCAGGAGCAGAATTGCTTAGGAACTCAGGATTGCTGCGGTTCTGCCCTGCCTGCCAATGCAGTGGATTCTCTGAAGTCTCTTAGAGGCACTCATTTCCAATTCAGTGTTTGGGGCAGGGTGTGTCTGTTTGGAGGATTTAGGTCATCTGCTATTTCCTATTAGTGATGGAGTCCAGGAAAGCGAGGATCTACTATTTCAGCTTCTATAGTGCGAGGTGGCTCTTCCCATCTACCAAAACTCCTAGGAATGGAGAATTTTAAAGTAAGAAGGAGTTTCATTGTGTTATGCCAGGATGTTTCCCCCATCACCTGAAAAAAGAGATCCGCCCGTTTCCACTCCCTAGTTCATTCCTTTGGTTGTCCAACATTGCCCTATTTCCATTTCCCTGTGTTTAAACTTAAAAAAAAGTTTCTCTTATCCAACCTGATGTGACTATGCTTTGTGTAACTGAAAATGCTCTCACCCCTTCCTCAAGGAGCACACACCAGTGTCATCAGTTATTGGGTTCATCTCCAAATTGAGGGTCTCTAGGTGGTCTCCATTTCCTCCTTCAGTTCTGACATTGATATGGTTTGGCTGTGTCCCCACCCAAATCTCATTTTGAATTGTAGCTCCCATAGTTCCCACGTATTGTGGGAAGGACCCAGTGGGAGATAATTGAACCATGGGAGTGGTTTTCCTCATACTGTTCTAGTAGTAGTGAATAAGTCTCATGAAGTCTGGTGATTTTATAAGGGGTTCCCCCTTTTGCTTGGCTCTCATTCTCTCTTGTCTGCCACCATATAAGACGTACCTTTTGCCTTCTGCCATGATTGTGAGGTCTCTCCAGCCATGTGGAACTGTGAGTCCATTAAACCCCTTTTTCTTTATAAATTACCCAGTCTTGGGTTTGTCTTTATTAGCAGTGTGAAAACAGACTAATACAAACATGATCCCATCTCAGTGTTGTGTAACATCTTCAATGTTGACTGAATTGTAGAGTTAACCATCACTGGCATATCTTATATAAAATAGAGGGGGAAAGAGAAAATTAGTTAAAATTTGTAAATACATACATGACATAGCAAGAAAGAAAATATTGATAGATGCTATATTCCATGCTTCTGCATCAGATCACAAGGCCAAAGTAAGTAGTTTAGATTTCCCTCCTTCATTCCCCACCCCACATCCCCTTACCATCAACCTTTACCTTGGCTGATATTCTTCACACAGTGGTATTATCCAAACCTTCACTCCTGGGGGATCTAAGTCCTTGGCAATTCTACCAATATATCTTTCATTTTTAAATTTTTATCTTTATATAATTTTTAATGCTACCAAATGTGCAGTCAATTCCAAATAAACGTTGTGATTTAACACTACTGCCCTAATATATGGGTTCTTTAGTTGACCAAGTGAAGATCTTTAGAGGCTCTTTGTCTATTTGTTATGGTATATTTCCCTAACAAACAGTTTAAGAGACAGTTTTCTGCAGCTTGATCAGTGGCCTTTTCTGGATCATACAACTGAATTTTGCACACTGTCTCTCTCTCTCTAGATACACACAAACACACACACTATATCTATATATCTATACCTTTTAATTCTGGCCGTTGGACATGGTGGTACTGGGAATTGCCCCAAGGATCTCCTGGATCCAGCTGTACTCTTCTCAGTTCATTATGTAGCAGCATCCCAATTTCCTCAGGATATTTATGATTAATCATCTCAAATAACAGTAACAAGCACAAAACCTGTTTTCCCAGTGGCACAAGAAATCTGAAAATGACAGTCTCAGTTTCCAATTAAATTGAAAAACTGCTTCTTTTGGTAGGATCCTTTGGATATCAATACCTATAAAACAGCAAAACTCAGTCTCACTGAGATGGATAAGGAGGTGGAAAAATAGCCACAGAGCAGGTCATATCTTGCCCATCTGTTTAATAAAACCTTTCTCTATGGAGGAGACCTTCTGGTCAGCATTCTCACGGGATATACAGTCACACACTTGAAGCACGTTCTCAGAGGACCATCTCCACACCTCTCCCCAAGCCCCCTTGTCATCAGGGAGGGTCAAAATTCCTGATCATTAGACAAAACCATTAGTCACTGACCATGAATTAGCATAGGCATTTACATGAGGCCATCTCTTTTTTCAGAAAAAGTAGATGGTGAGATGTACGGCTCAACGTCATGCTCAGGAAGGCTTTCTCTTTCCCATCATCCTTCAGTGCCACCACAGGGGCTGAAGAGATGCTGCCTCCACTTCTGGTTGATGTCAGCATGTCGTGTGGAATAATCTACAAACTAGGCTCTAATTTCCCCCCCCAAAGTCAAGAAACAGTTCAGTAATTAGTGAACTAAATTTTTATTATTTTCCTTCTCAAAAAGAGGAAATAACTTTCCATGAGGTTGCAGGGGAGGATTGAAGGACAGGTGACACTGTGGCAGGAGTAGGTGCTCTAAGTGTGAGCCCCTGGAAAGTGCAATTTATGGCTGGGTGCGGTGGCTCATGCCTGTGGGAGGCACTTTGGGAGGCCGAGGCGGGTGGATCACAAGGTCAGGAGATCAAGACCATCCTGGCTAACACAGTGAAACCCTGTCTCTACTAAAAAATACAAAAAATTAGCCAGGCGTGGTGGCGGGTGCCTGTAGTCCCAGCTACTCGGGAGGCTGAGGCAGGAGAATGGTGTGAACCCGGAAGGCAGAGCGTGCAGTGAGCCAAGATTGTGCCACTGCACTCTAGCCTGGGTGATAGAGTGAGACTCCGTCTCAAAAAAAAAAAAAAAAAAGAAAGTGCAATTTATTTGTGCTTTCTAGGGCCTGGCCTCATTTCTTCCACAACACTTCTGATTTTTTGGCTAAGGGGATAAAATAACACCTAAGTTTATGATTGGCAGTTTGGATCACATGGTGCTCTGATATTCCACGGTGAGTCTGACCAAACCACAGAGTCTAGGCCAGCTTCAAGGATTAGTAGGAATGATGATTAGGACTTGGTCAAGATTACTTTCATTTTAGTTTACTGCAGAACCAGAAGACAAGCAAAGCACATGATAGTCACCAGTTCGAGGATGGTGGTATGAAATACTAGATACTTTCTTTCCCAGGCTCCTTGGTGCCTCCCTTTTTCCTTTGTGCCTGAAGTTCAGTGGTCTCAGAAGCCCATGCAGAGCAAGACATTCAGTGAGATAAAGGAGCCCAGAACCACAGGCTTTCTGCCTTTTGGAGCATTTTAGGTTGCAGAATGATGCCATAGGGCACTCAAGGATCCAATGTACTAGCATCGTAGAAATTTCTTGTTGTACAACGGCTCTATGATTTGGCTACTTTCACGTCTTATGCATTACTGCATAATGGGGCTGAATCAAAGAATCGGAGCAGAAAGGCTGACATGCCTTACCACACGTGGTCAGGCTATCAATAACTTTTTTTCAAAAGGATAATAAAAACTGCCTAAAGAGAACATGAGTTTGCTCCAAAAAATCCTAGGGAATGCCCCTGTGATTCTCCTATTGGAGCTTGCCCTAGGCTTTACACCGCATCTTGATCTTCCACCATTAGATGCACTGGGTCATGGGGGACATGTGGCAGAGTTGTTTGCACTATAGCCTGGACTAGCTGGAGAGCCTTTGCCTCTTTGGGCTTCAATCAGAGTTGTCAGTCTTTAGGGCTATTCTGTAAATGGAAAAGAGCAGCACATCTAATTGAGGTAAGCATTGCCTCCTACATCCAAAGAATATCACTGTGCCCATTATCAATGAGTTCCCTCTTAGCCCCAAAGGTACCCTTCCCTTTTTTGCTTCGCTTTGTGATATTGGAGCTGGACCTTGTAAATATTTCTTTTTGCCACCTGGAACAATGTTTAGCTTTGTCAATAGAGGGAGCTGGAGGAACACTGAAGGTGAAAGGGGCTTCTCTTCCTGAGCTTACTGTGCCTTCCTTCCTGCTTGCACCTGCAGTATGCAGCAGTTAGCACCATGCGGGGCACCCTCCAGCAGATTTCAGTAGCACCCCTGGGAGTAGATGCCCAGCAGATTCCATTGGCATCCCAGAAGTTGGCTTCCCAATGAGTTACACTGGCATCTCTGTGGAGGTTTCTGAGAAACACCCAGAAAGTCTTGCAAATACTCCAGTGAGCTGCTTCCCACCACGTTCCTTCAGCACCCTAGGAGGAAGGTTCCTGGTTACCAGCCCCAGCCTGTGGTACCTCAGTAAATTCTATGTCCTGCAATGGGCCGTGGCTGTACCCCTTTCCAGTGAAGTCCTAACCAGCCTTATTGGCAATACAGGGGTGGGGGACTCTTCTGAATTCCTTAGTTACTGTGATATTGACAAACATTTATTTAGTCGTTGTCCCAGTTTCCTGGCAAAAAGATTCTAAAACTCTTGGAATCTCCAGAGTAATGAGTGTTTTTGTGTATGCTAATGAGATGGCTGGTGACTGGGGGCCTCTAGCTATCTTCAGGATGAGGGCCGGTCACCCAGAAAAACTAACCATTCGATTAGAGGATTGGAATCTTTAAACCTCCCATCCTACCCCCGTCGACTTCTCAAGAGGGAAAAGGGGCTGAAGGTCAGGTTGATCTCCAGTGGCCATTGATGTAATCAATCATGCCTATTTAATGAACCCTTCATGAAACCTCAAAAGGCCTGAGTTTGGATGAGCTTTCAGATGCTGCGTCCATAGAGGGCATGGAAGCTCCGCTGCCTTCCCCCATACTTTGCCGATGCATCCCTTCTATCTGGTTGTTCATCTGTATCCTTTATAATAAACAGGCAAACATAAGTAAAGGGCTTCCCTGAGTTCTGTGAGCCCCTCTGCCAAATTAATCAAACCCAGGAGGAGGTCATGGGAGCCCTAATTTATAGCCAGTTGGTCAGAGGCACAGGTCACAACCTGTGCTTTGAACTGGCATCTGAAGTGGAAGGCAGTTTTGTGGGACTGAGCCCTCAACTTGTGGAATCTGATGCTATCTCTGGGAACGTAGTATCAGAACTGAATTGAGTTAGAAGACACCCATCTGGTGTTTGCTGGAGAATTTGCTGCAAAATTAATTGGTTGCTGGTGGAAAGAATCCCTACACATTCTGGTAACCAGAGGTCGCAGAAGTACTCTGTGTTGATTTTTGAGTGCAAGAATAATAAAAACACTTTGGTTCATATTTTTTCTATCTCCAGAGGCACTCGGCCTCAAGCCTAGATGTAGTAACTTCTTCCTGTATCTACTATTTCTATGTTCTTTAGAGTTCTTTTTATCCTTTAGTTATTAATTTCCTGTTGCTAATTAGTCTTTGTTTACATTAAACTTTCTCTGTTCAAATTACTGTGTGATTTCTGTCTCCTGACTTATCCTAATTGACACAATCACCAAGTGTTGAGCCTTTTTCTTGTATGCTGAAGTATCTAAGATAGATGTAGTAGCTTATTTTTTAAAACTTGGTTAACGCGTTGATTTTTTGTATAATTGTTTTGGGGTTAAAAAGTAGAGTTCTTTGTTTTTTAGAAGTACACACTGAAATATTTATAGACAGAATCATTGCTGTTTAAATTTGTTTCAATATAATGTGAGAGAGGAAGGTAGGGAGTAAAGAGGAAATAAGATTAGCCTTGAGTTAATCATTGTTAAAGCTAATGATGGGTGCATTGCTACTTTTATATTAAATACACCTAATTTTGTATATTTTAGAAATTTTCTATAGTAAAAACTAAAAGCAAAGATAAAATTGTCTTTAGCAGCCTCTAGGATGGCTGGACTTTCAATAAATATGTTATGAATATTTATAAAAGGGAAAAAACATCATTAGTGTACTTACTTCCATTTCCATAAGATTTCACTCTGGCAGGTGGACTTTAATGATATTTTAGGTCTCCAGGAGTTAGGGTTAGCTCAGAGCTAAAGACCGATACTTCCCAATGGTTTTCCTAGTGGATGACTGAGGTTCCTCAGGGGAGAGCTTGGAAGAAGATGCATGCTAGTGCTTGATCTGTTATTGTAGGGTTCTTGCTCAAATGTACTTGAATTCCTCTTCATTGAGGGGGCTAGATGTCTGTGCATTGACTCAGATGTGGGAGTTGGCTTAGAGGCAATGACGTTCTACCACGCAGACTTAAGTCAGGTCTCTGTTCACACCTGAAATATTTTCAGATATACAGATATAGTTGAACTATATTAGTCTTTGGGACCTTATGATTAATAAGGCACCACCAAAGATCCCCTTGGACAAACTATTCTGATAACCTGGCCAGCCAAATTGCCTGTTTTGTTCAGTTGGAATCTGACACTAGAGTCCTGCTAGTTGGCATTTACAGCCCTGGGATCCTAGTATTGTTGAAATCAGGGAGTTCATTTCTACTGCAGCATCTCCCACTTGCATAGCTCACTCATAGAAGAGTCTTCCAAGTTTTTTCCAATATATATAAGTAGAGTCTTAATAATCTCCAGGTGTGTAGGCTTCTTTTCCCGAACTTGACTTTGTAATGGCTCTTTGGGGCATGCCAAGATCTGACTCTAGTTAAAAGTACAGAGACGGCAGGTTATTCTGTCCCGTGACTTTAGAGGAAACCACTCCATTCCACAGTCCTTGAATTTCTCAAGTTGTTCATGTTGGTCTATGTACTTTGTCCCTCAACACTTCCCTTCCATGGATTATTGATCCAGGTGACCACAGTAATAATTGCATTAGTTGAGATTCTTCCCAGTACTTGCTTCTCTGGGTCACTAGCTCCTGATTGAAGTCTAGATCAATTTACCTGATAGGTGGGGCCTAGGCCTGGAGCTAACTTCCTAGTAGTAAGGGAGTCTTGGAACTGACTACCTGGGCTTTCAGCCATTATAGGGGGAAGAAGACTCTGCCCCCAACAAGACTCAAAAGATGGGGAATTCATCAAACATATGTAGGGAATTCAGATGCTGGGCAGCCTAAAACCCATCCAAGGTCTATAGCACCTCCTGATGAAGTTGTTAGGGAGAGTAAATAAGATGACATAGAAAAAGTATCTAACATAGTACCTTATGTTACACTTTAGTAAATGTTAATTCCCAGTATCTTCCTGGTTAATAAAATAAACAGCATTGAGCCACGAAGAATGGAACTGCGAATATATAGTTAAACTTGAGCATTGAAACTCGATGTATGACTTAAAGTTTAACAGGCAGGTTAGGAAAGGTTATATTAATTGTCTTCTGCTCCTTTAAAACCTCCATTTTTTGGGCCGGGCACAGTGGCTCACGCCTGTAATCCTAGCACTTTGGGAGGCTGAGGCAGGCGGATCACGAGGTCAGGAGTTAAAGACCAGCCTGACCTATATAGTAAAACCCCGCGTCCACTAAAAATACAAAAATTAGCCCGGCCTGGTAGCACACGCCTGTAATCCCAGCTACTCAGGAGGCTGAGGCAGGAGAATCGCTTGAACCTGGGAGGGGGAGGTTGCAGTGAGCCACTGCATGCAGAGCGAGACTCTGAGACTCTGTCTTAAAAACAAACAAACAAACAAACAAAGGAACAACAACAAAAAAACCCTCTATTTTTGGTGTAAGCATTGACATTTTGATTGAGAAAAAGTGTGAATATTCAACATTTTCTCCCTAAAAAGCTCTTTTACAAAACCAGTTTACCTATTTTACCCTGTTATAAAAAGGAGATAAAAAATTAATCAAAATTTGAATCTATCCTCAGCCATAAAAAGTTGTATAAACTGGGCATAAATTCATCATTGTGTTGATTTTTCATTGGTCAGGAACTTATTCCTGCTTGCTGTTCTATCCGGGTGTCTCATGTTGGGTTTAAACTTATGAATAGCTATAAAAGAATCAGTAGAAATGAGAAAATACTGTTTTGACTCCTCACCTGAATCTGAAATTAGAATGAAATTGTTCATAAATTGTGTAGTCACAGCTGCATTAAGATTAGATGCCCCAGAGGCATATTTATTGGCTTGGAAATATTACCTTCATTTGCTGGCTTCCATAAGCAACAAAAGAATGTCACCATTCACGTTTTGCTCTGCATGACTTGGCAATTCCTTCGCATGCATATATGAGTGTTAATTTCTTCATCACACATTTGCAGAGCCCCTAGTACATCCTGGATGTTATAGTAGGCTCTGAAAACACAGCGGTGGAAAGACTTGGTCCCTGTACTTACAGTATAATAGGTAAGACAGACGTATGAGCAAGTAATTGTAGTATAATGTGATGAGTGTGATAATTAATGCATGCACAAAGAAAAGTGGTGGCTCCAAGGAGAAAATAGTTAATTATTGTTGTGTGTGTGTGGGGGGGTGGATTTAAAGAAGTAGTCACAGAGGAAGATGTCACCAGTTCTCAGCAGTAGCACATAAATGAAAGGCAATTAAGTAGCCGATGTGAGTTCCTTCACACTTTCTTGTCCCCACTTCTTACTCCCTCCCTCTTGCTGACTGGAAGTCTCTGAGTCACCACTTGAAGGAGAGCCGCCAGACTCACTGAACTTTAAAGTGCTGTTTGACTCAGCAGTTAACCTCCTGTGATACAGCCTGTCTGTTCTGTTGCCAAATTATATAAATTTGTTGTTAGACTTTGAGGACTTACTGCTAAGTCATTAAGGCTAACTCTAAATCAGTTCATGAATTATAAATTATTTTGGCAGCGACATTATCCATAGACCTACACAGCTTCTGTCATTTTTGTTGAAAGCTATCTCCATGATTTCTTTTCTTTTTTTTTCCTTCTTGAGAGAGGGTCTCGCTCTGTTACCCAGGCTGGAGTGCAGTGGTGCGATCTCGGCTCACTGCAGGCTTGACCCTCTGGGCTCAAGCTATCCTCCTTTCTCAGCCTCCCAAGTAGCTGAAACTACAGGCATGCGCCATCATACCCATACCTGGCTAATTTTTAAATTTTTTGTAGAGATGAGGTCTTGCTATGTTGCCTAGGCTGGTCTCGAACTCCTGGCCTCAAGCAATCCTCCCGCCTCGGGGTCCCAAAGTGCTGGGATTACAAGATTATCAGTGATAGACTGGATAAAGAAAATGTGGTACACCTGGTCTTCCATGATTTCTTGAGTTGGAGGTCTATATTCCACAGAGTAACTGAGGTGGAAACTAGGAGAAAGTTGAGCCATAGCATCTCATGCTCCTTCTCCTTCCAGTTTGGCTAAGTTATGCTATAACTTGTTTTTAGCACTGTTTCAGTTATTTTCTTTTAACTTCCACAATATTTTTGGCACCTAATATGTACTGTGCCTATTTATGTTTTACTTTGTGCCTGGAACTGTGCTAAATTTTTCTGGTGCGATAATGAACAAGAAAGAGATGGTCTCTGCCCTCCTGAAACTTAACAGAGTGCTGGTGGAGGCAGAGAATTAAGGAAACTTTTGGAGAACAGGATGCCTTGAGAGCAGACAGAAGGAACATAAAACATGAACTTGGGAATTCAGGGTGACTTCCTGGAGAAAGTGAGATTTAAGCAGACATAAAAAGGTTGAAGAAGAGTTAGATGAAGACTAGGGGATTGGTTTTAGGAGGAGAAAGATAGTATGTGCAAAGGCATGGAGGAGGGAGAGCATGAAAGGGGCAGAAAGAAGTTCTATGTACCTTGAAAATAAAGTACAAACCGAGAAACGCAAGGGCTAATGTTTGAAAAGGAAGCAGGGGCCTGATGATGAAGGGACTTATGAGCCATGCTAAGAAGACTATCTTACAGGCTGGGCACGGTGGCTCACGCCTGTAATCCCAGCACTTTAGGAGGCTGAGGCAGGCGGATCACTTGAAGTCAGGAGTTTGAGACCAGCCTGGCCAACATAGTGAAACCCCATCTCTAATAAAAATACAAAAATTAGCCAGGTGTGGTGGCGCATGCCTGTAAAACCAGCTACTTAGGAGGCTGAAGCAGGAGAGTTGCGTGAGCCCTGGAGGCAGAAGTTGCAGTGAGTCAAGATTGCGCCACTGCACTCCAGCTTGGGTGACCAAGCAAGACCCTATCTCAAAAGAAAAAAAAAAAAGAAGACTGTCTTACAGAAATACCATTCAACCTAGCAATCCAATTACTGGATATATACCCAAAGGAATATAAATCATTCTATTGTGAAGACACATGCACACATATGCTTATTGCAGCACCATTCACAATGGCAAAGACATGGAATCAACCTATATGCTCATCAGTGATAGACTGGATAAAGAAAATGTGGGACACATATACACCATGGAATACTATACAGTCATAAAAAAGAATGAGATCATGTCCTTTGCGGGGACATACATGGAGCTGGAGGCCATTATCCTTAGCAAACTAATGCAGGAACAGAAAACCAAACACCACATGTTCTCACTTATAAGTGGGAGCTAAATGGTGAAAACACATGGGCACATAGAGGGGAACAACATACCCTGTGGCCTATTGGAAGGTGGAATGTGGGAGGGGAAGAGGTTTAATAACTAATGGAAAAATAGCTAATGGATACTAGGCTTAATACCTGAGTGATGGCCAGGTGCGGTGGCTCATGCCTGTAATCCCAGCACTTTGGGAAGTAGGTGGATCATCTGAAGTCAGGAGTTTGAGACCAGCCTGACCAACATGGCGAAACCTTGTCTCTACTAAAAATACAAAAATTATGCACTTGTAGTCCCAGCTACTAGGGAGGCTAAGACAGGAGAATTGCTTGAACCCGGGAGGTGGAGGTTGCAGTTAGCCGAGATTGCGCCACTGCACTCCAGCCTGGGTGACAGAGCGAGACTCCATC
Source organism: Macaca thibetana thibetana (assembly GCF_024542745.1). NCBI lineage: Eukaryota > Metazoa > Chordata > Mammalia > Primates > Cercopithecidae > Macaca > Macaca thibetana. Next base: position 124,430,582 of record NC_065578.1, read on the forward strand.
TCAAAAAACAAAACAAAACAAAAAAACCTGAGTGATGAAAAAATGTGTATAAGAAACCCACATGACACATGTTTACCTATGCAACAAAGCTGCACATCCTGCACATGTACCCCTAAACTTAAAGTAAAAGTTAAAGAAAAGAAGACTGTCTGAGGTTAGGGCACTTCAAAAGCAGAAATTGAAGCAAGGGTTTGGATGGAAGTAGTTTATTTGGAAGGTGATTATTTGGAAGATGCCTCTGAGTGGTTGCACCCAGTGAGGAAGTGGGGGCATTTATCCAGCACTCTCATCCCTCACTGGCTGGGGGTACCTTCTGGGGACCTTAACTCCCCCGCACTTCTCGCCTGCCCTGAACTCTTCAGAGAATGCCCTCAGGCTAAGAGATGAGACACAGCCAGACATTGTAAGTAAGGAAACGGTCTGTAAGTGACACCTAGGGTGAGACAAGGGTACGTGGGCAGGACTCCGACAGCATCTTCTGAGAGTCTAAACTTTGTCCTTAGAACAAATGAAATCTACTGCAGGGTTGGAATGCATTTTAGAAAGCCAAGTTTGGGCCGGGCGTGGTGACTCACACCTGTAATCCCAGCACTTTGGGAGGCTGAGGCAGGTGGATCATGAGGTCAGGAGTTTGAGACCAGCCTGGCCGACAAAATGAAACCCCGTCTCTACTAAAACTGCAAAAAATTAGCTAGGCATGGTGGCAGGTGCCTGTAATTCCACCTACTTGGGAGACTGAGGTAGGAGAATCACTTGAACCAGGGAGGCAGAGGTTGCAGTCAGCTGAGATTGCACCACTGCACTCCAGCCCAGGCGACAGTGTGAGCCTCCGTCTCAAACCAAAAAAAAAAAAAAAAATGGAAACCCAGTTTGGCTGAATGGGCAGGGTGGATTGGAGTGGGCAAAACAAAGTAGACAGATGAATTAGGAGTATTTTAATAAAATTCCTTTCTGCTTAAATAAGCCTGAGCAAATTTTGTTGTTTGAAACCAAGGACCCTGGAAGATCGGCCTGTTCACATGTTCAGTGAGGTAGGGTGGGGAAGATGAGTGTCGCTTTGATGTTGAGTGTGAGAGGCCTGTGGAACATCCACATGGGGTTGTTACTTTAGTGATGATAACTGAATGGGGTGAGGGTGATGGTAATGAGATTCCCCAGGGATAGAGTTAATGTGGGTAGAGAAGAGGGCATAAGCGATAGAAAGATTGACATTTAAGGAGGATGAGATGCTAACAAGGGAGAATAAGAGTAAGCCCCAGAGGCAGGAGGAAAATGCAACCTTATGGAGCCCAAGGGAAGAGTGTTTTAAAAGACAGAATGGCCAAAAAAAGCAAACCCTGCAGAATAGTCAAATAAATTAAGGGCTAAAAATGGTGTATCAGAAGGAGATTCTGGATAGTTTGGGTGAAAGCATTTTTAAAGAAGCAGTGTAAGGATAATACACATCAGAAATAATTGAGAAAGGTGAGAAAATGGAGGTAGCAAGTAAGCTCAATTCTTTTTTTTTTTTTTTTTGAGACAGAGTCTCGCTCTGTCGCCCAGGCTGGAGTGCAGTGGCCTAATCTCGACTCACTGCAACCTCCGCCTCCTGGGTTCACACCATTCTCCTGCCTCAGCCTCCCGAGTAGCTGGAACTGTAGGCGCCCACCACTACGGGCCCGGCTAATTTTTTGTATTCTTTAGAAGAGACGGGGTTTCACTGTGTTAGCCAGGATGGTCTTGATCTCCTGACCTCGTAATCCGCCCACCTCGGCCTCCCAAAGTGCTGGGATCACAGGCGTGAGCCACTGCACCCGACCGGTAAGCTCAATTCTTTCAAGAGATTTGCAGGATATGGATTTGAGAGACGGCTTTCTTTTTCTTCTTCTAATGGAAGAGACTTAAACATATATAAAACGTTAATGGGAAGGAGTAGAATGACTTGGTAGTGGGAGCAATGGAAAGAAGATAAGGAAGCAAGCAGATGATTGATGGAGTGAAATCTTGCAGAAGGCCGGGAGATGAGATCAGAGCACGGCAGGAGGGATTAACCTTAGAGGAAAATAAGGGTTTCTAGTTCTTTTTAATAGAAGAAAAGCAGGAAAGGACGAGTGTAGGTTATATATTGTTATTTAATCCTTACACAGCTCTCCGAGGGTGGATATTGTTTCCCCCAATTTGCGCGTGATGTAGTGGAGGCCCAGAAAAGTGAGGTAACTTGCCCAAAGTCACACAGGAGAACCTAGGTGTGACCCCAAGATTAATGCTTGCTTTGAGCTCAAAGTGTAATGCTCACTTACCTGCAATATTTTAAAAGCTTGAGTTCCCTATAGGGAGTGCCCTGAAAATGACTGGAATTTAGTTAGGTCCTTGTTTTATGACTTGATAAGCTAGAATGCAAAGAGATTTTACTGGAGCAAACATGCAGTGCCATTTGGTAGAGATCTAGCGAAAGAAGCTGCTCTCAATTAATGTTTGACTAACTCAGTACCAAAGGTCTGACTTTCCTTTTTTTTTTTTTTTTTTTTTTTTTTTGAGACGGAGTCTCGCTTTTGTCGCCCAGGCTGGAGTGCAGTGGCCGGATCTCAGCTCACTGCAAGCTCCGCCTCCCGGGTTTACGCCATTCTCCTGCCTCAGCCTCCCGAGTAGCTGGGACTACAGGCGCCCACCACCTCGCCCAGCTAGTTTTTTGTATTTTTAGTAGAGACGGGGTTTCACCATATTAGCCAGGATGGTCTCGATCTCCTGACCTCGTGATCCGCCCGTCTCGGCCTCCCAAAGTGCTGGGATTACAGGCTTGAGCCACCGCACCCGGCCTAGGTCTGACTTTTCTTCCTGAGTACGCCTGCTAAAATAAATACGCTTGTCTGCCTCTGTGTGCTACTGAGATGCGCCAACATGGACATCTTATATAATTATCTTCTTAGCCTTTCCAAGCAATCCTGCCATACAGATACTCTTACATCTGCGTTACAAATGAAACAGGCTTAAGGAGGTCAAGTGACTTGCTCAGGCCACAGGGTATGTGGTGAAGCAAGAATTTAAACTCAAATATTTCTGACTCCAAAGCACTTGTTCTTTCAACAAAGCATTGCTTCAGGTAGCTTGGGGATAGGAAAGGATCTGCTGGTTGGAGCATTAATTATGAGGCTTTGTAATATCCTCTGGCAGATAACTTGCCTCCCAGGATTATGTCTTTCTTCTTTCAACTTCCTGAACTTAGAAACAGTTACAGGACTAATCTAGTCAATATTTATATAGTGCCAACTATATGCCAAACATTATTCTAGGTGCTCTAGGATAGTAACTTAATCCTAATTATATTATTATCTCCATTTTACAGAGGATAAAATTGAGGCACAGAGAGGTTAATTTGCTCAAGATCACACAGCTTGTAAATATCAAAGTCAGAATTTGAACCCAGAAATCTGGCTTCTGACCTGAGTCTATGCTCTTAAACAATTATGCTATTGCCCCTCAGTCAGGGACAATTAGTCTCTGGTGAAGAGAATGCCTAGACTTGATTCTCAATTCTGATTTTCTAACTTCTTCCCCATGGACTAAACAGTTGTTTGGCTAAAGGCATAGACTTTAATTTCAGACCTGGATATGAACCACACTTCACCACTTAAAAAGTTGTGTGGCCTTCGACAAATTACTTCTCTACAGCTCAGTTTCTTAATCTGTAATGTGGGGCCAATAAGAATATTCAACTCAAAGAGTCACTGTGAGGATCAAATGAGATAAAGCATGTTAAGAGCTCAGCAGAATGTGTGGTCCATAGATAAGCCTGGGCTTAAGGGACCCTGGAGATGACGTTTTCATCTATCTCATTCTTCCATTCCTGTTTTAGTACTCTCATCCGAACTTTAGCCTCTCTTACCATGGATTACTACCATATGCACTTAAAACCTTTAAAAATCACATTAATATATAATTATTAAAACAATGCTTGTTTACTAAACATAGAAAAGTTCTTAAAAATATTTTAGGCCGGGCGCGGTGGCTCAAGCCTGTAATCCCAGCACTTTGGGAGGCCGAGACGGGTGGATCACGAGGTCAGGAGATCGAGACCATCCTGGCTAACACGGTGAAACCCCATCTCTACTAAAAAATACAAAAAGCTAGCCGGGCGAGGTGGCGGGCGCCTGTAGTCCCAGCTACTCAGGAGGCTGAGGCAGGAGAATGGCGTAAACCCGGGAGGTGGAGCTTGCAGTGAGCTGAGATCCGGCCACTGCACCCCAGCCTGGGCGACAGAGCAAGACTCCGTCTCAAAAAAAAAAAAAAAAAAAATTTTAAAAGCGGCCGGGCACGGTGGCTCAAGCCTGTAATCCCAGCACTTTGGGAGGCCGGGACGGGCGGATCACGAGGTCAGGAGATCGAGACCATCCTGGCTAACCCCGTGAAACCCCGTCTCTACTAAAAAATACAAAAAACTAGCCAGGCGAGGTGGCAGGCGCCTGTAGTCCCAGTTACTCGGGAGGCTGAGGCAGGAGAATGGCGTAAACCGGGGAGGCGGAGCTTGCAGTGAGCTGAGATCCGGCCACTGCACTCCAGCCTGGGCGACAGAGCGAGACTCTGTCTCAAAAAAAAAAAAAAAAAAAAAAAAAAAAAAAATTTTAAAAGCTATGAATTATGTTAAACATTATAACTTTATTAAATTTGTTTTTTGTATTTTTTGAGACAGGGTCTTGCTCTGTCACTTAGGCTGGAGTGCAGTGGTGCCATCATAGTTCACTGCAGCCTTGAACTCCTCAGCTCAAGTAACTCCCCAGGCCAGATGAACTCCCCAGGCCAGACGCCTTGTCCTCCCAGCACTGCCCTGCCCATAGTGGATCTTCCTCTCTGTTCTTTCCCACCTGAATCCTTCTTTCACACAACCCCTAACCTGCAGAGCTAACACCAACATTTACCACTCACTGATATTCTTTTAACTCACATATATTGTTAAGTATTGTTGCTTTGAAATGAAGTCTTATTCCACGAGACTGTAAACTTTGTATGTCAGTGACCACATTTCCTATGTAATTTGCTACTTTCTATGCTTTAAATCATATCATTGAAGGGAAATTTTAATTTGTAAGTTTGTAATATGACCAAGACACAAATGCCTCTGTGGACTGACTCACTGTGGCGTCCCATCCCAGAGTGGGGCAGGACAAAGCAGAGTCCTCCCTGCAGAGAGCAAAGCTGAATCACCCTCTCCTCCTAGAAAAACAGGCTTGAGGCTAAGTGCTTCTAATGCTTATCAGGGCCTTAATGGCAATGCCCAGAAGAGATTGAAGGGAGTAGCCTGAGCTTTTGCAGGAAGAGCCGGCAATACAGGGGCTGCTTGTTGTTTAGCTGCTTTGGGTAACATGGCAAATATGATTTTTACACTGAGCAGGTCAAGTTCTGTGTTGAGAGCTAACTGAAATTATTTTCCCCCTTATTGAAAGGACAACGTAACGATGCTAAAGAAAACATTGATAACATGACTATTTCCATGTTATGAAATTTATTTTCATGTTATATAACCCGTTCCAGACTTTGCCCACTTTCATGCATTTATTTTTATTTTTTCTTTGAGATGGAGTCTTGCTCTGTTGTCCATGCCGGAGTGCAGTGGCATGATCTCGGCTCACTGCAACCTATACCTCCTGGGTTCAAGTGATTCTCCTGCCTCAGCCTCCCAAGTAGCTGGGAGTATAGGTTTGCACCACCACTCCCGGCTAATTCCCACTTTAAAAAAAAATGTAAATTTGTAATATGCATTTAAAAAACATACAATAGCTGCCATTAGAGTGAACATAGCATTTTTCAGATGAGTTGGAATCTCAGTGGGAAACTGGATGAACTAATGTTGTATCAGATGCCTTTCTCACCTAGATGCTGTGGCCCTATCATCTTGATTTTTCTTCCCTTTCAATTTTGGCATGACTTGCCAGAGGTCAAATTTTTTTCCTCTGTACTTAGAGCTTCTCAGAAAGATAAAAGTGAATCCCCACCCTGCTTTATCTTTTGTAGGCAGAATGTGATTGGAATGTGAGCAATGGAGAAAAGTGGGTTGAACATTCACAAGAACATACTGTCTGATTGTCTCCTTTTAGACAAGGGCATCTCTTTTTCCCAAAGGAGTAGTAATAACCCAAACCTAGGACCTGTAGAGATTTTTATTGAGCAACCTCGCCCACAACATATCCTTGATTCTTTCCATTTATCATTCCTTTAACACCTCCTACCTGTCCTATCCCACCTACACACACTTTCTGCAGTGAACACATGCCACTTTAGACATGCTGGATTCTACGTGGCCTCTTGAGTTTTCTGCGTCCTGGACATTCCTTTGCTCCATCATTACTATGTCCAGGGATGCAGCAGAGAAGAGTGGTTAAAATCTTAGACCACCTGTGTTCAAATCCTGCCTCCACCTTGGTCAAATCACCTGTAAAGTGGGAACAGTAATAGTACCAACTTCATAGTTGTTGGAAGGAACAAACAAGTTAATACTTGTAAAGCACTAGAACAGAGCCTGCAATGTAGTAAGAACTCAGTGTTGGTATCCAAATTTAAATTTCTTCCAATCTTCAAAGACCAGATAACATCTTATCTCTTACACAAAATCTCTGACTAGCCTCATCTAACCCATGAAATCTCTTACTCTTCTGAAAGAATAACCCAGTTGATAGTTAATTTACTCAAATAGCACCTTGAGACAACTGCAGAATACAGGCTACTCTGCCTATGGAGTTGCCGGTCTTTATTCCTTTCCTTGCTTTTCACTTTACTCTAAAAAAGAAAAAAGAAGAAGAAGGAAAGGAAAGAAAGGGAAGGAAGGAAGGAAGGAAGGAGACTATCTTGATATTTGGGTTTAAATCTTAAAACAGTAAGTGCTGTGGGACTTTGAGGGAGTTACTTAAGTCTCAGTTTTGTCATCTGTAAAACGGGTATTATAATACCTTAACAGGGTTATTGTGAGGTCCAAGTAAGATAAATGCTTAAAAAGTATCTCATACAGGTCCTGACTCATAGTAGACCCTCAATAAATATACATGCTCTTTCAAAGTATATTATTTAAAATTTTATGGATTGTGAAAGTGCAAGTGCATATAGGTGGGCTAGGAAAGAACTGCATAGAAAATTAAGATAATATAGCACTGTATATAAAGAAAATTATAATAGTCTCATAAACATCTTTCTGGAGCAACAATTTCCCCAGCCAGTAACTCCTACTCTGGAAACTAAACACAGCTGGCTGTATTCCCTTTAGTTTCTCTCTCTCTCTCTCTCGCTCGCTTGCTCTCGCTCTCGTTCTCTCTTTCTCCCTCTGTGTGTGTGTGTGTGTGTGCAGGCATGCACTCAAGCAGACACGCATATTTAGAAAAGAAAGGAATTCTATTATATACCAATTTTGCAGTCTGCTTTACTTTACATAGACATTTCCCCATCTCATTTAATATTTTTCAAAGTGAGAGTTTTGATGGGCCATATAGCATCCCATGTACATCTAAACAATCTAAACATAACTTATTTAACCATGGCCTCATTGTTGGACACTGAGGTTTTCTTTAGGTTTTAGCTATTCTAAATAATGCTGCATCAAATAGCTTTGTATATGAATATCATATGTATTTTTGATTATTTTGCTAAGATAAATTCTTAGGAATAGAAATACTGGGTCAAAGAAAACACATTAAAGGATTCAGGTACATATTGCCAACTTTTGCCTTTCTGAAAGGTTGTATAAATTACATACCTATCAACAGTGACCACAGGTGCCCATCACGTCTCCCTTGCCAATGCTCTGTTGTGTTGTTAGTTAACTTTTTGTCTGCTTTATCTATTATCTTTCAATTTAGAGTGTAATCTTCTTGAGCAGGCAATGTGGTCATCTGCTTCTTCGTACCTGCCTTTTATACAGAACATTGCTTGGTGCCATTCACACAGTAGCCCTTGTTAATATTTGCCAAGTGAATGAATTTCTACTCACAACTATCCCTGTGGGGTTAAGAGCTGGAGAAGACTTGAACAATCACTTTCAAATTGGTCAAATTTGAAAGAGAGAGGTTTGTAGAGTTGTCCTCGGTCTCCTAGTGAGATGGGTTAGGCAGAAAACTATGAAATCACAGGTAGTTGGCCGCTGTTCAGGGGACTTGGACAAGGGAGTGGGTCCAAGAGAGAAAAAGGATGTTTTTCAGGGTCAGCTCTGCAGCGGGTTTGAAACTGACTTTCTGCACTGCTGTTCATTCTTTTTTCATAACTGGGTGTGGGGAGGGGCGGGATCTACTTTTTACAACTCAGCCATGTAGCAGAATGAGTGGAATTTTCCAGATGGTTCCTCTCGATGACTGTTGGCATAATGGCAGTTTTTCCCCCTGGGAGCCATTGGGCTGCAACCCCTGAAGCCTAGACAGCAGTTTCAGCAGGTCAGATTGTGGGATCCGTGTGTTTTTGTTGGCACAAAGAGCCATGTGGGATTTCAAGCCATAAATACCATTTTTATTTTCCTCATACAGCTCCCTACTAAATGCTTTGAGCAATGAGGCCAAAGCGAGGAAGGTGTCATAACCCTTCCCCTAAACACACATACACATCCGTCCCAAATACAGTGACTCAGATCATTCCCTGGCACTGGGCGCCTTTCTGAATGAGAGTCTGGGGTAATCTGCTGGGAATAACACATTGCTTCAGAATTGTTGTGAATCTACATACCCACTGTGAAGAGGAGTTGATGCTTCCTTTCTCCTACACTGAGAGCCTCCCTCCTCCTGGGATAGTTGTGTTTTTGTTTTCAGGTAAAAGAGGCTTAGAGTGTGAAAGTTTGCTATAGATTTCAGGACATGTGAGCGCATAATAATATCTCCCTCTTATAATTTTCCCTGTTCATTTGTGAGTTGACCACTAATCTTCCTAATACCCAGTAAACACAGTTGCCCAGGAGGCAGGTAAGCCAAAGGGGTGAATCTGGACTGACACAAATTCTCATGGATGTGAGATTGCCTTACTGTGGTGGGCCAGGTTGTTGTTTTCTTGTCTCTGTATCTATTACAGATGTTATCTTCCAGATCCTCCTTTCCTTAGAGCCACAGCTTCTTTAACTTCCAGGTTGGAAGACTTCGCGTAGGATTGGAATTGTCACTGTGGTAGAATCAGTCGCTGGTGTGCAAAGGTTGGAAAATGTTAGCACTTTATTTCCCCGAGTCCCTTGCGGTTAGGAATTTGTTGTGGTTGAGGCATCTGCACCTGGTTGAGACAGCCATATGTGGAAAGAGGGAGGGTGATGAGATGTGCGTTTGCTTGTGCAGACTGTGCCATGGTTGTGTGGTTCTGGAGCAGCCAGCTATGGCGATGGCTCCTCATTCAGCAGGCAGCTTCCTGAGCCAGCAGCTCCTTGGCGGCCCAGTTCTGTAGCATGGGTTTGGAAGTCATTCCTGGAGTCAATCCAGAGTCACTTCCTTTAACTTATCAACTCCCCTCCTTCATTAATACTCTTGTAATAAACCCCTTTGTAAACTTGCTGATACAATGCTTCAGCTGCAAAGCTATCATTTGTTTTACATTGTTCATTTGTTGACGGAGATAAAATCGTTGGAATGTTTTCCTTGACTTTGATTTTATTATGGATTTCTTTCTACCAAGCTAGTTTTGAACTATCCTGTTCTCTTTGCATGCTTTTCCTTGTGACTATCAATAACCTTATATTGCACTTTTTCCCAGAGTGAGATGGAAGTTTTTCCCAGAGTTATATTGATGTGTCCAATCATAAAAGTAAATATTCCAGGCCTGGTGCGGTGGCTCACGCCTGTAATCTCAGCACTTTGGGAGGCTGAGGCGGGTGGATCACAAGGTCAGGAGATCGAGACCATCCTGGCTAACACGGTGAAACCACGTCTCTACTAAAAATACAAAAAATTAGCTGGGCATGGTGGCGGGCGCCTGTATTTCCAGCTACTCGGGAGGCTGAGGCAGGAGAATGGTGTGAACCCAGGAAGGCGGAGTTTGCAGTGAGCCGAGATCACACCACTGCACTCCAGCCTGGGAAACAGAGAGCAGGACTCCGTCTCCAAAAAAAAAAAAAAAAAAATTCCATCTTCTTTGACCTATTTAATTTACTTGGAACAATGCTATGTGCCAATTCATGGAAGTCATGTATCACTTCTCCATAAAAGCATACAGTACTGTGTTATTCATAAGCATACAGCATGTGATGCACATATACCCTGTGCCTAACAGGCACAAAAAAAGGGCTAGGAGAAACATTTTGCATTGTCTATCAAGACATTAGTACTGACACTTCATTTTCAAAAAAAATGCACTGCCCCGTATGTAAGTCATGCCTACCGCATTTCCTGACATCTGAGAGTTGACTTAATAGATGCTAATGTGATGTTATTACCAAGGTGTCAAGTTACACCCTCTCCTCGATTGGTTCTCCTAGTTCTGCCTTAGGTTTGCTGACACTTTGCTATGAAAAACGATTCAGACATTGCAGGCATGCGAAGTCCTGGCTAGAAAAGCACTGTTTTAACTGGGCAAAACTGTGCCCAGTAATTATAAACTTAGAACATATTCCTGTAGAGCCTTCTCCCAATCCTTCAAATAGACACAGCTACAAGGGTAGAACAATTAGAGAAGTCAGACTCCAAGCCTGAATGAAGAGTGTTTTCTCATTTTGCCAGTTCTGTGAGAAGAGCTCTGCTGTGTGCTGGCAAGCTGCCTCTTGGGGAACAAGCATTTCTGAGGGAGCAACAAACATTCTGTCTCAAATTCGGAACTAAAAAAGAACTTTATTTATTGAGGGCAAGGGGATGCAAACAATACAAAAATCAAAAGCTTATCTGGTATTTAACTTTCCTTTCTCAGCTTGTCAAATGGGAGTTAGATTTTATTTTTACATTTGCTAAGGGTCCTCATCTGCTCATGAAATCCTTCTATGGGGGAAGCTGTGGGGCAGATTCCTCAAGCGACCCTTTGGGACAACTCTTATCAGGGAGGAGGGAATTGCTCGTTTCTGCCTACTTCTTTCCCTTCTGCTTCATGTGTACTACAAAATAGTCATTGCATGCAATGGTGAGGCCCGCAATTAGGGAAAAGAAGCTCTGGAAGCCCACTTTGCCATCTCTGCACTGGTCCAGGTCCTTCATTATTTTGTCCACGGCCAGAGGGTCTTTTTGATTCTGAAAAACAAAGAACAAAGGCAAGAAATATCGAAGGTTGCAATGATGAGCTTATTTGATTTGTACTGCTGAGAACTGTGTACATACCTCCCAATTACTTGAGCTCTTGTTTTAGGTCATAAGCAACCTTTGGAGGTCATCTAAATGTATTTTTCTTTTTTTGCCTTGAGGGAGCATTTCAGAAATTTCATAGTTAGATTCTGCCTAAGAATCCCCCTAAGTTCCTCATTTTGTGGTTTAAACTTACATTCTCTTATTAAAATTTTATTCCCAATAGCATGGTCAAATCCCTTGCAAAGGAAACTCCTTATGAAAAGCTATTTTGGATTTAGGGAGTAAGTTTTCGATCACTGTCCTATGGATTTTAAAGAAGTGCTAATGATGCCATGGATTGTTTTAGGTTTGGAGAAGACAGCTCTCATTCTTCTTGGCACAGCTGAGGCCAAGCTAGTGTGGCTTCATATTGTATTAGCCACGTCATGCTGAGTGAACCACTTAGTGGGCCGTTGTGTATCAACGATGAATTGAGGAGGTTGGACTATAATGTTTCTAGAATCCTTCCATTCTTTGAATTGGTAAGTCTATGCCATCCTATACTCTTCACCGGACGTTGTACATCGGACCAGTTTCAAAAGGAGTATGTGTGATGGAGTCTTAAACTCCCCATGGCTCTCAGTGCCTAGTAAGAATGTGTGGGACAGAGATGGGAAGGCAAGATCCCCTTTGATTTTATCTGGCTTCCATGGTGATTGGCTTTTGGCTTCATCACTCGTTTTTGTAGTGATGCTGGTCAGAAGTGGTAAGCTGTGGTTTTTCCTGTAGGGTCCATGCCATCAACCAGAGAGAGAAATATGGCCTGTTTAGGTTGTTAAAGGGCTCAGGTAAAGTATTTATGAATTCTGATGACTATATTCATGAGTGAGAGAAATGATACACAGTGTTTCAAGAGTGCACTAGATGTTTCTAAATAGCACTCGGAAATTCCTAAAAGTATAGCAGCAGCATTTCCCACATAAGCACTGCAAACTCCTACTCTAGCTAAACCCGCTCTATGCAGCTCTTGGTGGGTTTCGGCTAATTCTGGCTTCACCCTCAGCTTCCTGGCTATGGTCAGAATGAGTGCAATCTGGATGACATAAGGGGTCTACTTTAGAAACAAAACGCTCTGTTAATGCAGTGAGTGTAGGTGTTTCCGGAATTATGACTCTGTGCCTGGAATAAATCACCCTGCCATGTTTAGTGCTCCACACTACATATACCCTTTATGTGTCTCATGCCACAAAACCTTTAGGAAGAAAGGGTCTGTGTCTTATGTGATACTCACTCGGGCTTCTAACAACACTCTTAACAAGTGTTTAGCATACTGAGAATGCCTTTGTCCATAGGACGGGCAGGCTTACAATGAGCACATTTTGTCCTTGCGTCTTAAATGCTTGTCTTGACTGATCATAGAAAGTGAAAGTGACCTTGCAGATAATTATGTCCAGCCTTCTCCAATTTTACAGGGGAGAAACTGAAGACTAGAGAGCTGAAGCAACCTGCCCGTTGTTAGTTAAGGCAGAGCCAGATCTTCTAACTCCTGGTCTGGGGCTACATCACAGGACTCTACAAAAGCAGAGGACCTGCATATTCCAGCTCATTCTGGGATAGCATTAGGTAATAACTCTCTGAGAGAGTAGTTAGGCTATTTATATCTGCTTATTTAACTGATATTGATGCTATGTGAATTATAGTATACTAAAAAGCCTCGTGTTTATTGATTGCAGGAGTCAGGGGGGCTTGACTAACGTGCTATTTACGAGGCAGATGACAAGAGGCAGGACCCAACCTTTTACCGTATCTCCTCTCACCCTTTAGAGGTTAATGCATTACTCAACACCAAGCACAGAAACAATCTTTTCAGGTAACTACCATTTTGGTAGGGAAAGAAGGGCTTGCATTTCAGCCTACTATTTTGTCATGCAGTGTTTCACCTTCAGTTGAATCCAACAGCCATCTCTCAAGAACCTGGAACATAAAAGGACAACTGTGCCTTGTGGCCCCATGTCCTGAGTCATGTATCTGAGCTAATGGCAGAGTCCTCTTCTCGGTCTTCATGCATCTCTCAGTCTGTCAAAGGTGAGACATAAACTCAAACTGCTCCTGTGCTGTCAGAGCATTATTACGTGAAAAGCAGTTATTTCTGGAGTGACATGTGCCTCTCATTCAGTAGATGACTGACACTGCTCCTTTCAGTATTAGAAAAAGTAAAAACAATCCCTTTATCTGAAGAGATTTAAGAAGTGAGATTCAAGTTGCTCGAAATGGAATGTGACCAGGATGTGGCATCTCCACCACCAGGTTTTTGGACCTGAAGATAGCCATTTTCTGGTTGACTACTCTTTTGTGAAAAGCTTTCTTTCTCCCAACTCTGTCCCCAACATCATCACAACAGACACAGATAACCAGATGGGATTTTCCAACAAACAGCTCACATCGTAGTTATTTGTATGTAGTCTTATTTCACCTGCAGACTGTAAGCTCCTTGAAGGCTGGCGCCGTGTCTTCATTACTTTCTATTTCCTCAACAGTATCTTACAAATAGCAGGTACTCAATATTATTTAATAAATGAATGAATGACCTCATTCATTCCTTATCTGTTCTGGCCAAATGATTCCTTCCAATTAAGCCAAAATTCACTGAGGTTCTATTAAGTACCACATACTGGGTCTTGATGAGACATATACCCCTAGTTCATTATGCTAGGGCTTCATCACTTCCTTCAGGTGACTACATTCATTCATTCACTAGTGGTGACCTCCACAGGGAAGGGATGGAAACAAGAAGGAAAAGGAACCAAGGCCTAGAAGCACTGACTTTTATGTCTGGTTCTTTGTAAGCCTTTCAACACTTACTTCCAAAAATCCAGGAAACTCCTTTTCCATGAGTACTCTCAGGTCCTCCTTTGTTAAGTAGCCTTTATCCCCCGCGAATTTGTGAAATGTAAACATCATGGTTTCCATGGCATGCTCCATTTGAGACGGCATTTTGGTGTGGTCTGTTGAAGCCTATTAAAGGATGTAAAGAAACAGGGTCTACATTAACTTCTTTTGGCAGACTTTATGAATGAATTTATTTTTTTTTAAATTGAAAGATAATATTGTATGTATTTAACGTGTACAACATGATGTTTTGAGGTATATATACATTGTGGGATGACTGAATCTAGCTAATTAACATATGCATTACCTCACATAGTTAGCACTTTTGTGGTGAGAACACCTAGCCACTCTTAACTATTTGTCAAGAATACAGTACATTGTTATTAACTACAGTCACATTGTTGTACAGTAGATCTCTTAAACTTATTCCTCCTAACTGAAATTTTGTATCTTTTGACTAACATTGCCTCAACATCACTCCAGTGCAATCACCCCAGCCCATTCTATTCTTCAGTTCTATGAAATTCAGTGTTTAAGATTCCACATGAATGAGATCATCTGGTAATTGTCTTTCTGTGCTTGGCTTATTTCACTAAGCATAATGTCCTCCAGGTTCATCTAGGTGGGTTTACATTAACTTTTAAGCCATATGTATTGCCAACCTTTTTAGGATAATTGGAATGATGGAGATGAGATCATTCATCTGATCCTCTCCAGCTTTAAAATTCAGTGAATGAATCTAAGAGCCAGACCACCCTAGTCTGGGTCTCTTGTTGGTAGAAATAGACACCTCAGGTACTGGTGCTGTAAATAAAGGGGTTTATCTAACTCCAGCTAATTTGCGTAAATAACCTAATAAAGAACAGAAACTCTAATCATTTAGAAAAGCAAGATCAGTGTTCCTCTTTTTTTTTTTTTTTTGAGATGGAGTTTCGCTCTTGTTGCCCAGGCTGGAGTGCAGTGGTGTGATCTCGGCTCACTGCAACCTCCGCCTCCCAGGTTCAAGCGATTCTTCTGCCTCAGCCTCCCGTAATCTCCTGTAATCTCTCAGCTGGGATTACAGGCGCCCGCCACTACGCCTGGCTAATTTTTTGTATTTTTAGTAGAGATGGGGTTTTGCCATGTTGGGCAGGCTGGTCTCAAACTCTGACCTCAGGTGATCTGCCCACCTCGGCCTCCCAAAGTGCTGGGATTACAGGCGTGAGCCATTGCGCCCAGCCCAGTGTTCCTCTTTTTACTGACAAAGCACCTACTGAAAGAACAGATAGTTCATAATTTCTCTTGGCACTAGTAAATGGGATTCTTAGATATGGCTGATACTAACAATACACACAGTCAAGCCTGGTGAATATGAAAACTTCAACCTTCTAAGCTTAACGTGGTAACTTGGTTCAGTCTGATTCTAGGGTTTAGAAATCTGCTTACAAATGAATTTATCTGCTGGGTATATATGTATTCTTTACTAAAGTTCTGAACTTGTTATTTATTGCAATAAAGACAGCTGCATCTCTGGCAGTAAAATGCAGTTGATCTACCCAAATAAAAAAACTACTCAAAGTCCATTGTCTACTTCACTTGAGAAGCAACAAGTAATACTATAACCTAACTCATTTGAGGGTCTTCTATGTTTTTAGTGACACTAGACAGATGCGCTGCTCTCACAGTCTGGGGTACACTGGGAGAGCAAGAGCTTTCATCATGAAGCATTTATAAGAAAGGAAAGGAAACATGTCAGATCATTACATTCAGGCATAATGAACTAGGGGTATATGTCTCATCAAGACCCAGTATGTGGTACTTAATAGAACCTCAGTGAATTTTGGCTTAATTGGAAGGAATCATTTGGCCAGAACAGATAAGCTTTGGCTAATATCATCTAAAATCACTACTGGATAGGAAACAGGTGAACACAAATGGAGACTGTAATATAGCACTAAAAAATAAAAATAAATAAATCACAAGAATACGCTTTGAGTTTAGATTGAAGGGCTGGCAAATTCCTCTGCTGAAGAACTCTAACAGGAACCTGAGACATAATTTGGTCTGGTTCCTGTCTCTGAGAGATGCCTATTCAACACTGATTCTCAAATGCTTTCTTTTACAGAGGAGAAGGTGGAGTTGGTAAACATGAGGATTGAGCAATTAACACTTAAGAATTGTAAATTCTACCCATTAATCTCCAGAAAAGTATGGGAACCAGCAGGCCAAAGAATGCTATAAATCAAAATCTGGCATGAGTCATCTGAAAGGCAGTTAGTTATCTTGGAGAGAGCTGCAAATTAATGCTTCAGGGTCTGCTGTGAGATGAATTCCAGGGGAACCACACCCTTTTCCTTCTCTTCTGACACAGCTCAGATCTGGCTCATCCCCCATCCCTCATATGGGCTTCAGATGGCAGTGGGCTTACAGAGAGTCTGCCTTGCCTAGATTGGTACTCCAAGTCCAGCAATTTAAGAGAACTGAACTGGGCGAGTCACCTCTGGGAGAAGGACATGGGATCTCACCCCAGTTCTTAAATAACTCAGGAAAGGAGTCAGACACCACAGAGGTTTAAAAATAACTGTGCTCAAGTTCAGAGCAGCAGAGCACTTCAGGATCAATTCCCAAAGATCCCAGAAATTGGAATTGGGTGGGGTACCTAGTTTACCTTTTTCAGATGACAGGGCAGAAGGAAAGTGCAGAATTAAGAAAGGGAATGCAGCAGGGTAAGGACCTCTAAATTTTAAAAAGGCGAATTTAGGAGCTCCTAAGAAATACAAGTTGTCAGTCGAGGAAATCCTGGCCACCCTTGAGTATCTTCTTCAAGAGAGCAAGTGAGTGCTCAGGTCTGAAGTCACTCAGTCCCATGTCTCTCTTGCCCACAGCCATTACGAAGTGATGGAGCTTCCCTCTCTGAAGTTACATCCTTCTCCCACTGTGTCCTCCCCTCCCCTCCTCCCCCAGCGGTTTTATTCAGTGGATGGATTATTAATACTGCAGCCAGCTGACTCCCTATGTGTCCAGTAGACCTTCTGCAATAAGGATGCAGAGCAGGGGCTAGCCAGGAGGTGAAAATAGCATTGAAAACTAGGGGGGAAGCCTTTGTCTCCTCAGTAACCAGTGCCCCAAAGGGCACTGACCAGGGCCACAGCAAGGAACTCTGTTTTGAAGGAGCTGCACACTGGCTTTAAAATAAGACAAAGTAAAGGGGGAAATGTTGTGATTAAAACTGTTCTCTTGGCTAGAGGATGAATCATGACTGCAGCCAACAGTTACCCGATTGAGTCAGCCCTGCCTGGCCCTCCGTTCTTGGGTAGGGCTTGCCTGGGCAGGGCTGTCTGCAACACTGACTGTTAGCCGCTAAAACTGAAGCTCTTCAGGGACTTCAATCTGGCATTTCCACCCTCATCTAGCCACCCTGCAAGCTCTATTCCTGGGCAGATGTGGGCTTCCTGCATCCTGGTTAGACACACTTTGACAGGAGGGCTCGGAGCTGGGGTTGAGAGGCAGCAGTGTCCTTTCTATTCCCAATAACTTACTCTTGTACCTGAAACATTCAATTTCATTTAATTGTTTACTCGTCTGACTGAGATTTAAGCTTCTCTTGATCAAGAACTACAAATTATTCTGCTTTTATTCATGGAGCACTATATAACTGTTATGTGCATAAATGAACCACACGATCCCTTGGGCAGTAGCTGAGGTACAGGTGTCATTACCCAGGACTAGGCTGAAAGCCTTGTAGCTCAGAGCTCAGGAGGACAATGTGAGAGCTGGGAAGGGCCAGGAAAGGGGCCCCAAAAGTGTTCAACTATGAACGGAACAGCAGAGTACACAGGAGTGCACATTCCATATGCAAAAGGAAAAATACGTGTCCTGCTAAACAGGTCTAGTCAGAATGACATGACTGTGCTCCTTCTCTTCTAACACTTGCTGTTTTCTCATGTTTCATTCATCCTGTCTTCTACTTTATGCTTTTCTAGTGCTGCTGTCTCACTGCTGAGCTCCACAGGATATAACAGCCTTGCTGTCCACTCACCTTTTATTGAATTATTCTATTCTGATGCCTATACACGCCCTCTACACGTTTGCCTGAGCAACAGGTCTTAAGAAGGGAGGCTGAGACATCTTTCTCTGCATAGTTTTCTCTACAGAAAACAATTCTGGACTCCACAAATGTAGTTACCATAGGAGGAATTCAATTTTCCATTTTTAGGTTCTCCTACCCTGAGCACCTACTTTGAATGTCCCAGACATGGTGTTAGGCATGAGGGTGTTCACACATACATGCACCCACGCACACACACAAAGCTCTCCATGGTGCTTGCCTTTGAGGCGTTCACCAGCTAACGGAATATTATTAAAGCATTTGGCCTGAATTCTAGTTATTTGTGTTTCTGTTTCTTTCCTCACTAGGTTGCAGGTTTTCTGAGCAGGGTCCCAGTAGCCAGTGCCCCAGCCCTCATAGAGCCTGCTCAATGAATTGTTAAGAAATTGATAATAATGTATTTTGGTTTTCCTGGGAGTAGCAGGGAAGCAGGAGTCCTCCTCAGAAAAGTATCTGCTCCTGAACAATCTCAAATGTTTGCTTTGGACCTATGCCCAGATCCTGGCTGCAGTTTCAAAGAGGACACTTCTGAAGAGTGAGTCGGACTCACTCTTTGCTCCTCTGTATCTTGTCCATACCCTAGTTTTCTTACAGCCCACCCAGAAAATAAACGGCAGAGCATCAGTAAAAACAAACATCTGTTATTTAAAATGTTTGAGGTTTCCTTCCTTTCGCTTTGGAAATTTTGGATTTTTAAAAATTGAACCCAGAAGGCATTCCTGAATTTGATCTCTGAAGGAAATTCAGAAAAAAATGAGTTGAAGCAATGGATCTGGATCCAGTCTGTCTCTCTCACCTCTCACCAAATAAAACTTGCCCACTAAAGAACTGGGCAGCAAAGGAAAGTTTCAGATGCAATTCAATAGGAAGAAAGATCTTGGAAGAAACCTCCTCCAATCTAACCGAGTACATCAATTTTTCCTTAAAGAATGCTCAGGCATCATCTTGATCAGCCAACATAGCTATTGTCACAACTGCTGTTAAATCCTTTGGTAGGATGGGTGGTACATATTTAGTAGAGGGATAGAAAGTGCTGAAAATTGTTTAAAAGAAGTAAATTCTCTTTTTGCTTTTGATGTGAGATTCCTAAATTTGTTGAGTCCCCAGAAAAATGAGAAACTTAAGATGTTAAAATTTTAGTCCAGCTTTCTCAGCACTTTGAGTGCTAATTTATACATTATAACCCTGAAAGAATTCCATTGTTTCTCTCAACTTTACGCTTTAAAAGACTGGACTGTGTCCAAGGGTATACCAAGTGGGTTGTGCTCTACAAAAGTCACATTTTTTGAACTGTCAGTAGAAAGCAGGGAGGCACACAGTCTCAGCTCCACCCAGCTCAGGCCTGACCTCACTGGAGTGGCTGCTTAGGAGGCTGGCCAGAGGCCAGCACACTAGAGGAAAGGGGCCTATCTGATATGCCTGAGAAAAGCTAGGAAGAGCATCACCTAGAAAGCAGGGTGAGACCCAAAAATTGCTTCATGCCCAGTAGACCAAAAAACTGGAAGAACCGATATAAGAAACTCCAAATGGTGGATCAAGGGCCACAGTGAAGAAACTACCCTCTGGCTGTGAAGGAACAAATACACCATTTGCAAGGGATGATTAAACAGAAACTGGATAGGAATCTGTGGGGGCAGGGCCGATTAAGAAACTTCCAATAAGTTATATGAACTCATTCCCACTCCAACCCCTGGCATTATCTTTTGCAATTTGCTGTAACATGTTGGAGGCAAAGATCACTGCCTGGGTGTTTCCATGAGCCTGGCCTCACCTAAAACACACAACATAAAACTTCACTCCTGGAGACTGAAACTCAAGCTTCTGGGGAAAAATACCCGCAACAACAGCAAACCTCTTAACGGGAAAGGCTACCTCCCAAGTAAGGCTGAGGCAGGCTGCCAGGTGCATACTGGCCGATAACGAAAAGCGGTTTCGCCAAGGCCCTACAGATCTAATTATCTGCCCTCACCCGCAATTCAGTCAAGAAACCTCTCCTGCAGACTGGCGGCCAGTCCAGGTGTGACTCACTTCCTCTTGGAAAATGCCCTCTGAGATGGCACAGTTCTCCTTTTCCTTCAGGGAGTGTTCTGTCCAAATCATCCACCGAGAGTATCTGCAACCGGCCACACCCACATGGTCTCACAGCTGAGTCACAGGCCTCAGACCACTAGGAGAATCCTGGAGCCCTTTGTGCTAACCACGCCCTGCAGAAGCTCTCGCAGGGACAGAACCGGGTGGGGGCGGAAGGCGGGGTGGGCTTAATGCATCCCAGAATCTGGCTTAGGGCTCCCCTGTGCTGGCCTGGCTTGGAGCGCTCTGCATTCCACCCCCAGCCAACAAGGCAGAACTCCTGGTTCCACTTAGGTAGAGCTGGACCAAGGCTGGACAGGGCAGCAGTGTCCACGGCTAGGGGCAGCGCCATTCCTTCGGCCAAAGCACAGGTGGTGAACCAAGTACCAATGGCACGTCTGTCTGTCTCACTGCGCCGGGCCAAATTAATCTATGATTGGAAGATCCTTCATCAAGACTGCTCTTCCTCCATCTCTTTCTGGTTCCACTTATTAAGATAGCAGGGGAACCCTTTCAGCAGAGAAACCACTTCACACAGGGCCCTCTCCCACACATCCCAGCCAAACTGCTTTAGAAAGAAACAAGTGGACCTCCCGCCCTCGGCAGGAAGACCCTTCCCGTCGAGCAGACAACAGGAAGCCCCAACCTGAAACGCCTGTTTGGCCGAGGGACTAAGGGGTACGGAAGGGACGCCCCCAGCTGCCTACTTGTCCTACCCGCGCCCGGTTGGGCCGTCCAGCCGGGACGACGTACGAACATGCAGACCCGGCCTGCGGGCGGAACCCACCAAGAAACACGCCAGCCAGGGCAGGGGCGTGCAGGAGGGGTTCGGTAACCCGAGAGACGAGTGGGAAAGCAGGAAAGGTGGGAGTAAAGCAAGGCAAACATAAAGTGAGGAGGGAAGAGGTTCAGGGGCTCACCACGGTCCCCTCCTAAAGAACAAGTGTCCCCTCCTCTGGTCCGCGTGGGTCTGGGGGTGGCCGCGCCCGGGCCGGGAAGGGGCGCTGCTGGCCTCGTCTGGGTGTGGCCTGGAGCACTATGCAGTGGATTCCCCACCAGCCGCTCCCCACCCAGCTCCGCGGTGCCCGGGACGCCCCGCGAAGCCGGGTGCGGGGGTTTCCCCGGGCAGCAGGTCCGGGGCTGGGGACTACTCAGGAGGGGCGCGTGGGCCGCGCGGAGCTCACCTTGGCCGAGGCGCGGCGGACGCTGGGCGAGCTGGACGCGGGGCGGCGAGGCGAGCGCGGCTGGCTGTGCGCCTTCCTTAGTACGTGCGGCGGGTGGGGAGAGGGAGGTGGCGCGGGAGCGGGTGGAGCCTGGCGGGCGCTCGGCAGGGCGCTCCCCAGCCCTGTCTCCTCCCCTTCTTCCTGCCCCCTACTCCCCCAACCCCGGGCGCGCGGCCCACGCCCTGCCCTCGCTACCGGACCAGCCTCGCTGAGGCCTCGCCCGCCCCAGACAGAGCGTTCTTGTAAACTTCTCTTCAGTAGGAACGGTCCTGCTCTTGAATATTTCAGGGCATCCCCACCCTGGGCCTGCCCTTCCTCTCGGGTTTGGTTTTAGGAAGTGTAGAAATCAAAGAACCCGGCAGTCCTGCGGGTGGGGCACGCTGGCGCAGAACCAGAGGTAACCGGCTCTGTGGGCACCTACGAGTCTAGGACTTACTTGCTGGATGACCCTGCAGGGAGTTGCACGTGGAGTCCTATCAACCTCAGAGGCACTATCAGATTAGCCCTAGGAGGTCCGTCCGGGGGTCTCGGCGGCCTGCACCCGTGGCGGGGCGGCACCTCCCCAGAAGCCGGGCTCCCGGCCCCGCCGGCCCGCGAGGTGCCGCAGGGAGGGTGCGGTTTGGCTTGTCAGCACCCAGAGCGTCACAAACCCTTTGTTGAACAGGGGATTTACCCCTCTTGTGGCTTCACTTGATCAATAGTTCAGTTTCAGTGTGGCTAATAGTGGTAAAAACTGGCCGGGCGCGGTGGCTCACGCCTGTAATCCCAGCACTTTGGGAGGCCGAGGCGGGCAGATCACCTCAGGTCAGGAGTTCAAGACCAGCCTGGCCAACATGGTGAAACCTTGTCTCTACTGATAAAAAAATTAGCCGAGAGTGGTGGTGCGCGCCACCAGGAGACTGAGGCATGAGAATCGCTTGAACCCGTGAGACAGAGGTTGCAGTGAGCCGAGATCGCACCACCGCACTCCAGCCTGGGCGACAGAGTGAGACTCTGTCTCAAAAAAAAAGTTAAAAACTAAGTTTCCAAGGCATTATGCTGTGGTCCTTAAAAGTCCTTTAGAATAATTTTCTGGAATAAATTAAGAGAAAACCTAAGTGTTTCCTAGGGGATGCTTACCAACTCCTCGCCCCTCCCCCTCACTCCCTTTTATTTTAATTGTGACTTAGGGTTAAATACAAACTACTAGCAGCTGTTGGTGGAAAAGAGCCCAATGCCAAACTCTGGGGTTTTCCTTTGTTCCCACGGGAGGCCTTGGGAGGAATGAGTGATCCCAAAGGAATGAGCAGACTTGGGGAATCCTCCAAGTGCCACCTCTGACTAATCTTGGCTGTTGCCAGGAAAACCCAACTTGGATTTCAGCTATTACTTTCCCTGCGATCCTGGTGCTGACTATTCAAGGGGACAGCTCTTCGAGATCTTCCTGTATACAGTACTTCACAGTCCCCAGGTCACAGTCACCAGTGGAGGAAATCTTGAATCCCTTTTGTTGCAGGGATTGCAGTGCGACTGGGTTTAGAATGGGAATGCATGGGTTTGCATACCCCTACTCATCTAATTTCTTCATCTGGTCCACAGACCTTAGGAGTGCTTTAGTGTGTGTGGTAGGCCTGGGAATTGAGGGATCTCTTCCTTTGAAGAGTTCCAAGTATTGGGAGTTAGATAAGCAAACAATTAAAATCCAGTGTGCTCAGTGAATGGTAGAGGATACTATGGATACTAGGAGAACACTGAGGAGGGGCTTCCAAGTCCTCTTGGAGTGGTCACAGGATAATTTCTGCAGGAAGCAACATTGGGTAGAAATTTGAAAACAACAATAACACTTATTGTAACTTTTTAATCTGTACAAAGATTTCATTCTTAGAAGACTTGGAAAATATATAATGTATAAAAAATGATTTATAAATACATGAGCCAAAGATAAACATTTTCATATTTCTTTCTAGTCTTTTTATGCATACGTAACAAATATTTGCATAATTGTGATCATACTGATTATAAAATTAAGTACAGTCATTCACTGCATAACAATGTTTGAGCCAGTGATGGATCATGCATTCAATAGTGGTCCCATAAGATCATAATAGAGCTAAAAAATTCCATTTGCCTAGTGACCTTGTAGCTGTCTAGCACAGTACTTTACTCATGTGTTGTGGTGATGCTGGTGTAAACAAACTACTGTGCTGCCAGTTGTATAAAAATAGAGCACATACCAATTATATGTAGTATGCAATACTTGGTAATGACTATGTTACTGCTTTATGTATTTACTACATTATACTTTTCATCATTATATTAGAGTGTATTCCTTCTACTTATTAAAAAAAACAGTAAAACTTAAAAAAAAAGTTTTAAAAACAGCCTCAGGCAGGTCTTTCAGGAGGTATTCCAGAAGAAGGCATTGTTATCATAGGAGATGTGTGTTGCCCCAAAGACCTTTCAGTGGACAAGATGTGGAAGTGAAAGACAGTGATATTGATGATCCTGACCCTGTGCAGGCATAGGCTAATACATGTGTTTGTGTCTTAGTTTTGTGTGTGTGTGTGTCTTAGTTTTTAACAAAAAACTTAAAAAATAAAAAAACAAAAATTTTAAAGATAGAAAAACCTTACAGAAGAAGGATATAAAGAAAGAAAACATTTTCTACAGCTGTACAATGTGTGCTTTAAGCTAAGTGCTATTACAAAAGAGTCAAACATTTAAAGAATTTACAAGTTAGGCTGGGTGCGGTGGCTCACACCTGTAATCTCAGCACTTTGGGAGGCCCAGGCGGGCGGATCACGAGGTCAAGAGGTCAAGACCATCCTGGCCAACATGGGGAAACCCCGTTTCTACGGAGAAAGAACTAGCCAGGCGTGGTGGCACGTGCCTGTAGTCCCAGCTACTTGGGAGGCTGAGGCAGGAGAATCGCTTGAACCCAGGAGGAGGAGGTTGCAGTGAGCCGAGGTTGCACCAGTGCACTCCAGCCTGGAGACACAGCGAGACTCCATCTCAAAAAAAAAAAAAGCAGAAAAAAGAATTTCCAAGGTTATAACATAAATTTATAGTAATCTAAGGTTAATTTATTATTATTATTTTGGTTTTTTGAGACAGGGGCTTCCTCTGTCACCCAGGCTAGAGCGCAGCAGTATAATCTCGGTTCACTGCAACCTCCGCCTCCCGGGTTCAAGTGCTTCTTGTCCCTCAGCCACTGGAGTAGCTGGGATTACAGGCATATCCCACAGCGCCTGGCTAATTTCTGTTTTTTTAGTAGAGATGGGGTTTCACCATGTTGGCCGGGCTGGTCTCAAACTCTTGGCCTCATGTGATTCACTCATCTTGTCCTCCCAAAGTGCTGGGATTATAGGCATTAGCCACTGCATCTGACCAGGTTATTTTATTATTGATAAAAGAAAAACTGTTTTAAACATAGTGTAACCTTAAGTGTACAGTGTTTCTAAAGTCTACAGTAATGTACAGTAATGTCCTAGGCCCTTACATTCACTCACTACTCACTCACTGACTCACCCAGAGCAACTTCCAGTCCTGCAAGTTCCATTCATGGTAAGTGTCCTATCTGTACAGCATTTTAAATCTTTTATACCATATTTTTACTGCACTTTTTCCATGTTTAGGTACACACATACTTACCATTGTGTTATAATTGCCTACAGTATGCTATTCAGGGTTGTACCGGTAGTAGGAGCCCTCGACTGTACCATACAGCCTAGATGTGTAGTAGACTATACCATCTAGGTTTGTACAAGTACCTTCTATGATGATTGCAGGATGAAATCGTGTAAGGACACATTTCTCAGAATGTATCTTCATCATTAAGTGACATCTGACTGTTTCTATTTTTATCCCATACTCTTTCCTTTTGTTCTTACTCTTTCCTATGTTACTAAATATTTATCAAGAACATGTGTTTATTCATTTACTGATTCTTTTCACCTTTTTATTTGACAAGTAACTGTTCAACTGTACTGTACTGTGGCTTCTCTCTTCTCTCTTCTCCAATCTGCCAGCAGGGCTCTGAGGCCTGAGTCATCTCCAAGAGGATGCTGCAGGGTTTCTAAGACATTGTGCTAAGTACTGGGAATACAGTGGTGAAAATGGTCAGCACATCTTGCTCTTCCTGTTCTCATGTGGTTTCTTAATGACTCTATGTACTGGCAGGTCCATAAAGCTTCAAGTATCAGCCATGCTTATAGTCTCTCTAGGAAAAGGGGTCCTAGGTAGTTCTTTCTCCAGGAAGTAGTTATACCTTGTCAACCACATGCATACAGCGAAGCCAGCTCTGCTTCCCTAGTGACAGCTGATGGCACCAGGGACCAGTGCCTAAGCCCGAGCTGCCCAGCAAGGATAGTGTCCTAGCAGGAGGGTAGCCAACTGAATGGCCATTGGAGGAATGAGAGCAGAGGCCCCATCCATGTGATCTCTGAAATGATGAGAAGGCAATGTTCAAATCTTCTACCAGGGCTGAGGTAGGTTCCAATGTACGAAATGCTGGGAGCTGGAGAGATTGATCCACTAGTTAGGCAGTACTAGGTATTTTACCACTTCTCCATGTGGCACAGCCACAAAATCCTGTTACCTTGTGGTTCTCAACTTTTTTGGGTTTGTGGCTATGGCACAGAAGGTGGGCTATCTACCAGAAATGTGTGTTCCTCTTTTCATGGTGTAGAGTTTTGGCCGCTCAGCTAGGGATTGTATTCCTACCACCTCATGCCCCTAGGTAGAACTATGTGACTAGCCACCAACACAATGGGACTGGAAGTGATATGTGTCACTTGCAGGCCAAGGCAGTAAAGAGGTGACTTTTCCATATTCTTTCTCTCCACCTGCCAGAACTCCAAGGTTCTAAGGATGGAAGAGTCGTAGTTGGAAAGAGCCTGGGTACCTGAATCACCGTATGGAGGAAAATCACTTGCTGAGCAGCAACATCCTCATTGGACTAGCTATGTGGGTGAGAAAGAACCTTGGAATTTGAGTATTTATTTGCTACAGCATAACCTTAACAAAGTGCTAGTATTGAGTGCTAGTATTTTTGGCAGCACATTTGAAAGGATTAATTTGCATGTGTAGTAATTACACTATTAAACTGACAACACCTCAGCATAGTGTCATTGTTTGAGTAGAACTACTTGCTGCCCTGGTCACTCTCTTAGATACTCATGAAGCAAAGTTCTCACAGGTCTTAGCAAATGCATAGTGTCGTTGTTTCTTGATGTGTATCAAGCTGTGCCCTGTACCACATGGAAGCCTGTGAAAACCCAGCTCAACATTCTGTCTGCCCAGATACCACGTCAACAGCATGAATCATAGTTGTAAAAACTTTACCTACCAATTGCAATGCCTTGGGAAGGAGTCTCAGCACTTCTTCCTGCCTCCTCGGTTGAGAATCACTGATTTGCAGTAATCTGGTCAAGACATTTTGCTGGCAATCCAAAAAGGAAGACAAATCAACCAACCCAGGTATGGTTGTATTAGTAGCCCCCAAATAGGGAAATACTATAATTTGTTAAACGTTTCCCATATTTTTTTTTTTTTTTTTTTTTTTTTTTTTTTTTTGAGACGGAGTCTTGCTGTGCCCCAGGCTGGAGTGCAGTGGCGCACGATCTCGGCTCACTGCAAGCTCCGCCCCGCCGGTTTCACGCCATTCTCCTGCCTCAGCCTCCCAAGTAGCTGGGACTACAGGCGCCCGCCACCTCACCCGGCTAATTTTCTTGTATTTTTAGTAGAGACGGGGTTTCACCGGGTTAGCCAGGATGGTCTCGATCTCCTGACCTCGTGATCCGCCCATCTCGGCCTCCCAAAGTGCTGGGATTACAGGCTTGAGCCACCGCGCCCGGCCCCTCCCATATTTTTTGAACACTAACTTTTTACTGTCAAAACTAACTATATGTCAAAGACTACTTTTGAATAAATATATCTGCCCACATGTTTGTTTCCTTATGATATGTTTCTATCAGGAGCTATCTTTATTCATTTATTTATGTGGATTTTAAGGGACAAGTAGGAATAAGCCCCATTCTGTGGGGGCAGACAGGAGGGAAAGGCATGTGCCTGATGGAGTTGTGAGGTACTATGTCTGTGCCAGGAACTGCCCACAATTCTGCATGAGGAGAGTGCAGCGTCCTTTAGAGCCTTGGATGAGGATGAGTCTTGAGAGAAGGTGTCTTTCCTGGGGTGCCTGAGATATTCTGCTAAGGAGTTTCCTAAGGTAATAGGAGCCGCTGAAGAATGTGAAAAAGGGCATTATTAGCGGCATGGCTCTGGGCAATTGATTTCACCACTATGAACCTGGGTCTCCACCTATCTTCTGGGGTGATGGAAAAGACTGAACCATCTAATGAACATGAAGCCATCCAGCTCAGCAAGCAGCAGGTTCTGGAAAGCTGATCCCCGCCTCCTCTGTGTGATCTCCCACCCTGTGGAGGGGCAGTTGTAAGGAAGCCAAACAGGGCTCTTCTGTCGCCCAGGGTTTCTAGTGTGTGTGATTCGTGAACGTCTTTGAGCAGACTTCCATCTAGGGGACAGGGAGGACTCCACCGAGGCTGTGCTCGCTGTGCTCACATATCTCTTGGAGCTGCAAAAGCTGAAGGAGTGTAGATTTTTAATTTTTTTTTTAAAAACATAGGAGAGCTCTTAGATTGGGGTTGAAAACCACCTGTCTTTTTCTACAGGTGAGCTGCAAATTCTCACAATTATAATCTATCAAATATTTACTGCATACCTGCTAATTTCTGGCATGTTATGGGTCCTGGAGATATGTCAATGACGAAGACAAATTTCTGCACTCACAGGCCTTACATTATAGTGGGAAATGATGCAGGCAACCCCCAAAGGGGAGCTTAGCCCACTGGGTTCTTGGCTTTGGCCAGGAAATTCAAGGGCAAGCCAGAGGTAGAAGAAAACAGCTTTAGTGAAGAGGCAGTGTTACAGCTCCATGACTACTCCTACAGAGCAGGGCTACCCAGTAGCCAGAGAGCAGCAGCTAAGGGCAGTTTTGCAGTCATATTTATATAACCCACTTTTAATTGCATGCAGATTAAGGGGTGGTTTATGCAGAAATTTCTAGGGAAGAGGTAGTAGCTTTTGGGTCATTGGGTCATTGCCATGGAAAGGGGTGGTAACTGCCCGGGTATTGCCATGGCACACTAATGGGTGTGTCTGATTGAAAGCTGCTTTTGCCTAAGCCCTGTTTTAGCGAGTCCTCAGTCTGGTCTGGTGTCTGAGCTCTGCCTCTGGCATCGAGTCCCACCTCCTACCTCAGGAAGGCAAATAAAATAGAAAGAGGGGGAAATGAAACTAATACAAAAATTTGGTAAGTTTGTAATGAGTGGCAACATGGGAAATCAAGAATCTGAGTGAGAGAATTGAAGGGACCCATTTTAGGTAGGAAATCAGGAAAGGCTTCTCTGAGCAGGGGATACATAAACCCAGACTTAGAGATGGAAGAGAAACTAGGATTGCAAATAAAGGAGGGATGGGAGGAAGTGTCCCAAGGGGAGGGAAAAGCCCATGCAAAGGCCCAGAGATGAGGAGAAGCTGGGTCTGTTAGAGGAATTGAAAAACCACCAGTGTGTCTGAAGCAAGGCGGGTGTGACATGGGATGAGGCCGAGAGGGAGTACAGCTGAGCTACAGGGATCTGGTCAACACTTTTTGTTGGTAATGGAAAAAATAAAACAACTATGCCATATAGTGGTTATAAGTGCAGGCTCTGGAGTTTCAGACAGGCTTGGGAGGAAATCACATTTTCTCTGCCCATTAGCTGTGTGATCTTGGACATGTCGTTTTCCAAGGAGGAGATGACTTACTCTGCACCTTCAGTGAAGTGATCTGGCACTGGAGGAGAACTCTGCAAGACGTGACCTGCTGTGGTCTGCCAGACTGATAAGGTGTGTTTCTCCTTTCTTCATTAAAACTTGAGAGCAAGTGGTGTTCCAGGAAACTATTCGGATGCTGTGTCAAAGGGAAACAGTTACTGAAGCCACATATACTCTTTGTTCATTGATGATACTGGAATGTGGCTGGGGAGGGCTCAGACCCACAGAAATTGGACTCTGTGGGGCCCCAGGGATTCAAACCCCTTGTGAAATGCTGGCTGCTTGGTATGAACTGATGCCTCAACAATGTTAGCAGCAGCTAGCTCTGGGGTTTCTGGGCAGTCCTATTGGCTAGAAGCTGGGGAGGCTGCTGTGAGGCTTTCTGGAAATATTAAAATGGACAATTTACTGGGAAAGGGTGTGTTCTTGCTTTGTAGCTAATGCTGTGGGACCCTCTGGTGGCCACAGTGGGAGTAGCTTGGCAGTGGGGTTTTGCTTTCTCTTAAGTGGCCCAGGCAGGAAGCCTTGGCTGGAAACCAGAGGATTGAATATGGGACTGGAAAGATTACCCTGTTGGCTTGAGATGGAGGCTGTGATTTAGGTTGATATCCTACCCCATTTTCTCTTGCTTTTGGCAGCATTTCTCTGGGCTTCAGCAGTGAGAAAAGTAATGCTCTTTGTACAATATAACAACAACAAAAAAAAGGTGAAAATAAGATGTTAAGTTGAACTAGTGTCTGGTACCATATGGACCAAAACCTCAGTTTGGGCATGGGATTCCACCAGTTTTATTGGTTGACTTTTAAGTGAATTCATTCTAACAGCTTTGAGCACAGATATTCTGAAAGTCAAAGTGCTTAGCTGTTGGAGGTTGTACTGGCTGGTAATTAGTGGGGCATCTGTGAGGTCTTATATCATGTGACCAACGTATGGTCATATGACCAACATGTGGTCATATGATATAAGAACACAAATGGGCCGGACGCGGTGGCTCATGCCTGTAATCCCAGCACTTTTGGAGGCCAAGGCAGGCGGATCACCTGAGGTCAGGAGTTCAAGACCAGCCTGACAAACATAGTGAAACCCTGTCTCTACTAAAAATACAAAATTAGCCTGGTGTCGTGGCGCATGCCTATAGTCCCAGCTACTTGGGAGGCTGAGGCAGGAGAATCACTTGAACCCAGGAGGTGGAGGTTGCGATGAGCCAACATCATACCACTGCACTCCAACCTGGGTGACAGAGCGAGACTCCATCAAAAACAAAAAACAAAAAACAAATAAAACAAATGTACTCCAAGTCTTCTAGTTAAAAATTAACACAATAATTTTATATTTTACAAAGTTCTGTCTCATATGTTATCTTATTTGTTTCTTATTATCACTCCAAGAAATGTTTTAGGTGGATTAGTGCTATGATTATAGTAATAATTTATTGTGGTTGACGTATATTATCTGTAAAGCTGACAAAAGCCCTGTGAAATAGATACCCAGTCTGTTTTCAGATGTGGAAAGGAAGCTCAGAGAGGCTACATCACTTCCCTAAGGGCGTTGATATAGTCCTATTGGAACCCAGATAAGCTTAGTCCCAAAGCCTCCCCTCTTGCCACCACCCCACTCTGCCTTACTCTTGGTAGAACCACAGCGATGACAGCTGCTTGGGAACATAACCACAATCTGGGCAGGAACATGAGAAGTGTTCACAGCCAGCGCTGAGGGGAGGTAGCGTGTGTGGCCAGTGCTGCACGGGGGACTTCAGAACAGCAGGCTCCCGCTTGCTGGATCCTTAAGAATAACTTCATGGGTGACATAGGATTTGAAGTGAGCTTTGCAGGTTGGGTCAGATTTAATAGGCTTGACTGAGCATATGGGACAGGAGCTGAGAGAAGAGCAGTCCTGAGGGAGGAGTAACACGAGGGAAGATGCCGCAGGGAGTATGCACAGGACACACTAGAGGAACAGCAAGAGTGGCTAGAAAGGGGGATTGGGTGAGGGATGAGGGCTAGATTATTGATGCTTTTGAATTGCAGGCTAAAAACTTAAATGGTAGACACAGTGAAATCATAGAGGGAGGAACCATGGCCAGCTGTGGAGGAGGGAGCAGCTGTGATGTGAGAATGGGGTGGAGTTGGGAGAAAATGAGGGCCAGGAGATGAGGGAGGCCCGCCCTGGAATGATGGTGGCAAGGGTGGATGAGAAGGTATAGATTTGAGAGAAAGAACAGGAAGAATCTGCAGGCTGCTGCTACTGAGCTCCACAGGGAGAGGAAGGAGCAGAACTGCCTAGCAGTTTCCAGACCTGGACACCTTGTGCTCTGATGCCTGCCAAATGCAGGGAGGAGCACTGGTTTGGGAAGGAAGGTGCAGACGAAGCTGCCAAGCTGCCAAGCTGCTGGTGGGGTTTCTTAGGTGAAAACAACCTGCTTTGTGATTAGTCTTAAATTGTTTGCCCCACCCCTGACATGGTGACGTGCAAGGAAGAGTGTGTAGACACTGGTCCTCTCTGTTGTCAGTTCATAGATAACTCTTTCCTGAGCAACACTCTATGGCTCCCTGCACAGCTTACAGTCAGGCTGGAACTCTGGCAGGATGCCTGGCTTCAGCATAGTTTCCCCAGCCAGGCTCAGCCATCTAGTGATGGGGGCATTAGACTGGGAGTCTGTCATTTGGCTGTAGCTGCTGGGCTGGGTGCTGTGGGGAACGCACAGATGAAGGCAGCACGGTCCTTGTGTTTGAGGAATTCACACTCCAGGCGAGGAGACAAGTCGTGATGGAAGGCAGTGAAAGGAGGCCAGAAGGTAGACGTACCGGCTGGGGACAGATTGGAGAACCAGACAGCTGCTAGGTTTTGGCCAGATGTGATTTCCACCATGAAGCTTCCCCAACCTCACCTACACCAGGGTTGGGTGTGGCTCCCTTGGCCTCTCATGGCTCTTATCATAGAGTAGGGAAATTGCCTATCTGCTCATTTGTCTCCCTTGATGCTTGTTGGGGAGAGATTTCTCTTGGTGTGTTGTGTGTTCTGAGCAGAGTATGCTCTCAGTGGATTTTGGCAGGAACCATAAATCAGTAATCAACACAGGATGATAAAAAAGAGTGGTCCTGAGGCATCTGAGGAAGGGAAAAGTGCAACGATGGAAATATCCCTATAGCCCACGTCAGCTTGAGCATGCTCAGTTTCTCTTTTTTGAAAAACATGACTTAAAATGTATCATCTATTCCAGCAAAGAAATGAGTTAAAATGTTTTAAAACACATTCAAACTTTTTGGCTTAATCTGTTCTTAAACCATAACAGTAAATACATTATCTGTGACGATTGTAAAGTTCTATTCCTGATAGAAAAGCTTCCTGGTATGAGACACCTGTCCATATTTTTTCTTGTTACTATTTCATGGTGGCAGCTATGGTGAAGTGGAAAGCAGATTAGAGAATTGATTTGAGCTCTGGTTCTCCCATTCATTAGCTTTGTGACCTAAGGCAAGTCACCTAACCTCACTGCACCTATTTCTTCATATTCAAAGTGAATATTAATATATGTATATATATATAATAACAACTATTTGAGAAACCCATTATATTTTACAAATCCATTTTTTTTGTATACAGATGTTCCGCAGCTTATTTTGGGGTTATGTCCAGGTAAACTCATCATAAGTTGAAAGTATCGTAAATTGAAAATTCAGCCCAGAGACTTTTTGGTAAAGAATCACCAATACTTAAAGTCTGAAACTTTGTGGTTGTGTATTGCTTTTGCAGCATCAGAAAGTCAAAAAGTCTTCATTAAGTTGAACCATTGTAGGTTAGGGATTGTCTGTATTTATTCAGGTACTTGCTGAGTGCCAACTGTATGCCTGGCACTACCTAAACACTGTGGATACAGAAATAAAGATACAGTCCCTGCCTTTGGGAATCTCAGTCTAACAGGGCAGGCAGACAAATAAAGCAACACTTACTTATTATCATGGCCGGGATGACTCTGATTGTTGCTGGAGTGCAGAACAGAAAGCAGAGATATCTGGACCTGAGTGGGTGTTAGGGAGGCTTCCTGGAGGAGGAGGTACTTAAAGATAATCTTGATGGATAAGTAAGAGCCAGTCAAGGAAGGTGAGGAAAATGAAGTAAGGGAGAAGCCCCTGGAGCAATACAGATGATTTGGAGGTTTGTAGGTGTGTGGGGTATGTGTTCGGAGGCTGCTGGAGATCAGGACATGGAAACCACAGAGGGCCAGATCACTAAGAGCCTCCGATGCCGAGTAAAGACATTTGAGCCTTTTTTTGAGTATGGTGAGGAGACATCGAAAGTTTAACACTTATATATTTATATTTCTGATTATGAAGTTAATGAGTGTCCACTGAGAGAAAAATGAAAAATACAGAAACATATAAAGAAAAAAAGGATATCCAGAGACAACCATTGTGCATATTTTGGTAAATACACTTGATGACATATCTATAGCCCTGTAACTCCATAGCTATATATATGGCTATGTCTAGATCACCTAATATCTATCTATCTGTATATAGATGTAACTAGACATCCTGGCTACTTAAGGCGTAGTCTGAAGTGACATGGTTCACCTGCCGGTATAATGGTTTAAAAGGCTGGCCACTTTTGAAAGCCCCTCATGTCTCTCATTCCTGTATCTTCTAGGATTAAAAATTTATAGGCTACAGTTGAATAATTCTTGGTTACCCAGGACCTTGTGGTGGATGCCTTCTTTCACCGAGCATTCATGGGGTGCCTATAAGGTGCCAGGCCCTACTCTGTGATAGGGATCCCATTGTAAGCAAATCTCAGGTCACTGCCCCATGGAGCCCACCTCTGTAGGGATCAAAAGTGGGCAGAGAGATAGGGGCACGGCCAGTTTGTGTCCTTCCCAGGTGCGTGCCTACTGCATCCTGGGGAACTGGAAGCGAGTGCAAGCAGTGAAATGCTGTGAAGCGTGGCATTAGCTGGGCATGGTGGCATGTGCCTGTGGCCCCAGCTCCTTGGGAGGCTGAGGTGGGAGGATCACCTGAGCTTGGGAAGTTGAGGCTGCAGTGAGCCAAGATAGTGCCACTGCACTCCAGCATGGGTGATACGGTGAGACCTCGTCTTAAAAAAAAAAAAAAAGGCAATTGGATGACTCCAGACCCAGGGCTGAGGCCCCCACCTGCAGCGGGGCAGCTGCTGAGGCAGATGAGGAGCAGCAGGGAAAGTCGTGGCCTGGTGTTCCTTGTCACAGTGCCCCAACTCATTCCTGGGGATGTCCAAACTTGCCCAAAGGCAAAACTCAATGTCTCTGGCTCCAGCCGATTTTGAATGTGTTTCAGAGGAGTATAGAGGGGTTGGGGAGCCCCCTCTCAACCTATGGTAACAGTATATGGTTTAACATTATTGTGTCTCTGTACTATAATTGGTTAGCACGTGGTTATTTATGGAAAATTCTGGTGGTTTAAGCCCACCCACGATGTTCTAGCCTTCACTCAAGTTTGTTTTCCTTCTCTCTCTTCCCTTTCTTCCCTTCCTTTCTTTCCCTCCGTCTGTCCCTTCCTCCCTTCCCTAACCCTTCCTTTCTTCCCTACCTCCTTTTCTTTCCTTCCCCTTCCCCCTTTCCTTTCTTGCCCACTCTGTAATGAAACCTAAGGTTTTTTTTTTTTTTTTCTGGCTTCTGATTCTGTCTCAAAATTTACCAGTCTTTAGGCAGGGACACTGCTTGTGTCTTTAGGCAGGCAGGGAGCTCATCCTATAGCCCTCAGCTCCTCCCAGCCTCCTTCTTCTTTGATCTCTGGGCATCCCTGGGGCAGCTGCTGAGTCTCAGGGGTTCCTAGTCTTCACCGAGTTCTGCCCTGAGATGGTTTCTCCCTGATCTTACCAGAAGCCTGTGCTGTCTGGAGCACTGAGGCTGTCTCGAGCTAACTGATCTGCTCTCTGGATTCCAGGGACACCCACGGGGCCAGAGGTTGAAGGCACGGGTGTTGATATCTCCAACTGTTCTGACTCCAGGTTGGTGCACTTCAACGCCCAGTATTAACCACGCAATAACAGGATGCCACCAAAATTTTGATTTGGGGCTGTTGCATCCTAACTTTAATAAAATGTAATAGATATTATTTTATAGAGTAGTTCTAGGTTTACAGATAAATTGAGCAGATAGTATAGCTCAATTTCTCCCTTGTCCCCTAGCACACAATTTCCTCTATCATCAGTATTGTGCATTAGTGTGATACATTTTTACAATGATTAATCAATAGTGATACATTATTATTAACTAAACTCCATAGTTTATATTAGGGTTCATTCTTTGAGTTTTACGGTTCTATGGGTTTTGACAATCACCTAATGTCATGAATCCCCAGTACAGTATCACACAGAATAGTTTCACTGCTGAAAACCTCCTTGTGTTCAACTCAATTCATCCCTCCTCCACGCTGGGCAATCACTAATCATTTCACTATCTCTACCATTTTGACTTTCCTGGAATGTCCTAGTGTTCGAATCATACAGTGTATAGAGTTTTTAGACTAGTTTCTTCCTAGCATTATGTATTTAAAGTTCCTCCATGTTTTTTCATGGCTTGATAGCTCATTTCTTTTTATCACTGAATAATATTCTATTGTATAGATAGATATACCACAGTTTGTTTAGCCATTCGCTTAGTGAAGGACATTTTGGTTACTTCCAGTTTTTGACAAGTATGAGTAAAACTGTTTTAAATACTTGGATGTGAGTTTTTGAGTAAACAAACATGTTTTCACATGACTTCGGTAAATACCTAAAACTGCCATTGCTGGATTGTATGGCAAGACCATGTTTAGCTTTGTAAAAAAAACCTGCCAAACTGTTTTCCAAAGTGACTACCATTTTGCATTTCCACTAGCAATGAATGAGAGTTCCTGTTGCTCTGCATCTTTGACAGCCTTTGGTATGGTCCCTTCTTTGGATTTTAGCCATTCTATTAGGTGTATAGTAGTATCTCATTGTTTTAATACGTAATTTCCTAGTAACAAATGATTTTGAGCATCTTTTTCATATGCTTATTTGCCATTCATATATCTTTTTCGGTGAAGTGTCCAGATCTTTTGCCTATTTTTAAATTGGGTTGTTTGCTTTTTTATGATTGAGTTTTAAGAGTTCTTTATCTATTTTGGACACCAGTCTTTCATCAAATATGTATTTTACAAATATTTTTACTATAAATTGTTTATCATTCTCCTAACAGTGTCTTTCACAAAGCAGAAGCTTTTAATTTTAATGAAGTTCAACTTATCAATTTTTTGTTTCCTGGATTGTGCTTTTGGCATTGTATCTAAGAAGTCATCACCAAACCCAAAGTCACCTAGATTTTCCCCTATGTTATTGTCTAGGAGTTTTACAGTTTTTTTTTTTTTTTTTTTTTTTTTTTTTTTGAGACAGAGTCTTGCTTTGTCACCCAGGCTGGAGTGCAGTGGTGAGATCTCGGCTCACTGCAATCTCTGCCTCCTGGGTTCAAGCAGTTTTCCTGCCTCAGCCTCCTGAGTAGCTAGGATTACAGGTGTGCACCAACATGCCCAGCTAATTTTTGTATTTTTAGTAGAGACGGGGTTTCACCATGTTGGCCAGGCTAATCTTGAACTCCTGATCTTGTGATCTGCCCGCCTTGGACTCCCAAAGTGCTGGGATTACAAGCATTAGCCACCGTGCCTGGCCCGAGTCTTACAGTTTTGCACCTTACATTCAGGTGTAAGATCCATTTTGTGAAAGGTATAAAATCTGTGCCTAGATTTATTTATTTTTCGCATGTGGATGTCTAGTCATTCTAGCACCATTTGTTGAAAAGACTATCCCTGCCCTGTTAAATGGCCTTTGTGCCTTTCTCAAAGATCAGTTGACTATTTATGTAGGTCTATTTCTGAACTTTGTATTCTTTTCCAGTGACCTATTTGTCTGTTTTTTCTTTCTTCACCAATTCCACACAGTTGTGGTTACTCTAGCTTTATAATTAGTACTGAAGTCGGCAGTGTCAGTTCTCTGGGGATTTTTCTGCTCTTTACTATGAGAACCTGGTTGGGCTCCTGGTGGTAAAATTTAGAAAAGTGTGAGATCCCCCTAAGTCTGGGCCCCAAGGAGTTTTTAATGCTCAAACCAGGTCACCCTCAGCTTCTAGTAAACTGTTAGTACCATTTCTGTGCTCTTCCCAGTTGCTGGCTTCAGCATCTTCTCTTCCTGCTAACCTCTGATTCCTTGTATTTGCCTGTCTTTTTAGTTTTCAGGGTGGCAATTTGCCCTGTGACCTCTCCTCTAGTCCCTCTAAGAAGGGTTGATCATTTTCAGTTTGTTCAGCTTTTTTCTTATTGTGAGGACAAATGGTTACTTCCTAACTTTTTACATGTTGGAGTAGAAACCGGAAATTTCATTTAAAAAAGCACTTGTAATAAAAGTCACTAATTGTAAATGTAGAATTTAATCATTTAAGTAGATATATAGAATTTTGCAGCCATCACCTCAATCCCCTCTTAGAATACATTTCTTACCTTCCCAAATTCCCCCAGAGCCTCCTTGTAGTCATTTTCTAATCCCTGGTCACCATGACGGAGCCTGAACGAAATAAAAATTTGGAAAACAGAAAACATTAAATTTAAACTTTTATTAGATTGGAATTTTATATAATGGACCATTGTCTTACTTTGTGGCAACTAGAAGAGATATTGTATTCTAAGGACTTTCTTTGGGGGAACTTAATAGTAGTCCTGTTTATTGCTCTCCTTGAATGGTTTCATTCGTGCTGGTGACTGATAGTTGCTCTCATACCTTATCTGGTGAGCACAAGTGAAAGAGCTAAAAAAAAATCTTCTATTAGAAATGTAGATGATGACTTTACAGATAATGTTATGTGGAGGTAAGTTTTTTTTTTTTTTTTTGAGACAGAGTTTTGCTCTTGTTGCCCAGGCTGGAGTGCAATGGCGCGATCTTGGCTCACCGCAACCTCTGCCTCCCGGATTCAAGCGATTCTCCTGCTTCAGCCTCCGGAATAGCTGGGATTAGAGGCATGCGCCACCAAGACCCGCTAATTTTGTATTTTTAGTAGAGATGGGGTTTCTACATGTTGGTCCGGCTGGTCTTGAACTCCCAACCTCAGGTGATCCACCTACCTCAGCCTTCCAAAGTGCTGGGATTACAGGCATAAGCCACCATGCCCGGCCAGGAATTAATTTTACCATCTTTTTTCTTTCAGAAATTTGGTTGGTAACATTGAAGAGACACTACTCACCTGCCTGAAATGCCCTTCATTATCTTTTCAGGTTGCAAGGGCTCTGGAACAGCCCTTACAGTACTCACATAAAGGTGAGTATAACATTTCACTGTAGTCCTGTACTTTTTTACTTTTTTGTGCTTACAAGGATTAGCATAAGTATGTGAAAATATAAAATCAAGAGTAGAAGCCAGGCACGGTGACTCATGCCTGTAATCCCAGCACTTTGGGAGGCTGAGGCAGGTGGATCACGAGGTCAGGAGTTCAAGACCAGCCTGGCCAAGATGATAAAACCCCATCTCTACTAAAAATACAAAAAATTAGATGGGTGTGGTGGTGGATGCCTGTAATCTCAGCTACTCGAGAGACTGAGGCAGAGAATTGCTTGAGCCAGGGAGGCAGAGGTTGCAGTGAGCTGGGTTTGTGCCATTGCACTCCAGCCTGGGCGACAGAGTGAGACTCTGTCTCAAAGAAAAAAAGAGTGGAGATATGCATCTGTAACTAGTTTTCTGTTGCTGCCTATTAACACATTATAACAAGTTAGTGGTTTGAAACCACAGAAATCAGGAATGAAATGATTGGGTTCTATGATCAGGGTCTTAGGAGACTGAAATCCAGTTATGGGCTGATTGTGCTGTCATCTAGAGCTCAGGCTACTCTTCCAAGTTCACTACAGATGTATTAGTAGAATTCATCTTCTTGTGGGTGGAGGACTGAGATCCCTTCTTCTGTGCTGGCTCTCAGCCAGGAGACACCCTGACTCCAGAGGCCACCTGCATTCTTTCTCACTTGGTCTTTCCCACCTTCCAACCAACAACAGCTCGTGGAATTCTTCTCAAGCTCCCGTCCTCTGACTTTATCTTCTCCTACCCACTAGAGAAAGCTCTGGCACTTACGGAGTGATGTGATTAGATCTGGCCTACTCAGGAAAGCTCAGCCTTTGTATTAGTATGTTCTTGCAATGCTATAATTAACTACCTGAGACTGGGTAATTTATAAAGAAAAGAGGTTTAATTGGCTCATGGTTCTGTGGACTGTACAGGCTTCTGCTTCTGGGGAGGCCTCAGGAAACTTACAATCATGGCGGAAGGTGAAGCAGGCATGGTCTTCACATGGCTGGCAGGAGAGAGAGAGAGAAGGGGGAAGTGCTACACACTTTTAAACAACCAGAACTCATGGAAACTCTATCATGAAACACCACTTGGGGGGTGGTGCTAAACTATTAGAAACCACCTTCATGACCCAATAACCTCCTGCCAGGCCCCACCTCTAACAGTCAGGATCACAATTCAACATGAGATTTGGGTGGGTACACAGAGCCAAACCATATCACTCTTTAAGGTCATATAACTGCCATGTAACAACATAATCACAGGAATGATGTCTCATCACCGTAGCAGGTTCCAGAGATAAGGGTACAGCATGTTTGGAGACCATTTTAGAAATTCTGCCTATCACAGTTCAACTTTTCATCCCCACACATTCACGTTTCTCCCAGATGCAAAATACGCTTACCCTCTCACCTAAGGTTCCCAAGTCTCATATCATTAATGCATTAGTTCAAAGTGTCATGTAGATCTAATCTGATCAAAAGTTTAAAATCTCATCTAAATCATCTACACCAAGCGTGAATGAGGCTTCTGTCCATTAAGTACAGATTTTTTTTTTTTTTTTTTTGAGGGAGTCTCGCTCTGTTGAGCATGCTGTGCAGCGGCACAACCTTGGCTCGCTGCAACCTCCACCTCCTGGGTTCAAGCAATTCTCCTGCTTTCGCCTCCCGAGAAGCTCGGATTACAGGCATGTGCCACCACATCCAGCTAATTTTTTTTGTATTTTTAGCAGACATGCGGTTTTGCCCTGTTGGCCAGGATGGTCTCGAACTCCTGAGCTCAGGGGATCCGTCCGCCTTGGCCTTCCAAAGTGCTAGGATTACAGGTGTGAGCCACTGCACCTGGCCCAAGTACAAATCCTTGACATAATTCCCTTACCTCTGCTGACCTGTGAAACTGAACAAAGCTTATCTGCCCTCAACGTGCAATGGTGGGACAGTCATAGAATAACAACACTAGTGATTCTTGTTCAAAAAGAGGGAAAGTGGAAGGAACAAAGTCACTGATCCAAAATCATTTTGAAATGGGGCTAAGCAAAATCCAGCAGGAATTTGTTGATTAGGATCCACAGCCTGGAACTAACCCTCTGTGTGTGACGTGGGGCTTTGCCTCTGGGCTCTGCATTTCTATCTTTATTCAAATCATTTTATTTTCCTTCTTCTGGCACTCCTTTGGTTCTTCACCTTTCTCCTTATGGCAGCATCCTCCCCTTAATCCCTGGCGCATCTTCCCTAGCAGAATTGGTCAGATATTGCCCATGTCATGGTCCTGACCATCTCCATGAGGGGCTGTCCTTGTGACCCCCTGCTCCTCTGGGACTCTCTTCGCTGACCTGACCTCTCTCAGTCATGATTGCTTTCAGCTGATCTGGCTGGCTTAGAAGAAAACCTAGGACTGTAGGGTCCCAGAACCAATCTCTGCCCTTCAAGAGAGGAAGAAAGTAACAGGGGTCTTCATCGAGAAATGACCCACATGAGGGCCTGGACTCTTCAGCAGTTACAGCAGAGGAAAGTTTCTGAAAAAGAATGGAGGGGCTGAGATCCCAGGCCGGGAAAGCAGGTTGTGTCAAGCACTATTTAATCCTTATGTGCTCCCTGCCCCAATCTACCAGCCAGCGAAAGACAACTGACCAAGTATAAGTACTAGGACTACAGAACAGTGATAAAGGGTTTGTCCAAGGAAATGCCCTTTTACTATTTTTGTTTTCACAGTGGAAATTGCTATTTTTGATCCAAAGTTTTCTGAAATGCAGCAGTGAGTTCCTGGAGGGTGAGTTAGGTGCTTTGGACAGGGAGGCTGAGGCCAAGGCTTGTGTGGTCAATCTGCTGCCACCATGTGGTGACGGAGCCTGGGAGAGTCTTAGTCTTTCTTGACTTCACTTTCCTTGTCAGTAAAGTAGGGGCTTATTGTTCCTCTCTGAGGTCCCTTCCTGCTGTGTTTTCTCTGAGTTTCTGAGGAGCAGAGATGGTTTTTAATGCTGCCCAGGACCTGAAGCTGAGACCTGATTCTGTGTGTCTCCTGCAGGGGCCTGAGCTGAGTCCACACCCTGGAAGCCCAGAATTGAGGGAACAGATGGAAGAAAGAAAGTCAGCAGGTTTAAGGGAAGAGAATAACCACAAGCCATTGGTAAATGAAAACCAAAGAAGGGGAGAATAAGGACAAATTGGGTCAGAGGCTTCAGGGGAAATGGTCAATGCCCACCATCATCCATGCTGTCAGGGAGCAGTGTGAGCTGAGCAGTGGGACTGAGAGAGAAACTTACTCTCTTGACTCAGAGCTGGTTTATAGTGAAGGGCAGCAGCAACTT
Source organism: Macaca thibetana thibetana (assembly GCF_024542745.1). Classification (NCBI taxonomy): domain Eukaryota; kingdom Metazoa; phylum Chordata; class Mammalia; order Primates; family Cercopithecidae; genus Macaca; species Macaca thibetana. The sequence continues at coordinate 124,472,456 of NC_065578.1, forward strand.
CAAGACGGGGAGGATGCCACCATGAGCCCCCGCCCCAGACCCAGGAGCCTTGAGCCTGGGGCTGCCGTAGCAGTGGATGCTCTTCAGGTCAGTGTGGGTTAGAGAGAATAACCATGCTGGGAGAAGGGTTGGAGACATCCATTCTTACATTAAACAGCTCTGCCCTAGGTCAGGTGCCAGAGTAAGTGTCCCTTGCTTGTATATGAATCACTGATACTAATAATATTCTTCTGTCCTTACAGTTGAGGGAGGTTTCTTATAAATATTTACTGGGTATTTAATTTTCTTTATACTGTGCTAAGTACTTGGGAGTCAGATATTTAATGTCTCCCCAGAGGATCTCAAGCCAGTGAGTGGGAGAACACAAGCAGATCATTTCAACAAAATATGGTAGTTCTACCAAACTGAGGTGTTGTAGCAGCCCAGAGGATGGGAGGGTATGCCAAAGGGCATTGCTCCTAATGACAGGGGGAACCATAAGAGAAAATTTTCAGGACAGACCATTCTTTCTCTAAGCTTCCACAGGGGATGATCCTGGGGCATGGATGGTGTAAAGCAGGTGCCTCTCCAGGGAAGGGGATTTGCAGCATCCTGAGAGAAAGAGCATCCCTTACAAGACATTTGGGACAGAAAATGTAGGTGAGAGGATTGGAGGTTTGCAATCACTTTTATTCAATCATTGATGAACACTGCTGAGAGGCCCCTCCGTGCTGGGCCCTTAGCTAAGAACTGTGAACAGAGAGATGAGTAAAATGGGATCCCAGCTTTCATAGAATTCTCAGTCTAGTGACCAGTGAGTCATGAGAAGTGTAGTGATGTTGGGTTCATTGGAACCAGTGGCCCATGCATGCCACATGAGATGACCTCAGTGGATGGCCTGGTTTCCCTTCTGGTTGTTTTCAACAGCTGGATGACCTGTCCTGGGCCAGTGATCCTGGACTTCAGCCATATTTCAGCATCTCAAGGTATAGTATGCCAACACCTCAGCTCCATGTGGAGTCAAAGCAGTTAACACAGCTAAGGTATTCAGAGGACACTAATGATATCAGTAGCTACTGACTACTTCCTGGCCAGCTGGGGAAATAAAGAAGTAAGTTTAATAAGTCTTCTAAATTTGTCCTTGCCATTATGATAAACAACTTTATCTTGATAATTAATTATATTATGGCTAATTAATTATAACTTGCCATGATGATAAATAACTTTATCCTGAGTACAACAGAGACACAAGCCCTTCAGGACACATGCCTGAAGCAGTGACAGTCTGACTTTGAAACAGTGGAAGACCTAGTTTCAAATTCAAGTACGCTTTGAGTAGAAATTAACTTTACCTCTTTCGCATGGCAATGGGGCCAATCTTCCTTAAGCTGATCCTTACAAGAAAAGGAATCATACTGCTAAGAATTCAGACTTCAGCAGACATGGGTAAATAAGGAAGTCTTATAAATCTATTCTAGCCTCCTAGCAAGAAACCAGAAAGTTAGCAAGTTCATTCATGTTCAGGACAGTTGTGTTCACTAGATGAGAGGCACTGAGACATGAAGAACGGACTGCCTATTAAAAGAGAAGGCATTCCTTCCTGTCCTAGGACATCGCTGCCAACTCCAGGAAGTGGGAACACAGCTGCCTGCTCTACAGTATGGGTTGCCTTTGTGTCTGGACTGTGTCTGACGTCCTGATCCCTGTGCCCATTTCAGGCAGCCTTGGGAGGAGCCCGAATCACTGATGGAATTGGACAGTTCGTGGAAATGGTTCAGCAGAACAAAGGTAAGTGCAGGGGCACAACCAGGTCATACCAAGAGACAATGAGTGGCACTGATGAGGACAAACAAACATAAAATCAAAAGTTTGTGCTTCGACTTCAAAAACTCAAACCAATAATTTGCTCTTATAAATAATAACAAGTATTTTTCTATTTACATGAGAATTTAATCTCAAAACAGAAATCACAAAAATATTAAGTCCAGGGCATAAAACCTAAACCATAGCTTATATTTATTCTTTCTAAATAGAGCAAACAGTAAAATCTTCTTCATAAAACATACATTGTGATTATAAAAAGGCAAAAGTCTTAGTGAGAATCATTGGTATTCCATAGAAGAGTGAATTAAATACAGTCAAGGGAAGACCCAGGTCTCATACTTCTATTGTATATTCCAAAGTTCCAGGGAAATTCCAGGTGATAGAGGTTATTTCCCATACTGTTAAAGAAAGGTTGCAGACACTTCTGAATTTTGGTCCCAGTACTCTAGGAGGGCACATCTCTGACTTGGAAAATAATACGGGAATGTATATTCTTCCCGTGACTCATTCTGGTCATTCTTCCAGCATCACAAAAACCAAAAAAATGGAAATATGGCCAAATACATGATTTGCTATCCCTCTTCTTCAGGTTTCTTGGCTGATTCTTATGGATAATAGCATTACCTTAAGGATTATGATGAAGATACGATGTCCAAATATGTGCAGTTTTGAGCAAAATGCCTGGTACGAATTGGTCAATGAATAATTACTGAATAATTATATGAATATTTACTGAATTTATGTATCCCATGAGTAATTACTGAATAATTGTTGTGATTGCTTTTATTGGCAGTGCTCAAAATTCATCCCTGTGTGACCTCAAGTAAGCCACGTAACTTTGTGAACCTGCAGTTTCATTATTTTTTAAATGAAAAAACTTGACAGATTTTCATTCTGCCACAGAATGTCAGGTCTCCCAGACACCAGAAAATACATTGACTTAAAGCCTTTGATAGATCTCAAAGCAGTATCCTTACACAGTGTAGTTGGAGGATGGTGGGGGCTGCAGAGAGGGATGCTTTCAAATGGGATTGATCCAGTCCTCCTTCCTTCACTTCCACATGAATGCTGGGCAGCCCAGGGTCACACCCACTGCACCTTCAACTCAGGCTAGTCCAGCAGCCAAACTGAGGAGACCCGGGCTACAGAACAGTCTCCCAAGTTCCAGGCTCACAAAACCTAGGTGGGGATGAAAGCTGAGAAAGTGGTTCAGGGACCACTCTTTCCTACTCGTTCCTCTCACCTCAAACTCACCTACTGCACAGCAACACTGAGGATCATCAACTACCAACTACTATCACCAAGACCATGACCTTGATGTTGCCATGTTCTGTTAGTGGAATGCAACCACACATCAGTGGTGTTAGTCCAACTCAGAAAAATATATATCAAGCAGTATTCCATAAGAACTGCTCATGGCCCTGTTCTTTTCAATATATGGGCAAACTGAATGAAAACAACAAAATAGTATCAGGTTTGCAAGACTTCCCAAGATAGATGGTCACATGTGTTTTCAGGAGATCCCTGTATAAATGATTTTGATCACTTGATACCTTGAAAAGAGCTCTCGTGGGCCCAGAATGACATCCTTAAGTGACAAGTATGAAATGTAGTGTTCAGTCACATTAAAAAACAAATCATCCCACACAGAGGAAGAGCTTTGGACATAGGAATGTCAAACTGGTCTTAAATGTAATGAAAAGCCAAGATGGTGCCCCAGTAAGAAAAAAGAAATCAACAATGGGATGCAGCAAGAAGAATACTGAGACAGGAAATAAAACATTTTTAAAAAGTGAATTATTCATTCACTTTCTAGTGAATACAGAAAAAACTGCAGAAGACCCACAGGATATCATGGCAGTCTAAAAGTTTGATATCTTACACTGTGGAAAAGCCTTAAATTCTATTTTAACGTAAGAGAAGGTGGAGTGAGTGACTTCATGACTACCATGTAGAAAATATAATCTGTTGGGAAACTATTTCTGCCTTGATGATTTTATACACACAAGAGATGAACAATGAGGAATATGCTTAGATGTACTGGGAAAGAGATGGGTCTGTGGCATTGTCACAAGGGTACACATATACTGAGAGTGAATGCTGAAGGATTGATCCCCATCGGTGGTGACCTCAGGTGAGACCATGGCGCCTGTGTTTCAGCAAAGCCTGGGCAATTGGAACACAGGGCTCCTAAGATTCCATGACACCCCCACCTTCTAATTCTGTTATTGCAACTGCAGACCGTTACCTGGCACGCTGGCTGCTACCTCCCTCACTCTTGTCAGAGTCTGAGCTACAGGCAGTGCCTTCAGCTCTGAGCTCATCAAACCTTGTTTTTGCAGTTAAGGACTCTAAAGTGCTGTGGGGAGTGATCACGTTTTTCTCAACAGTAAGTTAAGAAGTTCAGTTACTGACATCTCTCAGTCCTGATTATACCTATTTGATTTCACCAGTTTTTAACCCATCATGTGTTTGCGTTTCTTCTCCCCAGTCCCTGGCTCCACCTCTTCTGCCACAAACGTCAGCATGGTGGTATCTGCTGGCCCTTGGTCCAGTGAGAAGGCAGAGATGAACATTCTAGAAATCAACGAGAAATTGCGACCCCAGCTGGCAGAGAAGAAACAGCAGTTCAAAAACATCAAAGAGAAATTTCTTGTAACTCAAGTGGCCTGCTTCCTGGCCAGCCGGCAGAACAAATACAGTAAGATCTATAGGCTCACCATCACGAAAGTGATGAATGACGTCCTGTCTTCTCTCTGAGAAACTAAATGCTCTATCAAAAATAATTTCTTCCTTCCCGTACTTCTAGGAAAACAGAAATGGGAATTTTAACATTTTGTTAAGGTTGGAAGACAGAGGTACCAAATTATTTAGCAACTTTCCATGTTTGCAGTCAGGTGGCGGTGGGACTAGAGTTCAAATCCCAGTTATTGATTTCTGACACCTGTACAGCACCACCTGTTTTCTCAGCAAGAGGCTAAATCATGTTACTAGAATCCTCTCTGTACCATAAAAGATTCTGCAGACAAGTAGCATCTAGTCTGTTGGTCTAAATGTCTGGGACTCACGAACTTCCATTCAGTTCAAGTCTCTGTTGAGGCCCAATAGGCAAAGCTCTGTTCTGGGGACCCTGGGGAAAACGTGGTGTTAGTACACAGTACCCCTGCTGAGGAGCTTAAAGAGAACTCTGCTCCTAATGGAACCTGTGGTATCTATAAGTGACAGCATCAAGAGGCGGGAGTACCCTGGTGAGAGGGAAGTCCTGCTTCCTGGGGCCCTGGCTCTTGTTCCTAAAGAGGAAGAAAGATGGCACCCAAGACTCTGTGAAGGTAGCAGTGTGTAGAGCAGGGACCCTGGGCCAGTGTCCTGGGCTCCATCCAAGTTGCTTGTCTTCTCTGTTCCTCAGCTGCTTCATCCATCCATAGTGTACTATAATAATACCTACCTCTATAAGTTGCTGCAATGATTTATGACCTGTTTCTTGTAAACCTCCTGGAACAGTTGTTGGCACAGAGTAAGCACTATTAGTTCTTCATTCTACTGTTTCTAACTTAACAGAAACTTGATTAGTATTTGGGCATATTTCCTTCATGGCTTTATTGTCTTATGCTTCATATTTTATGCAATTTATCCAGATAGTATTTTTAAAATCTTTGACATAGTTGTGCTTGAAATTCCCAGTAAAAGGGAAACCATCAGTCCCATAGTCCTAGGGGCCTTCCCGACTCTACGGAAAATCACTTCATGGCCCAGTGCAGTGTTTACAGGAGAGGCTGAAGGCTTGGGAAAGTGGCCCAGGATTCAGTCAGACCTCAGGGGCTGTGAATTCTGACTCCACTTCATTGTGGCTGAATCATCTTGTCAACTTAGTTGGTGTGCCCTTGAGTTTCTCTCTCTTCATCTCTAAATTTTGGAGGATCAGATGCCAGAAAGTCGGGAGACCGAAGAGTAAAGATGTGGAAATCCCTGCCTAGAGCCGGGTACTGGGGACAGTTTTGTCCTTGGGATGGACCTGCCTCCTGCCTTGTAGGCAGTGACCACAGCAGCATGTCCAGCCTTCCACTGAGGCAGGCGTGTCTGTCTTTTCTCAGAGTATGAAGAATGCAAAGACCTCATACAATCTATGCTGAGGGATGAGCTGCAGGTCAAGGAGGAGAAGCTTGTAGAGCAGCTTGGGCAAGCTGAGGAGCTCAGGTGAGGGGGCCCCGTGGGGGCAGGCAGGTGGGCAGGTGTGTAAATCTCTGAAGTACAGCAGCTCGGCGGGGAGAAGTAAGAGCTAAGCTGGGCCAGAGGAAGGGCAGGAATTGCCATGGCATGCTCACGACACACAAATATTTATCAGAGAACAGGATAATAATAAGTTATGGGTTGCAGTTTTTTCTCAGAACCTTGTTTTCTCTTTTTCAAACAAGTAACTGTTGAGATGAAACTTGCATAACACGAAATTAACCAAAGGAGTGGAACAACCCAGCAGCATTCAGTATACTCAAAATAGTGTGCCATCACCACCCCACTTACCCTTAGTCACAATTACCTCCTGACTGACTGCGGCGTCTCATTCTTTCACTCAATCAATGTTGCCTTCTTGACCCTGTCATTCTTTTCTTCTTTTGTCTTTTCAATTTGCCCCATCTGCACCCGGCCTCATTTCTGTACATGGCTTTGTATCTAATCGCCGCAAGATGCACTATGTGTATTTTCACATGGAAATAAATGTCCGTGGCCAGGGTGAGGAACTGAAAGGATGTCTTTTTGAAACTGATTTAGAAAGACCTACTTTTGTTTACAAAAGAGAAAGATGAATGCAGCATTGTCGAGGATCTTTCAGTTGCACTCTCTGATATAGAGGAAACCTGTAAAAAAATTTTTTTCTCTTGGTCACAGGCATTTCCCCAAACATGTGTTGACCTTCTGCTTGGAGGTCTCCTTGAGGACATTGTCTCAGAAATCTCTGTTGCAGTATTAGAACTGATCACTCATCCCTTTCCACTACTAAATTTTCTCTACTGTGTCACCTTAGGCAATATAAAGTCCTGGTTCACTCTCAGTCACGAGAGCTGGCCCGGTTAAGGGAGAAGTTACGGGAAGGGAGAGATGCCTCCCGCTCATTGAATCAGCATCTCCAGGCCCTCCTCCCTCTGGATGAGCCTGACAACTCCCAGGGGCAGGATCTCCGAGAGCAGCTGGCTGAGGGCTGCAGGCTAACAGAGAACCTCATCCACAAACTCAGCGCAGGTAAGGTGGCCACAGGCCCTGATGACCCAAAACCCCAGGCTTATGAGAGACTCCAGACCTCCAGACCTCCACAATGACAGTTGTATTGGTGGTGTTTTTTTCCACTAAACATATGTGGCCATGACATGACCAGGACTTCCTGGGTAAGAACAGAGCTGGGAAACCCATGGGGTTGGAGGTCACAGTATTGCAAATATCCCTCCTTCCTTGATGGAAGGTGGTCTTTGGAACAAGAGGCAGTATCTGTCTAGTTTTAAAGGACAGGAAGGAGGCTGTGATGGGAAGGCACTTGTTAGAGTGAAAAGAGCTCTGGACTAAGAATGAAGGTTCCCAGGCTCTATCTTCAGCAATGTCCTTAGTAACTGTTGGTGAATGATTGATTTATCCTCCCTGGGTTTCTCTCCATCTGCAAAAGCAGGCAAATTGTCTCTTGCAAGGGCCTGAAGCATCCAAATGTGGGAACACTTACAACTGCTTTTTTTTTTTTTTTTTTTTTTTTTTTTGAGACGGAGTCTCGCTCTGCCGCCCAGGCTGGAGTGCAGTGGCCGGATCTCAGCTCACTGCAAGCTCCGCCTCCCGGGTTCCGGCCATTCTCCTGCCTCAGCCTCCCGAGTAGCTGGGACTACAGGCGCCCGCCACCTTGCCCGGCTAGTTTTTTGTATTTTTTAGTAGAGACGGGGTTTCACCGTGTTAGCCAGGATGGTCTCGATCTCCTGACCTCGTGATCCACCCGTCTCGGCCTCCCAAAGTGCTGGGATTACAGGCTTGAGCCACCGCGCCCGGCCTTGCTTTTTTTTTTTTTTTTTTTTTTTTTTTTTTGAGACGGAGTCTGGCTCTGTTGCCCAGGCTGGAGTGCAGTGGCCGGATCTCAGCTCACTGCAAGCCCCGCCTCCCGGGTTCACGCCATTCTCCTGCCTCAGCCTCCCGAGCAGCTGGGAGTACAGGCGCCCGCCACCTCGCCCGGCTAATTTTTTTTGTATTTTAGTAGAGACGGGGTTTCACCATGTTAGCCAGGATGGTCTCGATCTCCTGAACTCGTGATTCGCCCGTCTCGGCCTCCCAAAGTGCTGGGATTATAGGCTTGAGCCACCGCGCCCGGCCACAACTGCTTTTCAAAATGAGGTGAAGCCCCTCGCCATGTGGTGTTGGAGAAGGCACTTGATGTGGGGGCATTTGGTGGTAGGAAGGGCTTCAGACTGGAGCACTCCCCATGCAGAGAATGTCCCTGAATAACACAGCAGAAGCCACTTGGAGGGCCGGTAAAGTCCCCTGATGTATAGAAGATTGTGGGACAAGTTTGTTTGTCCTCTCCTAAGAGAAAGAATTAGGTTCTAAATGTGAATTGTGACAGGACACCAAGCCCGTGCCTGGGAATCAGATCTGTGGCGGGATGGGGGAGACAGCTGCCAAAGTCCAGAGACAGGCTGCACAAGCCTCCAGTGATATGGGGACCAAAAGGTCTTTTCAATATTTGGCCACATCTTGATGGTGGCCCTCCAGATCAGAAATGCATTGCCTGATGGATCAGGAAACGACGCCAGGGCATTTTGTTAAAGATAAAACATGAGAGCTTTCAGTTGAATGGTGACCCATGCCTAGATGTTCATGTCTCTGTGCACATTGGGCTGACTGTGCTTGCAGAGTGTGAAGTAGGAAATATCTGAACGAACACTTCTGTATTCACAGAAAATGATGAAGATGTGGATGACGATGTTTACGTTGAGGAGGCTGAGAAAGTACGGGAATCATGCGCCCCCAGGTAACACTGAATAATCACGAGCAATAATTGTTGCGGGAAGTCAGGGTCCCTGGACGGAGGGACTGGCTGAAGCCGCGGCAGAAGAACATAAATTGTGAAGATTTCATGGACATTATCCCTTCCCCAGTCAATACTCTTGTGATTTCCTATGCCTGTCTTTACTTTAATCTCTTAATCCCATCATCTTCGTAAGCTCAGGACCCTGTGATGATTGCATTAACTGCACAGATTGTTTGTAGAGCATGTGTATTTGAACAATATGAAATCTGGACACCTTAAGAATAGGATAACAGCGATTTTTAGGCAACAAGGGAGATAACTTCAAAGTTTGACTGTCTGTGGGCCAGGTGGAACAGAGCCATATTTCTCTTATTACCAAAAACAGGTAAGATAAATATTGCTGAATTCTTTCCCCAGTAAGGAATATCAATAATTAACAGCCCTGGGAAAAGAATGCATTCCCAGAGGAGGCCTCTGAATGGCTGCTCTGCGAGTGTCTGCTTTTATGCAGATGTAGATAGGGATGAAACACGCCCTAGTCTCCTGCAGCGCCCTCAGGCTTGCTAGGATTAGGAAATTCCAGCCTGGCAAATTCTAGTCAGACCGGTTCTCTGCTCTTGAACCTTGTTTATCAATGACAATGCGTGCACAGCTGGACATGGAAGTTCATTAGTGATTCTGGTTTCACCCTGACCTTGTGATCTCGCCCTGACCTCCTGCCTTGTGATCTTTTGTCACCCTTGAAGCATGTGATCTCTGTGACCCACACCCTATTCATACACTCCCTTCCTTTTGAAAATTGCTAATAAAAACTTGCTGGTTTTACAGCTCATGGGGCATCACGGAACCTGCCAACATCTGATGTCTCCCCCCGACACCCAGCTTTAAAATTTCTCTCTTTTGTACTCTTTCCCTTTATTTCTCAGACCAGCCTATGCTTAGGGAAATAGAAAAGAACCCACGTTGACTATCGGGGGTGGGTTCCCCCGGTAAATAATGGATGGTAAAATATGAAAAAGGTCTAGGAGGCACACCCTCTCTGGCAACTACAATGGGCCAAAAGCCTGCATTCCCCTGGCCACAGTATGTTAAATTCAACCCAGCTTAGACACAGGATGTGGCAGCTGTTATGGTTCTCTGTATGTGCTGAGTGTCATGCCTGTACCATACAGGGATAATTGAGTCTCCATCCTCCTCAGCTCCTATCTGCCCAGTACAATGAACACCAACTACTGTCTTCCTCTTTGGCTCCCATAGCAGCCATGCTCTGTTGCAGAGAGTGGAGGAGTGCCTGTTCCCTCTTAAAGGGAACCTCCTGTTTGCTTTCTGGGACCACTCTCTTATGCCTCCTGTCAAAACTAGCTAGGACTCCCTGGAGTCCAATCCCTCTCTATTTAATCTTCTGTCATGTCTGTGTCACCTGGCTCATCAGGAAGGTACAGAAGGCTGAAGAGAAGGAATTCCCAGAGGACTTACTGGAGGAATGTGCTCTCATTTGTTCAAATAGCCACGGCCCTTCTGACTCCAGCCAGCCTCACAGGAAAACCAAAATCACATTTGAGGAAGACCAAGTTGACTCTGCGCTGGTTGTAGACAGTGAACCTTCTCATGATGAAGCGGAGGAAGCTCTAAACATTCTCCCAGGTAGCCTCTGTATTCTTTGTCCCTGGTACCTCTGTCTAGGCTGAGGAAGATCAACTCTGAAGATAGGCTCTATACACACAAATTGGTTTGAATCAAAAACTAGGATGGGATACTAAATACATTTATCAGGGAATTTTCCTCTCCTGCTCCACCCATGTCATGCCTCTGTCTCCCTGGGCCCAGTATCAAGTTACTGGACCCCAGGCAAGTGTGACAAACTCATACTCACCTGAGTGCAGGAGGTGTGAAGGAAGTACCTGTCAGGCTTCCCAGTTTTGATTCAGTATCTCTCATCACGTGTAATTATTCATCTGTCCCTAAACAATGTCCATGGAGTTTCTATTCCTTTTTAAGGAAACTGGCAGCCTTTCCTTTGTATTTGGAGAGATTGTTCCCCAGGTTTCAGTGTTCTCAGCTTCAGTCTTGATTTCCTTTAAGTTAACTTGCTTAGCTGCACAGTCACCTTGAAACCTGGACGGAAACATTTCTTCTTTACCTTGCTGATATGTTTCCATAAAGTAAGGCTGGGCCCTGGTTCTCCACCCCATCAATGGCTGATGTGATGTTTCTTTGTAGCATCGCAGATTCTTTTTCTTTTTTTTTTTCTTTGAGACGGAGTCTCACTGTGTCGCCCAGGCTGGAGCGGAGTGGCATGATCTTGGCTTACTGCAACCTCAGCCTGCTGCATTCAAGTGATTCTCCTGCCTCAGCCTCCTGAGTAGCTGGGACCACAAGTGTTCACCACCACACCTGTGCCCACTCTCAAGACATTGGACCCAGGCAGATGTGACAAATTCACACAATTGTGATTTTGACTCATGGATTTGTAGATTTCCTCCTTCATTCTAGTTTCAGTGTCTAAAATCCTTGCAACCAGGAACAAGCTGGGTATTTGATGAGACAGGGCTGAATACTGCAGTTTTTCTCCTAGAAATTGTTTGGGGCATTTGCTTTAAATTGATTGGAAAAATATTGCATAACCCTTTGCACAAATTTGGGACACATGATATTGGGATAACGATGTACCAGAATAGGAATACTTCACCCATAGGCTCAGGGATGAAAACAAAGGAATCTCTGTCAGGACAGACCCTCAGGCCTCATAAAGTATATCTGTCACAGTGTCCTGTTCTCATGCCAAGGAGACTGATATTCCTGTTTTAGGATTGGACAGTGGATTGTTACATGAATAGGGGAATCATCTTAAAGTGTCTATCCCTGTCTGACTAATTGCAGAAATTGAAAAGGATCAAGAAGAGGAAGAAGATCAAGACTCACCATGCCCCAGGTAACTTTGAGTAATTGTGGACATTTAACTTACTGTTGACATCTGGAGATGCCAGATCCAGGGAAAACAGAACATACCTGTTCATTCATTCAGCCAACCATGAAATAGCCATATTAGCAATGTTAAGATTGTCAATGTGGAATAATTATTAAGCAGGATTATTAGTTAAAATTAATATTACTGGTGAATATTAATGAAGTGACCTCTTTTCATTTTACACCTGTATTTGTTTCTCTTGTTAATTCCTTCAAAATTATACTAATCTTTATTCAGTTGACTTGGTTGAACCGCTCAATCACATTTTCTGCAGTTTCCTTTTCACTTTAAGTCTTTTTGGCTTAAAGTGAACTCGAGATGCTCATCTGATATCTGCCTCTTTCCCTTTATATTTGCAAATATTTGGGAGCAGGAATGTAAATACGAACAATTTATATCATGCTAAAATTTTGAGAACAAGAGATGTTGAGGTCACAGTAACTCTATCAGTCTATGAAGACACAGGGGCCTGTTGCGTGTGCCATGTCACAGCTCTTTGGTACTGGGATCATTCCGTCTCCTTCCTTTCCAGCTCACTGTCTACCCAGGACACTGAGCACCTGCTGCTCTCTCTCCTGCTGGAGATAGAGAAGGATTGTTCTCTCTCTGAGGGGACTATCCTTTGCTTCCTCTGGCCCCTCCTTTGGCCTCTCTGTAGAACTAGCTGGGCACTGTGGTTTCTCTTCCCTTTGATGTTTATCTTCTGTGTTCTTCACCCACCAGGCTGAGCCCAGAGCTGCCAGAGGTGGAGGAGCAGGACGTCCCGCAGGACTCTCTGGATGAAATTTACTTGACTCCTTCCCTTCCCCATGACCTCTCTGACTGCCAGCAGCCTTACAGCAGCACGTTGTGCTCATTGGAGGATCAGCTCGCCTGCTCTGCTCTCGATGTAGCCTGTGAGTACTCCAGCCTGAAGGTCACAAAGCTCCACTGTTCTCCCAGGCAGCCTCTATATATTCTGTTTCCTGTAACTTGTGCAGGTGAGATGGATCATCTCTGCAACCAGGCCCTGTAAATTCAGAGTGTTTTGAATCTGGTTCTTGGATCCAGTTTTAAGCTTAGACATTCAATGGGTGGAACCCCTTTCTCTTGTGGCAGGTGATTCCTCTGTCACCCGACCCCTTCTCACAAGAGCAGGCGGTAGGTATCAAAACAGGCCAGAGAGGGGAATGATGAGGGATCACTGCATACTCTCAGCCACAACAGCTCACCTGGAGAATTTTATATAACAGACTTCATTCCTTAAGATAGGGCATCTCTCTTTTCAGACATTATGTTGAACAGTGCCCTTCTCATCACATATCCTGAACAGCGCCCTTCTCTCTGGCCATCCACTTGTGCCAGCAGTTTTCCCCCATTATTTTGGAGGGCTGTTTCGTGATTCCTATGTTTCAAGCCAGATTCTCTACTACCTCCTCTGAGGTGGCTTCCCTCCACTGAAGCAGTTAGCGTCCCTTCCTCCGTGCATGGCCATGGCTTGCATCCTCTGTAGAGCCCCGTGGTTTCTTTCATGTGTGGGTTTGTGGTTTCAATCATGTGTTGTCTCAGTGCTATGTTCTCATGTAAACCATCAACAGCTAGTGTCCCTGGTCAGGTGCTGGCTTAACTGATGAGCAAAGCACAGTGGTTCTCATCCCCATGATCTCCGGCAAACCCTTCCTGTGAGCAAGTGCCCCTTGAGGTCGCTGTTTCATAGGGTGTGTAAGAAAAAAAACAATTTTCTTTTCTTCTCATTCATTCTGTTTTTTTTTGTACCATTATTCTGGGAATTTCATGTGGATTGTTAGTTTTACCCATCAAAACTCTTGTAGAAAGAGCAAGTAACTCTGTAGTGTCCCCCATCTGAATATTTTGTCATGAGAGTAGTGACCGAAACTTTTGTCCTCCATTCTATTTTGGTCAGTAAACACCTTTCCTGCTGGAACCATCCTCTTTCGTGTTTTTCATTTCCCCTTGAGTTTCAAATAAGCAAAGGCTTTTGTAGGATCACAGCAATTTATTTATTTATTTGAGATGGGGTTTCACTCTTTTTTTTTTATTACACTTTAAGTTTTAGGGTACATGTGCACAACGTGCGGGTTTGTTACATATGTATACATGTGCCGTGTTGGTGTGCTGTACCTGTTAATTCATCATTTACATCATTACATTAGTAATGTAAATTCATCATTTACATTACATTACATTTACAATATCTCCTAATGCTATCCCTCCCCCTTCTCCCCACCCCACGACAGCGGGGTTTCACTCTTGTTGCCCAGGCTGGAGTGCAGTGGCACAATCTCGGCTAGCTGCAACCTTCGCCTCCTGGGTTCAAGTGATTCTTCTGCCTCAGCCCCCAAGTAGCTGGGATTACAGGCACCTGCCAGCATGCCAGGCTAATTTTTTTTGTATTTTTTTAGTACAGATGGGTTTTCATCATGTTGGCCAGGCTGATCTTGAACTCTTGACCTCATGTGATCCACCCACCTCGGCCTCCCAAAGTGCTGGGATTACAGGTGTGAGCCACCGCAGCTGGCCCACAGCAATTCATAAAATGAAATAAAATACACATCGCCCTTGCACCTGTTATATGCCTTGTCCCTGGCCAAGCAAGCTCTGTCCTTGCTATAAACCATTCAGTGCTCATGGGGCACTCGCAAGTGGGTGGTGGCATCTCCATGTTAGAGCTGAGGATGCTAAGGCTCAGCAAGTTCTCTTTGCTCACCCAGGATGCCCCGACTAGTCACAGGGAGAACATGGGCCCCATGTCTGCGTGACTGCATGGTGCAATTGCTGTCATTTCTCTACAGTGGGATCTCTCAGAGACTCAGCTAGGATGATTGCTCAAGCATTTTCCCTTTGTAGCAAATTTGTTGGAAATAATTTCAAGCTGAAACACAAAATTTGCTGGTCTGGTACAAAGAACTTCTGTAGCCCCTCACGTGTGTAACCCAGTGATAAATACCTTGGTGCACTTTGTCTGTGAGCAGAACTGGTGGCTCCTCCAGTCCCTCCAGGGGGACCTACAGCTCCAGAAGGCTCTCAGGGAATGAAAGGTGCTGGTCTCTTCCTACCCTGTATCATGTGGGTTTCTGCTCTTAACATGGCAGTCTTGGAGCCCTTGTAAAGTTACTGGGCTCTGTCTCAGACCCCAGCCAGGACCAGGCTCCCATGAGGAGGAAGAGAAATGCTCAGACACATGTCTCAGAAGTGAGATGCCTGTGATATGGGCCAGCTCTGCCAGGGCATCATGAAACATGGGCCAGGAGAGGCCACATTCATCCATGCAGACAGGCTGAGATGCATGAATGCACTGTCTCAATTATACCAGGAGGCATCTGTGTGTGGGTTCCGATGATAACCTGTGAAGAGTCTGTACTGTTCACAGCTGTGACTCCAGCAGTGGTGCTGGAGTTGATGTGCTCCACCCATCCTCTCGCTTCAGGGAAAGTCACAGTAGAATCAGCGAGAATACAACCTAAATCATAACTTGATCACTTATTAGGACTTTTCCCCACCTGCTCAGCTAATAATATGTAGAGTACTTCAGAAGTTTGAGAACATGTTTTTCATTTTCTCCTGAAAATGCAAACAATATTCAAAGTATAATTTTAAGAAGACTTAGTATTCTGAAAAAGAGAGATAAGAGGACCTAACGAAATTAAGTAGTTAGAATTAAAAACATTCCTAGACATTGATTTTAAATCACACATGCAGAGGACAAGAATGGGAAGCCTGGGTTTGACCAGCCTTCCCCAACCAGATTTGTCCTTTTGAGATGTTTCCCCGACTGCCCAATATGAACTACCATGAAGTCGCATTGAGTGTCCTGAGTGATGGTTAATGATCAGTAAACTGTGCCCTGAGCAGCTAAGGAAGCCACATGAGGCGGAGTGAAGGGCTCAGGGGCACCAAGTCCCAGATGCTGGAAGGGACACCGTGCAGGGCTGTGCCGGGGAGGAGCCAGCCTGACTCCAGGGAAGAGTCTGTATGAGGGAGTGGTGAGAGGTGATGCTGGATAGGAACATGGGACAGAAGTTAGAAGGAGCACAAAGGCAGGGCAAGGGGGGAGAGTTGCACGGTGTGCAGTGGAGAGTTTTCAGAAGCAGAGTAGGGACGTGGAAAGAATGGGACTTCTGGGCAATAAAATCACTGAGACAATTGCTAGTGTGAAGATGGCAGAATCAGAGATAGCAGTTGGGGGCATGTATGAAGCCAGGCATCAGTAATGAGTCTGATACACTGTGCTCTCAGGAAGATGAAGGAGAACAGATACACGGAAGGCATTTTTAAGAAAGCCTAGAGAAACCTTGATGAGAATGAGGATGTGCAGAGGGGAGGAGAGAGAGGAGCCCTGCAGCAACGTGGATCAAGCCCTGCAGGCCCCGTCCCTCTGCTGAGGCAGATCTGGACTGGCGTGAGGCCACCGGAAGTCTTTCCTTAGTCCACTTTCTGAGAGTGTGATCTCCCCTTCCTGTGGAAATAGCGATAATTTTTATGAGGGGTGCTGCCCGGACCCCACTGGAGGAGCAGGTAAGATGAGGACTGTGCTCGGTGTTATCTCCCTACAGAACCACACACGCTGATCGGTAATACCTGTGGCTCCTAAGTGTCCGTGAGGGGACTGGTCCCTCTACAACATTGCTTATGGCTGCGGACACCCACTATATGGCAACAAGATGTATATGTGTGGGCAGGTGGTAAAGTAATTATAGGCAATGGAAATTCAAAATGTTTCAGAACTCTAAAAAGTTTGCCTCATGTAGTATTTGGTCTGTTGCAGGGGGCCCCAAGCCCCTGGAGCTGTGGTCAGCTACCTGTCCTGGGCCTGTTAGGCACCAGGCCACACAGCAGGATATGAGCAGCCGGCAAGCGAGCATTCCAGCCTGAGCCCCGCCTCCTATCAGATCAGTGGTGGCATTAGATTCTCATAGAAACACAAACCCTATTGTGAACTGTGCATGAAAGGGATCTAGGTTGTGCGCTCCTTATGAGAATTTAATTAATGCCTGATGATCTGAGGTGGAACAGTTTCATCCCAAAATGATCCCCCTCTTTTCACGTCCACCACCCCTGGTCTGTGGAAAAATCGTCTTCCACGAAACCAGTCCCTGGGGCAAAGAAGCTTGGAGACTGTGGTCTACAGTGTCCCAAAACCCTTTTCTATGGTTCCTTCCCAAAGCCTGGAGGCTCTGAGTCCTCCCCTGTTCTTATACTCCTGTGTTTTGAGAAAAACAGCATTTCCTATGCTCTGAAGGCTCTCCAGAACATTCTTTCCAGGCTGCAGGATGGAGATTAATAATAACAGAATAATCGGCATGGTCTTGTTAGCCAATCCAAAGCCCTCTGGGCTGAAGTGGGGGTTTTTCACTTCAGGGACATCCAGCCTGGGTACCTTCCATCTCAGCATCCCCAGGCACAGACAGGAAGTGACATCACCCATTTACATGATGTCTGTCTTTGTGGCCTGGGCCACTGGGTGGCTCACCTCAGAGGCAGGGACACAAGAGATAGGTGTTCTGGGCATGATTAAGAAAGGAAAAACTGAGAGCGTTCCTACTGAAGCCCCTTCTCCTTTCAGCTCCCACCCAGGCAGACTGTCCTTACGGACCTTGGAGTGGAGACTTGAGCCACCACCTGTCAGAAGTGCAGGCTTCACAGGCACAGCTGGAGCCGAGAACCCTGGTGCCCAATTGTCTGCGACCACAGCTGGATCAAGGGTTTGACTGTGGCTATGGCTTAGCCAGGCGGGGCGTTTCCTCCGCCACCTGCAGCTTCACAGCCAACGCTGATGCTGGGAAGCAATGGCCCTTCCAAGGTAGGGAAGGAAAGGGGACCAGTAAGCTCTAATCTGGGTGTTGGTGATCATGGTGCTGTGAGGGGAGGAGGCAATGGGGTCTCTTCGTGCTCCCTCAGAGTCAGGTAGAAATCCACAATGTTCCAACCTAGTGAGGTGAGCAAGAGCCTGGGGGTTTAGGATCAAATCTGCTCTCAGGTCCTGGGTTTAACCCTTACTCATTATTCACCTCGGCCAAGTCATTTGTGGTGTTGGCATTTACATCTCAGTTCTGTCATCTGAGAGGCCTGAAAAATAACATCTACATTCAATCATTGTTGATAGCATTAATTATGATAATTTCCAAAGGGCTAATTCAATAAAAATTACTCAATAAATCTATGAATACATGTTATCTAATTCTGTTATCTTTCTGATAAATTAGCATTTAGGACATGACTTCACATGCAGTTTCATCTGAGGAGGAGTAACTGTTAGGATCTCTACTTTCTAGGGACCCCCTTCCTGTGTTTTCTTAGAAACTCTCTTTTGCCAGTTTTCTTCCTCTTCGTCAGCATCCCTTTTTAAGTCAATTTTCCGCTATCGAGCACTTTCAATAACAACATATTAGGCACATTCAGTAAAAGCGCAAACCCTAGGCCCGCAAGTTAGTTGCCTGGCATATCCAGCTTCTTGCTCTGTTTCTTCCCCGCATTTTGAAATAAAGGAATAAAAGGGCAATCTTCTCATGGAAAGTGTACAAATCTGTGTCTTTTCTGAAACTCCATTTAGTTCATCATCTCCACTCACGTCCACAGTAATATCCTCAGTTTCATTCTCACAGGGATCCACTTCTGCTCAGATTTCCTTAAAACCCGGGTCGCGTTCATCTTACTCTCTGTCCTACTCAATATCTCCTCCTGGAGCCCCCGAGGCTGCCTTGTGCTCATCTGTCAGGCAATGCCCTCAACTGAGGAATAAGGAGACCCAAGTCCTCAGGAGGAGGGAGGGTCACGTGAGGTAATGAGCACCATCTGGGTCCCTGCAGAGGACACACGGAAGATGCTCAGTGAGTGTCGGGGGATGCATAGTCCCTGACATGCCCTGATAACTTCTAGTATTTAAACTGATTTCTTCCCACTGATGTCTCTTTTGCTTCTCCATGGATTCCCAGTCAGGACTCACCCCTCTGGCTCCAACACTCTCACCTGCTGGCTTCCCCAGGAGTCCAGAGCACTAACCAGGCTCCAGGCAAGAGGACAGAGTGAATGCCTTTTGTTTCATTCTCCTTTACCTGGTGACTTCTCCCTGCTGTCTAATAGGGCATTTGTTTCTCACCACGTCTTCCCTCTCTCATTCGTCTTATTTTTCTAAAAGTTTTTTGAATTTCAATGGACCAGATTATAATGTTAGTGATTATAATGTTAATTCAACATCTTCCACATCCCTGTGTAATTTCTTCCAATAGATTTTTATATATAAATATATGCATTTATGTCATTTGTCATATACATTATGCATATTTGGCATGTGTTTTTAATAAAATGTATATATATGCAATATACATATGATCATTTCATCAATATCCCACGTTTAGCCTTCCCAATTCTTTTCTCTCATATATTCATTTAACGTTGATTTTGCTTGATTTTTCGAATCTCCTCCCTCCCAAAACACAGCCTGTTTCCAGTGTGATTTCCTTGCCTTTGCCGTATCTACCTGGAAGCTATTGTGTTTATTAATCCTAAGTTTCTTGAATATGTTTGTCAATTGGGATCACCTTTTCCTCCTGGCAATCTTGTCATTACTGGGTGATGCATGAAAAATCAACAATACAGAAAATACAAAAATGTATTCCTTGGCTTCCCTTTACCCCTTGGACTTTCTTGCCCAAGGCCACTTTCCTTCTCTGATGATCCTCTTGGGTGGAAGAGAAAGTCACAGTAAGATCATGGATGACAGTGAACGCTGTTGGGTGTGGTTTCATTTTCAGAGCTGGGTTTAGAGCTTTCCCTTGGAATGAAGAACCCTCCCCAGCTAGAAGGTGATGCTCTTGAAGGCTCAGCTGACAACACACATGAGCATCAAGTCATTGGCCACATTCATGCTGCAAGTGTCCTAAAACCAAAGATGATCAAAAGAAAACTGCTGTTCAGCAAGTGGAGACTGGCATGCAGATTCCCTGGCCTGCAAGCTTAGGGTACGAAGGTAATCACATCTATGGCTGTTAGCTGCACTCGCTCCTTATTTCTGTCTATGATGACAGCTCATTCTCCTGTTGCTTTTCTCTTCCCTATTTGTTCTCTCCAGCAACTGCTATCACGTCTGACTGGTCTTACCTCTGTGTCTCATGGGCTGCCACCCTGCCAAGACCTTCCATTCCCATCTCCATCTGCTCTTTGCTCTCTGAACTCTGCTCTGTTCCCACTGCTACTGTCTTGGGAGTCCCTCTCGCTTCAGAGTTTTGTTGGTCTAGATATTGAGAATATTGCTAAAATGCCTTAAGGTGTAACCAGGTGTGGAATCAACTTCAGGGAATTGGGAAAATAAGTTGGGCCAAGGTTACAATCCTCACTCTCTCTTTGCTAACTTCATGTAGACTCTCTTGTTTTTCCTCTTTCCTGAGCCCCTTGGAAAGAATACTTATGATTATATTTCTCTTTTTTCATGTTTTATTTGTAACCAACCAAACAAGCAGCAATGAAATAATATTTCTTTGTAAAACTTTATTCCTGTCCTAGCCAAGGTGACCCAACAGCCTCTCATGACTGTTGAGACCTCCAGACTGGAGCTTTTTTCCTCCCTCCTTCCAAACGCTATTGAAAGGGCCTGAGGCTGGGCTGTAGTTCCCAGGTGGTTAATAGCAACCCATGTGGCCTTAGTTTAATCTTAGCCCTGTGGCATCACTGCTCCTGTGTTGTGAAAAGCAGAACTGGACGTAGATGTGGTCTGAGGTCCCTGCTAATTCTCACATCCAGGATTCTTTCCGGGCCCCTCCCACTCCTCCCTTAAAAGACTGGGACATGGTGTTGTAAGGGGGTAGGTTTCTCTGCAAAGGGTCCTCTCCCTCTGCAGTGCTCTGTTTCTGAGCATGCATGGTTGATGCTGAGCACATCCTCACTGGGAAGTGTGAAAAGCAATCACTTTGCTCCAAACAGAGCTAATCAGGAAGGAAGGTACTGATGTTACCAGTTGCTGGTGGGGTCCCTACATTCTGCACCCCAGGCTGACTGCAAGTTCTGGGGTGTTTCTTCTCACTTGTGGATGGCACCTGCCACTTCAGCCAGCCTGAGGCTTGGCCTTCAGCTGGTCCTCCCAGCAGGAGCTCAGTTTGCCCCTGGGTTATCACCACTTAGCAGTCCCTCCAGACTCAACCAGACAGGATGAGACAAAGATGCTCATTTGATTTTTTTCTCCCTCTCCCCTACAGGTACCAAATACTACTTGAAAGGATGAAAAGGATGAAAAGATGTCATCAAAGTAGTTTTTTCACTTGCTGAAAAAGACTAAAACAGCAAAGCAAGTTGAAGATCAAACACAACACTGCAGGGATCCTTTGCTGAGAAGTGAACTTAAGACCATGAAATGCTATTGATGATTTTAACCCACTGGGCCCCTTTGATTTGAGAAGCCACAGCCCTTCCCCCTCCAATTGTGATCAATTGTGATCAGTATCTAAGGAGACCAATGCCCAGATGGACAAACAGCATTGAGAGGCCGTAACCCTGCTTCTCTCAATTCCTATCCTGTAGAGAACAGGACTCAGGAGCTCCTGGCAGGAGACAGTGTGTCACCTAGGACTCTGCCAGTGCAGAGTATGAACAATGCCGTGTTCTTGCTGAAAATGCTTAGCCTGAGTTTCTTAGGAGTAATCACCAGACAACTGCAGAATGTAGAACACTGAGCAGGACAACTGACCTGTCTCCTTCACACAGTCCATGTCACCACTAATCACACAACAAAAAGGAGAAGAGGCATTTTGGGTTTAAAAAGAATAGAAAGATAATGTAGCTACACTTCTGTAGTTATTTTGAACCCAAAGTATCTCCTCATCTTTTTGTTGTTGTCATTGATTGTGGTGACATGGACT
Organism: Macaca thibetana thibetana; assembly: GCF_024542745.1. Lineage (NCBI taxonomy): Eukaryota > Metazoa > Chordata > Mammalia > Primates > Cercopithecidae > Macaca > Macaca thibetana. The sequence goes on from NC_065578.1 coordinate 124,494,069, forward strand.
TGTTTGTAGAGGACAGGTCAGCTGTCTGGCTCAATGTTCTACATTCTGAGATCTGAAAATGTCCTCATGATTAAATTCAGCCTAAATGTTTTGCTGGGAACACTGCAGAGTCACTACTGTGAGTTTCCTACCTCAGCCCATCTGCGGGCAGAGAAGATCCAGTATGTCCATCGCCATTATCGTGATACTAGGACTGGTCACTTGGTTAAGGAGGGGTCTAGGAGATCTTTCGCTTGTAAAGGCACCTTATTTATAATTAATTTGGAAAGTGGCATGAAAAAGTATAAATATTGTGTATTCTAATGATCTTCCTCTGAACAGTTTATCATCAATCATCCCTGCCTGTGTCAGCTATTATATTTATGTTTGTACATTGGAAATTTTCTATCTCAATGATTAGTATATACTTGTTTTTGCTGGCATTCTGTCATAAAAAGAATATTCCCTGCACAAATTTTAACTTTCATCCCAAATTAATTTTAGTCTGTTAATGTTAGAATGTTTAAGTTTTGCTCTTTGAGGAAGACGCGGTCATAGGTGTTGCGGATCCCTGATCTGCATGCTCCTGCTCCTGGCTCACCGCTGTTTGCTGTCACCCAGGAACAAGTCGGTAAGGAAGCCGCGCAGCAGCCATGGCTTTTAAAGACCGGAAAAACACCCGTGGAGCTGGAGGTGGAATTCACCAAATTCGAATTACTCTAATCAGCTGCAATGTAAAATCCCTGGAGAAGGTGTGTGCTGACTTGATGAGAGGAGCAAAGGCAAAGAATCTCGAAGTGAAATGACCAGTTCGAATGCCTCCCAAGACTTTGAGAATCATTACAAGAAAAACTACTTGTGGTAAAGGTTCTAAGACATGGGATCATTTCCAGATGAAAATCCACAATCAACTCATTGACTTGCAGAGTCCTTCTGAGATTGTTAAGCAGATTACTTCCATCAGTATTGAGCCAGAAGTTGAGGCGGAAGTCACCATTGCAGATGCTTAAGTCAACTATTTTAATAAATTGATTACCAGCTGTTAAAAAAAAAAGAATGTTTAAGTTTTAAATCTGTTTAATTAAAAGGTTTTTGCCTATCACTCTGGCCTGGTGGATTTTTTACATATAATATTTTAAGCTTTTACTATAATGTCTGGTTTTGGTGGATAAAAATATGGATTAATAAAAACATTCTTATTTCCCTGTTTATATCTAAACTCTTTCATATTTTTGTCTATATTTACCATATGTTGTAGAGTGTATTTACTGTATTTCCTTGTTGATGTGATTTGTTTTCTTTGTGTGTGTGTTTGTGTGTCTGTGTGCCTTTTGTTTATTTAGGAAGGGTTGTATAGCGCATGCTTAACAGTGCACTAAAAACATTTTAACATCACTAGTCCCCTTTTAACTTGACACACTACTAATATATGGTTTATAAATGTTAAATTATATCTTTCATCTTCAAATCTTTGTCACTATGACAATCAAAGACATTATTTTCCTCTTCTCTGACCTCTTTACCTGCCATTTCTTATAGTGTTAGCTCAACCCAAGCATATACCAGTGACAGCCTGTGTTTCCCACCTTGTCTCCACCTTGGCTTTTGGTTTAGATCCACAACGAAATAGATGCTCACGAGCTATGCAAAAGCGCATGTCCTAGGCATCACTTGTTGAGAGGAATTCATCCTTAACAGAGTCCTCATCAGGGAATCAGGTCTCGCTGAGTTTTGCTTAATCACCTTTTCCCACTACCTTGGTACATGGATCGCATCACTGGATTTAAGGTACTTGTCAAAAATGATTTTTCTTGAGGTTTTAGGAAATATTGTCTTGCTTTGGGTACAGGCATGAGGTGTGTTCTCATTCTGGGATTCTACTTTGTTCTACCAGGACCTCTAATTTCTGCCAGTTACTTCATTCACTTTCTTCACTATGAGTCTCCAGAGGGTGATTCCTTTGTCCAGGCCTCTCCCTCCCTCTCCCTGCAATTCTGCCTTTCTGAGGTTGGCACCTGTGGTCCTCTGCACTTGTTACTTTCAATTAGGAAACCCCTAATTGGTTAAGTTTTAAGAGTTAGTTTGAAATTCAGCTATTAACCTATCCTAATTCTTCAAAGGCAGAACTTCAATAGTATAAAAAAGGAGACAGAATTACGTAATAGAGCACCCCCATAATCACTGGCCAGCTTCAACAATTTTCATTGAATAGCTGAACTTTTAAAACTACACCCCTAATTGGTTGACATTTCCCCTTCCTTTTCCCTTCCTTTCAATTCCTCAGCAGCAGGTCTCTAATCTACCAGGTCTCAGGCATGGTCTGTGTTTCTCCACACTCTCTTTCTATGGATGACTTTTCCTGTGTTCTGTCATGAACAGGCCCTCCCCGCTGTCCTGGCCTCTATTTGAATAGTATTTCCTGCTCCCTCTGCTGTTGTGTGGCTCCCAGACCTGGCTAACTAAAATCATCTGAGGGCCACAGTGTTCCCTAGCCCTGGTTGTTGGGGGACAGGGTTATGGGTGGGATTTCTGACTCTGTGTTAATCCCTAGGGCTTTGAAATGTATGTGGAGAAATTCAGCTATTATCCTATCCTAATTCTTCGAAGGCAGAACTTCAATAGTATAAAAAAAGAGACAGAATTATATAATAGAGCACCCCTGTAATCACTGGCCAGCTTCAACAATGATCATTGAATAGCTGAACTTTTAAAACTACAAAACTTCCTACTTAACCTATGTAATGTGTATGTACATATATGTTAATATACATGTGTGTATATGTATATGGCATGTATGTGTGTGTGTATATATAAATTTGGACATGAGATTATGGAGGCGGAAATTCCTAAGATGGAAAGGTGGATACCCAGGAAAACATTTCGTTCTTATTAGGCCTTTTCCTTCTCTGGCCTTTGGTTGATTGAATGAGGCCCACCCACCATAGGGAGGGCAATCTGCTTCACTTAGTCTGCCTATTCTGGTGTTAATGGCATCCAGAAACACCCTCCAGCACACACCCAGAATAATGATGAACCAAATGTCCTGGCACCCTGGGGCTCAGTCACAGTGATCCACACAATTTTTAACCGTCACACAACTTTTTGTGATGTGTGTGCTTTTCACATTTTTCTCCCAATCTGTAGCTTATCTTTTTATTCTATTAACAGTGTCTAGTGCTGACCTTGAATTTTTAATTTGGATGAAGCTGAATTTATCAATGTTTTCTTTAATAGTTTGTGTTGATGTGATAACTAAGAATACTTTGCCTTAAATCTACATTATGAAGATTTTCTCTCATGTTTTCTACTGTAAGTTTTCTTGTTTTGCAGTTTACATTTAGTTCTGTAATCAACTTTGAGTTACTTTTAGTGCAAGTATGGAGGTTTAAGTGGATTTTTAAATTTTTTGTTGTTTTTTTCTTCAACTTTTAATTTCAGAGGTACATGTTCAGGATGTACACGTAAACGTGTGCCATGGTGGTTTGCTGCGCAAATCATCCAATCGCCTAGTTTTTAAGCCCAGCATCCACTAGCTAGTCTTCCTGATGCTCTCTTTCCCCCCAACTCTGACTCCCAACAGGCTCCATTATGTGTTGTTCCCCACTATGTGTCCATGTGTTCTCATCATTCAGCTCCCACTTGTAAGTGAGAACATGTGGTGTTCTTTTTCTGTTCCTGTGTTAGTTTGCTGAGGATAATGGCTTCCAACTCCATCCATGCTCCTGCAAAGAACATGATCTCGTTCCTTTTTATGGCTGCATAGTATTCTATAGTGCATATGTACCACGTTTTCTTTATTCAGGCTATCATTGATGGGCATTTAGGATCATTCCATGTCTTTGCTATTTTGAATAGTGCTGCAATGGACACATGCCAGCATGTATCTTTATGACAAAATGACTTATATTCCTTTGGGTATATATCTGGTAGTGGGATTACCGGTCAAATTGTATTTCTGCCTGTAGGTCTTTGAGGAATAGCCACACTGTCTTTCCCAATGGTTGGACTAACTTACACTCCCACCAACAGTGTAAAAGCATTCCTTTTTCTATGCAGCCTTGCCAGCATCTGTTGTGGATTTTTTTCTATTTTTGCCTATGGATGTCCAGTTTTGTTTTTTTTTTTTAGCAGAATTTGTTAACAAGACAATGCTTTCTCCCCTGAATTGTTTTGAACCATTGTCCATCCGTTGGAGGGGATGAGACTGGAGAGAGGACTGTCCTATCATTGGAGGGATAGGGCTTGAAATATGGAAAAGAAAAGGAACACATATTTTTTCAATGAGGAAGAAGAAAGCCCCAAGCACAAGTGGGGTACTCCCTACCCCCATGTGTGGCACACTCGTCTCTGCTTTCTCTGCCTCTCCTGCTGCACAAGCTGCTGCCGCCCAGGCTGGAGTGCAGTGGCCGGATTCGGCTCACTGCAAGCTCCACATCCCGCGTTCATGCCATTCTTCTCCTGCCTCAGCCTCCCGAGTATCTGGGACTACAGGCGCCCGCCACCTCGCCCGGGTAGTTTTTTGTATTTTTCAGTAGAGACGGGGTTTCACCGTGTCAGCCAGATGGTCTCGATCTCCTGACCTCATGATCCGCCCGTCTCGGCCTCCCAAAGTGCTGGGATTACAGGCTTGAGCCACCGCGCCCGGCCTGCTGCACAAGCTTTGGTGTGCACAGACACTGAGGCTGAGTTGTGTCACTAGACCCATTTGGGCAGTGACATCAAATGTCTGGCATCAAATCTCAGAATCTCAAACAGGCAAAGTGGCAGGAAAACATGAGACATAATGAAGAATAAAATAATTCAGTTGAAAATGACTCACGTATTAGAAATAGCAGACAAGGATAATAGGGCAGTTTTTATAACTTTGATTAATTGAAGATGTGGGAGATATTTTTAATATCAAATTCCATAAGTGAAAACTACAATTTACAGTCTGAAGTTAAAAAAAATACACTTGATTAAACATTGCAGAAGAAAAGATTAATGAACTAGAAGGAGTAGTAGTAGAAACTAACACAAATGAAACACACAGAGAAAAATGAATTGAAAACATAAAAAGCCCATCAGTGGGAAAACTTTAAGCACCCTACTGTAGGGGTAAATGGTATCCCTGAGGGGAATGGAGTGGGTAAGATGGCTAGAAAAATATTTAAAGCATTCTGGATGGAAGCTTTCTAAGCTTCATAAAGACCGTAAGCCACAAATATCCCAGAAACATAATATATCCTAAGGACAAGAAACATGAAGAAAACTACACCAAGGAACACTACACTCAAATTTATCAAAGCCAGTGGTGAAGAGAAAATCCTAAGAGGAGTAAAAGGGGAACAAACATGTTAAATCCTGAGGACTAAATGTAAGGATGGCATCCGACTTCTCATCAGAAACATTACAAACAAGAAGTTTGCAATAGCTTTAAAGTACTGAACAAAAGTCAACCTAGAATTTCTGTACCCACTAAAAATATCTTTCAGAAATGAAGGTGAGCAAAAATGGTTTGGAAAGAAAAAACAATTATCTCAATTTGACGATGACATGATCCTATATAGAGAAAATACCAAATAACACACACACGTGCGCGCACACACACACACACACCACTGGAGTTAATAAACTAATTTGGCAAACTTGGAGTATACAAAATAAGCCAACAAAAACCAGTTTCCTCAGCAATGAAAAAATCTTAAAGGAAAATTAATACATTTCATTTACAATAGCACCCATAAGAATAACATACCTAGGAATAAATTTAAGAAGGTGAAATACTTGTACACTGAAAGCTACCTAACATTGCTTAAAGAGAGTTAAGAAGAACTAAATAAATGGAAAGACATCCTGTGTCCATGGTTGGAAGATTTAATATAGTTAAGATGGAAATACAGCTCAAAACAACCTACAGATTCAGTGCAATCTTATTCAAATTCCAGTGGCCTGTTTTTTCAGAAATAAAAAAAACCCAGAACTTTTTATTCAGAAGAAATTGCAAGTATCCCCAAATAGCAAAAAGAGTCTTGAATAATAAGAATAAATAACTCCTATTCCAAAGATCTTTTTTATTTTAATTTTTAAAATTTGTATTTGAAACGGAGTCTTACTCTGTTACCCAGGCTGGAGTGCAGTGGAATGGCATGATCTCTGCTCACTGTAACCTCCATCTCCCGGGTTCAAATGATTCCCTTGCTTCAGACTCCTGAGTTGCTGGTATTACAGGCACCCACCACCACTCCCAGCTAATTCTTCGCATTTTTAGTGGAGATGGGGTTTCACCACATTTGCCAGTCTGGTCTCAAACTCCTGACCTCAAGTGATCCACCTGCCCTGGCCTCCTAGACGGGATTATAGGCATGAGCCACCACACCTGGCCTCCAAAGATCTTATATTGCTCTCAGCAATATTTTGTAGTCTTCAGTGTACAGGTGTTCACATCTTTTGCTATGTAGTTCATATTTTTTAATGGTATTGTTAATGTTTGTAGAAAGAAATCTTTTATTAAAATGGTATATTGTTAAAGTCTACAACATAATGCTTTGATATACATATATATAATGAACTAATGGCTCTGCTCCCTTCAGGGCTTCCATTTACCCCTATAGTAGGGTGTTTACAATCAGGCTAATTAGCATACTCACCTTCTCACATAGTGCCTTTTTCAGTGTAGTGAGAACACCAATGATCTCTTTTAGCAAACCTCAAGTATATAATACAGCATTAACAATAGTCCTCATGCTGTACATCAGATCTCTAAAACTCATTCTGTAACCAAAAGCAGGTTAGTCGCTCACCGCATGTAGAGTCCAATTAAGCATGAGGCCTGCTACAAAAAAGTCAATTTATTTCCAAAGGTAGCTTGGGGGAAGAAGCACAAAACATCCCGCTTTAAATGTGTCAATTCACTATTGGCGCAAAAAGTGGATATTTTTATTAGGTAAATGGGGAAGTGAGCAAGCACAGGGGTCGCCCTGCTCCCAGGCAGTTATTCACTGGACAGTTGAGGTGGTGCCTTTCTGATCAGAAGAAAGTTGTAAAAGTGGCCAAGTGGGCATGCTTTCAACATGCCCTCCTAGTGGGTGTAAGTTCTGAGGTGACCCTTCAGTCACCATCGGCAGACACTTAGGCTGTTTTCATGTCCTGGCTACTGTGAAGAATGCTGTGATAAACATGGGGGTGCAAATACCTCTTTGAGATACTGACTTAATTTCCTTTGATTATATACCCAGAAGCTGGATTGCTGGGTTGTTTGGTGATTCTGTTTGGAATGTTTTGAGGAGCCTCCACAGTGTTTTCCGTAATGGCTGCACCAATTTACATTCCCACCAACAACATACAAGAGTTCCCGATTCTCCAGGCCCTTGCTAACATTTACTTGTTTTTCTGATAATAACCACCCTGATGGTTATATCATCAGGGTGATTTTGATCTGCATTTCCCTGAGGATTACTGATGTTGACCACCTTTTCTTATACCCGTTGGCTATTTTGTATGTGTTCCTTGGAAAAATGTCTATTCAGATCCCTTGCCCATATTTTAATCAGGTTATTTGTTGTTTTGGCTATTGAATTGTGTGAGTTTCATATATATTTTGGATATTAACCCCTTACCCAGTTCCCAAAGAATGAGACATACCTTGGAGTAAGGGACCCACACGTCCCATTCATCTCTCCTCTCCCAAGGCACTTAGCCAATCACTAACAGGTGCAGGGGTATGAAATCTGTTTCCCTGGGCTAGGGGAGTATAACTCTTAAACTTCACTTACCACCAAGTTCCCCTGCCAACATCTGGACAAAACTCCCCAAGGGGACTTTGGGGATTAAATTCACACATACACAGCAATCAACTCAAAATGGATCACAGACCTAAATGATAGACGTAAAATATAAAATTTCAAGAGGAATCCAAAGAAGAAAATCTTTGGGTTAAGCGAAGTATCCTAAGACGCTACACAAAAAACATAAGCCATAAGAGAAAAAAATTAGTTGGATTTTATTACAATTTAAAAATTTTGTGCTTCAAAAGATACTATTAAGAAAAAAATAGATAAGCCAAAGACTAGGAGGAAATATTTGCAATTAAATGTTTAATAAAATGACTTCTATCACAATACCTAAAGATATAAAGCAACACAACTGACTAGGTGTGGTGGCTCATGCCTGTAATGCCAGCACTTTGAGAGGCTGTAGCTGGTGGATCATCTGAGCTCAGGAGTTGAAGACCACCCTGGGCAACCTGGCAAAACCCCGTCTCTTCCAAAAATACAAAAAATTAGATGGGCATGGTGGCAGGCGTCTCTCTCAGCTACTAGGGAAGCTGAGGTGGGAGGATCACTTGAGCCTGGGAGGCGGAGGTTGGGGTGAACTGAGACTGTGCCACTGCAGTCCATGTGAGACCCTGTCTCAAAAAAAAAAAAAAAAAATAGAAAACCCACAATTTTAAAAGTCAGCAAAAGACTTGAATTGGCCTGTTACAAAAGAGACAAATAAATGGTTGATTACCATATGAAAAGGTGTTCAATGTCATTAGTTAATAGGAAAATGCAAACTTTATTATTATTATTATATTTTGAGACAGAGTCTTGCTCTGTTTCCCAGGCTGGAATGCAGTGGCATGATCTTGGCTGATTGTAACCTGCGCCTCCCAGGTTCAAGAGATTCTCCTGCCTCAGCCTCCCAAGTAGCTGGGATTACAGGCACTCGTCACTACGCCTGGCTAATTTTTGAATTTTTAGTAGAGACAGGGTTTCACCATGTTGACCAGGCTGGTCTTGAACTCCTGACCTCACGTGATCCGCCCGCCTTGGCCTCCCAAAGTGCTGAGATTACAGGTATGAGCCATTGCCCCCAGCTGATTTGTGAGTTTTTGATGCACCTATCTCTTGAGTAGTATACACTGAATGCAAATTTTAGATTTTTTTCCCCTCACTCCCTTTACAATCTTTTCCCCTGAGTCCCCCAAGTTCATTGTGTCATTCTTACATCTTTGCATCCTCATAGCTTAGCTCCCACTTATAAGTGAGAACATGTGATGTTTGGTTTTCCATTCCTGAGTTACTTCACTTAGAATAATAATCTCCAGTCCCCTCCAGGTTGCTGCGAATGCCGTTAATTCATTTTTTTATGGCTGAGTAGTATTCCATCATTCATATATATATAGGATATATATATAATTTATATGTTATATATAAGTTATATATATAAAACTGTGATTATATATCATATTTATATATGATATTTATATACACATAAAACTGTGAGATCTCTCTCTCTCTTTCTCACACTCTCACAGTTTATCTACTCGTTGATTGATGGGCATTTGGATTGGTTCCACATTTTTGCAATTGTGAATTTTGCTGCTATAAACATGAGTGAGCAAGCATCTTTTTCATAGAATGACTTCTTTTCCTCTGGGTAAATACCCAGTAGTGGAATTGCTGGATCAAATGGTAGTTCCACTTTTAGTTCTATAAGGAATCTCCACACTCTTTTCCATAGTGGTTGTACTAGTTTACATTCCCACCAGCAGTGTAGAAGTGTTCTCTTTTCACTGCATCCACACCAATGTCTATTATTTTTTTTATTATGACCATTCTTGCAGAAGTAAGGTGGTATCACATTGTGGTTTTGATTTGCATGGGAAATGCAAATTAAAACAACAATAAGATACCACTTTATACCCACTAATGTGGCTATGTTAAAAAAAATACAGGGAACACCAAATGTTACTGAGAATGTGGAGAAAATGGAACCCTCATATATTTCTGGGAAGAATGTAAAATGATAAAACCACTTTGGAACCTAGTTCAACAGTATCTTAAAAAGTTAAACCTTAGCTTGCCATAAAACTCAGCTATTCCATCCCTAGAATGGGATATAGCAGACATGAACAACACCATGAACCAACTTGTCCTGAATAATGTCTGTAGAACACAGCACCCAAAAATAGCAGAAGACATATGTTACTCAAGTGCACATGCACCACTGATCAAGACAGACTATATTTTGGGCCACAAAACAAGCCTCAAAAGATTTAAAAGAATTCAAATCGTTTTAATTGGTGTGTTCAGATTTAAAAGAATTCATTTCTATCCAAGAGAAATGAAAACACAGGTCCACAGAAAACTTCTTCGAAAATGTTCATGGCAGTATTATTCATGATAGCAAAAATTAGCTCCAACTCAAATGTCCATCACTGGTAGATGGATAAATAAAATGTGGTATTATCTATACAATGGAATTCTATTTAGCAATAAGAAGCACAAAAATCTGACACCTGCTACAGTATGGATGAATCTTAAAACATTGTGCTAAGTAAAACAAGTTAGTCACAGAAGACTGCATATTGTTTGATGCCATTTATATGAAATATCTAGAAAAAGATACATTTACAGACAAAATAGAAAAATTGTTGGCTGAGCCTAGTGGAGGGAGTGGGATTTGCTACAGTGGCAGTGGAAAAATTTGGGAAGGTAAAGGACATGTTCTAAAAGTGGACTGTAGTACAGGTTGAGAAACTCCATATAATTGAATCATATATTTACAATGGGTCAATTTTATTGTATGTAAATTTAATTGAAAAGAAGAAGGTAAGGACAAGACAGCCCTAAATCAAAGGGTTGTGGTGTCCTGTGATCCTGTGATGAACACTGCGTATTGAGATGCAACAACCTGGAGTGAGAGCAAATGGTGACTTAGAAGGTGACTTCTGATGTCACATGCTTGAGGAAGGGATTCAGTGCCTGTGCCTTCAGCCTCTGACCCTGGCAGTTCCCCTGGAATCTGGAGGGTAGATGGGGTGAGTGAAGGTAGCCTTTGCCTTCTAGGGAGTGCAAGGAGAGCAGTGGCACTATGTAAAGATCTGGGGAAACGAGTTTGCAGGGAGAAGCTTCATGAACACCCTGGGTGATGAAAGGAGGAAATCATGAGGAGGAAGTAAGGGTTGCAGGATGAAGTGGCTGCTTGAAACATAAAAGCTGCTCAAAACTCTTTGATAGGTTATGAGTAGGTTCTGCTCCTAGGTGAGCTCAAACCGGCAACCTTTTGATTAACAGAAGGCACCACAGAGAAGAACTACTGTGAACCTGTATGCTAACAGTATGGAATGACAACATAGTCCCTACCCCCAAAACTGTATCATTGATTTTCATTTTTACCTTTGTTTTACCTTCTTCTGAGTTGAAAATTAATTTGCTCTTTTGCTTTTTTTCTTGTTTCTTGAGAAAGTGCCGAGAAGCAGTGAGGTCACTGACTTGAAACGCCATTCTCCTGCCTCAGCCTCCCGAGTAGCTGGGACTATAGGCGCCCGCCACCTCGCCCGGCATTTTTTTTTTTTGTCAGCCAGGGATTCTCGATTTGATATCAGCCTCCCCTTTAATGCTATGAATCCTCCTGAGGTCACTGACTTGAAAGCATTTTTTTTTTTTCATTTTTGATATAGACCTTTAATGCTATGAATCCTCCTTCCTCATTTTGATTTGTTGTGTTTTCACTTTTATTCTTTTCAAAAAAATTCTAATTTCCCTATTGATTTATTCTTTGATCAATGGGTAATTTATAAGTATTTTACCCATTTTCCAAATATTTGGAGGAATTTTCCAAAAGTCTTTCTTCCACTGATTTCTAACTAAATTGCATTGGTATCATAGAACGCATCTTTATGACTTGAATTCTTTTAAATCTTTTGAGGCTTGTTCTGTGGCCCAAAATATAGTCTGTCTTGATCAGTGGTGCATGTGTACTTGAGTAACATATGTCTTATACTATTTTTGGGTGCTGTGTTCTACAGACATTATTCAGGACAAGTTGGTTAATGGTGTTGTTGATGTCTGCTATAACCTTGTTAATTTTCTGTCCACCTGTTGTATCAATTAATAAGAGAGGGGCTTTGGAATCTCTGACAATATGGTGAATTATCTATTTCTCCTTCAGTTCTATCAGTTTTTGCATTATATGTTTTCAAGTTCTGTCATGGGGGGTGGTAATTATATCTTCTTGAGAATTAACTCCTTTATTATTATGAAATCACCCTCTTTATCCCTGGAAATATGGTTTGCCCTGAAATCTACTTCACCTGGTATTATATAGCTGCTTCTCTTTCCTTTTGACTATGCTTAGCATAGAATATTTTTTCCCATCTTTTTACTTTTATGTATTTGTAGCTTCATTTTTACAGTGCATTTCTGGTAAGCAGCATATAGTTAATCTTGTTTTTATCCAGTGTGACAATCTCAGTTTTTTAATTGGTGTGTTTAGATCCTCTACGTTTAGTATAATTATTGAAACGGCTAGGTTTCAGTTTTAGCTTGCTCTCAATTTTCAAGTTGTTCCTTCTCTTCCTTCTTTTTCTGCCATCTTTTGCTTTAAACTAGTATTTTTTATTATTCCATTTTTTTATTATTTCCATTACCCGTCACTGTTTTGTCATTGTAGTGATTGCTTTAGGGATTATATGATATATTTTTTAGTTAACACTGTCTAACATGCAGTGATATTATGCCACTTCAAATATAGAGTAGGGCTGGGCACAGTGGCTCACACCTGTAATCCCACCACTTCGGGAGTTGAGGCAGGAGGATTGTTGGAACCTAAGAGTTCAAGAGCAGCCTGGGCAACATGGTGAGACCCTATTGCTACAAAAAGCTTAAAAATTACCCAGGTGTGGTAGTGCATGCCTGCAATCCCAGATACTTGGGAGGCTGAGCTGGGAGGATCATTTGAGCCCAAGAGGTGACAGCTGCAGTGAGCCACTTTCATGTCACTGCATTCCAGCCTGGGAAACCGAGCAAGACCTTGTTTTAAAAAAACAAAGAAACAAGTATGGAGTAAGGGCCTTAGAATATTATATCTCCATATGTCCCTTCTTTGCCATTGTGCTATTGTTACAAGAATTTTCTTTTCTTTTCTTTTTTTATTTTTTTGAGACAGAGTCTCACTCTGCCACCTAGGCTGGAGTGCAGTGGAGTGATCTTGGCTTACTGCAACCTCTGCCCCCTGGGTTTAAGGAGTTCTTGTTCCTCAGTCTCCTGAGTAGCTGGGATTAGAGGTGTGTGTCACCATGCCTGGCTAATTTTTATATTTTTTGCAGAGACAGGGTTTCACCATGTTGGCCAGGCTTGTCTTGAACTTCTGGCCTCAAGTGATCCACCTGCCTTGGCCTCTCAATTTGCTGGGATTACAGGCATGAGCCACTGCACTGGGCCAACAATTTTATTTTTATGTCATAAATTCCACAGTCCTTCGTTGGATGCATAGTTTGCGAAGATTTTCTGCCATCCTGTGGGTTGTCTGTTTACTCTGCTGATTATTTCTTTTACTGTGTGGAAGCTTTTTAATGTAATTAAGACTCATCTATTTATCTTTGTTTTTGTTGCATTTGCCTTGGGGTTCTTGGTCATGAAGTCTTTGCCTAAGCAAATGTCTAGTAGGGTTTTTCAATGTTATCTTCTAGAATTTTTATGGTTTCAGGTTTTAGACTTAAGTCTTTGATCCATTTTGAGTTGATTTTTATATAAAGTAAGAGATGAAGATCCAGTTTCATTCTTCTACATGTGACTTGCCAATTTTCTCAGCACCATTTGTTGAATAGGGTGTCTTTCCCCCACTTTATGTTTTTGTTTGCTTTGTCAAAGATCAGTTGCTGTAAGTACTTGGCTTTATTTCTGGGTTCTGTATTCTGTTTCATTGGTTTATGTGCCTATATTTATGCCAGTACCATGCTGTTTTGGCCACTATGGCCTTACAGTGTATTTTGAAGTGAGATAATGTGATGCCTCCAAATTTGATCTTTTTGCTTAGTCTTGCTTTGGAATGTGGGCTCTGTTTTGGTTCCACATGAATTTTAGGAATCTACTTGCTCTGCTGCCTGGGCTGGAGTGCAGTGGCACAATCTTGGCCCACGGCATCCTCCACCTCCTGGGTTCAAGTGGTTCTCGTGCCTCAGCCTTCTGAGTAGCTGGGATTGCAGGAGTGCACCACCATGTCCATGTAATTTTTGTATTTTTAGAAGAGACAGGGTTTCATCATGTAGCCCAGGCTGGTCTCTAACTCCTGGCCTCAAGAAATCCACCTGCCCCAGTCTTTCAAAGTACTGAGATTACAGGTGTGAGCCACCAGGCATGGCCTCAATTTCCTTTTAAAGAGTTTTAACTAATAAGGAAAAGAAATGTATATATTTGTTCATGTGTTACCATTTCTAGTGCTTGACATTCCTTTGTGGACACCCAGATTTCCATCTCATACCTGTTTCCTTCTGTAGGAAGGATGTCTTTTAACATTTTTTGGAGCACAGGTCTGCTGGTAATAAATTCTTTCCCTTTTTTTTGTTTTGTTTTGTTTTTTGTTTTTTTTTTTTTTTGAGACAGAGTCTCTCTCTGTTGCTCAGGTTGGAGTGCAATAGTGCGATCTTGGCTCACTGCATCCTCTGCCTCCGGGGTTCAAGCCATTCTCCTGCCTCAGCCTCCCGAATAGCTGGGATTATAGGTGCACACCACCACACTCGGTTAATTTTTGTATTTTTAGTAGAGATGGGGTTTCACCATGTTGGCCAGGCTGGTCTTGAACTCCTGACCTCAAGTGATCCCCTCGCCTTGGCCTCCCAAAGTGCTGGGATTACAGGTGTGAGCCTCCCTGCCCAGCCAAATTCTTTCACATTTTATATGTTTGAATGTGTCTTTATTTCACCTTTGTTTTTTGAAAGCTAATTTTGCAGGGTATAGATTTCTATGTGGACAATTTCAGTCTCTGAGTGTTTAAAGATGTGGCTCCACTGTATTCTTGTGTGCATTGTGGCTGGTGAAAAATCTGATGTCATCCTTATATTATCTTTGTTTCAATGTAATCACATGTGTTTTTTCTCTGACTGCTTTTAAGATTTTCTTTATTATCATTGAGCAATTTATGATATGCCTTGGTGTCATTTCTTCATATTTTTAGTGCTTGATTATGGTGAGCTTTCTGGATCTGTGGATTTATAGTTTTATTACATTTGACAAGATTAGTTTTTTGTTCTTTGGAGGTAGCTTTTTTTTCCCCCTTGAGACAAGGTCTTGCTATGTTGCCCAAGCTGGTCTCAAACTCCTGGGCTTAAATGATCCTCCTGCTTCAGCCTTTGAATAACTGGGATCACAGGAACGTACCACCACACCTGGCTTGATAAGTATTAGATTAGTATTTCTTCCAAGAGTTTTTCTGCTGCCACTGTGTTTGCCTTTGATGAACTCTAGTCACCCATGTCTGAGGTCAGCTGAATTGTTCCACAGCTCATTGATGCTTATTCCTTTATTATGTTTTTCTCAGCATTCCTTTTTGGCTACTTTTCTTTGCTATGCCTTAATATTTCCAATTTTTTTCTTCTATATTTTCTGGTTTGCTGTTAATCCCTTGCAGTTCATTTCTTCTCAGATATCACAGTTTTTACTTCTTTCTATTTTTTGTAGATATGGTGTCTTACTATGTTCCCAGATTGGTCTTAACTCCTGGGTTCCAGCAATCCTCCTGTCTTGGCCTCCATAAATGCTGGAATTACAGGCATGAGCCACTGTACCCAGCCCTAGTTTTTATTTCTTTCTTTTTTTTTTTTTTTTTTTTTTTTTTTTTTTTTGAGACTGAGTCTGGCTCTGTCGCCCAGGCTGGAGTGCAGTGGCATGATCTCGGCTCACTGCAAGCTCCGCCTCCCGGGTTTACGCCATTCTCCTGCCTCAGCCTCCCGGAGTAGCTGGGACTACAGGCGCCCGCCACCTCGCCCGGCTAGTTTTTTGTATTTTTTAGTAGAGACGGGGTTTCACCGTGTTAGCCAGGATGATCTCGATCTCCTGACCTCGTGATCCGCCCGTCTCAGCCTCCCAAAGTGCTGGGATTACAGGCTTGAGCCACCGCGCCCGGCGTTTTTATTTCTTAATGCTAGCTTGGATCTTTTTGTATCTTCCTTTTGTCTCCTTAATTTTTGGGACTTATGATATACAGTTATAATACCTGGTTTAATGTTCTTCTCTGGTAATTTTAACACCTGTGTCAGCTCTGAGTCAGTTTAACATGATTGATTTGTCTCCTCATTATTGTCATTTCCCTGTTTTAATATGGCTAAACATTTTGGTAGAATGCCAGACATTGTGAATTTTACCTTGTTGGTTGCTGCATATTTTTGTGTCCCTATAAATTTTGAGGTTTCTTCAGAGATGCAGTCAAGTTGCTGGCAAACAGCTTGATCATTTCCGGTCTTGCTTTTATGATTTGTTAAGAGGGCTACAGCAGTGCTCTGTCCTGGGGTAATCTGTTCTTACTAGAGACAAAACCTTCCTGAATTCTCTACCCTATGCCTTGTGAATTTTGAGGCCCTTTTTTTTTTCTTCAGTCTGCCTTTTGGAAACAGGCATGATTCTAGCTCTGCATGAGCTCCAGGCACCATTCCCTCTAATCTTTTCAAACGTGTTTTCCTCTGAACCTGACTCCCTCCCTCATACGGACCCGCACTGTGCTGCGTGCTGGGTCATGTTCTGCAGTTACCCCCATTTACTCTCTGCAGCTCTCTCCTCCCTAGTGCTCTTCCTGTGAACTCTATGATACCGTAACTTCCCTGGACTCTCAGCTCAGGGTCCTCAACTCAAAAGGTTCACTGAGCTTCTCTTCACTTTCCCCTTCCTGTGCCTAACTTGGAAACCCTCTCAAGGCAGTAAGTTAGAACAATTTAGGGCTCACCTGATAGGTGCCCATGTCTCAGGGTTTATGTCCAGGATCTTGAACGTATTCTTTTTGTGTATTTTGTCTGTTTTATTTTTTTCTTTATTATTCCTGGTAGGAGAGTAAAATCTAATTCCTGTTACTTCATAGAGGTTGCAGCACCCCTGTTTCTAAAAATCAAAGTACGAAAAAGTCAGTCTAGATGCCGAATAGGAACTTTTAGAGAATTCAGAATATATTCTGTACTGTGTGAAACCATGAACTAAGAAAACCCTTAATTCTTGCATTTAAAAGGCACTTTACTGGTTATAAAAACAGTTTCTGCTTGACCCTATGTGCAGGAGTGCAGGAGGCCCATCACCCTTTGCCCCAGGAGCTGAGCAGATGCTCCTGTGAGGTCTGTGGTGAAAACCTGTCCTTCGGGAGATGTGTCTCTCTATGAGATGTTAGCCTTAATCTTGGTTACTCTTCCAAAGGTCCTCCGCAGTAAGGACGGGCAATGACATCAAAGTAGCCAGGTGGGAAGTCTCAGCTTTCTGTTAGCTCTAGTGGGACCTAAGGGGTAACACCGGGCCCAAGTTGACTTCTCCCTGGGTAGCAAGAGAGTGATACCACCTTTGCTAGATCTGTGGCTGCAACCCAGGCCCTGAAGCAGGGCCAAAGATTTCCAGAGCCTCTCCTAGGTCCTTCTTGCTCCACAAGAAGCCTCAGAAAGGGAAAGTGTTCCATTCAGAGGATCTTTCTTTCTCTGTTGTCAGAAAAAAAAAATGTGAGTATAAAGCAGCAGAAACAGCACTAGGTACTGCCTGTAAGTTAGTCGTACTGCTGTGCCCAGGATAGAAGATGAGAAGGAAGAGGAACAGGAGGAAGAAGAGGGCAAGAGAGATATGTGAAAAACCTGGCTGCAGTTAGCAAAGTTTTGCAAGCCACCAGTCAGCGAGACAGAATCTGCAGGCGCTAAAGTATTCACAGCTGAAGTGTTCACAGGAGGGTAGCACAGATGCGTATGTGTGTTAGAGTAGGGTGCGGAGAGTGGTTATAGAAACCTTGAAAGCAACCACAACAAACAAAAGTTGAGCAGATCATATCCACGAGATGTTTCAAGGTGGATTGAAAGAAATGCGTGCCATGTGAAAAAAGTGATTGCTAGAGGAGAGAAAGAATTCAACCCCCCAAACCCCAAATATAAGTCCTTCAGTTGCATTTCCTACGTTGTGGAAACCCAAGGTGTTAAGAAAGCGGATTTGTAATAGATAAATCTTAAACTGGAAAAATCATTTCACTGACCATAGTATCTCCCCCACCAGGAAAATGTGGGGTTACTTTTTGCCACAGCACATCTTCAAACTCCTGTCGTGGTACACACTTGGTCACTTTGCCTGACTCTCCGCAGAGGTCTCCCTCTTTCCAAGCGTCACCCCAAATCCTATTCCACACAATTCTTCTTAACAACACTGGGGATTACATTGCCTTTAGGTGGCCAGCTAAATGATAACCCCTGCGCTGCCTCATCAACATAACACAAACCCCTTTGATGACGTCGAGGGCTTCTGCTTTCCCTCGAACCCATCCTCCGCCCCCACCCGCCTCTCAGTCTCACTCAGCCCACATGGCCAACCCGCAGCCGGTGATGTCATGATCCTTTTCCACTTGTGCCCAGGTATCTTAGGCAGGATAATGACGCGTCTTTCTCTTCTTCTTGTGTTCCTAACCTTTCTCCCAGGTTACTCACCATGGAGAGGGATTCTAGGATTGTCTGTTGCACCAATGCAAAACTTTAAAGAAAAAAGATGTAAAACAATGTATGCAAAGTATACCATTTATATGGACAAAATAAAAGTATAAGCATGTGTGATGCATATAGATACATAGCTTCGGGGCTGCTTCTCAGGGCTGCTGCTTGTAGTACCAGTTGCTGTGTACTCTGTGTACATCATTCCTTCTACATTCTCATAGTATCTAAAGGGCCATTTTTTAATTTTCCTTGCCACACAGAATACAAGAGAAGAAAATTCAGGAGAAGAAGTTGCTGGCTAAAGTACAACAGAAGATGAGGTGTTTGATTTAAGACTGAGATTTTGGGTTTTTTTTTTCTCTCTCTCTAACCTCAGGACTGGGTTAGAACGGGGGGCTGGGAGGATGGAGGCTGGATGAGAAAGCCAACTTATATTTTCAGAATGGAGAGTGGAGTAACTTGATCCTTGAAGAGACTGGGTAGAAGTGGAAGGTGATTCTCTTCAAAAGAATCAAGCGGGTGCCTGGAGGTGAACTCAGCGCCAGGTGACTTTAGGGAGAGTATCTACATACCTCCCTTCCCGCCTCCATTTCTCCATCCCCTCATTCCTCCTTCCCTTTCATCTCTCACCTCTCTCCTTCCTTCTCACTGCCTTTCTCTCTGCGTCTGCAGCCCTGGACACTGTTATTAAAGATCTTGGGATGTGGAGATTATTAGGTTGCAGGGGCCCAAATGAATTTCCCCAGTGCTGATTCCTTTAATCTCTCAATTCACATCAAAAGTTGGAGTAGCTCTTTCAATTTACCTTAGTAATCTACCCACATCTCAGGCCCCAGGGAAGCTGAGAAAGCAAGTATGTGATCCTAATAGTTTTGGAATATGGGAAATTCCTCATGCATGGAAAGAGACATCAGAAACAAGATGGCCTAGATGACAAAGAACACTCATCTTCCTAACACTGTGCAGCCATCCTTGTGGGGAACATGAGAAATCCAGTGACTGAGCTCCCCTAACCCTGCCCCCAAACATCACCCATGCAAAACCTATCCTCAGACACTACCAGACATTGTGATGCCTTGAGCAGAGGGTAAGGGCTTAGACTCCTTGTACAGGGACAGTTGGGACAATCTCCAGTGTCATCTTAATTACTTATTATGACAGTTAAAAAATTTTAAAGTTTACATGCCTGGAAAAAAGGGTAATTATTCTGAAGCCACGGTTACAAATAGCCACCAGAACTGGCTTTAAATCTTTATATCATCTTAATTCATCTGTGTCCACTGCATGAGTTTCTTTTCTTTTCTTTTCTTTTTTTTTTTTGAGATGGAGTTTTGAGATGGAGTTTTGCTCTTGTTGCCTAGGCTGGAGTGCAATGGCGCAATCTTGCTCACTGCAACCTCTGCCTCCCATGTTCAAGCAATTCTCCTGCCTCAGCCTCCCGAGTAGCTGAGATTACAAGCATGTGCCACCATGTCCGGCTAATTTTTTTTGTATTTTTAGTAGAGATGGGGTTTCTCCATATTGGTCAGGCTGGTCTTGAACTCCTGACCTCAGGTGATCCGCCTGCCTCAGCCTCCCAAAGTGCTGGGGATTACAGGCATGAATTGCCAAGCCCGCCCTGCATGAATTTCTTATTGCTGCTGTAATAAATGACCACAAACAACTTCTTCAAATAACCCATATTTATGATCTTAGGGTTCTGACGATCTGAAGTCCAAAAGAAGTCTCACTGCACTACAGTGAATGTGTTGTTGACAGGTTTGCGTTCCTTGCTGGAGGCTGTGAGGAGACTGTGTCATTGCATTTTATTTTATTTTATTTTATTTTATTTTTTATTTATTTATTTTTTTTTATTTTTATTTTTTTGAGACGGAGTCTCGCTCTGCCGCCCAGGCTAGAGTGCAGTGGCCAGATCTCAGCTCACTGCAAGCTCCGCCTCCCGGGTTTACGCCATTCTCCTGCCTCAGCCTCCCGAGTAGCTGGGACTACAGGCGCCCGCCACCTCGCCCGGCTAGTTTTTTGTATTTTTTAGTAGAGACGGGGTTTCACCGTGTTAGCCAGGATGGTCTCGATCTCCCGACCTCGTGATCCGCCCGTCTCGGCCTCCCAAAGTGCTGGGATTACAGGCTTGAGCCACCGCACCCGGCCCGTGTCATTGCATTTTCCAGCATGTGGGGTTTGTCCACATTCCTTGACTGGTAGCCCTCCCACCTTCAACAGCAGCCATGGACACTCAAGTTATTGTCACATGGCATCCTTCTGACATGGACTGTCCTTCCTCCCTCTCTCATTTCTATGCACCCTTGTGATGGCACTGGGCTTTCCAGGGTAATCTGCCTGTTACAACATCCTTAACTTAATCACCTCTCCAAAGTCTCTTTGACATGTAAAGTAACACATTCACAGGTTCCAGGGAATAGGATTGGACACCTGTAGTGGAGTTTATTTTTCCTAATGCAGCCACTCACTTCGGTGAACAAATTTCTGCAAGCCCCTCAGTCGGTGCTAGCCCCTCACTTCTGAAAGTCAGTGAGTTGAAAGCAACTCAGTCCAATGAGCAGCTTTGAGTGCCAACCAATCAACACCAGCTCACTTATGTCTGAGCCCTTCACCAGTCTCTGAATCCCACACTTTCCACAAATTCTACATAAATCAGCAGTCCAGTCTGCTCAGAGAGACTTTACACCAGTAGGAGAAGCATAATTGTATTTCTATGTGATTAGGATCTGTTTTTGAGGAGACCAAGTAAGATGGCTCCAGCTGTAGGATGGAACCTCCACAGCCAATCCTGGAGGCCAGGGCAGCACGAGCCTTAGGCCAAGCTCGGATATGGGGTGACCAAAAGTCAGGAACCACCAGTCTCCCCTGGCTAACAACTGGCCCCCAGTCTCCTGGGAACTTGAATATTCCAGGTGCCCCACTTCTCTACAGGGGAGTTCCATGGGGAAGGACCATGCTGTTTTCTTGTGGCCCCTAAGGGCGGTGCACAAGGATTCCCATGGTCCCAGAAGCTGGGAGCAGCAGCGAGGCCAGGCCAGGCCAGATCCAAAGAAAAGCACTCAATTCCCCCATTTAGCTGAAGGTTCAGAGCCAAAGGTTTGTGGGACCCCAGGTGCATCCACTCTGCTGCTGCCTTTCCCTCCTTACCATGTGGTCTTTGCTTCCTGTGAGATTTCTGCAACCAGAAGTCAGCCTATTGGGAAGTAAAAGCCACACCTAAAAACACTAAAGAGACTAGCATTAGTATTGGTGCAATCCTATGGTCTGCAATGGATTACCTAGGATGCAGCTGGTACCTGGGACACCTGGCTAGGGCCTGTCCATAGAAAAGCTACCCCTATGCCCATTTAGACCTAGATGAAGGTTGCAGGGACCTAGCTGCTCACCAAGAGATTGACTCTTACCTGAGTGTCTGGAGCCTCAGTGCTGCAAGTTCTTGGCCTACACCGTGGGGGCGCTGCTCACACCCAGATTCCAGGGCTTTCAGTGGAGTCTCCATAGCTCTAACACTGATTCCTCCTGGTTTGGTGCACCAAGGGCCACCTCCCACAAAGTGGGCAGAGGTAGAAAGTTACCAGATACAAAAGGTAAAAATTGCAAGGCATTGCTGGCTCAATGAGGACAGAGAGTCCTCTCTCTATTATGATTTGGATGTGAAGGGAAGATGTCATAGGTCCTAAACATTGCAGCATGGCCAGCGTGTGCTGCCCAGGACCTGCAGTGCCGTGGTCAAGTGGAAGTTATTTTACTTCAGTAGAGGACAGTGTTCTCTTCTGGCCTTTTCCTCAGTGGCTAGATCTGTATCTCTCTCTCTCTCTCTTTCTCCCCTCTGCCCTCCTGTTCCCTGGCCCCCTTTGTTTTCTCTCTCTGTTCCCACCCTGCTGCCCCCTTCCACCTGCTTTCTCTTCTTCAGCTTTCATCGTTCATCCCCCTCTGCCCACCCATATGCCCCAGGCTAAGGCCCCTGCCCTGTCCTGGGTGAGGAGATGTGTATGATTTTAGGCGTTGCCCTCTAGACGTGTCCATGATGGGGAAACATGGCTCAGCTGCCAGTATAATGGTTTAAAAGAGTGGCCTTTTTGAAGGCTTTTTACATCTCCCATTCTAGGATCCTCTAGGACTTAAAATGTATGGGCCACAGTGGAATTCTTGGTTCCCCAGGACCTTGTGGTGCACGCCTTCTTTCACTGAGCATTCATAGGCTGGCTATTAGGTGCCAGGCCCTGCTCTGGGCTAGGGTCCCCATTGTGAGCAATCCTCAGTTAACTGCCGCACGGAGCCTACCTCTGCAGGCATCAAGAGGGTGGGGCTGTGAACCACATCTACCAGTGCTGAGCATCAAGGACGATGACGGCTGAGAACAGCCTGCTGGATTTGGCTATAAGGTAGGTAAGGACTTGTTTGATTCTGGGGAAAGCAATTTTAGCAATGGGGAGGAGAAAGCGTTGCTGCAGGCAGCTGAGGATGCTTAGTAGTGAGGAAATGAGGAGAACGGTGAGCTAGCATTTATGAAGCAACCTTCGCTTCCTACATGATATTTATACTTTCCCCAACTTTCACATTTGTGTTTCTTCCCTTGCCAGAAGTTAGTCTCTTTATGGACTGGACTTGTAACGTTCCTGAGTCATTGTCTTTGTTTGCATTCCTACCAGAATCCCTAGTGACTCTGCAGATCATGTTTAATGATAATGTTGACACTAAGTCATTGTGAGGATAAAATATGAATCTGCTAACAGAAATGTTTCTCTCGGTGGAGAGAGGTGGGGCCAGGAACTAGGACTACTGCAGCTTCTCTCCGCCCTCACTGTCTAACCTTACCGGCAGCTCGAATCACTCAGAATCCAGTTTGCAGCCAGTGCAGACTTGCCTCTCCCTCCCAGTCTTCTTTCTTGGTGGTGACTGGGAGAGATTTAGGAGATTAATGAGGGCCAAGAAACAAAGCATGAATTATCACGGTTGCTGCACAGGTGTGGTCCTCTCAGTCTCTCTGCCTGAATTCCCAACACACCTCTCACCAGGTTGCTGGATGGTACAATAGGGTCATTGTAAGGTGGGTGTGTGCAGTGAGTCACCGAGGTCTTCCTGAGGTGCAGTGGGGCAGGGAGAGATCTCTTCCCTATCGCTGGAGCTGGGCCACAAACTGGTGGTGGAATGCCCAGCTTCGGGGTCCATTTGCATGGCTGTATATTTCAATTATAGAGTCTCTACTAGGTTCTTTTTTTTTTTCATATACTTTTGTTCTTGTTTTATGCGTTCGATCTATTGCTTTATTTATTTGACCATTTTAAACACACTTATGCTGACATCCTTCCAGATTGCTCTCCCTTTTGTTACCCGGTGCGAAATCTCTAGTCTGTTGTATGTACTTGTCATCCCTCGTGTGCCTGTGAGCCCATTCTAAGTGTATTTATCTCCTGTGGACATCTCCAAATGTCTGGAGGCATCTCCATGAGGTGGCTTTGCATTTGTCTAGGGTTTTATGGCCCTTACAACGCTGGGGTAGTTTTTGGTTAATTTCTTTAATAGTGTGTATTTGTACCCCATGCCTTCTGGGAACACAGGTGCAGTGCTCTGATTTCTCTCAGATGACTTTGCCTCGCCCCAGGGCTCATTCTGTGTCTTAAGAGGTGATGGATTGAGCTTTCCAGTCTCCATCAGTGATAGGGCAGCTCTTTAGTAGCTCTCTCCTTTCACTGAGAGTTCAGTTCTAGTTCTCCACCACGGCCTGGGCCACGTGGCCTCCACTCTGGGGCACTGTGACAGCTATCAGTTCCCTTTGTGCTTCTGGCACCTGAATAATTCTCTTTCTGCCTTTTGATTGACCAAGTATTTTAACTTTTTGAGGGGAAGGGGAAGATTCTATGTTATCCAGCATTATTTGTGGTAGGAAAGGGGCTTTCTATAGCTGCTCCCTGCTAAATCTTGGCAGAAGTCCTACCACTGTGGCCCAAATCTCCATCAAAAGAGATAGATATTTGCTTGATTTTTTTCTTCTTGTTTTTCTTCATTAAAAAATGTATGTTGGATTTGGCTATGATTTCTTGGATATGACACCAAAGGCACAGGCAATGTAAGAAAAAACATGTAAATTGGACTTCGTCAAAACTAAAAACTTTTGTGCATCAAAGGACACTATGAATAGAGTGAAAAGGCAACCCACAGAGTGGTAGAAAATATTTGCAATCACATATCTAATAAGGGCTTAATACCCAGAATATAAAAAGA
The DNA here is from genome assembly GCF_024542745.1 of Macaca thibetana thibetana. NCBI lineage: Eukaryota > Metazoa > Chordata > Mammalia > Primates > Cercopithecidae > Macaca > Macaca thibetana. The sequence goes on from NC_065578.1 coordinate 124,518,673, forward strand.
ACTCCTACAACTCAACAAAAAACAAACAACCCAATACAAAATGGGCAAAAGACTCAAATAGACATTTCTCCAAAGAAGATATACAAATGGCCAATAAGCACATTGAAAAATGCTTAACATCACCAATCATTAGGACAATGTGAAAGGAAACCAAAATGAGATACTATTTCACATTCATTAGGATGGCTATTATTGTAGGATGGCTGTAATTGTAGTACACATTAAGTACTAGCAATACAAAGATGCCTTTAATTAGGTCTCTGTTCTTGAACGCAAAGTCAAGACAGAAAAGACAGACAAGTAAAACCACTATAAGTAGAGTGGCAAGTGCTATGATAGAGGCAAGAATGGAGTGCTCTGGAGCATAGAATAAGAGCATTAAAATCAGCTTTGGATAGGGGTCTTAGGAAAGGCCTTCTTGGGGAGATGATAGTTACACTGCTCTACAGGACAAGTAGAAACAGGTGGAAAGGGGGCCAAGGGCTTTCAGGGCAGCAAGAAGAGCGTGTGTCAAAGCACAGAGGCACATCACTGTGACATCAGTTCTAGCCTTGGTTGGCAAGGTGGGCAGGGAGCAGACCACAAAGGCTCTTGAGGGCTCTAGGGGATCCTGTATATTCAGAAGATCCAATGCCTGGTTTTACACATGGGAGCGATACCAGAACATTTGCCTTTAAAAACTTTCTTTGATCACAGGGTGGAGAAAGGAGTGGAAGAGGTTGAACTGGACAGGGAGAAGCTTAAGATAGTTTATTGCAAAATGGTAGCGGTCCTCTTTTCTAAAGGGTAGGGACCTGTAGTTGGTTTGGTTAAGTTAAAAATATTGGTGAAAATGGATATTTATAAAAGGGATATTTAAAATATTTACTTTAACTTAAAACATGTATATTTATCAAAATTTTGCTATATTATCTTTCTTGCATAAATCACACTCACAGTGGATTTTAGTACAATTATTGCTACGGTTTGGATGTGTTCCTTAATTCATTAGCAGCGCAAGAAGGAAAAAATCAGGAGTCGTTAAGTCTCCATGTTATTCCTTTAGCAGGTGCACCCTGTATTAAAAAAAGAAGTATCACTATCCCCAAAAAACAGCGAGCTAGGGAAGAGATGGAAAAATATCAGGCACCCTACTGGTCTGTTTGCTACTTTAACAAAAAATTGGGCCATGCACGGTGGCTCATGCCTGTAATTCCAGCACTCTGGGAGGCCGAGGGGGGTGGATCACGAGGTCAAGAGTTTGAGACCAGCCTGGCCAACATGGTGAAACCCTGTCTCTGAGAATACAAAAATTAGTTGGGCATGGTGGCACATGCCTGTAATCCCAGCTACTCGGGAGGCTGAGGCAGGAGAATCGCTTGAACCTGGGAGGCAGAGGTTGCAGTGAGCCGAAATCACACCACTGCACTCCAGGCTGGGTGATAGAGCAAGACTCCATCTCGGGAAAAAAAAAAAAAAAAAAAAGAAATCACTGGCCATGGCTTTAAGACACCAGGCTAAAGGGAACTAACCAGAAATCCTTTACTTGGGCCCTCAAGTTTTGGTAAGTAAGATCTAATGGTACTAAGCTTCTAATTCAAGATTCAGATCAACAACCCCCTGTGGAGTACCTCCTATAAGCAAAGTGAGTAGTAGAGAGAGACACCAGCAGGAAGGGTTGGTTTGGGGAGGAGATAATGAGCCCAGTGAGGGCACATTGTGTTGGTCCTGTTAGTAATGCCCAGTGGGCATTCACAGTTTGAGTTTGGAGAGAAGATCTAGCTTGAGAAGCAGAGGGAGAGAGAGAGAGAAAGAGAGAGATGAGGGCCTGGGAATGTGCCCATATTAGAGAGACCAGGTAGTGTGATGGTTAATATTAGGTGTCAACTTGATTGGATTGAAGGATGCCTAGATAGCTGGTAAAGTATTGCTTCCGGGTGTTACCATGAGGGTGTTGCCAGAGGACATTCACATTTGAGTCAGTCGACTGGGAGAGGAAGACCCACCCTCAATGTGGGTTGGCATCATCCATTCGGCTGCCAGCGTGGCTAGAACAAAGCGGGACGAAGAAACTGGCTTGCTGAGTCTTGTGGCTTTCATCTTTTTCCCATGCTAGATGCTTCCTTCCTTTCCTCCTGCCCTTGGACATCAGACTCTTTTCTCTCATGCCTCACATCCAACCAAATCCCCAAGCCCATGTGACGCTTCACCCAAATATCCTTTGAATCCATCCCCAGCCACCCACTCTCCTGGCCACCACCACCTCTGATCTGGATACTGCAGCAGCTTCCTAACGCTCATACTCTTTTTGCTTTGCCCTGGCACAGTGTCTGAAACATTACATAGATTCAAATATCCATTGCATGATGCAATGGTCAGGAAGGATGAACAAAGGCTGCTGGGCCAGTGACTAGTAGGGGAAACGTTTCAGTAGAATGCTGAGGGCAAGTGTTAGAACTCAAGGGGTTCAGGACTGAGTGGTAATAAAGCAAATAGAAGCCTTTGGTGTAGACACATACAAAAGCGCAGTAATTTTGACGAAAGGGAAATATTTAAGGCAGCAAATTGAGGGTGTGGAAGTGTTGAGGAGTCTTTTGTTTTACTTTTTTGGTTGCAGAGAGCAGATAATCCTTTAAGGAAGAGTATAAATTTAAGATGATTTAAAATGTAAAGGAATATAACATTCATTACAGGAATTATTAGGGGATCATCGGGAATGTATTTTAAGAATTACAAGTGTGTGTTAGCTATCTATTATTGTGTAACAAATTACTACAAACTTAATCACTCAACACAATTTCGCTGTCTCACAGTTTCTGTGGGTCAAGGGTCTGGGCATGCCTTAACTGGGCTTACAGCCCAGGGTATCTTAGAAAGCTGCAGTCAAGGTGTTGCCCAGGGCTTGGGGTCTCACCTGATGCTCAACTGGGAAAGAATCGCTCCCAAACTCACATAGTTGTTGGCAGGATTCAGTTCCTCGAGGGCTGTTAGCCTGGGAACATTAGCTTGTAATTGGCTGTTGCTCAGGGGCATCCTCAGTTCTTTGCCATGTCAGCCTCTCCAGACTTGCTTCATTAAAACGTACAAGCTGAGAAGGGAATAGAGACCCTGCTGGCAAGATGGAAGACAGTCCTATGTAACCAAATTGTGGAAGTGACATACCATCACTTTTGCTGTATTCTAATGGTTAGAAGCGTGTCATAGGTCCTGCTCACACTCAGGGGGAGGAGATTGCACAAGAATGTAAATATGAGAATGGGGGATTATTGGGGGTTATCTTAGCATTTGCTCACCACAAGCTGTATTGCAAGAATTTAAGAGTAAAGATAGCTCTTAGAATGGGAACACTGACATAATGGGAACCGGAAGAAATTTATGAAGATACCGTCCCACCCCTACATCCTACCTTCTTCCTTCTCATCACTTCACAACCTTTTCAAAGGAGTAGACTACTTTGTACTGCCTTTACTTCCTAATTTGCCCTTTAAAACACCCTCCCCCCAAACGATTTTGATGCAGGTGGATTAGAGACCATGTTTTGGGAAGTTCTTCTCTGCTCATTTTCCCTGGGTAACCTCCAAACTCATGACTTTGGTCTATGTGCAGATGACATACTATTCTATATCTCCAGCTCGGCTCTCTCTTTCTCAAATTCCCAGTTCATCTGTTTAACCTAATATCCCATAGCTAGGATTTTTATTGTTGCAAGTGATAGAAAATTCAATTTAAATTATTTTAAGCAAAAGCAGGGACATATTGACTCATATAGCTGCACAGTCAAGGCACAGCTTTAGCTTTAGCACAGCTTAAGAATTACAACTGTGTGTTAGCTATCTGTTATTGTGTAACAAATTACAACAAACTTAATTACTCAACACAATTTCACTGTCTCACAGTTTCTGTGGGTCAAGGGTCTTAGCGTAGCACTAGGAGTTGGTATCTTTTTAAAATTTCTTGGCTCCGTTTCTCCAATGTTGGCTCCACTCTTAGATCCCTTCCCTGTTGTCTTGAGATGGCTATTGGCATGTCTAAGGCTACAAACTCTCAGATTACAATCCACCGAGAAGGAGGAATAAGCAATTGCCTTTATCCCAGAATTTTCAGCGAAGGTACTGAGATTCCTTTTATTTTGACCAGCTTAGATCACAAGACCACCCTCGGCCAATTGCTGTGTCCAAAGGAATGCAGGGCACTCATTAGTTTCGGCATAGGTGTGTCCTTGACTCTTAGAACTGGGGAAGAACCCTACCCAAACTAAGAACACCAAGAGATGGGGAGTGCAGAGCAGGGCTTGATTCAGGAAGAAGGGGAGATGGATGCTGCAAAAACAAGGAGCAGGCACACACAAGGAACACATCTCAAATACAACATGGTTTGTTTATTTATTTATTTATTTGAGACAGTCTCATTGTGATGCCCAGGCTGGAGTGCAGTGGTGCGATCTTGGCTCACTGCAACCTCCGCCTCCTGGGTTCAAGTGACTCTCCTGCCTCAGCCTCCCAAGTAGCTGGGATTACAGGCGTGAGCCATCGCACCCGGTCCGTTTTTCTTGTAAGGTATAATTTAATTAATTATCCCATAAACCAGTAAAATATGGGTGTGAAGAGATAGTTTTTATCTTTATGAAAGTCAAATTGAATTCTTTTCAAAGACTTGATGATTCAAATGTGCTGAAGATAATTGCAGTTGCTGCAGGTATAGCTGAGACAACTGTAAACGGCTGAGGCAGTGGCTCACCCTAAGGCGCTGGCCTTCATTTTGGAATGTCAGAGCCAAAAATGACCTCAGATGTGGTCTAATCCATTTCACTGAATTTATGAAGGAATAAACCATGATCTAGAGAAATTTTTGCCAATTAGTTAAAACTCATATAAATGGATAAGGAATCAGAAGTTTTCGGGAAACACATCAGTTCTTCCCTGTGCTTCTTAGGAATAATTGCACATTGCACAAACCTGCCCCTTTCTCTCTCCTCTAATCTGTCATGTTTAACCCTGGGTCAGTCTTCTTACCTTCTTTCTGGGCTCTCTTTCCCTGCTGCTTTATCAGAGGGTTTAGAAAATTAAAACTAGTGTTAACACTAGCTTAAGCCAAACATGAAGACCTTGGCAACACGAGCCTCCTTTCTATTCCACAAACAACCCAGATCCTTCTCATCTTTGGAGGACCTCTGCCCTTCCCATTCCTTCTCTTTAAATGCCTTCTCCTTCTTTTCAAATGTTTGCTCTTTCTAGTTCTTCTTATCTCAGCACAAATAGCATGTCCTCAGAATAGTGCCCTCTCATTGTCCCCATGAATCTGTAACATAATTGTAATCTGCCCTTCCTAGGATTTATTATACTCTGATAGTCCTTTGTTTATTTAGTCATTGTTCTCTCCTCCTGTAACTAGAAGTTACACTCAGTGAAGGCAGGACCTTGTCTGTCTTGCTGGTTGTATTCTCAGGATCTGACAGTGCCAACAGGGGTAGCAGTGAGTAAACAATGACAATAAGTGACATCTCTCCATCAGTCAACAATTTAGAAATGAATCTGGCTGTACTATTAGTCATGATTATGTATACACCCAAGATGCATTTTTCTTATTTACTATGCAGCTTCTATCAATCTAATTTATATTCCTCCCACTTTCCACCCTCCCATGCACAAATTCACCAACTCTCCAGTTCATGTTTTAAAAAAGTGACATTGTTTTATTACTATTGGCAGGTGGGGCCTGCATGAGGTGGTTGGTATGCTGGGCTCAGAGGATGTGTGGGCTATGGAGATGATGACAGAAAGGCTGGAAGGAAGGGGATGCGTTTGAAGGCCAGGCCCAGGGGGTCCTCAGATCCGCTTCTGGGAAGGGACAGCCTTGAGGAAGGAGTCATGGCAAGCCATAGCTAGGCCACCAATCAGATTCAGAAATTCTGAGAAATCTAGCTGTCCATCACTGTTGGTATCCAGTCTCTTCATCATGCGGTCAAGGACGCCGGGGTCCTTCTGGTTCTGCAGAGATGATAATAATTATACCTTTATATTGCATCTTCTAAGGTGCTTTCAAATATGCTGCCACATTTTATTCTCACAGGAGTATAAGGTACAGGATAGGGATTATTAATATTCCCATTTTCCAGATGCAGAAACAGACTAAAAGAGGTGAAGTGACCTGCCTAAGGGGCAGACCTGGGGCTTGGACCAAAGGTTTTCCCACTCCTTGTCCAGGGCTCTTTCTATGACATTAGGGGCTATTCAGTTTTGTAAAGCCAGCGGAACACTTCTTTCAAGTGTTGCATGCAACTCCAATAGATAAACTGCATAAAAGTGCAACGGGTCCAGGTGGAAAAAGGCCACAGGCCCTGCCTAATCACTCTCATCCTCCACTTGCCCAAGCTGCCAACGCAGATACACACTTAGAGCCACTGGTTACATATGGCTATTTACATTTACATTTAAATTAACTAATTTAGAAAGTCAGTCTGTTAGTCACACTAGCCACATTTCAAGTGCTCAGTGGGCACATGTGGCTGGTGGCTACCATACTGGATAGAGCAGATATAGAATGTATTTCCACCACTGCAGAAAGTTCTATTGGACAGGGCTGCCCTAGAACCTTTGGGGTGTAAGAATAAAATTTGAAAACAATTCCATTATGTCATATACCATTTCATATATCTCTCTTCCTAAATGGAAAAACTCCTGGCTTAGAGTGAGTTAAAATGAAGCAAGAGTGTGGGGCGTCAGTTGCTGGTCTTTCATTCCTGGCCATTCTGTCAGGGTCTCGTTTCATGTTGTGGGTATTTTGGGGAAGTGGGGGAGACAGGGACCAGTACCTTTGTGAAGGCAGCCAGTTCTGTATTCATGAAGCTTAGGAACTCCGTCTTGGAGAGAGTGTAGTTATAACCATCCTTTCCGGCATACTTCTGGAAAACAGCAATCAGGGACTCGATGCACCGCTCAGTTTCTGTAGGGCTAGAGACTTTTGCCTTTGGAGAAAAAAAAAGTAGGGCTCAGACAAGGGAAGATGTCAAGGGCTGGATACTGCAGAAAACTCCACGGAATCTTATTTCAGGTCAAAGCAGTTTCCCAAAAGAGTGAGTCATTTTTTTCAGGGGGCTGAGGGGTTCAAGACAACCACAAAAAGTCACACTCTGTGACCTTCCGTCCTACCCCCTCCACATGTTTATTCCAGGTGAAATATATGGAGGGTAAATGTGGGGCATTGTCGGCATGTTTAAAAGCAGTAGACTGCCTAGATGAGAGTGAGGGTGACAAGGTTTACTCATACTTTTAGAATGTGTGGATAAATACATGTGTAACTCTATATCCACAAATCCATATGCACACCAAGCACTGTCTATAGGTTAATAATTTCCAACTTTCCAAGAGTGTATGGAGGCTTTTGTGATTAATGAAATGTCAGTTCTTTTTAAAGAAATACCAAATTCCTGGGACTCACACATTTCCTTAGAGAAAACTAAAAGCATAGCTATCATTGTGTATGCAGTGGGAGAGAGAACTTTTTAGATGTTTGAAAATGGCTTTCATATTTAAGAGTTAGGAATCATTAATCTTAGATGTAAGAAAACGGACAGGAGAAGGGAATGGATATGACAGAGCCAGCCCTGGAATCTGGGCCTCTCAGTCCGGTTCTGCAGTCCTTAGCCTTGCAGGCTTCCACTTCCTGGTGAGAAATAGTGACAGAGAAGGTGGAGCTTCTCTGGAGGTCACTCCAAACCAGGAAGCTCTCAGGTTGTTGCTTACACAGCATCTACAATGTAAGATATTTAAATCTTGTACTGGGCTCATCTTTCCTCACAGCAGAATTTTTCAGGGAAATTCTACAGGGCCCAGTCATCCGGTTATTCCAGCAGGGACTTGGGGTCCCAAAAGTGAGGAGCTGTTGGGCTCCCTCTGGTGGATAGAAGCCGCAATTACAGACTTCCTGGGAAACCGGCCTGACCACACCCTTCCTCTGAGACTTCACCTCCCAGCATTAACAATGATTTATGTTTGGATGGTGACATTTGCAATTTAGCATTTAGCCTTTCGTTTGTTCTTAGGATGGACTTCCTGGAGCTCAGAGCTACAGGGTTTCTCACTCCGTAATTCACACGAGCTAAGAACTGATCTGAGCCCTTAGCTACACAGCTGCAGATTGATCCCTCCTTCCTGTACAGCCTTTATGCTACAGAGATCCTAGCTGAGATCCTGCCTCCCATTGCATCTTACAGCATTAGAACCCCTGAACCCTAACAGTGGTGGACTTTTACCCAAGAATCACATGGTTGGAGGATGACTATTTTTGTTTTGCCCTAAATTGAACTTTTCCTGAAGAAAAAAGAAAAGTGTTGGTAGGTTCAGGGGCCTTTAGGGGAGAAACAAAATACCACAGCCTAGAAACAGATGTGTTTGTTCTGTTACAACATGCCCTTTATATCAGGCCTAAAATCTCCCTGTCTTACTAAGGTATCAGATGACAGGAAGGAGGCTGGCTGGCAGGCCACACCAGGCTGAGGAGCGTGGGCTTTGTCACCTTTCTCTGGAACTACAGATTCTCCCCCTGCCCCTTTTCCTTCCAGAATGCAGACAGTTTTGCTTTTCCAGTTTCACAGTGCCTTTCTGTTACACATTTTTCTCTCCTTAACATCAGTCTTGATGTAATTTAGAGATTACCTTCTTTTGAAAACTGTTGCTGTTGCTATCAGCCACAAGAAAATTAAAACCTCTTTGCATTTCCTCCCAGAGGTAATTCTCCAAAGTGAAAGAAAGAAATACAATTATCAAATTACTAAAATGTAATGGCATAATCTTTAGAGCTCCAGGGCACTTTGGAGATGGGTCCTGAGGACGCCCAGAGACCGAAAAGCTCTGCCCAGGGTGGAGCCGTGGCTGAAGGAGAGAACAGGTGCTCGCCACACCTCATGGCACTCTTGGAGTCTTATTTGGTGGGGATGGCGATAGCAAGGAGCAAACATTATGATAAACGGATACTGTGAAATAATTTTTAAAATGCATGCTAAGCGCTCAACATTTGAGGAAAGAATAAAAAAATACAATGAAAAGGAAGTAGCAATTTTAAAAACCTCAACTATTGTCTTCTCATTCTTAACCAACACCCTCCGGAGCTTTCTGTCCCTGCTGTAGCAGGACTGCAACCCCAGACAGTATGGAAGGGAATGGGCGTGGCTGTGTTCCAGTACTTCATTTATAGACGCTGAAGTTTGATTTCCACATAATTTTCACATGTCAGAAAGTATTTTTCTTCTTTTGATTTCTTTCAACCATTTACAAACGTAAATTTTATTCTTAGCTTGTGGGTAGAACAGAAAACCCGACTTGGCCCGCAGGCCAAAGTTTGCTGGCTCTCTTCACTAAGGAGAGGTAAAGAAAGAGATTTTGGAGGTGTAATTATGGAAAATACGAGTTCAACCGGGAGATGAAAGGAGATAAGAAGAGAAAAATAAGTTACGGAGTGAGTCCCTAAAAAGATGGTGGGGTAAAAGGAAGAGGAAGGAGAGGGCTCAGCTGGGACCGGGTTCCTCCCACATTCTTGGCCGCAGTGCTGCCGGCGGCGACGGGCTAAAGTTTCAGTCCCGTTGGGTCTTGGCCGTCGGCCGGCTGCTTACTGAAACTTTGATTTTTCCTGGGACTAGACGACCAAGTTCTAAAATGTCCCTTTTCTGGTCTACAGAAATAACTAGTGACCCTTCGCAGCTTTCCAGCCCCTTGCCTTCAACTTGCTCCTAGGCGTCCCTGGGCTCCCGGGAGAGCACGGGCGAGGGGCTGCAGGCACGGACCCAGGACTGGTCCCCGCCCCCGCGCGGTGAGCTGCCAGCACTTCCTCTTTCCCAGCCCCGGGCCTTGTCGTGACTGGGAAGGCTAAAGAACCTCCGCTGCTACCCTAGGCTGTCACCACAGGGATGATTTTAGGGCTTCTTCCTTCCATCCCTTCTTCCCTTAGTTCCATCCCACGAGGCTGATTTTTCCTGCAGTTTCCTGCCACGTCCACACATAAGTCAAAGATAAAGTCGGCTGGGAAGTATGTGTGTGTTTTTTAAAATTCTTTTTCTTTTCATGTACGAAGAAGACGAAGAAGAAGAAAAGCGAGGCTTACCATGTTGGAGCTGAGCGAGGCGCGGGAGGCTGTGGCTGGGAGCGGCGCTGAGAGCTCTGTGCGCGCGGCGTGCGGGTCTGCAACCTCTCCCCGACCCACGCCCTTCCCGGCCCAGCCTTGCCCAGGCCTTAGTCAGACAGCCTCCGCGCCCGCCCCGCCCCGCCTCCCCGGCTGGGCCTGGGACGGCGGCCTCCGCTAACCACAGAACTGCGCTTTAAGAATCAAACCCACCGTCCTCTCCAGAGATTTAAGCAGTCTCACTCTCCCTCCTTTCCCTCTTTTCCCTCCTCTTTCCCCCCGGCCCTCTCCACCCCGTCCTGTGAATCTTGAAGATTTTTGACTTTGTAGATTTACAAGTTTTGCACAGTAGTCTTCAGGAAGTCTGTCCATGTCCGTGGGTCTTTCATGAGCTCATTCTGGGCATTTAGGTTAGATAGGCAGAAAGGTCTCTTAAAAACAATAGTGGGCCGGGCGCGGTGGCTCAGGCCTGTAATCCCAGCACTTTGGGAGGCCGAGGCGGGCGGATCACGAGGTCAGGAGATGGAGACCATCCTGGCTAACACGTTGAAACCCCGTCTCTACTAAAAATACAAAAAATTAGCCAGGCGTGGTGGCGGGCGCCTGTAGTCCCAGCTATTCGGGAGGCTGAGGCAAGAGAATGGCGTGAACCCGGGAGGCGGAGCTTGCAGTGAGCTGGAGCTTGCAGTGAGCCGAGATAGCGCCTCTGCACTCCAGCCTGGGCGGCAGAGCGAGACTCCGTCTCAACAAACAAACAACAAACAACAAAAAACAAAAGCAAGAGCATTAGGACAGAGTGTGGGTCAGAATTGTAGACAAGTTTGTAGGAGTTGGGGCTGTCTATTGCTCCACAGGGAAGATATTTAAGAAGATATTTAACAGTAAACAGTGGTGAGTATTGCCAAATCAATTGCCATGGGATTATTGTCAAGGGACGACTGCCACCCCTCTCTCTCAAACTTTTCTGTAAACTGAGGACAGCCGCAAAGACAAAATCCAAAAACCAAACTACTGCACTTAAAAATTGATCCGTGCTAGTAAGGCATTTATCTGTGTGCAGTTTGCAACTAAATTGGGAGTTGTATTAATAATCAAAAGCCCTGCGTTCCAGTCTTGTGTCTGTTACTTCATTGCAATACTTTTGACAAGACTTGTCACTCCTTTGAGCTTCTATTTCCTTATGTGTAATAGGTCTTGAGATAGGCCTTTCCTGTTTCATAAGATTGTTAGGACTGTCAAGTAAAGTGAGGGCTTAGAAAGGTCTCCAAAAACTGCAGAGTAGATTCGAATGAAAGATAATGGGCTGTAGGCGTTGTGTGAACTGCTTCCCCGCACCTGCTCTCACAGGTGCCCTGAGCACATGAGACAAATCTCCATCTCAGTTCTCAGCTACTCCAGACCCACATTTTCAGTTACTTGTTTATGAATCCACTTGAGAGTCCCACTTGCACTTCAGACTCAACGGTTCAAGAATAACTAATTTTCCCCAAACCTGTTTTTCTCTTCTTCTTTGCTAAGGGTACTATCACTCTACCATTTTCCCTGCTTGAGAGCATTGGAGCCACTGAGTCTAAATGCCTTTTTGACTCACAATTTTTTTCAAGTGCCAGGTAATAGACTTCAAACCTTTGGTGGTGGTGGGTGTTACGTGAGTGGCTGCTGGGGTTCCTTAATACCTTAAAGTTATACGTAAATTTTCTGCATAAGAGAAATTTTTCTGGTGAAGAATCCATATCTTTCATCTGATTCTCAGAAACATTTATGATCCCAAAATATTAAGGAATCATTTGTCTAAATTACTCCATCACTCAATCATGGGGCCTTTCACACCACAGTTCTTTTCTTTTTTTTCTTTTTTGAGATGTTGTTTCGCTCTTGTTGCCCAGGTGGGTGGCTGGAGTGCAATGGTGTGATCTCAGCTCAATGCAGCCTCTGCCTCCCGGGTTCAAGCAATTCTCCTGCCTCAGCCTCCTGAGTGGCTGGAATTACAGGTGTGTGCCACCACACCCTGCTAATTTTTTGTGTATTTTTAGTAGAGACGGGTTTTATCATGTTGGTCATGCTGGTCTGGAACTCCTGACCTCGTGATCTGCCTGCCTTGGCCTCCCAAAGTGCTTGGATTACAGGTGAGAGCCACCATGCCCAGCCACTACAGTTCTTTTTAAGAGAAAATGCCTCACTTACAGCCTCTGCTCAAGGGGCAGCCCAGGTGGCCAAGTTTTGCATGATTTGACACACTGTGACCCTGTTAGAGTGGATTGGGTTGAGGTTAGCTCTGGACACCAGCACTGCCCATCTATAGGATGGCCAGTAGTAGATGTTTCATGACATAACACGGAAAGATGAACTAAGGCCGAAAAGCTTCTTGTTCTTGGGAAGCTGAAATTAGAAGCACATAGAGAATTAGGCATTTAGAAGAGCCGAAGCTGAATATTTGCATAGACAGAACATGAAGTCATGGCAAATAAAAATTATGGAGAAGACATCATGAGTAAGTGGAAGCTATGAAATTTGGAAGAAATACACAGAGGGGAATGTAAGCCAATTGCTAACTGTAAATTAAAGAAAAAGCTACTTGGGTGTTCGCTGAGTTGTGAAAACGGTGAACCACTGGGAGTGAAGAGCCTGCAGTCTGACTTCATTAGCGTTTTTGTTCTTCCTAAACCTAGTTGTTAGTTCTTCTTATTTTCTCTATGACATTTGTTCTTTCAATAACTCTTCAGCCCCATGAAGTAGCTTAAATGAAACCAAAGAAAAAAGCTAGGTCAGGTGCGGTGGCTCACGCCTGTAATCCCAGCACTTTGGGAGGCTGAGGCGGGAGGATCACGAGGTCAGGAGATTGAGACCATTCTGGCTAACAGGGTGAAAACCCGTCTCTACTAAAAAATACAAAAAATTAGCCGGGCGTGGTGGCGGGCGCCTGTAGTCCCAGCTAATCGGGAGGCTGAGGCAGGAGAATGGCGTGAACCCGGGAGGCAGAACTTGCAGTGAGCTGAGATAGCACCACTGCACTCCAGCGCCTGGGCGACAGAGAGAGACTCCGTTTCAAAAAAAAAAAAAAAAAAAGAAAAGAAAAAGAAAAGAAAAGAAAAAATGCTAAACCAAATAAGTATGACTTGTCCAGAGCCAGGTTGGGGGATCAGCCCCACCGAGTTAGGGCTGCCTGCCTGACAGCTGCTCCCCAGGGTCATGCTGAAAGGGATTCATTTCTAGGTTACCAGTCAAAGGAGGGAGAGTTCAGGAAAGGTAGCAGGCAAGGTAGATTTGACAAAGTAGGCAAACAATGAATCGAACTGAAGGGCTGGAGCCGGCAAGGAGCTGAGGATGAGTGAGAGCTGGTAAACTGACAGCAAGAGACAAAAATGATATACAGATGAGTAAAAGGGCTGCTCAGGAAATAAAGGTAGGAACTTCCATGCCTCAAGGTAATTCTTATGTGCAATTTGATCTCTGTGTAGCATTGGGTTCATTCTGAAATGGACACAGTAAAATGTGACAAACCCAATAGCAAGGGTGTGACAAAGATTCAATGACAATGCCAGGAAAGAAATGACAGGTTAACTCCGGGAGTACAAGGAAAGTGTCCTAGAAAAGTGCTGCTTGAGGTGGGTATTGAAGGGTAAATAAGGATTCACCAGGTGGATGAACATGGTAGTGAAAATAGGTGAACTCAGGCAGCATAGCACAGTATTTACAGCCACAGACTGCCACGAGACTGGGGTTTAAATTCCAGTCACTAATATGTTGCTGTCACAACATATTAGTGATATGAAATCTAGCAAGTTATATGTTGGCTCTGTGTCTCAGTTTCCTCATCTGTAAAATGGAGAGAATAGTAGTTGTTGTGAGGATTAAGAGTTAATTCATGTAAAATGCTTAGGACTTACAGCACTGTCTTCAGAGGAAGTTTTACATAGTGGCTTGTGTAGAATTAAGGTTTGGGATGAAACATTGTTCATGTTCTTAGTACTTGCAGGTGGTTCAGTAGAACCAGACTTTAGGGTGTGGGGTGATGCTAAATGTGAGGCAGAAGCTGTGGGATGTGAGATGGGAGAGATAAGGGTCAGCTCATTAGGAGATATACTTGGAAGTTTGGATTGTAACCTGAGGGTTATGTATCAGGGAACACTGAAGATTTTTAAGCAGGACAGTGATGTGATCCCCCTTCACTTTTGGAAGTGTAGAAAACATGTTCTAGAAAGAAGAAAGACTAGAGGCAAAGAATATTAGAATATTGTTGTGAAAGGAGCTGGGCACATTCCTCAGCCCCGGGCTCAAAACTCCCTGAGCCTAGTACAAACACATCCCATCCTCCCATCCCACCACATACCACCATATATCTCTCCAACTCCCTGAGCCCAGTACAAACACCACCTGGAAAGTCTCCGATAAGGGGACAGCCGTTCAAGGTTACTGAAAGCGCGGGAGCCAAAAGAATTTCTTTGTTCCCCTGCAACTTTCGGGCTATAAAAAGCAAACGCTCACATTGTTCAGGGCCCTCTTGTATACTGTGGAATGGAGGGACCAAGTTCGAACTTGTAGTAAAGATCCTTGCCGCTTGGCTTTGACACTGGACTCTGGTGGTCTTCTTTGGGGAACAAACGGTCTGGGCATAACAGTTGCAATAACCAAGGTGAGATGGCCATGGAGATGGGGAGAAGGAATTGCCAAATACTGAAAAGGCAAAACCAACCTAACTTGGCCACTGTTGAGCTATGGAGCATTAGAGAGAAGGAGGCATCAAGGGTGAATCCTAGGACTCTAGCTTGATAGCCCTGTGGTAGTGGTACCATCCCCAAGATAGAGAACATAAACTGAATAACATTTTGAGGGGCTTAAGGGAAGATGATGGTTTGATATTGATCAAATTGAGTCTGAGGTAAGTGGGACAATTCGATTCTAGAGGAATTAAGCATGTCCAGTGTCTATCTTATGTTCTCCCATAGCTCGTTGTATCATAATTCGTATCATACTCTACTGTTATTTTATGTTTACTTAATCATCTTCCTCACTGGACTCCAAGCTGCTTGAGGGCAGAGGTGGTGCCCTGTTCACTCCAGTAATTCCAACATTCCCTCATTCATTGAGCAGATATATAAGAAGAATCTTCATGCGTGCAGAGCTATCTAAGCATGGAGGCTGTAGTGGTTAACAAGACAGATGAAGTCTCTGTTCAGATGCTGCTTGACAAGCTCAACCTAGGTGAATAAACAATATTTATAGAGCAAGTGGAGGAAAATGATCCAACATAGAAGAAAGAGGAGAGATGATCAGGGAAGCAGGAGGAGGCTTCTCTGGTGTCATCAAAGTCCATAAAGAGAGACTTCCAATATACAGGGAGTGGTCAATAAGGTGAAAGACTTCAGCGAGGCAGAGTATGGTGGAGGCTGAGATATGTTCACCTGATTGGCAATCATATCCTTGGAGACTTTTGCCGGAGCAGTTTTAGAGAGGTGGTAGGAAGAAAGACAGATAGCAGTGGACTGAGGAAGAGAGATAAAGAGTAGACATGGGGGTATGGATTACTCATTTGATCAAATTGAATATGAAGAAAAGGAGAAAGTGGCAGCCAGAGGGGATCTAGGATTAAGGGTAGATTTAAAAGTATATAGGTTTACAAGCTGTGGAGAAGAAGTTATCAGAATGAGAAGTCAAAGATTCCAGATTGAAAGAATGTGAACAATAAAGCAAGACCCCAGAGGAGCCGTGGGTGACTGGAATTACTGCACAGAGGTGGAGAAGGAGAAGAGTGGGAGGGAGGCTGTAGATAGCTTGTAGGTTTGGGCTGCACAGGGGTGTCCTTTCCCATGCCCTTTTTGATGCTATGAGGCAGGAAGTAAGGCATCTGTGAACATAGGCATTGGGTAGAGGGCACGGAAGGCATAGGCATTGAGTAGGGGACTGGAGGAGGTCCTGTGGTCTCAGAGGAAATGGAAAGAGGAGCTGACCCAAAATGGCTGAGTGGTGTGAAAGCTTAGGGAGCCATCATTTTGTGGTGACTTCAATCCACATGGTTGTGTGATTGTGTGGCTGTATGGCTTCTTCCAGGTGTGCTTCGAAGTTTAGTCATCAGATTCAAGAGAATGGGCTATGGAATGAATTTAGGATTAGGGGTGTGCGTATGGGTGTAAACAAAGGATAAAGGGGTGAAGGAGGTGAGGGCATGGGTGAGAAAGGAATTCACTTGATTGGCACTGCATGCAGGACAAAGAAGGAAGGAGCAAGGACACAGAAGGTGGGTGGTGGGAAGTCTCCACAAAATCAAGGAGCAAGGTAAGTGGAAAAGAGGGATGGAGAGAGCTGGGGTGTGAGAAGTTATTGGTATAATCTACTTTTTCAGTGAGTTTAACATGTTGTAGGCAGAGCCCTTATAAATGATGACAAAATCTAAGCATGATGAGTGCTAAACTGACTCCAGTTTAAGTGGAGTGGACATGAAGGAGGTTAACAAACTGTGAGGAGCTGGGTGCGGTGGCTCATGCCTGTAATCCCAGCACTTTGGGAGGCTGAGGTGGACACATCGCTTAAGCCCCGTAGTTCAAGACTAGCCTGGGCAACATGGCAAGGCCTCATCTCTACAAAAATTAAAAAATTAGCCAGATGTGGTGGAGTGTGCCTGCAGTCCCAGCTCCTCGGGAGGCTGAGGTGGGAGGATCACTTGAGCAGTGGAGGTCGATGCTGCAGTGAGCTTTGATTGTGCCACCGCACCCGGGCAACAGAGGGAAACCCTGTCTGGAAAAACAAAACAAAATAAAAACTTATGACTTAATATTAAATAACTTGTTGCTTCAAGAATTGTTTGGCTCTTTGTATTGTTTTTCTGGGCAGAGGGGGAATCTCAAGATATTTCCAAGGGTATTGTATGTATATTCACTTATATATTCATTTTTATTCAACAAATATTTGTTAAGTACCATAAACTGGTCTGAGGATATGAAGATTTCAAAAAGTCGTGATTCTTGCCTTTAAGGATTCCCAGATCTAATTTGATGAACAAAATAGGGATGGGATGGGATCCTTCCAGAAACTGCTTGAGCCCTCTGCACCAGGAGGTGTGCACCCAGTCTCTAGGGTGAGGCTCTTTCTATTTAGGTCCTGGGATAGAAGGTTTACCCCTTGGAGAACTGTAAGGGTAGATACTTAGGTTTCTCTTACAACCTACAGCTGCTGCCTGAAGCACTGAGGCCACATTTGTAAGATTAAGTCCCCAGAGTCCTTGAGGCCACACTAGCGTAAATGGAAATGCTGGACAAGGAATCTAAAGACATGAGTTTGAGTTCCAGTTTTCTAATGGCTTCAGTTTTCTCAGGTGTAAGATGGGGAGAATGAAGGAAATAATGAATATAAAAGGGCTCTTTCAATGGTTTAGTGTTATACAAATGTTAATTACTACTCAGAGTATTGCCCTGTGCGTTAAAAGAAAGTGTCCTTGTAAACTGCACTTTGCAAATGTGGAGGGTCATTACTGTTGTCCCTTCAAGTGCCTCTCACTTCCTGCTGCCTCTGCTCTAATTCCTGGCCCTCTGCTCTCTCAGGTGTTCTGTGGGATGGCATCTTGGAACAGCCGAGTCCCTGTGATTGCTGGTGGGAGTTAACCATTTGCTTTCTGCCACTGTCTGCACACATTTACATTTCTCTTCATTTTCTTCTAGATATCTTTCATGCTGATGGTTGGAAGTCATTAAAGTATTCCCTTACAGTTTTTTTAGGCCTTCACTGTAGTTAGGGAGACCTGAGGAATTTTCTCTTTCACAACGACCCACAGCAAATTGTCACATATACGCTAAATTTCTACTCTGAGGAAGCCACACCATGTCAGATCCACGTTCAATCCATTCTGATCTGAATGTGTCATCAAAATATTCTCAGTGGATCTGTATTGCTTAATTTTTTTGTCCAAATTCTTCATCTTGGAATTCAAACTCCTTTGTGGCCTAATTCCAGCTATTTTTTCATGATTTCCCTTCATTCAGTGTGAACTCTAGTGAAGTGGAACTTTTCACTGTTTCCTGTAGGCAGGGTTGATTTTCTAGCCGGTTCTCACTAGGAAGAACTGGTGCCACACACTGGTTGTTAAAATATTGAAATTCTTCTCTATCACTTGCTAAATAGCCTCTTGCTTGGACCCCTGAGTGCCACCCGCCTGAAGCCCCAGCTACCCCAGTCCCTCTCCTGGTCCACCCAATTCCCATAACCAAGTAACATTAAGGGTTAATGCATGGTTTGACAGAGGGTCTCTAGGACTTTCTTCAGCCCTGCAGACTGGTCACTGTTCTAATTGGCCAGTGCTGGGTCACATTTTGAATATCTTCCATCCTTTAGGAATCTGTTTCCCATATATTGATTTTTATTCTTGTGATTCCTTCCTTCCATCTGGAATGTTCTCCCCATCTTCTTATATCCAAATTCTAGCCATATGAAGACTCAACTCAAAAAGCACCTTATCTTGGGGCTTTCATCTTTTCCAACTAAAAAAATCTGTCTCTTCATTGGTATCTTTCATTGATATGTAGCACTGTATCTGCACTTTTCTTGTGATGTGAATCTTGAATTATATAGTGAATCTTGAATTATAGCCTTTTTTTTTTTTTCTGTTAAACTGTCAGCTCCTTAACGACAGGCTCCAGCATCTCCATCCTACCTTTTGTTAGTGGCACCACCCACCTTCTAGAGGGCATTCAAAGACCTTCTTCTTATTCATACTTCGGGTATAGGGCAAGGACATGATCGGTTAGTACCAGGCATGAGGACTTTTATGTGACAAACGAAGAATTTAAAGGTTCTTGTGGTCTTTTTAGATGGTTTATCATTTTTGTGCGATAAGACTTCCTCTAGTTTCACCTTTCCCTAGCTCCCATATCTCACCTCCTGCTCTTGGAAGGCCTGGGGATGGGCAGGTTAGCTCAGCAATGTTCAGAATGTTAGGAAGAAACTGGGTAAGTTAAGGAGATTTTGGATAAAAGGGATAGAAACTTGACTCAAATAGGGTTAAGTATTCATAAAATTATTATTTATTTTCTCCGTAAAAGTAGGTCCCAGGGCAGAGCAGTCACCAGGGCTGATTGATTCAGCATCTTAGTGATGTCATCAGGGACGAGGCTCTTCAGTCTTTTTATCCTGTGATCCACATTTCCCTCGTAATCATAGGATGGCTACCAGAAGCAGGCGGCACATAAGGAGCATGTATTTCCTTGTTCAAGTGGGAGAAACTTACTTCTTTTTCTCAAAAACCCTAAGCAAGTTTCTCTTGAGTCTCACTGTCCAAAACTGTTCAGTCCTGCCTAGCCCTGAACCAATTGTTGGCCAAAGGGATGAAATTACCTTAATTAGCTAAGATGAATTGTTTGGGGGTGGAATTGATATTGAGGAGCTTGGTAGATTGTATTTTCCCGAAATGGGCAAAACAATATCTGCCTCCCACATGCTCTTACAAAGTGACCTTCACACTCTTTCCATCAAGAGGTAGGTTCTATGTTTTTTTCCCTTGAACCTAGGTAGGCTTGTGACTGTTTCAGATAGAATGCTACATGATTTCTCAGACTTGATGTTAAAAGGTGAGATGATGTCTCCCTGGTTCTCCCTTCGGACACTCACTCATGGAACCCATCCGCCATGCTGCGAGGAAGCTCAAGTAGAGGGGAATCAAGAGCCAGTACCAAAGTGACAGCCACATGAGAGAGCTGTCTTGGAAGTGGATCCTCTAGCCTCACTAGAGCTAGTCCAGTTGATGCCATGTGATGCCAGGTGTAGCATTTTAAATATTTTATACCATATTTTTACTGTGCCTTTCTATGTTTAGATACACAAATACCTACCATTGTGTTATAATTGCCTGCAGTATTCAGTACAGTTACTTGCTGCACAGGTTTGGAGCCTAGGAGCCACAGACTATACTATATAGCCTGGGTGTGTAGTAGGCTATACCATTTAAGTTTGTATAAGTACACTCTATGATGTTTGCACGATGACAAAATTTCTCAGAAAGTGTCTCTGTTGTTAAGAGATTGTTGTTTTGTTTGATTTACATGTATGGAGTCACACTGTATACATTCATCTGCCACTTGCTTTGTTTTCACGGAATGATCTGTACACCAGTGAATATCTTTCCTCCTCCTGCACCTCTTTCTCCTTCTGAGACGGAGTATCCCTCTGGAGTATCACGCTGGAGTGTAGTGGCGTGATCTTGGCTCACTGCAACCTTCACCTCCTGGGTTCAAGTGATTCTCCTGCCTCAGCCTCCTGAGTAGCTTGGACTACAGGCGTGTGCCACCATGCCCAGCTTATTTTCTTTGCATTTTTAATAGAGACAAGGTTTCACCATGTTGGCCAGGATGGTCTCGATCTCCTGGCCTTGTGATTTGTCCACCTCAGCCTCCCAAAGTGCTGGAATTACAGGCCTGAGCCACCGTGCCCGGCCTCTCCCTTCTTAATGACTACATAATATTCTATAATACAGATGGACTATCAAATATCTAACAGTGGGTTCTTTTTTTTTTTGAGGTAGAGTCTCACTCTGTCACCTAGGCTGGAGTGCAGTGGCACAATCTTGGCTCACTGCAACCTCTGCCTCCTAGGCTCACGTGATCCTCCCATCTCAGCCTAGGAGTAGCTGAGACCACAGGTGTGTGCCACAATACCTGGCTAATTTTTTGTATTTTTAGTAGAGACAGGATTTCCCCATGTTGCCCAGGCTGGTCTCAAATTCCTGAGCTCAAGTGATCTGCCCGCCTTGGCCTCTTAAAGTGCTGGGATTACAGGTGTGAGCCATTGCACCCAGCCAAATAGTGGGTTCTTGATGAAAGACAATCAGATGGTATCAATTTTTTTCTCTAATTAATGTTCCAGAAATCATGTGTATGTCTGGGCATATCTGAGGAAAAACCCCTGAAAGTAGGCAGAATCAATGATGTCCAGATTATGAACACTGAAAATGTTGATAGCTGTTGCGAAATTGCCCCTCAAGGTTTGTACTTTTTTTTTTTTTAAAAAGAATAAATTTTATTTATTTATTTATTTATTTTTCTTTTTATTAATGAGAACACTTGGACACAGGGTTAGTACTTTTTGATAGGGAAAGCAAGTTACCTCCCAAGTTGGTGAGTCAGCAAGTCGGCTGAGACACAAAACATCAAAGCCAGGGCATCGAATGTTGTGTCAAGAGGCGGTTCTGGAGCCGTCACCTCTGGAGGGGTCTCTGTTCCGGGGCTGGCTCCTTGTGCCTCATTTCCCAGCTGAGCCCATGGAGATCTCTCGCTCCAATCCGAGTCTCTGGGGCCTGGTAAAATTCCCCTCTGTGTTTAGTCACCTCTTGATTGGGAGCCAAAGCACAAAAGCAGTCAGCCCCATGAGCAGGAATTACCTGTTTCTCATCAACTCCGCTTGCCAGAACGGTCTGTGACTTTCCAGTTACTTTTCAGGGCCTCTCCTTGTGGTTTGGTGGGCGCTGTCTAGAGGAAGAGAGGCAAATAAATGCCCTTCTAGAGCAAGTTGCGTTTTAAACGGCAAGCTTGAAACAAAGCAGGTTGAGGATCACAGTATGTGCTGCTGGGCCTGAGGGGGCGCTGGGCAGCAGAAAGGCACACTCTGCCTGCAGCCTCGGGATCTGGTCGCCTGTGCGGGGAGTAGGGAGGAGTCCTGAAGTAGAGACTTCAGTCCTTAGCTCTCTAAGGCTGGCTGCTCTGCACCTCCCTCCAAGCCAGGCTGGCCAGTAAAGAAATCTAACTGTGGACAGGAAACGAGTGGTTTTTGTGATCTGTGCGGAAAGGGGGTTTTAGGCCTGGAGCAGAGTGGAGGCCCTGAGCCACAGCCCAGGAAGTGACTCATCCACCCTGATGTCTGAGTTGCTGCTTCCTTTATCATGCAGGAGGGCGGGGGGTGGGTCCCTGGGCTGTGCCTGCGAGTGGAGTGCCTAGAGGCTGCTGGCTTCAGGGTCTGAGTCCTGCTACATCAGCAGCCAGAACTCTGATTTAGGGATATGAACACCGCCTGTTACAGATATTTGGGGGCGATAGAAATGCCAGAAAACCCAGTCCCAGAAGCTGCTAGAGGGAAATACTGTTGTGGTGCCTCATTCCCTCCACCCACTTTCATTGCCCCACAATGCCAGAGGGTGGCAGTTCTGGTGACTTCACCAGCTAGGGGCAGGGAGAGGGAGGAGGTGTCTGGAGTTGCCTTGGAGCGGCAGAGCCTGGTGGGCAGGGTGGGGCAGTGCCTCACAAAGGCCACCGAATTCTTAATCTCTTTCAGGTTTACTCAACTAACAAGTAACTTGTAGAGTTACAGGAATCATGTGAGGCCTTAACCCTCAGAATACCAGGAAAAATAATCACCTTTTACCATTTAGGTCTAATGGACGCTTTTAATTATCTATCTGTTATCTGTCTATTTATCTATCATCTATCTTTTGATTCATCTTATAAATAACTTGTAAGAATAGTAAAAAACCAAACAAACAAAACTGTGTTAGAAATAATAGGCCGGGTGCAGTGGCTCACGCCTGTAATCCCAGCACTTTGGGAGGCTGAAGCGGGTATATCACTTGAGGTCAGGAGTTCAAGACCAGCCTGGTGGTTAACGTGGTGAAACCCCATCTTACTAAAAATACAAAAATTAGTTAGGCATGGTGGTGCATGTCCGTAATCCCAGCTACTCGGGAGGCAGAGGCAGGAGAATCGCTTGAACTTGGAAGGAGGAGGTTGCAGTGAGCTGAAGTCGCGCCACTGCATTCCAGCCTGGGAGACAGAGTAAGACTCTGTCTCAAAAAAAAAAAAAAAAAAAAAAAAAGGAAAAGAAATAAGAATTTAGCTATAGCAAACCCCAATTTTTACTCCATATTTCCTAGATTTGAAGCTACACACATATTTGCTTATTTTTGTGTGTGTGTGTGTGTGTATGTGTGTGTGTATTTTGATGCAGTTAACTGCTCATCACCTGTCATGCATGAACCTGGCACATATCCATTTTGTAAATAGCTGACTCCAGATTTCAAATACATCTGTAATAGGTTCTAGTTTAGCATTGCTTCTGGTTCTTCTTGCATCTTCATTGTTAAAATGCAATACTTTAAAAAATTTTGATGGCTTATAATTTTGTTAAAGAGATGATGACCACCTTCTTTGTTCCATAATTGCAAAATATTTCATTTGTGGATTTACAAACATTAATTACAGTGGCCAATCCAGTGAATGCTTTTATGTCTGTGCCATCTATTTTTTTCTAATCACCCTGTAACACACACCTGTCTTTAGCATTAATCAACTTATAAACTGTATCAAGTAAATTTTGGTGAATAAACATTATAAGAGATAAAGAATAATGTCATACCTTTTTAGCCAAATGGGATGATTCAGGTTCTTGCAAAATATTATGTGATGCAGTTCTTCCTGTTGCACAAACATGAGAACAGATTTTGGTTTTTACTGTTAGGTGAGATCATGAAGCCTTAGCAACACATTGTAATATAAGGAAAAATGAAGTGAGTAAACTGAAAACAACAACAACAGTGCAGTACAACAACAACAACAGCAGTACAAAGTCTCGCTCCCACGGACATTACAATATGCACATGTACTTGTGTACATTTTGCAAAATGTAGAAAATGTAGGTAGAAAAAAAATAAAGCACCCACAATTTTATTATGCAGGTTAATTTTCCAGGGTATGTTCTTCCTGACTTGTGTTCTATGTGCATATAAACATTCATATTTTACTCTAAAGTGGGATAAGACTTGATTATTTTAACGTAACTATTTGTTATAAATACCTTTTCTTGTCATTAAATATTCTTCTACCTTGTCATTTTTAATGGTTTCATGGTGTAATTGGAATCTATTTTATCAGAGTGTTAAATTGACCAAGAGCATCCCATACCTCACTGTGCAAGTGTCAACACTGAAAAATATCATGCTTGTTTAGGGTAGTGGTTGTCAAACTTCAGTGTGCACAAGTGTCACCTTGAGAGCTTGTTAACAATTCAGGTCCTTGGACACCACACTCAGAGATTCTGATTCAGGAGGTCAAGAGTCTGCAGGTTAATAATTCTCACTCACCAACAGGGGATTATGAGGGAGGTGGTCACCAGAGCCCATGGTGAGGCTCTTTGGTATGACTGATAGAATAGCACTTTATAGGGTCACAACTCCCTGCTCCACTTTGTGGGGGTTTTGGGAGTTGCAGCCCCCTCAGGGTAAGGTGGTTTCAGCTACACTAGACCTTTAGAGAATGGATCAGAGGGTTGAGCTTAAGTTGGTATAGGGGACTGCTGGAGTCAGAGCTGGGGAAAATACCATACCAAATCGAAGAGGCGGGAATGTGTTTAGAACAAGGAGATCAAACTGAAGGCCAACAGACAGGAGGAACTGGAATAGGATCGAAGCGGGGAGGAAGGTCCCACCCATATCTGTCAATTAGTGTCAGCAGTGCTGTTGAGTGCTTGATCAATGGGCCGGTCAGTTTGGCTTAAAGGCGTCAAGTCAAAGAGTTTGCAAAAGCCCATGCTGTATATTACCCAAGTGTGATCCAGAGATTCTCTGATTCTCGAGAGTAAATAAAATTAATATGAATCATCCCCACACTAAATCCATGCCAGTAGAAGTTCCAAGTCCTTCTGGGTGAGCTCAGTGGGTCCCCAGGGTTCACATTCTCATGGCTGTCTCCTCCCAGTGTGGGCTATCTCCCTGCTTGACATGGATAATTAAGCCTCTTCTCTTAGATTTCCGCCAAAAAAAAAAAAAAAAAAAAAAAAAAAAAAAACCATGCAAATATGTGTGTATGTGTGTGTGTTAAAGACTTGGGAGTCTTGGGTGGGGTCATATCACACCTCACACAGCCTTCCGCCAGCTGTGGACTCCTCCTTATTTTTTTTCCTCCCCTGTCCACCAACCCAGATTCCTCTCTTCCCATGACTAGCAGTTTCTCAGTCATATTTCACTGCTTGTGTGAGTCCTCCAGGTGTCACCCTCCACCCTGAACTCATGTCAAGACATTTTTCTGGGCAGTCCTACTCTGTAAGAAGAGACAGTTTGTTATTTTAATAACATTTTCTCCTTTCTTAAGCACATGCCTGAGTCTGTGCCTGTGGCAGGGATGGGGTGGGGAGGGGCATTCATTCTTGGCTCGTGGGTTCCCGCTCAGCAAACTGCAGGCTGGAGATGGTAGCCCATTCTCAGTCTGCAATCCTGGTCCCTAGCAAATGAACTGCCAGCTGTCAGCTCTGCACAACTCCATTAATGGAAGGTCAAGTTATTTTTATAGCTTTTTTGAGATGGGGGTCTCACTTTGTTTCTCAGCCTGAAGTGCAGTGGCACGATAATGGCTCACTGAAAACTTGACCTCCTGGACTCAAGTGATTCCACTGCCTCCTGACTAGCTGAGACTACAGGTGTGCACCACCATGCCCAGCTAATTTATTATTATTATTATTTGTAGAGACGAGGTCTTGCTATGTTGCCCAAGCTGGTCTTGAATTCCTGGGCTCAAGTAATCCTCCCACTTCAACCTCTCAGAGTGTTGGGATTACAAATGTGAGGCACTATGCCCAGCCTGTTTTTACAGTTTCTATCTTGGTCTTTTTGTTTTTTTCAGCAGGATGGCTGGCAGGAGGACTCCTCTGGGTAGGGATTTTTGAAATAGTTGCTTACCAGAGCTAGCTATAATATAGAATAATTGATGCTGAAATAAACGTGTACTAGACACTGCACTCCTATCCAGATTTCACAGACGAAAGCCATATTCTAATACCCATTTATTCATATGTTTTGACATTTCTGAAATCCAGGCGTGTCTTAAAATTGAAGTGCTCATTTAATGTAATAGTCACCCCCTGCCCTCAATTGCTCCTTTTTAATTGATGATGCCTCTTACAATTTTACAATCTAACAATGCAGTAGGAACACCACCCCGTATCCCCAAAGGAACTGAGTTTAGGGCTTGTGCAGCACTCTTTGCCTTAAAATCTAAGTTACAGATGAGCATGAGAAGGAGAGAATCTGCTGTCTATTTGAAATTCCAAGAAGGGGCTAGGTGTGGTGGCTCACATCTGTAATCCCAACAATTTAGGAGGCCAAGGCAAGAGGATCGCCTGAGCCTAGGAGCTCAAGACCAGCCTGGCCAATGCAGTGGGACCCTGCCTCAATTAAAAAAAATAAATTCCAAGAAGGAACACAAGGTTTAACCCCTTACTATCCGCCCAGGCCAGGGCAGTGAAGTGAGGTGTCTCCTTCACTCGCTATTGCCTAAAGCTGGGTCTACATGAGACATTGCAGGCAGTCACCACCAGGTGGCGCACAAGCCATGGACAAGAAGTTCGGAGGGCCACACATCTCCAAGACCGGGTTCTTTCTGGATGGCCGCTAATGGGGAATTGAGTGGCTACTTTACATTGCAGGTGAGCTGGCTGGGCCTGGTGAAGATAGATTTCGTGGAGCGGCTGGGAAAATGTTTGCATAGCACGGACAAGGACAGAAGTTAGGATTCATTCACTAGAGTAACGATATCTACAGAACGAATGCTTGCAACTCTTCTGGAATACAGGAGAGAACAAGATCGCACCTGAAGGGTGTTTTAGAAACTCCTGGCCAGGGGTGGTGGTGGGTGACTGTGGTCCCACCTACTCGAGAGGCTGAGGTGTGAGAAACGCTTGAGCCCTGGTGGAGGCTGCAGTGAGCCTAGATAGCATCACTACACTCCAGCCTGGGCGACATAGCAAGACCCTGTCTCAAAAACCAAACTAAACCAACCCCAAACCCCCAGAAACTCCTTCAACGAGTTGAGGTTTAATGTCATTCCCTCGGCTTCTACAGAAGATTATTTATTGCAATGACGGACATAGAATAGATTCGTATTGTTGGGTTTTGTTCAATGCAGGTTGATATCTTTTACGCCGTTGTCACACATGTAACTTGGAGGGGACTCAAAAAGTCTGAAGCTGGGCTCGGCCTCAGGTGGAGGCATGAGAGGGCTGGGTGAGGAGGGAATAAAGCTGCCACCCAGTGTGGTTTCAAGTCTCAGGGCTACTCGGGTGTTTTTCTCCTCAGGATTCAGCATGTTCCTCGCGGCTCCGTCTCTCTCGGCAGATGGCCTTGTTTGCTCTACCACAGGGAAGACAGAGCTGTTAGGCGCCGACTCCTCCAGCTCTTCCCTGCCCCTGTGCAGCACATTTATGCAGTCTTGTCTGCACCTTCGCCGTTTGCACTCCCTTTCCCACTGCAGAGGGGACCTGCTCCTCCCCAGGGCCCTGGACCCCACGCCCTCCCACCTAGCTCCTCAGTCTTCATTCATCAATGATCCCCTTTGCTTATCTTCCGCTTTCTGCTCTGTATTGCATTTTTCTCACCAAATAAACGGCCCTAAGCCAGCCTGCCATACTTCCCCTATCCTGACTCTATTTAGCTATGTCGGGTCTCCCGCTTCTTTTCCAGCCAAGCTTCTGCAAAGAGTGAGCCTCCAGATTTGGAAATATTTCCTTCATTAAATGCTAAATTCTCACAGCTGGACTTGGATATGTTTCTGGCCTTTTAATTGTTCCACTGACTTTTCCTCTCATTCCTATTACCACGGCTATCACAGTATGTTAATGACTTTAGCTTAGGATACTTTTAATATACAATAGGATGAGCCGTTTTATTGACACCTTTCCCCAAATTGTCCTGACTACTCTTGCCTGTATATTCTTCCTGATAAATTTTAGAATCATTTTTATACAGTTCCAAACACTTCATTACTATACAGTTCCTGTTCAAGGTATTGACTAATAAGGGGATAACTGACATCCTTATAACGGTGAATTCTCCCATCCAAGAAGAAGATGGCTCTGTGAACAGAACAAGGAAACATATAATCGGAGTTTCCTTTATGTTCTTTAAACCAGTTTGTATCAGAGGCATATTTCACATTAATTACTCCTAAGTGCATATTATATTGTTGTTGTTACTATTGTGATAAACAGAATCTTTTCCTGATATTAATTATTAGGTTTTTATGGGTATATAAGAAAGTTACTTTTTTGAGGGAAGTTTGTTCTATAACTGCATGTTACTAAACTTTTTGGATCTCATACCTTTTCAGTCAATTCTCTTAGATGTCCTCAGTAGAAATACCGGTGTCTTAAACAATGACCATTTTGCCTCTTCCTTTCTAATTTGTGTACCTAATTTCTTTCTTTTCTGTTTTTTCAGCATTAGTGAAAAATCCTGTGGACACAGAACATATCCTTGTTCTTATGTTACATCCTCAGGCAGGCTTTCTCTTATCCCCTTTTCCAGTCTGAATTTTGTTCTCCTTGTTTTTCTGTTTTATAGTGCCCACTCTTTTCCTGCATAACTCTTATAGTTTATAATCTTAATTGCAATCCTCACTAGCCTGTCGCTGCAAAGCTGTTTCTTTCATCATTGTGTATCCTGTGCCCTGCCATTGTCTGTCACATGGTAGGTGCTGCATAGATATTTGTGGAATGAAGGAAATTTCTTAATTTTAAAATTAGTGCTATGTTTTATCATTGTTGATTTTAAATAGAGTTCTCCTTTCACAATTTTATTTATTTATTTTTGAGACAGGGTCTCACTCTGTTGCCCAGGCTAGAGTGCAGTGGTGCAACCATGGCTCACTGCAGCCTTGACCTTCCCAGGCTCGGGTGATCTTCCCACCTCAGCCTCCTGAGTAGCTAGAACTACAGGTTCGCGCCACCATGCCCAGCTAAATTTTGTAGTTTTTGTAGAGATGGGTTTTCACCATATTGCCCAGGTTGTTCTCGAACTCCTGGGCTCAAGCCATCTGCCTGCTTTGGCCTCCCAAAGTGTTAGGATTACAGGTGTGAGCAGCCACACCTGGTGCTTTCATAATTTTAAATTAAAACATATAACATGTATTTTTAAAATTCCATGTCTCCATAGAGCTAATTGTACAGGCTTTCTCCTCTGCTGAGTTCAGAATGAGTTGCATGAATGGGTTTCTCTTAGAGAACTGGGATCTTCTGAATTGAACCATATGTGGTAGCACGGAGTGTTTCCTCATAGAATCCAAGTGAAAAGAAAAACTGCTCTTGGGTATTTCTTTCGGGGGTTTTCATCTATACTTACATGTAGGACTCATCTATAGTTTTGGGGAGCTTTGGAATTTTGATGTTAAGGGCTGTGCTATCTTTGGAAAAAAACCGTAAATCTTTCCTGATATTTGTATTCTTTGATATGGTTTAAATAGTAGTGTAGGAATGATTTGTTCCGTGAATATTTGAAAACATTCACCTGTGAAACTGTCTTGCCTAAAGGGTAAGAGGGTAGTTATTTGACAACTTTTTAAAATTGGTTATGATTACACTTCTTTTGAATTAATTTTTCTAAAAAAATCATCCATTTCCCCCCAGACTTTTTCCTTTCCTTGTGTTCTATCTTTCTAAGAATAATTGTTACAAGTCTATTCTTCTGTACTTGTAGCTAGATGTTTTTGGTATCTATGTGTCTATCTGTAGATATATAGACATCTATGTATCTATGTATCTTTCTATCATCTATCTATCTATCTATCTATCTATCTATCTATCTATCTATCTATCTAATCTTATCTAACTAGCTAGTCTTTTCTTCTTTGTTAATTATTTTAATTGTTTATTAAATGTCTTGAGTTCTTTGGCCTGTTCATCGATTCCATGGCTATTTTTTAGTCCATTGCCTTAACCACTTGGCCACAATATCTTGCTTTCTAGTTCTTGAATTTCTA
This sequence comes from Macaca thibetana thibetana, assembly GCF_024542745.1. Taxonomy (NCBI): domain Eukaryota; kingdom Metazoa; phylum Chordata; class Mammalia; order Primates; family Cercopithecidae; genus Macaca; species Macaca thibetana. The sequence continues at coordinate 124,548,474 of NC_065578.1, forward strand.
CTTAAAAAAAAATCTTCTTTTTCCTGCTTTTCTTTTAAACAAATTTTATTGAAGTATAGTTGGTATATTAAAAAACACACATATTTAATGTATACATCTTGATAAATTTGGACCTATACATACACCGTGATTACCATCACCACAACCACACTGAACATATCCATCACCTCCAAAAATTTCTTTGTGTTCTTTTGTGGTTTATTTTTGGCAAAAACACTTAACATGAGATACGTTCTTTTAATGTATTTTAAAGTGTACAATACCGTATTGTTCACTATAAGTATTATATTGTACCTAGATCCCTATAATTTATTCATCTTGCATAACAGAGACTTTATAACTATTGAAAATAATTCCTCATTGTTTCCTCTTCCCAGCCCTTGGCAACCATCATTCTATTCTCTGCCTCTATGAGTTTGATTATTTTAGATACTTCAGATAGGTGGAATCATACAGTATTTGTAATGTTCTCTAACTTTATCCATGTTGTCACAAATGGCAAGGTTTCCTTCTTTTCTTATTTATTTATATGGAGACAGGGTCTTGCCATGTTGCCCAGGCTGGTCTCAGACTCTTGCCCTCAAGTGATCCTCCTGCCTCAGCCTCCAAAAGTGCTGGGATTACAGGTGTGAGCCACTGAGCTCAGCCAGATTTTCTTCTTTTAAAAAGCTGACTAATTTCCTGCTTTTCTTAGGTCTGTTTTGTGTATTAGTTTTCTAACTTATTGAATTGAATACTTAGTTTATTCCTTATTTACTCCCTCTTGTTTAGTAAATAAAGTGTTTAAGGCTGCAGCTATAGACTTTAATATTTAGTGACTTTTAATTGTTATTTTAAAAATGTAGTCTTTTTTGCAGTTTTGCTTTCTTTTTTAACTTGAGTTATTTAGGAGTCTTTTAAAAATTTCAAGTATTTTTGATATATTCATCTATTATTAATTTCTAGTTTTATTGTATTATTATCAAGCATGTTAATTGCGTTATGTGTGCTTTTGGAATTTAAAAAAATGTTGTTGTTTGTTTTGAGATGAAGTCTTGCTCCATCACTTAGGCTGGAGTGCAGTCGTGTGATCTTGGCTAATTTTTGTATTTCTAATAGGTACAGGGTTTCACCATGTTGGCCAGGCTGGTCTCAAACTCCTGGCCTCAAGTGATCTGCCTGCCTCAGCCTCCCAAAGTGCTGGGATTGCAGGCATGTGCCACCATGCCCGGCACGCTTTTTGGAATTTGTTGAAGTTTTAATTGTGTTATGATCAGTTTTTAGAATCTTTCATGCTACTTAAAAATGTGTGTTTTGTAAAGTGGGTAGAGTTCATATATATTACATAAAAATATTTAAAAAGATACTAACATATATTGATAGTAATCTTATGGCAGGCATTGCATGAAGCATTTAATGCATTATCTCAGTAGGTAATATTATTTTTATCACTTCCATTTTCCAGATGAGAAAACTAGCATTTAAAATGATTTCATGCCCAACCTAAATAAAAGGAGTGTGATGGAGCCACAAATGCAAGCTGGGTTGGTTTGCCCACAAAGCCCATGTTCTTCACAACAATTTTCAACAAATTTTCTATGAACTTATTTATTTTCTATGTTCCTGCTAAAGATGGAGACATATGTCCCCTCTTCTATTGTTTTTATTTTTTCTGTGAGTCTCTCCTTGTATTTCTAGCTTGATTTTCTTTTCATTTGGATCCCGTATTGTTGGGCATGTTTGACATATTACTGTTCCCCTAACTGTAAACTCCATGGCGGGAAGGCTTCGTCCTGTTTGTAGCTTATCCTCAACACCTAGGATAGTGCCCGACACATAATAATTGCTCAATAAATAGCTGTAGAATGATTGAATGACAGTTTTATCTTTCTGGTGGATTTTACTGTTTGACAATAAGAATGGATTCACTTATTGCTTTTATGTTGAATTTTATTGGTTAGATCTTAATATTGCAACCTCTGCTGTATTTGTTTGCTTGCATTTGTGCAATCTATTTTGTCCCTCCTTTGACTTTTAACTGCAGAGATTTTGTTTTAGAGGTATCTTTCACAGAAGCACAAAGCAGGACCTGTTTTTGCTTTTTGTGGGCTCCAATAGGTAAACGTGAGTATGAATATTATTGAAGAATGGATAAAAATATGTTTGATGAGTGAAAGATAAGCCCTGTTCTAGAGGCCATGACAATGATGCTTTATCTCTGTTTTCAATCTGAGACTAGAAGAAGACCAAGGGGAAATGAATGCTTAGTAACTATTTCTTGTACTTTTTATAAGGTTTATAATTTGGCTTTACAATCTGAAATGTCTTTCAAAAGAGCCTGGAGAGAGTTATAATTTATTGATATTAAACTCACAGATTACTGAAGAATATTATACAACATTTAATTTTTCTTTTTACCATAAGCCATTCCTAAAAACTGTTAGAGTCCCAGAAACCAAAAGTTGAAGAATTGGACCTATGATAGATAGAGTCTAAGGTTTATGGAGGAAGAAAACCCAAGAATGCCTAAGACAATCTGCTCAGCCAACTGGGGAGGTGAAATTTTTTTGCAGCATCTGGATGTGACTTTAGAACTCATCCTCAGAGGATCTAGTGTGCTTTTCAGATTTCCAAATATGATAGACATCATCCTGCTGGTCATCAGCATAATCTTCCCATCTTCCTTCCTCATCCTGGTATATATATTCTGCTTCTGGATCCCAAATTAGGTAGCAGCAATAACTTGCCCCATTCTTGTGATTCTTACACATCTCCAAACCTGTATAATTGAGCCTATTTCCTGTATTTGTTGTTTCAGATGGGTCATGAAGACAATAGCATAATCAGTTACCTTTCTTCTTGGGAAATAAGTATACCTCACAAGTTATTGGCCCAATTTTTTCTGGGGGATGCTAATTCTTAAGGATCTAAATCTCTAAGCTCAGCTTCCTCCTGCTTGGGAAAATACTTTTGATCTTGTTCTCTCCCTAGCTGCTCTTTTGTTTCATGGTCAAATTCTCTCACAGATATGCCTTTTCCAGAGTTTCTCTCATTTTTGCCCCTAAGATGACCCTCATCCTTTTTAGAAGGTGGTTTTTGCTCTCTAACCTCTTGTCTTTTCATCATTCTTGGGTTCTGGTCTCATGTCTGTTACCTGGTGTCTTCCATAATTCCTAGAGCCTAGACTCAGATCTCTCTCTTGGTTTCTTTAATCATGCCTGGGTTCTGGTCTCATGTCTCTCACTTGATATCTCCTATCATTCCTGGACTCAACGCTCAGATCTCCCACTTGTCTTCTCTCATCATCTCTTAGTGCAAAGATCTGGTCTCTATGTTGGAATCCTTCATATTCTCCTGTAGTTGTTCTCTGCTCTCTAACTTGGTGTCCTCCATCATTCCTGAGTCCAGGGCTCAGATCTCTCACTTGTTTTCTCCCATCATTCTTTGGTGCTGAGATCTGAGATCTCACTTGGCATTGCTGATTTTCTGTTGGAGCTGGTATTTGATTTTGAATGTGGTGTTTCCCATCATCACCAAGTTCTAGGCTCAGGTCTATCATATGGCATCTCCTATCAATCTCAGGTTCAGGACTCAGGTCTCTCACTTGGCTTGTCTTATCATCCCTTGGTGTGGAGATCTGGTCTCTGTGTTGGAATCTTTCATTTTGCCTTTGAGCTGATCTCTGTTCTCTAACCCGACTTCTCCCATCATACCTGGGATTTAGTCTCTGCACTTTAATTTGGTGCTTCCCATCATTGCTGGGATCAGGATTCAGGTCTCTCACTTGGCTTCTCTCATCATCCCTTGGTGTGAGCTGCTGGATCCTATGTTGGGATCTCTCATATTGTCTTGCAGCTGGTCTCTGCTCCCTAACAGGACTTCTGTCATCACTTCTGGGTTCTGGTCTCATGTCTCTCAGCTGGTATCTCACACCATTCCTGGGATCAGGACTTAGGTCTCTCATTTGGCATCTCTCCTTTTCCCTTGGTGAGGGGATGAGGTCCCTGTGCTGGAATCCTCGATATTCTCCTGCAGCTGGTCTCTGTTCCCTAACCTGGGTCTGTTTCCATCATTCCTGGGTTCAGGGCTCAGGTCTCTCATCTGACTTCTCCCATCATTCCTTGGTGCTGGGGTTCTATCTCTCACTTGGTGTCTCTGGTTTTGTGTTGGACCTTGTTTCTGTTGAACGTAGTATTCCCCATCATTATTGAGTTATTGGCCCAGGTCTCTCACATGACATCTCCCATCATTCTCAGGTTCAGGGTTTAGGTCTCCCTCTTGACTTCTCTCATCACCCCTTTGTGTGGAGATCTTGTCTCTGTGGTGGAACCTTTCATATTGCCTTGGAGTTGGTTTCTGCTCTCTAACTTAACTTCTCTCATCACATCTTGGATCTGGTCTCTGCTTTCTACCTTTACTCCTCCTATCATACCTGGGTTCTGGTCTCTCCTCCCTAATTTGGTGTTCCCCATTATTTCTGGGCTCAGGGCTCAGGTCTCTCATTTGTCTTCTTTCATCCCTTGATCTGGAGATCTGGTCTGTATGTTGGAATCTTTCATATGGCCTTGGAACTGGTCTCTGCTCTCTAACTTGACTTTTCTCGTTATCCCTTGATTCTAGGCTTTCATCAGTCACTTGATGTCTTTCACTTTCAGTTAGAGCTAATCTTTGTTGCCTAAAATAAAATCTCCCTTCATTCCTGGGTTCTGGGCTCAGATCTCTGACTTGGTGTCTCCCATCATTTCTGGGTTCTGGTGTCTGCTTCCTAACTTGATGTCTCTCATAATTCATGGGCTCTGGGCTCAGGTCTCTCACTTGGCATTTCTCATTATTCTTTGTCACTACGGTCTGAGTCCTTATCTCGTGTTTCCCATTTTCCTGTAGCATTGGTGTCTGATCACTGACTCCCAGTCTTTCATCTTCTCTTGGAGATAGTCTCTGCTCTCTAATTTGCTGTCTTCCACTATTTTGAGTATATGAGTTCAGTTCTCTCACTAGATGTCTCTCTTCATCCATTGGTGCTGAGGTCTGAGCACTCATCTCTTGTCTCTCACTATCTTTCACCTCCGGTCTTCGTTTTCTAATTTGTTGTGCTTCATTACCTTGTTGTGGACTCAGTTCTCTCATTGGGTATCTTCTTTTTTCATTTCTTGGTGCTGTGGTCTAATAACAAACTTGCTGTATCTCATTATTTCTTGGCTTTAGAGCTTGCTCTTGTTGCCCTGACTGATCTTGTGGTTCCGGTCTGTGGTCTTGTACTGGATGTTTTCCATAATTGCTTGGAACTGGATCCTGGTTTCTCACTTGTTTGCTGTCAACATCCTGAGATACTAGAATCTTGTCTTCTCTCACTTGATGCATCCCAGTATCCCTTAGTGTTGTGTTCTGGATTCTTACTTGGCGATGCTATCAACTCTTGGTTCTAAGATCTGCTCCCTACCAGATTGTCTTAGATAACCTTGGAGTTCTAGCCTCCTATCTCTCACTTCAACACTTCTGTAATCACTTTGTGTTGACTTATGACCTCTCTCTTGGTATCTCCCAGAGTCCTGGGATTCTAGGCTTGGGTCCCTCACTTGTCGTTGCCCATCACTATTTGCTGTTGGGATTTGGTTTCTCACTTGGTGTCTCTGTACATCCTGGGAATCTTGCCTCTGATCTCTCACTTGAAGACTGCCATCATTCCTTAGTGGTGGGACCTGGTTTTTTACTTGATTTCTTCTAACATCACAGATCTTAGAATTTAGGTCTCTCACTTGGTGTTGCCCCAAATCCTGAGGTTTAGGGCTTATGTGTCTTATTTGAAGTCTGTCAACATTCTGGGGTTCTGCACTCTGGTCTCTCACTTGACGCCGTCTGTCATGCCTTGCTATTGGGACCAAATCTCTCATTTGGAGCCTTTCACCATCCTGGGTTTCAGGGCCCAGGTGTTTTGCCTCACATTGTGGAACATCCTGCAATGTTCCACTCAGGTCTGTGACTCCCCTCAGGTCCCAGTGTTGTAATCTTCTCTCTGACTTGGTGTCTTCCAACATTCTGAGATTCTAAGGTCTGATTTCTCATTCCGTGAGTCCCATTATCCCTCAGTGTTGGGATCTGGTTTCTCATGTGGTGCCTTTGAACGTCCTGGGATGCTGGGTTCCAGTCTCTCATTTGATGCCTTCTGTCATGCCTTGGTGCTGGCATCTGGTCTCTCACTGGGTATCTCCCAACATCCTGGTATCTTAGGCTCTGGTTTCTCCCTCGGCCCCCTCCTATCATTGCTTGGTATTTGGGCTTGGCCTGTCACCTCGTGTCTTCCAATATTTTGTGGTTCAGGGCTCAGGTCTGTCACTTGATGTCTTCTAACATGCTGTGATTCTTGGTTATGAGCTCTGACTCCATGACTCTTATCATCACTGGGTGTTAGGATTTGGTCTCTCACTTTGTGTCTCCAAACATCCTGGGACTCTGGGCTCTGATCTGTCCCTTGACATTTTTCATTATTTAGTTGTCTGCCTTTGAGTCCTTTTGCTTGTTGTCCTTGCATTTCAGATCTTCTCTCCATTTCCTTTGATTCAGGACAGAGAAGGGTTATTTATTTATTTATTTATTTATTTATTTTTAATGCATGCATAATAGGCTTTTGTCACTGTAAACACCAGCAAAATGAATTCACTGAAATCAACTGTTTCGTGACCATCTTGATCCAGCTGTTGGAGGACTTTTTCTGTTGTCTCAGACTTATTTGTTTTCTGTGGGAAAAAAATCAAGAAAGTAGTTTATGAATCATTTGTTATTTTTTCCTTCTCTTATGTTTTCTTTGTTACCAAGAAAATTCCTTAGGGGACATTTAAGAGTTCTGTTTTCTAGTTCTTTTTATAGCTATTTTACTGGATATTATTTTCTATGGCAATATTATATATATTTTTATATTTTGAGATCAGAGTAACTGAAATGTATATTCCTAGTATGAATAAAATATAGCATTGTTTTATTACATATTTATTAACCACTAACACATCCTTTTTCCCCTCAACTCTCAATGATGACTCTGGTTTATAATGAAATCTAAGTCATCAAACTAGAACTCTCTCATTTATCCAAGCAAAGGAACAAACTTTCTTTAATGCGTACTCTTTCCTGAAGCAGTAGAGGAAATTTTTCTCTTTCTATCCAAAGCAAATCCATCTGTTTGTGCCCTGGAGTTCATGCCATTTACTTTATAAAAGACTGAGTTACTTCTGATAATTTCTCTTTCTCTTGACTTTTTGATGCTTTAGTCTCCACTGGATCATTCTGGACAGAGAAGGAGTATGCTTTATTAGCTATCATACTTTAAAGAATTTCCTGTGGGCCGGGAGCAGCAATTCAGGCCTGTAATCCTAGCACTTTGGGAGGCTGTGGAGGCGGGCAGATCACCTGAGGTCAGGAGTTCAAGACTAGCCTGGCCGACATGGTGAAACCCCATATCTCCTAAAAAATTAACCAGGCATGGCCGCAGGTGCCTGTAATTCCAGCTACTCAGGAGGCTGAGGCAGGAGAATTGCTTGAACCCGGGAGGCAGAAGTTGCAGTGAACGGAGATCATGCCACTACACTCCAGCCTGGGTGACAGAGCAAGACTCCATCTCAAAAAAAAAAAAAAAAAAAAAAAAAAAAAGAAAAAAATTTCCTGTGCACCACATTCTCACATCTCATGTCTCTTTCTTTCTACCACCCAATATCTCTTCTCACCATTTATTGCCAAGCTTCTTGAAAGAGTTATCTGTAAATGTCTCCACTTCTTTACTCTTTATTCTCCACTTCTTTACTCTTTATTCTCCACTTCTTTACTCTTTATTCTCCACTTCTTTACTCTTTATTCTCTTCTTTACTCTTTATTACTTTTTACTCTTTATTCTTTACTCTTTATGTGCTATTCTGGCATCCATATTCACCACCATACCAAGTGGTTTCCGTTTTACCAAATACAGTGGACACAATCTTTTCTTTACTTGACTTCTAAGCCTCAGTTGACACAACTGACTAATCCTTCCTTTGGAAACATTTTCTTATCTTGTATTTCGTGACATCCCACTCTCCTGGTTTTCATTCTATATCTTTGGCCCCATGTTTCCATTTTCTATCCTTGTTTCTCCTTTTCTTTTCTTTTCTTTTTTTTTTTTGAGACGGAGTCTCGCTCTGTCGCCCAGGCTGGAGTGCAGTGACCGGATCTCAGCTCACTGCAAACTCCGCCTCCCGGGTTTAGCCATTCTCCTGCGTCAGCTTCCCGAGTAGCTGGGACTAGAGGCACCCGCCACTTCTCCCGGCTAGTTTTTTGTATTTTTTAGTAGAGACGGGGTTTCACCGTGTTAGCCAGGATTGTCTCGATTTCCTGACCTAGTGATCCGCCCGTCTCGGCCTCCCAAAGTGCTGGGATTACAGGCTTGAGCCACCGCGCCCGGCTGTTTCTCCTTTTCTACTTAGCCTCTAAATGTTGGAGTTACTCAGGGTTTAGTATAGGACACTTTTCCTATCCTATGTTTTTACATTCTCATCTATTCCCATAGCTTCATACCATTAATTAGCAGATGATAATCAGATTTTTGTCTTTGTGCAAGCCAGATCTCTCTTCTGAGTTCCAGACATGTATGTCTAACTGCTTTGGTGACATCTTTTCTGTGATATATCACAGGTAGAATAAATGCAACATGTCCAACTCTTGATTTTCTTCTTATGTCTATTTCTCATCAAGTCCACCCCATCTCAGTAAATGGCACCACCATCCTTCCAGTTTGTCAAGCCAGAAGCTTGATAGCTGTATTTGATTCTTTCCTCTCATTTACCCCTACAGTCCAGTCCATAATAAAGCCTTTTGTTTCTACCTCCAGAATATATTATCAACCCATCTACTTCTTTCCTTCTCCATTGTTTGGACTCCCTCAATCCAAGCTACCATCATCTTTTGCCAATACTGTTGCAGTAGCCCTTTTTTTTTTTTTTTTTTTTGAGTCAGGGTCTTACTCTGTCACCCAGACTGGAGTGCAGTGGCATGATCACAGCCCACTATAGTCTCAAACTCCTGGGCTCAAGTGATCCTTTTGCCCTAGCTTCCCAAGTAGCTGGAATTACAGGTGCAAGCCACTGTGCCTGGCTCTGCAGTAGTGTTCTAAGTGGTTTCTTTGCTTCTTCTTTTGCCCATCCAAATACAAAGTGAATTTAAAAATTTGCCCATCCAAACACTAAGTGAATTTAAAAATTTGTGATTTAGATTTAGTTATTCCTCTGCTCAGAACTCTTTAATGCCTTCCTATTGCATTTGGGGAAAGTATCTAAATTACTTAACATGGTTGAAAAAGCTCTGTCTGATTTAGTCCCTGCCTGGCTCTCCACTTTCATCTCCTGACATTCTTTCTGCCCAGCCACACTGAACTTCTAGTTCCTTGAGCACAAAAGCTATTTCCTTACTCAAGGACTTTATTTGTATTCCTTTTTTTCCTGGAACACTTCCTATTCTTCATCTAGTCAACTCCTACACATCTTTCAAGTCTTGACTTAAATGTAATGTCCTTAAAGAATCTCCTCTGACTTCCCAACAGAACATAACTCTTATTATTGGTTTTGTTTTTTTTTCTGTTTTTTAATTTTTTCAGATGGAGTCTCGCTCTGTTGCCCAGGCTGGAATGCAGTGGTGCAATCTTGGCTCACTGCAACCTCCATCTCCCAGGTTCAGGCGATTCTCCTACCTCAGCCTCCAGAGTAACTGGGACTACAGGCACGTGTCACCACGCCTGGCTGATTTTTGTATTTTTAGTAGAGATGGGGTTTCACCATGTTGGCCAGGCTGGTCTCCAAATCCTGACCTCAAGTGATCTGCCCGCTTTGGCGTCCCAAAGTGCTGGGATTACAGGCATGAGCCACCATGCCCAGCCATAGTGTTTTTAACTATACATTGTTATGTTTATTTGGTTTATTGTCTATAAGTTTTTTGAAGGCAGGAACCATGTCTATTTTGTGGGCTACTCTTCCCAGAGCCTACAGAGATATCTGGCATGTATGTGATGCTAAGTAAATATCAGTTGAATAAATGAATTAATAAATATATAACAGGAATGATTCCAGATGCCAAAGAAACAAATAAAAGCACAAAAGGACATGGTCTCTGCCTTCACAGACAAGTAAACAAGTAATTATAACACACTGTGATAAGTGCCACAGGGGTGAAATGGGAGCCTGTATGACAAACACCTAAATAGGGTCACTTTGGCTGCATGTAAGTAATAGATTGTGGATAATGTTGATAGGGAAGGACAAGAATAGAGGGGGAAGAGACCAATTAGGAGGTTATTGCAATAATTCAAGTCAGAGATACTGGTGGCCTAGAAAACTTCAGGGGCAGTGGTTGAGGAGAGAAGTGGCCAGGTCTGAGAGATATTTATTTAGAAGTCAGAATCAGGAGGGCTGGCTGATGCAATTAGATGTGAGAGGTAAAATAGATGGAGCTGTCAAGGCTAGCACCCAAGTTCTTGACTTGGACAAATGAATGGGTAGTGCTGCTGTATTTGTTTAGATATAGGACGTAAAAGGAAGACGAGGTTTGCACAAGTTGAATTTGAAATGCTTGTGCCATATCTAATGGAGATTCTCCACGGGTCTGAAGCACAGGAGAGAGAGATGGTTGATGAGGTGACTGAAAGTTTCAGCATACAGAGAGTGGTTTCAGCATACAGTGGTTGAGGCAGTGAGAGTCTATGAAATCCCCAGGAGACATGCATAGAGTGAGAAGAGAATTCCAGAACATATCAACCCTTAAGTGATGGGCAGAGGAAGAGGAACTTGAAATGACTGAGAGGAGACAGCTGGAGACATAAGAGGAAACCTAGGAGAGGGTAGTGTCACTGGAGCCAAGAAGACAGTTCCAAGTAACAGAGTAAATGTGCAAGGAGTGAGTCCCTGTCCTTCTTACCTCCAAGGCCATTCCAAACTCTTGCCTGAGAAGTGTCTTGAGTTTTGTCTTGTTCAGCCTCTAGCAGTCTCCATCACTCTCTGCGTGCTTGTGGAAAACATCGATGATACTGATGCTGCTCCTCAGAAGATAGGGAGGCATCTTGTTTTGCCAACTGGAGTGCACCTGGAATGCACCAAGGAATACCTACCTTGTTTAATTTTCCTGAATCTCTATCATCCCTTCTTTCTTCATCTCTTGGAGGTAAATTACAGTGTAAAGATCTGATTTATTGGATTGTTTCTTATCTGACTCCTTTAGAGATTGTTTTTTGAGGGCCAGGACCGTGTCTTATCTATTTTTTGTTTATGCTAGTGCTTCAAATATAGTAGAAGTTCAATAAACACCTGGTGAATGGGTGCAGAAACAAATGAGTGAACCCTGATTTGAGTGGTGTTGGATTAGGTCTGTGGTTCCCAAACTTCGCTGTACTGTAGAGTTATCAGGGGGAACTTTAAAGAAATAAAGACTCCAGGCCCCACCTCCAGCGAGAGTGGCCCAATAGGTCTGGGGTAGAGTCCTAGACTCTGCATTTAAAAAGCTCCCCACTGATTCCTTTGCAGCCGCAAGAACTACTGGCCACCTGATCTCTGGGATCCTTTGCAGCTAGAAAGTTTTGCAATGGCAATAATAATGCATTAACTGACTCAGCAAGTATTTCTTAATTTCCTTTGTGCCAATGCTGTGTTGTGTTCTGGGAGATGAATAAGAAATATTTCCTCAAGGAATTCAAAGCTTGGAGGAGGAGATGCAGTTATCTCAGTACAGTCTCATAATTTACACATAGCAGTGGCTAGGGACTAAGACAGGAGCTCCTCTTAGATGATGCCATTTTTGAAGATGATAGAGCAGTATTTTTAAAACATGGGCAAAGTCCACTAGGATATTGCTCCTGTCATTCTGATTACAACTTGTCAGTGTTAGAAATTTCATAGAATTTTCCAGAAAGCCAAAGCTATACCTGTGCAATCTGATTGTCTACATAAGAATACTAAGAAAGGAAAACATTTATAAAAACACAAATAGAATTTTTTTGAAGAACTTACCTAGATTGCCAAGAGAAACGGAGGACTCAGGCCTGAGAGCTTATGGAATACTGGGCTTGGGGATCCTGGTGCTTATACAGGGATTTTAATAACAGCTTTTAACCTGCCATCTTTTGCAGACAACACCCTTGGTGTATAATGGACTGACTGATTGCCAACCAAACCCCCTTCCACCTGTTTCCCCTCTCAGCGGGGCTTTTAAACTCAGCATTTCCTTGAATGCCACCCCTATTTTGCATTTGTTCTGTGTCTACAGCCTGGGTCCTGAGGGACAGCTACTTCTCACATCCCTGTGGGGCCACAGTACCACCAGGATGTCTTGACAGTGTGCTGAAGTACTCTCAAGAAAAACCTTGTGAACCAAGAGTGGCCTCATCTCCTGCAAGTAAAATAAGTGAGTTCTTAACCTGAGCCATTTTAGTCATGAACAAGATCGCTTTCACTGTCTGCAATTGCACATTTTATTTGGATATGTTGAGGCTGAAGTGCCCAGTTGCATTAGATGCTTGCTATACTGTGATGTAAAACACAAATGTGGGTCTGTCTTAATCCTCACCTGGCCTGTTCCTTTGGCGGGTGGTTCTGTGCCTCATGACCCGTCTCCCTGTGTCTATCTGCTGTCAAAGCTGTCAAAGCATAAGATGTTTGCCCTGTGTGAGCGATAACAACTTTTTTCTTTTTTTTTTTTTTTGAGACGGAGTCTCGCTCTGTTGCCCAGGCTGGAGTGCAGTGGCGCGATCTTGGCTCCCTGCAAGCTCCGCCTCCTGGGTTCACGCCATTCTCCTGACTCAGCCTCCCCAGTAGCTGGGACTACAGGCACACACCTGGCTACTTTTTTTGTATTTTTAGTAGAGACGGGGTTTCAACGTGTTAGCCAGGATGGTCTCGATCTCCTGACCTCGTGATCTGCCCACCTCGGCCTCCCAAAGTGCTGGGATTACAGGCGTGAGCCACTGTGCCCGGCCGAGAGATAACAACTTTTCTTATTCAGTGGTGATAGCAGCAAATGTTGGACACAGGAGAGGATCTGTGGGCTGCAGAGTTGGTGGTCTGTTGAAACGTCACTTCTTGAAAATTAAAAACCATTTTCAATTTCACCAGCTTATAAATAGTTTCTTTGTTTCTGAAGAAATTATGTATAGGTGGATGCACTCTAACATAATCCTTTATGATACTAAAAATAATTCCCACTCACCTTTTAAAAAATTTATCAATTTTTATTTTAAGTTCTGAGGTACATGTGCAGGATGTGCAGGTTTGTTACATAGGTAAACGTCTGCCATGGTGGTTGGTTGCACAGAGCAACCCACCACCAAGATAATAAGCCCAGCACCCGTTAGCTACTCTTCCTGATGCTCTCCCTCCCACCGCTCCCCCTCCACCCACCTTTACTGCAGGCATTCTGTAGGATTCTCTGAGATAGCTAGTTCTATAATCTTGTTAATGGCTATGAAGTAAGCAGTATTGGAGACATCTTTAATAGCCTGTGGATATGACAAACAGATTGAAGAGCTGTCAAATCAGATAAGTGAATACAGGCAAATGTATTTCCTGAGGAGCATGGAACCCCTTTTTTTTTGTTGCTCACCCTGATTTTGAGAAGAGCTCCACAAGGAGACACCTTTCCTGCGTGGGGATACTGAGGCCGTAGGCTACTGCTGTTTCCCAAAGCAACACAAGCCTGGATTCTAAATCTGTTTACATCTAATTTGGTTTGTTTGTTTTTAAGTCTCCTCCATGACTTCTAAAATTGTATGTAATAAAGACATTTTTAGCTTTTCCTGATGTCTGTAATAAAAATATAAAATCTCTTCAGTTTCTGTCCTAAACATCCCCATGGCCCTGGGGAGTTTATTTTTTCTAGAGTGTCTAAAGTGTATTATTTATTCAAAACAAAACAAAACAAAACAAAATAGTTTCTGTGAGGAAGTATTCCGGATACTTGACTCAATAATATTTCATTATTTTTGAATTTGTGTAGGAAACCCTTTCATGCCCGTATTCAGACAGCCCCAGGCATGGCTGACTACTGCAGGAGGAGGAGGGAGGTCTTTCTCCCCAGCTTGCACGCCACCCACCCTGGGTGACCCTGGAGGAGTTGACTGCCCTGTGTGTCTAAAGGGCAGGAGCCTGATGAACGGGCTCCCTGTGGTCATTAGTTGCCGTCAGGGTGATTAATAAGAGTAATAGAGATAATTATAATTCTTGCTTTGAAAAGCCTTGCTTTTGAGAGGAATTATCCTTGTGCAAATGTCTCCCCACCCTCTTGGTAAATCGTCTTTGGCAGCCAGACCTGCAGCTTCTGGGTTTTGCCTGTGGTCTCCGGGCTGCTATTGCTGACACACCTGGTCTGCTGCCCTTCTCTCCTGAGTTTGGCTTATCTGATTCCCGGGCCTTCTTGCTTTTCTCCGCTCTTTCTCATTTTCTGGTGGTCTCTGTTCTCTTTTCTGTCTTCCTTTTGTCTTCCCCCCTTTCAACGTTTCAATCTCTTTCTGTTTCTCATTGTCCCTTTCTTCATGTGCCTTTTCTTACCTCTGTCTCTTCCCCCTCTCTACTCCCACCCCATTCGTTCCAGACTTGAAGTCTCCATTCAGTTTGATCTTTTCTTTCATTCTTTTACCTAAAAATTTATTAGTTTCTATCAGGGAAAATAAAAGCCAAGTAGACTGAAAATGAATACATCCAGTTCTTGCTACGAGAAGGGAAAGCGACGCTTACTGTGTGTCCACACCAGGAGATAGCCTGCCACAGTCACACAGTGGAGAGGCCTGCTTGGTGCCGGGGCCCATGCTTTACCACCCACACTGCCTGTACGAGCAGGACATTTTCTGACCCAGAGTCCATGCCCAATGGTGACAGAATGACTTCTGTGGTGACACTCTTCTGGTGACATAGTCTTTGCGCCTCAGTGTCAAGGTTTGTCTTGACACTGCCTGAGAGGAGTTTCCTGGAAAGTGTCCACAGCCATGATTACATATAAGAGGAGACTGCCAGAGTCATTTGAAGGCATCAAGTTGTCTGTAGGAGAAGCGTGGTGATCGGAGGAGTTGCTGCTGG
Organism: Macaca thibetana thibetana; assembly: GCF_024542745.1. NCBI lineage: Eukaryota > Metazoa > Chordata > Mammalia > Primates > Cercopithecidae > Macaca > Macaca thibetana. The sequence continues at coordinate 124,563,521 of NC_065578.1, forward strand.
GGGTGGCTATCCTGAGTGCACATTTGGACTTTGCCTGCTCGGCAACCTCAGGCATCTTACTAAATCTCTCTGAGCCTCAGCAGTGGGATCTAGTGGTCACCATTTCTTGGATGTGTCACAAGGATATGATGTGGCTCAGGGAAACACTGGATTGTAATGTGTTTTAAGCTTATCTGAAGAAAAGCACCGTGCAAATCCCAGTTATTGTGTTTATTATGAGGTTCAGCATGACCAAATGCAAACAATTTGTTCCATCTGAATGAGGCTTTTAAAAATACACTGGGGCCAGTAATTACAGGAATGTAGGCTCCCCTAAACATGTTCGCAATTAGGAAGGGATGTAACTGAATGAACTGGGGCATGGCAGGGGACTCTCAGGTCCTTGACATGTTCTTGGTTAGCTCAGTCAAACTTTTCTTGATCAAAAAATGGAAAAAAGCAGAAAGTTCTCATCCCTTGTGTCTTTCTTAGAAGAAGATAATAAACCCAGTGGCCAAAGAATGTTAACATTTAACTGACTTTCCTTATGTATCAAGACCTTTTTCTGAAACTATGATTGTTAAGGATTTTAAGACCCAAATCAGTATAGGGTATGATTTTCTTGTTTATGATTAAAACATGGAAGTAATTATAGATCTCAAAGTAATTTTTATTTACACAAAAATAATATATACATTCCTGATCCTTGAAAAAATTGAAACATTACTTGATGACATCTAAGACTTCTTTGACTACTACCGTCTCTCCTGATTCCCTTTTACTTTTCTCAGAGGCAATGACCATTATCAGTTTGGTGTTTTTCTTTCCAAGCTTTTCCATCTTTAGAGGTAGAGAAAACCAAGGTGGACATGGCACACAAGTCTCCACATGGTTTTCCCCTGTAGTTTAACCTCATATCCTGGGCCAGATTGTATGCTTCTTGAGACCAGAAACCACAGGAGCTCCTTGATCTGATTCCACACCACTCCCAGGCCTGGCATAGAATCATAGAGAAGTGAGGGGAATGGTGAGGAACAGTTAACTAAACCCTTGTTTGAGAAAAATTATTGTCCCGCAGTTTACTCAAGTAGAGCTAGTAACTCAGCTGGGCAAGTTTCAGATTCTGTGTTTCAAAACCGCCTCAACTCACCCAGTGGAAACCAGAATATTCTCATGGCTTTACAAAAACGCCTGAGCTTTAAGCTTGATCTAAAGGGCTCAGCAAAGAAGCACGGCTGCTGAGAGTCTTCCTGTCTGCCTCAGGCTCCCTGTCTCAGCCTCCAGGTATCCCTATCCTCATGCTCCACTTGCCCAGACATAGGCCTAAAAGAAACTCCTGTCCATATTCGTGGGGGTCCCTTCAGGGGCAGTTGTGTGTCATCAGCCACCCTCAGAGTTGGCTCTGAAACATTCCCTGGTTTCTCCTTCAGTGGTTTATGAAGGTCAGGAAGAAACACATGTGATATTTTGTGGAGGTTCTGGACAATCCTAATGTTGTCAGGAACCCTGCTGGCCCCTTCAGATGACATATACACCCAGACATATATCGATAGTGATGGAAGAATTCCGTCTTTTCTTCAAATTCTCTTTTCTTTCTATTTTTACTTTCTTTCCTTAAAATGTTGCCTAGGATGGGTTCCTGTGGAAAGGACAGTGCTGGGGTTGCAACTGCTATCTCAGTGGTTTGACAAGTTCTCAAGAAATAAGGTTTATGGCTGTTTTTAGGAGACTCCATCACAGGCCCTCCTCACCATCCAGGCTTCTCTCCTGTTTGCCCATATCTGGAATAGGATTGACTGTACTCCTGGCTCTCTGGGCACCACACCCTCTTGCCTGCCTCAATGCCTTTGTTAATGTTGTTCCTTTTGGCCTGAGGGGAACCAGGCCCATCCCTGCTAGCCAAACTCCACCTTCTCCTGGGAGCCTTCCCTGGTGACTTGGTTGGGTCCACATTTCGCTGACGTCCTCTTCTCCCACTGTCATCATCATTGCTCACAACATTCCGACCATACCATCCTCCTTGTTGTTCCTTGAATGTGCCAGGCATGCCCATTTCCGGGCCTTAGTACGTGCTGTTTCCTCTGTTGAAGTGCTCTTTTCTGAAGTGCATGGTTTCCTTCCTCACCTTCTGCAGGTCTCTGTTCAGGTGTCATTTGACCATCCTCTCTTAAACAGTAACACTCTCACTTCCCCGACTCCCTCCCTACCTTCCTACTCTGCTTTTTACTCTCCCTAACATTTATCCCACATGAGTTAGTATACAGTTGTTTGTCTCTCTGTTTATTTTCTTTTTTTTTTTAAATGTAATACTGTTTATTTAACTTCAAAAACATTTCAGCATTCTAAACATACAAAAAAAAATAACAGAACGTTGCAAATCATGTTTAAGTACAGGAGGTTCTTGAACTTTCATTGATGCAGTGGCTCTTTGCTTTGCTGACAATGAAGAGTTCTACAGTTTGTTTAAAAACAAACAGTTTAAAAACTACCGCACTTAAAAAAAAAATTCTCATGCCAGCTGACCTCTCTGTCCACAGCTAAGATGGCAGCAGAATGCTATGTCACTATATACAGAAACAAGACAACCTGAAGCTAAATGGATGCCCCTGCAGAGTCAACAGGTCCAGCCTCACAGTGCACGCCCTGAGCTACAGCCCCTCCAAAAGGCATCTTCCCCACAGCCTCAACGCCGAGCAAGGAGCATCAAGAGTTTGTCTCGGTTGTTTTGTTCTTTTTACAAACTATAGATATATACAGTTGAAAACTCAGAATTTCTAGCCAATAACCATAGTTGACACCACCTTACAAATTAAAAAACAAAAGCCAGAAGCATCTTTAAATGCCTTGTCACACCCACAGCAAAGTGCACAGAGTGAGGAGAACACGAAGAGGGCCTTTTCATTTTAAAAATGTTTGGAAATATGTACAACTTTGATACAGTTTCAGGGTGCTCCGGACACCCATGGCCACTTCATGTAAACCAATGACAATTTCTAGAGCACTTTGAGAGACTACAATATGATCGTGATCAAATTTTGTAATTAAACCTAATGAGGGCAACAGACACTTCTCAAGTAAGAGATGAGTCAATTACGGCGCTCCCCTACTCTAAGTATTCACAAGGAGACAGATAAACAGTTTCTTTATTCATCCTCCTCCTCCTCCTCCTCCTCCTCCTCCTCCTCCTCCTCCTCCTCCTCCTCCTCTTCTTCCTCCTCCTCTTCTTCATCTTCCTCTTCCACCTTTTTCCGGGCAACTTTAGCAGGACCCTTTGCACCATCAAACTTTCCTTTTGACTTATAGTCAGCAACATCCTTCTCATACTTCTCCTTCAGCTTTGCTGCCTTAGTGATGTATAAGGCTGCTTTTCACTGTCATTTAAATTATTCCACATCTCACCCAGCTTTTTTGCCACATCTCCAATAGAGATGCCGGGGTTTGTGGATTTGATCTTGGGACGGAATTCTGAACAGAACAGGAAGAATCCAGACGGTGGCCTTTTGGGAGCATTAGGATCCTTCTTCTTCTTGCCTCCCTTAGCTGGTCCATAATCCTTCATTTCCCGATCATAGCGCACTTTATCTGCCTTTGCCATTTCATCAAATTTAGATTTCTCTTTCCCGGACATCGTCTTCCACCTCTCAGAGCACTTCTTGGAAAATTCTGCAAAATTGACAGGGACCTCTGGGTTTTTCTTCTTATGTTCTTCTCTGCACGTCTGCACAAAGAAGGCATAAGCAGACATCTTGCCCTTTGGTTTCTTCGGGTCACCTTTAGCCATCCTGACTGTATTGTTCGCTAGTCTGGGCAGCGCAGGGCACGATGCGCGGCTCAGCGCTCCCCAGCCTCGCACTAGCTGCCTCCACGAGAGCCGCCTTCTCTCTGTTTATTTTCTACTTTCCCCATTAGAATGTAGAAACACGAGGGTGGAGACTTGTTCTGCTTTGTTCACCGCTTTATTCCCAACACCTAGAAATTGCTTACCAGGTGGTAGTCATGTAGTAAATATTTGTTGAAAAACAAATAAACAACTCTAACTACCATATTTTACCCCCCTTAAAAAAAGTTTCTACACTGATTATAGGTGCCATGACCAGCCAGGCCTGCACTGAGGCATTTGGCAGGAGTTGGATGATGAAGCTTTATTCATGCCCTGAGCTGTGCGCTCTCCAGTTGTTTCACGTGCAGGTCTTGTCTTAATTATGTTGTGAACTACTTGGGGGTAGAGATCAAATTTTGTTCTTCTTCTTAACTACTTAACACTTGAAATGGGTCTGGATTCCATTAGTGCTTATCTGTTTATTGTTCCAATGTGGTCATTAACTGCTTATTGACTGATTGATTAGTGATAGCAAATCCTGATGAGGTCAAATTGACCCTAAGGACAGAGTGGGTGTGGCTATTGGAAGCTGCATTTGGGTCCTTATGTAAAATCCTGGGTTCTCCTTGCAGTATGTGATATCTCTGACCATTGTCTGAATGTCTGCGGCTCTTTCTTCCACCTTCCTAACCTAGATTCTGACAAACGTATTCCTGGCATTAAAAGTGGTTGTACAACTAGAAACATAGATCACTGTATATAAACCAAAGTATGTCTTTATCCACTACTTATGAAGTAGTCTTTGAGAGAGACTTAATTTTTCCCTTTTCAGTATATTTATTTACAGCCTCTTCATATGGATTTGAAGCAGCTTATCATACACAGTAAAGTGGTTACATAAAAAAAGTAGAAAATTAAAACTAAGAAAAAGGAAAATTCAAATTTGTTGACCATGAGGGTCAACACAATTGCTGTTATTGCTCTTCAATCTTGGTTCAGGGATTTCTGACAGCAATTCTCAAAGGAAAACACCATCAGTTACATGGCCTTCACAATCAGAAAGTAAGATAACTAAGTTTTTTTGTGGCAAAAGAGAGCATTTCTCAGAACTGAATTCTAAAAAGAATATCTCATGGGGGACTTTATAAAGGTGGGTACCACATGATAAAATGGACAAAGTTCTCAACAGCATTTTGACAGCCGAAGAAGTGGTGAGTTTCACATGTGTATTTCTTATAGTTTTGGCAAAAATTGAGCACATGAATGAGGGGGTTTTATTCAATGTACATAACAAAATTAAGGATCTGACTTCAATATGTGACTTGGTGAAAGCTATTATGAATTGTCTGTTTTGTTACTCACCATATACCCTGTATACATAGTTTAGTAGGTGGTCAATTGTTAAGTTAATAGATGAATAAAGTGTCTCTCATATTTGGTACTATTCCAGGTTCAATGTTAAATAGTAAATAGATACATATTGAGCACCTACTAATGCCAGGTGGTTTGCTGGGCACTTTCATATATATTGTTCCACTTATCCCCTTTTAAACACATTTTCTTATTGAAGAATATTCAGGTCATAAGTGTATAATGATGAATTATTACAAAGTAAACACCTCCATGTAACCACTGCCCAAATCAAGAAATAGAACATTAATCAAGACCCTGAAAGTCCCCATGTTCTACCCGCTCCCTCCTCCCTTGTGGTACCATTATCCTGACTTCTAATGCCATAGATTAGTGTTGTTTTTGGTTGTTGTTTTTGAGCTTTATGTAAATGCAGCCACTTAGTATGAAGGTCTTTGTGTCTGGCTTAATTTTGTCAACATTATGTTTGTGAAGTTCTTCTATGTTGTGGCATATGGCTTTAATTCTTTCAGTCTCATTGCTGTATAATAGTGCATTGTATGATTATAGCACAATTTGTTGTTGTCCATTTTCAGTTAATAGATCTTTGGATTGTCTTCTCCTTTGGGGTGTAACAAACCATGCTGCAATGAATATTTTTCAATATGCCTTTTGGTGCATTTCTGTTGGGTTATCTGCCTAGGCTGGAGTTACTTAGCTATGGAGTTTGCATATGTTTAGCTTTAGAGAGATTGTCCTACAGTTCTCCTAAATGATTACTATATCAATTATTTTCCTACTACTAGTGTGAGAGTTCTAGTTGCTCTACATCTTTGCACACACTTGACATTATTACTTGCAAATTTCAGACATTTGATAGGTATGAGTGGTTCTCAACATGATTTAATTTGCAATTATCTGATACCTGATGAGGTTGAGCCAATATCTTTTTTACTGGCTTTGAAAATATCTTCTTTTATGTCTTTTCCTTTTTATTTTTTAAGAAAAGAGATTGCCTTTTACTCATTGACTTATAGGCATACTTTGTAACTTCTGCACACTAGCTCTATTTCTTTTTAATTCTTTACAATAACTGTGAATTATAATAACATTTTATACAGGCAGATACTGAGGTCACAGAAGTTAAGTAATTTACTCAAGGACACTTGGAGTATTAGGGTATAAAAATTATTCCTTCTCTTCAGTGGCTTTTTATCTACTTGTTTGGGGAAATAATGCTGAGAACAATTATGAGTAATATTAGCTAGTAATATTAAAGAATTAATCTGTATGGTGCAGGCTATGAATGATGTAATAGTTAAAAGATCAGTGTGAGATTTCTAGTGGTCAGATTTAGTCTAAGGCTTGAAGGATAGGTATAATTGAGGAAGTAGAGAGGAAATTAAAAAAACATTTCAGGGAGGGTGACCACAAGAGCAGAGGCACGGAGCTGGAAGTAATAATACTACTAACAACTTGCCTTTGAATAGCCCTTTGCAGAACTTTTTTCTGTCTTAAGACCACCTCTCTTATGCAGGGACATGAGTGCAGGGACCATGACTGTTCCATTCACTCAGGCATGTCCAGTGTACCCCATGGTGCCTGGCACATGACCAGTGCTTAATAAATATGTTCAAATAAAATGAATGAATGAGTGAATTCAATCCCAACAATGTCCCTGTAGACTTAATAGGATAGAATTTAAATGATTAAGGTGAGGGTTAAAAGTTAAAAGACAATTAGATGACCAATTTATGGCTTCTGAAAGATTTCTACAGGAACTAGTGGTAAATTGTAATTAGAGAGAGAGATTATAGAGATTCTGATCAGTTAAAACTTGATGTGGCATGTAGGAAAGCATAAAGTGTCACTGAGAGGTCTTGAACAGAGGGAGGTGAAAAAGTGCAAACAGTGTTTTGCAAAATTCATAAGTGATTGAATGGGGACTGGACAAGAAGCAGGGGGACAGCTAAGAAGAGGCTGTTGCAATGATATAGGCACTCACTTATGTATTCAACAAACATTTATTGAAACTGTAGAATACATCTGGCATGGCCGGGCGCGGTGGCTCACGCCTGTAATCCCAGCACTTTTGGAGGCTGAGGCGGGTGGATCATGAGGTCAAGAGATCGAGACCATCCTGGCCAACACGGTGAAACCCCATCTCTACTAAAAATACAAAAAAATTAGCCAACTGTGGTGGCAGGCACCTGTAATCCCAGCTACTTGGGAGGCTGAGGCAGGAGAATCGCTTGAATCCAGGAGGCGGAGGTTGTAGTGAGCTGAGATAGTGCCATTGTACTCCAGCCTAGGGAAAAAGACTGAAACTCCACCTCAAAAAAAAAAAAAAAAAAAAAAAAAAAAAAAAAAAAAAGACTACATCTGGCGCCAAACTTCATGCTGCTGAAGAATAGCAAGATGTGTAAGTTGTGAGCCTTGCCATCAAGGAGTTTATAGTCTAAAAGGAGAGCTTAGACAAGCACACAAATAATTATAACTCAGTAAACAATGATTTTTTTAATAGCACAAATAAAGACTATGGAGTTCAGAAAAGGATAAGATCTGCTCTGGCCGAAGCATCAGGAAGGGTTCAAGCAGTACTCTGGAGCTGCGTCCTGCCTGCCTCTGCCTCCCTACTCCCCTGCCTCCTCTCTGTCACATTATCTTCCATTATTACCTTGAATTGTCTTGTTTATTTGTTGTTGTTTGTCTCTCCCTTTCTTCAGTAGAATACAAGCTCCAAGATGACGAGCTAACTTGTTTTGGACACTGCTGTATCCCTAATACTTCGCCTAATATCTGGCACTAACATGGATTTTTTTTTTTTTTTAAAGAAAATTTGGAATGAATGAATAAAGTATCATCAGCATCAGATCCCATAAGACAAATGGAATTTGGTCATTCAGGAAAAGTTGCGGGGAAAGATATTATTTTAGGTGGAGGGTACATGAAGTCCTACAGGGAATGGAGAATGAAAGATGGATCTATAATACAGACTTAAGAACAACTATTGAGATAACAGAGTGGATGAGATGTGAAGAATAAGACAAGGCCAATGATGATTCCAAAGTTTGTGCCTTTGAAGCATGATAGAATGAAGATTGAGCGAATGGCAGTAGGAAAGAAATTGAGAAGACAAGCCAGTTTGTCTGGAAGTCGTTGACAATAGAAGGCATCATATCTGTGAGCATTTGTAGAGACTGGATTGAAGTGCACAATCAGGTCTGAACAAGGTGAATTGAGACTCAGTGTGAAAAAGATAATAGTAAGTTGGACCAAGCATGGGTTCTCACGAGGAGAAAGTTCATAAAAAGAAGAGTCCTTGGAAAGGCTGCACAGTCTTGAGAACTGGATGAGAGGAATTACCTGGGGAGATGGGGAAAGACCATTGAAGGGAGTATTTCATGAAAGACGGTCATCAGTGCCCACTGTCCAGAACTGTGGAAGTTGGAAATCTTTAGGCTTATTGGATGGAGGGCAACATCACCTTCAAAGGAATACTTCTTGAAGGATGATGGCAAAAACATATATATATATTCAGCTAACTGTTATTCTTTCTGCCCACCATTCTATTAGGGCTGATTGCTAGAATACTAAGAGAATGTTTAAAAATTATTGCTATTAAGTTTTTAATTTTTTCAGTTAAGAAAATAAAATATGCTTATTGTACAGAAAATTTTGATTTCTTTTTCTGTTTTAGTAGAGATTAGATCTCACTATGTTGTCCAGGCTAGTCTCAAACTCCTGAGCTCAAGTGATCCTCCTGCCTTGGCTTCCCAAACTGCTGGGATTACTGCCCATTTATTTAATGCCCTCAGCAAACCATATAGGTAAATGTTTCTGCTTTTTGACTGTTCTTGTTTCTCTGAGTTGTGTATCCTTTCCTCTGACTGCCAGCACCATTGCCACTGGAGCTGTTTTGTCATTCACATTTTCTTCAATTCTAGTGAGGATTTCAAATGTTTATTGGCTATCTGTATAGCTTCTTTTGTGAATTTATTAATAAGGAAGTTTTTCATTTTTATGGACTCAGATACCTATTGCCACATTGCTTGCCAAAAGGGATGATGAGTTTATGCTCTAGTATGTATATATATATTTATACTAAAATTATATATAATTATATATAAATAAAAATTATATAATTTTATAAACTGAAAATATATAATTTTATAAACTAAAAAATTATGTATAGTTTTATAAACTAAAAAATTATATAGTTTCATAAACTAAAAAATATACATAGTTTTATAAACTAAAAAGTTATATATAGTATTATAAACTAAAAAATTATGTATATAATTTTATAAACTAAAAATTATATATATAATTTTATAAGCTAAAAAATTATATATATAATTTTTTTCTTTAGTAAGTCTATGCTCTAGTATAGTGTATATGTGTATTTGTGTGTATATATACTAGAGCATAGACAAGCTAAAAGAAAAAATATATATATTTTTCTTTTTTATGAATTGTCTCATGTCTCTTGCTCATTTAAAACAATATTATTTTCAGGTAGGGATATAATTCATGTTTGAGTGTAGAATGAAAAGAGCTGAAAATATTGGAGGGAGAGGGTATATACTTGGATTTTGGGCTCTGGAAAATGTGAAGGTTGAAGTGTAAGAATACTGAACCTAGAAGGCAGAATGCAATGGGAGATGGAGTATTGGACTGCTTTTCGGCTTCAGGAAACACTGTATGATAACAATTTTGTTCCTTTCTTGGGTTATGACTAAGCTGGAAGAGCATCATACTTTAATTATAGTATTTTGAAAAAACACAAATAAATAAGATTGTTTTTGTTTTTGATCAGTGTCTCCAAGGCAAGATGGAGAATGAAGGGGAAAAAAAAATGAACCAACAAAAGAAATTGATCATCAGGTTGTTTAATTATCAATTTTAATTTAATGCCCTCATCAAACCATATAGGTAAACACTTAGTAGACTCACTGGATGGTTGGTTACAAGAGCTTCTTATAAAATCAAACATACTTTAGATTTGTGTTCTCTCTCATAATTATTCTGATTGTTTATTTGAGCCAAAAGCTATGATAAGTTTGCATAAGGAGTGGGATTTAATAAAAATTTGTTGGATGAGTAGTTGAATGAATGAATCCATGGTAATAGATTCAGCTGCACCTGAACATGAGCAAAGAATCATAAATTTACTTTAATCAAGTGCTGCAAAATCATAATTAAGTTATGGTGTTGTCTAAAATTATTTTGAAGGATAAAATTTTAGGATGAACTTGAAATACTTCTAGGAAATGTCATGAAGCAGAGTAATCTATATCTATGAATTAATATTTTATGATTATGAGATAGCATTGCAGAGTCTCATAATTTCCTACTGCTCCATTTTAAATTCAATGAATCAGTTGGAAAAACTGGGACCTGCTAAAGATATGGAAGGAATTTTTCTATTTTTAATGACAGGTACATTGAGGTAAATTGTCTCATGACAAAGTCCATTTTGACACTTGGAAGTAGCATCGTTTGGTAGGAGTTTTACTGACTGTATTTGTTCAGATGTTTCTTTAGTGGTGGCTCCCACTGCTGAATACTTTATTATTTGCTCTTGTAGAAATTTAGGAAGAAAATTTAAAATATTGTTAATCTGCATCTGAATGTGTACACATGAATAGTGAGGGTGATTGGGAGAGAAATCGGGTGCATGTTGAGATGATAATGATTCATTGCTTTGTGGTGCTTGCCTCCCTTTGTGGTACCAGCCTCTCTCTCTGAGGGTAATCTTGCTTATCTTCCAAGGCCTGGGGAGATGGTGCACCAGCAGGACTCTCATCAAATGGAAGTCCCCTGGTATATGGTTGTGATGCTTGGCTGTAGTTGAAAAAGACAGAAAAATCTGAGGTCTCACTGGTGAGGGATACACTACAAAGCTCTGGGCCTGATGCCTGGGCTATCTGAACTTGCTTTTGATGGTCCTCTTGGGTTATGTTTGTTTGCTGCAGTATCTTCTCCTGTAGGTACTGGTATAGTGGACTGGAATGGATGGCACCCCTCTCCACAGAACAGGGCTCTTGGTATCTCTGCACCTGCTTTTCAAGACTTGGCCAGGGGACTGAAGAATTGTCCTCTTTCTTGGCTGGACTTGTTTGGTCACCACCTTCTCCTGCCAGCTCTTGGGGACTTTCATCTTCCTCCTCAGATGTTACAGTTTCCTTTGTTTCAAGTTGTATCTTGTGGGAGGCTGAATTGTCCTCATCCAGACTTTTTAACATAGTATTCTGGGCCTCTGTTGCTCTACCTTTCTCTTCTTTGCTACTTGGGCCTTGGACCTTTAATTCATTTCTGCTATCTTCCTTTCCAGGGAGCTGCATTAGGGAAAGCTGGTCAGTGAAGTCTTCATCCAGGGCACCTGTGATCTCTATTTCCAGGGACTTTCTGTTTTTATCTCCTGCTGTGGATTCCTGTGCTTCTGGGTGTCCACTGGGCTCCACAGCTGCACCTGGGCCTTTGGTCCCTGGGCCTTGATACTTGTGTTCTCCTCTGGAAGGCTGTTCCTGGTCGTCTGTGAGCTGTACATCCTCTCCTCTGACTGCCGGCACCACTGCCTCCTGAGCTCTGTTTTTCTCACCAGGTGTTCCCTGCCTCTGGGTATCTGGGTTATTATTGTGACCTCCTTGCACAGACTCTCCATGTGGGTCCCCTTGACTCTTGGAGTCCCCTTGCATAGGCAGTTCACCTGTCTCTGAGCTGCTGTTATCTTCCTCTGAAGCCAGGCTACTGGGAGTTTCAGAAGACCCCTCATCATTCTGTGTGAATGGTGACTCAGAGTCCTCCCCCTGGTAACCATCCTCCTCCTCAACTGGTTTGTCATGAGTCTTGGTGGCCCTACTATTTTCTCCTGCAGACTGCTTCTCAAGTGGTGCTAAGTCTTGTGTGCTTTCTCTTGCCCCCAGTGTCCTTGCTGCTGCAGGTGCGTTTTTTCTGTTCACAAATGCTTCTGTTGTGCCTTCTTTTGTGTGTTCTGCCTCTCCTCCTGAGACTGCCGTTCCTTCAAGTTCAGGGTGAGTCTGATCTCCTCCTTCTGAGCTTAGATATTGTGTCTCAGAATCCTTTTTAGCATCTTTTGATTTTGATAATCCTTGGAATTCCTGATACTGCCCATCCTGTGTTTGGGTTTCCAGGACTAGTGGCTGAGTTTTTCTGTCACGTTCTTTCTGCCCTGCTGTTTCATGGGTCTCAGGGCCTCTCCTCTCTTTCCTTTCATCTCTCATGTCAGGTGTTTCTGAACCATTTCTGCTACCACCTTGGACTGGCAGGTCCTTTGTTTCACTTTCTTTTTCTTGGGTCTCAGATGTTCTGCCATAATCCTCAGGTTCACCCGAATTCGTTGTCTCAGCTGGTGTCTGGTCAGCATCCTTTCCTGGATCTTGAGTGTCAAATGTTCTACAGACATCCTCGGGATCAGTTGATTTCTGTGTCTGAGATAGTGTCCTGGCAGCAGCTTGTTCTGGCAGGTCAGCACGCTCTGAACTGGGTTCATCTTCTCCTTGCAGGGGTGGTTCTTGTGTATTAGAGTATTTCTCCTTTTCTGTTCTAACTTCCTGATCTTCAGATGGTCTTTGTGTTTCTTCTTCTGGTGGCGAATTTTGGGGTTCCAAGTTTCCTTCTTGTTCTCCAAAATGGTCTCTTATCTTGGAGACACTTTGCTCTCTGACTGGTTCGTCTCCCTCCTGGGAGATCTTCTTATCTTGTCCCTTCCTCTTTGTGGGACTACTGGTCTGTTTTGATCTTGCCATTGGCTTATTTGCCTTAAGTTGGCCTTCATTGTCTTCTGTTGTTTGTACATCTTGGGCCACTTCCTGAATCTGTTCATCTCCTTCCAGGTGTTGGTTCTTAGGGTCATTGTATTCAGATGCTTCTCCTGGAAAGTTGTGAGTCTTGGCTTCTCTCCATGGGTCCACTCTGTTGTTTCCAACTGCTCCACTTTCTTCAGGGATGAGCTGAGATAATGATGCCATTCCTGAAGGAAGCATCCTCTCTTCTTGAGTTGGGGAAGTTCCTGCTGTCCACTGACCATCTCCGGTGGTTGCCTGAAGATCCACATCATCTGGCTTCTCCTTCTCTGGTTTAGTCACCTGTCTTAGTTCTGAACTTAGTAACAATTGTATGTCAAGATAACAGAGGTTCAACAAGTTGAAGATTGCAAGAACAAATTCATCAAAACTGATGATGCCATTATTGTCAATATTCAGAAGATTCGAATTTTTTTCCACAGCATGAAGGACACATGGCTGCATGAAAAACACAGTGAGAAGTCAGCTTATCTGTATGTGGTCCAGTGTCCTATGAGTCTCCCAAGAATCCTGTTTTTCTGACCCCATTCCTCAGTAACTGGTTAACTTTCCCAGAATAGCAAGAATTTATTGATTCTGCATGCCATTTTTCATCAGAGAGCTATGCCCGGGAAAGAGCATTTAAAACACTTGTGAGTTGCATTTTGATGCATAATGGTTTGTGACTCCTTTCAGAAGTCGGCTTTGCAGAAGCAATAATCCCAGTAATGAAAACCTCTTTTTTCTCTAAGCAATTGAACAGAGTAGGGAATTGAGACTGAAAATAGTTGTTCAAGAGACAGTGAGTGCTGAGAACTGTTAGCTAGATGTAAAATGGTTGGGGATCACATATGCTTATCTTGCTTGGATTATAAAGAAAGGGTGAGTGGGAAAGAATTTCCACAGCTCTGTGAGCAGCTCACCTGAAAAAAGTCCCCAAACTCGCCCTGGAGGAGTTGTTTCAGCTCTCTGCCAGTCAGTGTGGCCCCGTTACTGTCCTCACTGGCGTATTTGTGGAATGTCTCAATTACACAGAGGACATCTCTCAGGAGCCGAGGCATCTTTACAAACTCAGGAGAGGCTGTGAGAAAGAATAAACAAAGCTCATTTTCCAGGATGGGTCCTTCAGGGAGGAGATACCAAAATCATCCTTTTTGTTCCTCCCCCATCTCCACTGCAACCCCTGCTCTATTCTGTATCTTAAAATATTATATCTGAACTCCAGGGGTGATTTAGTTTTGTACCAGACATTGTGGTGAGATCAGATCCAGCATAGGTAGGTATTATAAGAGACAATTCACCCCAACCTTCAGTAAACAGCAACATTCATGTGCTCAGAGAAAGCTTCATTGCAAAAGGAAGGTGATAAGGGAACTCAAGCATAAGGATTGAAATGCAGAAATGAAGCCAATAGAGTTGGACCCATTCTTCCAGCCTCATCCAAGAGTGTCTATCTGCTTTCCTCTCTCTTTGGCTCAGTCTAGCCTCCTCTGGTTAGGAGGGTATAACCTTGAAAGTTAGTAAAGTTTCTAGTGGAAAGAGAAGTCACACCAAGAAAATTAACCCCTATGTTTGCAGGTGGTAACAACATGCTTTAACCAAGAAGACAGGATTTCATGTCCCAACCCCTTCATTTCCCATCCTTTAAATGCTTCTACATTTTCATTGCAATAGAGATCTGATCCTGTGCCTTGTTGAATAATATTCATGCCTATGATGTCCAAACAATTTATATTTTTTTTGAAAAAGAAAATGATCAAAGAAGTTCCATAAGCAAGGAATGCATTTAGGTGGCTGGCACTCCCAGTTTATTATTATTAATAAGGGTTGACATAGACTTAAAGTGTGTTTCCTCTGAAATCCTCTTGCAATCTCACATATAAGCAAAACAGCAGATGAAATCCCAAGTACGCTCAAGCAGATGGACTTACCTAGTTCACAAACAAGAGCAGGTAGAACGTGGGGCAGCGGGCTGTGATCTGACAGCAGTAGCTGGAACCTTTTATTGAGGTCCTAATTGCACAGTTAAGAAGGAGACACCCTCTGGGTCTGATGACCTGACATCACCACCAAATTCAGTCTCCCCTCCTCTGTTGTCAGTTGTCTTAATTTTATTTCCTTCTTTAGGCAGTTTCAATTAAATCTTAGCTTCAGATGCATCAAAAGAAAGGGGAAGGGGTTTCTTGAATCATTAACTGACTTTTGCAGATTATAGTTTTGAAGGCTCTTCAAGGTAGTGTTGGCTTCCCTCCCCCATTTTTTAACCTAAGGACATAATTATATTTCTGTCTGACAAATCATAGTGCTGGCAGGGACCTCATAAGTCATCTGATTCCTCTGTCTGCCTGCAGGATGGCCTGTATTTGACCCAACCCTGAGAGAGGGGTGTCAATCATGTGTTTAAAAATAAAGGCCCCCATTTAGCCATGTGACAAAAGTGGAGACAACAGTTGATTCAGAGGTTTCAATGCTCTGCTCTCCTTGCCCAGAGGCAGAGTTAGAAAAAAAAAATCTCTTGCTTGATGTGCAAAACCTTGCTTACCTAAGATGTGCTATTTTAAAAATGTGATTGATATTTGCTTTTTAAAGACACTTTTACTATCCAAGGAACTTGGAACCAATAATCTACATTACTGTGTTCTCCCTGTAAAGGGGAAAGGGAGATGTTGAAATCATCAAGCTGAGAACAGAAGTAAGTCTGAGATGCTGAACTGGCAAACATTTTGTCTCCTAATCTGCATCCTTCTTGGTAGAGAATATTTAATAAAAATAAGAATTAGATTCAATGGTTTTCTTAAATATTTTTTAAAAATAGAGTATGTTTTAAAACACCCTTGCCTCCCTGTCAGGGATGAAAGAAATAGACAGATCAATGCAAACAAATATAAAAGACACAGACCAAGTTAAAGATGGGGTGGGAATGGGGGTAATTATATGAGAAAGCTGAAGCTAAGGGAAGCATTACTATTGAGCAAAAACCTTATTCTGAATTTCCTGATTATCAAGGAACATACAAGGGAACTAAATTTTGGAGAAAAACATCCATACTGATAATTTACACCTATAAACAATTTCTCAGCATCCCACCAAAGGGAGAAGACTTCGGGGAATTGGAATTGGCATGTGAAGGTCATCTTAGTTCTGATTGGTTAATATCCCCTGAGTACCAACTATTTCTCAACACTATGCCAGGAACTGAAGTGTTTAGAGTTGAGTAAGTTATATCTTCCTGCCCTGGAGCTCATGGGCCAGTCTCATGAAGAACTGGGTATATTCAAGGCTGGATTGGAAAGAAACACTTATGGGAGACATAATAACTGTCTTCAAACACTTGAAGGATTTTTATGGGTGTGGAAGAGAAAAGAATTAATGTTTATTGAACACTTATGACATGTCAGGAGCTTTACATGGGCTATCTTAATCCTCACAACCCTTTTAGGTAGTTATTATCCTCTTTTAACAGATAAGAAAGTTAAGGCTTTTAGCTGTTAAGCAGTTTACCTACGGACGTGTACCTTTACTAGGTAATGGCAGATCCAGGATTCAGAAATGAAATGTCTCAAGAAAGTATGTCTCGGAACCCATAGTTTTTTTCATTACCTTGAGTTTCTTATTTGTGTAATGCCAGGTAATACAGCTGGAATCAATGCTTAAAACTTTCTGAAAAGCAGACTCTATCTCTTAAGAACTTTCTAGGGAGCAGAGTTGTCTGACAATGACTTGGGCCACTACTAGAGCAATAAAGTGTTCCTACAGAGGCTGAATCATGATCTGTTGGCTAGGTTTTGGGAGAAGTCTTGCCATGGGAAGACGTAAGACAGGAGTGGCTTACTGTGAAGGGTATAGAACTCTTTCAATTTTAAATGTCTATGGTTTTATATTATAGTTTCTATTTAGGAAGTTAGAGTTGGATCTTGCCTTGCCTCTAAACAGTGGCTCTGTAACTGTTTTATAGGCATTCCTGCTTTTTTAGTCCTTACTCAAGACCATTTAATTAATACCCATACTCTGGGTGCATGGTAACTAAGAGGGATGGCCACAGGAGGAAAGAGATTGCTTTCTGTCCAGTGCTTAAAAAAAAGTATTTGGATTGCTGTACAAAAAGCCACAAACAACTCAACAATTACCAAAGAGAAGATCTTGTTTGCCCTTTCTTCTCCTTCAAAACAGATCCCTCTAACAGCCCTGTCTAATTTTATATGGGGATAGTATAGAAAGGAAGTGGCGAGGCGGGATCAGAGGCTGAGGGAGAAGAACACAACAAAAATATGTTGATTAATATAGAACTATCTTTAAGAGCCAATTATTCTTCAAAGGTCACAACTGAAGTCTTGAATGAGGGCTTTAGATAAAACCTATGATGGCTACTTTGAAAATAAATGGCTAATAAAACAATTTTTAATGATTATAATACTGGAAAATTTGGCAAGCAAAAAAAGAGGGCTGCAGCTTATACTTATATTTTCATTATCTTTTTTACTTATAGAAGTAACAGAAGTTTGTTCAAGATGATGATGAACTAAAAAATGTATATTCTAAAGTCCCTAAATCTTCTAAAAGGATCAATATACAAAAAGAAAAAAATAAACCGAAATTATGAACAGAAATAAAGGAGAATCATAACTGAGTAAGAGATTTCAATAAATTTATGGAAAATGGAAAGTGGATGGTAGAATGTTCATGACTGAAATAAGTGGAGAAAGCCTCATCCCAGAATGTATTATGAGGGCATGGCAGAGGTGAAGGCAAATCTGAACCTGGAAAAGCACTGGACTCAGAATTAGCAGGTATGATGGAAGTATGAATGAGAAGTGGGGCTGTAAACAGGCACAGTAGTTGAAGGTTTGTATAAGGGATTCTGTCTTAGTGGTCATTCCCATCTCCCTCTCTCACTTTATAGTGTAGAGCATAGATATATGGGCATCTACTTTCTAATCTCTCTAGCAAAATTCCACATGACTCTTTCCTAAAGAAATTGGACAAACTTCTTACAAATACTAAGTGTAAGTTCCTTGAGGGCAGGACTCTCTGTGCTTTATTTTCCACTTTATCTTCAGAAGTTAGGAGAGTACCTGGACTGTGGTAGGTGCTCTGTCAGTATTTGTTGACCAACTAATAGACTGTCTGAAAGACATCTAGTATTAATATTGTTGCTACAGGAAAACCTGCTTTATGATAACATTTAGAGGTAGGGGAAGTTTGCAGCCTGATAGCCACTTACTTGCAAATTGAAAGACTTTTTCCCCAAACCTGCCACAAAATTCCCACTAAGTGTAAAAATGGTCCTATTTATGCAAATCAGGAAAAACCAGATCTTTTTATTGATATAAATGGGCAACTAAGACTATTTAAGCATATGAATAAGTCAACAGCTGGAAAGAGAAAGAACAATATTATGCTTAAGAAAACTGACCCTAGAGGAAATAGAAGTAATTCAGATAACAAAAGAAAAATTAAAAAACTCTAATTAATATTTTTAATTCTTTGAGGAGCTTCCATACTGTTTTCCACAATGATGGTACCACTTTACATTTTTACCAACGTGTATGAGGGTTCCCTTTTCTTCATGCCCTTGCCAAAACTTGTTGTCTTTTGTCTTTTTGATACTAGCCATTTAAAAAGGTGTGAGGTGATATCTTATTGTGGTTTTAATTTGCAATTACCTGATTAGTGATGTTGAGCATTTTTTTCAAATAACCTGTTAGCTATTTGTATATCTTCTTTTGAGAAATGTCTATTCAGGTCCTTTGCCCATTTTTAAATTGGATTGTTTACTTGCTATTGAGTTATTTGAGTTCCTTATATATTTTGTATATTAACCCCTAGCATTCTACTTCTGGCTATATATCCTAAGGAAATGTAATAAGTATGTCAAAGAGATATCCACACTCCCATGTTCACTGTGGCACACTATTCACAATAGCCAAGATATGGACTCAACCTAAGTGTCCATCAGTGCATGAATAGATAAAGAAAATGTGAGATATATATATATATATACACACACACACACACACACACAATAGAATAACTATTCAGCCTTTAAAAGGAAGGAAATACTGTCATTTATGACAATACTGATGAACTTAAAGGACATTATGCCTGGTGAAATAACCTAGGCACAGAAAGATAAATACTGCATATCTCATAAGTTGAACTCATAGATGCAGAGAGTAAAATGGTGGTGACCAGGGACTGTGTGGAAAGGGCAAATAAGGAGATGTTGGCCAAAAGATACAAAGTTTCTGTTAGACAGGAGAATTATGTCTGGAGATCTATTTTACAGTATGATGACTATAGTTAATAATAATGTATTGTATACTTGAATATTGCATAGAGAGTAGATTTTAAATGAGATAAGCATGTGAGGTGATGGATGTGTTAATTAGCTTGATTCAATCATTTCACAATCTATACATGTATCAAAACAAAAACATTACACTGTACATCATAAATATATGCAACTTTTCTTATTATTTTCATTTAAACAGTTCTTTTCTTCTTTGTAAAACATTTGTACAGATTTATGGGGTACATGTGAAATTTTGTTACATGCATATAACAAAATTCATATAGTGATCAAGTTAGGGTATTTAGGGTGTCCATCATCCAAGTACAATACTTTTTTGTACCACTTTGGTTTATCAATTTAAAAACAAATAAAAACAATTCTAATTAATGTATTCCAAAGAGTTTAAAATGAGACAAGACCAAAAAGCAAAAGAGGCAACTGGAGAACAAAAAAATATTTTTAGATTCAAAGTAACTTCTAAAATAAAAAAAAACAGTTGACAAAATCTTTTGCAATAGTGTTATCCAATAGAACTTTATATATTTGCACTTTCCAGTATGGTAGCCACTAGCTATATATGGCTACGAAGCACTTGAAATGATACTAGTGTGACTGAGGAACTAAATTTTTAATATTAGTTAATATTTATTAATTAAAAGTTAAATATAAGCAGCCACATGTGGCTAGTGACTACCTTATTGGACAATACAGTTTAGAATGTACAACAAAAAGAGAAAGAAATGTAAGAGGTGGGAGAAAAGAAGAAACATATATAATTAACTTAAGAGATCCCACTTTCAAGTAATAAGAAACTTGGAAAGATAAAATGGGAAAAAAAAGGAAATACATTTATCAAAGAATTGGTGAATATTTCTTAGAGACTCCACAAGATTTTCACTAGATTTATCCTTGGACATTTTAGAACACCAAGGATGAGGAAAAGAATGGTCAATTATCTTGCTCATGGCTATAAAGTTAGCAAGTGGTAAACCCAGTTTTTGCTCTCAGGCTTCTTACTTTTATGCCTATGTGCTCAATATCACAATATAGATATTTATTGGTTACCTAGTGTATTAGTCTGTTTTCATACTGCTATAAAGAAATACCTAAGACTGGGTAATTTATGAAAAAAAAAGAGGTTTAATGGACTACAGTTTCACATGGCTAGGGAGGCCTCACAATCATGGCGGAAGGCAAAGGAGGATCTAAGGCACATTTTACATGGAGGCAGGAAAAGCATATGTGCAGGGCAACTGCCATTTACAAAAGTGTCACATATCATGAGACTTATTCACTATCATGAGAACAGCATAGGAAAATCCACTCCCATGATTCAATTACCTCTCACCAGGTCCCTCCCACAATACATGGAGATTATGAGAGCTACAATTCAAGATGAGATTTGGGTGGGGACACAGCCAAACCATATCACCAGGTATTAGCATCTATCCATGGAAAAAATATGGCATATTTGCTTGTATTAGAAATGTAAAAATGTAAGTGATACTGTCAAAAATTGTTGGAAAAAGCAAAATAAGTATATTATTTAGAATTAGATAAGTAACAAAATTGAAAAAATAAAAACATCAAACATTGAGATAAAGAGAAGCAAGGTAGTGTATAAGTGATTTAAATCCTTGCCTGCCATACTGGAGATATCATTTAAAATTGGTAATTTTTACTCTTAGAGGTTGCTGCCAGAAGAATAAACACAAAACATTGAAAGAGAACTTTTCCTCTGGGGAATGGGACTGGGGTTGAAGAAATGTGAAGCAGGACACTTATTTATTTATTCATTTTTATGGTAAGCTTTTCTATACCATTTGATATGTTATCATTTATATTCTGAATTAGTTTAATATAATAATTTTTTGATTTTATGAATACCTATTACATAATATACAGAGAAGAAATTAACATTTATTAACTATTCTTACTTAATAATCATTTTATGTGTGCAAACCTTATCTTCCCAAATGCATTTTAAATACCTGGAGGGAGAGACTGAATTATAGATTATTTGTGATAATTAGCTTTTCTACAAGAAATATAATGAGGAAAAAAGCCACTTGAGTTAGAATTAGACAATCTCAGTTCAAAACCCACCTCTACCACTTATCATCCATATATCACCAGTGTTTACATTTTGTATGTATATATTTTTCTCATTTTCTCTCAAATTGCTACTATA
Source organism: Macaca thibetana thibetana (assembly GCF_024542745.1). Taxonomy (NCBI): domain Eukaryota; kingdom Metazoa; phylum Chordata; class Mammalia; order Primates; family Cercopithecidae; genus Macaca; species Macaca thibetana. The sequence continues at coordinate 124,584,961 of NC_065578.1, forward strand.
AAACTGAAATCATTCTGTTCATACCAGTTTGTAATTTTCTTTGTTTTATAAGATGAACAGATTTTTAGTACATTAAGTATCCTTTTACATGTTTTGATATGTACATAGCAGTTCATTCCATGAATATACTACAGAATATGTCACCATCCTTTTTTTGATATCTTGTTTCCAGTTTTTCACTATTATGAGTCATGGTATGATGAATATCTTGTAGTTAAATCTTTGTGCACATTGTAATCAAACTTTTAAAGAACCATAGTCTCCTCCAAATTATCCCTTCTTAAAAGGCCCTTTTTAACAAGCACAGTTTTGAAAATGAAATGGTTGATGTTTGTTCTAGCTACCATATCATTTTATGTTTAAGCAGAAAAGATGTTTTCATGAGTTGTGCAAACACTTAATAGCATATTGAGGCCCTTGTATAATCAACATGTACAGTGTATTTACGTCCATATTACAGGAATTCTTTCAATGGCTATTAGGTGACCAAGAGATAACTGTTGAATAAACAAATGAGGAAGTCCTTATGGATCTACCTCTGAACTTCAGTGATTAATCTTAAACAAGTTTCTAAACTATTCTGAGTTTGATTTCCTTATTCAGAAATGGGGAAGGGGGATAACATTGTCCAGAATTCCAGAACTGTAATGTTAATTACATGAAGTAACATATGTAAAACATTTAGCAAAAATGTTTGGTTTGTAGTGCATTCTGCTGAATTAACAACCATGGGAAGGCTGGGACTATGTGTATCTTGATCACAGTTATATCACCAGCCCATATTAAGTCCTCAATAAATATTTGTTTAGTGAAAGAAGATTGAGAGAAATGTACTAAAATGAAAGATACCAGAATTAAAAGAACTAGACTTATTCCTATCTCTAGTTCTATAAATTTGAGTCTTTACTTCTGTAGATTTAGTATCCTCATGAAAACTGAAGTGGATGGGCTAGATAATAGTAATCTCATTTATTGACTACTTACCTTATATTTTGCATACATTATTTCTACTCTTCATAATCCTGATAATTATGGATTATTATAAGGAAATTGAAGCTTAAAGATACTGTGTAAACTGACTGGGTTTTCATGACTCTAACAACTGAATTCTTTCTTTTATACAATGTTACCTCCCTGTTAATAACCAGAAGCCTTGCTTAGTCAGCCCAGGCTGCTATAACAAAGTACCAAAGACTGGGTGGCTTACAAATAACAGAAATTTATTTCTCACAGTTCTGGCAACTGGAAATCTGAGATCAGGGTGCAAGCATGGTTAAATTCTGGTTCATAGATGTCCACCTATGAACTGATATGCTTCCTGGTTCACAGATGACCACTTCTCCCTGTATCCTCACATGGTAGAAGAGCTCTCTGGGATCCCTATTATGACTGCATAAGTTCTATTTATGAGGGCTCCACACTCATAACTTAATCACCCCCCAAAGGCCACATCTCCTAATACTTTCACACTGGGGGTTAGGGATGAGTTTTGAAGGGATATAAGCATTCAGTTAATAACAAGTCCCCTGCAAGCTCTAAAAGCTCATGAATCTGTTCTACTCTACACTGGCTACAGATATATTTAGTGGGCCAATCAGTATTTTAAACTTCTAGAAAAAATGGTAGGGAAAAATATTGGTCTAACTATTTTGTAAAGAAGTATTATTTTGTTACATGTTACCCTGGAACTTATCATTACTTGGAATCACCTCCACCTCTGTAATAATAAGTTTATAATGCCAGTCTGTCTGTTAGATTTCTTGTTTTGGTCGTTTATTGCTTTTCTCATTTCATTTGTTTCACTGTACTTTCTTGAAGTTCACCAAGCTTCCTTAAAAATTATTCTGAATTCTTTGTCAGGCAGTTCATACATCTTCATTTCTTTAGGATCAGTGACTGGGGCTTTATTTTGTCCCTTTGGTGATATCATATTTCCTTGAATGTTCTTGATCCTTATGTCTATGTGGTGGTCTATGCATTTGAAGAAGTGAGTACATATTCCAGTCTTTGGAGACTGGCTTTGTCTGGGAAAGCCTTTCGCTGTCAGCTGTCCAGAGATGCTGAGCAGACCGTCTAGCGACTGGAATAATACCTTTGGTTTTCACAATTGTTTTCCACTGCCTCCTCTCCTTAAAGCTCTCCCATTCGCTGTTTCTCAATACATTGCATTTTCTGTCTCTTTGGAACCCACAGTCCACACATTTATCTTGTTAGCAGGAGGAAATTTTGTGAGCAGATCACTATTGGGCTTGAACTGCAGTATTGGCTCTTCCCTCAGTCTTTGCCAGCCTACCCTGTAGATTTTGGACTTGCCAACCTTTGTTGTTGGTTGAACAAATTCCTTAAAATACAGCTCTTTTTATATATGCACACTCTTTATATAACATAGATTCTGTTTCTCTAGAGAACCCTGACTGATACAGATTTCATGGTCCATTACTTCAACAAACCCATTTCTTGCTGGTATCCTCAGTTCCCTTTCCCTGTTTATCTTTCAGTCACACTTGCCAGGAAAAATCTCAGCCCTGGTTGGGTCTCAATTTGTTTTCTGCATCTTAGCGACTGAGCATGGCTGGAGAAAAGTCCCACAGCTGAATACATTGGTGCCATGACAAATTCATAATTTCTAACTTCAAATGGAAACTCAGCACTTTTTGGTGACCATACAGCTTCTATGGTTAGTTTTCTGTGTTCTACAACAGTTATTTTAAACTACCTCTACTCTCTTCAATTATTTGACTCCTTCCTATCCCTTCTCACTTTTAAAAGGTGGTCTTGTCTCTTTTAGAAAGAAAATAAAAATCATACCATGGAATACTACTCAGCCATAAAGAAGAATGAAATAATGTCTTTTGCAGCAACTTGGATGGAACTAGAGGACATTATTCTGGGTGAGTTAACTCAGGAATTGAAAACCAAATGCCACGTGTTCCCACTCATGAGTGGGAGCTAATCTATGGGTACACAAAAGCATACAGAGTAGTATAATGGACACTGGAAACTCAGAAGTGGGGAGGAAGTAAGGAGGGTTGGGAATGAAAAACTACCTGCTGGGTATAACATATACTACTCAGGTGGCTGGTGCATTAAAATCCTAGACTTTACCACCATATAATTCATCCCTGTAACAAAAAACCACTTGTATCCCTAAAGCTATTGACATAAAAAATTAACAAAAGAGGCCGGGCGTGGTGGCTCACGCCTGCAATCCTAGCACTTTGGGAGGCTGAGGCGGGTAGATCACGAGGTCAGGAGATTGAGATCATCCTGGCTAACACGGTGAAACCCCGTCTCTACTTAAAATACAAAAAATTAGCCAGGCTTAGTGGCGGGTGCCTGTAGTCCCAGCTACTGGGGAGGCTGAGGAAGGAGAATGGCGTGAACCCGGGAGTCGGAGCTTGCAGTGACCTGAGACTGACCCATTGCACTCCAGCCTGGGTGACAGAGCAAGACTCCGTCTCAAAAATAAAAATAAAAAATTAACAAAAGAAAAGAAAAATCAACAAATAAAAATTCCTAAACTTTCATGGAATCACAAACTTGCTGACATTTATTTGTATTCATGTTTTATTTCTGTTACATCAGAAAAGTGTTCATCTAAGTGTAATTGGTCTCCCTGGATGCTATCTTCTCCTGCCTTCTCAAGAAACTTGCTATGTTGATCATTCCCTCACTTTTCTATACTTCAGTCTCTCTTTATTGGTTCTTTCCCGTTAACATTTACACACACTCAAATCTCGCTCATTTTGCTAAATCCTGCCTTGTGCACACAACCCCACTTGATATTTCTCCTCCCCTTCATAGTTAGTATTCTCTCTCTTTTTTTTTTTGAGATGGAGTCTCTCTCTGTTACCCAGGCTGGAGTGCAGTGGCATGTTCTTGGCTCACTGCAACCTCTGCCTCCTGGGTTCAAGTGATTCTCCTACCTCAGCCTCCCAAGTAGCTGGGATTACAGGCACCTGCCACCATGCCCAGCTAATTATTTTTTTGGTATTTTTGGCAAAGATGGGGTTTTACCATGTTGGCCAGGCTAGTCTCAAACTGCTGACATTCTTCTTAGCAGGAGGAAATTGTTGTTGTCAGGTGGCATCCTTGTTGTCAGGTGATCTGCCCGCCTCGGCCTCCCAAAGTGCTGAGATTACAGGCGTGAGCCATCATGCCCGGCCATAGTTAGTTTTCTTGAAACATTTATCTCTTATGCTTCTACTTATTTTCCTTGTATTCCTCAACCCATTCCATTGACCATCACTGACCACCATGTTACCAAATCATCAGGTGCTTTTCAGCACTTATCTTACTGGGATTCTCAGAAATACTTGATGATAATTACCTCCTCTTTCTTGCAGCATGTTCTTTCCTAGCTTTTGTGACACCATATATACCTGGTTTTCCATCTACCTCTCTGACTGCTTCTTTCAATTTTCCTTTTAGTTAGGGTTTTTTTTTTTTTTGTTTTTTTTTGTTTTTTTTTGTTTTTAACTTTTGCCATTTTTAAAAATGTTGCTGTTCCTCAGGGTCTGTCCTGGACTAGTTCTCCATGTTTTTTTTTTTTTTTTTGATATGGAGTCTCTTTCTGTCGCCCAGGCTTGAGTGTAGTGGTGTGATCTCAGCTCACTGCAACCTCCGCCTCCTGAGTTCAATCGATTCTCCTGCCTCAGCCTCCCCAGTAGCCAGGACTACAGGCACATGCCACCAGGCTTGGCTAATTTTTTTTTTTGTATTTTTTGCAGAGACGGGGTTTTGCCATGTTGGCCAGGCTGGTCTCGAACCCCTGACCTCAGGTGATCTGCCCACCTCGGCCTCCCAAAGTGCTGGGATTACAGGCATGAGCCACCGCGCCTGGCCAGTTCTCCATCTTTTTCTTCCCATATGTCCTGAATAATCTCATCTACTCTATGACTTTGATTACTATTGATATGTTGATATTTTCCGTTTACACATAAAATCCAAACCTATCACCTGAATTCCAGACCCACGAAACCAATTGCCAAAAAGATATCAGTTTTTGAAGCCTCAGAGGCACCTCCAACTCAATGTAGGTAAAACTGAACTTGTCATCTCCCTACACCACAGTGAGCCTCCTTTGTGCTTTCATCTCAGCAATGACACCACTATCCACTCAGTTTCCACAACTATAAATCTAATATCATCTTTTATCTCCTTCTCTCCACCATCCCTTCAATATATTACCAACTCCTATTGATTTTAATTCTCGAATATATTCACTGCTCTCTCCCCCCCACCCCATTATCTACCTGGGTCATCATTGTCTCTTATGGAACTACTGTAATAGCCTTCTAATGTTTTCTTTGTTTCCGTTGTGACCTTCTCCAACCCATTCTCCACACTGCAGCCTGAGTGATCCTCATAAACTGTCAATCTGGTTAATCACTTTGCTGCTTAAAATGATAATGATTTTTTGTTGCCCTCAAGATAAACTTAATATGGTTTGCAAGGCCCTCATAAACCTTCTAACTTCATGTTTTCCATTTATCTCTTGGTATTCTAGGTTCTAGTCAGATTAATGCTGACTTCCTTGAACCCAATGTGCTTTCTCTTGCATTCGGACTTAATTTCACTCTTTATTTTCCTATTCACCAGGCTAACTTCCTCCCTATCCTCAGGTTTCAGCTTTAATACCAGTTACTCTGGGCTTCTCTGACCATTGTGTTCGTAGCAAGATGGTGTGAAATTCGTCTCACCAGCCTACTTCTACTCATCTCCTCTTTACATATGGTCAGGGATGAAACCTGGGGATTGACTTGGTCATGGTCCACATATTAGAGCTAATGTGGCCAGATGCAGTGTCTCATGCCTGTAATCCCAACACTTTGGGAGGCCGAGGTGGGCATATCACTTGAGGCCAGGAGTTTGAGACCAGCTTGGCTAACATGGCAAAATCTGTCCCTACTAAAAATAAAAAAATTAGCCAGGTGTAATCCCAGCTACTTGGGAAGCTGAGGCACAAGAATCTGTTGAAACTGGAAGGCGGAGGTTGCAGTGAGCTGAGATCATGCCACTGCACTCCAGCCTGGGCAACAAAGTGAGATCCTGTAAAAAAAAAAAAAAAAAGAAAAAAAAAGCGAATGTGAAGACATTTTGTATGGTGCTCCAGGGAAAAAGGGAGGCAAAGGTACTCTTAGCATAAGATCAAGGTTATTATTTCATAAGAAATAGGGTCAAAGTAATGTTAATAGGAGGAATAAAATGGACGCATATATACCAGAAAAGGAGGCTTTCAAAAGGAAAATAATCCTCATAGTAATGAATTGCATTTGAACTCAAATGCATGAGAAAACCAGCCACAACCTGGAGTTAAAGTCTCACTTCTCTTTCTCACTGCATCCACACCCCAACAATACATGGGACAATAACTCATCTTTCCCTCCACCTATGCCTGCATTCTCATCCCACTAAAGGGCACTGACAGATGCTAAGACCAGCGTTCACTTCAATTCTTAGGTAGAACTTAAAATAGATGGAGAAGAAATAATGCCTCAGTAATGCCCAAGGTTGAGGAATTTTCAAGATACAAGAAAGGACTTAGGGCTTCAGTATTCAGAAGGGAGGGATGCATATTTCACAGATAGGCAATAGAGACCCTCAACAGAAAAGAGCTATAAAGTATATATTATTTCACTCATTTAACATGTATCTATTGAGTGTCTGCATTGTACATCTAATTCTCGTGAGTCCTTGAGTCGTATTTTAGCCTGAAGTTAAGAAAGTTTCGGCCGGGCGTGGTGGCTCATGCTTGTAATCCCAGCACATTGGGAGGCCGAGGTGGGCAGATCACCTGAGGTCAGGAGTTTGAAACCATCCTGACCAATATGATGAAACCCCATCTCTATTAAAAATACAAAAATTAGCTGGGTGTGGTGGGTGCCTGTAATCTCAGCTACTCGAGAGGCTGAGACAGGAGAATCACTTGAACCTGGGAGGCGGAGGTTACAGTGAACCGAGATCGTGCCATTGCACTCCAGCCTGGGCAATAAGAGCAAAACTCCGTCTAGTAACACCAACTGTTCCCCAAAAACCTATTGAAATAAAAAAAGTATAAAGTGAACTAAGGCAAAATATTTTAACCATTCAATGAGTAGTGAAGATAATAGATGTTTGTCTTAGAATCTCAATGAAGAGAAAGATCATTGTGTGTCAGGGTGACTAGGGAAATATTTTAGGGAGGAGGCAGGACTCAGCCTAGGTCTTATAAACTGCATAGAAATTGTTCAGATAGCCAGGAAGGAGAGAAGCATTCCAAATAGATAAAAGTATGCCAATATGTCTTTGAAGTAAAGACAATCATAAGGCATCATAATGACAGCAAATAGACTAGTCTGGTTTGAACGCATGCTTGACTGCAGAAATTATCATGGGAGCCACAGTTTAAAAGGAGGATTGACACTAAATTGTGGAGAGCCTTAAATTCCAAACTGAAAATCTTGGATTTCATCTTGCAGAAATTGCCACACAATTTTATTTTATTTTTTAAAGAAGAGTGGTGACAAATCAGATTTTTAAAATCTTTTGTTATTTGAATTCTTGTTACGGATGTTTTAAGCGTTCAGAAAATAATAACCTGCTCAAAAATCTATCTTTTGGGTTAGTTTCAGATTATTGCATGTGACTGTCAGCTGTTTACTAACAAGGGAAAAGTGCTTATTACATATTGCATAGATTATAATCTTTGACAGAGTATACTTGCTGAGAAAACTTATAATTACCATGACAATGCAAATATTAGCAATGTGCAATTAGTGCAGAAGATGGAGCAGAGATGGGTACTTACAGTACTTAACTACTGACTACTGAATTTTAGTTTGAGTGGGACCAAATTCTAGAACTCAGTTTAGTTTTCTCTTCAGAAAAGGAAGAGAATAATTAAATGTATATGTCAAGTTCATAAATAGAGGGACAATAATCTTTGGTAGTATCAGGGTCAGAGAAAATGGGGTACGTTTAGGGTGTTTTCCCTCAGTGAATAAATGTGGGATGATAGGAGGGGGCTCTGGGAAGGAGTTTGGGAGACAAATGGAGGGAAGTTCATAGGTGATTGGGCAGAAAGGGAAGATCTTTGAAGCCGGAACTAGGCTCTGATAATCACTTTCATCAGTCAATTTCTCCCCCTCCCCCCTTTTTTTGTGTGTGTGTTAGCTAAAGGTAGAAGTTGATGTTAGGCATTATTTGAGTTTCTTTGAGAGTTCCCATTGAACAAGCTGAATGTTGGTATTAAAATAATTTTATTTTCAGTCCTGAGAATAACCTCAGTGATAGCTATTCCAGCCTCATAGTTTTAAACACAAAATAACGAAGACCCAGAAACCTTAAGTGTCTTGGACAAAGACATACAGATAGTAAAGTGAAGAAACAAGCCACTGTATGTATATTGCCTGGAACAATGCCTGGCACATAGCAGGAGCTCAGTAAACACTTATTGAGTGAATAAATGAATAAACCCAAGGCTTTTGATTCCTTGTAGCATCCTTTCTACTCTACCATATAAATTATGGCAGATTTAATGGGAAAATGATTTATATTTGAGCAATCAGAACCTGCTTGCACAATGTCAAATGATAATGACCATCATGATACAGATAGGCTTACCTAGCAACATAATGCCACCTTGCTGATACATATTGTATTAGTTTGTTAGGGCTGTTATACCAAGGTACCATAGACTAGGTGGATTGAACAGAAATTTATTTTCTTACAGTTCTGGGATCTAGAAGTCCAAGATCAAGATGTTGCCTGAGCTGGTTTCTTCAGAGGGCCATGAGGGAAGGATCTGTTCTAGGATTATCTCCTTAGCTTGTTAATGGCCATCTTCTCCCTGTATCTTCACATCATCTTCCCTCTGTCCATGTTTGTGTCCAAATTTCATCTTCTTATTAGGACATCAGTCATATTGGATTAGGGCCCAAACTAACAAACTCATTTTAATTTAGTTACCTCTATACATACCATATCTTCAAATATGATTACATTCTGAGGTACTGAGACTTCAACACATGAACCTCTGTGGGAGTGGGGAGGTCACAACAACACATAGAGACCAGCTTTTCTATCACTGCATATTAAACTCTTGATCGCAGTTCCCAGCAGCAGCTCAAGTGATGCTAATAGAGTTCCCAGTTTATAATTAAGTAGACAATTGCCCAACAGCCTCAAGGTTCTGCACATGCGTGTGTATTATTCAGGTGGAGTAGGAGGCTTGGCCTCCATGTTTCCTTGCCAACATGCTAAAATAACAGCTAGAGGGCATGGACTGGCTGACACATTTTTTTTTAAACTACATGTAATTATAACTGTGATGAAACAATACTTTCTTCTTTGGAAATTGGCTTTACCTTCTTGTAAGGTGCTACAAGTCCCCAGGGCTTTGCTTATTTTTACCATAATTATCATTGTTAAACAGTAGCTTAGCTGATGAAGTGTATATTTCAGTGGTATCCTGAGGCTGGGCATTTATAAGGAGGCTCTTGAATGAGTACCCATAGAGGGTCCTGGGGAAAGTCAGTGAAGCTCTTCCAGAATTTCTTTGAAGGTCCTTAAGTAAGAAAAAGAGTATACTTTAGGGGAAAAATAGTTTTGCAGTTAGAAATCATTTGAAAGAGATGAAATTCCAAGACAATGTCAGGGGATTCCCAGGTTATGTCTTTGGTGGGCATCTGCCATTTGTTAAAGTGAGAGAGAGAGAGGCTTTGCTTCTTGAAAAAAATGCCATCTTACTCTATCAGAATGATACTCAGGAGCTATAAGCTTAGCTTGTCTCCACCACTGATCAAAATGTTGAGTGACTGTAACTTTAGGGCATCTTGTCATCATGACTATCAAGATTAGAAATGATATTGTTTTGATCAGGGCCTTCTTGGACTTATTTCTAGTTAGTAAACTGTGACTCCTAAATATAAGAATCCAGCAGGCAGCACAGGGGTGTTAGTTATTATTATCTAATAAATGATTATCTAATAAGATAATAATTTGATACTTCAGCCTGATTACTATTAAATACCTTCTGACTCAGTCACCTCATGGATTGTGTTGCTTAAATCAACAGGACATCTACAGTTTTTATAGTGCTGATCTGAAGTTTCAGGCCATTTTCTATCATTGGCTCATCAGACATCAAAGACTAAGAGGCTGCTGCATTCTCTAAAGGAAATCTTAACAAATATTAGGAGCACCAGTATTTGTCATGACCAGTGAGTCGCTGCAAGAAATGGCATAGAAAGCTGTGGTGTCAAGAACAAAAACACTCCGAAAGAGAATCTCAGTGTGGGGATGGAAATAGAGTTCACCCTAACTGAAAAAAAAAAGAAGAAGAAGAAAAAAAGGTTAGGGAAAAACAAAGAATTCTCTCCCCTCTTTTTTCATATTTGGACATAGATAAGTAACGAAATGCCCTTACATGATTGGGAACTTGTGTTAGTTTCCAGACCATGAGATCTTGAGTTATGATTGACGCAGAGTTAAAACAGACAAAAGTAGTTACTTGCTAAACATTTATTAATTTTTTCACAGTTCAATTATTTCAACAAGAGTATCTCTAAGGTATTATCAACAGGCCTCAAATGATTGTGGGCTGATGGGTCTTGTCAAAGGGCCTCTAGAAATTTGCCCCTGTGTTCACACATTTTTCCCTTTTACACCCCCAACATGCTCTATGTGATCTCTTATTGGCCCTAGAGTAAGACAGATGTTTATGGGATTCTGAGCAGCTTCCTTCTAATAAGCTAAAATTAACAAAGGTTCGTAATATTCTCTCATCAAAACTTGGGGAAGTAGAATCAACACTACAGACTACAACAGACATAATTTTAAAATTTGAACTCTGAAGTTGTTTGAGAAACACCTCATTTTTGCTTCATGAGATCATGTGTTTAAGTGGTGTTGAGTGTAAAAAAAATCTAATTTGAATTCTAAATCTTCAAAGCTAAACCTATTTATAACAGATATTTCTTCCAGTAATGGGCTGATTTCACAGGAAGTTTTTATGCAGAGGTCACTCCTCCTGCATTATTCAACAAGGGTTATAAAAATTTAGTTACCTGGAATTTGTGCTTATTATGCCACAAAAGATGAAAAGCTGTTTGGAGAAAATGATCAATTTAGGTTCAAGAAGAAATAGCAACTTGAACATTAAAAGTATCTGCACTTTCCACAAGATGGGTCAATCATTAAACAAACAGACCCATTGTTTAGAATCTCAAATCATCTTCTTCTTCTTGTTGCTTCCGAAAGCAATAAATGAACATGTTCATCAAACAAAATTTCTTAAACAAATTAAATGATTTATATGCTTTTTAAAAAATGCACACCACATCTGCATCAAAGAGCAAAAGAAAGACATCTTGCAGTAAAGAACTACTTGAGGAAGAATAAAAGGCAGGAGTACAAAGTACATAAAATGAGCGTAGTTTAAGATTTTGGAAGAAGACATTCTAACATCAGATAGCTTTCCCACAACCAGAAACATCTGAGTTATCACTTGGTACCCAGTGTTTCTCATTTTCCCGTGCTCGAAGCTTTGGCGGGTGTCAGGATATTGGCAACATCTCTTAAGGGCGGTATTGAGATTTCTGCTCTTGGATGTACTCATAGAGAGGGCTGGAGCGCACTGGGACGCTGGCAAACTGATGACTGCCGGGCTCCAGAAGCCGCCCATGGCCCTTCCCTTCTTGGGATTGTGTTTCCCGGACTTGGAGGCGCCTCTGTTCCTCCTCCTGCTGGCTGCGGAGGTGTTCTTCCCGTAATTTCCTTTCCCGTTCCTGGCGACGTTTCTGCTCTTCTTCTTGCCATAGTTCTTGTGCCTGACGACGACTCTTCTCCTGCGTGGCAAACTGCTCCTCCGCTCGGTACTGCCCGTCTCGCTCCTGCCTGAGCCTCTGCTCTTCCTGTTTCTTAAGCTGCAGCTGCTCTTCTTCCCAGCGATACTTTCTGTCACGATCTTGGCGGCGCAGCTGCTGTTCTTCCCTCTCCTGGGGGAGCTGTTCCTCCTCGCGGAATTTTCTGTCACGCTCTTGGCGGCGCAGCTGCTGTTCCTCCCTCTCCTGGCGGAGCTGTTCCTCCTCGCGGAATTTTCTGTCGCGCTCCTGGCGGCGCAACTGCTGTTCTTCCCTTTCCTGACGGAGCTGCTCTTCCTCCAGGAATTTTCTGTCGCGTTCTTGGCGGTGCAGCTGCTCTTCCTCCGTTTCTTGGCGCAGCTGTTCCTCCTCAAGGAATTTTCTCTCCAGTTCCTGGCGGCGCAGCTGCTGTTCCTCTTCGCGGAATTTTCTGTCACGCTCTTGGCGGCGCAGCTGCTGTTCTTCCCTTTCCTGGAGCAGCTGTTCCTCTTCGCGGAATTTTCTGTCGCGGTCCTGGCGGAGCTGTTGTTCGCGCTCCTGGCGGCGCAGCTGCAGTTCCGCGAGGAATTTTCTGTCACGCTCTTGGCGGCGCAGCTGCTGTTCCTCCTCGCGGAATTTTCTGTCGCGCTCCTGGCGGCGCAGCTGCTGTTCTTCCCTTTCCTGACGGAGCTGCTCTTCCTCCAAGAATTTTCTGTCGCGCTCTTGGCGGCGCAGCTGCTCTTCCTCCGTTTCTTGGCGCAGCTGTTCCTCCTCGCGGAATTTTCTGTCGCGCTCCTGGCGGCGCAGCTGCTGCTCTTCCTCCAGGAATTTTCTGTCACGCTCTTGGCGGCGCAGCTGCTGTTCCTCCTCGCGGAATTTTCTGTCGCGCTCCTGGCGGCGCAGCTGCTGTTCTTCCCTTTCCTGACGGAGCTGCTGTTCCTCCTCCCGGAATTTTCTGTTGCGCTCCTGGCGGCGCAGCTGCTGTTCTTCCCTTTCCTGACGGAGCTGCTCTTCCTCCAGGAATTTTCTGTCGCGCTCTTGGCGGCGCAGCTGCTCTTCCTCCGTTTCTTGGCGCAGCTGTTCCTCCTCACGGAATTTTCTCTCCAGTTCCTGGCGGCGCAGCTGCTGTTCCTCCTGGAGGAATTTTCTCTCTAGTTCCTGAGGGCGCAGCTGCTGTTCCTCTTCGCGGAATTTTCTGTCACGCTCTTGGCGGCGCAGCTGCTGTTCCTCCTCGAGGAATTTTCTGTCACGCTCTTGGCGGCGCAGCTGCTGTTCCTCCTCGAGGAATTTTCTGTCACGCTCTTGGCGGCGCAGCTGCTGTTCCTCCTCGAGGAATTTTCTGTCACGCTCTTGGCGGCGCAGCTGCTGTTCCTCCTCGAGGAATTTTCTGTCACGCTCTTGGCGGCGCAGCTGCTGTTCCTCCTCGAGGAATTTTCTGTCACGCTCTTGGCGGCGCAGCTGCTGTTCCTCCCTTTCCTGGAGCAGCTGTTCCTCTTCACGGAATTTTCTGTCGCGGTCATGGCGGAGCTGTTGTTCGCGCTCCTGGCGGCGCAGCTGCTGTTCCTCCTCGAGAAATTTTCTATCGCGCTCTTGGCGGCGCAGCTGCTGTTCCTCCCTTTCCTGGAGCAGCTGTTCCTCTTCGCGGAATTTTCTGTCGCGGTCTTGGCGCAGCTGCTGTTCCTCCTCGAGGAATTTTCTATCACGCTCTTGGCGGCGCAGCTGCTGTTCCTCCCTTTCCTGGAGCAGCTGTTCCTCTTCGCGGAATTTTCTGTCGCGGTCGTGGCGGAGCTGTTGTTCTAGCTCCTGGCGGCGCAGCTGCTGTTCCTCCTCGAGGAATTTTCTCTCTCGTTCCTGACGGCGCAGTTCCTCTTCGCGGAATTTTCTGTCACGCTCTTGGCGGCTCAGCTGCTGTTCCTCCCTTTCCTGGAGCAGCTGTTCCTCCTCGCGGAATCTTCTGTCTCTCCCCTGACGGACTCTCTTCTCTTTTTCCTCTCTCAGCAACTGCTTTTCCTCTTGGAACTTCCTGTCGCGCCTTTTGGCTTCCTTTTGCTCTTCTCGCTCCAGTTGTTCTTCCTCTGGGAAATGCCTGTCGCGCTGCTGCCAGCGCCTCTTCTCTTGCTCACCACCTCTCTCTTGCGGTTCATCCAGCAGGGGCTGCAGATCTTGCTGGGACTGTCTGTCGCGCACCTGGGAATCTTCCAACTGCCGGAACTGTTCATTCTCTCTACGTTTGCAGTAAACCCTGTTATTACGAACTGCATTTTCTTTTTCTGGTTCCCACTGCCATTTCAGATCACGGCGCTGATCCTCATCCCGGTATCGCCGCTTCCTCTCTTGGTGCTGAAGCTCCTCCTCCTCCAGATACTGCCTCTCCGGCTCCTGGCGCCTTTTCTCCTGTTCCTCTCTCAGCAGCTGCTCTTCTTCCTGCTGCAGCTCCTCTTCCTCGCGGTATTGCCTCTCCAGCTCCTGGCGCCTTCTCTTCTCCCTTTCCTCTCTCAGCAGCTGCTTTTCCTCCTGCTGCAGCTCCTCTTCCTCCCGATATCGTCTTTCCCGCTCCAGGCGTCTTTTCTCCCGTTCCTCTCTCAGCAGCTGCTCTTCTTCCTGCTGCAGCTCCTCTTCTTTGCGGTATTGTCTCTCCCGCTCCTGGAGGCTTCTCTTCTCCCGTTCCTCTCTCAGCAGCTGCTCTTCCTCCTGCTGCAGTTCCTCTTCCTTGCGGTATTCTCTCTCCTGCTCCTGGCGTCTTCTTTTCTCCCGTTCCTCTCTCAGCAGCTGCTCTTCCTCCTGCTGCAGCTCCTCTTCTTTGCGGTATTGTCTCTCCCGCTCCCGGCGCCTTCTCTTCTCCCGTTCCTCTCCCAGCAGCTGCTCTTCCTCCTGCTGTAGCTCCTCATCCTCCCGGTATTGCCTTTCCCGCTCTTGGCGTCTTCTTTTCTCCCGTTCCTCTCTCAGCAGCTGCTCTTCCTCCTGCTGTAGCTGCTCTTCCTCGCGGTATTGTCTCTCCTGCTCCTGGCGCCTTCTCTTCTCGCGCTCCTCTCTCTGCAGCTCCTCCTCCTCCTGCTGCTGCAGCTGCTGTTCCTTTCTCAGCTGCTCTAGTAGGGCTGGCTTGGCGTACACCGTGTAGTGGCGTCTCTTCCTTTCTTCTTCTAGTTGCCACCTCCATTTTTGGTCGCGGCGCTGCTCCGGGCTTCGCCTCCTCTCCTGATCCTCTTGGGGGCCGTACCCCTCCTCCTGGAGCTGTTGGGCACGCTCCCGCCGCTGGAGCTGCTCCTCTTCCTCCAGGAACTGCAGCTCTCTCTCCCTCTCGCGACGCTGGCGGCGCCGCTGCTCCTCCTCCTCCTCCTCCTGGAGAAACCGTTGTTCCCGCTGCTGGCGCTCCTCCGCTCTCAGCTGCCTCTCCCGCTGCTCGCTCAATGAGGGCCTGGCTGACAGCCTCTGACGGCCCCTCTGGCGCTCTTCCTCCGCCTGCCACTGCCAAGTGAAGTCCCGGCGCTGCTCCTCTTCCTGCTGCTGCCGGCGAGCCTGTTCCTCCTCCTGCCATTGCAGCTCACGCTCCCGGCGCCGCCTCTTTTCCTCCTGCTCTTGACGGCGCCTCTGCCCTTCCTGCTTGCGGGGCCTCGAGTAGACTTTGCTTTGCCGTGCGTCGGCCTCGCTTTCTAGCTGCCACTGCCACTTCGGGGTCTGGCTTTTAATCCGCTCCCGGGCCTGTTCCTGCTCCTCCTCAGCCAGCTCCTGCTCGCGCCTCAGCCACTGCTGGCGCCTCTCTTCCAGCTGCTCGCGCCTCTTCTCCTGCTCGAGTCTCTCTTCCTCCTCGCGCTTCAGCCGCTGCTCGCGCCTCTCTTCCTGCTCGCGCTTCAGCCGCTGCTCGCGCCTCTCCTCCTCCTCGCGCCTCTCCTCCTCCTCGCGCTTCAGCAGCTGCTCGCGCCTCTCCTCCTCCTCCTCGCGCTTCAGCAGCTGCTCGCGCCTGTCCTCCTGCTCGCGCTTCAGCCACTGCTCGCGCCTCTCCTCCTGCTCAAGCCTCTCCTCCTCCTCGCGCTTCAGCCGCTGCTCGCGCCTCTCCTCCTGCTCGCGCTTCAGCCGCTGCTCGCGCCTCTCCTCCTGCTCAAGCCTCTCCTCCTCCTCGCGCTTCAGCAGCTGCTCGCTCCTCTCTTCCTCCTCCTGGCGCTTCAGCCGCTGCTCGCGCCTCTCCTCCTGCTGGCGCCTCTTCTCCTCCTCCTCGCGCTTCAGCAGCTGATCGCGCCTCTCCTCCTCCTGCTCGCGCTTCAGCCACTGCTCGCGCCTCTCCTCCTGTTCGCGCTTCAGCCACTGCTCGCGCCTCTCCTGCTGGAGCCTCTCCTCCTCGCGCTTCAGCAGCTGCTCGCGCCTCTCTTCCTCCTCCTGGCGCTTCAGCCGCTGCTCGCGCCTCTCTTCCTCCTCCTGGCGCTTCAGCCGCTGCTCACGCCTCTCCTGCTCGCGCCTCTTCTCCTCCTCCTCGCACTTCAGCCAATGCTCGCGCCTCTCCTCCTCCTGCTCGCTCTTCAGCCGCTCCTCGCGCCTCTCCTTCTCCTCCTCGCGCTTCAGCCAATCGCGCCTCTCCTCCTCCTCGCGCTTCAGCCGCTGCTCGCGCCTCTCCTGCTGCTCGCGCCTCTCCTCCTGCTCGCGCTTCAGCCGCTGCTCGCGCCTCTCCTCCTGCTCGCGCCTCTCCTCCTCCTGCTCGCGCCTTAGTTGCTGCTCGCGCCTCAGCCTTTGCTGCTGCTGCTCTTCCGCCTGGCGCTCCCTCTTCAGCTCTTGCCGCTCCAGCTTCTGTAGCTGCTCTTCTTCCTCCTGGAGCTCTCTTTGCAGCTGCGGCTCTTCTTCCTGCAGCTTCTCTTCCTGCCGGTGCACTCTCTCGCGCTTCCTCCACTCTTTCTCTTCTTCCTCCTGGAGCACTCTTTCTTGCCGCTCTTGCCTTTGCTGCTGCTTCTCCTCGCGGCGCTCCCTCCTCAGCTCCTGCAGCTCCCGCCTTCGTTGTTGCTCTTCATCTGGAAACGCCTCAGTTTCGTGACCCTTGCACCTCTGCAGCTGCTCTTCCTCTGCACGGCGCTCTTCCTGTTCTCTCCGTTCTCGCCTTTGCCGCCATAGCTCCTCGTCGCGGCGCTGCCTGTCGCGCTGCTGAAGTCGCTCTTGTTTCTCACTTTGCTCCTCTCCCTCAGCGAGCTCCCTCTCCTCTTCCTGCCTCTTCTGCCTGCGTCGTTGCCCAGGTTCTTCTTCCAGTTGTCTGTCCCGGGACTCGAATCTCCTTTGGTCTTCTTCTTGCCTGCGATCTTGTAACAGGCTCTCCTTTCCATCACACCGGGCTCGCTTCTCCTCATCCAGTCCCGTGGCCTGGCCGAGAGCATAGTAACAAGCTTGAGCCACTTTGAAAATAAATAGGAGGAATTCGTTGAAATCGACACGCCCATTACGGTCACGATCCAGAAGTTCCAGGATCAGATCTACCGTCTTGGGGTCATGTGGTCTCTATAAAAAAGATGAAAACAAAAATTTATAATGTACTATCTACAGGTGATAAAATTGTTTTCACACATATTTTATGCTATGCTGACATTCAAGAGACATTCAGAGCAATTAGAAAAATGTCCAGTGTGTATCAAGTCTTGTCCCCATGTAAAATGTGAACCCTCATTTTAAAGCATATATTCGTTTGAAATTTTTGCAGCTCGTAATTTATGCTGACCAAACTGGAGGATGCAGGAAGAGAGACACAAAGTAGAATAACGGGTAAGCCTACGCATCTTAGAGGCAGAGCTTGAGGTGAAGATTCAAAACAGCCTCGTGAACTTGTGTGTAAAATTAACAAAGCTACTCAACCTCAAGAAAGAATAACACAAGTTCGCTTTAATTGGGTAAGAATGAACTCACTCTTGAGAGAGATACAATGGAAATTTATGAAGATTTGCAGTAGCCATTTCTGTCTGAAGCAGCTAGTACTCTTGATTTGGTTTCTATTCCATATTAGAAAACAGAACAAAACATTTATGGGTAGCACCATTTTAGTAGAGATCAGGCTGATCTCAGTTTTGAAATTTGGAAACAAATTTAAGTTCCTCCAAGTCTAGTTTGATTTGACATCTTTTGTGGTGATGTCCCATGAAGAGCTCATTCACATGGCCATGCCGTCAAGTACATGAAATACTTTATTATTCAGACTGCAATGCCAAGTTAGTACCTTCTGACTGAGAAATGAATGGGGGATGTAGTGTAGATCTGTCATGGTGTAAAATGAATATAAACCCACCAGTCCTTGCTCTGGTCTCCTCTGAGAATAAATCTCATAGCCTCAAGTCAATAGATCTCATTTTCTTGTTAGTTCTTACCCGAAGGACAGCTCCAAATTCCCTTTCCAGGAGGTTCTTCAGGTCTTTCTTAGTTAATGCTGCTCCATCACAATCATGTGAGACATATTGATTGAAAATTTCAGTGATGTCACAGATGCTTCTCAGAAGTGGTGACATTTTTTTCTTTCCTTCAAGTTCAAGTAAACCTAGAACAATAAAACAAGATCCAGAATCAAAATCCCGTTTCTGCTCTTGGGAAAGCGTCATTCACACTATTTCAGGCAGATACCTAAATAATTTGAATTTACAGCAGTATTTTCCACCTGGACTTTCAGAGCATTTTAATCTTTGAATATTGTATCAGAAAGAGAAAGAGTGATCCTGAGAAATTCCAAGTGAGGGAATCATCTTCAGACTATCCTGTTGTCAGTTTTTGATTGTCCACCCAATGTGGATTATCTGTCCTTTTCTTCTCTCTTTCTTCCAGCTTTCCACCATATTTCAGAGTAGAAAATAAAGAGAGGAGTGCAGAAATTAAAATTTTATATATTTCTACACACCTTCCTTTAAAGTTGAGCAAAGAGGACAGGTAAAACCCAAAAGGTGAAGGAAGACTTGAGAGTATCTTAAAGTGGTTAGAGGCCATGTCAGCAAAACATTTAGAAGAAGATAGAACAATGAAAAGGGAGTATGAATGATTCCCCAACATTATAGTCCATAAAGGATTTAGGAACTTTTATAGAATATAATTCATAAGTCAACAATTCAAAGATTAAATAGTCAAAAGATTCCTAGTCAAAAGATGGCATTGTAACATTCAGATACACACGTGCAGAAAACAGAAAGTGTATGTTACCTGCCTCAACTCAGATTTAGTACAGATATTCGGATACTGAAGTATTGAAAGCTTCTGAGAGGTCCTTTCTAAACCAACTGAATCCAGAAAACTGCGAATGATATTGGTTTTGTTAAACCCAAATATATCATTGGAATCTTGGCTTTTTATAAAGCATTAGCCAACAGTAGATCGATGTTATAAGAATACATAGAATGACTTTGCTGGTGGAATATGTGTAGTGGATCATCTAGCTAACTTCTTTATGTACTTCTCAACTCCAATACCTTAAATGCTGTGACTGTATGAAGATGGCCCATATTAGGTAGAACCAACGTAAAAGAGAATAGAAGGGTAACAAACTTTTGAGATAGCAGTTTTTAGGAAGATGAACCCTATCAGAGCCACACATGATCATCCTTGATGTGCAAAAGTATAGAGTTCAGAGCCCAGGGAGAAGGGCCATGCTTCAGTTCAAGTGATGGCTCCAACCATAAGAAGATGGGATAGAGTTAGTGAAAGTTTATTTATCCCTGCAAAATACTGATACCTTCTGGCACATAGAACCTCCCCGCATATCCCAACATCTGAAGTAGCTATAAAAATGGAGAATCATAAAGAAGACCACGATCCCACAGAATGGGACTTACCCACTTCACCAGAGGAAGAAGTTGAGTGCTCGCTGACACCACGGGCAAGTGTACTGAGTAACTGGGAGCTGGGCCTTTTATAGGGATTTTAATTGTGCCCTGGAAAGCAACTTGGGAAGGAGACACCCACTCTGTGGGATGGCCTGATTCATTCCTAACCAAGCCCAGCTCCACCTCTGTCTCCACAAATGGCTTGTTTATCTCACTATTTGCTCACGTAGCTATTTGGCATGAGGTTCACAGACCTTGCCTCCTGACACTCACGGTACTGGCCCCACCTAACATGAGAGGGTAGAATATTTGGCAGAATCTCCAATTTTCTTTAACTGTTAAAACTAAATTAAATAATAAAACAAAGGTATTAAATGTTCGCAATCTTAATTGATTATTACTTCATTACAAAGGAGTAAACTCTAAGCCATTTGCTTTGTAAAAGATATAATCTCTAGTTTGGGATTAAGCAGAAACTTTGAAATAAACTGATGAAGACCAATTAATTTCTCCATGGGATGTGACAGTCCATGGTGAGCTGCTCATAAGCCGTGCCAGAAGCTGTTGCTTCAATTCTAGGGCAATGAGAGAGATGTAAAGAATTGGTTAGTTTCTTCTCTAAAAATGCAGGTGGGAAAATTTTTTACATTTGTTTCCTGGATCTTATGATGGTTTTCCTACAGATTGGGTACTGCCTCCTTAGTAAGCAGTTTGGAAGGGTACCTTAGAAATATATTTTTATTAAACTGTTCATAAGAAAATTTGAAATCTGTGAAATTTCCTTCTTGGAGACATTAAACCTAAATGAAGTTTGTTCATTAGTTTTTCTCGTTAGCATATTGATGCCCTTGGGGGAAAAAGAGCTGGTGTAATGCATTATTGTAGATATAATCATCCTGCTCAGCCTAAGTTACTAATGGTTATGACACCTAAACACTTGAGTCTGCTTCTCCTGGAAGCACATTGAGGTAATCAGTCATTCTAGCCCATTATATCCATCAGGGCTTTCTCAATCTGGCTGATCATTTGCAAATTTCAGTGCTGTTTTATTGTAAGGAATTGGATTTTATCCATGGTTGTCAGTGACTTCCATCCTTACATTTCAGACTATGTGAAACTTTGGTTCATAATTTATGAAGACTATTAAATGATTCAATGGCTTCTCTGCACTTTTGTCTCCTCCTTTGTCTAACAGAGGCAAGTATTGGTTTTCTGAATTTTGAGGCAATTATAGGATCCTTCAATGGCTTGAGTGAAAGTTTGGAATCTAAATCTTGATGGCTATTTCTTTATTTGCAGATTGGTCCAAATGATAATGGAGTTGAACTCTATTTGCCCCCTCACTTGCTGCCATCCCAGATGTGGGGTACAGAGGAAGGTAGAAGTGACAGGGAGTGGGAAGACAATTATAAGCAAGGCTAATTTCTGCCTCTTAAGGACTTCAACACTGAAGTCTACGATTTAGTGGTTTTCCTAGGACTGTCAGAACTGTCACTATTTCTTGGGCTAAGTTAGCAAACTTGATGTGGCAACTCGTTGGTGAAGGGTGAAGACTTCTCATTTTTCCCCTTCTTTTTAGGGTTTTATGCAGCTCTCTTACTCTTTGGATTCTAAGATAGGACCATCATAAGCACTGATCACACTGCACTGCAATCATGTGACCATGGAAGCTCACTCTCTCACAGAGGGCACTAGCCTTTTGTATGAGTGTTCTTCAAGGAATAACCTAGGCAAGGCCTGCCTTATGTCTGCTTTTGTTTGTATCCTCCTGTGTGTGATCTATTGGGAACCTCAGCTCAGGTGATGGGATGCATTTGCATGACTCCATTACTTTCCTATAGTGAATAAACCCAAAAGGGAACTGGAAAGTGTTAGATTCCATGGAAATAAAGGGAAAAGTAGCATTAACCATTCTAAAATTGTAGTTAGAATGGCAATTCCCCCCACTACTATGCTTTTGAACAGCCTTGAAAAAATACCCCAAATTGCGTTTATTATAACAGAAAAACCCTTTCTCCTCTCTGAATGAAGCTAGATCTTAAATTTAGTGATGGTGCTCCTACCCACTTTTATTTAAAGTCAGTTCAGCATAAGGGAAAATATTTAAAAACCTGCATAACCCTAAGAGAATTGGCCTCCCTTCCTGCTCTTGGTCCATCATCAGAAAGGTTGTAAAGTAGATTCAGATGCTAAATCCAAAATCAAGTTTGAAATTCTCCTGGTGAAGTATCTTCATTGCTACATAATGTTCTTTTATTTTACACACTGTCATTATTTGAGAATATCATTTTAAAAGGAGTCTGTAACATAAGGTTTGGACAGGGAAATAGTTTCCATGGCTTTCTAGTTTTTCAAAATGTTGGTAAATGCTAAAGAATGTAGAAAATTATATCAAATGCTAACAAATTGGTTCAGTCTATTTTTAGTTAAGACCAACTGGGAATTCTTGGAATGTAGTAGTGTTCCTTTACTGTGGACCACCAAAAAATAAAAATATTGTTATAATCTGAAAGGTCTCCATACAAAAAGCTCCAATATCACTCTTTTTTAAGACTGGAGACTGAGACACTGAAAGGTCAGAGAATACTACTGACCGGCCCAGGAATGACCTGGGTGATCCTGCTCCATTTCTGCAAGAATGCCCTTCTTTATCAGTCCAGAGCACAGCTATAGTATTATCCTGGCACTTGACGTTGATACCTGAGTTCTTTATTACAGAGGAATTGAAAAGAGAAAATAAAATTTGTATCACTTAGATGCTTTAATTTTATATCAATATGAAGCCTTGTCACTTTTTGACATCCTGTGGCATTTACCTGGCCCAGGCCCTGACTTAGCTCAACTGGATAACTTCCAGAGTGAAAATTTAGATAAAACAGAGAAGGTTCTATTGTCATCTCTAGCCTAATGTACTTCTCCAGAACCCAGCATAAACTATGATGTTGACACTCTGGGAAAGTGTTCAAAGTAGGGTGATTCTACATGGCTTTGAAAAAATGTAAAGTACTTCAAACACTTCTCCATCAAAGACTTCTTAAAAAAATTATGTGTTAAATCTTTCAAGTTTTCTGATCATTTCTTTTTATTCATTGACCCACCTCCTAGACCTCACCTCTGTCAGTCTAAAACCTAATATAATTTCTTTTAGGCTCCAGAGAAGTTCCATTTCCTCTCCAAAACCTTCTTTGACCTTTACACGCAATGATCTTTCTATTAAAAATTTCCCCCCACAGCATACATAGTCAGCATTTTACAATCTAGTACTAGTTAATGTGTAATTTTCATATTCTTCTCTAGTTTAATGGGTGCTTGTTTTGTGTTCTCCATTAGGTTTTAAGTTGCTTGAAGGTAGTGCTATATCTTTTATTTCTACTAGATGTTTTAAAAAATGCTTGCTGATATGATATAATTTTATTGCATTGTGGCAGTTTAAATGACCAACAGGCCAGAATGAGATGAATCACTTGTTCTGGGATGGACCATCTGTTTGCGTGATGACTTGGAGATGAGGGTACTCACCTTAATAAGAGTCAGCCCTTCTGGGGCCTCTTTCTAGTTTCACCACTTATAGGACAGATGACAGAGGAGACAGTAGTCCACCTCCCTCTGCCTTCCCTGATGCCCATTGCTTCCTCCCACTGTTAAATGAGGAACTGTAAGATATGAATCCCTTCCTCAGAGGGGAGCTGTGATAATTGCAGCTTGTAAAGCATTTTGTGATTCTTAGATATAAAAGAGCTAATTATTATGATCATTAATAATCCTTAATTTTTATCTTCTTTAAGGTAAATTACCCTTACTTTAATTACACCCCCACCCTGGTTGTAATTATACCTCTGAGAGTCAGCAGATGCTTTCATCTTACGTCATGCTTTGCAGGGTGACTGGGCACGGGTGCCAGGGAGGGCATTTCTACCATCTGCCTGCTCCTGCTCTCACCCGGAGTAGCAGAGGGCTTCTGGCTGTCTTTGTTGTTAAACTGGTTATAGATTTCAAGTGATTTGTATTCTTTGTTCTATAACAGTATCTTTATCCTAACCAGCAGCTCCTCAGTTTCACGGAGACACACTAAATGGTACAAATGAATTTTTATCATTTGAGCAATATTGTGAATTAAGGAAGCAGGTATCTTTCACTGGGCCATAGAGGCTTTACGGTGTCTGTTATAAAGAGGTTTTCAACTGCAGTATGAAAGAAGGGTCATAGCTCCTCAAGGGTAGAGGTGCTGTGTGACATTCCAGATTTTTCTTGGACTTAGATGTGGTTCTAATAGAATTGTAAGTTACTATGTGAAGAACTGAAAAAAATGTTTTTGAGAGAGATTTTGCTTCTGACAAAAGGCATACCATAAAAAGGCTGGAACTGAGGCTTCACACGTAATACATACTTTGGGTGTGGGAATTAAGGCCATGGCCTCCCAAATGTGGAAAAGAGCATAGGCAGGCATGTATCAGTCTAGCTTGAAATGTTTTCTTCAGGTCCAGACATCCCATAACTGCTTCATGTCATGATGTAATTATTCAGTCCTAATCTTGGATGTTTCAGCACCATGAATCCTACTCTGTCCCTGAAGTAAGGATGGCAGTGGAACAAGGCAGTAGGGTGGATGGCAGTGTTGAGTGTTTTGATGGCCTTCCTTCTGATCCTTCCTCTCAGAGCAGTGCATGCTTCTCTGGAGCTCTGCCTTCCCTGTCTGCCTCAGCATCTTTCTTTCAGTTTCTTTCCTTTCCTTATTTCCTCTTCTCTTCTCTTTTTAAATTTCTCTTTTCCCATCCCACACTCAAAACCATTTAATCTCAGATAGGGAAATAGGAGAGGGATGAGGAGACCTCAAGGGGAGCCAGTCAAGGTCTGTGTCCCTTTCCCTCAAGTGAGGATCTGATTGAGTTCATAGTAGTATTGGTAAAGAAACAGAAAATTGACTGTGTCCTTCCTGGTTCTTCTCTCAGTGAGTCTCTCTTGGTCCATAAGCATTTATTGAGCCCTCTGTTCTACTGTAGACATTGTTCATGGTAGCAAGAGGCACTCCACCCTACCTCCCGATAATTTGAAGTGGGATATATTATGGTAAGAAAGGTTCAATTCCAAAAATAAGACTGATATTGGTATTTTCTTGTACATGCTATAATTTTTTGTAATAATTAGAAAAACAAACAAACCCAACAACAGTGGTTACCTATAGGGAGAGGGGTGGGTAAGTGCCTTTTTACTGCACGCTTTCTTCTACTTTTTAATATTTAAGCCATGTGAATATGTTACCTATTACAAATTAAATACATAGAATCATTTAAAATAAAAGTTTGATTCCAAGAGAAAGGAGATGAAATAAAGAGAAGACAAGAATGTACTTTATTTACTCAGTTTATATTGTACCTGGCAGGACACTCGGTGCTTAATATATTTTTAATAAAATTTTTGTAAGTGTAATAAAGTTAAATGGCCCTTAAAAAACCTTAACAGTCACTAAAGTGGTTGTACAATAAGTGCTAGTCTTTTGGCTATTTTGTCAGATGTATGGTTAGAACTTTACAGATTTTTTTCTGAGGCTCTTCCTTATCTGCAGATGAAGAGTGCTGTCGGTGCTGCTTCTCTGGGTATCTGACCAAGCCCAGTCTGGCTCTGGGCTCTCAGTGGGCTCACTGTTAGCTCTGGGCAGAGGGTGAACCACTAATAGCTCATCTACAACCAGATCCTTGAGAGTATTTCCTAAATTATAAAAAACAAATGCTTTTGGCAGCACAAATTTGATCTTTGAAGTGAACCACATCCTATAGATATGACAAGTGGGGGAATAATTACAACTTCTCATAAGATCAAAATTCAGTTATTCTAATATAAATGTAATCCATACTTTCAGGGCCAACATTTCAAAATTAGTCTTTAAAGTCTCTTTTGTTGTGTTTTTCAAGGTGCAAAACTCTTTGAAAGTCTCTGAATACAAGCCCTAGATACTGATTTCATCATTCTAGATAATTTATCCTCATCTGTTCCATGAATCTTCACACTGCCTTGCTACTTAGCTAATCAAAAACTTTCATTAAGAACCTGATAAATGGAAGGTGAAAGAGTATAGAGCATTGGAAAAGACCCATTCAAGACATTCAGAAGATATGATATAGTTGTGACGTTAGATTATATTCCACAAGTGCTCTACAAGGAAAAAGGGACTACTGCTGGGTGAAGTGGTGTAGGAAGGCTTCAGGGAGGAGATGGGAGTTGTTCTGGATAGGGTGAGTGGATTTCAGGCAGGCCAAGTGAAACAGAGACATTCCAGGCAGTGTGAGGAAAGATGGGGAGTAGGAATGGGCAAAGCATATTTTGAGAAAAAGAGAGTTGAACAGTCAGATTATAGTGGAGACTTTATCACTCTTTGGCAAAAGGCCATGTTGCCTTGATCCTTTCAAGGGTTGACCTTGCAGAAGAAAAAATTGATTTCAACCCTCCATCCATTCAGGAAGAAAGGAATTGAATACAGTAAGATGCAGGTTCCATGAAAGCAGTTCCACTTATGTTTTGTTTGCTGTTGTGTTCTCAGTGGCAGAGAGAAGGCCCTCAGGAAATATTTTTTAATTGAAAGAACGAATGAATTGCATGTATTTTTCATATACAAGACTATATGCAAATGCCATGACTAGAGAGTAGCCCTGTAAGAATTCAGAAGAAGTCACTTTTTGATAGCGGGATTGGGAAGAAGAGATGGAGTAGAAAAGGAACACTCGAGAGAAGTAGCAGTAAACCATAAGATGGAGAGTGAGTACAATTTTATTTTTAAAAATCTTTCTGAAAGCACTGAATGATTGGCTAGATTGTCGGGACAAAACAGGTGGGACTGAGGATGGGGAAGGCAAGAGCAGTCTATTGATATTTGGTAGGATGTTAATATTAAAATTATCCTACTTCTTCCTACACTGGCCTGATCAGTGCGGTATTTTAGAGATTAAAAATAGAGGTTGGAGAAATGATTTTTGCCATGGGACTGGTTTCATATCTGTATCTTAAAAGCAATTCCAAGAGTATCATCTGAGTCAACCTGAACTTCCTCTGCTATTATTATTCAAATAAAGATTTGAATAAGCAGAATTTGCCTCAGTGAGGAAACTGCCTGGGGTATCAGCCTAGGAGAGGGTAAGTGAGCTGGTTTTACCCACATATATTCGATGGCTTACGAAAGAGACCTCATCTTTTCTTCTTCTTCTTCTTCTTCTTCTTAACATATGTTACAAAATTTTATTAAACTAATTCAATTTGTGAGGGAAACTGTAAGACATTACAACTGGTTTGAAGGAGAATTCAAAGTGCAGAAATGTATACAGGCCATCGGGAATGAGGAAATGGGCTGGGTGCAGTTGCTCATGCCTGTAATCTCAACACTTTGGGAGACCCAGGCGGGTGGATCACTTGAGGTCATGAGTTCGAGATTAGCCTGGCCAAAATGGTGAAACCCCGTCTCTACTAAAAATACAAAAATCAGCCAGGTGTGGTAGTGCATGCCTGTAGTCCCAGTTACTTGGGAGGCTGAGGCAGGAGAATTGCTTGAACTCGGGAGATGGAGGTTGCAGTGAGCCGAGATCATGCCACTGCACTCCAGCATGGTGACAGAGTGAGACTCCATCTCAGAAAAAAAAAAAAAAAAAAAAAAAAAGGAATGAGAAAATGAATTTACTAAAGAGATGCACAATCAATCAATAGCCAGGGCCTGTCATCCACAGTTACTCCACCAGACACACACATGCATTCCTATGGTTTGTCCACAACTTCCAGAGTTGAAGAGTAGCTCAAGGATGTCAAAGGGTAGAGGCCACGGGGAATGGCTGAGCCACAATTGAGCAGCATTTCTTCACTCCCCATTTCCAAGGCTATCACCATTTTTCTCTGACAAATCATAGACAAATTCTAAAGACTTAGTAAATCTATAAAAGTGAATAATCACAGAAGTGCAATGTCTGATCAATGATTCCAAAATTGTTCCTGGGCACTCAGTCTCACTAAGTATACATTCTGAAATCAAATTCTATTTCTATACAAAAAGTGTAGGCCATCAGTGTTCTTAAATGAGGCAAATGGTTATTGTGAGGTAGAAAACATTCTCGAATGTGGATGAAGATGTAGATACCAGATAAATGCTACAGTTGTGTTCACACTAACAACAAATTATAGATGATGTGGCTCAGAGTCAGTCGATAAAGTGAAACTCCAGAGATATTCTGAGGTCACAGAAAGAATTTTAATGTTAGCTAATAAGGAGAAATATTTCTTAGTGCTCACGAAAAACATGACTTTCCCACTCAGATCGCAAACCAGCCAGAACTATCATCTCACTTTGTCAGTTGCCGTTGCATGTTGACATGAACACTGAGGAGAGTGATGTGGATAATCGATATAAATATACGTATAATACATACATATGTACACATGAAGCATATACTTACATGCATACATAGTTTACATTTTTCCAGCCAGGGTTTCAGAAAAACTAGAACAAAACAGAAATCATGTTCCATTTTGTCTTGGAAAAGTATACATCTTACATATACAGACATGCATATATCTACATACATATACATGTAATGCCTATATGCATATGAACATACTGATACATATATATATGCATGTATATTCACTTTATCACATACTCCATCAGCTTGGTTTTTGAGATGGTAATTCAAGTTCAATCTTTGTTCTGGGCTTCGTTTTTGTCTCTACTAAGTTTCTCTCAGCTGTCAAGCTACATTTCATCAACATTTTAGAGTGGGGCAAGCCAATGCAGGATGGAAAGGCAAATCTTAGGAGGCTAAAATCACTGTGCAGTCTGGGATTTGGGGGTTGCTGATTTCTTTCCCTTTCCCCCAGCAGTGTGGACCATGAGAGTGGGTTGGGGGGTGGAGCAAACCAAACAGCTCAGGCTGGAAGTCCTTCAGGGAATTCAGCACCAGGGTGGCCTTTCTCTTCACGTCTCAGCTCAAGTTTCTGTCTGGAACCATGACCACCTGCATCCTGGTTGCCAGGGTAACCTCCACCTCGTTGAGAGCATCTTCAAAGACAAGGCACTTCTCTATAGGAGGACAGAGAGAACTGTTTGGCATAAGCTAGGAGGATGTTGGGGTCTGGCTTGCTGTGCTGGACTTTGGGGTCATCTCCAAGCATGATGTGAGAAAACAAGCTGAAGAACTCCTTGTGTTGGCTTGCCTTCATCTCCAATGAGGCAGACCCTGAGCTGGTGGCCATGGCAAACGGGATGCTGTGTTTCTGCAGGTGGATGATGAATTTCTCCGCCCCTGACATGAGCACAGCTATAGGGAACACTTTCTTTAACTTTGTTTGGCTTTCTTCCACCAGCTCCTCCTTGGACATCAGGAGCTGCAAGATGTCTATTATAATCTGTGCTGCCTCTAATGCCTACTTACCCATTACCAGGGACTTTACATCCCAGCTGTATTTCTTTTCATAGCAATCGCGTATTTCTTGAAACACCACTGAATATAGCCATTCAGTATCCAGAAGAAGGCCATCCATGTCAAAGATGAGGTGGGTGATGGGCTGTGGTGAGGGTGTGGGCAAGAGTGCTCCCATGGTGCTGCCTTCTTAGTCTGGGTAGGAGTGAGGAGCAAAGAGACCTCATCTTTCTTTTTTTTTTTTTTTTTTTTAGACAGAGTCTCACTCTGTCACCTAGGCGGTAGTGCTGTGGCACGATCTCAGCTCACTGCAACCTCCACCTCCCAGGTTCAAGCGATTCTCCTGCCTCAGCCTCTGGAGTAGCTAGGACTACAGGTGTGTGTCACCACGCCAGTCTAGCTTTTTGTATTTTTAGTAGAGATGGGGTTTCACTGTGTTAGCTGGGATGGAGACCTCAGCTTTCTAATCCAAGCATCTGACATATTTCATCCTAATCTTCTGCACTGAGCATTATATGATCAATTCAGTCTAATCAAATTTAATGGACATTGGTTCAGGTTCTGAGAACTCAAATATGGCCAAATATACCTCTGCCCTGCATCTCCAGTTTAGTGAGGGAGGTTTTGGCCTATGAGATATGGTGATGGGGACTCTATATTTGTTGTGATCATCATTATCATCATCAATCACTATAAGCCAGAAACAAAAGTAACTATTGTCTCTGTTTTTTAATTCTTACACCAATCCTGTGTAGTAAGCATGAATAGTCTCATTTTGTAGATGGAGAAACTGAGTCTTTGTAATGCTAAGTAACTTACCTAAGGTCAATTAAGTTGGCAAGTCGCAGAGCTGGAATTCGAATCCAGATCTGTCAGCCTCTAAAACCCACACTCTACCATTATTCAATACTACTACTTTAATTCCTTATTACTTGCATGGAGATAATAATAATTTGCTATGGAAAGTACCAGTTAGAAGGTGTTGTCTTTACCAACCCCACTGTAGTTTGGTGAGTGCTTTTGCCCCTTCTGATGTGGTTAGAACAAACCCATGCTCTACAGTGGGGTGGCCTCTGCAGCAGGTGCTAGTTTCATGAAGGAGATTGCCCCAGTCACAGGGAACAGAGGTTCATGATATGTAGGAGGCTGGCAGGATTTTATCTCTAATGAAACATGATGATGATTAGATCAAGACAACTTGACTGCAGCAATATTTTTACTCTGACAACTTTGTGTGAAGAAATCAGACACAGCCAAGACTAGTTTGTGCAGCTGATGGCAGTGGAGCAGAGGGTGTCTTCTTATCAGATACCAGCATAATGACTGCTGACTGTCATGTGTGGACCTCGCAGACTTCTAGCTACAGCTTAATTATAATTATTAAGTTTTTACAAGACACTGATTGTATTTCAAAGGGTTTTACGATCCTCTTTTTATTAGTTGTTCCCTATCCAGCCCAGCCTGACTGAAGGGCTACTTCCTTTGCTTTCAGGTGTGGAAATGGGGCCACTCTGAGGTTAAGTTGCCTGTCAGAGGTCACCCAGCAGTTGAGCTTTGGTTCTAACTTGCTGGATTGGACAGATGAGGTCTGCTCCTTTGGGTCAATCAATTAGTTGATATAGGAGCCATGGAGATTTAGAGCTAATGAAATGGTGCCTTATAGATCTGGAAGGTAGTAGATTTTGTGGTTTGAAATTTGTGTTTTGTCTTCCAATGTGATTTTGATTTTGCTGTTAAGAATTTGATGAATCAAAAATAGAAGAGTTCTGTCATTCCTCTCTCTCTTTTTGGTTCTCCCTTTTTAATATACCCTCTTTTCCTCTACTCTCCAAAAGAAGGAATTGGTCCTGAACAAATGATTCCAAGTTCCAGGCATTTAGAGAAGGGCACAGGTGGTGGGTAGTTCTGATAGTACTCATGAGAGGTCATTGGAGGAGCTCAAGGTAACTCTCTTTTGCTTGGAGGTGGTATCATGATAACATCTTATACTTCATAGGTTTCTAGTTAAGACACTAGTTTCGTGGGATCTTCCTAGGTATTCAGGTACTTCAGGCTTTAGTTTTAATTAAATTTGGGAACTCGGGATTAAGCAAATTGAAACAAGTTATTTATTTATTTATTTGTTTATTATGCATGTATAGGGTGTATATGGTGAGTTTCCTAAGGGGGGCTATAGATAAAGCATTTCTGAAACTTGTGGACAACTGACTGTTTCTCCCCTCCCCATCCCCGACCTATCTTCTGATAGTGACATTCTGTAGAACAGCCCTGAGAAAATGCAACTGAGCATGCCCCCGTCAGACAGGCAGCATGCAGTCCACTTCCTTGTTTCTGTGGCTCCTTCCTGGGCTTCGTTCTGTTCCTTGGAGTCATAGAACAGGAGAAAATGCTGTCTCCAAAATTCTCATGGGAAGCACAGGCAAAATATCTTCCTTACTGCATAAACTATTTAGATATGAATTTGTACACAAACCCAGAAAATAAACTAGATGTCTTCTGAACTGAACTTTTCTTTTTTGCCCTGTCCCACTACACCAATTGTGATGTAATAAGTGAGTTTTGACTATAGGGTATGTGTTAGGACATGTGTTACTATGAAGATCTTAGGAGCATCTATCAAGTGATATATATTGTACCATATTATGGACAATGTCTTGAAATAATTTTTATCAATAATTCAAAATAATAAGAATGGTCTTTGTGTATTTTTTTTTGTACAAGATGGCATCAGGATGTAAAACTTAGTCTTTTTCAGCAATTGTTAATTTTTAAATATATTCTAGCTGGCCATGTGGTAAATTGAGAGCCCAGTGGTCTCAGATATGGGTCCAGCTGAGAAATTGCTATTCTCTGTGACCTTACATGAGTCACTTAAACTCTTTGGGCCCCAGGTGTCTGTCTATAAAATTACAACAATGACTCCGGCTTCCTCTCTGGGGTGGAGAGTGGGGTGTGCTGGAAGGAATGAGATCATAAACTGATAGAGGGCTGAACTAAGGTATTTTGAATTTGTAGAAAAAAAGCAAGAGAAGAAATGTTAAGTTTCTGCATGTTCTTTTTCTTTCTTTAGTCTCTAAATGCAGAATTCTGGGAACAGATCCATAAACAGAGAGGTGAGGTCAGGAAGAGACTCCCATGTGTGTAATTGGTAGAGCCTTTTTGCTTTCACAAATCTTCATGCGGAACATTGCCTTCCTTGAAACCACTGTGAATGCTATGAGTTTTGTGTTTTCTTTCCATTATCTGTCAATTGATAATCAGCTTCTGTGACTCTGAGGTATTCAGTCTGATTACTTTACATTTTTGCATTAAATCTTTTTCCTACTATGTGTTATGATTCGGAACAATGTCTCTTCATTATACATTAGTAAATACCCACTTGCTGAAATTCAAAAATGTAGCTGGAGATTTGTTCTTCCATTAGTCTTTTCTTACCATGTGCCCAGGAACTCCAGGACTGGCATATTAGGATATTCTTTATCTCAGACCATCAGGATCTGACATCTCAGCAGCTTTGTGCTGTCAGGAAGACAAGCCATTCAGTTTTCTACTGTGCTTGTGCTATCACAATGCCCATTTTCAGAGCATAAGATGGAGGCAGAGGTTGGAAGGACTTGCCTGAGGCCACATGATGACTCAAAAGCACAAGAGAGAAAGAAGGATGTGAGTGAGAGATTCTTCCCTCCTGACCTCACTCCCAGATCCTACGCCTTTTAGTCCATTCCTTCCCATGGACCTACCTGCTCGGAAATCAGGTTCCAAAGTTGTTTTGTTACGCGCTCCCAACCATTGTTAATCTTTGATGTAATTCATTTATCTAAAGCACCATTTACCCCATTATCTCCTTGTGGTTCTCATTTAGTTGCCAAGAATTTCCCACTTCTCTTCCTACTTAAGTACTAATATGAGTTTCAGTAGGTGCAACTCTTTTACTTATCCCAATTTCTCTGGGCTCTGGTCCCTGTGTCAGAGGCTTGGGATAATATCTCATAAGAACAAGTGTAGAGTGGTTGCTTAAGATGGAAGGAAAAGTATAATTTATTGAATGCCTTCCATTTGTCATGCTATATACAAGATACAAAAATAACATAATAAACCTATGAGTGTAGTATTCATACTTTGTAGATGAAGACACTGAGGCATAGAAAAGCCAGATGATCTGCTGAAAGTTACATGATAGTGAAGGGGTGGAGCTGTCATTTGACCCATGCTCTTTTTCAGTATCACTCAGCCCTGCTGTTTTGGGTTTTACTAAAAACTCTTTGGTGGCTACACCTCTTATTTGCATAATTATAATTTCTTACACTTGTATAGTGACTTATGGATTCAGAACATTTTCAAAAATTTTATTTTATTTTATACTTGCAACACTATATGAAGCAGGCACCACAGATAATGATATTTCAGCTCTTTTAAATGAGCCCTCTGTTCTACTGATGCTCATGAAGTTTAGTGATTTATATGATGTCTCTCATGTGGTGATAAATCTGTACCATATTCTCTATTATCAAATCATTCTTCCTTAATTAGTATTTTCATGTATGTCATTCTTCTGATAAAAAAGCTTACAGTGACCTTCTATTGCTAAATGTACAATTATCAGTCAGTTGTAAACTTTCCTTAACAGCTGGCCTTCCTCAGCCATTATTCATTCACTCATTTGTTCAACAGCCTTAATTAAGCACTTGTGATATGCAAAGAATCAGATATATAAAGAGGAATAATATGTGATCCTAACCTTTGAGGAGATTACAGTGTGGTCAGGGAGTCATCCAGGTCAACCCATTATTTTAACCCAGGATAATAAAGGCTATGATAGAGGGTATTATGGGAGCTCACGGAAGGGACACCTCACCCATACAGTGGGCTTAATGAAGGTAGCTTAGAGAAGGTGCTGCTTGTGACAAATCTTGTTGGACGAGTTGGGTATAGGGTGTGAGGTAGAATGGGATGAGAGCTGAAGTTGGGAGAACTAAGGAGGGGAGATCATGAAGGACTTTGTGAGCAAAGGTAAAGAAGGTAGATTTTATCCCACAGGCTATGGAGAACAATTATAGGGTATTAGGCAGGAGATGATGACATAATCAGATTTACATTTTAGAAAGGTCTTTGTAGCAGGAGCATTGAGAATGGGTTGATGGAGGGCTAGGTAGGGTACAGTGAAGTCACTTAGGAATCCATGTAGTAAAATAGGTGAGAAATGGAGGGTTGAACTAAGATAGTTGCAGTTGGGCTGAGAAACAAATCATTTGAATTGGAAAACTTTAAGAAATAGAAACCCATAGGGATTGCTGACATACTGGATGTAGAAGGTAAGGAAGAGGAAATAATTGGGGAGGTCTGGGGTTTTGGCTTGAGCAGCTGGGAAGACAGTAGGATTGTATACAGGTAGAAGGATATAGAAGGAGGTGTTCAATTTTGAGCATATTGAGTTTAAGATGCTTGTGAGACACTTAGGTAAAGGCATCCAGGAGGTAGTAGGATATCTAGATCTGAAACTAAGGAGAGAAATCTGGGCTGGAGACATACATTTGGAAGCCATTAGGAGGAATGTGATGAGAAGATGAGATTGACCAGAGGAAGTGTGTAGGTCAGTGGTTCTCACCTTTAGCTGTGTGTTAGAATCACTGGGGAACTTTTAAAAATCCAGATTTTCAAGGTCACACCACGGACCTATAAAATTAGAATTTCTAGGAATAGAATCCAAGTACCAGTGTTTCAGAACTCTCCAGATGATAAAGTGGCAGCAAGAGTTGAGAAGCACTTGATTGAGAGGAGCAGGAAATGCCTCATTAAAGGTGACTAAATAAGGGAGAAGCCTAAGACATTTCCAGAGGAATAGGAGAGCCTAGAGAGAAGGGAGCATTATGGACACTAAGGGTGTGAGAAGTCAAGAAGAAAGCAACGAGGAGTGCTCTTCTAATCAATCTTCAGTTACTCCTTAGCATGACTCTTACCTATAGCCACCTAATCTGTTTTCTTTTTCATGCGTTTAACTTGGTAGATGCTCATCTGTGTCTCTGCTCAAGCTACTCCTGATGCTTAGGGTTCCTCCTCTTCTTGAGGATGTCAATTCACATTCAGCCCATACTTAAGGTTTGGCTCAAAAGCTCCTCCTCTAATAAATATCTGATCAATTTTACCCAATTCTAATTACTCTCCTTTAGATACTCCCT
Source organism: Macaca thibetana thibetana (assembly GCF_024542745.1). Lineage (NCBI taxonomy): Eukaryota > Metazoa > Chordata > Mammalia > Primates > Cercopithecidae > Macaca > Macaca thibetana. The sequence continues at coordinate 124,620,117 of NC_065578.1, forward strand.
TATGCATTTAGTTCTGTGTCAAAAATGGCCCAGCTATGAGACAGTGCCAAGAGTCCTGGACTTAGACTCTGAAGATTTGAGTTCAAGTCCTGGTTTTGCTACATGTTAATAAGCTGGAACATCTTGAGGAAGTCACTAAAGTGCATTAGTTTCTGTATCTGTAAGATGTTCATAGCAATAACAACTTTTAAGGATTGATATGAGTTTTGAGAATGTAAAAAGCTACATATGTGGGAGAATGACATCAGCAAGATGGAAGAATAGGAGCTTCCAGAACTCATCTTCTCACAGACATCCATTGAACAATCATCCACACATGAAGATAACTTCTTAAAAGCTAAGGAATCCAAATTAGAGATTATAGCACTTGGGTGCAGTGCAGAATTAAGAAAAGACACATTGGAGAAGGTAGAAAGGACAGTTTCACATTAATCATGTCACCCCTTACCCAAGCCTGTGCAGCACTGTATGGAGAGATACCCTTCATATGAGGGAAGGAGAATGAAAGGAGGAATTGACTTTGTCATGGACCTCAGTACCAGGGCAAACTCCATGGGCCCAAAGTGAAGTTTGACCCCTGCAGACATAAACTCAAGGCTGGCTCTTGCAAACCCAAGCTCCAGGCCTGCCCAGTGCCAGGTCACTGCCTATGGAACCAGGCTGTAGACCTGCTCCTTTATACCCAGGCACCAGATGCACCCCAGTGCCAGGCCAGCCCTCATGGTCCCAGACTCTAAGCTAGCACTTACAGACACAGGTTCCAGGCTGGTCCCCAGGGACCCAGGCTTCAGTCCCATCCCTGTGGACTCAGGCTGAAGACCTATGCCAGCACCAAGTCAGACCCAGAGGATCCAGCTCCAGGCTGACCTCTGCAGACATAGGTGCCAGGCTTGCCCATGTGTATCCAAACTCTAGTCATGCCCTAGTGGACCCAGGCACCAGGCCCCACATGCCCACTGACTCACACACCAGCGTAGCCCACCGGAAGACTCCAGCATTAAGCCTACCCAAGGACCCTGCCAGTTGGGTCACCCAAAATTTCTAGATGGGCTGACTGATGAAGGGCTTTCTCTGCAAAAGCCAGTCTGCAAAGACTGAAAAATGTGCCTAATTCTTCAAATGTGTGGACATTGACACAAAAGCCACAGAGATCATGAATAATTGGGGAAACATGACACAACCACAGGAACAAAATAAGGCATCAACAAATAAACCCAAAGAAATGGAAATCTATGAACTGCCAGACAGTTCATAGACTTAAAAATAACCATGAGAATTAAAAAATGATCATATTAAAGAAGCTCAGTGAGCTACAAAAGAACACAGATAGACAACTAAATGAAATTAGGAAAGTAACACATTAACAAAGTGAGAATTTTAGCAAAGAGACAGAAACCATATATGAGAACCAAACATAAATTCTGGAGCTAAGGAACACAATGATTGAACTAGAAAATTCAATAGAAAATTTCAACAGTAGACTCAATCAAGCGGAAGAATTAGCAAGTCTGAAGACAAGTTATTTGAAATTACATAATCAGAGGAACAAAAAGAAAAATTAATAAAAAACGGTGAAGAAATCCTGTGCAACTTATAGGACACTATCAAGTGAGACAATTTATGCATCATAGAATTCCCAGAAAGAGTAAATAAAGAGAATGGGAGAAGAAAGCCTATTTAAAGAAATAACAACAGGCCAGGCACAGTGGCTCATGCCTGTAATCCCACCATTTTGGGAGGCCAAGGTGGGGGGATTGCCTGAGCTCAGGAGTTTGAGACCAGCCTGGGAAACATGGTGAAACCCAGTCTCCACCAAACACACAAAAAATTAGCTGGGCATGGTGGCATAGACCTGTAGTCCTAGCTCCTTGGGAGGCTGAGGTGGGAAGATCACTTCAGCCTGGGAGGTGGAGTTTGCAGTGAGCCAAGATCACAGCACTGTACTCCAACCTGGGTGACAGAGTGAAATGTCATCTCAAAAAAAGAAAAAAAAAAAAGAACAACAGAAAACTTCCCATGTCTGGGTAGGTGAATGACTATTCACATATATGAAGCCCAAACAACTCCAAATAGATTAAACATAAACAGATCTTCACTAAGACACATTATAATAAAATCCTCAAAAAGTTAGGCAAACAGATTTTTGAAAGCATCAAGAGAAAGCAACTTACAAAGGAACTTCCTTAAGACTGTCAGTACATTTCTCAGCAGAAATCTTATTGACCATGAGAGAAAAAAATTACCAACCAAGAATATTATGCCCAAAAACGCTGTCTTTCAGAAAGGAAGAAGCAAAAAATACTTTCTCAGACAAACAAAAGTTGAGGAACTTTATTACCACTAGACTTCCTTTACAAAAAAGCTTAAGGGAGTTCTTCAAGTTGAAATTAAAGGACACTAACTAACAACAGGAAAACATATGAAAGTGTAAAACTTACTATAAAGGTAAGAATATAATGAAATTCAGAATACTTCAATACAATATTGGTAGTGCATAAATCACTTTTAACTCTAGTGTAAAAAGTAAAAGACACAAGTATTAAAAATAACTATACAATAATTTTTTAATGTATACACAATATGAAAATGTGTTAATTGTGATATCAATAACATACAATTTTGAGGGAAAAGAAGTTAAAGTGTTGTTGTATGTGGTCAAAGTTACTGTTGTAACTTAAAATAGAATATTATGACTATAAGATATTTTATGTAAGCTTCATGATAATCACAGAAAACATGCAGTAGATACACAAATGATAAAAATAAAGGAATCAAGCATACTACTATAAAACACTATCAAATCACAAAAGAAGAGAAGAAGATAGAAGAGAGAAATAAGATAACTACAAAACAGACAGAAAACAATGAACAAGTGGCAAGAGTAAGTCATTACCTATCAACACTTACTTTAAATTCTCCAATTAATATATGTAGACTGGCCGAAAGAATTTTTTTAAAAAGAATATCCAACTATATGCTGCCTGCCAGAAACTCATTTTAGTTTTAAGGATATGCATAGGCTGAAAGCAAAGGGATGAAAAAAGCTATTCCATTCAAATTGTAGCCAGAAGAGAACAGAGGTGACTATACTTATATCAGATAAAATAGAATTTCAGTCAAAAATTGTCACAAGAAACAAAGGTCATTATATAATAATAAAGAGGTCAATTAATAAAGAGGATATAATAATTTATATATATCCAATATCAGAGAGAGAGAGTGAGCAAATATTAACATAACTGAAGGGAGAAATAGATAGCAATACAATCATAGGAGGAAACCTCAATTCCCCACTTTCAACTATGGGAAGATCATCCAGACAGAAAATCAGTAAGAAAGCAGTGGCCTTAAACAGTGCAGTAGATCTAATGGACCTAACAAACATCATATAAAACATTCATCTAACAGCAACAAATGGAGCATTCTCCAGTAAAGGTCATATGTCAGGCCACAAAACAAGTCTAACAAATTTAAAAAGACTAAAATAATATCAAGTATCTTTTCATGCCACAATGGTATGAAAACAGAAACCAATAACACGGCAAAAACTGAAAAATTCACAAAGATGTGAAAATTAAACAGCATACTCCTCAACAATTAATGGGTCAAAGAAGAAATCAAAGAGAAAATTTTTAAAATCTTGAGACAAATGACAAATAAAAACACAACATTCCAAAACTTATTGGATACAGCAAAAGCCATTCTAAGAGGGAAATTTATAGTGATTTTTTTACATTAACAAAAAAGAAATATCTCAAAAAACTTCACTTTACATCTCAAAGAAGTGAGAAAAGAAGAAAATGTTAGAAAAAAGAAAAAAAAACAAAGACCAGAACAGAAACAAATAAACTCAAGACTAAAAAAGCAGTAGAAAATATCAGCAAAAACAAGAGTTGGTTTTCTTTTTGGAAAAGATAAACAAAACTGACAAACCTTTAGCTAGGCTAAGAAAAAAAGAGAGAAGACTCAGATAAATAAAATTGAAAATGAAAGTGGAGACATTACAACTGGCGCCACAGAAATACATAGGATTAGAAGAGACTATTATGAACAATTATAAGCCAACAAATTAGATACCTTGAAGAAATGGATAAATTTCTAGAAACACACAGCTCACCAATAAATAGAAAATCTGAACTGATCAAGAAGTGAGATTGAATCAGTAATTTAAAAAACCTGGCATAAAGAAAAGCCAAGGACCTGATTGCCTCACTGGTGAATTATAACGAACATTTAAAAAAGAATTAATGGAATTCTTCTCAAACTTTTCCCAAAAATTGAAGGAAAGGGAACACTTCTAACATCTTTTATGAGACCAGTATTACCCTAATACCAAACCAGATAAGGACACTGCAAGAAAAGAAAATTACATGCCAAAATTTCTGATGAACATAGGTAAAAATTCTCAAGAAAATACTAAAAACCCAAATTTACTAACACATTAAAAGTGTGATACACCATGATTAAGTGAGATTTTTCCTTGGATGCAAGGATGATTCAATATATGCAAATCAATGAATGTGATACACCAGATTAATAGAGTGAAGGGAAAAAAAATCACACAATCATCTCAATAGCTGCAGAAACAACATTTGAAAAAAATTAAACATCCTTTCATGATAAAAACTCTCAACAAAACTAGGTATAGAAGAAATGTACCTCAACACAGTGAGGACCGTATATGACAAGCATTCAGCTAATATCATCCTTAATGGTGAAAAGTTGAAAGCTTTTTCTCCTGATCAGCAACAAGACAAATATGCTTACTCTCACTACTTCGATTGAACATAGTATTGGGGTCCTATCTAGATCCATCAAGCAAGAAAAAGGAAACAAAATCATCCAAATTGGAAAGGATGAAGTAAAATTGTCTCTGCAGATGATATAGTTTTATGTATAGAAAACCCAAAAGACTCCACCAAAAACAAACAAACAAAACAAAACAAAAACAAACAACAACTGTGAGAACTAATAAATGAATTCAGTAAAGTTGCAGGATACAAAATCAACTTACAAAAATCAGTTGCATCTCTGTATACTAACAATGAACTACGGGAAATGAGGTATTTGTCAAAAGGTACAAAGTTTCAGTTATGCAGGATGAATAAGTTCTGAAAATCTAATGTACAGCATGGTTTGAACATAGTTAATAATACTGTATTGTATATTTAAAATTTGCTAAGAGGGTAGGTGTTAGATGTTCTCACTACAAAAAAGGTAACTATGTGAAGTGATGGATCTATTAATTAGCTTGATGGGTGGTGACCATTTAACAAAGTATATATATAACAAAACATCATGTTGTACATGTGATATTCCGTAGAGTGATGTTATTAAATTTTACACTTGTAGTTGGTTGTTTGCAATCATTCCAAAGTGTGTGTGTGTATGTGTGTATTTGTTTGATTTTTCCAATTGGATTATAAACCTCTTGAAGACAGAAATTATATTTTGTTTCTTTTCTGACCCTGTTTAGCTTAGTGGGCTCTTGTGATTCTTAGATAGCCACATAACATTGGCTGGCTCATGCTGGTTAACCAAGTGCTGCATCCCTGATGATGTTGCTCCTAGGTGACGGGACCTCTGGACCTTTCAGCAGAAACAAGAGTCAGATGACAGCCTACAGAGGCATGGGATGTCACTTAAGTCAGTATCATCGAGTCCAGATCTGTAGGCTTCAAATGCATAAGGGAAAATCCCAGGTGCAGGAAATGGAAAAGGTTTGGGGCATAACCACCTGATGACTCTTCCCCTAGCTCTGAGGAAAATCTAAAGCTCTTAAGCCAACCAGAAAACCCTGAACCATTAGTGGGCCTGCAGAGCTACTTTTCTTACCTCATGTCCTATGACTCACACCCTTACTCACTTTATATCCACTTGCCTCTTTGCTATTCCCTGAACACATCTGGCATGCTACTGCCTTGGGGCCTTTGCAGCTGCTGTCTGTTCTCCCTGGAGTGTTCTGCCAGATATTCATTTGGTTCTTTCTCTTACCTTCTTCACATCTTTGCTCCAATGTTACTTTCTCAGAAGACCTTCACTGGCCATCTTAAAGTTGTGACCCTCAACATTCCTTATTTTCCTTCATTGCTTTATTATTTTTTCTGTAGCATTTATCATTATCTGACATAATATGTATTTTACTTATTTATTTCCTACTCTCTTTTCATTAGGATGTAAACTCTATATGGACCATATTTTTTGTCTATTTTTAAAAATTGTTGTATCCCTGGTGCCATGGTTCTTGGAACATAGTAGGCACTCAATATTTATTGAATAACTTAACAAATAAATGCTGAATAAAGTATACTTATCAATGGCCAGGATATTTCAAGCTGGTAAAGACCCAGTAGGTTGTCAAGGAATCTGACTCCTTTCCTTATACTTGTTTCCTGTTGGTTTCTTTATAGAGTTTTATTTAATCAAATTGTGGTGAAAAGTCTTATTAATTTCCATGAAGAGATGGCTCTTCGGCTTTCTGGCTTTTTTTTCCTCTCAAAGGAAACAAATTATAAAGAAGAGGAGTGTTTAGTAGTTTACTGAATCTTATTTCAAGCTCTTGAATGTGGCTCCTAGTCTTCTGGAAATTCCTATCTTTCTTGGGAGCAAATTTTATAAAAATAGAGGACCCTTTCTTTGAACTTCAAAGACAAATGAAGGGAGAAGAATTAGGCCATTTTAGCTTGTAAATGTGGGGAAATAACTCTCTGAAGAGGTTGGCAGGGTTGGAGGTATAGATGTTTCCCAAAATAGCTTGGCTGAAGTTTTTCAGAGCAAGCATATGGGCGTGGCAACATAGACCATTGGACCTACTAGGAGAGCAGCCGTGGTGTGATTTACAAGCCCCTCAGTGCTCTGCTCAGACACAGAGGCATTAGGTATCAAGTGTGGCTGCTTCTATTTCTCAACTGACTCACCACAAACTCATCTGGCTATACCACAAGTGGGAGTAAGATACATGAGTGAAAATATCCCATAGCTTTATTATTTTAAAACTACGTTCTGGCAGAAGCTGGGAGACCATTTGGCAATGATGTCAAGGCAGAGATTTCCGGGTTAAGTGGGAGGTTGCACTAGATGACCCCTTTAAATCATTGAATCATGGAGTTGGATCATCTAGTTTAACTTAGAAATCATCTAACTCAAATCCCACCCATTGCAAAAGCCCCTCTGTGGTAATCCTGTCTGGTGGACATGCAGCCTTTTCTTATGCAGGGCGAGTGATGAGAAGATCACTACTTCCTGGAACAGTGGGCTTTGTTCAAGGGCTGTTATAAACATAAAGGCATGTCTCTTTAAAATGGGTAAAATGGCCTTCTTTTCAACTTGTACTTGTTGGCTCTCTCAAGCAATGCTGAATAGCTCGTCATTCCACATGACAGATTCCACATTCAGATACTTGCAAAAGCCTCTAACCTTCTATACGTCTTCTCTAGGAGAGAAGTCCTTATCATGATCCTCTAGAACTCCAGCTTGCAATATTCCTCATAATGTGTGGACTGAGCAGTGACAGAGCAGAGAGTTCTATTTCCTTCCTATCTAGATACTACTTCTATTAATTTACCCTAAGGTTGCTTTAGCCTGCTTTTTTTTTTTTCTTAAAGCAATTAGAGTTTGCTGTCTTCCTATTATCATAAGAATCAATGAAAAGCCCCAGGCAAATCTCTCATACCTACTGTTGTTAAAGCTGATGACCTTCATTTTTCCTCCTCACTCACATTTGCTTCTCTAAAGCCTACTTGTTCTCAAAAGCTCAGGTCAAATGCTTCTTCCAGCAAGTGTCCCACTAGTATTCCCCAACCAGATGTAATTTTCTCTTTACCTGTGCTCCTCTGGCGCTTGTGCTTGATTATAGGCCCAGCACAGTATTCTTTGAAGTAAATGTGTGATTTAAATATACTCCATCTCTTAGTAGGCTGTGAACTCGGAGGGCAGGGATGGTTTGATTCATGTTTGTGCATCACATCTTATGTGTGGCTGTTCTATCAAAGACTTGGCTTGATTTAGTTACATACAAGACTCTGCTCCACAGATTGCAGGACCCATCGTGTGGGCTCTTTTCATTGGTTTGGGAGGCAATGAAGGGATTTAGAAAAATAGACTCCTGAAGTCAGACATGGATTTGAATGATTTTCTCTCCACTTGGAAGATATATGACTTTGAGCAAGTTATTAATCTCTGTAAGCCTCAGTTTTATCATCTGTTAAATGGACATGATAAAAAGCACCTAACTTACTAGAGTTCATGAGAGGATTATAGGGAATAAGGATACATGTGGCATTCAGTACTGTGCCTGCCACACACTTCAGTGCTCAGGGAAAGCTGGTAGTGGTTATTTTTTTTACTCCTATTTATAAATAATTGTTTTATTCTTTTGGATTAATCACATGGAATTGTGATTGTCTTCCTGCTCATAGATTGTGAATCCTTGATATAAGACATCTGGCATCTGTACCCTTAGTGCCAAGCACAGTGTCCAGAAAATTGTTGTCATCAGTGTTTGTTGAATGAATGCATGAATCTAAGGCTTTTGAACTGCATCCCCAAGGAACATATGTAAGATGTTGCTGTTATTATTAGGCGTTGCGTTCCTGGGCCTTAAAAATGAATAAGACCAATGCTTTCCTTGGCTTTAGGGAGACTATGATTCAGTGTGAAAGGTACACTGCAAGTTACTTTTTAAGAGATTGTATTTTAACAGTAGGTACTCAGTAAATGCTTAATTCAAGTTGGGCTCCCACTGCCTTAGTAAGTCTTGTAATAAGATAGTTAATAAGAATGGTGCAAATTCATTTTCTGCTTGGTTCTCAAAGAAAATAGGAGACATGTAGGTGCCAGCCTACCTGTTAGGTAGTTTTGATTTGCATTCTTCTAGGAGTTCTGTGGTTTCAGTCTGACATTTAAGTCTATTATCCATTTCAAGTTAATTTTTGTGAGTGGTGTGAGAGGGGTTTTAGTATTTGTTTAATTGTTGCTTTTTAGTGCATTATGAAGTTTAAAATAAGCAGAATGAATTAGAATTCCACAATAGAGGTTTGAGAATAATAGGAGCAGAAAGGTGGAGTGGAAAAGTTGATGACTAAGGTAGGAGTAAGGAATGGCTTTATGGAGATGAAGTATGAAGTGAGATTTTAAGGACAAGGACATTATCAATCTGTCTAAATTCTTATCACTCATTAAAATCCAGGACAGATGCCTTCTCTGCAACGAAGACATTTGTCTTGCCCCACCTCAAGTGATCTGCCCCCCTTTTGAACCTCCATGGTGTTTTCTTTCTTTCTTTTTTTTTTTTTTTTTTTGAGACGGAGTCTCGCTCTGTCACCCTGGCTGGAGTGCAGTGGCGCCATCTTGGCTCACTGTGAGCTCCGCCTCCCCGGTTCACGCCATTCTCCTGCCTCAGCCTCCCGAGAAGCTGGGACTACAGGCGCCTACCACCACACTGGGCTAATTTTTTGTATTTTTAGTAGAGACAGGGTTTCACTGTGTTAGCCAGGATGGTCTCGATCTCCTGACCTCGTGGTCTCCCAGCCTTGGCCTCCCAAAGTGCTGGGATTGCAGACATGAGCCACTGCGCCTGGCCCCATGGTGTTTTCTTTCTTAGGGCCTTACCATGGTCTGTTACAGCCCTGGGTGTACATGAAGTGATCAGCAAATATTGTTACATTGAATCATTGTTATATGCATAGCTAAGCACTTGCCTCTATCCTTACCTAATTGCAAGCTCTTTTAGTGCATGAGTTGTGTCTTCACAGTTCTCTAGTGCCTACAACACACCAGGTTCCATGCCAGGCACCCCACAAATGCTTACAGGCAATTGATAAAGAAGATATCATTGAAATTTTATTTTATTTATTTTATTTTTAATTTTTTAAATTATTTTATTTCTTTTCTTTTTTTTAAATTATACTTTAAGTTCTAGGGTACATGTGTACAACATGCAGGTTTGTTACATATGTATACATGTGCTATGTTGGTGTGCTGCACCCATTAACTTGTCATTTACATTAGGTGTATCTCCTAATGCTATCCTTCCCCTCTCTCCCAACCCCACGACAGGCCCTGGTGTATGATGTTCCCCTTCCTGTGTCCAAGTGTTCTCATTGTTCAATTCCCACCTATGAGTGAGAACATGTGGTGTTTGGTTTTTTGTCCTTGTGACAGTTTCCTGAGAATAATGGTTTCCAGCTTCATCCATGTCCCTACAAAGGACATGAACTCATCCTTTTTTTATGGCTGCATAGTATTCCATGGTGTGTATGTGCCACGTTTTCTTAATCCAGTCTATCATTGATGGACATTTGGGTTGGTTCCAAGTCTTTGCTATTGTGAATAGTGCCACAGTAAACGTACGTGTGCATGTGTCTTTATAGCAGCATGATTTATAATCCTTTTGGTATATACCCAGTCATGGGATGGCTGGGTCAAATGGTATTTCTGTTCCAGATCCTTGAGGAATTGCCACACTGTCTTCCACAATGGTTGAACTAGTTTACAGTCCCACCAACAGTGTAAAAGTGTTCCTATTTCTCCACATCCTCTCCAGCACCTGTTGTTTCCTGACTTTTTAATGATTGCCATTCTAATTGGTATGAGATGGTATCTCATTGTGGTTTTGATTTGCATTTCTCTTATGGCCAGTGATGATGAGCATTTTTTCATGTGTCTGTTGGCTGCATAAATATCTTCTTTTGAGAAGTGTCTGTTCATTTCCTTTGCCCACTTTTTGATGGGATTGTTTGATTTTTTTCTTGTAAATTTGTTTGAGTTCTTTGTAGATTCTGGATATTAGCCCTTTGTCAGATGAGTAGATTGCAAAAATATTCTCCCGTTCTGTAGGTTGCCTGCTCACTCTGATGGTAGTTTCTTTTGCTGTGCAGAAGCTCTTTAGTTTAATTAGATCTCATTTGTCAGTTTTGGTTTTTATTGCCATTGCTTTTGGTGTTTTAGACATGAAGTCCTCACCCATGCCTATGTCCTGAATGGTATTGCCTAGGTTTTCTTCTAGGGATTTTATGGTTTTAGGTCTAACATTTAAGTCTCTAATCCATCTTGAATTAATTTTTGTATAAGAAGTAAGGAAGGGATCCAGTTTCAGCTTTCTACATATGGCTAGCCAGTTTTCCCAGCACCATTTATTAAATAGGGAATCCTTTCAGCATTTCTTATTTTTGTCAGGTTTGTCAAACATCAGGTGGTTGTAGATGTGTAGTATTATTTCTGAGGGCTCTGTTCTTTTCCATTGGTCCATATCTCTGTTTTGGTACCAGTACCATGCTGTTTTGGTTACTGTAGCCTTGTAGTATAGTTTGAAGTCAGGTAGCATGATGCCTCCAGCTTTGTTCTTTTTGCTTAGTATTGTCTTGGCAACAAGGACCCTTTTTTGGTTCCATATAACTTTAAAGTAGTTTTTTCCAATTCTGTGAAGAAAGTCATTGGTAGCTTGATGGGGATGGCATTGAATCTATAAATTACCTTGGGCAGTATGGCCATTTTCACCATATTGATTCTTCCTATCCATGAGCATGGAATGTTCTTCCATTTGTTTGTGTCCTCTTTTATTTTGTTGAGCAGTGGTTTGTAGTTCTCCTTGAAGATGTCTTTCACATCCCTTGTAAGTTGGATTCCTAGGTATTTTATTCTCTTTGAAGCAATTGTGAATGGGAGTTCAGTCATGATTTGCCTCTCTGTTTGTCTGTTATTGGTGTTTAGGAATGCTTGTGATTTTTGCACATTGATTTTGTATCCTGAGACTTTGCTGAAGTTGCTTATCAGCTTCGGGCTGAGATGATGGGGTTTTCTAAATATACAATCATGTCATCTGTAAACAGGGACAATTTGACTTCCTCTTTTTTTAATTGGATACCTTTTATTTCTTTCTCCTGCCTGATTGCCCTGGCCAGAACTTCCAACACTATGTTGAATATGAGTGGTGAGAGAGGGCATCCCTGTCTTGTGCCAGTTTTCAAAGGGAATGCTTCCAGCTTTTGCCCATTCAGTATGACATTGGCTGTGGATTTGTCATAAATAGCTCTTGTTATTTTGAGATACGTCCCATCAATACCTAATTTATTGAGAGTTTTTAGCATGAAGGGCTGTTGAATTTTGTCAAAGGCCTTTTCTGCATCTATTGAGATAATCATGTGGTTTTTGTCTTTGGTTCTGTTTATATGCTGGATTATGTTTTTTAATTTGCATATGTTGAACCAGCCTTGCATCCCAGGGATGAAGCCCACTTGATTATGGTGGATAAGCTTTTTGATGTGCTGCTGGATTCAGTTTGCCAGTATTTTATTGAGGATTTTTGCATCAATGTTCATCAGGGATATTGGTCTAAAATTCTCTCTCTTTCTTTTTTCTTTTTTTTTTTTTTTTTTTGTCTCTGCCAGGCTTTGGTACGAGGATGATGTTGGCCTCATAAAATGAATTAGGGAGGATTCCCTCCTTTTCTATTGATTGGAATAGTTTCAGAAGGAATAGTACCAGCTTCTCCTTTTCCCTTTGGTAGAGTTCAGCTGTGAATTTGTCTGGTCCTGGACTTTTTTTGGTTGGTAGACTATTAATTATTGCCTCAATTGTAGAGCCTGTTATTGGTCTAAAGTAAGGAAACCAAGGCTCAATCCCACAGGAAGTTAAGCACGTGGGCCAAGATTGGAATCTATTTCTATTGGACTCGAAATGTCTGCTCTTAACTTCATACCATACTACATCTGTTTATACATTTAGGGAATCTAGTAAAATGCTCAATAACTATTTGGGATTGAATTTACTGAATGAACTGAATGTGTCTCATTCAGTGGCAAGCAAAACTAGAGCAAAGCCCTACAATAATTGGGCTTGGGGTAGTGATATAAAAAACCAAAAAGACAAACAAAAACAGTTGCCAGGGACACCCAATCAGGCAGCCACCAGCACGTGTCCCTTTTCACATCAATTAACTGTTTCAGCAGAAGCTGGTGACCAGTCTATACAACGAAAGTATTACTTGTTCACTGGGTAGAGAGTGCCAAATTGTGACCTGTTGTTTTTGCAACAGTATTTGTCACTTTGCTTAGACATCTAACTCTTAAGGAGGGAATGTCTTAAGGAATCCGTTGACCAGCAGGCGGCACTAGAACAGCATGGAATATTTTTCTCCAATTTGCATCCAGGGTGTTTTCAGCCTCTGGAATATTTACTTAACCAGGCTAGCTGATTGAGCTAGATATTTAGTTTTGAAATCATAGCATTACAGTCTTGAAGGAGACATTATAGATTACATTGTGTCAGCTCCTCATTTTAAGGATGAGAAAACTGGAGCATAGTCTGGTGACACACATGACCCAAGGTTGGATGTGGTATTAGTTACAGTGCCAGAATTAGAATTCAAGTTTCCTTACTCCCAGTCCAGGGCTCTCTCTCTCTCTCTTTGACTGATGCTACTTAAAAAATCTTTTAAATTTTATCTTAAATTTAATAATTCCTCCTTCACTGAAGTATAATTGATAAACAAAATTGTATAAATTTAAGGTGTACAACCTGATGACTTGATATACATATGTATTGTGAAATGATTATCATTATCAAGTTAATTAAAGCATAATTACCTTTTGTAGAACTGGACACTGTCATTTGCAGCAACATGGATGGAACTGGAGATCACTATGTTAAGTGAAATAAACCAGGCACATTGCATATTCTCACTTATTTGTGGGATATAAAAATCAAAATGATTGAACACATGGAGATAAAGAGTAGAAGGATGGTGACCAGAGGCTGATAAGGGTAGTGTGGGGTTGGGGGGAGGTGGAGACGGTTAATAGGTACAAAAATATTTTGAAGAATGAATAATACCTAGTATTTTATAACACATCCAAACGACTAGAGTAAAAATAATTTGATTGTACATTTAAAAATAACTAAGAGTATAATTAAATGGTTTGTAACACAAAGAATAAATGCCTGAGGGGATGGATACCCTATTTTCCATGATGTGATTATTATGTGTTGCATGCTGTACTGAAGTATTTAATGTATCCCATAAATATATATACCAACTATGTACCCACACATATTAGAAATAAAAATTGTTAAAAGTTATCTTTTTCTTTTGTGGTGGGAACATTTCAGATTTATTCTCTTAGCAAATTTCGTTTTTTATCAGAATACCATCAAATTTCGAGTATACAATACAGTATTGTTAAGTACAGTTGCTATGCTATACATTTAGATCTCCAGAACTTATTAATCTTAGAACTGAAAGTTTGTATTCTTTGATCAATATCTCTCTGTTTCTGCACTGCTCAGTTCCCAGCAGCCACCATTCTACTCTCTGCTTCTATGATTCTGACTTTTTTAGATTTTACATGTGAGTCATACAGTATTTGTCTTTCTCTAACTGACTTATTTCCCTTAGCATAATACCCGCAAGCTTCATCCATGTTGCTGCAAATGGTAAGATATCCTTTTTTTATGACCGATTACAGAACACACACACACTCACACACACACACTCACACCACAATTTTTTATTATTATTATTATTATACTTTAAGTTCTAGGGTACATGTGCATAACGTGCAGGTTTGTTACATATCTATACTTGTGCCATGTTGCTGTGCTGCACCCATCAACTCGTCAGCACCCATCAACTCGTCATTTACATCAGGTATAACTCCCAATGCAATCCCTCCCCCCTCCCCATGATAGGCCCCGGTGTTAATCCATTCATGCATTAACTCACACTTAGGTTGTTTCCATTTCTTGGCTATTGTGAATAGGGCTGCAATGAACATGAGAGGGCAGACATCTCTTGGGAGATACTGATTTCATTTCCTTCAGATATGCACCCAGAAATGGGATTGCTGCATCATATGGTAGTTCTATTTTTAATTTTTGTGGAACTTCCATACTGTTTTACATAATGGCTTTACTAGTTTACATTCCCACCAACAGTGTTCAAGGATTCCTTTTTGTCCACATCCTCCCTGACACTTGTTATCTCCTGTTTCTTTGACAGTAGCCATCCTAACAGGTGCTAGCTCATTGTAGTTTAGATTTGCATTCTTCTAGGAGTTCTGTGGTTTCAGTCTTACATTTAAGTGTATTATCCGTTTCAAGTTAATTTTTGTGAGTGGTGTGAGAGGGGGTTTTGGTATTTGTTTAATTGTTGCTTTCAGTGCCTGTTTCTCTTAAGAATGCATGTTACTTTTTAAGAGATTGTATTTTAACAGTAAGTACTCAGGAAATGCTCAATTCAAGTTAGACTCCTACTGCCTTAGTAAGTCTCATAATAAGTTAGCTAATAAAAATGGTGCAAATTCATTTTCTGCTTGGTTCTCAAAGAAAACAGGAGACATGTCAGCTTCTTAATGACCTTACCGTTTTTTTTTTTTTTAAGGAAGGATGAAATACATAACAGAAACACCAGAAGAACACTTGTATATGCTGACATCAGAAAGAAAAATGTACACAGTTCAGTCAGAGTACCTGAAAATCAACAGTAGAAAGAAGGATTTGTCACTGAGGGATGACTAGAGAAGATAAGTTTTGAATTGGACTTTCCAGGAGTTGATGGTTAGGAATTGTTGGGTTTGAACTCCAAAGGAGAAGAAGAAGTAAGGAAGTGTCTAAGGAGTGAGAAAATAGAATGGTCACAACCGGAGATCTTACAATTCAGGGAGGGCATTGGTGGTGCTGAGGAAAACCTAGCTACCTTTTAGGGGTGTTTTTTAAGTGAGGCTTGTTGGGATGTGGTGCACAGGAAATCTGAGAGAGAAAAATGTTGGGTACTATGTATTGGGAGAAGGAGAGGTGAATGAAAGCAACATTACCAGAAGGATATGACAGTGGGCATAGAAAGGGGGTGCCAGACTTGGAGGAAAAGAGTCATGATGTGATGGAGAGAGTCTGTTCAGTTGAATTTGATTTGGCAAGCATCCACCAAATATTTACCTGAACTATTCTAGGTGATACAATGATATACAGAATAAGGTATGAACCTTTTCTTGAAGAAATGTGTGTTAGTTTTGTGTTGCTATAAAGGGGTGCCTGAGACTGGGTAATTCATTTAAAAAAAGAGGTTTATTTGGCTCATGGTTCTGCAGGCTGTACAAGCAGCATGATGCCAGCATCTACTTTCTTTCTGGTGAGAACCTGAGGAAGCTTACAATCATGGCAGAAGGCAAAGGGAGAACAGGTGTACCACATAGCAAGAGAGGGAGCAAGAGAGAGAGAGGAGGAGGTGCCAACCTCCTTCAAACAACAGCTCTCACATGAACTAACAGAATGAGAACTCATTCATTACCCAGGAGGGCACAAAGCCATTTATGAAGGATATGCCCCCATGACACAAACACCTCCCACTAGGCTTCACCTCCAACACTGGGGAATACATTTTGACATGAAATTTGGAGGGAACAGACATTCAAATCATACTATTTTACCCCTAGCCCACCAAATCTTGTGTTCTTCTCACATTGAAAAATATAATCATCTCTTCCCAACAGCCCCAGAAAGTCCTAACTCATTCCAATTCAAGTCCAAAGTTCAAAGTCTCTCCTGAGACTCAAGACAAGTTCCTTTCACCTATGAGCTTGGAAGATATGAAACAAGTTACTTACTTCCAATATATAATGGTGGCACAGGCATTGGGTAAACATTCCCATTCCTTGGCCAGGTGTGGTGGCTCATGTCTGTAATCCCAACACTTTGGGAGGCCAAGGCAGGTGAATCACAAGGTCAGGAGTTTGAGACCAGCCTGGCCAACATGGTGAAACACTGTCTCTAACAAAGGTACAAAAAATTAGCTGGGCATGATAGCGCATGCCTGTAATCCCAGCTACTCAGGAGGCTGAGGCAAGAGAATTGCTTGAATCCGGGAGGTGGAGGTTGCAGTGAGCCAGGATCACACCACTGCACTCCAGCCTGGGCGACAGGATGAGACTCCATCTCAAAAAGCAAACAAAAAATCCCACTCTGAAAGGGAGAAATTGGCCAAAAAAAGGGGGATTGGCCCCACACAAGTCTGAAACCCAGGAGGGCAGGCATTAAACCCTAAAGTTTCAAAATAATCCTTAACTCCATGTCCCACATCTAGGGCACGCTGATGCAAAGGGCAGGCTCCCAAGGCCCTGTGGCTTTGCAGGGTGCAGCCCCTGTGACTGCTCTCGTGGGTAAGAATTGAGCGCCTGTGGCTTTTCCACGCTCAGAATTTAAGCTTCTGGTGGCTCCACCTGGGCACTTGGGCTTTCCCATACACCCTCTGAAATCTAGGTGGAAGCTGCCAAGCCTCCTTAATGCTTGCATTCTGTGAACCTGCAGGCTTAACACCATGTGGACACCTCCAAGACTATGGCTTGCACTCTTTGGAGCAGGGCCTAAGCTGTATCTGGGGCCCTTAGAGTCCCAGTTGGAGCCAGAGCAGCCTGAATGCAGGGAGCAGTGTCCTGAGGCTTCACAGCACAGCAGTGTCCTGGACCTGGCCTTTGAAACCATCCTTTCCTCCCAGGCCTCTGGGCTTATGATGGGAGGAGCTGTTCTGAAGACTTCTCAGATAGCTTTGGGGCTTTTTTTTTTCATTGTGTTGACTATTAGCAAGGTACTTCCATTTAGGCATTCACTTCTGTTTAGCAAGTAGTTACTCTGCAGCCTGCTTGAATTCCTCTCCTGAAAAGCCTCTTCTGTACTACAGGGCCAGGTAGCAAATTTTCTGAATTTTTATGCTCTGATTTCCTTTTAATTAGAAGTTCCAACTTTAAGTCACTTCCTTGCTCTCATATCTGATCATAGTGTGTTAGAAGCAGCCACACCACATCTTGAATGCTTTGCTGTTCAGAAATTTCTTCTACCAGATACTAGATCCCTAGCAGCCAAGCTCTTTGTTACAGTGTAACAAGGGTGACCTTTGCTCCAGTTCCTAATAAGTTTCTCATTTCCATCTGAGACCTCATCAGCCTGGCCTTCACTGTTCATATTTTGATGAGTATTTTGGTCACAACCACTTAGCAAGTCTCTGAGAAGTTCCAAACTTTCCCTCATCTTCCTGTCTTCTTCTGAGACCTCTAAATTCTTCCAATTTCTGCCCCTTACCCAGTTCCAAAGCTGTTTCCACATCTTCAGGTATCTTTATAGCAACACCCCACTGTCAGTACCAATTTTCTATATTAGTACATTTTGCATTGTTATAAGAAATAATAAGAGACTGGGTAATTTATAAAGAAAAGAGGTTTATTTTGGATGATAAATCTTCAGATTGTACAAGAAGTGTGATGCCAGCATCTACTTCTGGTGAAAGCATTAGGAAGCTTTTAGTCATGGTGGAAAGTGAAGGGCAAACAGGCATATCACATGGCAGGAGACAGAGCAAAAGAGAGAGGGAAGAGGTCCCAGGCTCTTTTAAACAACCAGATCTCATATGAACTCATGGAGTGAGAACTCACTCATTACCACAAGGACAGCACCAAGCCATTCATGAAGAATCTGCCCCCATGACCCAAGTACCTCCCACTAGGCCCCACCTCCAACATTGGGAATCACACTTTAACATGAGATTTGGAAGAGACACACACCCAAATCATATCAAAATGTATTAGTTAAGGTTCTATTGAAATAATTTAGGAGAAGAAAAGATGATACATACCAGGTAAATGAGCAAGGAGCGATCAGATTATAAATCACTTTTGTGTATATCATCTGTATTTATCTCTAAGAAACTTTGGAATTTTTAAACTTTGGAATTTTTTCTTCAGCTTGTATTTTAGCTTTAGAGGGTACATGTGTAAGTTTGTTACATAGATATATTGTGTGACACTGAGGTTTGGGGTATGAATCCCATCATCCAGGTGTTGAGCTTAGTACCCAAGCTTAGTACTCAGGAAATGCTCAAAACAGGAAGTTTTTCAATCCACACTT
Organism: Macaca thibetana thibetana; assembly: GCF_024542745.1. Classification (NCBI taxonomy): domain Eukaryota; kingdom Metazoa; phylum Chordata; class Mammalia; order Primates; family Cercopithecidae; genus Macaca; species Macaca thibetana. The sequence goes on from NC_065578.1 coordinate 124,639,005, forward strand.
CTTTCCCTCCTTCGCTGCTCTAGTGGTCCCCTGTGTATATTGTTCCCATCTTTATGTCCATGTGTACTCGGTGTTTAGCTCCCACTTATAAGTGAGAACATGTCATATTTTGTTTTCTGTTTCTGCATTAATTTGCTTAGAATAATGGCCTCTAGCTGCATCCATGTTGCTGCAAAGGACACAATTTTGTTTGTTTCTATGGCTGTGTGGTATTCCATGGTGTATATGTACTACATTTTCTTTATCCAATCCACCATTGATATGAATCTAGGTTGATTCCATGTCTTTGCTATTGTGAATAGTGCTGCAATAAACATATAAGTGCATGTGTCTTTTTGGTAGAAGAATTTATTTTCTTTTGGATATGTACCCAGTAATGGGATATAGCTCTGTTTTAAGTTCTTTGAGAAATCTTCAAACTGCTTGCCATGGTGGTTGAATTAATTTATATTCCAACAACAGTGTATAAGTATTCTCTTTACCCACAGCCTTGCCAGCATCAGTTATTTGTTGACTTTTTAATAACAGTCATTCTGACTGGTGTGAGATTGTATCTTATTGTGGTTTTAATTTGCATTTCTCTGATGATTAATGATGATGAACATTTTTTCATGTTTGTTGGCTGGCTGCTTGTATGTCTTCTTTTGAAAAGTGTTTGCTCATGTTCTTTGCCAATTTTTAAATGCGGTTATTTGTTTTTCTCTAGTTGGTTTAAGTTCCTTACAGATATTGAGTATTGGACCTTTGTTGGATTAATAGTTTGAGAACATTTTCTCCCATTTTGTAGGTTTTCCATTTACTCTGTCCACAGCTTCTTTTGCTGTTCTGAAGAGCTCTTTAGTTTGATTGGGTTCCACTTGTTAATTTTTGATTTTTTAAACTGGATTTTTAAACCCCGTTTTACAGATGAGAAAACTGAGACTTAAAGAGACAAATTTTTAAGATCATAAAATTGGTAAGTGGTAAAACTAGGTCTTAAATGTAAGTCTTTTTAAAATTTTAAATCTCAACTTTATGTATATAACTGGTCAGTCACTGTGCTTGATGTGAAATATACAACTGTGAATAAGATGCAATTTCTGTCTTCTGGGACCTTATTGCTTGATGGGAAACAGATGAGTTTAAAATTTGCTTCAACGCAATCTGATAAGCTCTATGCTGATGATAGGTGCAGAAGGTGACATCAGTCCCAAGAATGGGTAGGATTTTGGCAGGCAAAGATCAGGACAGCATCTAAGTGGAAAAATTGTATAAGCAATGACATGGAGGCTAGAAAGTTGTCCTGTTAAGTTGGAGTCTAGGGGCATTGTTGGAAACTGAGTTGGAAATGTACACTGAAGCCAGATCATGGAGGGATTCTATGAGCATTCAACCAACACTTATTTTTTGGATGTACATCATGACAAGCTATTGTCTGAAATGCAGGGATTACAGCAGCAAACAAGACAAACAAAATCCTTGTTCTTATGGGCCTTACATTCCAGTAGGGAGAAAAAGACAATAAATGAGTAACATAAAAACAAGGTATCAAATATGAAAAGTGTTAAGAACATTGGCAGCACAAATGAGGAATATGTGGTAGAGAGTGATTGGGGTGATACCGTTTTAGAATAAATGCCAGAGAAAGCTTCTCTCACGAGGCAACTTTTTAACCAAGACCTGAATGAAATAAGGATTGAGCCACACCAAGATTGAGAAGAAGACTATTCTGATCAAAGAAATAGCTGGTTCAAAGGTCTCCAGGTGGGGATCAGCTTGTCCTGCTAGAATCATGGAAAGAAGGCCAGAGTGATTAGAAAACAGTGATGCAGAGGAGAATGGTGAAAGATGAGGCTTTGCAGGGCCCCATCCTATAGGAAAGTCCTGAGAACAAAGTTGGATTTTATTCTCAATGTGGAGGGAAGCTACTGGGAATTTCAAGTAGGGAGTGGCACAATGTGGTCTACCTTTTTAAAAGGGATGGGGAGTCCCATCAGGAAGCTGTGTTCTAGGAGAGGTGGCCTGGAGTGGGATGACGGGAGTAGAGATGAAAAGAATCATGGATTTGGGCTGTTTTGTGTTTTGAGACAGAAAAAAAAGGACTTGGCATGTAGATGATGCACTGATTGTTGAGCAGCTTCCAGATTTTGAGTTCTTTCACCCTGATTCTCCACCTTCTGATTTAGTTTGCTGGGGAGAGTTTAAGTTACAGAGAATATTTGTGTAGGAGACTCTTCCTACACATGAACACATGTGTCATTTAAACAGCAGCCAACATATGGGCATTCTCACTGATCTTGAGGCCCAGGACAAGCCATGGCCCTTTGCATTTTTCTCTGTCCCCCAGGATCACAGTCCTAGCTTAGATACCTTTCTTCTAAGTCCTTCTTAGGACTCTTTCGCAGTCCTTCTAGGTATAGCTACTTACATCCTTGGTGTCATAACAGTAATTTTCTTATACTTATGACATTGTGCCTTGCATGATGGTTGTTTGCTGTATATATTGGTCTTACTATATTTTTATTTTCTTCAGGAAAGCAGCTATTATTATGAGTTATCATATTCTTCCGATGGTAAATACAACATTCCTATCTCCTCCTATATTTCCTAGACTTATTTGCAGCTAGGGTTCTAGATGTGAATTAATGTTTTTCCAATTAAGCATATTTGCATGATATTTGGAAGGTGAAAGTGAGTTAGAGACCATCACACCAAGATTTTGGATTTTTGTTTTTTTTGTAAATAAGGTTATAGAGACAGGTTGATAGGCAATTTTGGCAGCAATGTCAGAGGCTTCTGAATCACATGTTTCTGATTTTTGGATTGCAAGTCTGGTAATGTATTGAACTCAATAGTCCCTGGGGTTGATTTCTAATTTCTAATAATTCAGTCCTTATTGTTCTAGGCAGTAAAGCCCTTATTGTTTAAAAGACCTAAAAAGGTTAGTTTTGTTCCTTGAGCCATAACTAAATGAGGAGTTAATTCAGTCTCTCTTGTTTGTCCCTGTGGTTTATATGCAGTAGATGCCCAATTAATGTCCAGTTGAATTTATTACAAAGCCAGACTTATTTCCTCCACCTGTCCACTTATTCAAAAACAATTAGTACCACTAGACATCACTGGCTATATTAAGTGCTGAGCAGTACAAAGTTGAGTAAGATACGGTCTTATTCCCAGTTTTCCAGGAGAGAAAATTACCATAGAGTGTGGGCCAAATGATATAACAAAAGTGAGTGTGAACTTAGAGAAAGCAGAGTTTGGAGTGTCCAGAAAGGCTGCTTAGAAGAGGTGAGGTTTTAGTTGGGACCCAGAGGATGCCTAGGGTTTTTTCAGGCAGAAAATAGCAGGGAGGTATTCCATGCTGATGGGATGGCATATTCAAAGATATGAATTCATGAAAGATCAAGTGTACTAAGAAAAGGTTAAGTCCTTGGTGTGACTGGAGCATTGGATGCTCCTGGGAGGGGCCTCTCATGTGACTAGGCTGGGTAGGTCATCTGATCAGATAGTGAGGCTTATGTGACACATTGAGGGATGTAAATTTTTTTCTCAAGTCACTGGGGAGCCACTGAGGAGAAGGGCCATTGAGGCAGTGGAGATGAAGACATGAGAAGAGATTCAAAAGTTATGGGGATGTAGAGTTGGGAAGACTCAACGACAATTTGAATGCGGCAGTGAGGGAGTGGTAAAGGTAAAATATGACTAAGTAGAGGGAGGAGGAGCTGAAAATTATATTTAGATCAGTTTCATTTTGACTCTTTGTTTTTTGTTTTGTATTGATTCTTATTTTTTTTCAGTGCCCAGGAACTCAGGGAACAAAGACATTTTAGAAATCAAGAAATAAGGTGTTATTTTTGGGAAATGGCTCAAAAGTGAAAATAGCACAATCTTCCCACAGTGAAGAAAGAAAGGAGTCATGAAAGTCATTGCTCATCAATTATTTATTAGATATTTTAATACAATTCATAATCTGCACATAGATTTTCTTGAGAAGAGTTTTCAGGTCTTAGGAGCTATAGATCAACAGTTCTGATCCCCTGGAATTTGCAAACATGTGACATATACTTTCTCTCTGTTTTGTATAATCAGTAACTAGAAAGGTATTGAGTTGGAATGGGTTCATTCAGCTCTAGTGATAGGCACTATTGGACAGTCCCTCTGGTGTGGAATAAGAGCCTGGCATGGGAGATGTAGTAAACATCAGAGATGCACTCTATGTTCTTGGCTCTCCTAGCAGCCTTGAACTGAGTTTCATTCTAGTCTAGACTATGAGGCTTGAAATTCCTGATGTTTTATCCACAGGATCCAAAGCTCACCAAACCTATGGTTCCTATCCTTGGATGTAATATAAATCTTCAGAATATCTTTTCTGTTTCTGAACTTTAGGGAGAAGTGTTCTACTGTTCTACCTTTCAATGATTCAACCAGGTCTCAGAAGTCAAAGCAGGAAATGATTTAAATACCCACACTGATCAACATTAAGATATGATTATTTCACCCAATTTACCACCTAGATTTCACTGAATCAGAAAACCCTAGAATTGCTGCTCAAAAAACCAAAAAGCCCTTACATGAATACTAGTACTCAAAAACATCCTTGCAGGTAGATACAGCAGAGGATAGAGGGAAGAAATACATTCTTGATCTTTTAAGTAGAATTAAAGGTGAACTCAACATATAGGTTTCTTTTTTGCCTTTGTGTTGCTTTACCTCTGGTGCTCACATAGACTAGTATCGATAGGATTTCTGCTCTTGCACATAGTCATAGAGGGGGTTGGGAACAGTAGCTGCCTTGATAGGGTGACCACGCTGTTCTCTGCTTTGGGGCCTCCCACTGCTCTGGGTTGGATAGAAGGATGGCTCAGTGTGTCTTTTCTGTGAACCTTGGCTCTGGTCATCCTCATTCATGTGGAATTTTTCTCTGTTAGGACAGCTTCTCTGGGTCACTTGGGATTTTTGATTCTGAGATCCTTGATATCTCTCTTTCTCCTCATAGTTTTGTCTATTATGTTGTTGCTTATGGTTTTGATCCTCTTCATGGGTTTGCCCGTCTCGTCTTTGACTGTTCTGCCCATCTTCATGGGTTTGCCTGTCTCGTCTCTGACAGTTCTGCTCATCTTCATGGGTTTGCCTGTCTCGTCTCTCGTGGTTCTGCTCATCTTCATAGGTTTGCCTGTCTCGTCTCTGACGGTTCTGCTCATCTTCATGGGTTTGCCTGTCTTGTCTCTGGTGATTCTGCTCATCTTCATGGGTTTGTCTGTCTCGTCTCTGATGGTTCTGCTCATCTTCAGGGGTTTGCCTGTCCTGTGTCCCACATGGACCTTCCTGACCCTCATGACTGTGTCTATCCCAACTTTGATGGCCCTGCTCTTCCTCTGCCCAGTGGCTCTGCCCCTCACCATGACTCTGCCTGGTCTTGGCCTGTCTGTGGCCCTGCTCATTACTGCATGATTGCCAGTCTCTCCCTTTGTGACAAAGTGGTCTTTCTTGTTGGATGTGTGCTAAGAGTTTGTGTTGGTGGTGTTGGCTATCCTCTTCAGGCTCCCATACCTGGTGGATGTTCTCCTGTGAGTCCCTAGACTGGAATCCCTGTCCCTGGTTTTGGTACCCTTTCTGTCCTGGAGTCTGTTGACTTAGCCTCCCTGATCTTCCTGATTGCTCAACATAAGAGGCTTTTCTTGTTCCTTCGGTCCCTTGGAAGTACTTATTTTGCCCTTGTATTTCCCCAGTCTGTGATTGAACATAGCAGGAACTCTGGCCTTGTCTGTCTGTCTGACCATAATGATAACTCTGCCCTTGTCTGTCCATCTGACTGTAGTGGGAACTCTGGCCTTGTCTGTCTGTCTGACCATAGTGGGAACTCTGGCCTTTGTCTGTCTGTCTGACCATAGTGGGAACTCTGGCCTTGTCTGTCTGTCTGACCATAGTGGGGACTCTGGCTTTGTCTGTCTGTCTGACCATAGTGGGAACTCTGGCCTTGTCTGTCTGTCTGACCATAGTGGGGACTCTGGCTTTGTCTGTCTGTCTGACCATAGTGGGAACTCGGGCCTTGTCTATTTGTCTGACCATAGTGGGGACTCTGGCTTTGTCTGTCTGTCTGACCATAGTGGGAACTCTGGCCTTGTCTGTCTGTCTGACCATAGTGGGAACTCTGGTCTTGTCTGTCTGTCTGACCATAGTGGGGACTCTGGCTTTGTCTGTCTGTCTGACCATAGTGGGGACTCTGGCCTTGTCTGTCTGTCTGACCATAGTGGGAACTCTGGCCTTGTCTGTCCATCTGACTATAGTGGGAACTCTGGCCTTGTCTGTCTGTCTGACCATAGTGAGAACTTTGGCCTTGTCTGTCTGTCTGACCATAGTGGGAACTCTGGCCTTGTCTGTGTGTCTGACCATAGTGGAAACTCTGGCCTTGTCTGTCTGGCTGACTGTAGTGGGAACTCTGGCCTTGTCTGTCTGTCTGACCATACTGATAACACTGGCCTTGTCTGTTCGTCTGACCATAGTGGGAACTCTGGCCTTGTCTGTCCATCTGATTGTAGTGGGAACTCTGGCCTTGTCTGTCCATCTGACTGTAGTGGGAACTCTGGTCTTGTCTGTCTGTCTGACCATAATGATAACTCTGGTCTTGTCTGTCCATCTGACCACAGCCTAATTCCTGACCCAGCCTCCCAGACTGTCCACAATAAGAGCCTGATTTCTGTTGATTTGTTTGGTTAAAGTGAGAGTCTTGTCCAAATGTTTCAGGCTGTTGTGCAAGTCTTTCAGACTGACCATAATGAGAATCCTGAACTGGTTTTTCACACCCATTTAAGGCAAAGATATGTCCCTGCCATTTAGTCTGGCCCCTGGTAGATTTGTGACTCACTTTTTTACCAGAACCAGAGCTGGAGTCTTGACTTTGTCTCTCTGACTGATCAAAGCTGAAATCCTTGTCTTGTCTCTCAGGCTGACTGTGGTGGGAATCTCTGTCTTGTCTCTCAGCCTGACCGTGGTGGGAATCTCTGTCTTGTCTTTCAGCCTGACCGTGGTGGGAATCTCTGTCTTGTCTTTCAGACTGACTGTGGTGGGAATCTCTGTCTTGTCTCTCAGACTGACTGTGGTGGGAATCTCTGTCTTGTCTTTCAGACTGACTGTGGTGAGAATCTCTGTCTTGTCTCTCAGCCTGACCGTGGTGAGAATCTCTGTCTTGTCTCTCAGGCTGACCATTGTGGGAATCTCTGTCTTGTCTCTCAGGCTGACCGTGGTGAGAATCTCTGTCTTGTCTCTCAGCCTGACCGTGGTGGGAATCTCTGTCTTGTCTCTCAGGCTGACTGTGGTGGGAGTTCTGCCTTTCTTCCTCGTGCCTCTGTCTGTGTTGTGTACCTGTGTTTCCTGGGAACTTACGGTCTTGTGCTCCTTCCTGCCCCCTTTCTTGCTGCGAGGTCCTGCCTCCATATGACTTATTGTCTAGCTTACGATAGCAGGCTTGGACCAACTGGAACACCAACAAGAGGTACTCATGAAAATCAACATGTCCATCTCGGTCTTGATCTAAGAGGTTCAAGATGGTTTCCACAGTCTCTGGGTCATTTGGTCTCTGTTAGGGGATAAAACAAAGAGCAAAATCAGATGCTTTCCTGTGCATACTAAGATGTGTATTAGTGTTCATGCCTCAATCCATTAGGTACTGCATGGACCTTCCTAGGTTGAAAAACCATTAATCTGAGGTGGTGTGGACTTGGCGCTAGTCTTTGATCAGTTGGTTCTCAGAACCTTGCTGGATCAATGGGAGCAGGGAGTAGATACACTTATTTAAAATCAGCTCCATTAGTAATTAATTTGATTCATTTCAAAGTTATCCCATTCCATCACAGGCTGTACCCTAGTTGTTTACCTCCTTTTTTTTTCTCACTGCACTGTGAGATCCTAGAAGGAGGGGAAGCTGATTTTATTCATGTTTGTATCCCTTGTGCCTAGGGGCGTAGAGCAGGTGCTCAGTGACTCTTTATTGGTTGAATGAATGAATACATGAAAAGATGTGTGGATAGCACTAAAATATAGAAATCAAGGTATGAATCTTAGGTCTTCATCTGAGAAATTATTCCCTGTTACCTTGAAGTTATACTCCCTCCTGTTCAAACTCAGATACAAGGAGGTGTGTGTGTGTGTGTGTGTGTGTGTGTGTGCGTGTTTGTGTGTATGCTGGGAGAGAACTACTAAGGAACTGCCTGAAATTCCTTTTGTTATAGGGTGGAGCAAGACCAAATAAAACAATGCATCCAACTCTGGTGCAGGTGTCAGAGTCATTCACACTTGATCCCATGGGGCTATGTGTCTGTGTATCTCACCTGGAGGATGTCTCCAAACTCAGCCAAGAGCAGTTGTTTCAACTCCTCCTTGCATAGTAAGGCACAGTCCCCATTCTCTTTGGCATATTTGTGAAACACCTCGATCACACTGAGTATGCTACTCAGGAGTTGAGCCATTTTGACAAATACAGGTGAACCTAAAAGAAGAAACAAGATTTCTCCTGCCCTTAGGATAATGACCATGAGACAGCATTTCCACAGGGAAAGTGAACCCTCTGGATCTGGGAAAAAGTTTAAGAAGTGAGAGAGCCCCTTCTTAGCTGTACCCCTCCTTTGCCCTGACTCACAGTCAGGGACCAAATATCATTGCTGTAATGGGAGATGGTGCAAACTTGGTTCCCCTGCTATAAAAAGAGACAATTTCTTAAAAAACAAAAGTGCATTGCAGGTGTTTTACATATCCCATCCTCTACTACAGGTAGGATTCGCTTGATTGAAACTCTCATATCAGAACAAAAGGAAGGGAGGCCAGGAAGCCCAATAGAGGCAGGGCCAGAAGCTAGCATAGTAGGGCATAATTTTCGACTAACAACTAGCAAACTGGAGGGGGCACTAAACAGATCCCACTGAACAGGTTTCAGTCTTGTAACAAGCCTTTCTTAAGCAAGGAAGAAGGCTGAAAGTCTCTCTTCATGGTCTAAGGAAGCTTTCTGGGAGGCTAAATTCCAGCAAATGCTTCTGGCCTGGATGATTTTGGGACATGCTTATAAAATGAAATCAATGAACATAAAAGCTGTTACAGATAAAAATAGCAAGTGGGTACATAGCCAAATTAAGGGCACAGATTATAGGAGGTATATATAATCAGTTAGGTCCACATTGGCCATGCTGGGAGACTTGGGTCTTTTGGGATCTAAATCTCAATTACATTTTTTTTCTTGCGGTATGAAAATTCCAATTAGTGGGTTTATAGGCCTCCAAACTGAAGCCCTATCTGCAGAGCACATTGAACTGCCCAAAGCATACAAACAGTGATGTCTATAAGAATAAGTGACAAATAATGGATCACATGGGACAAGCTGAGTCCCTTGTTGTAATTCAATGCAATGAGACTTGAGCATTGCTGGGTCCATGGTCCTGGGCCTTGGCCCTAAATTATTAGGTCTTTCCTAACTTGCACAAAAGGTAAATGCTCCACTATGGGAGACTAAGCTATTCATCAATAGTTACAGCCCTCAGTTTTGGGATGCCTAGGACACATTGAAGCGAAGGCACTTGCATTTCACAGGCACAGAAGTAGTCCATCCCAGCTATTGTCATATTCTCAGATAGAGGCAGAGAAAGGAAGCAGAAGGTAACCAAGGCTATTACCCACAAAAATTAGTCTCAGTTCTCCCCAGCCTGGTGCATTATAGGGCGCTTGAGAGCCTTGTAGATACTACCAATGCTCCCCCGTGCATATCTTACCTGCTTGAGGAGGAAGGAGCAGAAGATTCAGGAGTCAGAGAGGATATTGGAAACCTAAAAACTCATCCTATTTATAGGAGTTTTAATTATCCTACCAGGCCATCCCAGGAGACACCCATTCTGTGGCAAAGCCTGAATCACTGTGGTCCCAGCCCAGCTCAGCCCAGCTTGACCTCTCCCTCTGCAAACCGTTTGGTTTATTTACTTCCCCCACTTGCTCATGAACCTGTTTGTCACTACAGTAGGTGACACTGTTTAAGTCCCAGCCCCATTTAATTAGGAGGATGTGTTTGTGTGTGTATGTATTTGTGCTGTGAGGGTCCCGAAAGACAGAGGTGTTGGCTGAGTTCATCCTTAATATATGTCACTTGCCAATACTAATAGAGGGCAACAGTCAACTCATACTGAAGAAGGATATCTACATGGTCATTTACAAACATATGTCAAAGTTGGAACTAGAGATTCTATTTATTTGGCCAGAATATAGTCCCTGGAAGAGGTTTCTTTTAGACTAACCTTTTTCTTGTGCTGGTAGATATTTGGATATTAACCTATTAACTTATTTTGAATTACGATTATTTTTCATTTAACAACTCCACAGGCTAGTTGGGAGAAGTACACACATAGTCAGTTTTGGGGATGAGGGGTGCTGATGGTGGAAATTCTACCACTTAAGCCTTCTAAGACTTACTACTGAAAAGTTTGAGTTGAGGGACAACATGGAGGTTTATGATATCTGTGAGACAGAAATGCTGCTAGAGACCCCAGCTTCTGTTCATTTCCCATCTCCATGCCCTTAGATGCCAGCACAGTATCTTGAGCATGGGAGATTCTTAGTAAATATTTTTGGGGTAAATGAATTATTGGATTATGGAAGCACTGAAGAATCTTATGTAAGGTGCAAAAAACTGTAGACTCACCTGTATTTCAACATTAGTCTCACATCTAGATCCCTGTTTGGACCTTTTCCTATGTATCCATCAGCCAATCTGTTAATTTTAATAACACTTGCTATTATTTACTGTGTGTTCAGGATTCTACAAGGGAATCACAACAGTGCAGAAAGATTTTAGTTCAGTTGGAATAAAGAAGCTTCGCATAGAAAAATACTTTCAACTCCAGGGATAGGACATGCTAAGTGCTGAGTATTAGAAACCTAGGTGCATGTGCAGTCCTTGTGGCTGGGCCTGGACATCCCTTAGGAGGTGAGCTTCATGTTGTTCCTGAAAGGATTCAGGTGGGCAGAGAAGAAAGGAAAGGACTTCTGAGTGGGGAGAAGGGAAGAATCAAATGTACTAAGGTGAGAGTTTATATGTTGTGTTTGGATTCAAGTGAGCTGTAAGTCTGGGTTGAGCAGAGGGATTTAGAAGAGTAGACTTAGAAAATTTTGGATCTGAAAGAGAAATCTAGCCTTAGCTTCTGAATTTTTCAGATAAGGAAACTGAGGTTCAGCTAGGTTGAGTGTATTTGCCAAGGGTTTCACGGGCTATGACTAAAGTGAGGCCTGGTTTACTTGTTTCCTCACTCTAGCCCGATATGCTTTCTGAGACATTCTGTGAGGCAGATTTGGGGCCTACTTTATGGTTTGTTTTAATGAGAAAGGAGAAGCAGGGTTTTGGTCAGGAAAAGTGACATAATCAAAGCATTGTTTAGAGGAAGAATCTAATGGCTCTGTTGTAGGTGGTCAGATGTCTCAGTTTGTCTGGGACTAAGGAGTTTCCCAGGACATGAGACTTTCAGTGGGATAGTTCTGGGCAATCTGGACCAAGTTGGTCACCCTAAACTGTGGTGTACAAAATGAATTGGAAAGAGGAGTACTGGGCAGTGAGGCCAGTTAGGAGTCTATGATATGGCACGGGTGAGAAGTGACAAGGACTTCGACCTGGATGCAGTAGTTCAAAACTATAGGAAGGTAGATGGATAATAGCAGGAATAAAGGGATGAGGTCTGGGGACAGATTAGAAGAGGGGCAGGGAAAGTGGGAACACTAGGTGAGATTCCAAGTCTTTAAGTCTAGATAACTAGTAGAACTATGGTACACTGAAGAAATGTAACTTCTGAAGGGGGACTGATGGGTCTAAGATCCAGTGCTTCTATTGGCATTTCCCAGGTCTGCCTTTTGTAGTCTTGTTATACTCCCTCCAGCTTGCACCCTTAGCTGTCTGGGGTCTCCCAGCACAGGTCAGGACTTTCTTAAGTCTGTTCATAAATTCTGAGAGCTGGGTCACATTAAGGTTCTCCTTATACTTTTGCATCTCTACTTAGTGCTCTTCAGTTATGTCTCTTCTCACCTGTTAGAATAAAAGAACTAGGGAGGATTTGGTTGTCCCCAGAGGCAAATAAGAGGAGTGGGGGTGGGATGGGCAGGGGTTGAAGACAATAGCCATCATGACACAGAACGACAATATTGTGTCCCCTTTCTCTTGGCATGTTCCGTGGCTCTCTAGCAACTGTTTCTTTTGGTTAGACGGGAAGTTCTCTTTGTTTGATGCTGCAGTGAGAGAAAGACTATGTTCTTAAGAGTTGGATCTGCTATGTGTGCATTCATTTAACACTTAATACATTCTGATAGAATAGGCAGAGAACTATGTTGATCAGCCAATCAGTTAATCAATTAGTATTTGTGACCATACAGAGGGCGCCCTTTGTGGGCACTGAGATAAAATGTAGTCTTTGTCCTTAAAGAACTTTCAATGTCACTGGGATTGAAAATTCAGTCTCACTGGGATACACAAGATCTTTTTCTGTGGTTCAAATTGCTTCACAGGTATTACTGCCATTGATAGGGTAGAGAGGGGTTGACTAGAGGGAAGAAGGGGGAGGCCACAGGGCTAGAAATAAAACACCTTTGAAGGAATCATCAAATGTGACCTTTGTTTCTTTATCTGTAAAAGGAGAGAATTGGAGCTTTCTTTTGGCATTGGCATTCTGAGATTCTGTCATGCCAATCTTAAGGTTAGCAATGGCTTTAGAGGTCATATTTAAACATTGCTCTATTCAGATATTTGATAAAGCCCTCAGAAATTTGTGCTTTTCAGTCTTTCTCTGTGGAAAATGGAGAAGTCAATTATGGGTGTCCTGTTTCTTCATTAACATTTATAAATTTCATGAGGACCTACACTGTTTTTAAAAATTATTTTTCAATGTGTTTTGCAGCTTTAAATGCAGTCGTGTTGTGTGACCTTTGGTTTCAAAGGCAAGATGTTTTAAGCTACAATTTATTGAAGTCTTATTGTGTGCTAGGCTCTGTGTTAAGCATTATATATATATATTATCTCCTTAAAAATAATTTCAATTTTTATTTCATATTCCATGGGTATATGTGAAGGTTTATTACATGGGTACACTGCTTGGTGTTGAGCTTTGGGATATGAATAATCCCATTGCCCAAATAGTGAGCATAGCACCCAGTAGTTTTTCAACTCTTTCTCCCCTCTTCCCCCTTCTAGTAGTCCCCAGTGTTTATTGTTGTCATCATTATGTCCCGGAGTACCCGATATTTAGCTCCCACTTATAAGTGAGAATATGTGGTATTTGGTTTTCTGCTCCTGCACTAATTTGCCTAGGATAATGGCCTCCAGCTGCATCTTATGCACCTGACAAAGGTCTAATATTCCAAATCTATAAGAAACTTATTATCTTGTTTAATGCCCACAGAAACTCCATGAGGCAGAGAATATCATCTTCATTTTTCAAACAAGGACACTGGGCCTCAGAGAAGGATAAGTAACTCGCTCAAGGTCACACAACCTGCAACTGGCTGAGCTGAGGTTTGAACTCATGTCTTCCTAATTCCAAAGCCCTTGTTTGCAGCCCCTATGTTATGTTGCCTCTTTTGGAACAGGACTGGTGATGACTCCCTCCCCAATGACAGAAATAACTTTCCACATAGACTGAAGTGAGTAATACCAGGGTAACTTCCTTATGACATACTGTGAAGGAATCTGACCTTGAAATGAGAATCTCCTGACCTTTAACCAGCCAAATATTTATTATTTTCTTATGTTTCTCCAGAACTTAGATGGTTTCAACACTAAAGGACCTTTTAATCTATTTGGGGAGATAAGCCAGATGCTTCTATTTACAGAAACGAAACCCACAGAGAAAAAGAATACCCTTCTCTCTTTACAATTGACTGCTCTGGGCACTGGTTTGACATGAGACTGAAGAAGTTCCATTTGTTGCCCATTCCCTGCAGTTCTTGATCTTATTGTAAGCCTTTGCTGTCCATTTCCCTTGGGATGCAGATGTGCCTAGTGGGTGTGACAGGTACTGTTTTGAGCTAATGGACTTTTCAGGGAGTCTTCTTGTCATATTTTGGCCAAATCATTAAGAATAATTATCATGGAACTCTCAGACTTCCTTTTTCCTTCTTTTGAGATGTTGGGTGTCTATTGAGATTAATCCTACGGGATCCAGAGGATGGCTATTGTATTACAAGGGAAGACCCCTGTGTAATGCTGGGGCAGGCACTTTTTTCCTGCTTGTCCCTTTGGCATTAAGCAGGTGGATAAACTGCAGATGTGGCAAATGAACACCTTCCCCTGGAGAGGAGCGCAGCTAATTAGTAGACATAAAACCCTTTGAGATCTCTAGATATTGAAAGGTCATTTATTATCATCTGCACAAATAAGTTCCCATTTAAAAATCTTTTCTTGTAGGTGAATTACCGTCCTGTTAATTATAGGCCATTTCCCTTTTAATAACATCTGTGGGAGTCAATGGTTTATGAAGGTAACTCTGGTATCAGCAATATTTTTACTCTGTCAGAAAATGTGTTCTGAGCCCAAGGAAGGAAGCCTAGGTTTCCTGGGGATTGAGTGCACAGGTTTCAGTCTGGAGCTGTGCTCCTCCTCCCCAGCTTGCAGCCCAGCCTTTTCTTCTACTGTAGGCTTTTGTTTTTGGATATAAGAGCCAACATTGCTCCTCTCCCCAAGATCACAGGCCATATCTTCCCCACATTGAAATGAACTAGGAAGTGTCAGAAATCACTGCTAACACAGCCCACGGAATTTTAGGTAATTCCTAGCACATGGCTAATAAGGCTACAGACCAAAACTGAGATCTTCAAAGTGACTGACGATGGCAGAATTTGGATCATTCAGGTCAGGTTTCTGAGTTTCTTCTTTTTCTTTTTGTTAAACAGCTTTACTGAGATATAATTCACATACCATACAATTCACTCATTTGAAGTGTATGATTCAATGTTATCTAGTTTTGTTCAGCTGTTACTAAGATCCTCCTGAAAGAAATTCTGTGCCCATTAGCAGTCATCTGCCATTCTGCCCTCTTCCAGCCCCTGGCAGCCACTAATCTGCTTTCTGTCTCTATAGATTTACCTATTCTGGATATTTCATGCAAATGGAATCATATAATACGTGGTCTTTTTTTAGACTAGCTTATTTCACATGACAATATTTTTAAGGTTCATGTATGTTGAAGCAGGTTTTAGCACTTCTTTTCCTGTAAGTCTGAATAATAGTCCATTATATGAATAGACAGTGTATCATATTTTGCTTATCCATTCCTCCGCTGGTGGCCATTTGGGCTGTTTCCTCCTTTTGGCTATTTGAATAATGCTGCTGTGAACACTCGTGGACAAATTTTTTGTACAGATGTACGTTTTTAGTCCTCTGCAACTAGGCCATGCACCTAGGGGTGGAGTTGCTGAGTCACATGGTAACTCTATGTTTAATTTTTTGAGGAACTGCCAAACTGTTTTGAGTTTTTTTTTAAAAGAAATTTCTGGAGTAGAGTGGTTGGTTTAAAAACCTTGACTTGAGGATGCCAACAGGCTAAACCTGCCCGGCCGAGATATAGCTGGGCAGAGGCAAGGGCTGTGGAGTTGAACTGTGGCTCTGGATCTCCCAAGGGTCTTGCACAACCTTCCTACCCAGCAGCTACCAGAAAACCCACAGTAGTAGGCACCTGATAAAGGTTTGGTGACTGAAGGAATGCATATGTCTTGAGGTAAAGTGCGAGTGGAGGAAATGGGGTAGGGAAGATAGGTAAATAGCTTTGTAATCTGTGACGTTCCCATTGTGTTTTGGGGATTTTAGCAATTCCCTTGGGGTGCCATCAGTGTTTTCAGTTCTCTCACTGCCACCCCTCCCCTCGTCAATTCCATCAGGAAGGGAAGAGGTGAATTTAGGGAAGATGGTATATGGAAACCAATGTTCAGACATTTGCCTATTCCCCTTTCGAGAATAGTCAGGTCTCCTCCTGATTTTCCTTGTAGCCCTTCCTGGCCTTTCCTCACCCTGGTGAACCAGAGATCACTTGAATTGAGACTTGGAAGCCCTGGCTTCTCTTCAGGGCCCTGAATTCACTCTCATTGTGAACTTGGGAAAGACACTTCCACATTGTGACTTTATTTCCCCCCTTATCTATAAAATGAGGAAGAGGTTTGAAGTGACAGCTGGATGAACTGGATGACTTCCGCCTCTGCAAGTCTGTGCCTCCAGAGGTCTCCTGTGCTCTGAGACTCTGTATAAACTTGCTTCATGTCTCTCTCTCCTCCTCATCTTTATTCCTGTCATCCTTCAGGAGAGGTCCTGGTTACTATTTGCTTGGACTTTTGTGTAACTATCAACAGATCTTCCTGCCTCCAATCTTCCTGTCTAATTTATTTTCCACACTATTCTCAGAGGAATTCTCTCTTCTCAAGAAGGGTTATCATGTCCTTTAAGAATAAAGGGTTATAATTTTCCATAAGAATCAAGTCCCAAAACTTTAATATGCTATTCAAGGCCTTCCATAGCAAGCAGATTTTTTCAAGGATGTATTCTTACTTCTTTCCAACCACACTGGACTTCTTGATGATCTCTAAGTCAACCCTCCACTTCCTCTTGTTTCTGTTTTTATTCACTTGGCTTCTTCCTGGATCCTATTCTCCCTATCTTCTATCTAAATTCTAGCCATGTAAACACATTTAAATATTCACCTTTTCTATGAAGACATTTCTGAGTCTTCCTAGTCAGACTCTCCTCTCTCTTTCTGCATCCTCTGCAGTCATCTCATGGTGTTTATAATGTTCTATTTTGTATTCTTATAGATGGCTGGGTCTCTGCCTGTCTATCTCACTGGACTTGAGCTCTATTGTGAACAGTGGAGGGTGTCCAAGTTCTTGGCATCTTGAACAAAGAATTGGACAAAATGCACAAACAAAGCAAGGAAAGAAAGAAGGGATTTATTGAAAATGAAAGAACACTCCAGAGTGTGGGAGCAGGCCTGAGCATAGGGGCTTAGGGGCCCTGTTATAGATTTTTTGGGAGTTTAATAACCTGTACTTGGGGTACACCCTATGTAAATGAAGAGGATGAAGTAAAGTTACAAAGTCGTTTACTCGGTGTATGCCCTATGGAAAGAATATTTCCTCTCATAGCTGAAGTGCAAATCAACCTTATGTTCCCTACCTCCAGACCATATTTTTCTTCCTCACTATGAAGGAAAGATTTCTCCTCCTTTCTCTCGCTGTCTCCTATAAGCTCTCTTTGTCATCCTCAAGGTGGGTGTTCTTTAAATGTGAGATTGACTGGCTCTCTCTAGCTCCAATGCCTGTGGTAGACTGAGATTCTAAAACATAACTAGGCTCTTATTTCATGTGGCTCTTTAGCACTCTCTGTTGTTGCCAATGTATAATTCTTGCCTCTGAATTAGGTGACGAATTCTCTGAGGGAAGAGGCCCTGATTTCTCCTTCTGATTCTCCCATGAGCCCTGCCATAGTGCTGGGACCCCAGTGGGTGACTGAACTGGATGGCGTTTTACCTCTGCAAGTCTGTGCCCCCTGAGCAGTGTTCATTTGGGATTTAGAACTTATTTGTAACTTGTTGGCTCTTGGAAATAAAAAGAGTAATTTGTGAAAATTCTAGAGCCTTACAGCATATGGGGCAGGAAGATGCTGTTGGTAGATAAACCAGTGGTGGGCTGTGATAATTTCAGGAGGTTTGGGAGATGGTTGCTGGTATCTTGAAGAGTTTACATGCAGAAATAACAGAGGATCTGCTTTAGTTTCTCCAGAAATATGTGCATGCTAAAGTTTCCAGGCCAAACTGAGAGGTGGGAACTGAGGCACAGCCTAAGAGCCCCAGCTCTCACCAGCAGGGAAGCTGAATGTGGTCATGCGTATGGGGAGAAGCAAGCAAGTTGAAAGCAGTGATTGGTCAGAAGCAGATTCATCAGGGCTTCTAAAGGTCATCTTGCCCTACTTCTGACTCAGGTAGGCCAGTGCCCAGTCTGTTCTTTGTAGGTGTCAATTCAAAGGCTCCCCAGAGGAGCAGATGGCCTACTGTCCCCAAGAAGCTCATGCCTGTGTCTTATTCCCTTAGCTGTCAGGCATAGTAGGATGCCAGATCCAGGGTCCTGAGAGAGCAGGGAGAGAAAATCAGGTAATGCCAGGAGCTTTCATGAAGGATTGAGTAAGGAAAGGAATCCTTCTGAGGCCTTTGCCAGCAAAGCACAGCAAGAGTATTAGAGGCTACTAGGGGATGGTGTAGGGGCTTTGGTGGAGATTATCTGGGACTGGGGAGGGGTGCTGTCACCAGTCCTCTGTGATTTATTGCCTGGTCCCGTAAGTGGGGGCAGTTGATGCTTGCATAATACATCTACTTGTCATGTCCACCTAGCAAAATCTTGGCATATTCAAGAAACAAGAAGATATGATTGAGGAGTTGGAAGCCAAGTAAGAGTTTTCTCCACTGGTTGCCTGGTTCATTCATTCACTTATTCATTTATCTTCTTGACGAATGCTTAGTGAGGAAGATAGAACTGTTAACAGTCAAACGGATTCTGGGAAGAGATTATGGCAGAGCTGCGGCCAGGTTGGAGTAAGAACAAAATTTCATTATCATCAATTCTTCTCACACAGTGGGACTAGCCCAGACAAGTGCTCTCTCTTCTGCTGCTCTTGCCCCTGACGCTTACACCACAGTGGCTTCACACCCTTCTGCATGCCTGAGCCACGACTTGGCTAAATTACCACACCACTTTGCTATGGGAATTCTGCCTAATCATCCTCCTTTAATCTTCAATCTCTTTATTGTGGTCACAAATGCTCCACATGGCCCCAGTCACCCTGCAGGAAAGAAATCATTAGCTTTGTGCAGCATCAGAATTAGCAACATCTTCCTGCCCCAGGAGAAGAGGGGATGGGAGGATGGCACAGTTCAGGGCTTAGGGGAGGATAGGGGAGGAAAAGTTGCAGCAAAGGGAGAGGCCCAGGCAGGATTTTATTGCAAAATGTTACCTGGGCTGCACCTGCTATATGCAAGAGAAGAGGCTGGGAGTCCCCTCTGCAGGGTATTCATGTCCCATCTCTGTGCCATGAGGAGATGGGCTGGTGAAGGTGAGTGCAGGGAGGTTCCCTGTCATCTCAAACCTCTCAGGCTCCATAGTAATGTTTCAAGTATCCAGAGCTTTCCTGCCTTTGAAAAGCAAAAAATTGTCTCAGGAGAGACTGTGATTTTTGCAAGGTCATGCAGGGTCACACAAGAAGTTAATAGCAAAACTATAGTCAGAATTCAAACTTTCTAACACAAGCATATGACCTGTATACTTGTTCCAGGACTCTATGTTCTATGTTTTCCTCTTGTCACATTTACGGATGCAGTCCAAGGCAGAGAGAACATGACTGTGAGGTCAGGCAGATCTGCGTGGGAATCCCAGTTCTGCTCAGGATTGTTGAAGAAATTAAATGAGCTAAAGTATGTGAGTACTTAGCCTGGTACCTGGTACAGGGGGTTATGCAGTCAGTGTGTTGCTCTTCTTCCCTTCCAAGGTGGCCTGGCTGTTATCTCCTTTCTGGAAACTCACTGAGCATCTGAGATCCTGACCTCCTTGGGTACAGTCCTAAGTTTATTTAGGCCTACACTTATAGGATGTGTCAGGAGCTCAAGTACTTTATGAACAGAGATTAATTGCTCTTATGATTTAATACACTGGCCATCCACAGTGGTGAGATGCTCCCTGAACTATGCTATTTGAGAAACAATGAAGGAACTTTGTGAGGCTAATAAGATTTGTGCTGTTAATTTAAGTCTTGAGGATGTGGACTACAGAGAGTATAACATTTTATAGAATTTGTTTAAAGCTACACTCTCACCTTTGCCATAACCTGGCCTTTCATAATACATTCCCATGGCCACCTAGCATCATGGGTAAGGCTCTCATCAAATGCTTCTTGGAGAGCCATGCATCTTGCAGAAGAGGAGGTGGGAAATTTCCACAACGAAAGGACTATGAATGGGGTGAGAGAAAGACAGGGAAGCAGGTGAATATCATTTCCATTGTTTGTTCAGTGGTGGTTTTGAGTGAACATCTCTCTTTAATCCAGAATAGGCAGGAAAATGATATGAATTTTAATCGTTGGCAAATGCAAATTAATACATTTAGTGAGAAATATAGTGTGAAGCACATGAAACTGCACTGTCAGGAAGAGAAGTTGAATCTGGGGTCAGAAGAACTGGTTTCTGTTCCTGGTTCTGCAAACTGTCATCAAACTTGAAGGACTCATTCTGAGGCAGAGAATGAATAAATCATTAGCTTCATGAAGCATCAGAATCAGCAGCACCTTCCTGTCCCAGGAGAAGAGGGAAAGGGAGGATGGCACATTTCAGGGCTTAGGGGAGGATAGGGGAGAAAAAGTGAGAAGGGAGGCTGACAGAAGTGTTGCAGACACTGCAACACTTGCATACTAAACACTGTATGCTAAAGTAGATGTTAATCTGCGCTGCCATCTGTATATGCTGATTCAGCTGTAATTCAGTCACTCACTTGTTACACTCTTACATTTTCACCAGTAAGCAGTCCTTGTGCCTCCTTGTATGGGTGGCCCAGTCTCTGATACCAGATCAGCAGCTTCAGCTTCATGCAGAGTCCCTCCGTTGAAAATCTAGCTTTTGCTTGATTTTATTATAGGATCTTGGTCTCCTGTTAGTGTCTCTCTACCTCAGTCTTCCCAGAATGCAGGAATTCCTGCCCATAATATCGGGCCAGTACTTTTGTTCTAGGCTTATCTCCATAGACCTGATATCCACCTTTTCTCTTCCTATTACCCAGTAAATGTCCATCTTTAGATTGTGAACATACAAGACACTGGCTTTTACAGGGCCTCTTATCTCTGTCACAGCATGGAGTTTTCATGACAACAAAGAGCTGAGAACTCTGCTGGCACATAGTAGGTGCTCAAGACAGGTTAGCTGCTTTCAGTATTATTTTCTGTAGGTAGATGTCTTAGCATGATTATTATTATTACTGAAACCCACCCAAATTACCCATATGGAACAGTGGGCTCTGACCCAGGAAAGGGGGGCCCAGGAATTGCTGTACTGCCAGTTGAGCACATGCCTTAGTGTGTACATCTGTCTGCCAGCCTCTTGGCTGTGTCTGCCTGCACTGTGTTGCCACCTCCTGTGCAGCACTCATCCCTTGTGCTGCTCTCCTGGCTTGCCTCTCCTCCATTCAGAGTTGTGGCCTTCCTAAGGGTTCCATTGGTGATTTATTCATCTTTGTTTTCCCAGCTCACAGCTCAGCTCCTAACGTATAGCATGCTGTGGGAAATGCCTTAGGGTGAATAACTTAAAAAGGAGAATCAAATGATGGATGCCACTGAAATGTATACTGCAAAGGAAACAAAAATACTCTCAGCTACCCTGGCTCTAGAGCCAGACTGCCTGGGTTTGAATGCTGGCTCTGGTGCTTGTGAGCCAGATGAGCCTATACAGTGACTGGCACATAGTAAGCCCTCAGTGAATGTAAACTATGATTATTTTTTATCATCATCATTATAAAAAGTCTTTAGTGGACTGGCTTCTAAATTACGGAGTGCAGTTTTGGCCTCCAAAACCCTTAAGTAAGAAGTAATTTTGAAATGTTAGAAAAAGGTAACTAGAAGGTGATGACAATCTCTTACTTCAAGGCCTCTGTACTTGCTGTTTCCACCATTAGAAATACTGTTTCCTCAGTCGCATGATTTAATTCTTCGTTTAATTCAAGTATTTACTCAAGTGTCACTTTATCAGAAAAAGTCCTGGTCATCCTGTAAATAGCAACCTTTTCCTACCAGTCGTCGTTTTCTAATTCTCCATTCTACTACTCTGCTTTGTTTTTTTCCTTGGCACTTATCACTGTCACCTGAGTTAGTACATATTTGTTCATTTATTATCTCTCTCCCTCACTAGAAAGTAAGCAACTTGTAGCCTCAGTGCCTAGGACAGTGCTGGCATGGTGGGTAAATGCTTGTTGATAGGATTGAGTGGTAAAAGTAAGTCTCTTCATTTAGAGAGTATGACAGTGGAGAAGGCGTTAAGTGGAAGACTATAAGATCAAGGAAGGCCTGTATTATATGAATATAGTTACAATCACAATTACCTAAAATACTAGAATAAGGAAGTCCCCATCTTTTTAAGGCTTGAGAAAGCTAAGATTAAGACAAAGGAAAGGAAGTTTTATTTCATACAACAGGGCATAGTTTAGGGGAATTCCTCGATCCAAGAAGTGGTGCCTTGTGAAAAATAAGAATCTGTTCATAGATTTCTGGAACATCTGGGTACCTTTCTAGTCATTTAGCCCTGGGGGTTTCCTTAGCTTTCTTGCATTCTGCTCCTGGGGCCTCAGTTAGAGGCAGGCTCTGGTATGAAGACACATGGGGCTGGTATAAAATTGGCCATTTTGGATGTTTCTATGAACCAATATAATGAGAGAGAGAAGTGAGAGGGCAAAGAATAGAGGTTGTTAAGAGCAAAGAGGAGGGATAGAGGGTTGGAAGAGACCGAGTGGAGAATAAGGGATTAGTATTTCCCCTGGGTCTTCACAAGTAGGAGACACAGGGAAGAAACCCTGGAGGAAGTGTTTACATTTGAAAAGTTTGGAGGACTACCATAGACCTTGGGTTAGAAAGCGTCATTCATTCTATGGTTTGTTCATTTAACAAATGTTTATTGATAACTGACTATGTATCAGACACTCTTCTAGAGACGGAGGTTGCAGCAGTGAAATCCTGCCCTTATACAGCTTTTACATTCCAGGCTGGGGGGACATACAATAAACAAAGAAGTAACATGGGTGTGTGTCAGTGCCAAGTGCCATGGTGAGAAAGAAACAGGGGAATGGACAGGAAGTGCTGGAATGGTGGGTGGAATGGAGGGCAGGGACAAGTTGTGATTTGTAACTGGGCAGGTGACTGGCGAAGGCCCCTCTGAGAAGGTGACATTTGATAATAGCCTGAAGGAGGTGAAGTTTCCTTGGTCCTGGGTAGCTGGGTTTAACTGTGTGTTCCTGAGTCTCATTTCCTTCCCTGGCCCAGGCTCTCTTGTTTCCTTTACCCAGTGAACATTAGGTGCTGGGGACACACCATGAACAAGACAAACAGGCTCCATGACTTTGTGGACCTTTCAGTCCAAAAAAGGAAATAGGTAAATGGTTATTACCTAACAGTGTGAGGGATGCTGCATTAGGACATTTCCAGCTCCGAGCAGGGCATTGTTCTTTCTAGAGGGGGATTTAGGGAAGGCTTCCCAGCTGAGATGGAAACTTCAGTTGGAATTTGTATTTTCTTCATTTCCAGTCCTTTGTCCTTGTCTTCTGTCCCTCCCTTCTTTGCCGAATGTCTCCTAAGATTTCAAATCCCCATCTCACATTTCTTGTTGTATTAGACATCATGACTGATTCTTCCTTGGCCTCTACTTCCCAGTTTAATGAAGATAATAGCTATTTCCACCCACATACTCATAAGAATGCAGAAGTGTTACAGGGGATTAATGGCATTTTAGGATTAAGGACATGATGGTAGTTTAAAAGCTTTTAACTCCTCCTAAATTAGGAGATCTACCTGACATTGCTAAGCCTCTCAGATTTCCCTGTGACAATAGTTCTATTTCTCCTTAGGCTCATACTAGCTACTATTGGAAAATTTGGGCACAATTGTCTTGGGTGTTAAGTCCTTGTCCTTTGGACCCCATCTCTTTCCCTTATAGGACTTTGTGACAACAGAGCTTAGGAATGTGGTACTTGATGAACTTACAAGGGATGTGACAGGTGTCAGGGAAGCTTGATGATTGCCAGCCATAGCCACGGTGGGAACTGATGCGACTTCTCGATAGTTCTCTTGTTCTTGTGTCACAGACCCCACTGATTTGGCGGGGCACCAGAGGCCTTAGGAGTGGGACACCTTTCTCTACCTGGGTCTTCATAATCTGTCCTGTCTCCTGTTTCTGACTCCATCTCCCCTCCAAAACTCCCCTGCTCTACTTAAAATGATCTCTTTGCCTAGCCTTGGGTGCATTTCCACATCTCCAGTTAGGTGGTAAGTCCTCTGAAGTAGGTTTCATTCTCCCCTCGATCTCTTTAAATCTACCTATCCTTCAATGTCCACCCCCAACAAAACACTCCTTGAGTTCTTTAATCTCTCTCCAACCTGCACTTGGGGAGCACATCTTATCTTTCATAGAATTTCTTGGGTTCAGATCAACATCTACCTCCATAGAGTCCTCAAGCTGGAACAGATTGACACTGCTTAGCTCTAATCCAGTATTTTTCAAACTGTGTTCCTTGGCGCCTGTCAGGGGCTGAGCTGAGGGGACAGGATTCTGCTGTTTATCCCCATTCGACTCACTGCTTTTATCTTTAAAACATCTGAAGCTTTTCCCCGAGGAAAGGATTTTGCAGTCAAAGAGTTTGAAAACTATAATATCAAATTTGATTTGTTTGTCACATGGAAATAGAGGCCCATGTACACAATGGCGCACCGCTAGGCAGTGCTGGGATCAGCACCCTGGGATCCTAAGACCTATTAACAGAAAGTATCAGTGGAGTTGTGACTTGCTCTGTTGTACTATCTAGAGTGAATTACAATCTCTTTGAAATCATAGAATGTCTTATATATCCTTGTTCCTTGGCACAATGCCTTGCTCATAGACACTTAACAAATATCAGCTGCTACTGCTGATGGTGATGACAAGGGTGACACACATCCTTGAGAGTACCCTGGGTGGCTTTCTTGGCTTTGGCCCCTCCACTGATATGCTTATGGCAGTGACTGGACCCTCAGTTCAAGCAAAGCACCTCATGGTGATCCTAACTGTGCTTTTAGTTATCTGCAAGGTCAACACGAACCAATTCTGCCTTTATTCCTCTTCCTTTCACCACTGGCGTTAAAGCTGCTTCACCAGGAACCTGGAATACTCCCTAATAAACAAAGTGTCCGAGCTTGTGTCTGGCTCCCTTGCCTGAACTTCTCTTTAACTCTCTCTACATGTGTTTTTTGTTTAGTTTAGTTTAGTTTTTTGAGACAGGGTTTGCTCTCTCCCCCAGGCTGGAGTGCAGTGGCGCCATCACAGCTCACTGAAGCCTCGACCTTCCAAGCTCAAGTGATCCTCCCACTTCAACCTCCCATGAGTAGCTGGGACTACAGGCATGCGCCACCACACCAATTAATTTTTGTATTTTTTCTAGAGATAGGATTTTGCCATGTTGCTCAGGCTGGTCTTAAACTCCTGGGCTCAGGTGACTCTCCCACCTTGGCCTCCCAAAGTAGTGGGATTATAGGCATGTGCTACCATGCCTGGCCTATACATGTTCTTTTATGATCCCCCTCCTTCATGAAGCCTTCTCTAATTCCTCAGGCTCCCATTTATCTTCCTGTCTCTATTAATCACACTTTTACAAAATATTTATTGAGCTCTTTAAACTATGCTATGTACTTTACATCCATCATCTCATTTGATGCTTACAACAAGCTTATGAGATAGATAATATTATAACTCTCATTTTATACATAAGGAAATTAAGGCTAAAAGAGATTAAATAATTTGTCCAAGGTCATAGAGGTAAAAAATAGTGGTGGCTAGATTTATATCCAGGCAGTCAGACCCCAGAACTTGTGGGCCTAACAGTTGCAACCATGCAGAGCTCCTATTTAGTATAGAGATAGCCACACTTTGTATCATTTACTCACAGATTCCTTCAACCAATATTTCCTAGACACTGACTGTATTTAAGAGACCTTAAACAGTGTTAAAAGTGTATGTTAAAATTGCCCCATCTTCCTAGCGTCCCTGTGTGGAAATCTAATCTTGTCAACTTGACTGCAAGCTCCTTGAGGGTAGATTCTTTATTCCTATCTCTCTTTTACCCTCTGCCCTTTAATCCTGTCCCAGTATGCTGGATGTAGATGCTTGCCCAATTGATGGTCTTGATTGGATTATAGTACCTATAGTCTGTGACATGTGCAACAGATTCTCAAATTGAGGGAGAAGTTAGACGTCTTCTGGCTCATTTCCCTGATTCTAAGTATCCCCAACTGCAGCTACAACTAAATCATTTAAGGCAACACAATAATCTAATTCAGGGGTTGGCAAACGATGGCCCATGGGACCAATCAAGCCTGCTGTTTTTGTAAGGTCCACAAGCTAAGAATGGTTTTACATTTTTCACTGATTGAAAAAAATCAAAAGAAGAATACTATTTTGTGACACTAAAAATTATATGAAATTCAAATCTTAGTGTCTATAAATAAAGTTGTATTGGAACACAGCTTTGCTTATTCATTACATAACATTGTCTATGGCTGCTTTCATGGGACAACAGCTACTCAATGCTTCTGGGTGGGCTGAAAATTGCAGTACTGCTATTGTAATTTGACACTGTTGGGAGTGCCACTTTATAGTTGTACCATAATGTTTTATTCTATTTTTTAATTACTAGTGCACACCCATCATGTCAAAACAAAAAAAGAAGGCAGAAATGGACTTCAAATGTCATACTTTTAAGGCAGGAATCTTTTGTTTGTTATGAATTAGATGGCAAAGCATTATGTTTAGCATGCAATGACACTATAGCTGTGTTAATAGACTATATGTTGACATGATCAGACTAAGCACTAATCACAATATTTCCAACTCACAGGAAGCAAGAGTTAGAAAAATTAGGAAATGTACAATAAAATATGTCATGATAGCAGAATTTCTTTATTAAAAAAATGAAAATGAGACTGCAACTAAAGTAAGTTTCTGAGTGGCTCATTTGTTAGCCAAACAAGTTAATCAATGGTGCGTTAATTAAATCATGTTCAATTGCAGCAGCTGAAGAAATGTGTCTAGAGAAAATAAACTTGTTTAAGACTACCAGCTTTTGGGTGAAGAGTGAGGGAGGACATTGGGCACAACATGGGCGCCTGTAGTCCCAGCTACATGGGAGGCTGAGGCAGGAGAATAGCGTGAACCCGGAAGGCGGAGCTTGCAGTGAGTGGAGATCGCGTCACCGCACTCCAGCCTGGGCGACAGAGTGAGACTCTGTCTCAAAAAAAAAAAAAAAAAAAAAAAAAAAGGCACATGATTTTGAGTGATTTTCCTTGGTTCTTGATGAATTGACAGGGTGTTTTGGACACTGCTTAGTTGTTTTTTTGAGGAGTTAATGCTGAGTTTGAGATGACTAAAGAGTTAGCTTCCATAAAACGTTCATGTGGAACAACTATGTGCAGAGATGTTTCCAAAGTACAGAAAATACTAATTTCCTGAAGTGAAATTTGCTAAGAAATGTTACAACTGATGCTAAAATACATGTGGAGAAGAAAAAGCCTTTTGGAAAATGTTCAAAGCTTGTGAACATGCAGTGTTTAAAGCCTGTGATTGTTCGTTGTGCTATTCTTCAGCAGGTACTTTGCAGAAAATAGTTGAATCTTTCATATGCCATTGAACGAGGGGTGTCAATGGAGAACTTCATTCACTCTTGTTACTTAACTATGGCCAGTTTTGTGATTTTCTTAATCAGGTCTAGAAGCTGAATATCCTTACTCGCTGTACAGCACAGCAGTTTGATAGCTTAGCAGTTGTAAAGTTTTACTGTGATTTTTTGAGCTCAAGGCTAAGATTGGATTTGTTTTTTTGTTTTGAATGAGAAGAATCATCCTCATTCACTATTTTTTTTCCTTAAACTTTCATTTTAAGTTTCGGGGTACATGTGTAGGATGTGCAGGTTTGTGACACAGGTAAACCTGTGCCATGGTGGTTTGCTGCACAGATCAACCCATCACCTAGGTATTAAGTCCAGCATCCCTTAGCTATTCTTCCTTATGCTCTCCCTTCCCCCACCCCCAGGGTGCCAGTGTGTGGTCCTCCCTGCCATGTGTCCATGTGTTTTCATTGTTCAGCTCCCACTTACAAGTGAGAACATGTGATGTTTGGTTTTCTGTTCCTGCATTAGTTTGCTGAGGATAACAGCTTCTAGCCCCATCCATGTCCCTGCAAAGGACATGATGTCTTTCTTTTTTCTGGCTGTATAGTACTCCATGGTATATATGCACCACATTTTCTTGATCCAATCTATCATTGATGGGCATTTGGGTTGATTACACGTCTTTGCTATTGTGAATAGTGCTCTGATGAACATATGTGTGCAATTATCTTCATAATAGAATGATTATATTCCTTTGGGTATATACCTAATAATGAGATTACTGGGTCAAATGGTATTTCTACCTCTAGATCTATAAGGAATTGCCACACTGTCTTCCACAATGCTCGAACTAATTTACAATCCCACCCACAATGTAAAAGTGTTCCTTTTTTTCCTGCAATCTCACCAGCATCTGTTGTTTGTGTACATTTTAATAATCACCATTCTGACTGCCATAAGATTGTATCTCATTGTGGTTTTGACTTACATTTCTCTAATGATAGTGATGTTGAGTTTTTTTTCATATGTTTCTTGGCTACATTCATTCACTATTTTTTAATGCTAAATGGCTTTGGAAGTTAGCTTATGTGGCAGACTTAGTAGTATTTCTTAATAAATTCAATCTAAAAGTGCAAGGCAAAACAGTGCTTAAATGTGAAACATACAGTGGTAAAGTCATTTCAAAGACAACTAACATTGGTTGAGTAACAAGCAACGCTAGAGTGTTTTATATATTTTTTTGTGCTGTCAAAAGTTAAAATAAAAAGTGGGGCCAGGCACGGTGACTCACTCCTGTAATCCCAGCACTTTGGGAGGCTGAGGTGGGTGGATCTTCAGGTCAGGAGATCAAGACCATCCTGGCCAACATGGTGAAAGCCCGTCTCTACTAAAAATACAAAAATTATTTGGGCATGGTAGCGTGTGCCTGTAGTCTCAGCTACTTGGGAGGCTGAGGCAGAAAAATCACTTGAACCCGGGAGATGGAGGTTGCAGTGAGCCGAGACTGTGCCACGGCACTCCAGCCTGGTGATAGTGTGAGACTCCATCTCAAAAAAAAAAAAAAATTAAATTAAATTAAAATAAAAAAACCATAAAAAAATTAACAATAAAAAGCGGAATTTTTTTTTTTTTTTTTGAGACGGAGTCTCACTTTGTTGCCCAGGCTGGAGTGCAGTGGCATGATCTCGGCTCACTGCAAGCTCCGCCTCCCAGGTTTACACCATTCTCCTGCCTCAGCCTCCCGAGTAGCTGGGATTACAGGTGCCCGCCACCACGCCCGGCTAATTTTTTGTATTTTTAGTAGAGACGGGGTTTCACCGTATTAGCCAGGATGGTCTCGATCTCCTGACCTCATGATCCACCCACCTCGGCCTCCCAAAGTGCTGGGATTACAGGCATGAGCCACCGTGCCAGGCCAAAAAGCGGAATTTTTAAGACATGTTGTAAGGCAAATATCAAGTGATGATTCCTGTAGAGTTCTAGAAAGACCTTCCAAGTGCTAAATATGCTCAACTAAAATCAAATGTTTGTGGATATCAGTATTTGGCAGTATCTATCTGTGTGAAAAGACATTTAAAAAAATGGACTATGCATTACATATCAACGTTAGCAGATGAACATTTGCAATAGATTTTGATAATAGGAGTTCAAGACCAGCCTGGACAACATGGTGAAACCCTGTCTCTACTAAAAATACAAAAAATTAGCTGGGCATTGTGGCGGGTGCCTGTAATCCTACCTACTCGGGAGGCTAGTCAGGAGAATTGCTTGAACCGGGGAGGCGGAGGTTGCAGTGAGCCGAGACGGCGCCACTGCACTCCAGCCTGGGCAACAAGAGCGAAACTCTGCCTCAAGAAAAAAAAAGGGAACAATGGCTTTGAACCCCAATTAAATGATATGTTACCCTCCCGCCACCTAAAAAAGAATTCAATTTTTCTCATTGGTAGACCAGTATTACAAAAACATTGTATTCAATTATTATTATATTTTGGATTTTGCCAATAAAAATTGTGGAAATTTGTTTTCTCTCATCGTATATAGGTACTTTTGTAATATCTTTGGTTCATAAATACTTAAAATCTTTACTATATGGCTCTTTACAGAAAAAGTTTGCCTACTCTGATTTAATCTACCAGAACAACAAACAAGCAGACAGATAATAAAAGATTCCATTTTCTTTATAGTTCACTTCTTGTTAGGAAATATATCCTTGAATCTCAGTTAAATCCTTAGTCTTGTGGTTTTAGTGATTTCTTTTTGTACTGCCATGCCATCCGTGAAAAGCAAGGTTGTTATGCCATTGTGGAAATCAGTTTTAATTTGCTCTGAGTCAGTTCTATGTAACATGATAATGAAACAAGAAACCCTTTATTTGCAATAAAGATTTAATTTCCTGAATGGGTCAAGCTGGTTCTTCATTTATGGGAACTGTCTCCTCTAAAGTGGGGATGGGAAGGGTGGAGGTTGAGGATATCTGTTGTGCTTGAAGTGGTTGTGGATGGTATTGAGTTTAGAGTCCCTTGAGCTACTGGGAGCAATGGAGTCAAGAGAACAAGAAGTAAGCCTCCCAGTGCCAGGAAGGAAGACAGGGCTCTGGGCAGGGATCAGGCATGGCCAGGGCTTAGCTCAGCCCTCTCCCTGGGCCAGAGCTGCCAGTGTCTCTCTCTCTCTGCATTCCACTCCCACCTGTTCCTATGTTCTTTTGCATGTTTATGTTCAAGAAGGGGAGAATAAAGAAGAGTAGCTCATTTTAGGCCTGCCATGTGGTGTGACTAAACGGTGAGCTACCTGAAGACAGAGACTTGACCTTACGTTGCTTTGCATTCCCACTTATGTCTAAAAATAATAATCACAATAATGCTACATCCATAGTACTTTACATTTTACAAAGCACTCTCATATTTAGTGTTTCATTTGACCCTGTGAGGTACATGTGAGTTTCACAGATGAAGTTCAGAGAAGCTAAGTAATTAATCAAGATCGCATAGTCAGTATAATGCAGAGCTAGGACTTGGACACAGAACTTCTACCTCCCAATCTGGTGCCCATTCCCCCTGCCTAGCACTATGCTGGACATGGACAGCTTCTGAGCCCTTTTTGGTTGATTGATTGGAGGACATCTAAGACTTTACTGCTCAAATGCTATTGTGCCAAAAGCCCTACTATTATATCTGCACATTGCTTTGTTGAGGCACCCTCTTTCAAAATATGGATTGACATATTAAGGCATTAACACTTTTAAAGTGAGTTCTTTTCTTCGCTTGCTTGCACCCAGAACAAGAATGTGAACATTAGGACTTTTGCTAGTAGAGAGAATAAGGCTTCTGAAAAGGTAAACAAGGGAGGCTGTCAGATTTTTCCTCTTTCATAGTTTTTCCTGGGGTCTTACAAGACTCATTCCACATGAAAACTTGTCCTTTTGTTCTCCTGGAGCATGTGAGAAATGAACTTGGAATCTTCCAGGTAATCTCAGTAACCAGTCTGCTGGCTGAACCTCTTGCAAGATGCAGGCCCGCCCTGTCCTGCTCCTGCAGGGTGGCATCCAGCCTCCGCGTGACCATTCAGTCTAATGGGAGACTGAATAAACTGTCCCACCCTGGGACAATTCTAGCCATGGGGTATATTCATCTGCTTGGAGCTACAATCTGCCTGGGACTTTTGCTTCTTGGTTCCCATTCTGCCTTCTGGAACAATGTAAATCAAGTCTCATGAATGCTTCCTCCATGTGACATCAGGAAACAATAGACCAGTCTCTTTCATACGTATCCTCATCTTGGTCTCTATAGCCTGTGTCATTTCAGTCCTTTCTAACGTAATAAGATCTCAAGAACATTCCCAATCCTGGCTGCCATCTCTGTATATGCTATAGTTTGTCAACTCCTCTCATAAAACATGGTACTCAGAACTGACTGGTACTCATTTGTTCATACATTCGTTTATTCAACATATATTTATGGAGCTTACTGTATCCTAAACCCTGGGCCAATTTCTATATGAGATCAGATTCAATTCCTGACTCTGTGGTACTTAATTTAAGAATCAAATCATCACACGCAAAACTAATTACAAGCTCTGATACATGCTGTGAAGAAGGAATGCAGCACATTTTTTTTTGGAGGGCTTCTTAACATTAGAAGTCAGCATTAAGGAAGAGCCTAGTGCTTCTGGCCTATGAAGACAGAACCCAGAGCTGCAGAGGCCCTAGAGGAGATTTAGGATGGCAAGTCCTGGGCTTTCAAGAGGGACCTAAGCACACTTTTTGACAACTCACTTCCAAAAAGTGAGGAGTTCCAGGTACTTTTCAGAGCTGGTGGATTAAACCAGAGTCATCTCTCACCTGTGGTTTCTCTGTCTCACCCCCTTTCCTTCTTATCTGTTGGGAAAGACACAGGGCGAAACAGGCCAAAGTTGCACAAGAAGTCTTGGGAAAGGTTCTGGAAGAGTTTTGAGCCATGGCTCCCTAGGTTCAGCCAGTTCTGGGGAATGCTATGTTTGGGAAAGCCTTTGTCTTTGTAGACTTCAAGTGCTGATTCTCAGCAGAAGCAGAGCTACATCCCCTCTAATGTCTTTCCTTTGCCCATCCTTTGCCCAGGATGGGCAAAGGCTGGCTCAGTCATCCCAGGCTGGCCTTCTGGCTGTGCCTCCAAGCTCTGGATGTCCCCTCTGGCTGGGTGAATGGCAAAGGTCAGTGTGGCTCTTCCTGCCGGCCTTGATACAGAAACTACCCTGGGTACAGGCTTGATGGCACATACCACAGTGAAGTGAGGCCCTGCTCTGTAGAAACCCAGCCTCCTTCCCTTGTCTCATAAATGACAAGAGATGATTCAATAGCTGCTATTGTTACTACTCTTGTTTCTCATATTAACATCATTGCTGTCATGACTGGACACTGACTATTCTAATTACTAATAAGAGGAGTTTTATTTTACCCAGAAGCCTGATAGCTTATCCAGGTCAGAAATAGTCAGAGGCATTATAAAAGGGCTTGTCCTGATTGCTCTGCCTGTGGAGTAGTCATCCTTTTATTCCTTTACTTTCCTAAAGAACTTGCTTTCACTTTAAAAAAACAAAAAACAAAAAAGGGCTTGTCCTGAAGACTAAGGACCCCCTCGAGTGACACAGCCAGAGCCAGTGACAGGGTTCTGACCTTCCAGAAAATGAGGCACATTGGGATGATAAGGCTGAATGGTCTCCATAATAGAGTTAAATGGAGTTTAATCCCCATCCATGGGGTGGGCCAGGGAGGAAGGGGCCCACTCCCAATACTCCCTTTTGTTCTAGGCACTAAAGACCAGGATTTGGAGTGTGACCTCATTATTAAAAGGCAAGAGGTATATAAAGCCCAAAGAACTTGAGATCTGGGTCAACAAAAAAAGAGGCAAAAAGTCTGGAAGAGAACACAAGAACAGGAGTCCTCTTTGAGGCTAATCTGAAGTCACCATTATGAAGGTGACTTGTTTTCTCTGCGTGCTTTACCGAAAGCCTTCCAAGAAGTAATTTCTCCAGCTATGCTTTGGGGACAGTTGAATGAGTCTATAGTGCCTCCTTGAGGAAGTACCTGGAAACAACCACCCTGAAGTGAAATCAGTGTAGATTCATCTGTAGGCTTGGAAATTGTAGTATGTGATAAACGCTTGTTAACACGTTGTTGGGGGATGTTGGGGTAACAAAGGCCAACAAAAAAGTGACCATGCCGTTTTTCAAAAAGGAGATTGAAACATGTTTATTTCACTTAGCAGTATTCACGGAAAGGACATTCTGGTTCTTTAATTTAAAATATCTCTCAAGGTGAAAAATTCTCTGTCCTGACCCTCTGTTCCGCTGTAAACTTCTGATACGTGGTGTAGACATCTGCGTGATCTTGTGTGCTATGACAGGCACATCCCAGTGCACTGGATGGATGATGAGGCCCAGTGTCTATTACATGTGAATATTGGTGAGTGTGGCTAGTGTGAGTCAGCCTCCTGGAGCCTTGAGACCCCTGGGTAAACCCATAGACTGGCTCCTCAGCAATCAGCTTGCCAGTGGAATAAACTCAGGTCAGATTATTCCACCGAAATGGCAGCTAGTTTGTATGCTAGCTTTGCAGCTTTCTGGGTGAACCAACTCTAGCTTCAAGTTGCTACAAGTTCACTGTTACATTTGGCATTGTATTAAGGAACCAGGCACCACTGAGTACTTGTAAGAGGAATGTTGTAGTAAGAGTCAGAAAAACTGGGCTCACATTCCAGTTCTTTCACTGATCAGCCATATGTTGTTGGGCAGATCACTTTACCTCTATGTTTTCTAGTTTTCTCAAGTACAAAATGACTAGGGGTGGGAAGAAAAAAAGAGGACATCGTTCCCTTTCAAGTCTAACAACCTTGGCACTGAGGTGCCTTGGGCATGGTCTTGGCAGTGCCTTGGGAGTCAAGGGAGATTACCCATTTCTCTATACTAATCACAGGTTCATGGAGTTACTCTGGAGTTTGGTATTTCCAGTGTGTTTTGCTCTAGGCCCTTCCCCTGTGGTCTTCATTTTATGCCAAGTTTCATCTCCTACCATTATGACCAAAAGTGTAAATAAAAACATATAGGTGTCACCAGTTCCTAAAGAGACCCCTTTGCAGACGTGTCTGAGATTTTTATTTTTCAGATTAGGGCCTGAGCTATGAAGGAAGTCAGTGGGAAGAGCCCCTATGTTAGATGCAAGGTGACAGAACAGCTGGTGAAGCTATTACCAGACTAATTGGACCCCCAGACTGGGTGGATTTGTGTTTTGTTGCTTTTTAGTTGTGACCTGGCATAGAATGCAGTTCAGCACCTTGCTCAGAGCTGATACTTGTGGAGATGTGTTGAATTGAGACCGGAGCAGCACAATTGACAAGATCATGTGCTCCCAGGGCATAAACCTACTTCAGGGTTGTACATTTGTGTCTCCCCCAGTGGTGGTGAAGCTGGTGTACTGTCAATGAACTGTGTATGGAGTAGGCACTTAACGACTTCTAAAGTGGGCCTGGGGCCTGATGGTGTTCTGACTGCCTTCTATAGGAAGTATAGGCTCCTAGGCTTTTTGCCTGGACTGGCCTGCAAGTGGCAAGGTGGGAGGTGGGCTCCTATGGAACAAGATGGGATTGGCCCTGTCCTGGGAGGCTCGGTGCAAAGGACAATGGAAGCCAGCATCTGGGAGGCCAGTGACTTATTGAATGATGTACACAAATAAGATCAGACAGAGGTACAGGAAGAATCTTCTCCAAGAGTTCTCACTGGTGCAGAGTCCTTTAGCACAGATGACTCCAGATGCCATTGCCTTTGAGCTGTCCTTGAGCTCATCTCGGGAACTCCTTTAGGAGGACCCTGAGTCTTAGGTATGAAGCTCTGTTTTTGTTCATTCAATGCAGGGAGATGGAAAGGAAGGGGAAACATGGGAAGGATGGAGATGGGAGGGAAAGGGAAAGTAAGAGGAGAGAGCAAAAGGGGCAAAGAGGGGAACAGAGAGATGAGAGAAAGAGAAAGGTGGAGGGAAAGAAAGGGGAAGAGAAGAGATGAGAAGGGCATCTGATGACTCTCTAGGGCAGCTGTAGAGTCAGGGGAGATCCAGGCTATGGAGGTTTCTGTACCCATGTCTCCCTTTGCTTTCTTAGTTTTGTTCAGCCTTAGCCTCATCCCAACATCCAGGATTATACCACCCATGTGTGTCTACACCCAGAGCCAGAATTGCCACTGTGGAGACATATGTCATTTTTCAAAGTAGGAGCTCCTTAGGGTAGAGGGGCAAGGATCTAACATGAACATACAATCTCACATCCAGAATCCACACAAGCCTTTCAAGTTTGTCACCACTGGGGCAAATTCAACAAACAGTCACTGTGTAAGCCACCATGTGTAGTGCTGGGAGGAAAGCCAGAGTTGCTGCCTCAAGGAACTTATGATCTAGTAGTGGTGGTGGTGCGCCCTTATGTAAGCAAGAGAAATACATAGGTGTAGTGCAAGTGTGAACATTCTTGGTGGCTAATGATGGACTCCATGCTATAAGTACTCAGTGTTTACCAAGAAAAAAGATGCATATAGTTACCTCTAGGTTTGTCAAACAGCTAGATCTAAGAGAGGGAAGAGAGGATGTTTGCGATTGGGATCCCTGCTCTGCACTGAATGCTGCCCAAACTACTTCTGTGCTCACCAGGAGAGGACCATTAAAGGCAAAAGGAGGAAATACATCTGGGCTTGCTGGTCTAAGCTGAGAATTTCAGGGCTGACATCTGAAGGTAGAGCCAAGAATAACTTCTAAGCAGTGAAAAACGTCATACCCTGGGTTTGAGCCTCAGGGAGACTGTGGGGCAATTTATATCTCTTTTCTGGTGGAGCAGAGGATCCTTTTATGGTTGGGATGGCTCGTGTTATCCTTCAAGGAGGCAGAAGTATGATGGTATGTCAGGTTCCTCCTGGGCCTGATTCTTTCTTTGAAATTTGCTTCTTCTATCCCTGGAGCACTTTGGAGTTGAGACTGAATAATAACCAGCCACACAAACCTGGGTTCTAGCACAGAGTTCATCGTTAACAAACCTTGTGCCCTTGGGCTGGTAACTTCTCTCTCAGTTAAAGTACCCATTTGTTGACTTAGGAGCCAGAGGGTGTGTAAGTGTCTGTGGACACCTGGTGGCAGTTTGGAGGAATTACGTTCAGTATCATCAGGGAACAAATCCCTGTGCATGCTGTTCAGGTGTGTCCCAAGTGCCTAAAAGAGTTCCTGGGTTTGGAAACTGAATTAGTCAATCTGATATCAGTTTGAGGAGCTCATCCTGGGAAAAGAGTCCTGTTTTTAAAGTCATGTTTGTCCAGAAATTCATCCTTGTTACTGGCCCAAATGTTTGCATTTGATTTAGTTTTACCAATCCCACAGCCTCTGCAATCAATTTCCTTTCTTGGTTCTATAGATTTTATTCTAGAGGCAAAGTCCTGGGGGATTTAGGAGTAAGACAGTGTCTTACACATAACAGAAGTTTTATGGTGCTTACCAAGTGTCTTTCAAGTTCTTACTATTACCCCATCTTGTAGATGGAAAAATTAGGGCACAGAGAGGTTAAACAACCTACTCAAGGTCACACAGCTAGTCAGGGACATAAGCAGGATTTGCACCCAGACAGTTTAACTCCATAATCTCTACTTTTAACTTTCTTAACAACTGTTGACGGATGAACAGACGGGTGTTATTTGAGGGACCCTGAAAAAGGTCTTACTCCAAAATATACTTTCCACTGAGGGACTATAGTTGTATGTTTACCATAAAGCACTGCCCTTTTTCTGTTTCTTATAGTGCTTTTTAAAGTATAAATAGCCTATAAAGGGTTATATTAGCCCTTTTAGTGTGAATTTATTCATTAGATTTTTTTATTGTCTTGTTATTAAACAAGCACTTATTAAAGTGCTAGAAGGGGCTAGAAGGAATTACTGTATTCTGCAAAGGAATCTCAATAAATGGCACTGTTTTACTTCTTTGCCCTTGTTCTGAACTGCGCTGAAAAACAGAAAGAAAATGTGGTGCTCAAAATGTCATCTTTTTTATTGGTAGTGGTTAAGTAAGACATATTTAGCGGTAGGTCTGCTAGCTGGGGCTTGCTCATACTAGACCTGAGAATTAGGCTAACTTACCTACCTAATCATGACAGGCCTGGGCATCCTTGCCTAAGAGTAAGTCCCTATGATAGCATAGGGAGCTCTGCAGTTCCCAAGTAGAAGCAGGGCAATGCGAAGGCAATTATTCTTACAAAATTTACCAAGCAGTTAAGTCCTTCTACCATCTCAGGGGCAAAGAGAAGAAAGGAGTGAAAAGAAGCTGGGAGTGGGAAAAAGGTGCTCACCTCTAGTAGAGACCTTAGACATCATCTAATCAAGCCTTCTCATTGTACAGATACAATGGAATTCCAGAGTAGGGAAGGGACTTTGATAAGCTAAGGTTGCAAGCTGTGAAGGGGCTGAGTCATGACACTGGGTATGCTGATTTGGCTGCCGAGCTCCATCAACATTCCACTACAATGCTCTCTTCCAGGAAGAGTGAGCAGTGGGAGTGCTTTAGAACCTGGCATCCAAGGGACCTGGTGGGAAGGGGGAGTGAAGTAAAGCTAGAGCAATACGCCCAGTGAATAGGTCCTAGGGTGAGCCCTCAGCACTTTGGATACTGGAGTCAAGCCCTCCTTCTTTTGCTGTCCTCCTTGAAGCTCCACTCAGTGTCAGAAGAGGGAAGGCTAGTTAAGATCACGCACTGTATTAGTAGGATTTCTCAGAAATAGAACCAACAGCATGTGTGTTTATAGAAAGAGATTTATTATAAGGAATTGGCTGATGTGAATATGGAAGCTGGAGAGTCCAAAATCTGCAGTGCAGGCCAGCAGACTAGAAACTTGGGAGAGCTGATTATACAGAATTCTAAGGCAGTCAGCTGGAGAATTTTCTCTTGCTCAGGGATGCTAGTCTTTTTGTTCTATTCAGGCCTTGAACTGATTGGATGAGGCCCATCCACATTAGGGAGGGCAATCTGCTTTACCCAAAGTTTGCTGATTTAAAGGCTAATCCCATCCAAAAATATCCTCTGAAATGTGAAAGGGAAGTTCACTATGCCAAAAGAAAAAAATTAAGCAAAACGTAAGTCATGCAAGCAATAGCCTTTCCTTTTGTTCCTAGGCAGATAGCTATTGATAAAAGGTTAAATATCTCCACTGTATGTTCACCCTACCTTGTGTAAAGCACCGATTTATTGAGCACCAGATGGAAACATAATTGACCATTCCCTTACCTTCTCCTTTTATCTTGTAATATGTGGATTTAGTAATGTGACCCTACCCTCCCTATTTCTTCTCCACCCTGCTTTCATCCTTTAAATATTGAAGTCCTCAAAAATAATCATTGGGGAAAGCACAGACCTGTTTCTGGAGTGGTCCTTAACCTTGGCAAAATAAACTTCTAAGTTGATTTGAGACCTGTCTCAGATAATTTTTGGTTTACAAAATTCACACATAAGATTAACTATCACACCCAGTTTTTCCCTTGATTGACTCTGTGAGACTGACAGTTTTCTCCTTTAGTCATTTGAGTACCACCTTCAAGATTTTCGCAATATCTGCATATTTATAATAATAATATTATTTAATTAATTTATTTTGAGACAGAGTCTTGCTCTGTTGCCCAGGCTAGAGTGCAGTGGCCCCATCTCAGCTCACTGCAACCTCCGCCTCCCAGGTTCAGTAGATTCTCCTGCCTCAGCCTCCTGAGTAGCTAGGATTACAGGTGCATGCCACCATGCCCAGCTAATTTTTGTATTTTTAGTAGAGACGGGGTCTCACCATGTTTGGCCAGGCTGGTCTTGAACTCCTGACCTCATGTGATCCGCCCACCTCGGCCTCCCAAAGTGCTAGGATGAGAGGCATGAGCCACAATGCCCGGCCTATTATTTTTAAACCAATGTTAACTACTCACTTAAGAATTTAGCCTTACTTTGGGAGGCCGAGACGGGCGGATCACGAGGTCAGGAGATCCAGACCATCCTGGCTAACATGGTGAAACCCCGTCTCTACTAAAAATACAAAAAAAAATAGCTGGGCGAGGTGGCACGCGCCTGTAGTCCCAGCTACTCGGGAGGCTGAGGCAGGAGAATGGCGTAAACCCGGGAGGCGGAGCTTGCAGTGAGCCGAGATCCGGCCACTGCACTCCAGTCTGGGCTACAGAGCGAGACTCCGTCTCAAAACAAAAACAAAAACAAAAAAAGACAAAAAAAGAATTTAGCGTTACACTAATATGTGGGATAACCAGTTTGTTGAGCTGGTTTTAATATTTTTTAACAAAGAATAAATACTCAAACATTCTTAAAAAGTGCATGTAGCACTTAAAGACGATCTTGTTACGCCATTTGGGAAACTATGTAGCTAAGGCTGTTGGGGTGAACCAAGGTAGTGAGGCCCCCTACGGGCCAGGAGGGGGCGCACTTGCAGGTCACCTGAAGTCCTTATTTAAGGGATAAGGTGGAGGCTGATAAAATCTTTTAGAGGCCGGACGCTGGCACCGGACGGAGTAGGGAACCCCAGGCATTACCTCACCAAAGGGGCCCAGCGCCTAGAGGGGCTGCGGAAAGCTCCGACAATACGAGGAGCCCTTGGGCTCTGGAGCCCAGAGCGAGATCCTGCGCGCCGAGGCCCAGTTCTCTGTCAGGATCACTGGGGCTACCCCCGGCAGCTGCTGGGCCCGGTCGCGGACCTCGGCCAGAACACGGAGGAATCTCACATCAGAGGCCTCCCTTGGTAGAGGTGGGGAAGCCGCGGGGCGGCAGTGTGGAAGGGCCATCGGCGTAGGTCTTTCGTATCCCCTCGGGCCGCTCGGGGCTGTGCGTTCGGAAACAGCAAAAGATACGGCCTCAGGCTTCTGGCCTCAGCCGAAAGACTGGTGAGCACAGGCTCCCGTCGCGCCTCCAGTCGCGCAGAGGGAAGTAGGAAAAGCTGCTTCCGGGCGGAGGGGCTGCACTTCCGGGTCCGGCGCCCCCAGACCGGCGGCTCCGGCGAGAAGAGCCCCTGGGAGGGTAAGGGCCCCGGCACGTGTCCCCGTGGCGCAGAGCTCGCTAGCAGGGTCGCGGGCTGCCTCCTTGTTCTGGTGTGATCCGAATGAAACAGCGGACTTTGGGATCCAGAACCCCGGACTGAGGTTGTGCTTGGCTTAAGGGGCGGGCTGGTAGGTCAGCCCCTTTGGGGCATCATTGGTTCTCTCCAGGCCTGTCACACTCGGGCCGCACGTGGTGCTTTGGTACTCCCCAAATGTCATGCCTTGATTTTTCTTACTAATAGTAGTTTACACTGTTTTACTGCTTCACTGCTTCACTTAAATAAAGCAATTATTTCAAAAGGAAACGTTGGTCATTTGTAAAATGGTAGTAAAGATGGTACAGCGGATTAATGTAAGGATTAAATGAGACTATACATGAAAGTGCTGAAAACAGTACAGGGTACTTACCGTTATTATTGTTGAAGTAGAAAGTGAGTTCTGGGAAACAGTGGGTGTATGGCCCTTCACAGCAGGTTTTGGAAACGTCTGATTTCCAGCCTGATTTCCAGCCTAGCCTCCTTCCTCCTGTTTCCGTCTGTTGCCTGATTGTCCGCACTGGCTGAAAGGAGATACTCCCTGCCACTCCATTCACCACTGAAAATTCTTGTCAGTTTGGTTGCTTAGGTAGCTACTAAGTAGAGTTGCCAGCAGGTGGCCCCAGAGCACACGGTTGTGTTTGTGTTTTTGGGTCCCATATTTAATTAGTAATTTAGTAGGGACGTATTGAACACTTATTCCACACTGTGGTACACTGTACCAGGGAATAGAGGGATGCTTGAGGGTGTGGGAGGCAGACCCTGGCCTCAGGGAGAATATAAATGATTTATTATTCTGGTCTTTCACAAGATTTTGGCCTTTTAAAATATTCATTCATGTATTCATTCAACAAACATTTATTGGATGTTTACTCTGTTCCAGTTTCCGTTCAGAGATGTGAAGTATATCAATGAATATAATAGACAAAGATCTTTGCCTTCATAGAGCTTACATTCTAGCATACAACAATAAAGATAATAAATTATGTAAAATGTTAGAAGTGTTATGAAAAAGAAAAAATGTAGACCAGTGTTTGTGTGTGTGGGTAGGGTTGGTGGGATGGGCAGGTTGCAGTATGAAATAGAGTGGTTAGTATTAAATAGGCTTCATTAGGAAGGCAAGATTGAGCAAAGATTCAAAAGATGTGAGGATATTAGTCAGAGATCTGGCGGAAAGAGTGTTCTAGATATGAAAAAATTGGAGTTATTACATTTACCCCTTTATATATGAGGTAATTGAGGTTCGGATAAGTAAAGTGACTTGTTTAGGGTCTTATAAGAGGTTTCTAACAAAACTGGTCTGGTTTCATGTCCTCATTTCCAGTCTGGTGTTCATTTACCAGATCACATTACCACTTGGTGTTTTTAGGGTGATGGAGACTTCACAATACATAACTTGCTTAAATGATGACTCAGGTTATCTTGGCATACTTCCCATCATTGGGTAATACCAAATTGTCTGTGATCTTTCTTTTTTACATAATCAGTAAATATTTATTTTGCTAAGTGGTGTGGAGGATAGAAGCATGTCTCCTGCCCCTAAGGGACTAATAATCTATACATAACCATTTTGGCCTTCATCTCTTTTTCATCTACTTTCCCCATTTCCCCCAAGACAAGCCCACTGATGATCTGTACCTACAGCTTAGAATTAGGTCAAGTCCTTAAACTTGGTCACCCATTCTTGGTTTGTAGGTTCCAGAATTTCACAAGATTCCTTTTGCTGACAGTTATCCTCCGGTCATAAGTCTCTACTCCCTTTATCCTGTGTTGGACTAGTCTATGAGACTGGGCTTATGCTCTACTTTTCACTCCTCAATTAGATATCCCATCTGGATCCTTAGTTCCCCTCT
The DNA here is from genome assembly GCF_024542745.1 of Macaca thibetana thibetana. Lineage (NCBI taxonomy): Eukaryota > Metazoa > Chordata > Mammalia > Primates > Cercopithecidae > Macaca > Macaca thibetana. The sequence continues at coordinate 124,681,357 of NC_065578.1, forward strand.
AGAACTGCCTCCTTGTCTCTTGTATTCGCAGTTGTTGAGATCTTTCCACTTGAGTGGAGACTTTACATCGCTCCTATTTGGGAGTTGTGCCCCTTGTTCACTGTGCTTGCTCCCCTTGAGCTGCCTCTCTGAGCCTGAGTCAGTTCTCCTCACCTCTGGCCCAGGGAACTCTGGACATGTGCCAGACCCCTTTCCCTTCATGCCTACACTTGCTGGAAGGATATTGTGGTGCCTTGTGTTAAAAGTCCTGGGTTATGGCATATGTGAAACAGCAGCAAAGGACAGAAGACTTTTTAGGTAATTAATTGCCTGGTAACTAGTTGTTTAAAGGAGAAGGGTGTTCGGTAAGCCTGAGTCGGTAAGAACGAGGAAGGTGGAACTTGAACCTGGTCTTGAGGGATGGGTAGAATTAATAGGCGTAGGGGAGAGAACAGGGTTGGGGGTGAACTTGATATGTTGTGAGCCAGTAAGGAGATTACCCTAAGTGGAATGGAGAGGATGTGTTTGGGAGTGGTGGTGGGAAGAGGATAGATAGGCAGGGCTGGATTGGAGCAGAGCCTGGAGCATCAACTTGAGAAGTTTGCATTACAACATCATAAATTATTTTTAAATATTTTATGGTTCTTGGGAAGCTGGAATGAAGGCACAACGACAACGTGTCATTAAGATTTGTATATCTACCTGCCTATCTTTGATCATCTCAAATTTGCTTTGTCCCTGAATGTCCCATATGAAAGAGGTTCCCTTGGTTATTTTGTCACAGCATTGTGTTCCTTATTTACTTTTTCAGTCTTTTCTAGTGTGCCCTAGAATGAATGTTACCAGAAGGCAAGGACTTGTTCTGCCTCCTTGTGGAATGCCCAGAATGTAGAACAGTTTCAGATATACATTCAATGCTTTAAAAATATTTGTTTTATTCAATAAAAATGAATGCCCTGAGCTAAGTTTATTTCTCTAAACTTGATCTATTCTGCCTTCTGAATGCTTGAATTCTGTTAGTGCTAAAACCATTTGGTCTGCTTAGTTGTATACTTGGAGTCAATTTTGATGAAGACATGAGGACAGGTCCTGACCATTCTTAAACTTTACATGAGGATTGTATTCCCACTGAAGCCTTGTTTTTTTTACTCTATTATGCCAAGTTAACACAGTGCCACATGTTGCATTTTAGATATGAAGACAGGAAACATCAAACATGAACAGTGAGGCTAAAGGAATAAGTTATTGGGAGCCGGGGCCATGGGCAAATTGTAAATTGTATGTTTCTAAATGTAACCATCATATTATCTGTTCTGTCCTCTTCCAAGGGGAAGAATCATGTAATGGTTAAGAACATGGTCCCTGGAGTTAGGCTGCCTGTGCTCAAATTCTGGCTCAGCCACTTACTAGCAGTGTACCCTTGGGAAAGCTGCTTAACTTCTCTGTTTCTCAGTTTTCTCATCTATAATATATGGGTAAGAATAATACTTACAGAGTTATTGTGAGGATTAATATGTGGGAAGTTCTTGGAGCAGTGCTAGCATATAGTAAATGCTCATCAAATGTTATTATTAGCTATATTAGCTATTATTAGCTATTAATATTTAGTGGGCCATTGAAACAGCATAGGCTCTATTGCTATTTGGGCTGCTGATCTGAAACAGGTGGCCAGACTTCATTGAGGGATGACCTTTGCAAGGTGTGATTGAGGGTACGGGATTGAAGGGAATTTGGGATTTTTTGAGTGAGGACTGAGTTCCTGCGGGAGATACAGTCACCCCAAAGGGAGGTACCAGGTGGAATTATTTCCGTTGGAATGTGCACACAAATTCTTTGACACAACTAAGGAAGTATTACTACTTGGTTTTCTATATGTGGGTCTGCACAGAAAACTAAAAGAACTCTGTTGCTACCTTGTTTTTCCTGTTTTTGGGGCAGAAGGCAATCAAGTGTGAAGCCAGGCAAACCTTTGATCATTGTTGTTAGTGCAGAAAAAGCCTTCTTCCTCTACTTTCCCATCCTCTCCTTCCTCACTGTCTGTTTCTCCCGCTCTGTAAACACAATGGGACATTTCACTTCAAGAGTGTGTCTTGTTGAGGTAGGGCAGAAGGGTTTGGTGGTTTTATCAGACTGTTTAACCATAAAAGGTATTTCATCCCTGTGTTCCTGTGCCTCATTTCAGGCACTTGGTATTTTTACTGCCTCACCCCCATCAACAGAGAAAAGATGGATTTGATGTCATTTATTATATACTTTAAACTGATTTTATTTTGCTGAATTTGTAAATACATGCAAATGAACTATTTTAGAGCTACAAAAACAACCATGGCCAGATATGTGAAGTATGAATGAGGTCTTACCCAGTCCCCCCACCAGGGTTTGCACAGGTTTATTCTGAGGGTCCCTTAGTCCAAACTGGGGGGGTCCATGGACAAAGATCAACATTCTTCTCTTCTAAATTCAAAAGGCAAGGTGCATGTAGGAGACATTAAAGTTTGAAAGAAGATGCTATTGGGAACATTTTTTTTCCTTTTACTCCACCCCTACCCAGAATAGAAAAAAGACCATCTAAACAAGAGTGGAGTTTGGAGAAAAAGTAGAGTAGGATGTAGTGTATGGGCTGGGCCTGTGCTCTTCCCTTGCCCCAGACTGAGTGTGAGGAGTGGTGAATACAAACACTGCAAACCTGACTGTATGTATGGGAATCCCAGAACTGAAAGGACACGTGTCTCCTTTTCTTAGTGTCACCAAGATGACTGCAAACCCTGTAGAGGCCCTTCAGTGCTGTGGAGTGAGAAAACTTGGTTTCACATGTTTGGCCTTGCTTGTTGCAGAAATTCAGACCCCTGAGTTTCTCTCAGCCCTAAAGTGGCATGAGAGGACATATGAAATTATTAATTATTCTTGTTCCCTTCTTCGATTCTTGCTTGTCTTCCTTTTCACCATTCTGATCTATCTTTAAGAGAGGTCATTTTTCAAATTCTATCTTTAAGAGGATTTAGGTCTCGATATACTGGTTTTTCCCTTCAATATGGGTCGATTTTGGACTCTAAGCCTCAAGTTTCCTCTTATGTGGTTCCCTCTTTACATTTATTCCTTGATACTTTCCCAGACCTGTTTCCAGAGCCAAAACCATCTCTTCATTTAAAATATTCTGAAATTTCTTTATCTACTCCCTTAAGTCATTTCACTCTTTCTGAGCCAATTTGGTTTTCCAAGATTTTACTGATTGGCCCTTAGCTTTGTGATAATGTCCTTCAGCATTCCCTCCTCTTTGGTGCAGTTGGCAGTTTCATTTCCAATATATTAGGGCCCCAGTCATCATTGTCATTCTTTTTTTTCTTCTCTACTTTTCTTTTCTTTTCCCTTTTCTTTTCCTTTCCCTTCCCTTTCCCTTCCCTTTCCCTCCCCTCCCCTCCCCTCCCTTCCCTTCTCCTCCCTTCCCCTCCCCTTCCTTCCCCTCCCCTCCCCTCTCCTCCCCTTCCTTCCCCTCCCCTCCCCTCCCCCCTCTCTTTTTCTTTCTTCTTTCTTTTCCTTCTTTTCTTCCTTCCTTCTTTCTTTCCCCCTCTTTCCTCTCTTTCTTTTTTCTTCTTTCTTCTCCTCTTCCTTCTTCTTCCTCCTTCTTCCCCTTCTTCTCCTCCTCCTTCGCCTACTTTCTCCTTCTTTCTTCTTTCTTTCCTCTTCCTCCTCCTTCTTCTTTTTCTCTCTTCTCCCTTCCTTCTTCCTCCTTCCCTCTCTCTCTCCTTTCTCCCTCTTCTCCTCCTCCCCCTCCTCTTCCTTTCCTCCTCCACCTTCTCCTCCTCCTCCTCCTTCTTCCTTCCTTCCTTCTTTTTCTTTTCCTCCTCTTCCTTCTTTCCCTCCTCTTCCTTCTCCTCCTCCTCTTTCTCCTCTTCTTCTTTCTTTCTTTTTCTTTCTTTCATTTGTTCTTTCTTCCTCTCTTTCGTTTCTCTTTCTTTCATTCATTTGTTCTTTCTCTCTCTTTCTTTTTTCTTTCTAGTCTCTCCTTCCTTCCTTCCTTCCTTCCTTGCTTCCTTCCTTCCTTCCTCTCTCTCTTTCTCCTCATGATCCTCCTCCTCCATCTTGTTCTTTTGGCTTATTGGTAAAATCTACTGCTCCTTTCTGATTGGACCTATAGCTTTGGGTCAATGAATTACAAAGTTAGAGTTTCAGTAGGATTTTTGAAGTAACTACCTCCTCACCTTAACTGAAACTAGAATTTTCCTGAATGATACTACTTTTCAGTAGTTCCAAGTACAGGTTACACATTCTCCCGCTGTTGTGTTGTGGCCTAGAGGTGCGCACAGCATGATTTTGTTGCTCACCACTGTGGCTTCTTTCAATAACCACTCCTTCATTGATGCACATACATTCCACCCTCTTTCCATCCTTACTTTTTCCTTGACTGATCTCCTTCCCCTATAACCACATAGTCTTCAGTGAGGGCTTTGGCAACTGTCTATTTCTTTCCACCCTAGCTATTATCATCATTCTGGAAAACTTCAACAATCATGTTGGTGATGCATCTGGATCCATCATTTCTTACACTCCATTGATCTCTACCTCCACTCTACCTCAGCCAGCCATTCAAATGACCACATCCTGGACCTTGTCATCAGCCATAACTGTTCCATCTCTGAAGCTGTGAACCCTGAAATGTCACTCATTGATCACAGAGAATAGGCTTCTAGCTCTCCTACTCTTAAGTTCCCACTAAACCTGTTCTTAAAAAATAATCTTTTAATTTTTATCTTGATTAATTGCATGGCTACCATCTAGAACTGATAGTAGTAAACATTTTGTCATATTTGCTTCAGGTCTTATTAAAATGAATAAAACATTGCAGGTCAATTTAAGTCTCCTGTGTTTCTCACCCCCAAGTTCTAATCTTTTTTTTTTCTTATCAGAAGTACCACCATAATTAATTTGGTAAATATGTGTGATGTGTATGTATAAATGTGTTGCGTATATATGTATAAAATATGTAACTGCATTTAAAAGTTTATGTAATGTACTGTACATATTAATAGTTTGCAACTTGATTTCCACTCAAAGTTATTATGTTTTTAAAATCTATGTGTATATATAATAGTTACTTTCTTCTAGGTGCACCGTAGCTTTCCAATATAAGAATATAGTATACTTTATCCATTTCCCAAATTCACTATTACAAACAATGCTGTATTAAACACCCTTGTAAATGTCTTCCCAAACAAAATAGGTCAATGTAGTGCCATGGCTAAGGTAGCACCACAGCTGGACTGTATGGCACCTTTGTGTGAATAAGAAAGACTTCCTCTTTTTATGGACCTAGTCCTCTGAACTCACAGCTTGGCAAATAGAAAGTGCCTAGGGCAAAGATAAAAGTACTCAGGTGGATGTAGCTTTGAACTAGGTATGCATAGATCATTAACTGGGGCATGGATTGGATTTCTGTGCCAACTTGCTCCCTCTTGGCACCACTGGGACAGTGAATGAATTGCATAGCCACATGTGGTGCCCTGGGTTACAAACAAAAACTTAGAGTCACATTGCTTGGTTTCAGTAGTAGCTATGTGACCATAGCAAATTACTTAACCTCCGTGCCTCATCAGTAAAATGATGATATGGAATGATCTATCTCCTAGGGTGATTGAGAGAGTTATACATAGTAGTGCTTAGTGCATAGTATGTTTTATATAACGATTAGATATTATTATCATAAATGTAGATAAACCTTGGAGATATTGCAAGTTCGGTTCCAGACTACTGCATTAAAGAGAATATTGCAATAAAGTGAGTTACATGAATTGTTTGGTTTCCCAGTGCATATAAAAGTTATGTTTACACTGTAGAGTAGTCTCTATTGAGTGTTCAGTAGCATTATGTCTAAAAAAGTATACATTCCTTCATTGAAAATACTTTAATGCTAAAAAATGCTAATGAACCTTCAGCAAGTTGTCATCTTTTTGCTGGTGAAGGGTCTTGCCTTGATGTTGATGGCTGCTGGCTGATTAGGGTGGCAGTTACTGAAGGTTAGGGTGGCTGTGGCAATTTCTTAAAAGAAGACAACAGTGAAGTTTGCTGTGTTGACTGACTCTGCCTTTCACGAGAGATTTCTCTCTAACATGCAGTGCTGTTTGATACAGTTTTACCCACAGTATAATTTCTTTTAAAATTGGTTGATCCTCTCATACCCTGCCACTGCTTTATCAACTAAATTTATGGAGTATCATAACAGTGTTCACAGCATCTTCACCAGGTGCAGATTCCATCTCAAGAAATCACTTTCTTTGCTCATTCATAACCAACTTCTCATCTGTTTAAGTTTTATCATGAGATTGTAGCAATTAAGTCACATCTTCAGGCTCTACTTCTTTTTTTAAATTTTTAATTAATTTATTTTTATTGTTTTTTATTCAACTTTTAAGTTCTGGGGTATGTGTCCATGCTGTGCAGGTTTGTTATCTAGGTAAACATGTCAGGCTTTACTTCTAATTCTAATTCTCTTGCTATTTCCACCACATCTGCAGTTACTTCCTCCACTGAAGTCTTGAATCTCTCAAAGTAATCTATTAGGGTTAGAATCAACTTCTTTCAGACCCCTGTGAATGTTGATATTTTGACTTCTCCATGAATCATGGATGTTCTTAATGACTTCTAGAATGGATAATCCTTTCCAGAAGATTTTCAATTTTCTTTACTCAGATCCATCAGAGGAATCACTATTTATGGTAGCTATAATCTTCCAAAATGTATTTCTTATATAAGAAGACTTGAAAATTGAAATCACCCCTTAATCCATGGCCTGCAGAATGGATGTCATGTTGGTAGGCACAGGAACAACATCCCCGTACATTTTTATCAGAGCTGTTGGATGACCAGGTGCGTTGTCAATGAGCAGTAATATTTTGAAAGGAATCTCTTTTTTTCTGAGTAGTAGGTCTCAACAGTGGGCTTAAAATCGTCAGTAACCATGCTGTAAACAGATGTGCCATCATCCAGGCTTTGCTGTTCCATTTATAGAGCACAGGCAGAGTAGATTTAGCATAATTTTTAAGGGCCCTGGGATTTTCAGAATGGTAAATGAGCATCAGGTTCAACTTAAAGTCACCAACTGCATTAGTCCCTTACAAGAGAGTCAGCCTGTCCTTTGAAGTTTTGAAGCCAAAGAATTGACATCTCTGTAGCTATAAAAGTCTTAGGTGACATCTTCTTCTGATAGAATGCTGTGCTGTCTACATTGAAAATCTGTTGTTCAATGTAGCTGCCTTCATCAGTTATCTTAGCCAGATCTACTGGATAACTTGCTGCAACTTCTCTATCAGCATGTGCTGCATCACCCTGCACTTTTTATTCTGGAGATGGCTTATTTCCTGAAACCTCATGAACCAACCTCTGCTAGCTTCAAACTTTTCTTCTGTAGCTTCCTTACCTCTCTCAGCTTCATAGAATTGAAGAGTTAGGGCCTTACTCTAGATTAGGCTTTGGTTTAAGATAATTGTATGGCAGGTTTGATCTAGCTAGATCACTAAAATTTTCTCCAAGTCAGTGGTAAAGCTGTTTTACTTTCTTATCATTCATGTGTTCACAGGAGTAGCACTTTTAATTTTCTTTAAGAATTTTTCATTTGCATTCACAAACTTGGCTAACTGGCACAAAAGACCTAGCTTTTGGTCTCTCTCTGCTTTTGACATGCTTTTCTCATTAAGTTTAATAATTTCTATTTATTTATTTATTTATTTATTTATTTATGAGACGGAGTCTTGCTCTGTCGCCCAGGCTGGTGTGCAGTGGCATGATCTCAGCTCACTGCAACCTCTGCCTCCTGGGTTCAAACAATTCACCTGTGTCAGCCTCCCGAGTAGCTGGGACTACAGGCACCCACCACCATGCCTGGCTAATTTTTGTATTTTTAGTAGAGACAGGGTTTCGCCATATTGATTAGGCTTGTCTTGAACTCCTGACCTCAGATGATCCAACTGCCTTGGCCTTCCAAAGTGCTGGGATTACAGGTGTGAGCCACCATGCCCAACTCTGATTTTTTATTTAAAGTGAGAGACATGCGGCTGTACTTGGTGACTCATGCCTGTAATCCCAGCACTTTGGGAGGCCAAGATGGGTGGATCACTTGAAGCCAGGAGTTCGAGACTAGCCTAGGTAACATAATGATACCCCATTTCTTTTTTTTTTTGTTTAGAAGGAAGAGTGGTTTATTATACTCCTTTCCTAAAACACGAAATTTTGGAAAAATTAGGTAATTCAGCCTTTCTTTAATTTCTCCAAGAACTTAGAATGTATCTCATGATCTACTCCAATTTTGTAAAATTCTCATTATTAATAATTTCTTCTTTTACTAGGCCTGCAGTTCTTCAGATGTCATTCAGGTACCCTGGGAGTCCCTGAAACCCTTTTAGGGTGTCCTCATGGTCAAAACTGTTTTCATAATAGTACTAAGATATTATTTGCCTTTTTCTTTTCTTTTCTTTTTTTTTTTTGAGATGGAGTCTCCCTCTGTTGCCCAGACTGGAGTGCAGTGGCGTGATCTCCGCCTGCAAGCTCCGCCTCCCGGGTTCACGCCATTCTCCTGCTTCAGCCTCCCGAGCAGCTGGGACTACAGGCGCCCGCCACTATGGCTGGCTAATTTTTTGTATTTTTAGTAGAGACGGGGTTTCACCGTATTTGCCTTTTTCATTCTTGTTTTCCACAAGAGTACAGTGGAATTGTCTAGCAGTTACGTGATATACGTCATCATCACAGACTGTATATAGAAGCAGATAGGAGAATACCACTGTCTTCTAATAAAGCAGACATTAAAGAGACATCAAAAAAATGATAAACAGTGCCACTTTTGTCTTGGAAAATAGCTGCTTTTCATTAAAAGTGTTATTTATGTTTACATATGATGGGTTATTTATTAGTTTAGATGAGTAATAAATTTTTTTAAAAATTTCTGTTTTAATTTCTTTTTTTTATTTTATTTATTTTTTATTGTTATTATACTTTAAGTTCTAGGGTACATGTGCATAACGTGCAGGTTTGTTACATGTGTATACTTGTGCCATGTTGCTGTGCTGCACCCATCAACTCGTCAGCACCCATCAACTATAACTCCCAATGCAATCCCTCCCCCCTCTCTCCTTCCCCCTCCCCATGATAGGCCCCGGTGTGTGATGTTCCCCTTCCCGAGTCCAAGTGATCTCATTGTTCAGTTCCCACCTATGAGTGAGAACATGCAGTGTTTGGTTTTCTGTTCTTGTGATAGTTTGCTAAGAATGATGGTTTCCAGCTGCATCCATGTCCCTACAAAGGACACAAACTCATCCTTTTTTATGGCTGCATAGTATTCCATGGTGTATATGTGCCACATTTTCTTAATCCAGTCTGTCACTGATGGACATTTGGGTTGATTCCAAGTCTTTGCTATTGTGAATAGTGCCGCAATAAACATACGTGTGCATGTGTCTTTATAGCAGCATGATTTATAATCCTTTGGGTATATACCCAGTAATGGGATGGCTGGGTCATATGGTACATCTAGTTCTAGATCCTTAAGGAATCGCCATACTGTTTTCCATAATGGTTGAACTAGTTTACAATCCCACCAACAGTATAAAAGTGTTCCTATTTCTCCACATCCTCTCCAGCACCTGTTGTTTCCTGACTTTTTAATGATCGCCATTCTAACTGGTGTGAGATGGTATCTCATTGTGGTTTTGATTTGCATTTCTCTGATGGTCAGTGATGATGAGCATTTTTTCATGTGTCTGTTGGCTGTATGAATGTCTTCTTTTGAGAAATGTCTGTTCATATCCTTTGCCCACTTTTTGATGGGGCTGTTTGTTTTTTTCTTGTAAATTTGTTTGAGTTCTTTGTAGGTTCTGGATATTAGCCCTTTGTCTGATGAGTACATTGCAAAAATTTTCTCCCATTCTGTAGGTTGCCTGTTCACTCTGATGGTAGTTTCTTTTGCTGTGCAGAAGCTCTTTAGTTTAATGAGATCCCATTTGTCAATTTTGGCTTTTATTGCCATTGCTTTTGGTGTTTTAGACATGAAGTCCTTGCCCATGCCTATGTCCTGAATGGTACTACCTAGGTTTTCCTCTAGGGTTTTTATGGTATTAGGTCTAACATTTAAGTCTCTAATCCATCTTGAATTAATTTTCGTATAAGGAGTAAGGAAAGGATCCAGTTTCAGCTTTCTACTTATGGCTAGCCAATTTTCCCGGCACCATTTATTAAATAGGGAATCCTTTCCCCATTTCTTGTTTCTCTCAGGTTTGTCAAAGATCAGATGGCTGTAGATGTGTGGTATTAATTCTGAGGACTCTGTTCTGTTCCATTGGTCTATATCTCTGTTTTGGTACCAGTACCATGCTGTTTTGGTTACTGTAGCCTTGTAGTATAGTTTGAAGTCAGGTAGCGTGATGCCTCCAGCTTTGTTCTTTTGACTTAGGATTGTCTTGGAGATGCGGGCTCTTTTTTGGTTCCATATAAACTTTAAAGCAGTTTTTTTCAATTCTGTGAAGAAACTCATTGGTAGCTTGATGGGGATGGCATTGAATCTATAAATAACCTTGGGCAGTATGGCCATTTTCACGATATTGATTCTTCCTATCCATGAGCATGGTATGTTCTTCCATTTGTTTGTGTCCTCTTTTATTTCACTGAGCAGTGGTTTGTAGTTCTCCTTGAAGAGGTCCTTTACATCCCTTGTAAGTTGGATTCCTAGGTATTTTATTCTCTTTGAAGCAATTGTGAATGGAAGTTCATTCCTGATTTGGCTCTCTGTTTGTCTGTTACTGGTGTATACGAATGCGAAGCAATTGTGAATGGAAGTTCATTCATGATTTGGCTCTCTGTTTGTCTGTTACTGGTGTATACGAATGCTTGTGATTTTTGCACATTAATTTTGTATCCTGAGACTTTGCTGAAGTTGCTTATCAGCTTAAGGAGATTTTGGGCTGAGACAATGGGGTTTTCTAAATATACAATCATGTCATCTGCAAAGAGGGACAATTTGACTTCTTCTTTTCCTAACTGAATACCCTTGATTTCTTTCTCTTGCCTGATTGCCCTAGCCAGAACTTCCAACACTATGTTGAATAGGAGTGGTGAGAGAGGGCATCCCTGTCTCGTGCCAGTTTTCAAAGGGAATTTTTCCAGTTTTTGCCCATTCAGTATGATATTGGCTGTGGGTTTGTCATAAATAGCTCTTATTATTTTGGGGTACGTTCCATCAATACCGAATTTATTGAGCGTTTTTAGCATGAAGGGCTGTTGAATTTTGTCAAAAGCCTTTTCCGCATCTATTGAGATAATCATGTGGTTCTTGTCTTTGGTTCTGTTTATATGCTGGATTATGTTTATTGATTTGCGAATGTTGAACCAGCCTTGCATCCCAGGGATGAAGCCCACTTGATCATGGTGGATAAGCTTTTTGATGTGCTGCTGGATCTGGTTTGCCAGTATTTTATTGAGGATTTTTGCATCGATGTTCATCAGAGATATTGGTTTAAAATTCTCTTTTTTTGTTGTGTCTCTGCCAGGCTTTGGTATCAGGATGATGTTGGCCTCATAAAATGAGTTAGGGAGGATTCCCTCTTTTTCTATTGATTGGAATAGTTTCAGAAGAAATGGTACCAGCTCCTCCTTGTACCTCTGGTAGAATTCAGCTGTGAATCCATCTGGTCCTGGACTTTTTTTGGTTGGTAGGCTATTAATTATTGCCTCAATTTCAGAGCCTGCTATTGATCTATTCAGGAATTCAACTTCTTCCTGGTTTAGCCTTGGAAGAGTGTAAGTGTCCAGGAAATTATCCATTTCTTCTAGATTTTCTAGTTTATTTGCGTAGAGGTGTTTATAGTATTCTCTGATGATAGTTTGTATTTCTATGGGGTCGGTGGTGATATCCCCTTTATCATTTTTTATTGCGTCTATTTGATTCTTCTCTCTTTTCTTCTTTATTAGTCTTGCTAGCGGTCTGTCAATTTTGTTGATCTTTTCAAAAAACCAACTCCTGGATTCATTGGTTTTTTCGAGGGTTTTTTGTGTCTCTATCTCCTTCAGTTCTGCTCTGATCTTAGTTATTTCTTGCCTTCTGCTAGCTTTTGAATGCGTTTGCTCTTGCTTCTCTAGTTCTTTTAATTGTGATGTTAGAGTGTCAATTTTAGATCTTTCCTGTTTTCTCTTGTGGGCATTTACTGCTATAAACTTCCCTCTACACACTGCTTTAAATGTGTCCCAGAGATTCTGGTATGTTGTATCTTTGTTCTCATTGGTTTCAAAGAACATCTTTATTTCTGCCTTCATTTCGTTATGTACCCAGTAGTCATTCAGGAGCAGGTTGTTCAGTTTCCATGTAGTTGAGCGGTTTTGATTGAGTTTCTTAGTCCTGAGTTCTAGTTTAATTGCACTGTGGTCTGAGAGACAGTTTGTTATAATTTCTGTTCTTGTACATTTGCTGAGGAGTGCTTTACTTCCAATTATGTGGTCAATTTTGGAATAAGTGCGATGTGGTGCTGAGAAGAATGTATATTCTGTTGATTTGGGGTGGAGAGTTCTATAGATGTCTATTAGTTCTGCTTGCTGCAGAGATGAGTTCAATTCCTGGATATCCTTGTTAACTTTCTGTCTCGTTGATCTGTCTAATGTTGACAGTGGGGTGTTGAAGTCTCCCATTATTATTGTATGGGAGTCTAAGTCTCTTTGTAAGTCTCTAAGGACTTGCTTTATGAATCTGGGTGCTCCTGTATTGGGTGCATATATATTTAGGATAGTTAGCTCTTCCTGTTGAATTGATCCTTTTACCATTATGTAATGGCCTTCTTTGTCTCTTTTGATCTCTGATGGTTTAAAGTCTGTTTTATCAGAGACTAGTATTACAACCCCTGCTTTTTTTTGTTCTCCATTTGCTTGGTAAATCTTCCTCCATCCCTTTATTTTGAGCCTATGTATGTCTCTGCATGTGAGATGGGTCTCCTGAATACAGCAGACTGATGGGTCTTGACTCTTTATCCAGTTTGCCAGTCTGTGTCTTTTAATTGGAGCATTTAGTCCATTTACATTTAAGGTTAATATTGTTATGTGTGAACTTGATCCTGCCATTATGATATTAACTGGTTATTTTGCTCGTTAGTTGATGCAGTTTCTTCCTAGCCTAAATGGTCTTTACATTTTGGCATGTTTTTGCAATGGCTGGTACCGGTTGTTCCTTTCCATGTTTAGTGCTTCCTTCAGGGTCTCTTGTAAGGCAGGCCTAGTGGTGACAAAATCTCTAAGCATGTGCTTATCTGTAAAGGATTTTATTTCTCCTTCACTTATGAAACTTAGTTTGGCTGGATATGCAATTCTGGGTTTAAAATTCTTTTCTTTAAGAATGTTGAATATTGGCCCCCACTCTCTTCTGGCTTGTAGAGTTTCTGCCAAGAGATCTGCTGTTAGTCTGATGGGCTTCCCTTTGTGTGTAACCCGACCTTTCTCTCTGGCTGCCCTTAAGATTTTTTCTTTCATTTCAACTTTGGTGAATCTGACAATTATGTGTCTTGGAGTTGCTCTTCTCGAGGAGTATCTTTGTGGCGTTCTCTGTATTTCCTGGATTTGAATGTGGGCTGCCCTACTAGGTTCGGGAAGTTCTCCTGGATGATATCCTGAAGAGTGTTTTCCAACTTGGTTCCATTTTCCCCCTCACTTTCAGGCACCCCAATGAGACGTAGATTTGGTCTTTTTACATAATCCCATACTTCTTGCAGGCTTTGTTCATTTCTTTTTCTTCTTTTTTGTTTTGGTTTCTCTTCTCGCTTCATTTCGTTCATTTAATCTTCAGTCGCTGATACTCTTTCTTCCAGTTGATCGAGTCAGTTACTGAAGCTTGTGCATTTGTCACGTATTTCTCATGTCATGGTTTTCATCTCTTTCATTTCCATTATGACCTTCTCTGCATTAATTACTCTAGCCATCAATTCTTCCACTTTTTTTTCAAGATTTTTAGTTTCTTTGCGCTGGGTACGTAATTCCTCCTTTAGCTCTGAGAAGTTTGATGGACTGAAGCCTTCTTTTCTCATCTCGTCAAAGTCATTCTCCGTCAAGCTTTGATCCGTTGCTGGCAATGAGCTGCACTCCTTTGCCGGGGGAGATGTGCTCTTATTTTTTGAATTTCCAGCTTTTCTGCCCTGCTTTTTCCCCATCTTTGTGGTTTTATCTGCCTCTGGTCTTGATGATGATGGTGACGTACTGATGGGGTTTTGGTGTAGGTGTCCTTCCTGTTTGATAGTTTTCCTTCTAACAGTCAGGACCCTCAGCTGTAGGTCTGTTGGAAATTGCTTGAGGTCCACTCCAGACCCTGTTTGCCTGGGTGTCAGCAGCAGAGGCTGCAGAAGATAGAATATTGCTGAACAGCGAGTGTACCTGTCTGCTTTTGGTACAAAAGAGTGTACCTCTTGCTTTGGAGGCTTCCTCTCAGGGGTGTACTCCACCCTGTGAGGTGTGGGGTGTCAGACTGCCCATAGTGGGGGATGTCTCCCAGTTAGGCTACTCAGGGGTCAGGGACCCACTTGAGCAGGCAGTCTGTCCCTTCTCAGATCTCAACCTCGGTGTTGGGAGATCCACTGCTCTCTTCAAAGCTGTCAGACAGAGTTGTTTTCGTCTGCAGAGGTTTCTGCTGCTTTTGTTGTTGTTTACTGTGCCCTGTCCCCAGAGGTGGAGTCTACAGAGACAGGCAGGTTTCCTTGAGCTGCTGTGAGCTCCACCCTGTTCGAGCTTCCCAGCGGCTTTGTTTACCTACTTAAGCCTCAGCAATGGCGGGCGCCCCTCCCCCAGCCTCGCTGCTGCCTTGCCGCGAGATCGCAGACTGCTGTGCTAGCAATGAGGGAGGCTCCGTGGGCGTGGGACCCTCCTGGCCAGGTGTGGGATATAATCTCCTGGTGTGCCTGTTTGCTTAAAGAGCAGTATTGGGGTGGGAGTTACCCGATTTTCCAGGTGTTGTGTGTCTCAGTTCCCCTGGCTAGGAAAAGGGATTCCCTTTCTCCTTGCACTTCCCAGGTGAGGCGATGCCTCGCCCTGCTTCAGCTCTCACTGGTCGGGCTGCAGCAGCTGACCAGCACCGATTGTCCGGCACTCCCTAGTGAGATGAACCCAGTACCTCAGTTGAAAATGCAGAAATCACCGGTCTTCTGTGTCGCTCACGCTGGGAGTTGGAGACTGGAGCTGTTCCTATTCGGCCATCTTGCTCCACCCCCCATGATACCCCATTTCTACAAAAAAATTTAAAAATTAGAAGTGCATGGTGGTGTGTACCTGTAATACCAGCTACTTGGGAGGCTGAGGCATGAGAATCACTTGAACCCAGAAAGCAGAGGTTGCAGTGAGCTGAGATCTTGCCACTGCACTCTATCGTGGGCAATAGGGTGATACTCTGCCTCAAATGAATGAATGAATGAATGAATGAATAATAAATAAATAAATAAATAAAGTGAGAGACATGTGACTCTTCCATTCACTGGAACACTTAGAAGCCATTGTCTGGTTATTAATTGGCATAATTTCAATATTGTATCTTAGGGAATAGATAGGCCTGACTAGAGGGAGAAAGAAGGGGGAGCAGCTGATCACTGGAGCAGTGAGAACCCTCGTTTATTGATTAAACTCTCTATTTCATATAGGAAAGGTTTGTGGTGCCCTCAACCTCAACAAGTGTAACAGCAAAGATCACTTATTACAGATCACCATAGCAGATATAATAGTGACAAAGTTTGAAATATTGTGAGAATTACCACAATGTGACACAGAAACATGAAGTGAGCACATGCTGTTGGAAAAATGGTGCTGACAGACTTGCCAGACAGGGTTGCCTGAAACCTTCAATTTGTAAAACACATAGTCTGTGAAGCACGATAAAGTGGAGCACAACAAAATGAAGTATGTCTGCATGCAAACTCCTCTGAGGTATATGAGTAGGAGTAGAACTGCTGGTAGACAGGGTATGCACTTTTCAAATAAACCTGTTCCTTATCCTGTCTCTATTTTTTTTCAGTGTGCCATTCCCCTTCCTGCCTTCTTTAATATCTATCTAGGATTCCATCATCACACTTTTGAAATTGTGGGCCTAAATCATGTTATAATGCATTGTGATTGTTGTCAGCAATTGGGAAGCATCTCAAAAAAGAACAAACCAAGTCACCCAGGTCACTCCCCAAAGTGGGCAGAAGAGAAAAGGATTGGGTTAAAGGTTGCAGTAACAGTGACCTCCTCCTGCCAGGCATGATGAATCTTCCTATTTAGACACACTTGCTTTAATCTCCTTTGTTTCCCACTCTACTTCCTTTGAGAGATGTCAGAGATAATGATGGTGAGTGGGCTAAATTCATTTTCTTCCTCTCACTTCCTTCTCCACTTGGCTCTTACCTTCACCTCCACTACTCCCCATGCACACATGCCTTCAGATATAGTATTTACAGCTACTTATTGCCTTTTATTTGCTGTGCTGTCACTGCTAATTATCCTACATTATGTTTCATTCTCTTTGGTTTTGTTGCCAAGAAATATCCCTATATCCTTACTCCCTGCCACCCCTTGCTCTACTAGAAATCTGGTTTTCCTTTGATGATGCTGTTTTCCTTTTTCTATGAAGTGGAGCCTATCTGTTCTGGTGAAGTCACTGTGGGCTAGTAGATTGAGAATGAGTTCATAGTCAGTCACACTTGAGTTCAAATCTGAACTACATCATAGGTGAGCTGTGTGTCCTTGGATTTATACTTGTAAGAACCTCAGTTTGCGTACTGAGGAGAAGTGTAAGGATCTCTGCATCAAAGAGTTATTGTGAAGGTAAAAAAGGGGTAAGTAATGAGACATTGGTACATAGCTCTAGTATATTCCATATCGTTAGTTCTATTTTACCTGAAAAGTTGCTGCTACTAACAAGGCCCATCTTTCCTACAACAGTGGAGTCGAGAGTGTAAGGTCTTGCCTAAGGGAAATTTGGCTATAAAATTATCCCTCCCTTCACACACATATAGTTTGGGCCAAGGAGGGGGCCTGTGAGGCAGCAATCCCCAACCTTTTTGGCACCAGTGACTGGTTTCATGGAAGTCAATTATTCCGTGGATGGGAGGACAGTGGGGATGGGATGGTTTAGGGATGAAACTGTTCCATCTCAGATTATCAGGCATTAGATTCTCATAAAGCATACACAACCTAGATCCCTCCTGGTGCAGTTCACAATAGGGTTTGTGCTCCTATGAGAATCTAATGCAGCTGCTGATCTGACAGGAGGCAAAGTTCAGGTGGTAATGCACGGTGGGCTGCCACTCATCTACTGCTGTGAGGCCTGATTACTAACAGGCCACAGACTAGTACTAGTCCGCAGCCCAGGGATTGGGGACCCCTGCTGTAAGGGTTTCTAGTTTTTCCTCCCATACCTATAACCTTCTCTACGAACCATTATGTGTCCTTGGACCTTTGAATTTTTCTTTGTACCTGTCCTGCCAGTCTCAAACCTGGGATTAACCTAATTCCATGTTTTGTTTTGTTATTTATTTATTTATTTATTTATTTATTTTTTGCTTCTTCTGCCAGGCTGTTAGATGGCAAATATCACATACATGGTGCCTTAGCTTATTTCTACACATTTATTATATTAACCTTGCCCACGCTCTGATTGTTGCCTGGCAATCCCTTTCATCATCCCTAGTGGTTCCTTTTACCAGACCCCTCAGCTGGATTTTTCAGACTTTTCTCATTTCAAATCTTTCCAAGCTTCCTGCTTCACTCCCTCCCCATCCTCCTTTTAGTAGATCACTTTACTTCCTTCTTTGTAAACATTGGGACGTGATTCATAAAGAATGAGGAGTCCAGTCTTGAGAAAAATGTTTTCTTGGCTAAATGACACAGTAGATATTTCAAGGAAAGAAATCACTAGGCTACCAAGATTACAGTTATTCATGTGGATACAAAAATTTCCTCCATATCATTATCGTACATGTAGGTGTCAGTGTTGCAAAAGTCAGGGATGAAGTTGTTTACATTAGAGAGTTAGCAATTTATAGGAAAGGGCTCAAAGCTTCATTGATTTGGAAGACTAGGTAGAATCTTCTTACTTATTTTTAGCTTATCTCAAGGTTGTAAAGATTTTCGTTTTTCTTCTCCAATGGTGATACTTTATATGCTTAATCATAATGGTGGTTGGGCAAGGAGTCAGTTTTGTTTTCTCCACAGGGGCCAACAGATGTGAATTCTCCTAACTTTGATTCTTCCAAAAGGAATCAACTGGGTCATGGACAACTAACATACAGATTCCTAGGTCCCATCTACTAGAAATTTGGATTTAGTTGATCTGGGATAGAGGCCACGAGTTTGCTTTTTAAATAATTACCATAGTCTGATGTAGCTCATCCTAGGAACCTCTTTTAGAAACACAGAGGTAATTATATTTTTGCTGAATTTTAATCTCCTTTTTGTCTCAAGACTATATGAGGTATTCTTTTCCTTTCCAAGACTGATTTTTCTGTGTGTATATTTGATTCCATTTCTGTTGTTCCTTCTAGGTCCTTGATCCAACAATGATTCCTTTCTCTGTATCAATAGATTCTTTATATAAATCTCCTTCCACTTGGCTTATAACTATTATTCACATTCAGTAAATTTTTATTGAGTGCTACCTGTGTTTCCAGCATGTATTTTAAGTTCTTCCTTAAAGGATTTTTCCTTCTTCCTTGCCTACTCTCCCATTTCCTCTTTACTACCAAACTTTTTAAAGAATCTTCTCACACTGATATTTAATAATAATTATAACAACAACAAGTAGTAATAAAGATAGCCACTAGTATTTATTAGATGATTACTGTGGACCAGACACTTTTCTAAGTTCACTATGTTATATTAACTATGTAGCAGACAGTTCACAAATTAATTAAAAAATATACATATTAGGATCTGTTTCTGAGCTGTTTATTGTTATATTGATCTGTATTATCTACTCTTCTGCCAATATGCTATTTGGGAGGAGAGTATTTACAATAACTTTATAAAATGCATTTTATCTTCCATTACTTAATGAAATCCCTTCCTTTGGCTTCTGGAACACCATTTTCTCTGCTTCTCCTCCAACTTTGATTCATCTTTATCAGTGTCCTTCACTCCACCTCCTTTATGTGATTCTATTTAAAGCCCTTTACAGCCTGCCTCCAACTTGCTTTCCCAGCTGCAGTTCCTGATACTGGTTTTCCTACATGCTTCAGCCAAAGACATATACTCTTTGGTCCATAAGCACACTATTTCCTCAATATCTTTCACATGGAGTTCACTTCTTTGCTTGTGAAGTCTATGAATATTGCATGGCTGATTTGTCACAATTTTAAGTCTTCAATATCTGGAGTGTTCTGGCAAGAATTTGTAGGTAAGGACAAACCAAGGTGGGTGGTGATGCTCAGGAACCCTTTGTTTCTAGGGTAGAGCACACAGAGTCAGGGAGTCTGAGAGAACAGGAGGAGTAGAGGAACAGGGCCGAGACAGGCTATTGAAGGAATTGGGTATCAGATATTTATCTTTCAAAGGGTACCAGACTGTGTGTGATTGTTTATTAGTCCCTGGTGACCTTCAAAACAAGGCATGCATTATGGAGGTCAAGTCAGAAAATGCCACCCTCTGGAACTGAAACTAATGAGAACTATTAAATATGATGAAATAAAATGTGAAGAGATGAGTTATCTGCAGCAGGAATCCACCCTTGGAAATTTTAAGTACTGCTAATGAGCAGGGTGTTCTTCAAGTCTCTCCCAAGACATTAAGTATGGTTACATTGAAGCAGGAAAGGGGGAGTCCGAGGATGAGTAGTAGTTGGTGTGTCTCCAGCAGTGTCCAGAAGAGTGGATTGCACCAGTCCTAGTTGTTTGACTGTAGTTGTTTAGAGAGAAATATTACTGAAGCAGAAGACAGTGTTATGTCAGCAAACACATATGTTTTGGAGTTAGACAGATTTAGATGTAAAACCTGACTTTACTAATATAAGCAAGTTACTTGACCTTTTAAAGTCTCAGTTTGCTCTTCAATAAAATAACATTTATAACCACAGGGTTTCTATGAGAATGAAATTAAATAATAAGTATATGTCAAGCATATAGCACATAATGTAATGTTCCCAGCTCATAAGATGTTCAATAACAATGCTACTTTTGTATTTTTCTATCCCTTTCAGGAGAAAATTTTTTAATCATCAGATTACCATAGCACAACCTTGGAGAATAAAACTCTTTTGCTCTGAAGCTCATCTAATAACCTGATACCTCTCGAATGAATCTATCCAATGACAGGGAATACCCCATGTTAAACAGCTGATTCTTGTTCTGAATACATTTATAGCTTGTAGTTAATAAATAAATAAATAAATTGAACCCTTAAGACTTTGCTTAGAATTAATCTGTCTCCCAGAGCTTGATCACATTTGAGTGTACAGAAAAAAACTAACAAAAACAAGATCCAACTCGGGATGAGGTATTGAGATTCTGTAAGATCCTGTGTGAAACAGCCCACCTCTTTCTCTTTTCTTCTTTTAGCTGTAACATTATGGTTCTTTAGGTTCTAGAGTCATAATAAGGAAAAGAGAAACATTGTGAAAAACTTGGCTTAATTATATAACTAAGCATTTATTGAGAATTTCTTTGCTTTCTCTTATTAGAAAAATTTTCTTGCCCCTTACCTTGGAAGGCAAAGAATAAGGTTGGGGTGTTGCCCAGAAAAAGGGTCAGGGTTTGGTTCTCATCCTTATATGCCCAGAAACGCACTCATATCAGTGTCCCAGAGTTGGTCAGACTCAGGAAAGCTGTTTCATTGTAACTGAACTCATCAGGGACTGAAGTATAAAAACCAGAGTGCCATTTTATTAATTTACAGTCAGAAATGCATTATCAGAAACACTGGGTGTTTGTATTAATCTTGCTGATGAATGCTTTCTCCTTTTGGGAAAACTATGGAAAGCCAAATTTTCTAGAAGTTCCCTTGGTGAGTTTGAAGTCTATGGCAGAGATGGCAGAGGGTTTGTTGTGTGGTTCAGCTGATGAGTATCATTAGGCACTCACGTGGTGAGACGTTTATTTAAAAAACTAGGACATGCTGGACCAGATACACCAGTGGACTAGCTTGTCAGAACACTCTCCCTTGAGCGGTCCTTGATGGGCATTCTGACATTATTCTTTGTGTTATCCTTTTTCTTACAAAATAATTTAAGATTTACCAGTAAGTGTAGATTTACAAGTCAGTGAATAATATAATGAATACCATCTTGCTTAAGAAAACTTTTGGTATTGTTTATTCGGTCTCAGTCCCATTTTCTTCCTTCCTTCCAGAGGTACACACTGTTCTGAATTTGCTGTTTACCATTTACATAAAGATTTTTACATTTACCAAATATGTATTAACCACAAACAATATATGGTATTGTTATATATATTGTAAAACTATATAAATGGTATCATAACATGTATACTTGTTTTACAACCTTTTCACTTAGCATTACACTTTTGGAATTTGTCCATGTTGATATATACATACCTGTAGCTCATGAATTTTAACTGCTGTATAGCATTTTAGTGTATGGGTATATTACAATTTATCTATTCTTCTATTGAACTTTTAGGTTGTTTGTAACATTTTGCTGTTACAGACTCTTGTCTGTGGTTGCCAGATTTCCTCTTAATTAGTCATCAATTTAGACTTTTGCTGCTCAGTGTCCTCAACACTGGATATTGCCAGACTTTAGTTTTTTCCTGATCCGATGGGTATGAAATGAATTTCATTGTGTTTTAATTATCTATTTCCCTGAGCATTGTTTTAAAAATGTCACTTTGCCATTCAGATTACCTTTGGTGAATTTTCTTTTTATAAGTTTTGCTGTTTTTTTTAAAATTTTTAATTTTTATGTTATTTATATAATGTGGCTGTTAATCATTTGTTGTTTATAGGCATTTGAAAAATGTTCTTCAACTCTGTGCTTTGTCCCTTTTACTTTTTGAGAGTGTCTTTGGATTTATAGACATTTGGAATTTAATTATAGTAAAAGTCATGAGTCTTTCCTTGGTGGTTTGTGTATTTCTTGTTTAAAGAATCTGCACTTATTTTGAAGTCATAAAGATATTCTCCTATATTTTCTTTAAAAATTTTTAGAAGTTTGGCTTATCACAGTTAGGTTTTTATTTACTTGGAAGTGATTTTTGTAAAATGGTGTGAAATAGAGATAATTTTTTTCCTATGGAAAATTCATTACCTTGGCACCATTTATTGAAAGAGTTGCCTTTGTCCAGTGATAGGCAAAACCACTGCTCTTGTATATCAAGTATGCATGGATCTGTTTCTGGAGTCACATTGCACTGTATATCTGTTCTACAACAATTCTGCACTGTTTTAAATAATATAACTTTGTTATATATTTTGATATCTGATGAGATGAAACTCCTCTCCTTCTTTATCTCGGTGGCTCACATAATGCCAGCACTTTGGGAGGCCTACGTGGGCAGGTCACCTGAGGTCAGGAGTTTGAGACCAGCCTGGCCAACATGGTGAAACCCTGCCTACTAAAAATACAAAAATTAACTGGGTGTGGTGCTGCATGCCTGTAATCCCAGGAGACTGAGGCAGGAGAGTCACTTGCACCCAGGAGATGGAGGTTGCAGTGAGCTGAGATTGTGCCACTGCACTCCAGCCTGGGCAACAGAGTGAGACTATCTCAAAAAAAAACCAAAAAACCAAAAACCAAAAAACAAAAAATTATCGTGTGTCAAGTTGCGCAGAAAGCCTTTAAACAATCAACTTTATTGAGATATAATTTCCATATAATAAAATATATATGATTATGTAAGTTTTGACAGAAGTATATATGTAACAACGATTATAAGCTACATATATATTTATTCCATCACGCTAGTGTTCCTTTGTGACTCTTCCAGCCAGTTCACAAGTTCTACTCCCAGCCCTAGTCAACCACTGATCTGCTTTCTATTTTTATAGATTAGGTTTGTTTTTAGTAAGTTTCATATAAATGGAATCATAAATATGTACTGTTTTGTGGATGGCTTCTTTTGAGCAACATGTTTTTGAGATTCATCTATATTATATGTATCAGTAGTTATATTGTTTTTTTTCCTTGCTGAATAGAATTCCAGTGTATAGCCATACCACAATTTGTTTATCCACTCATCTGTTGGTGGACATTTGGATTGTTTCAAGTTTGGGGCTATTATTAAAGCTGCTATAAACATTCATGTAAAAATCTTCAATGTAGACATAAGTTATTTCGCTTGGGAGTGGAATTGCTAGGCCGTATAGTAAAGCACACGATCGTGTTGCTTGACAATGGGGGATATGTTGTGAAAAATGCACCCTTAGGCAAACATCAGAGAGTGTACTTACACAAATCTAGATGGCATAGCTTACTAAACAACTAGACTATATGGTATAGACTATTGCTCCTAGGCTACAAACCTGTACAGCATGTTACTATACTGACTACTGTAGGCAACTAACACAATGGTAAGTGTGCATCTGAATGTATCTAAACTTAAAGAAGGTACAGTAAAAATATGCCATAAAAGTTAAAAAAGGTATACTTGTATAGGGCATTTACCATGAATAGAGCATGTAGGACTAGAAGTTGCTCTAGGTGTGTCAGTCAGTTAGTGGTGAGTGAATGGGAAGGCCTAGGACATTACTGTATACTACTGTAGAGTGTATAAACACTATACACTTGAGTTACACTAAATTTATAAAAAAATTTCTTTCTCCAATAAAAATTAACCTTAGCGTACTGTAACTTTTTACTTTTATAGACTTTTACATTGTTAAACTTTTTGACTCTCTTAATAACCCTTAGCTTAAAGCATAAACACATTGTATAGCTGAACACAAATGTTTTTTTCTTTACATCATTATTCTATAAGCTTTCTTCTGTTTTAAATTTTAAATTAAAAAAAAAACATTTTGTTAAAAACTAAAACTAAAAACTTTTGGTTAAACTAAGACAAATATCACCTTCTACCTCCGTATGTTGCCTCCCTCTAAGGTCTTCAGGGACAATAGCATTTATGGAGCTGACAGCTCCACATTATTGTGTGATTTTGGTGTCATATCAAAAAAAATCATTGCCAATACTAGTGTCATGGAATTTTGCTCATTTTTAAATGAAGTAGTTTTTCTTATTGAGTTTTAAGAATGCTTTATCTATTCTTCATTGTTTGTGAAAAATAGAATATTGGGAAATACCTATCTGGGTTGGTTTCTAGGATGACCATCTGTATGTAAGAAGTAAAATGAAGCACAGATGAGAAAAATCTTAGTATTTAATCAACATTTATTTATTGTCAATTTTAATGCAATCCATTTGTTTGAATCCAAAGACTTGAAACGAATATGTTACAGTCAAATTAAGGTACTATAGAGCAGTGACAGATACTCTTTCTTTTCATCTGGGCATGGATGATTTTTTTTAGGTGGAAAGGTTATTGAAATACAGTAGTAGGTGGAAAGCATTGTATTTCCATGGAATAACTCCTCAATATGTTTCCCAATATTGAGCAGCTGCTTAGAAATAGGGAGCAAGATCTTTCTTGCTGAAAACAAGCTAAAGCCCACATTTGAATGTTTTTTTCCCCGAAGTGATAAATCCATGTTCTTTATGAAATAATGCTCTTACTCATAGGCTTGGGAAAAGTCCCTGGTGCTACTTTTTATGCCACTAATTAGCTTACTGATTAAAGATATACCCAAGAAAAGGGACTTGATGGTTTTGATAAGTAAAGACACTACCACTGCTGCATCTTTGCTTTCAGAGCGTTCACCTTCTGCCACAATACCAAAAATTGGGACACACCAAACATGGGACACACTAAAAATTATGGCACAATAATTGCTGTAAAACAATGCTTTGTATCTAGACTGGTAATGCATTTGTAATATTTTGCTTTTAAGAAATGTAAGGTTAGCTTTGACACCATCTATAATTGAATGATGAGCCCTCAAAAAGACACCTCCAACTAAACCCAAAGCTCTTTAAAAGCTTTTCATTATTCCTCAAAGTTTAACCCTGATTCTAACAAGTTATTCCACTCAGCATTTTCTAACAAAGTAGCGCAAATGCCTAACAGTGTTTGGAAGGAACCCCATAACAAGATATATGCTATAGTTATAGGCTTTAAAGAAAGAGACAGAAAAGGATAGATTCACTTTTAGAAAGAATTTCATGATAGATTGCTTGTCTTTCATGATGAATTCATAGATGACTTTCCTATTTCTAAAATTGCTACTTGAGTAAGTTGCATTTATATTTATTATTCAACGCTAAAAGTAGCACCTCTGCTTTTGGATATATTCATAGGGTGAAGTCCTACTATGAAAACTGAGAAAATCTGAGCAAGAACTTTCACCTTCATAGCTACTTCCTCCTTTGCAATAAGAATACCCACCTGCCCCTGAGCCATGTCGTCCCTGGCTAGAGGAGTGATGTGAGCCAGACCCATATTGGCCACAGCTAGAAGACTGCCCTGAACCAGGCCCATGTCGGCTGCGGCTAGGAGACTGACCAGATCCAGCCACGTGTCGGCCATAGCCGGAAGACTGACTGGAGCCAGAGCCATGGTGGCCATAGCTGCAAGATCCCTCCTGACCAAAGTTTGATGACTGTCCTGGTGTAGAACCATGCTGTCCATGGCTAGAGGAGTGCCCTGAGCCACTTCCATGCTGACTGTAACCAGAGGACTGTCCTGAGCCAGACTCATGTTGACCTAAGCCAGAAGAGTGACCTGAACCAGACTCATATGGGCCATGGCTGGAAGAACGACCTGAGCCAGACCCATGTTGGCCGTAGCTAGAAGAGTGCCTGGAACTGGACCCATGTCGGCTGCAACTAGGAGACTGGCCAGATCCAGAGCCCTGTCGGCCATAGCCAGAAGACTGACTTGAAGAACGACCTGAGCCAGACCCATGTTGGCCGTAGCTGGGAGACTGCCCTGACCCAGACCCCCGTTGGCCACGGCCTGAAGACTGGCCAGATCCAGACCCATGTCTGCCACGACCCGAATACTGATGGGAGCCAGACTCATGCTGACCATAGCTGGAAGACTGACCTGAGCTAGAGCCATGTTGGCCAGAGCTTGACGAATGCCCTGATGTAGATCCATGTCGTCCCTGGCTAGAGGAGTGATGTGAGCCAGAACCATGCTGACTATAGCCAGAGGACTGTGCTGAGCCTGACTCATGTTGCCCAAAGCCAGAAGACTGGCCTGAGCCAGACTCATAATGGCCACGGCTGGAGGAACAACCTGAGCCAGATCCTTGTTGGCCGTGGCCGGGGTAGTACCCCGAACTGGACCCATTTCGGCCCTGGCTAGGAGACCTGCCAGATCCAGACCCATGTCGGCCATGGCCGGAAGACTGATGTGAGCCAGAGCCATGCTGACCGTAGCTGGAAGACTGCCCTGAGCTAGATCCCTTCTGGCCGAAGCTTGAGGACTGTCCTGATGTGGAACCATGTTGTCCATGGCTAGAGGTGTGCCCTGAGCCACTTCCATGCTGACTATAACCAGAGAACTGTCCTGAGCCTGACCCATGCTGGCCGTAGCTGGAAGACTGCCCTGAACCAGACCCATGTCGGCCACGGCTAGGAGACTGGCCAGATCCAGCCCCATGTCGGCCATAGCCAGAAGACTGACTGGAGCCAGAGCTCTGGTGGCCGTAGCTGGAAGACTGGCCTGTGCTAGATCCCTCCTGGCCAAAGCTTAATGAGTGTCGTGATGTAGAACCATGCTGTCCATGGCTAGAGGAGTGCCCTGAGCCACTTCCGTGCTGACTGTATCCAGAGGACTGTCCTGAGCCAGACTCATGTTGACCAAAGCCAGAAGAGTGACCTGAACCAGATTCACATGGGCCACGGCTGGAAGAACGACCTGAGCCAGACACATGTTGGCCGTAGCTAGAAGAGTGCCCGGAACTGGACCCATGTCGGCCGCGACTAGGAGACTGGCCAGATCCAGAGCCCTGTCGGCCATAGCCAGAAGACTGACTTGAAGAACGACCTGAGCCAGACCCATGTTGGCCGTAGCTAGAAGAGTGCCCGGAACCGGACCCATGTCGGCCACGACTAGGAGACTGGCCAGATCCAGAGCCCTGTCGGCCATAGCCAGAAGACTGACTTGAGCCAGAGCCATGCTGACCGTGGCTGGAAGACTGACCTGAGCTAGCTCCATTTTGGCCACAGCTTGATGGCTGTCCTGATGTAGAACCATGTTGCTCATGGGTAAAGGAGTGACCCGAGCTAGATCCTTGTTGACTGTAGCCAGAGGACGGTCCTGAGCGAGACTCATGTTGACCTAAGCCAGAAGAGTGACCTGAACCAGACTCATATGAGCCATGGCTGGAAGAACGACCTGAGCCAGACCCATGTTGGCCGTAGCTAGAAGAGTGCCCGGAACCGGACCCATGTCGGCCGTGACTAGGAGACTGGCCAGATCCAGAGCCCTGTCGGCCATAGCCAGAAGACTGACTTGAAGAACGACCTGAGCCAGACCCATGTTGGCCGTAGCTGGGAGACTGCCCTGACCCAGACCCACGTCGGCCACGGCCTGAAGACTGTCCAGATCCAGACCCATGTCTGCCGCGACCCGAATACTGATGGGAGCCAGACTCATGCTGACCATAGCTGGAAGAGTGACCTGAGCTAGAGCCATGTTGGCCAGAGCTTGACGAATGCCCTGATGTAGATCCATGTCGTCCCTGGCTAGAGGAGTGACCTGAGCCAGAACCATGCTGACTATAGCCAGAGGACTGTGCTGAGCCTGACTCATGTTGCCCAAAGCCAGAAGACTGGCCTGAGCCAGACTCATAATGGCCACGGCTGGAGGAACAACCTGAGCCAGATCCTTGTTGGCCGTGGCCAGGGTAGTGCCCCGAACTGGACCCATTTCGGCCCTGGCTAGGAGACCTGCCAGATCCAGACCCATGTCGGCCATGGCCGGAAGACTGATGTGAGCCAGAGCCATGCTGACCGTAGCTGGAAGACTGCCCTGAGCTAGATCCCTTCTGGCCGAAGCTTGAGGACTGTCCTGATGTGGAACCATGTTGTCCATGGCTAGAGGCGTGCCCTGAGCCACTTCCATGCTGACTATAACCAGAGGACTGTCCTGAGCCTGACCCATGCTGGCCGTAGCTGGAAGACTGCCCTGAACCAGACCCATGTCGGCCACGGCTAGGAGACTGGCCAGATCCAGAGCCCTGTCGGCCATAGCCAAAAGACTGACTTGAGCCAGAGCCATGCTGACCGTGGCTGGAAGACTGACCTGAGCTAGCTCCATTTTGGCCACAGCTTGATGGCTGTCCTGATGTAGAACCATGTTGCCCATGGGTAAAGGAGTGACCCGAGCTAGATCCTTGTTGTCCGTAGCCAGAGGACTGTCCTGAGCGAGACTCATGTTGACCAAAGCCAGAAGAGTGACCTGAACCAGACTCATATGAGCCACGGCTGGAAGAACGACCTGAGCCAGACCCATGTTGGCCGTAGCTAGAAGAGTGCCCAGAACCGGACCCATGTTGGCCGCGACTAGGAGACTGGCCAGATCCAGAGCGCTGTCGGCCATAGCCAGAAGACTGACTTGAAGAACGACCTGAGCCAGACCCATGTTGGCCGTAGCTAGAAGAGTGCCCGGAACCGGACCCATGTCGGCCACGACTAGGAGACTGGCCAGATCCAGAGCCCTGTCGGCCATAGCCAGAAGACTGACTTGAGCAAGAGCCATGCTGACCGTGGCTGGAAGACTGACCTGAGCTAGCTCCATGTTGGCCACAGCTTGATGACTGTCCTGATGTAGAACCATGTTGCTCATGGGTAAAGGAGTGACCCGAGCTAGATCCTTGTTGACTGTAGCCAGAGGACTGTCCTGAGCGAGACTCATGTTGACCTAGGCCAGAAGAGTGACCTGAACCAGACTCATATGAGCCATGGCTGGAAGAACGACCTGAGCCAGACCCATGTTGGCCGTAGCTAGAAGAGTGCCCGGAACCGGACCCATGTCGGCCGCGACTAGGAGACTGGCCAGATCCAGAGCGCTGTCGGCCATAGCCAGAAGACTGACTTGAAGAACGACCTGAGCCCGACCCATGTTGGCCGTAGCTAGAAGAGTGCCCGGAACCGGACCCATGTCGGCCACGACTAGGAGACTGGCCAGATCCAGAGCCCTGTCGGCCATAGCCAGAAGACTGACTTGAGCCAGAGCCATGCTGACCGTGGCTGGAAGACTGACCTGAGCTAGCTCCATGTTGGCCACAGCTTGATGACTGTCCTGATGTAGAACCATGTTGCTCATGGGTAAAGGAGTGACCCGAGCTAGATCCTTGTTGACTGTAGCCAGAGGACTGTCCTGAGCGAGACTCATGTTGACCAAAGCCAGAAGAGTGACCTGAACCAGACTCATATGAGCCATGGCTGGAAGAACGACCTGAGCCAGACCCATGTTGGCCGTAGCTAGAAGAGTGCCCAGAACCGGACCCATGTCGGCCGTGACTAGGAGACTGGCCAGATCCAGAGCCCTGTCGGCCATAGCCAGAAGACTGACTTGAAGAACGACCTGAGCCAGACCCATGTTGGCCGTAGCTGGGAGACTGCCCTGACCCAGACCCACGTCGGCCACGGCCTGAAGACTGTCCAGATCCAGACCCATGTCTGCCGCGACCCGAATACTGATGGGAGCCAGACTCATGCTGACCATAGCTGGAAGAGTGACCTGAGCTAGAGCCATGTTGGCCAGAGCTTGACGAATGCCCTGATGTAGATCCATGTCGTCCCTGGCTAGAGGAGTGACCTGAGCCAGAACCATGCTGACTATAGCCAGAGGACTGTGCTGAGCCTGACTCATGTTGCCCAAAGCCAGAAGACTGGCCTGAGCCAGACTCATAATGGCCACGGCTGGAGGAACAACCTGAGCCAGATCCTTGTTGGCCGTGGCCAGGGTAGTGCCCCGAACTGGACCCATTTCGGCCCTGGCTAGGAGACCTGCCAGATCCAGACCCATGTCGGCCATGGCCGGAAGACTGATGTGAGCCAGAGCCATGCTGACCGTAGCTGGAAGACTGCCCTGAGCTAGATCCCTTCTGGCCGAAGCTTGAGGACTGTCCTGATGTGGAACCATGTTGTCCATGGCTAGAGGCGTGCCCTGAGCCACCTCCATGCTGACTATAACCAGAGGACTGTCCTGAGCCTGACCCATGCTGGCCGTAGCTGGAAGACTGCCCTGAACCAGACCCATGTCGGCCACGGCTAGGAGACTGGCCAGATCCAGAGCCCTGTCGGCCATAGCCAAAAGACTGACTTGAGCCAGAGCCATGCTGACCGTGGCTGGAAGACTGACCTGAGCTAGCTCCATTTTGGCCACAGCTTGATGGCTGTCCTGATGTAGAACCATGGTGCCCATGGGTAAAGGAGTGACCCGAGCTAGATCCTTGTTGACCGTAGCCAGAGGACTGTCCTGAGCGAGACTCATGTTGACCAAAGCCAGAAGAGTGACCTGAACCAGACTCATATGAGCCATGGCTGGAAGAACGACCTGAGCCAGACCCATGTTGGCCGTAGCTAGAAGAGTGCCCGGAACCGGACCCATGTCGGCCGCGACTAGGAGACTGGCCAGATCCAGAGCGCTGTCGGCCATAGCCAGAAGACTGACTTGAAGAACGACCTGAGCCAGACCCATGTTGGCCGTAGCTAGAAGAGTGCCCGGAACCGGACCCATGTCGGCCACGACTAGGAGACTGGCCAGATCCAGAGCCCTGTCGGCCATAGCCAGAAGACTGACTTGAGCCAGAGCCATGCTGACCGTGGCTGGAAGACTGACCTGAGCTAGCTCCATGTTGGCCACAGCTTGATGACTGTCCTGATGTAGAACCGTGTTGCTCATGGGTAAAGGAGTGACCCGAGCTAGATCCTTGTTGACTGTAGCCAGAGGACTGTCCTGAGCGAGACTCATGTTGACCAAAGCCAGAAGAGTGACCTGAACCAGACTCATATGAGCCATGGCTGGAAGAACGACCTGAGCCAGACCCATGTTGGCCGTAGCTAGAAGAGTGCCCGGAACCGGACCCATGTCGGCCGTGACTAGGAGACTGGCCAGATCCAGAGCCCTGTCGGCCATAGCCAGAAGACTGACTTGAAGAACGACCTGAGCCAGACCCATGTTGGCCGTAGCTAGAAGAGTGCCCGGAACCGGACCCATGTCGGCCGCGACTAGGAGACTGGCCAGATCCAGAGCCCTGTCGGCCATAGCCAGAAGACTGACTTGAAGAACGACCTGAGCCCGACCCATGTTGGCCGTAGCTAGAAGAGTGCCCGCAACCGGACCCATGTCGGCCACGACTAGGAGACTGGCCAGATCCAGAGCCCTGTCGGCCATAGCCAGAAGACTGACTTGAGCCAGAGCCATGCTGACCGTGGCTGGAAGACTGACCTGAGCTAGCTCCATGTTGGCCACAGCTTGATGACTGTCCTGATGTAGAACCATGTTGCTCATGGGTAAAGGAGTGACCCGAGCTAGATCCTTGTTGACTGTAGCCAGAGGACTGTCCTGAGCGAGACTCATGTTGACCTAAGCCAGAAGAGTGACCTGAACCAGACTCATATGAGCCATGGCTGGAAGAACGACCTGAGCCAGACCCATGTTGGCCGTAGCTAGAAGAGTGCCCGGAACCGGACCCATGTCGGCCGTGACTAGGAGACTGGCCAGATCCAGAGCCCTGTCGGCCATAGCCAGAAGACTGACTTGAAGAACGACCTGAGCCAGACCCATGTTGGCCGTAGCTGGGAGACTGCCCTGACCCAGACCCACGTCGGCCACGGCCTGAAGACTGGCCAGATCCAGACCCATGTCTGCCGCTACCCAAATACTGATGGGAGCCAGACTCATGCTGACCATAGCTGAAAGACTGACCTGAGCTAGAGCCATGTTGGCCAGAGCTTGACGAATGCCCTGATGTAGATCCATGTTGTCCCTGGCTAGAGGAGTGACCTGAGCCAGAACCATGCTGACTATAGCCAGAGGACTGTGCTGAGCCTGACTCATGTTGCCCAAAGCCAGAAGACTGGCCTGAGCCAGACTCATAATGGCCACGGCTGGAGGAACAACCTGAGCCAGATCCTTGTTGGCCGTGGCCAGGGTAGTGCCCCGAACTGGACCCATTTCGGCCCTGGCTAGGAGACCTGCCAGATCCAGACCCATGTCGGCCATGGCCGGAAGACTGATGTGAGCCAGAGCCATGCTGACCGTAGCTGGAAGACTGCCCTGAGCTAGATCCCTTCTGGCCGAAGCTTGAGGACTGTCCTGATGTGGAACCATGTTGTCCATGGCTAGAGGTGTGCCCTGAGCCACTTCCATGCTGACTATAACCAGAGAACTGTCCTGAGCCAGACCCATGCTGGCCGTAGCTGGAAGACTGCACTGAACCAGACCCATGTCGGCCACGGCTAGGAGACTGGCCAGATCCAGCCCCATGTCGGCCATAGCCAGAAGACTGACTGGAGCCAGAGCTCTGGTGGCTGTAGCTGGAAGACTGGCCTGTGCTAGATCCCTCCTGGCCAAAGCTTAATGAGTGTCGTGATGTAGAACCATGCTGTCCTTGGCTAGAGGAGTGCCCTGAGCCACTTCCATGCTGACTGTATCCAGAGGACTGTCCTGAGCCAGACTCATATTGGCCGTAGCTAGAAGAGTGCCCGGAACTGGACCCATGTCGGCCGCGACTAGGAGACTGGCCAGATCCAGAGCCCTGTCGGCCATAGCCAGAAGACTGTCTTGAGGAACGACCTGAGCCAGACCCATGTTGGCCGTAGCTGGAAGAGTGCCTGGAACCGGACCCATGTCGGCCACGACTAGGAGACTGGCCAGAACCAGAGCCCTGTCGGCCATAGCCAGAAGACTGACTTGAGCCAGAGCCATGCTGACCGTGGCTGGAAGACTGACCTGAGCTAGCTCCACGTTGGCCACAGCTTGATGACTGTCCTGATGTAGAACCATGTTGCCCATGGGTAAAGGAGTGACCCGAGCTAGATCCTTGTTGTCCGTAGCCAGAGGACTGTCCTGAGCGAGACTCATGTTGACCAAAGCCAGAAGAGTGACCTGAACCAGACTCATATGGGCCATGGCTGGAAGAACGACCTGAGCTAGACCCATGTTGGCCATAGCTAGAAGAGTGCCGGGAACTGGACCCCTGTCGGCCGCGACTAGGAGACTGGCCAGATCCAGAGCCCTGTCGGCCATAGCCAGAAGACTGACTTGAAGAACGACCTGAGCCAGACCCATGTTGGCCGTAGCTAGAAGAGTGCCCGGAACCGGACCCATGTCGGCCGCGACTAGGAGACTGGCCAGATCCAGAGCGCTGTCGGCCATAGCCAGAAGACTGACTTGAAGAACGACCTGAGCCAGACCCATGTTGGCCGTAGCTAGAAGAGTGCCCGCAACCGGACCCATGTCGGCCGCGACTAGGAGACTGGCCAGATCCAGAGCCCTGTCGGCCATAGCCAGAAGACTGACTTGAAGAACGACCTGAGCCAGACCCATGTTGGCCGTAGCTAGAAGAGTGCCCGGAACCGGACCCATGTCGGCCACGACTAGGAGACTGGCCAGATCCAGAGCCCTGTCGGCCATAGCCAGAAGACTGACTTGAGCCAGAGCCATGCTGACCGTGGCTGGAAGACTGACCTGAGCTAGCTCCATGTTGGCCACAGCTTGATGACTGTCCTGATGTAGAACCATGTTGCTCATGGGTAAAGGAGTGACCCGAGCTAGATCCTTGTTGACTGTAGCCAGAGGACTGTCCTGAGCGAGACTCATGTTGACCTAAGCCAGAAGAATGACCTGAACCAGACTCATATGAGCCATGGCTGGAAGAACGACCTGAGCCAGACCCATGTTGGCCGTAGCTAGAAGAGTGCCCGGAACCGGACCCATGTCGGCCGTGACTAGGAGACTGGCCAGATCCAGAGCCCTGTCGGCCATAGCCAGAAGACTGACTTGAAGAACGACCTGAGCCAGACCCATGTTGGCCGTAGCTGGGAGACTGCCCTGACCCAGACCCACGTCGGCCACGGCCTGAAGACTGGCCAGATCCAGACCCATGTCTGCCGCTACCCAAATACTGATGGGAGCCAGACTCATGCTGACCATAGCTGGAAGACTGACCTGAGCTAGAGCCATGTTGGCCAGAGCTTGACGAATGCCCTGATGTAGATCCATGTTGTCCCTGGCTAGAGGAGTGACCTGAGCCAGAACCATGCTGACTATAGCCAGAGGACTGTGCTGAGCCTGACTCATGTTGCCCAAAGCCAGAAGACTGGCCTGAGCCAGACTCATAATGGCCACGGCTGGAGGAACAACCTGAGCCAGATCCTTGTTGGCCGTGGCCAGGGTAGTGCCCCGAACTGGACCCATTTCGGCCCTGGCTAGGAGACCTGCCAGATCCAGACCCATGTCGGCCATGGCCGGAAGACTGATGTGAGCCAGAGCCATGCTGACCGTAGCTGGAAGACTGCCCTGAGCTAGATCCCTTCTGGCCGAAGCTTGAGGACTGTCCTGATGTGGAACCATGTTGTCCATGGCTAGAGGTGTGCCCTGAGCCACTTCCATGCTGACTATAACCAGAGAACTGTCCTGAGCCAGACCCATGCTGGCCGTAGCTGGAAGACTGCCCTGAACCAGACCCATGTCGGCCACGGCTAGGAGACTGGCCAGATCCAGCCCCATGTCGGCCATAGCCAGAAGACTGACTGGAGCCAGAGCTCTGGTGGCTGTAGCTGGAAGACTGGCCTGTGCTAGATCCCTCCTGGCCAAAGCTTAATGAGTGTCGTGATGTAGAACCATGCTGTCCTTGGCTAGAGGAGTGCCCTGAGCCACTTCCATGCTGACTGTATCCAGAGGACTGTCCTGAGCCAGACTCATATTGGCCGTAGCTAGAAGAGTGCCCGGAACTGGACCCATGTCGGCCGCGACTAGGAGACTGGCCAGATCCAGAGCCCTGTCGGCCATAGCCAGAAGACTGTCTTGAGGAACGACCTGAGCCAGACCCATGTTGGCCGTAGCTGGAAGAGTGCCTGGAACCGGACCCATGTCGGCCACGACTAGGAGACTGGCCAGAACCAGAGCCCTGTCGGCCATAGCCAGAAGACTGACTTGAGCCAGAGCCATGCTGACCGTGGCTGGAAGACTGACCTGAGCTAGCTCCACGTTGGCCACAGCTTGATGACTGTCCTGATGTAGAACCATGTTGCCCATGGGTAAAGGAGTGACCCGAGCTAGATCCTTGTTGTCCGTAGCCAGAGGACTGTCCTGAGCGAGACTCATGTTGACCAAAGCCAGAAGAGTGACCTGAACCAGACTCATATGGGCCATGGCTGGAAGAACGACCTGAGCTAGACCCATGTTGGCCATAGCTAGAAGAGTGCCGGGAACTGGACCCCTGTCGGCCGCGACTAGGAGACTGGCCAGATCCAGAGCCCTGTCGGCCATAGCCAGAAGACTGACTTGAAGAACGACCTGAGCCAGACCCATGTTGGCCGTAGCTAGAAGAGTGCCCGGAACCGGACCCATGTCGGCCGCGACTAGGAGACTGGCCAGATCCAGAGCGCTGTCGGCCATAGCCAGAAGACTGACTTGAAGAACGACCTGAGCCAGACCCATGTTGGCCGTAGCTAGAAGAGTGCCCGCAACCGGACCCATGTCGGCCACGACTAGGAGACTGGCCAGATCCAGAGCCCTGTCGGCCATAGCCAGAAGACTGACTTGAGCCAGAGCCATGCTGACCGTGGCTGGAAGACTGACCTGAGCTAGCTCCATGTTGGCCACAGCTTGATGACTGTCCTGATGTAGAACCTTGTTGCTCATGGGTAAAGGAGTGACCCGAGCTAGATCCTTGTTGACTGTAGCCAGAGGACTGTCCTGAGCGAGACTCATGTTGACCAAAGCCAGAAGAGTGACCTGAACCAGACTCATATGAGCCATGGCTGGAAGAACGACCTGAGCCAGACCCATGTTGGCCGTAGCTAGAAGAGTGCCCAGAACCGGACCCATGTCGGCCGTGACTAGGAGACTGGCCAGATCCAGAGCCCTGTCGGCCATAGCCAGAAGACTGACTTGAAGAACGACCTGAGCCAGACCCATGTTGGCCGTAGCTGGGAGACTGCCCTGACCCAGACCCACGTCGGCCGCGGCCTGAAGACTGTCCAGATCCAGACCCATGTCTGCCGCTACCCGAATACTGATGGGAGCCAGACTCATGCTGACCATAGCTGGAAGAGTGACCTGAGCTAGAGCCATGTTGGCCAGAGCTTGACGAATGCCCTGATGTAGATCCATGTCGTCCCTGGCTAGAGGAGTGACCTGAGCCAGAACCATGCTGACTATAGCCAGAGGACTGTGCTGAGCCTGACTCATGTTGCCCAAAGCCAGAAGACTGGCCTGAGCCAGACTCATAATGGCCACGGCTGGAGGAACAACCTGAGCCAGATCCTTGTTGGCCGTGGCCAGGGTAGTGCCCCGAACTGGACCCATTTCGGCCCTGGCTAGGAGACCTGCCAGATCCAGACCCATGTCGGCCATGGCCGGAAGACTGATGTGAGCCAGAGCCATGCTGACCATAGCTGGAAGACTGCCCTGAGCTAGATCCCTTCTGGCCGAAGCTTGAGGACTGTCCTGATGTGGAACCGTGTTGTCTATGGCTAGAGGTGTGCCCTGAGCCACTTCCATGCTGACTATAACCAGAGAACTGTCCTGAGCCAGACCCATGCTGGCCGTAGCTGGAAGACTGCCCTGAACCAGACCCATGTCGGCCACGGCTAGGAGACTGGCCAGATCCAGCCCCATGTCGGCCATAGCCAGAAGACTGACTGGAGCCAGAGCTCTGGTGGCTGTAGCTGGAAGACTGGCCTGTGCTAGATCCCTCCTGGCCAAAGCTTAATGAGTGTCGTGATGTAGAACCATGCTGTCCTTGGCTAGAGGAGTGCCCTGAGCCACTTCCATGCTGACTGTATCCAGAGGACTGTCCTGAGCCGGACTCATGTTGACCAAAGCCAGGAGAGTGACCTGAACCAGACTCATATGGGCCATGGCTGGAAGAACGACCTGAGCCAGACCCTTGTTGGCCGTAGCTAGAAGAGTGCCCGGAACTGGACCCATGTCGGCCGCGACTAGGAGACTGGCCAGATCCAGAGCCCTGTCGGCCATAGCCAGAAGACTGACTTGAGCCAGAGCCATGCTGACCGAGGCTGGAAGACTGACCTGAGCTAGCTCCATGTTGGCCACAGCTTGATGGCTGTCCTGATGTAGAACCATGTTGCCCATGGGTAAAGGAGTGACCCGAGCTAGATCCATGTTGACCGTAGCCAGAGGACTGTCCTGAGTGAGACTCATGTTGACCTAAGCCAGACGAGTGACCTGAGTCAGACTGATATGGGCCACGGCTTGAAGACTGCCCTGAGCCAGACCCATGTCGGCCGCGGCTACGGGTAGGCGAGTGGCCAGATCCAGACCCATTTCGGCCGTGGCCAGAAGACTGATGAAAGCCAGACTCATGTCGACCATAGGTAGAAGAGGAACCTGAGCTAGATCCGTGTTGTTCTCCCCTAGATGACTGTCCTGACCTAGATTCGTGTTGTCCATAGCCGGAGGAGTGACCTGAGCCAGATCCATGCTGACTGTAACCAGAGGACTGCCCTGAGCTAGACTCATATTGACCAAAGCCCGAAGACTGTGCTGAGCCAGACCCTTGTGGGCCACAGTTGGAAGACAGACCGGAGCCAGCCCCATGTAGGCCGCGGCTAGGAGACTGGCCAGATCCAGCCCCGTGTTGGCCATAGCCAGGAGACTGACTGGAGCTAGAGTCATGGTGGTCGTATCTGGAAGACTGGCCTGTGCTAGATCCCTTCTGGCCAAAGCTTGATGACTGTCCTGATGTAGAACCATGCTGCCCATGGCTGAAGGAGTGCCCTGAGCCAGATCCATGCTCATTGTTTCCAGAGGACTGCCCTGAGGTAGACTCATGTTGACCAAAGGCAGAAGACTGGCGTGAGCCAGACCCATGTGGCCCACTGCTGGAAGACCGTTTGTAGCCAGACCCAAGTCGACCATAGGTGGGAGACTGCCCTGAGTGAGACCCACGTTGGCCGTGTCCTGGAGACTGATGGGAGCCAGACTCATGCTGACCATACCTGGAAGACTGACCTGAGCTGGATTTATTTTGGCCAGAAAAGTCTCTTTGAAAACTCAGTCTTCTGGATATGGATTCAGGCCCGTGTGTAATGCTTCCTCTGACGTTCCTGGAATGGGAATCATTCTCTCCTGCACTCCAACTTGAATGACTAGAAGAGGATTCTTGCCATTTGTCCTCTTTTCCTGTTTCTTCTTGTTCCTCTTGGTGCTGGTGACTGTCGTCTCTCAGCTTTGACCCTGAAGCTTGGCAGTAATCTTTGCTAATGATTTTATTATGAGCCCGAACCAGCTTGAATATCATCAGAAGATACTCCGTAAAATCCACTTTCTTGTTATGGTCTCGATCCAGATTTTGCAAGATGATATCCACAGTATCTGGATCATTTGGATTCTGTATAAGAGCAAGGTACAAAGAGTAGCTCTGTTAGTATGGACAATACACCTAGCTAACCAACTGAAGGAAGGATGTTAAAATATAAATGTTTGGCTTATGTATATGGAACTCATTCACATAGTCACTTAGGCAGTCCTGAGCAGAAAGAGAAAAAGGAATATGGAATGAATAATGCGGTGAGAAA
The DNA here is from genome assembly GCF_024542745.1 of Macaca thibetana thibetana. Taxonomy (NCBI): domain Eukaryota; kingdom Metazoa; phylum Chordata; class Mammalia; order Primates; family Cercopithecidae; genus Macaca; species Macaca thibetana. The sequence continues at coordinate 124,720,097 of NC_065578.1, forward strand.
CAGCTAGAATAGGATAGGATGCAACCGGAAAATGAAAGGAAACAAGAGGGCTGATTATTTTTGGTAAAGAATGGGTCAAATATGAATGATTAGTTAATTTACAAGTAATACATTTTTATACTTACGTTAATTATATCAATTTTATTTGTCCAATTAAATTAACTAGGTAATTAATTTACTCACTGAGCAAAGATTTATTATGTTACTACTTGCCTACCATTATGTCATATGAGAGTATAAAGCAGTGAACAAGTTTGCTTCCTGAAAAAAATGGAATTTAATGTTTATTTGATCAGATATACAAACTTAAAATTATAGTTTATTATGATAAGGTTTCTACAAGAGTACATGAGAGAGGAACCATTGGGGGTCCTAGAAAGGTTAATGAGAGGAAATGATGCCTTTTGAAGGATGGATTAGAATTAGCCAAATGAAGGAGTAGGAAGGGAAGGAGAAGGGGAAAAGATTGTTCTAGGCAGAGGGAATGATATGAACAAATGGCTACAGGTGAGAGAAGTCATAGAGCTTTCAGGGAACTGAAAGAAATTCAGGATTGCTAGATTTAGAGTTTGAATACTCAAGAAATGTGGATAGAGAGATAAATAGCAACTAGATTATGAGTTTTACGTTATGTTAAGGAACTTTGTACTTCATTTTAAGAGCAATCGGGAACTATTGAAGGATTTTTAGCTGAGGAGTGAAATGATTATATTTGCATCTAATGCTGAGAGTAGAAGTAGTAGGTGGCCTGAACCAGAGGACTAATAATAGTGATGAAGAGAAACGGGTTGTTTTGAGAGATTATTGATGAGTTAGATGGAGGTTGGAAGGTAGTGGTGTCTGCTGAGAGAGAGAAAATAAAAAATGATATCAGGTTTTTGCTTTTGGCAAAAAGATGAAGAAACAAGGTTAGAGGTGAAGATTATGAGATTCTTAGCTGACACACTGAATATATGACATCTGATATCCGAATATCATATCTGAAATCCACAGAAATCCAAATTTAAGGAATTGAAACTCAGAAGTCTGATATAAGCTCCCAAATATCTAAGCTATCAAATCTTGACCTGACAGTTTTAAGGTGGCGGACACACTCTTTTGTGATTCAGGGGTAATGCTAATTTCCTGAACTCAGATATCTACTTTGCAGTTTTTCTGAGGACTGTGTGGGTTTGTAAGAATTAGTCACTTAGATTGGACATTATTTAATCTATGGGTTTTGTTTGTTGTTTAGTAGGATCACTTCCTTTAGTTATGCTATGGAAACCATCATGGATCAGCTTTTGACGTTATCTCAAACCTTTACCAAACCCTGTTCTCTATCACCAAGTAGGAAGAGTCCTCTAGGATGTTTGACATATGTGACAAGAAGGTGGAAAGGGATAAAGAAGAAAATTCCTGCATAATTCCATCCTGGCATGGAGTTCTTACCTTCAGAATTTGATGAAACTCATTTTCCAGAAGTTCTTTCAGCTCTGCCTTGTTCAACATATCATACTCCCCATGCTGGGTGGCATATTGGTAGAAAACATCAATGACAGTGATGATGCCTTGTAGGAGTTTAGGCATTTTTTTTTTTTTGCAAGTTTGAGTAACCTAAAGGGAGGAAAAAGAGAGATCAACCCCTTACTATTCTCATTTCTTGTTTAAACACATAAGTAGGTCTGATTATTTATAATAGTTGTTCAGAATTAGTCAGGCATGATTAACTTCATTCTGTTGTAATCAAGAAGCAATTCACAGTTGAATGACTTGTTCAAGTCATGTAGCAAGAGAGTGATGAAATTAGGAACATAATCCATAGGTCTTATTTCCATTCCTGAATGAATATAGGAAAAATGACTCTCTGTTTTTGGCTTCCCACCATTACCAGGGATAATATCAGCTTTGTTCTGGAGCTGTAGAAGTCCTGAGTGTTCCACTTCATCTGCTTCCTCTTTCTCTCTAGGTTCCAACCATACTATGGGTACAGTTCCACTATATACATGACACGCCTTACTCCAACTAAGGAGCATCAATGGCTGAACTGAACTCTCAAGACTTCTAGGTCAGAGAAAGTAGACAATGTGAGCAAAGCCAACAACAAGCCTAGGTGATACGAAGCTAAGGGTAACTGCTATTAGATCCAGTTTCTGTTCTCATTCTCCAAGCAGGAAGTGACCCTCAGACCTTATTACACAATGGAGAGAAAAAGCTCAGTTGTAAAGAAGGCAACCTGCCTGTGGATAATTAGAACCCCATGATATCCATGTTATGAGGGAAACAACCTCAAAGAAAGGAGATAGTATACATAGTCCTAGTCGTTTCATTTTTCTTTTCAGTAAACTTAAACTTATACCAAAGTTCCCCAGAGTATACTAAAGAGAAGCCTTGTATCTAGTGCCTCTTTGCCTTAGAGCATATCCTGGACTTTCATAATTTATAGCCCTAAGTACCCTTGAGTGGAGTTGAACTCCTGCTCACTTACCTAGCTCACCAGAGGAACAAGTAGGATAGAGACAGAAGCAGCTTTCAGGGTGCTGCTAGTTGGGCAGAGTGGCCTTTTTATAGAGGGAATAATGGTCCATCTTAGGGAGGAGCTGCTCTCTTTGAGATGTCCTAATTTACTCCTAAACAAGCCCATCACCACCTCTATCTCCACCTCCCAGGTGTTTACCTTCTTTCTCACTTCCTTACATGTTCACCTAAGATTGCATTAGCCGTTCCCAAATCTGGGCTACTCTCGGCCCCACCTGCCAAAGTGTCAGGACACTTTGCAGAAAGGCCTCTTTTTGTATTCATCAAACTATGTAGCACAATACATTGACAACAAATTGTGTGGATTTTAATAGAAATTGAATGGAGTGTGTGCAGGGATATCATGGCCCAAATGTCAAAGAATCATGGAAACTGATGATTAAAAGGACTGTAAAGATCATCTTGTCAAACTCTCCATTCTAAGCTAAATTTTCTTAAATGATATTCCAGCCAAAGTGTCATCTGTAGTATTGTTATTACCTTTTGAAATGGATAATGGCTCCAGGTCATCCTTTTATTTCTTTAATTTCATTTTACCTTTTATCTCAATTTACCAGACCCCTTATTGGCCATTCACCAACGTAGCTTTCATTTCAAACACCATATAATCTTAGGAAGAAATGTGTGCTTGTTAGTGTGGGATCTATGGCTCCTCATGATCTGGGCTGTGGCTTTTTTCCAGCTCCATTTCTCCCCTCCATATTTCTCTTTGTGCTCCACCAGTAATTAACTAGTAATATTTCAAACTTCCTCAATACACCATGTTATTTCATATTTTTTTCTTAGAATGTCTTTCCTCATTGTCTGCCTAGTGAACTAATTATTCTTCAAAATCCAATTTAGGCTTCCCATAGGAAATCTTTCCTGAATTACTCAAGAGGGAGTTGTAATTGTGTATCTTGTTCATATTTATTGTTGTATCAATCATACTATATTGTAATCTTTAAAAATTGTTTTACTATACAATTATTGTTTAATATAAAAATTAGAAAATATTGATAAGCAAATAAGATAAAATCAAAATACCTTTAAAACCACTAGCCAAAAATAACTACTGTTAGTTATTTGTTGTATATCCTTGCCTTTCACAAACACACACATACACATACACGTATACACACATACACACACATTTGTCTATGGGCTTATTTCATTTCTAGGCTATGAGCTCCGTGAGAATAAGGAATGGACATTATTTATCCTTATGTCACTTGGAGACCTAGTATACTGCTTGTCACATAACGGTCTCCAATAAATGTAAGTTTGAATTCAATTGAAAGAAAAACAAGGATCAAGACTATAGTCCTCTGTGTTGACCAACTTCCACCTTTTCACACGATTACTAGGGTCTGCCCTCTCTCTTGTCATCTTTGCCTCAGAGGACATGATTTTACCTGAATATAAACTGAATCTTAGCATTGAGAATCAGTGAATAGCTTTCTGCTTTTTTCTGAGGCCCTCGCTCTGCATTTCTTCCATTGTGAACATATAACACAAATTTCACTGAAGGTGTGTGAAGTTACATGGACTTAAAACTTGTGCAATATGGTCATCAGGATTTGAGAAGGTGTGGTAGCAACTGTTGGCAAGTGATAAATTACAGGATTCCAAATTCAACTATTGTTAGGCTATGTGTTTTCTTCTAAGAATTGCCCAGAGGGCTGCAGAGTCAGTATCCATTCTGTAGACGTGTTTCCTCTGGACATCTGATTGGGCCAGGTTTTCATGCTTCATCAGAACAATGACCTTTTAAAGGTGTGGCTGAGACTGGGAGTAAAGGGGAGGTGGAGTTTGCTGAGTGAAGACCAATTTCCTGCAGGAGCCAGCTGTTGTCACGAAGGGAGGAGAGGGTTGTGAGTGAAGACTATTCCAGGTGAACGTGCTCTTGGGGCCAGTGTTCTCCTAAAATAGGGGCCAGCAAACTTGTTTTTTTTTTTTTTTTTTTGTAAAGGGCCAGATAGTACACAATATTATCTCTGCAGGACAGATAGTTTTTGTTGCAACTACTCAACTCTGTTGTTGTAGCATAAAGGCGGCCATAGATGATATGTAAACAAACAAGCATGGTTTTGTTTCAGTATAACTTATTTATCAATACTGATCTTTGAATTTAATATAACTTCACATGTCATATATTTTTTCAACCACTTACAAATGTAGAAAACCTTTTTATCCTGTAGGCTACGCAAAAATGGATGACAAGCTAGCTATGAACTACAGGCTGTAGTTTACCACTCTTTGCTCCTCTTCTGTATTTGCTTTTCAGGAAGATTCTCCAGGAGAGGAGGATCTGAGAGAAAACAAGGGCTGAAAAGTGTGGTACATCAGAACCACTAACTCTTGCATGAGAGAGCAAGAGTGAAGGTGAATTTGTGAATGTCAGCATGTGTGGGGTGGTGGGGAAAGGGAACAGAGCAAGGGATCTTTGGCTGCTCATAAAAGGGAGATAAATTTTGATTTGATGTAAGGGAGAAATATTTAATATTTGCATTGACTGAAAATGCAATGAGCTCTTTGTGAAGTAATTGAATTTATTGTCAAGTATCATATGAATAGTTTTTTACTATTAAAGAAAAAATTAATTCTTTCAGTACTTTGTTTTCTGAATATGCTCACCAACTAGAATTTTGTTAGGCTTTATTTCCTGGTTTGTATCATGAAAATAAGATGCATATTACATATGTGTTTTGGTCTCTTCTCTCCTTGTTGAGAATTACTTATTAAGAGTTGGACTAGATTATCACCAAAGTCACTTTCGAAACAGATTCATGTTTTTTTTCAGAGTGTGTTCTCCACAGTAACAGGGTTGCACGTGAAGATTCCTCCATCATAGGTTTGGTTAGTGGTTTTTCCCCTTGGAAATGATAGGTTTCAGGAGAAAAGCTTTTCTATGGTATGTGCCATGTTCTAGGTTTTTGAGTACCTTTCTCTGTGTGTTGGCAGAAGAATGGAAATTACATTCCTTTTTATGTCAAGCATAGTGCTTTGTGTGTGGGTGTACATTGTTTCATTAATTCTAACAACAACCCTGTTATCTAGATATTATATTTCCATTTTGCAGATGAGCAAACTGAGGCTCAGATGAAATCCATAACTTGTTTCAAGCCACTTAGCTATTAAGTGGAGAAGACAGAATTCAAATTCAAATCTGCTTTTTCTAGGAATAGTCAGCAAGTAGGGAACTATTGTCTTGATAAAGGAAGGGTTTTGGAAACAGTTCTTCAGGAATGGAGTGTTTCACCTAGGAAAAACAAACAAACAAACAAACAAAACTAGCAAGGATAAAAAATGAAGTTCCCATACCATCTGTGTGCACTCATTTTTTTCCTGCCTGTCTGGAAGGCAGAATAATGTGCCTATTGTACCATCTCTTGGATCATAGGGAAATTCTAAAGCAGATCTTTTCTTCATTGACTTTTCTGTCCTTTTTCCTTACAGAAATTATTTCATGTAATTTCTGACAGTTCTTTGTAGCCTAGTCTCTATAAATGAGGAGACTGTGTAAAAAATAGGGATATGTCTATAAGAGAAGGTCGAAGGTCATGATTTTGGGTAAATGGAATCAAAAGAAGTTAGCTATAATATGAAACTGGTCAAATAGTGCTTCCTTCTATATCCTCTTTTGGTATGAGTCCTTTTTACTATTACCTCAAAAAATAAAAAATGGATTGGATATAGTTTTACAGCTTAGTATATATTCCCTGGGAATGAGACAGGCATGGTGACATATCTTTCAGCTTCAGACCCACACTCTGGAATATATTCTGCTTCAGTACTGGTCTGCCTATTGAGTTGTTTCTTTCTCTCTTAATATCCTCCATTTTTCTCTTCCAAGAACTCCAAAATGCTCCAAATGCTGGGAATCCAGAGCTCATTTATACTCGTATCCTTTTATTTATTCTCTCAGCATCTTTCTCATATATATATATGAGAGTGAGTGAAGACTATTCCAGGTGAATGTGCTCTTGGGGCCAGTGTTCTCCTAAAATAGGGGCCAGCAATCTTTTTTTTTTTGTAAAGGGCCAGATAGTACAAAATATTATCTCTGCAGGACAGATAGTTTTTGTTGCAACTACTCAACTCTGTTGTTGTAGCATAAAGGCAGCCATAGATGATATGTAAACAAACGAGCATGGCTTTGTTTCAGTATAACTTATTTATCAATACTAATCTTTGAATTTAATATAATTTCACATGTCATATATTTTTTCAACCACTTACAAATATAGAAAACCTTTTTATCCTGTAGGCTGCACAAAAATGGATGACAAGCTAGCTATGAACTGCAGGCTGTAGTTTACCACTCTTGTGCGCTCTCTCTCTCTCTCTCTCTCTATATATATATATATATATATTTTTTTTTTTTTTTTTTTTTGGTCTCACTCTGTTGCCCAGGCTAAAGTGCTGTGGTACGACCATGGCTCACTGTAGCTTCCAACTCCAGGGCCAAGTGATCCTCCCACTTCAGCTTCCCAAGTAGCTGAAATTATAGGTGTATGTCACTGCATCTGTCTAATTTTTAAATTTTTTGTAGAGATGAGGTCTCACTGTGTTACTTAGGCTGTGTGTTCTTATCTTGATATTTGATGCTCTTACTGGCTTGGTATTCATAGTCTCTATCCCTTAGTTCCTACTACCCGAAACATTCAGGATGCAGACCTGGTCCATTAAAGTGGACAGATGGAGAAGAGTGACTGGAAGCGATTCTCACAAACCGTTCAGGTGTTAGAAATGGTACCAAAAAAAAAAAAAAAAAAAAAAAAAAGAAAAAAAAGTTTAGATATAAGGACCTCGATTGTCGGAAAAAAATCCAGAATATTTGTCTTTTAATGTCTGTGTGTTTGTGTGTGTGTGCGTGTGTGTGTGGCAGGGGATAGTGGTGGGATAGGAGATAGAGATAGAGAAGGGAGAGTAAGGCATTGTAGTATGAATGTAGTGAGTAGTAAACTAATCAGACCTCTGTTTCCTTTCTGGCCTCATCTTTCACCACTCTTCCTCTTGTGGTACCCAGCTGAAGCCATATTAACTTCCTTGGTATTCTCCAAAACCTCCAGGCATCCTTCTTTTTAAAAGAATTTTTGGTACCAGTACCATGCTGTTTTGGTTACTGTAGCCTTGTAGTATAGTTTGAACTCAGGTAGCATGATGCCTCCAGCTTTGTTCCTTTGGCTTAGGATTGTCTTGGCAATGCGGGGTTCCATATGAACTTTAAAGCAGTTTTTTCCAATTCTATGAAGAAAGTCATTGGTAGCTTAATGGGGATGGCATTGAATCTATAAATTACCTTGGGCAGTATGGCCAATTTCACAATATTGATTCTTCCTATCCATTAGCATGGTTTGTTCTTCCATTTGTTTGTGTCCTCTTTTATTTCACTGAGCAGTGGTTTGTAGTTCTCCTTGAAGAGGTCCTTTACATCCCTTGTAAGTTGGATTCCTAGGTATTTTATTCACTTTGAAGCTATTGTGAATGGAAGTTCATTCATGATTTGGCTCTCTGTTTGTCTGTTACTGGTGTATAAGAATGCTTGTGATTTTTGCACATCGATTTTGTGCAAAATGTGAGACTTTGCTGAAATTGCTTATCAGCTTAAGGAGATTTTGGACTGAGATGATGGGGTTTTCTAAATATACAATCACGTCATCTGCAAACAGGAACAATTTGACTTCTTCTTTTCCTAACTGAATACCCTTGATTTCTTTCTCTTGCCTGATTGCCCTAGCCAGAACTTCCAACACTATGTTGAATAGGAGTGGTGAGAGAGGGCATCCCTGTCTTGTGCCAGTTATCAAAGGGAATTTTTCCAGTTTTTGCCCATTCAGTATGATATTGGCTGTGGGTTTGTCATAAATAGCTCTTATTATTTTGAGATACGTTCCATCAATACCGAATTTATTGAGAGTTTTTAGCATGAAGGGCTGTTGAATTTTGTCAAAGGCCTTTTCTACATCTATTGAGATAATCATGTGTTTTTTGTCTTTGGTTCTGTTTATATGCTGGATTATGCTTATTGATTTGCATATGTTGAACCAGCCTTGCATCCCAGGGATGAAGCCCACTTGACCAATGGAACAGAACAGAGTCCTCAGAAATAGTACCTCACATCTACAGCCATCTGATCTTTGACAAACCTGACAAAAACAAGAAATGGGGAAAGGATTCCCTATTTAATAAATGGTGCTGGGAAAATTGGCTAGCCATAAGTAGAAAGCTGAAACTGGATCCTTTCCTTACTCCTTATACGAAAATTAATTCAAGATGGATTAGAGACTTAAATGTTAGACCTAATACCATAAAAACCCTATAAGAAAACCTTGGAAATACCATTCAGGACATAGGCATGGGTGAGGACTTCATGTCTAAAACACCAAAAGCAATGGCAACAAAAGCCAAAATTGACAAATGGGATCTAATTAAACTAAGGAGCTTCTGCACAGCAAAAGAAACTACCATCAGAGTGAACAGGCAACCTACAGAATGGGAGAAAATTTTTGCAATGCTCATCATCACTGGCCATAAGAGAAATGCAAATCAAAACCACAATGAGATACCATCTCACACCAGTTAGAATGGCAATCATTAAAAAGTCAGGAAACAACAGGTGCTGGAGAGGATGTGGAGAAATAGGAACACTTTTACACTGTTGGTGGGACTGTAAACTAGTTCAACCATTATGGAAAACAGTGTGGCGATTCCTCAAGGATCTAGAACTAGAAATACCATATGACCCAGCCATCCCATTACTGGGTATATACCCAAAGGATTATAAGTCATACTGCTATAATGACACATGCACATGTATGTTTATTGTGACACTATTCACAATAAGGAAGACTTGGAACCAACCCAAATGTCCATCAATGAAAGACCGGATTAAGAAAACATGGCCCATATACACCATGGAATACTATGCAGCCATAAAAAAGGATGAGTTCATGTCCTTTGTAGGGACATGGATGCAACTGGAAACCATCATTCTCAGCAAACTATTGCAAGAACAGAAGCCGAAACACTGCATGTTCTCACTCATAGGTGGGAATTGAGCAATGAGATCACTTGGACACAGGAAGGGGTATATCACACACTGGGTCCTATTGTGGGGAGGGGGTAGAGGGAAGGGATAGCATTAGGAGATATACCTAATGTAAATGATGAGTTAATGGGTACAGCACACCAACATGACACATGTATACATATGTAACAAACCTGCATGTTGTGCACATGTACTCTAGAACTTAAAGTATAATAATAATTTAAAAAAAAAGTCACTTAAAAAAAAAAAGAATTTTTGCCAGGAATGCTCTTCCCCTAAATGTCAATTTGGCTATATCCTTTATCTCCTTCAAGTCTCTGCTCAAATATCACCTCAATAAAGCCACCCTGACCCTTCTATTTGATATACACTTCTAACATACCATATGGTTGGCTTATTTATTAGGTAAGGTTTTGAGCAGAGGAGTGGCATGATCTGACTCACTGCTATGTTGATACTAGACTGAGAGGTGAGGTAGAATAAGGAAGATGAGTCAGATGACAGATGAGGGAATGGAAGTAATCCAGGCTTCTGGCTTGGATGGCAGTATGTATGGTGGTAACATCCACTAAGAAAAGCAATACATTTTTTGCATTTTTAGTAGAGATGGTGTTTCACCATGTTGGCCAGGTTAGCTGGGCATGGTGGCATGCTCCTGTAATCCCAGCTACTCAGGAGGCTGAGGTGGGAGAATTGCTTGAACCCAGGAAGGAGAGGCTGCAGTGAGCCGAGACTGTGCCACTGCACTCCAGCCTGGGCAACAGAGCAAGATCCTGTCTCAAAATAAATAAATAAATAAAAAGAAAAGCAAAGCAATAAATGAGAAAGAGAAGGTTTTAGGTGAGTGGAAATAATGATGAATTATTATCATCTAATTTATTTCTATCATCCATTTCCATCTCTTAATAACTGAACTCCTTAAAAGAGCAGTCAGCACTCATTGTCTCTGACTCCCTTAACTTTCGCTTACTCTTCAACACTTTATAGTTTGATTTTCACAGCTTCTTTCAGGCTTTTTGAAGGGTTTTCTTCCACGGTCTGTGCTTAAATGTTTTTACTCTCCAAAGCTCCATCCTTAGCTCTTTGACTATTTGGATCAGTTTCCAGTCTTACCATTTATAAAGTAAGGTAATGGAGCAGAATGGAGACAAGACACATTGTTAATTCATAAATTTTTGTTGGCAATTTTTATGCAATTGGAATGTGAAAACCAGAGCATTAGAAGCTCTGTCTATAAACTCAAGCACATTACAGTCAGTCCCAGTGATCTGATGATACTATAAGACTTAATACATATCTGTAAAAGTTATGTAAAATATAAAATTTGGCAGAAGTTTCAAAACTTGAAATTTAATATTTAATGCTCTAATTGAAACCCAAACAGCAAAGTTTTTCTTTAGTATTAAAATTTAAACTCACACTACTTACATATGCTAACTGAGGAGGGCAAGTATGCACTATCCTTTAAAAGAAGATCGATATTAAGTAGAAGAATTAAAGTAGGATTACATTTTTAAAGAAAAGGTTAGAACCAGATAACTTTGTCCTCAGAAAGAACTTGTCACAATAAATTCCTGTTCTTTATGTTTTTCTTCTCATCTTGGTTTTTGAGTTAGTTCCTGTCCTGTTGGTGTCTCACTTATTAAGGTAAGGGTCACATTGCTTGTGCATATATTTTTAGAGTGTAGCGTTATTATAAAAAAAAAGTAAAAACTTGTTTTTGCTTGCTTCCATTGTTACTTGCTGCAGAGCTATTTTTTTTAAAAATTAGTATCTTCTGTGTACCTGTCAATGTGATTTATAGATATTTAGACATTAACTGTTCAAATTCTTAGGTGAAGTATTAGTATTTCTGTCTTACAGATAGTGAAATTGAGGTTTAACCATGTTAATTAACTTGCAAAATCACATTGATACTAAGTGGCAGAGGTAGAATTTGAACTCAGGTTTCTGACTTTAAATCAGGACTCTTAACTCTTAAAAGACTCAACTCTTAAAGGGACAATTACACTGGCAAGAATATTTAACACATGCAGAATGTTAGTCTGAATCAACAGTATCGTGTATGTGGAATTGTGTAATTATATATATGTCTTATAAAATTATCATAATGATAATAATAGGCTTTATAATTATAATTTACTAACCTAAGTTATATAATATAAATATGGAGTTACTATTTGGTTAGCAAAAATATTAATTCCAGTTGTCTTTGCTTGCTTCTTTTAATGGTGTTGGAATTTTGCAAGGCTCTGTTCTAGATATGCTTAGCTTTTTTTAAATTTTTAAAATTGATACCTAATAATTATACGTATTTATCAGGTACATGTGATATTTTGATACATGCATGTGATGTGTAATAATCAAATCAGGGCAATTGGGGTATTTATCACCTCTAACTTTTATTATTTCTTTGTATTGGGAACATTCCAAATCTCTTCTAACTATGTTGAAATAAATAATTATTGTTAACTATACTCACCATATGATGGTATCAAACACTAGAACTATTCCTTCTAGCTGTATTTTCATACTCATTAACCAATCTCTCTTTATCCTTCCTCCTTTCTACCTTTCCCAGCCTTTGGTAACCATCATTCTACTCTACTTCCATGAGATAAGCTTTTTTAGCTCCCACATTTGAGTAAGAACATGCAATATTTGCCTTTCTGTGCCTGGCTTATTTCACTTAACATGTCCTCCAGGTCCATTCATGTTGCTGCAAATTTTGTTCTTTCTTAATGGCTAAATAATATTCCATTGTGTATATATACTACTTTCTTTATCCATTCATCCTCTGATGGACACTTAGATTGATTCCATATTGTTACTATTGTGAACAGTGCCACAATAAATGTGAGCATGCAGATATCTCTTCAATAAACTGATTTTCTTTCTTTTGGATGAACACCCAGGAGGGGGATTGCTGGATCATATGGTAGATCTATTTTTAGTGCTTTAAGGAACTTTCATACTGTTTTCCATAGTGGCTGTACTAATATATATTCTACCAACAATGTATAGGAGTTCTCTTTTCTCTGCATCCTTGCCAGCATCTGTTATTTTTTTCTTTTTAATAATAGACATTTTAACTGGGCTGAGATGATATCTCATTGTGATTTTCCTTGATAATTAGTGATGCTGAGCATTTCTTCATATGCCTTTTGACCATTTATATGTCTTTTGTGAAATATCTATTCAGCTAATTTGCCCACTTTTTAATGTTTTTTTTTCTTAGCTGTTGAGCTGTTTGGTTTCCTTATATGTAATGGTTATTAATCCCTTGTCAGATGAATAGTTTGCAAATATTTCTTCCCGTTCCACAGGCTGTCTCTTCATTATGTTGGTTGTTTCCTTTGCTCTGCAGAACTTTTTAATTCAATGTAGTTCCATTTATTTATTTTTACTTTTGTTGCCTGTCCTTTTGAGGTCTTACCCCCCGCCCAAAATTTGCCTAGACAAATGTCTGAAAGTGTTTCCCCAATGTTTGCTCTCATCAGTCTCCTGATTTTAGGTATCATATTTAAGTCTTTAATCCATTTTGAGTTGATTTTTGTATATAGTGAGACATAGGGGTCTAGTTTCATTCTTCTGCATATGGACATCCAGTTTTCCCAGAACTATTTATTGAAAAAGATATTCTTTCCCCAATGTATGTTCTTGGCACATTTGTGAAAATGAGTTGGCTATAAATATGTGGATCTATTTCTGGGTTCTGTATTCTGTTCCATTGGTTTATGTGTCTGTTTTTGTGTCAATACCATGCTATTTTGATTATAATAGACTTGTAGTATATTTGAAGTCAAGTAGTGTGATGCCTCTAGCTTTCTTCTTTTTGCTCAGGATTGCTTTGGCTATTTGGGGTCTTTTGTGGTTTCATACAAATTTTAGGAATGCTTTTTTCTATGTCTGTGAAGGATGTCATTGATATTTTCATAGGGATTGCATTGAATCTATAGATTTCTTGGAGTAGTATGGACATTTTAACAATATTAATTCTTCCAGTCCATAAGCATGGGATTTTTTCCATTACTTGTCTCCTTTTCAGTTTCTTTCATCAATGTTTTATAGTTTTTATTGTAGGGAACTTTCACTTCTCTGGTTAAATTAATTCCTAGACATTTAGGTTTTTTTGGTAGTGCTATAAACGGGGTCATAGGATGGATTTCTTGATTTCTTTTTGAGATTGCTTGCTGCTGGTGTATATAAATGCCACTGAATTTTCATGTTGATTTTGTATCCTACAGCTTTACGGAATTTGTTTATCAGTTCTAAGAACTTTTTGGTAGAGTCTTTAGGTTTTTCTAAATACAAGATCATGTCTGCAAACAAGGATAATTTGATTTCTTCCTTTCCAGTTTGGATGCCCTTTATTTCTTTCTCCTACCTAATTGCTGTGGCTAGGACTTCCAGTACTATGTCGAATAGGAGTTGTGAAAGTGGTCATCCTTGTTTTGCTCCAGAGCTTAGAGGAAAGCCTTTATTTTTCCCCATTCATTATGATGTTAGCTGTGGGTTTGTCATATATGGGCTTTATTGCTTAGAAGTATGTTTCTTCTATACCCAGTTATTGAGAGTTTTTATCATGAAGCAGTGTTGAATTTTATCAAGTACCTTTTTAGCATTTATGGAAATGATCATGGCTTTTGTTCTTGATTCTGTTCATGTGATGTATCACTTTTATTGATTTGCATATGTTGAAGCATGCTTTTATTCAGGGCGAACCCCATTTAATCATGATAAATAATCTTTTTATGTGTTGTTAAATTTGGTTTGCTAGTATTTTGTTCAGGATGTTTACATCTATGTTCATCAGGCATATTGGCCTGTAGTTTTCTTTTTTTGTTGTGTTTCTATCTGGTTTGGGTATTGGAGTAATTCTGGCCTCATAGAATGAGTTAGAATTCCCTCCTCTTCAATTTTTGGGAACAGTTTTAGGAGAATTGATGTTTATACTTCTTGAAAAGTGTGGTTGAATTTGGCAGTGAAGCCGTCTGGTTCTGGACTTTCCTTTGTTGAGAAATTTGTTGTTACTGATTGAATCTCATTAATCATTATTGGTCTGTTCAAATTTTCTTTTTTTTTCCTGATTCAATATTGGTAGGTTGTATGTTTCCAGGAATTTATCTATTTCCTCTAGGTTTTCCAATTTGTTGGCATACAACAAATTGTTCATTATGGTCTCTAATAATCCTTTGTATGTATCTGTGGAATCAGTTGTAATGTCTTTTCTTCATCCTTGATTTTTACTGGGGTCTTTTCTTAGTCTAGCTAATGGTTTCATGATTTTGTTTATCTTTCCAAAAAACCAAATTTTCATTTAATTGATGATATGTATATATATAGTCTCAATGTCATTTTTCATTGATAATATATATTATCTATAGTCTCAATGTCATGTTTTCATTGATTATATTATATATATAGTCTCAATGCCATTTTTTCTGCTCTAATTTTTATTATTTCTTTTTTTCTACTAATTTTGGGTTTGGTTTGTTCTTGCTTTTCTAGTTTCTTGAAGTGCCTCATTAGGTTGTTTATTTGGAGTCTTTCTACTTTTTTTGATGTAGGCCTTTATTGCTGTGAATTTACCTCTTAGAACTACTTTTGCTATATTCTATAGATTTTCGTACATTGTTTATTCATTTTTTTCTCAACAAATTTCTTATTTTCTTCATTGACCTATTCATTGTTGAGGAGCATGTTGTTTAATTTCCATGATTTTGTACAATTTCTATTGTTCCTTCTATTATTAATTTCTAGTTTTAATCCATTGTTGGAAAGATACTTGATATGATTTTGATTTTTAAAAATTTGTTAAGATTTGTTTTGTTCTTTGAAAGTTTAGTTGAATTTGGCAGTGAAGCCATCTGGTCCTGGACTTTTCTTTGCTAGGAAACTTTTTATTACTGATTTAATCTCATTACCCATTAATTGTCTGTTCAGGTTTTCTCTCTTCCTGATTCAATTTTGGTAAGTTGTATGTGTCCAGGAACTTGTGTATGTCTTATAGGTTTTCTAGTTTGTTAGTGTATAGTTCATAATAGTCTCTGGGGAACATTTTAAATTTTGTGGTATTAGTTGCAATGTCTCCTTTTACATTTCTGATTTTACTTGGGTCTTTTTTCCTTTTTTCCTTCGTTAGTCTAGCAAGTGTTTTATTGATTTTGCTTATCTTTTCAAAAAACAACTTTTCATTGATCCTTTGTAACATTGTTTTAGTCTATATTTCATTTAGTTGTGCTCTGATCTTTACTATTTCTTTCCTTCTGCTGATTTGGGGTTTGGTTTGTTCTTATTTTTTAGTTCCCTGAGGTGCATTTTAGGATTGTTTATTTGAGGTCTTTCTGTTTTTTTGATGTAGGTGTTTATTGCTGTGAGCTTGTTTCTTATTGCTGCTTTTGCTGTATCCCACAGATCTTGGTATGTTGTGTTTCACTTTTCTTTTTTTATTTTATTTTATTTTTTATTTATTTATTTTTATTTATTTATTTATTTTTTATTATACTTTAAGTTCTAGGGTACATGTGCATAACGTGCAGGTCTGTTACATATGTATACTTGTGCCATGTTGGTGTGCTGCACCCATCAACTCGTCATTTACATCAGGTATAACTCCCAATGCAATCCCTTGCGCCTCCCCACTCCCCGTGATAGGTCCCGGTGTGTGATGTTCCCCTTCCCGAGTCCAAGTGATCTCATTGTTCAGTTCCCACCTATGAGTGAGAACATGCGGTGTTTGGTTTTCTGTTCTTGCGATAGTTTGCTGAGAATGATGGTTTCCAGCTGCATCCATGTCCCTACAAAGGACACAAACTCATCCTTTTTTATGGCTGCATAGTATTCCATGGTGTATATGTGCCACATTTTCTTAATCCAGTCTGTCACTGATGGACATTTGGGTTGATTCCAAGTCTTTGCTATTGTGAATAGTGCCGCAATAAACATACGTGTGCATGTGTCTTTATAGCAGCATGATTTATAATCCTTTGGGTATATACCCAGTAATGGGATGGCTGGGTCATATGGTACTTCTAGTTCTAGATCCTTGAGGAATCGCCACACTGTTTTCCATAATGGTTGAACTAGTTTACAATCCCACCAACAGTGTAAAAGTGTTCCTATTTGTCCACATCCTCTCCAGCACCTGTTGTTTCCTGACTTTTTAATGATTGCCATTCTAACTGGTGTGAGATGGTATCTCATTGTGGTTTTGATTTGCATTTCTCTGATGGCGAGTGATGATGAGCATTTTTTCATGTGTCTGTTGGCTGTATGAATGTCCTCTTTTGAGAAATGTCTGTTTATATCCTTTGCCCACTTTTTGATGGGGTTGTTTGTTTCTTTCTTGTAAATTTGTTTGAGTTCTTTGTAGGTTCTGGATATTAGCCCTTTGTCTGATGAGTAGATTGCAAAATTTTTCTCCCATTCTGTAGGTTGCCTGTTCACTCTGATGGTAGTTTCTTTTGCTGTGAAGTAGTCCTTTAGTTTAATTAGATCCCATTTGTCAATTTTGGCTTTTATTGCCATTGCTTTTGGTGTTTTAGACATGAAGTCCTTGCCCATGCCTATGTCCTGAATGGTATTTCTTAGGTTTTCTTTTAGGGTTTTTATGGTATTAGGTCTAACATTTAAGTCTCTAACCCATCTTGAATTAATTTTCATATAAGGAGTAAGGAAAGGATCCAGTTTCAGCTTTCTACTTATGGCTAGCCAATTTTCCCAGCACCATTTATTAAATAGGGAATCCTTTCCCCATTTCTTGTTTTTGTCAGGTTTGTCAAAGATCAGATGGCTGTAGATGTGTGGTATTATTTCTGAGGACTCTGTTCTGTTCCATTGGTCTATATATCTGTTTTGGTACCAGTACCATGCTGTTTTGGTTACTGTAGCCTTGTAGTATAGCTTGAAGTCAGGTAGCTTGATGCCTCCAGCTTTGTTCTTTTGACATAGGATTGTCTTGGAGATGCGGGTTCTTTTTTGGTTCCATATGAACTTTAAAGCAGTTTTTTCCAATTCTCTGAGAAACTCATTGGTAGCTTGATGGAGATGGCATTGAATCTATAAATTACCTTGGGCAGTATGGCCATTTTCATGATACTGATTCTTCCTATCCATGAGTATTGTATGTTCTTCCATTTGTTTATGTCCTCTTTTATTTCACTGAGCAGTGGTTTGTAGTTCTCCTTGAAGAGGTCCTTTACATCCCTTGTAAGTTGGATTCCTAGGTATTTTATTCTCTTTGAAGCAATTGTGAATGGAAGTTCATTCATGATTTGGCTCTCTGTTTGTCTGTTACTGGTGTATAAGAATGCTTGTGATTTTTGGACATTAATTTTGTATCCTGAGACTTTGCTGAAGTTGCTTATCAGCTTAAGGAGATTTTGGGCTGAGACAATGGGGTTTTCTAAATATACAATCATGTCATCTGCAAAGAGGGACAATTTGACTTCTTCTTTTCCTAACTGAATACCCTTGATTTCTTTCTCTTGCCTGATTGCCCTAGCCAGAACTTCCAACACTATGTTGAATAGGAGTGGTGAGAGAGGGCATCCCTGTCTCGTGCCAGTTTTCAAAGGGAATTTTTCCAGTTTTTGCCCATTCAGTATGATATTGGCTGTGGGTTTGTCATAAATAGCTCTTATTATTTTGAGATACGTTCCATCAATACCGAATTTATTGAGAGTTTTTAGCATGAAGCGCTGTTGAATTTTGTCTAAGGCCTTTTCCACATCTATTGAGATAATCATGTGTTTTTTGTCTTTGGTTCTGTTTATATGCTGGATTAAATTTATTGATTTGCGTATGTTGAACCAGCCTTGCATCCTAGGGATGAAGCCCACTTGATCATGGTGGATAAGCTTTCTGATGTGCTGCTGGATCCGGTTTGCCAGTATTTTATTGAGGATTTTTGCATCGATGTTCATCAGGGATATTGGTCTAAAATTCTCCTTTTTTGTAGTGTCTCTGCCAGGCTTTGGTATCAGGATGATGTTGGCCTCATAAAATGAGTTAGGGAGGATTCCCTCTTTTCCATTGATTGGAATAGTTTCAGAAGAAATGGTACCAGCTCCTCCTTGTACCTCTGGTAGAATTCAGCTGTGAATCCATCTGATCCTGGACTTTTTTTGGTTGGTAGGCTATTAATTATTGCCTCAATTTCAGAGCCTGCTATTGGTCTATTCAGGAATTCAGCTTCTTCCTGGTTTAGTCTTGGGAGAGTGTAAGTGTCCAGGAAATTATCCATTTTTTCTAGATTTTCTAGTTTATTTGCATAGAGGTGCTTATAGTATTTCTGATGGTAGTTTGTATTTCTGTGGGGTCGGTGGTGATATCCCCTTTATCATTTTTTATTGCATCATTTGATTCTTCTCTCTTTTCTTCTTTATTAGTCTTGCTAGTGGTCTATCAATTTTGTTGATCTTTTCAAAAAACCAGCTCCTGGATTCATTGGTTTTTTGGAGGGTTTTTTGTGTCTCTATCTCCTTCAGTTCTGCTCTGATCTTAGTTATTTCTTGCCTTCTGCTAGCTTTTGAATGTGTTTGCTCTTGCTTCTCTAGTTCTTTTAATTGTGATGTTAGAGTGTCAATTTTAGACAGCTTTCTCTTGTGTGCATTTAGTGCTATAAATTTCCCTCTACACACTGCTTTAAATGTGTCCCAGAGATTCTGGTATGTTGTATCTTTGTTCTCATTGGTTTCAAAGAACATCTTTATTTCTGCCTTCATTTCGTTGTGTACCCAGTAGTCATTCAGGAGCTGGTTATTCAGTTTCCATGTAGTTGAGCGGTTTTGATTGAGTTTCTTAGTCCTGAGTTCTAGTTTGATTGCACTGTGGTCTGAGAGACAGTTTGTTATAATTTCTGTTCTTGTACATTTGCTGAGGAGTGCTTTACTTCCAATTATGTGGTCAATTTTGGAATAAGTGCGATGTGGTGCTGAGAAGAATGTATATTCTGTTGATTTGGGGTGGAGAGTTCTGTAGATGTCTATTAGGTCTGCTTGCTGCAGAGATGAGTTCAATTCCTGGATATCCTTGTTAACTTTCTGTCTCGTTGATCTGTCTAATGTTGACAGTGGGGTGTTGAAGTCTCCCATTATTATTGTATGGGAGTCTAAGTCTCTTTGTAAGTCTCTAAGGACTTGCTTTATGAATCTGGGTGCTCCTGTATTGGGTGCATATATATTTAGGATAGTTAGCTCTTCCTGTTGAATTGATCCCTTTACCATTATGTAATGGCCTTCTTTGTCTCTTTTGATATTTGATGGTTTAAAGTCTGTTTTATCAGAGAGTAGTGTTGCAACCCCTGCTTTTTTTTGTTCTCCATTTGCTTGGTAAATCTTCCTCCATCTCTTTATTTTGAGCCTATGTATATCTCTGCGTGTGAGATGGGTCTCCTGAATACAGCAGACTGATGGGTCTTGACTCTTTATCCAATTTGCCAGTCTGTGTCTTTTAATTGGAACATTTAGTCCATTTACATTTAAGGTTAATATTGTTATGTGTGAACTTGATCCTGCCATTATGATATTAACTGGTTATTTTGGTCGTTAGTAGTTACAGTTTCTTCCTAGCCTCGATGGTCTTTACATTTTGACATGTTTTTGCAATGGCTGGTACCGGTTGTTCCTTTCCATGTTTAGTGCTTCCTTCAGGGTCTCTTGTAAGGCAGGCCTGGTGGTGACAAAATCTCTAAGTATGTGCTTATCTGTAAAGGATTTTATTTCTCCTTCACTTATGAAACTTAGTTTGGCTGGATATGCAATTCTGGGTTTAAAATTCTTTCCTTTAAGAATGTTGAATATTGGCCCCCACTCTCTTCTGGCTTGTAGTTTCTGCCGAGACATCTGCTGTTAGTCTGATGGCCTTCCCTTTGTGTGTAACCCGACCTTTCTCTCTGGCTGCCCTTAAGATTTTTTCTTTCATTTCAACTTTGGTGAATCTGGCAATTATGTGTCTTGGAGTTGCTCTTCTCGAGGAGTATCTGTGTGGTGTTCTCTGTATTTCCTGAATTTGAATGTTGGCCTGCCCTACTAGGTTGGGGAAGTTCTCCTGGATGATATCCTGAAGAGTGTTTTCCAACTTGGTTCCATTTTCCCCCTCACTTTCAGGCACCCCAATCAGACATAGATATGGTCTTTTTACATAATCCCATACTTCTTGCAGGCTTTGTTCATTTCTTTTTCTTCTTTTTTCTTTAGATTTCTCTTCTCACTTCATTTCATTCATTTGATCCTCAATCGCTGATACTCTTTCTTCCAGTTGATTGAGTCAGTTACTGAAGCTTGTGCGTTTGTCACGTATTTCTCGTGTCATGTTTTTCATCTCTCTCCGTTCATTTATGGCCTTCTCTGCATTAATTATTCTGGTTATCAATTCTTCCACTCTTTTTTCAAGATTTTTAGTTTCTTTGCGCTGGGTACATAATTCCTCCTTTAGCTCTGAGAAGTTTGATGGACTGAAGCCTTCTTCTCTCATCTTGTCAAAGTCATTCTCCGTCCAGCTTTGATCCATTGCTGGTGATGAGCTGTGTTCCTCAGTTGATAATGCAGAAATCACCTGTATTCTATGTCGCTCTCGCTGGGAGC
Source organism: Macaca thibetana thibetana (assembly GCF_024542745.1). NCBI lineage: Eukaryota > Metazoa > Chordata > Mammalia > Primates > Cercopithecidae > Macaca > Macaca thibetana. Next base: position 124,741,235 of record NC_065578.1, read on the forward strand.
TGGAGACTGGAGCTGTTCCTATTCGGCCGTGTTTCGCTTTTCATTTGTTTGAAGAAATTTTTTATTTCATGTTAATTTCTTTCATGACCCAATGGTCATTCAGGAGCATGTTGTTTAGTTTCCATGGATTTGTTCAGTTTCCCAAGTTCCTCTTCTTATTGATTTCTAGTTTTTTTCCTTTGTAGTCTGAAAATATACTTGATATGATTTTAGTTTTTAAAAATTTATTAAGACTTGTTTTTTGTCCTAACATACGATCCATCCTGGAGAATGTTTCTGGTGCCAATGAGAAGAATTTGTATTCTGTAGCTATTGGATGGAATGTTCTGTAAATGTCTTTTAGGTCCATATGATCTGGAGTGTAGGTTAACTCTGATGTTCATTGACTTTCTGTCTGAATGATCTGTCCATTACTGAAGGTAGCATGTTTAGGTTCCCCACTATTAGTGTATTGCAGCTAACCTCCCTTTTAAATGTATTAATACTTGACTTGTATATTTGGATGCTGTGGTGTTGGGTGTGTATATATTTACCATTGTTATATCGTTTTATTGTATTGACTCCTTTATATCATTATATAATGACCGTTTTTGTCTTTTTTCAAATTCATTCTTAATTTGAACCCTCTTTTATCTAAGTATAGCTACTCCTGCTCTCTTTTGATTTCCATTTGCATGAAGTACCTTTTTCCATCTCTTCACTTTCAGTCTGTGCATGTCTTTATAGATGAAATAAGTTTCTTATAGACAACCTATAGTTGGGTCATTTAAAAAAATCCATTCAGTCACTCTATGTCATTTAATTTTAGAAATTAATTCATTTATATTAAAAGTTATTAATGATAGGTAAAGGTTTACTATTGGCATTTTGTTACTTGTTTTCTAGTTGTTTGGTAGAATTTTCTCTCTATTCTTGCTTACCTTTGTGGTTAAGTGGTTTTCTCCCATAGTATGTTTTGATTTTGTGCTATTTATTTTTAGTGTATTTATGATAGGTTTTGCTTTTTGATTACCATGAAGCCTACAAAAACATCTTATGTTATTACAGGTTATCTTAAGCTGATAGTGACTTAACTTCATTGCAAAGAAAAGAAAAATAGCAACAACAACAAAAAACCCTCCGCACTTTAACACTATTTCCTCCCCACTTTTTGACTTTTTGATGTTTCAATTTACATTTTTATATTACCTATCTCTTAACCAATTGTTTTAGTTATTATTTTAATAAATTTATCTGTTAGTCTTTATTCTTAAAATATAAGTGACTTACTTACGTCAATTACAGTTGAAGAAAGTAGACAATCTGAGTCCACCCATGGACATGTGTGATCCAGCACAGGAGAAAATCAAGGATCCTGCCATGGGCAGTCAAGGCATTTAGAGTATTCTGAATTTGTCTGTTTTTTTTTCTTTTAGCAGTGAGTTTAATAACTTCAGATGTTTTCTTGTACGTTAGCATCCATTTCTTTCAGATTGAAGAACTCCCTTTAGCATTCCTGTAAGACAGGTCTGCTGTTAAGGAATTCTCTCAGTTTTTGTTTGTCTGGAAATTATTTATCTCTTTTTTGTGTTTCTCTTTTTATAATGGTTATTAACCTGGAATATCAGACATATGCTGTACACTCTGCCTTGGTGAACCTTGAGACAGTATGTTTACTCCTATTATAGCACCACTAACTCTATGCAGGAGATTCTCATAGAGATTCTCACTAACTCTGTGCAGGAGATTCTCAACCCTAGACTTTTTTTTTTCTAGTCCTCTGTATCTCACTGCATATATAATCTCGCCACATGGATACTTAGATACTTAGATATCCCCATCATCTCATACTGGACCCATTATAATATTTTCCCCAGAGGTGTCTTTTCTTCTATTGTCTCCTGTCACGTATCAGTGGCATTCTTTTGTGTCTCAGACTAAGGACTGTGTAGTCATTCTTCATTTCTCCCCTTTCTTCACCCTCACACTCACATGACCACCACACTCTGTCAGTTTTACCATGATTATCTCCTGGATCTAAGCTTCCTCTCTGTCCTTGACATGGCTTATTTTATTCTGGCCCTGGCTACCTTGTGTCTGGATTATTTCCAGAATCTTTTAAATTAGTCTTTTGCTACCATCAAGATATCTTCATACCAGTCCTTCTTCTACATTGCTGCAAGATTCATTTCCTATAAACAAATATTATATCATTTTTCTTGCCTTAAAGCTCCTAGTAGCTCTCCTTTGTCTATAATAAATTCCAAATTTTTTAGCTAGGCATGCAAGCCTCCTGAAAATCAGGCATGAAACTTCACTTTTTAACCCTTCTCTACTACCCCTTGTCTTTTATGGGATTGTTCTTTGAATGTTAACAACAATCCTTGATCATTTCTTATCTAATTAATGTCATTGCACATCCTATTTCCTCTGCCATTTTTCTTCTCCACCAGACAAGGTCTCTTAAAAATCCTGTAAGATCTGCCTGGAAATGTCATCTCCTTTATGATGCTTTCTGTGACATTCTCTGCAGTTTAAGCAATTCCTTCTAGTGAAGTTATTTGCATTGAAGTAGGGCTCTCCCATAGCTCCTCTCACATTGTGTTATAATCGTTTTTGTTCATTTGCCTGTCAGCTACCCATCCTTATCACCTGGCCCCCATCTCTATGCCAATAGATATGGTTAATAGATATTTTGCAAGCAATAATCTCTAGTGGTTTGGGACCTTTAGGGAAGGCATAGATGGTCCTCCTCTTGGAGCCACAATGTACATTAGCCTATTAAAGGCTCTGACTCAGAAGCTCTGCAGAACCCAAGACCCTGTCTGTAACCAGGGTTTCCCAAATATTTTTAATCAGGGAACTCTTCTTTTGAATAACATATATTATAAGTCAAGGAATTCAGTAAGGGAAATGTTCTGTATCAAATACTCTCTGAAGCATTAAAAAATGGTAGATAAAAAGTCATGTTTTTGCTTCATTGTCAGCATTAGCGTCTTTATCTCCCTTTATTTCTTCTCTTTTCCAGAGGCTTCTATGACTTTATCACTCCAGCCACTTAGCTGAAAATGTGTGATACAGGTAATGCCCTCAGGGGACTGGTACCCTGGTTTCTGTCCTTACAATGGATAGGCTTCCAAATCTTACTGATTCATGGGTTGCTAACACAGCTTGCAGGGTGGTTAGCTATTATTTTGAAGGGCAATATCTTTGAATGTATATAGATCACCATTTTAATTGGTGACTTGAATGACAATGTGAATTGGTGGCAAATATGTTATGTATAAGATTCAGGATGCATGAAGAGGATTTTATAGGCTGGAACGAAATGGTGGGAAAATCTAGAAGAAATAATTTTAATAGTTGTATAAAAAAGTATCCTGAGCTGCGAACCTCTGTACAACTAGAATAATCAGTAAACTACAGTTCCAGAAGTCCTTCAAGTGTGGACTTGTGTCAGCAATGATGCACTTTTATGTTGAAGCCATAGATTTCTCAATCGATGCTGATCTTGTGGTGGTGAAGACTGGTTCAGTGTATCCATCAGCATTTTAATTCTTTTATTGGTGTGACCTGCTTTTACAATTTCCTATAGTTTTCCAGGAATTCATCTCTATTTTAGGATTCCCCAAACAACTTGGGGCAAAATCCTCCAAGGCTGGATCAGACATGTTAAATGGCATTCCCAGTAGTGGTAAGCATATCAGTGGAATTATGTGGAACACATACCTTTTGAGTTTTGACTGCTTCAGGGTGAATTTTTTTCTCCTATGGGGTACTTTTTGACAGGTTAGGGTATAGTCTTTGCTCTCTCCCTTTCTTCAGAATTTTTGATCTACATGCCCTGGAATCAAACTCTTTTTCCCACTTTTACGTTTCTTTGTTGGAACCCATTAGTACTCATGCAAAGTGACAGTACTTCTGTCAGTTAAAATAACGATCACTGAATTATGCATAACTCATTTGTAGTGTGGGTATATTTCAACTAATATTTGCATTTTTCTTTTGCAATTTTTATTTTTATTTTTTTTCAAAGTCAGATTTATTAAGGTATAATTTACATATTGTAAAATTCACCCTTTTTAAGTATACAGTCTGATGAATTTAATAAACATATATAATCATGTTAATAGTTTCACCACCTCTAAACATTCATGCCCCTTTATCATTAACCCTCCTTCCCCAGAAACAACACTTGGCAACCACTGACATGAATTAAGTTTCTGCAGTTTTGCTTATCCCATAATATCATATAAATGACTCATACATTATGTATTTTTTGATACCAGCTTCTTTCACCTGGCATAATGCATTTGTGATTAAGTCATATCATTGTGTGAATCAGAAGTTCATTTCTTAACATTGCTGAGTAACACTTAATTATGGATGTAGTAGTTTGTTTATCCATTTGCCATTTCAAAGACATTGGGTTGCTTCCAATTGTTGATGATTAAGTTATACCTGATGTAAATGATGAGTTGATGGGTGCAGCACACCAACATGGCACAAGTATACATATGTAACAAACCTGCACGTTATGCACATGTACCCTACAACTTAAAGTATAATAATAATAAATAAATTAAAAAAAAAGATGTAAACATTGAACTCATTGATGATAAGATATATATAACATATATAAGATAACAAATAAGCCCATAATAAGATGCTCAGCATTATTAAGTAGGGAAATGAAAATTAAAACTGGTATGACATATTACTAGATACCTATAAATGTGGCTAAAATAAAAAAATGTGACAATACCAAGTTTCTAGCAAGGATATGGCAAAACTGGGACTCTCATTCATTGCTGGCTAGAATGCAAACTGGCACAACCACTTTTGTCTGTTCTTTTATAAACTTTGACAGACATTTATTATATAATCCAATAATTCCACTCCAAAATTGACCGAGAACAACAAAAACTTGTGTTCATACACAACATAAAAATTGTATGCGGACATTTGCAATTTTTATTTTTTTAAAAAAACCTTTTAAAGTAAGTATATATGATTGGGTTGACTTAAATAACACAATGATCATTATATTGGTATGCTTCTTGAGTAGACCAGGTCACAAACCAGCCTGCAGCCATGTCAGCTTCAAAGGCCATTTGGAGTCTGGCTCACTTGAGTTTGCCTCCTGGCTCTTCCATTTACTGTTGTTGTATGACCTTGGGTAAATTACTTAGCCTTTCTGAGTCTGTTTCCTCATCATCAAAGTAAGGATAATAATGCCTATTGTAAAGGGCTGTTGAAGTATTAAGTAAGCTAATTATGTCAATTACATAGCACATTGTGTAACATTTTAGTTACATTAAAACTCATAGCTATTATTATGTAATTTTCAGTTTAGTTGTTATTCTAATATTGGCCATATTAATTGTGTGAACTTTTGTACTTGTATGTATTTTCAGTAAGAGAGGATCTGGGAATGTAAATGTCTTTTTCTTTTTCAGGGATTTTTCCTCTTAGGGATTATTTCCCTGGAGACCTCATGAAGAATGATGTGGGTTCTATAGGGTACAGTGTGATCTAGGTCCTGCCTAATCTCCTTTCTAAACTTCAGAAAATCATGGTAGGTTTTCATGTCTTATAGATAAAACAGAACTTCACGGAAATTGTGACTCACGAGTAGAGTTCCTTCAAATATTGTCTTTTGCTTTTTGATTTCCTATGTATTTTTATACCTGATGAATGGGAACCTTATTGGAAAAATGTAGCAAAAGGGCCAGGAACATGTTAAGAAGAAAGTAGTTAGGGGAATGGGATAGGGATGGGGGCAAATAGTGCTACTAAATGGTTAAAAACCAAAAAAAATTACATTTATCCCTTTCTCTTTTTGTACCCAGCTGACTTCAGGTGTACTATGTTCTGTGCTCTGTCTCCCTCAAATGAAGTATAATCTTCTATCTAATGTCACATTGTAAATATCAATATTTAATGTGATTTTATTTGGGAGGCATAGTTAGGGCCTTGGCCAGGGTTCTGGCTAGCTTGATCCTAGGGCTTGGAGCCTGCTCTGTAGCTTGAACACTAATCTTCCTTTTTTTTTCTGGCTATACTCTCTGGCAGTACTTTCTGGTTCCTTTCTTTCTGGCTACACTCTCTTCCTTTTCTATCAAGACTTTCAGATGTCAAGGTTCCCAAGCTGAATTTCGAGGTGCCTTTTCTTCTCTTAGGCTTTCTCACCTTGCTGGACTGTTCTCTTTCACTCCTAAAATTGTTTCCTGATCTCACTGGGTTAATCCTTACTTTGTGCCCTAAACTTTCTGGCATCTTGAGGTCTTCAGCATTCGGGCACTGAAGCCTAATTTTGACATGTGGAACTGAAGACAGAATTAGAAAGTAATTATCAAAGTGTCCTCAAATGGTTAGAGGATGTATAGGAGAGCAAAGCATGGGGAAAATTACAAGTCAGCCTTTGGAGAGGATGGACAGTAGGACAGGGAGAGTAGGGAAGAAGCATAAGGTATTCTACTTTTGACTGGCTGTCTACATCCTCATCTGTATTTTTCTGTGAGTTTTTCATTGAAGTAATATATATAATACTTGATATATGTATGCATATATGTATATATACAGAAAAGTATACAAATCAGAAGTCTACAAATCGGTTAATTGTCTCAAACTGAGCCATCCATGTAACCAACTCCTAGATTAAAAAACATAATGTTACTAGCACCCCTAGAAGCCCCCACCTATTTTTCCTTCCAGGCACTCCCCACTCTCTCAAACAGTAATAATTATCTTGACTTCTAACACCATAAATTAGTTTTACCTAATTTTGGGCTTTATATAAAAGGAATCATACAGTGCTTTTATGTTTGGCTTCTTTAACCTAACACCCACATCTATGCATGTAGCCACTGTTCATTCATTCTCATTGTTCTATTGTATTGCATTATATGAGTGTGGTACAAATGATACGTTCTTTCTCCTAGTGATGGCTATTTGGGTAATTTCCAGTTTTTGACTAGTAAAAATGGTGCTGTTATGTACATTGTTTTATGTGTCTTTTGATTAACATGTGTATGCATGTCTGTTCCCTTCTCTTTCTAGTGTGCTGACAGCTTTTAATCACAATTCAGTAATGAATTTTGTTATAACAATGAATATTTATTTGGTCATCAGCAAGTAGCTTGTAGAGTACGTTTCCAAATGAATACATGGAAAGTGTGAGGCTAAGGCATAGAAACAGTAAGTTATAATATTAACCATTGGTTATTTATCAGTGTTGTTAATATTAGCCATTGCTATTTATCAATGTTGTTAATATTCTTGCAAATCCAGTCATTTGAACTCATGACAACAGAGATCATGTCAATAAGTTCAAGAGTTTCTGAGTCCTGGAGGCCAGAGAATGGAGGTAGTCTATATTCCTAACTAGAAATCTCTTCATCATCCATGTATCACGTAAGGATGCAATACTGTGTAGTGGACAGGAATAGAAGCTTTGGCATTTTACTGCCTGGGAATAAAATCTGGTACCATTGGGAATGATTACTTTATTATGCTTTAATTTTCTCATCTCTAAAATATACATAATAATACCTACCTCAACATTATTAGAAGATTAAATTAGTTAATCCATGTAAAGTCCTCAGTAGAATACTTGGCATATAGTAAATAATCAACATTACATAAAACTCTATAGTGGAATATGCTACAAGGTGTACAGCAGCAGTTTTAGGTTCCAGAATTATAAATCTAGGCCTGTAGTTTTTAATTCTTTGGAGAATTGTGGCCAGCTTTTATAAAATTAATTTAAGATACCTGAAAAAGCAAGAAATTTTAGCTCAGAAATTAAAATAAAACCTTTAGCTGAATCTCAAATGAAATAAGTGTATGAGTTCCATCCAACTTGGGAAATGGTGGGCTTGGTCAGTATTAGTTTAATCTTATTTTTTCTCTCATTTTCTTCTATATTCCTCCAAGAAGCTCGGTACTTATAAAATGCCTAATGCCAAAGAATAAAGTTAAATTTTGGAATGAGCTAAAATTCTTTTTGTAAATAGCTGCAGTTTACATAAATAAAATAAGTATTGAATTCAGTGCAGTGCCCTAGGAGATGGCAAGCTCTTTAGCCCTTATATTCTATGGGATCCTGAGGTAAATCTAGGGACTTTATTCTCAAGGGTTTTATTGACTCATCCCCAGTTGACTTTATTCCAAATTGGGAATTGAGTCTCAGTATCTTATGGCTTACTGTTTTTTTTCTTTGTAGTACCTTGGAGTTGTGGAAGCACGTTTAGAAGCAGATCTGAGCTTTGCCACACTGGAATTTATTTATTCATTGAACAAATATTTAACACCTACTACAGTTCTTAGCTGTAAATATTTGAAATTTATGATATGAGTTTGACCCAATTCCTGGTTTGGTTGCCACTGGTGAAATTTTGATTTGTTTGTACTCTGTTTTGTCTACTTTGTTAGATATGTAGATTGGGACATTTTGTAATGTGTCTTGGTTCTGCTATTTTTATCTTGAAGAATATCCTTCTTATACTTCATTCTTAACTTTTTCCCTCAAAGTCTCCCAACCAGGTCATCTGCACAATATCTTCTTTTTTCTTTCCATCAGTAAAAAACTGAGCTATATTTTCACCAGAAGAGGTGAAGTGAGAAGAGGGGTTGAAACTTCTGCTTTATACTCCTGAACATTCTTGGCTGTTCTAGGATGATCAGGAGACCCAGCAGTGCTATCTATAGACTTCCCAATCCATGGTATTTCTTCCTTCTCTCCAAGGGAAGTTTTTTGGTTGCTGTATAACAAACAATCCCAAACTTAGTGGTTAGAAATTCCAGTCATTCTACTGTATTTCAAGATTCTGTGGGTAAAACTTCTGGGTAAAACTTGGCTGGAGTCAGTAGTGTTCAGGCATGGGCTAGGCTGGACTTGACTCACATACTCAGAGCTCTGGCACAATGACTAGAAGGCTGGGCTTGGCTGAATATCTCCCCTTATCTATACATTCAGGAATTCTCCACATGATCTCTCCAGCAGGGTAGTCAGAATTTTTACATGGCAGCTCAGGGAACCAAGAGGGTTTAAAAATAAAGACCAACCAAATGAAAATAAGCAAATCCTATTTAGTCAGAGTTTACTATAGCAAAGGAGTCAGCTACTGTGACTTTAAAAGCCCATTCCTCCATTCTGTCAATCCAGCTGCTTCAGGATGATGGCGAACATGGTAAGACCAGTGAATTCCATGAGCATGAGCCCACTGCCACACTTCTTTAGCCGTAAAGTGAGTGCCTTGGTCGGAGGCAATGCTATATGTGATACTATGAGGATGGTAAGGCATTCTGTGAGTCCATGGATGGTAGTCTTGGCAGAAGCATTGCATGCAGGACAGGCAAACCCATATCCGGAGTGTCTGTTCTAGTGAGGACAAACTGCTTCCCTTTCCATGATGAGAGAGGTCCAATATAATCAACCTGCCACCAAATAGCTGGCTGATAACCCCGAGGAATGGTGCCATATTGAGGGCACAGTGTTGGCAAATTGCTGCTGGCAAATTGGGCACTCAGCAGTGGCCATAGCCAGGTCAGCCTTGATGAGTGGAAGTTCATGTTGCTGAGCTCATGTGTAACCTCCATCCTTGCCACCATGGACACTTCGTTCATGGGCCCATTGGGTGATGACAGGGGTGGCTGAGTAAAGAGGCTGAGTGGTGTCCATAGAATGAGTCATCTTATCCACTTGATTATTAAAATTCTCCTCTGCTGAGGTCATCCTTTGGTGAGCACTCACATTAGATACAAATATCTTTGCAGTTTTGGCCACTCAGAGAGGTCCATCCACATACCTCTTCCCCAAATTTGTCACCAATTTTCCAATCATGCTTCTTCCAAGTCCCTGACCATCCAGCCAAACCATTGGCTATGGTTCATGAATCAGTATATATTCATACATCTGGCCATTTCTCTTTCCAGGCAAAGTGTACAACCAGGTGCACTGTTCAAAGTTCTGCCCACTGGGAAGATTTTCCTCACTGCTGTCCTTCAGGATGCCCCAGAAAGGGGCTGCAGTGCTACAGCTGTCCACTTTCAGGTAGTGCCTGCATATTGTGCAGAGTCATCTGTAAACTAGGCCCTAGTCTTCTCTTTCTCTGTCAACTGATCATAGGGAGCTCCCCATGAGTCCATCAGTGCAGGCTTGGGGAGAGAAGGCAGGGTGGCAGGACTGGGGATGAGGAAACTTAGAATCATGGCAGAAGGGGAAGCAAACGCATCCTTCTTCACATGGCAGCAGCAAGGAAAAGAATGTGTTTGCTCCCCCTTCCACTGTGATTTTAAGTTTCCTGGGATCTCCCCAGCCATGCTGAACTGTGAGTCAATTAAACTGCTTTCCTTTATAAATTATCCAGTCATGGGTATGTCTTTATTAGCAGCATGAGAATGGACTAATAAAACAATAAATACTGCTCTGCTGTTTGCCTGGGTAGTGCAATGGTCTACCTAGTCTTCTTGCCACTGGTCTCATATCCTTCCTGTCTTGCTGCCAAAATATTTATCGTGTGACTTCTGATTAAAACCCTTTATTTCCTACTATCAGATTATAGAGACCTAACATCTTAGCATGGCTTATAAGGCTTCTTTTGATCTGGTTCTCATGTTTCTGGAGTCATTTTGTGCCATACCCCTCACACTCACCTCATATCTTGGCTATACCGAACTGCTACTGTCAGTTTCTTGAGCCCACCTTTGTTTTTCTTTGGGATTTTGCACAAGTAGTTTAATCCCCCTGGAATACTTTCCTTCCCAAATCAAGATGGCACATTTCCAGCCATTTCTAGAGTTTCCATGCCCATGTCTGTTAAACTCAGAAGTTTTATCTGAGCCATCTCTTCCTTACCACTAAACATGGTTAGCTGGTACCGCTATAATTTATACTACCACTGCATCTTAACAATATCTTTTTAAAATTACTTGTCACACTTTCCTCCCTGGTCAGTGAACTTCTGAAGGACAGATCTGTCTTTCCCATCTTTGTACATTCATCTAGTTTAGAGCCTGACAATTAAATGCTTAATACTTTCCTCCTAATGAAAGAATGAAGTAATATTGCATCAAGAGCCAGATATCCACATTATTTAGATTCATATTAATCTAAGCATTATTTTCAGCCTTCTATTTGAAGATATGTGGAAGTGTGTTTGGCACATAGCTAGAGCCCAGTCATGTATTGCTATGTCTTGTCCAGTCTTTCCTCACGTGATAGTGGATCAAGTATTTGAAGGGAAAGAGCAATAAAAACTGATGGCAATGTGGCCCAACTAAGAGCTAGGGACTGTGATGCTCATTTTTGTATGAAACTATTTAGATTATTTGTTAAATTGTAAACCACAATCTTATTGCCAATAGCTGAGTCACTTTTGCAATACCATAGGTGATGACTGTAAAGTTTTTTGTTTTAATACAATTTTATTTACAAAAGCAGATAACAAGCTGGATGGGCCTTTGGGCCATAGTTTGCCAACCCCTGTTCTAATCCATAAGCATGGTATCTCTCTCCATTTATTTAGGACTTCTTAATTTCTTTTAGCAATTTTTATACTTTTTGGTGTTGTGATCTTACACATTTTTTGGTAAAATTTATTCCTAGGAACTTTATGTTTTTTAAATTGACACATAATATTTACATATTTATGGGGTATGTGTGATGTTTTGTTACATGTATAAAATGTGTAATTTTCAAGTCAGGGTATTTGGGGTAGCTATCACCTTGAGTATTTATCATTTCTATGTTTTGGGGACATTTTGAGTTCTGTCTCCTAGCTACTTTAAAAAATATAATTCGTTATTGCTAACTATAGTCACCCTACTCTGCTATCAAACATTAGAACTTATATGTATATCTGTATATTTATACCCATTTACCAACATCACTTAATTCCCCCTCTCATCCATGCTTTTTTCTCAGACTCTAGTATCTATCATTCTACTCTCTGTCTTCGTGAGGTCAATGTTTTTACTTCCTACATATGAAGGAGAACTCATATTTGTCTTTCTGTGTCTGGCTTATTTAATGTAACATAATGATGTTTAGTTCTACCTATCTTGCTGCAAATGACATTATTTCATTCATTTTTATGGCTGAATAGAATTTCCTTGTATATTTATAAGTCAAGTTTCTCCAGAGGAACAGAACCAATAGTATACAAACATATATACATATGTATATGTATGTATATATGTATATTAGTATACATACATATATGCATACATATACATATACGTATGTATATATGTGTGTATATATGTGTATATCCTGCGTATATATGTATATATCTGTACATATATAATATACACATATATACATATGTACATATATGTATAATATACACATATATACATATGTACATATGTATATATGTATGTATACTATTGGTTTATTACAAAGCTATAGTAATCAAAACAGTACGGCATTGGTATAAAAACAGACACATAGACCAATGGAACAGAATAGAGAATCTGAATATATATATGCATGTATGTAATATATGTGTACATATATACATATATAACTACAAATACGTGTGTGTGTGTGTGTGTATGTATATATATATATAAAGGTGTTTATTAGTAAGAATTAGCTTAAACAACTACAAAGGCAAAGTCCCATGATAGGCCATTGGCAAGCTGGGGTTGAGAAAAGCTGCCAGCATGGCACAGTTGAACTCCCAAAAGCCTCAAACCCAGGGAAGCTGACAATGCAGCTCCCAGTCTGAGGCTAAAGGCCTGAGAACCCCCAGGCAGCTGCTAGCGCAAGTTCCAGTGTCTAAAGGCTGAAGAACCTGGCGTCTGATGTCCAAGGGCAGGAGGCAAAAAGGTGACTTGCTCTGCAAGAGAGAGAGAAAGATAAAGTCAAGCAAGCTGAATATCCTCCTCTTCTGCCTGCTTTGTTCTAGCCCCACCGGCAGTCAATTGGATGGTGTCTGCCCACACTAAAGGCAAGTCTTCTCTCCCAGTCTACTGTCATTCTCCTATGGAAACACCATAACACATATACCCAGAATAAATGCTTCACCTGCCATCTAGGCATCCTTCAATTGAGTCAAGCTGACATGTAATATTAACTATCACAGTATATATATATGTGTGTGTGTGTGTGTGTGTGTGTATGTATTTCACATTTTCTCTATCCATTTGTCCATTGATGGACACTTAGGTTGGTTTCATATCTTTGCTATTATGAATAGTGCTACAGTAAACATGTGAATGCAAGAATCTCTTTGATATACTGATTTCATTTCCCTTGGATAGATACCCAGTAGTGGGAATCCTGGATCATATGGTAGTTCTACTTTTAGTTTTTTGACAAGTGTTCCCTGCCCTGTGTCCAAGTGTTCTCATTGTTCAATTCCCACCTATGAGTGAGAACATGTGGTGTTTGGTTTTCTGTCCTTGTGATAGTTTGCTGAGAATGATGGTTTCCAGCTTCATCCATGTCCCTGCAAATGACATGAACTCATCCTTTTTTATGGCTGCATAGTATTCCATGGTGTATATGGGCCACATTTTCTTAATCTGGTCTCTCATTGATGGACATTTGGGTTAGTTCCAAGTTTTTGCTGTTGTGAATAGTGCCACAATAAACATATGTGTGCATGTGTCTTTATAGTAGCATGATTTATAATCCTTTGGGTATATACCCAGTAATGGGATTGCTGGGTCAAATGGTATTTCTAGTTCTAGATCATTGAGGAATTGCTACACTGTCTTCCACAGTGGTTTAACTAATTTACACTCCCACCAACAGTGTAAATGTGTTCCTATTTCTCCACATCCTCTCCAGTACCTGTTGTTTCCTGACTTTTTAATGATCGCCATTCAGATGTGAGATGGTATATCTCATTGTGGTATTGATTTCCATTTCTCTGATGACTAGTGATAATGAGCATTTTTTCATGTGTCTGTTGGCTGGATGAATTTTTTTTTTTTTTTTTTTTTTTTTTTTTTTGAGATGGAGTCTCACTCTGTTGCCTAGGCTGGAGTGCGATCTTGGCTCACTGCAGGCTCCGCCTCCCAGGTTCACGCCATTCTCCTGCCTCAGCCTCCCGAGTAGCTGGGACTACAGGTGCTTACCACCACACCTGGCTAATTTTTTGTGTTTTTAGTAGAGATGGGGTTTTACCATGTTAGTTAGCCAGGATGCTCTCAATCTCCTGACCCTGTGATCCACCCGCCTTGGCCTCCCAAAGTGCTGGGATTATAGGCATGAGCCATCACACCCAGCCCTAAATGTCTTCCTTTAAGAAGTGTCTGTTCGTATCCTTTGCCCAGTTTTTGATGGGGTTGTTTGTTTTTTTCTTGTAAATTTGTTTACGTTCTTTGTGGATTCTGGATATTAGCCCTTTGTCAGATGAGTAGATTGCAAAAATTTTCTCCCATTCTGTAGGTTGCCTGATCACTCTGATGCTAGTTCCTTTTGCTGTGCAAAAGCTCTTTAGTTTAATTAGATCCCATTTGTCAATTTTGGCTTTTGTTGCTATTGCTTTTTGTGTTTTAGTCATGAAGCCCTTGCCCATGCCTATGTCCTGAATGTTATTGTCTAGGTTTTCTTCTAGGGTTTTTATGGTTTTAGGTCTAACATTTAAGTCTTTAATCCATCTTGAATTAATTTTTGTATAAGGTGTAAGAAAGGGATCCAGTTTCAGCTTTCTACATATGGCTAGCCTGTTTTCCCAGCACCATTTATTAAATAGGAAACCCTTTCCCCATTTCTTGTTTTTGTCAGGTTTGTCAAAGATCAGATGGTTGTAGATGTGTGGTCTTATTTCTGAGGTCTCTGTTCTGTTCCATTGATCTATATCTCTGTTTTGATAGCAGTACCATGCTATTTTCATTACTGTAGACCTGTAGAATAGTTTAAAGTCAGGTAGCATGATGCCTCCAGCTTTGTTCTTTTTGCTTAGTATTGTCTTGGCAATGTGGGCTCTTTTTTGGTTCCATATGAACTTTAAAGTAGTTTTTTTTTCAATTCTGTGAAGACAGTCATTGGTAGCTTAATAGGGATGGCATTGAGTCTGTAAATTACCTTTGGCAGTATGGTGGCCATTTTCACGATGTTGATTCGTCCTATCCATGAGCATGGAAAGTTCTTCCATTTGTTTGTGTCCTCTTTTATGTCATTGATTAGTGGTTTATCATTCTCCTTGAAGAGGTCCTTCACATACCTTGTAAGTTGGATTCCTAGGTATTTTATTCTCTTTGTAGCAATTGTGAATGGAAGTTCACTCATGATTTGGCTGTCTGTCTGTTATTGGTGTGTAGGAATGCTTGTGATTTTTGCACATTGATTTTCTATCCTGAGACTTTGCTGAAGTTGCTTATCAGCTTAAGGAGATTTTGGGCTGAGACGATGGGGTTTTCTAAATATACAATCATGTCATCTGCAAACAGGGACAATTTGACTTCCTCTTTTCCTAATTTAATACCCTTTATTTCTTTGTCTTGCCTGATTTCCCCGGCCAGAGCTTCCAACACTATTTGAATAGGAGTGGTGAGAGAGGGCATTCTTGTCTTGTGCAGGTTTTCAAAGGGAATGCTTCCAGTTTTTGCCCATTCAGTATGATATTGGCTGTGGGTATGTCATAAATAGCTCTTATTATTTTGAGATACATTCCATCAATAACGAATTCATTGAGAGTTTTCAGCATGAAGGGCTGCTGAATTTTGTTACAGGCCTTTTGTGCATCTGTTGAGATAATCATGTGGTTTTTGTCGCTGATTCTGTTTATGTGATGGATTACCTTTATTGATTTGCATATGTTGAACCAGCCTTGCATCTCAGGGATGAAGCCAATTTGATCATGGTGGATAAGCTTTTTGATGTGCTCCTGGATTTAGTTTGCCAGTATTTTATTGAGGATTTTTGCATCAATATTCATCAGGGATATTGGTCTAAAATTCTATTTTTTGTTGTGTCTCTGCCAGACTTTGGTATCAGGATGATGCTGGCCTCATAAAATGAGTTAGAGAGGATTCCCGCTTTTTCTATTGATTGGAATAGTTTCAGAAGGAATGGTGCCAGCTTCCTGTTTGTAACTCTGGTAGAATTTGGCTGTGAATCCATCTGGTCCTGGACTTTCTGTGGTTGGTAGGCTATTAATTATTGCCTCAATTTCTGAGCCTGTTATTGGTCTATTCAGAGATTCAACTTCTCCTGATTTAGTCTTGGGAGGGTGTATGTGTCCAGGAATTTATCCGTTTCTTCTAAATTTCCTATTTTATTTGCATAGAGGTGTTTATAGTATTCTCTGATGGTAGTTTGTATTTCTGTGGGATCACTGGTGATACCATCTTCATCATTTTTTATTGTGTCTATTGGATTCTTCTCTCTTTTCTTCTTCATTATTCTGGCTAACAGTCTATTAATTTTGTTGGTCTCTTCAAAAAAACACCTCCTGGATTCATTGATTTTTTTGAAGGGTTTTTGGTGTCTCTATCTCCTTCAGTTCTGCTCTGATCTTAGTTATTTCTTGCCTTCTGCTAGCTTTTGAATTTGTTTGCTGTTGCTTCTCTAGTTCTTTTAATTGTGATGTTAGCGTGTCGATTTTAGGTCTTTCCTGCTTTCTCTTGTGGGCATTTAGTGCTATAAGTTTCCTGCTACATACTGCTTTATATACGTCCCAGAGATTCTGGTACA
The DNA here is from genome assembly GCF_024542745.1 of Macaca thibetana thibetana. Lineage (NCBI taxonomy): Eukaryota > Metazoa > Chordata > Mammalia > Primates > Cercopithecidae > Macaca > Macaca thibetana. The sequence goes on from NC_065578.1 coordinate 124,757,871, forward strand.
TTGTGTCTTTGTTTTCATTGGTTTCAAAGAACATCTTTATTTCTGCCTTCATTTTGTTATTTACTCAGTAGTCATTCAGGAGCAAGTTATTCAGTTTCCATGTAGTTGTGTGGTTTTGAGTGAGTTTTTAAATCCTGAGTTCTAATTTGATTGCACTGTGGTCTGATAGACAGTTTGTTACAATTTCTGTTCTTTTACATTTGCTGAGGAGTGCTTTACTTCCAATTATGTGGTCAATTTTAGAATAAGTGCGATGTGGTGCTGACAAGTTTGAATATTCTGTTGATTTTGGGTGGAGAGTTCTTTCGATGTCTATTGGGTCCACTTGGTGCAGAGCTGAGTTCGAGTCCCAGATATTGTTGTTAATTTTCTGTCTCATCAATCTGTCTAATATTGACAGTGGGGTGTTAAAATCTCGCATTGTTATTGTGTGGGAGTCTAAAGGACTTGCTTTATGAATCTTTGTGCTCCTGTATTAGATTCATATATATTTAGGATAGTTACCTCTTCTTGTTGAATTGATCCCTTTATCATTCATTATGTAATGACTTTCTTTGTCTCTTTGATCTTTGTTGGTCTAAAATTTGTTTTATCCAAGACTAGGGTTGCAACCCCTGCTTTTTTTTTTTTTTTGCTTTCCATTTGCTTGGTAGAGCTTCTTCCATCCCTTTATTTTGAACCTATATGTGTCTCTGCACGTGACATGGGTTTCCTGAATACAGCACACTGCTGGGTCTTGACTCTGTATCCAATTTGCCAATCTGTGTCTTTTAATTGAGGCATGTAGGCCATTACATTTAAGGTTAATATTGTTATGTATGAAATTGATCCTGTTATTATGATGTTAGTTATTTTGCCTGTTAATTGATGCAGTTTCTTCATTGCATCAATGGTCTTTACAGTTTGGCATGCTTTTGCAGTGGCTGGTACTAGTTGTTCCTTTCCATGTTTAGTGCTTCCTTCAGGAGCTCTTGTAAGGCAGGCCTGGTGGTGACAAAATGTCTCAGCATTTGCTTCTCCTTGTAAAGGATTTTATTTCTCCTTCACTTATAAAGCTTAGTTTGGTGGATATGAAATTCTGGATTGAAAATTCTTTTATTTAAAAATGTTGAATATTGGCCCACACTCTCTTCTGGCTTGGAGGGTTTCTGAAGAGAAACCTCCACTGTTTCTGATAGTCTGATAGTCTGATAGTCCACTGTTAGTCTGATAGGCTTCCCTTTGTGGGTAACCCAACCTTTCTTTCTGGCTGCGCTTAACAGTTTTTCCTTCATTTCGACCTTGGTGAATCTGACAATTATGTGTCTTGGGGTTGCTCTTCTCGAGGAGTATCTTAGTGGTGTTCTCTGTATTTCCTGAATTTGAATGTTGGCCTGCCTTGTTAGGTTGGGAAGTTCTCCTGGATGATACCTACACAAGCCTCAGCAGTGGCGGAAGCCCCTCCCTGCACCAGGCTGCAGCCTCACAGGTCGATCTCAGACTGCTGTGCTAGTAGTGAGCAAGGATCTGTGGGCATGGGACCTGCCGAGCCAGGCATGGGAGAGAATCTCCTGGTCTGCCAGTTGCTAAGACCATGGGAAAAGTGCAGTATTTGCACGAGAGTGTCCTGTTTTTCCAGGTGCAGTCTGTCACAGCTTCCCTTGGCTAGGAAAGGGAAATCCCCTGACCCCTTGTGCTTCCCGGGTTAGGTGATGTCCCACCCTGCTTCAGCTCACCCTCTGTGGGCTGCACCCACTGTCCAACCAGTCACAATGAGACAAGCCAGGTACCTCAGTTGGAAATGCAGAAATCACTCATCTTCTGCATCATCAGGCTGGGAGCTGCAGACTGGAGCTGTTCCTATTGGGCCATCTTGGAAAAGAGTCACATTTAAGTCTTTAATCCATCTTGAGTTAATTTCTATATATGGTACACCATAGAAGTCCAGTTTCATTCTTCTGCATATGGATATCTAATTTTCCAAGTACCACTTATTGAAGGGGTTGTCGTTTTCTCAATGTATGTTCTTGGTGTCTTAATTGAAATTCAATTGACTGTAAATATGTAGATTCATGTTGGATTCTCTGTTCTGTTCCATTGGTCTATGTGTCTCTTTTTATACCAATGCCAAATTGTTTTGATTACTATAGCTTTGTAATATATTTTGAAGTCAGGCTGTGTGATGTTTCCAGCTTTGATCTTTTTGCTTAGGATTGTTTTGGCTATTTGTGTGGTTTTTTTTTTTCTTTTTGTTGTTGTTCCATACAAATATTAGTTTTTATTTTTTCTATTTCTGTGAAAGACTGGCATTGGTATTTTGATAGGTGTTACATTGAATCTGTAGATTGTTTTGGGAAGTGTGTCATTTTACCCATGTTAATTCTTCCATTCACGAGCATGAAATATCTTTCCATTTGTTTATGTCCTCTTCAATTTCTTTCATCATTGTTTTCTAGTTTTCTTTTTAGAGATCATTAATCCCTTGGTTAAATTAATTCATTGGTTTTTTTTTTTGGTCACTATTGTAAATGTGATTGACTTATTGATTTCTTTCTCAGCTAGTTCATTATTGGCATATAGAAGCACTATTGATTTTTGTATATTAATTTTTTATCCTACAATTTTATTGACTTTATTGATCAGATCTAAGAGTTTTTTTGGTGGTGTCTTTAGGTTTTTCTAAATATAAGATTATATCATCAGCGAAGAAGGATAATTTGTCTTCTTTTCTGATTTAGCTATTATTTCTTTCTCTTGATTGCTCTAGCTAGGACTTCTAGTACTGTGATGAATAGGAATGGTGAAAGTGAGCATTCTTGTCTAGTTCCAGTTCTTAAGAGAAAAGCTTTCGCCTTTTCCCCACTCAGTATGATGTTAGCTGTGGGTTTGTCATATTTGGCCTTTATTTTGTTGAGGAATGTTCCCTCTCTGCCTAGTTTATTGAGTTTTTTTTTGTGTGTGTGTGTGAGAGTGTTAAAGTTTATCAAATGCTTTCTTCTGCATCTATGCAGAAGAAATGATGATGATATAGTTTTTGTCCTTCATTCTGTTGATGTGATGTATCATGTTTACTGATTTGCATATGTTCAATGATCCTTACATTGCTAGGATATATGCTACTTAATCATGATATGTGTGTGTGTTTTTTGGTGTGCTGTTTGATTTAGTTTGCTAGTATTTTGTTCAGGACTTTGCATCTATGTTATCATGGATATTGGCCTGTAGTTTTCATTTTTTGTTGTTGTTTCCTTGTCTAGTTTGGATATTAGGGTAATGCTGGCCTTGTGGGATAAGGGAGAATTCCCTTCTCTTTAATATTTTGGGATAGTTTGAGGAGAGTTGATGTTAGTTCTCTTTTGAAAGTTTTGTTGAATTTGGCAGTGAAGCCATCTAGTCCTGGAGTTTTCTTTGTTGGGAAACTTTTTATTACTGATTACATCTTAATCATTATTGGTTTGCTCAGGTTTTCTATTTCTCCCTGATTCAACCTTGGTGGGTTGCATGTGTCCAGGAATTTTTCTATTTCCTCTAGATTTTTCAATTTGTTAGCTTATAGTTGTTCTAATAGCCTCTAATCATTTGTATTTCTGAAGTAGATTTTTCAATTTGTTAGCTTATAGTTGTTCTAATAGCCTCTAATCCTTTGTATTTCTGAAGTACATTGCAGTTGTAATGTCTCTTTTTTAATCCCAATTTTATTTTTCTTTTTTTCTTAGTTAGTCTAGATAAGTATTTGTCAGTTTCATTTTTTTCAAAAGCCAACCTTTAATTTCATTGATCTTTTATATGTATAAAATAAAAAATCCAGACTGTGTGTGTGTGTGTGTATGTATTTAGTCAGTTCTACTCTGATCTTTGTTATTTTTTCCCTCTACTGATTTTGAGTTTAGTTTGTTCTTGCCTTTCTAGTTTCCTTAAGTTCATCTTTAGATTATTTATTTGAAGTCCTTCTGCTTTTTTCATGTAGGGCATCTATTGCTGTGAACTTACCTCTTAGAACTGTTATAGAACCTACATTCTATGGTTTTGGTATGTTGTGTATCCATTTTTTTTGTTTGTGTCAAGGAACCTTTTAAATTTCTTTTAAATTTTTTCATTGACCCATTCATTTTTGAGGAATTCATTCATTTCCATCAATTTGTACAACTTCCATTGTTCCTTCTGTTATTGATTTTTAGTTATATTCCAATGCGATCAGAAAAGGTGCTTGATATGATTTTGACTCTTTAAGACTTGTTTTGTTCTTCTTTTAAAGTTTGGTTGTATTTGGCAATGAAGCCAGGCAGTCCTGAACTTTTACTTCTTGGTAGGTTGTATGTGTCCGTGAATTTACCTATTTTTCTCTAGGTTTTCTAGTTTGTTAGTATATCATTTTTTATAGTCTCTGATGAACTTTTGTATTTGTGCAGTATTAGTTGTGCTGTCTCCTTTTTCATTTTTCATTTTGTTTATTTGGGTTCTTTTTTCTCATTTTTGTCTTGGTTAGTCTAGCAAGTGATTTTCTTTATTTGGGTTTTTTTTTCTTGGTTAGTCTAGCAAACACTTTATTGATTTTGCTTATGTTTTCAAAAAACAACTTTTCATCTCATTGACCCTTTCTGTCATTATTTTAGTCTATACCTCATTTAGTGGTGGACTCTGATCTTTATTATTTCTTTCCTTCTACTAATTTTGGATTTGGTTTGTTCTTAGGTTTTTAGTTATTCGAACTATATTTCAGGATTGTTTATTTGAAATCTTTCTACTTTTTTGATGTAGGTGTTTATTGCTATGAACTTCTTTCTTATCACTGCTTTTGTTGTATATCAAAGGTCTTGTTATGTTTTGTTTCAGTTTTCATTTGAAGAAATTTTTAAAATTTTATCTTTAATTTCTTTCTTGACCCAGTGGTCATTCAGGAGCATGTTGTTTAGTTTCCATGTATTTGTACAGTCTCCCAAGTTCCTCTTGTTATTGATTTCCAGTTTTATTCTATTGTAGTTTCAGAAGATACTTGGTATGATTTTAATTTTTAAAAATTTATTGAGACTTTTGTTTTGTCCTAACATATGATCTACCTCGAAAAATGTTTCTGTGGTAATGAGAAGAATCTGTTCTGTAGTGTTTGGATGAAATATTCTACAAATGTCTGTTAGGTTTATTTTGTCTAATGTGAAGTTTAAATTCAAGCTTCCTTTGCTGATTTTCTGTTGGGAAGATCTATCTAATACTGAGAGTGGTGTGCTGAAGTCCCCAGCTGTTATTTTATTGGAATCTATTTCTCCTTTTAACCCCAATAACATTTGCTTTATCTAATGGGTGCTTCAGTTTTGAGTGCATGTCTGTTTAAAATTGTTATATATTCTTGTTGTATTAATCCCTTTATCATGACATCATTACCTTCTTTGTCTCTTCTTACTGTTTTTTACTTCAAGTCTGTTTTATCTGATAGAAGCATAACTATTTCTGCTCACTTTTGTTTCTTTTTGCATGAAATATCTTTTTTTCATCCCTTTATTTTCAGTCTATATGTGTCTTTAGAGGTTAGACAAGTTTCTTGTAGGCCACGTATAATTAGGTCTGAGTTTTTAAAAAATCCATTTAGCCAGTCTGTATCTTTTAAGTTGAAAGTTTAATTCCTTTACATTCAAAATTATTACTCATGTGTGAAGGCCTATTTCTTTAATTTTATTGTTTTCTGATTTTTTCTACATCCTTTGTTACCTCATTTCTCTCTTACTGTTTAGCATTGTGGTTTGGTGGTATTCTATAGTGGTAATATTCAAGTTTTTAAATCTTCTTTGTGTGTTTTATATACCAGTAGTTTTTGCATTCTCATGTGTTTTCATGATGCTAGTAACTGTTCTTTCTCTTCCTGGTATAGGACTCTCTTAAGCATATCTTGAAGGACTGGTGTAGGGGTGATAAATTTTCTCAGCTTTTGCTTGTATGGGAAAGCTTTTATTTCTTCTGTTTTTTTTTCAGGTCATCTGTATTTTTATTGCCTGTCATTTTCTTTTTTTTTTTTCTTTTTTTTTATTTTTTATTTTTTAAATTTATTTATTATTATTATACTTTAAGTTGTAGGGTACATGTGCATAACGTGCAGGTTTGTTACATATGTATACTTGTGCCATGTTGGTGTGCTGCACCCATCAACTCGTCATTTACATCAGGTATAACTCCCAATGCAATCCCTCCCCCCCTCCCCCCTCCCTATGATAGGCCCCGGTGTGTGATGTTCCCCTTCCTGAGTCCAAGTGATCTCATTGTTCAGTTCCCACCTATGAGTGAGAACATGCGGTGTTTGGTTTTCTGTTCTTGTGATAGTTTGCTAAGAATGATGGTTTCCAGCTGCATCCATGTCCCTACAAAGGACACAAACTCATCCTTTTTGATGGCTGCATAGTATTCCATGGTGTATATGTGCCACATTTTCTTAATCCAATCTGTCACTGATGGACATCTGGGTTGATTCCAAGTCTTTGCTATTGTGAATAGTGCTGCAATAAACATACGTGTGCATGTGTCTTTATAGCAGCATAATTTATAATCCTTTGGGTATATACCCAGTAATGGGATGGCTGGGTCGTATGGTACATCTAGTTCTAGATCCTTGAGGAATCGCCATACTGTTTTCCATAATGGTTGAACTAGTTTACAATCCCACCAACAGTGTAAAAGTGTTCCTATTTGTCCACATCCTCTCCAGCACCTGTTGTTTCCTGACTTTTTAATGATCACCATTCTAACTGGTGTGAGATGGTATCTCATTGTGGTTTTGATTTGCATTTCTCTGATGGCCAGTGATGATTCTCCTTAAGCTGATAAGCAACTTCAGCAAAGTCTCAGCATACAAAATTAATGTGCAAAAATCACAAGCATTCTTATACACCAGTAACAGACAAACAGAGAGCCAAATCAGGAATGAACTTCCATTCACAATTGCTTCAAAGAGAATAAAATACCTAGGAATCCAACTTACAAGGGATGTAAAGGACCTCTTCAAGGAGAACGACAAACCACTGCTCAGTGAAATAAAAGAGGACACAAACAAATGGAAGAACATACCATGCTCATGGATAGGAAGAATCAATATCGTGAAAATGGCCATACTGCCCAAGGTAATTTATAGATTCAATGCCATCCCCATCAAGCTACCAATGAGTTTCTTCACAGAATTGGAAAAAACTGCTTTAAAGTTCATATGGAACCAAAAAAGAGCCCGCATCTCCAAGACAATCCTAAGTCAAAAGAACAAAGCTGGAGGCATCACGCTACCTGACTTCAAACTATACTACAAGGCTACAGTAACCAAAACAGCATGGTACTGGTACCAAAACAGAGATATAGACCAATGGAACAGAACAGAGTCCTCAGAAATAATACCACACATCTACAGCCATCTGATCTTTGACAAACCTGAGAGAAACAAGAAATGGGGAAAGGATTCCCTATTTAATAAATGGTGCTGGGAAAATTGGCTAGCCATAAGTAGGTAGCTGAAACTGGATCCTTTCCTTACTCCTTATACGAAAATTAATTCAAGATGGATTAGAGACTTAAATGTTAGACCTAATACCATAAAAATCCTAGAGGAAAACCTAGGTAGTACCATTCAGGACATAGGCATGGGCAAGGACTTCATGTCTAAAACACCAAAAGCAATGGCAGCAAAAGCCAAAATTGACAAATGGGATCTCATTAAACTAAAGAGCTTCTGCACAGCAAAAGAAACTACCATCAGAGTGAACAGGCAACCTACAGAATGGGAGAAAATTTTTGCAATCTACTCATCTGACAAAGGGCTAATATCCAGAACCTACAAAGAACTCAAACAAATTTACAAGAAAAAAACAAACAACCCCATCAAAAAGTGGGCAAAGGATATGAACAGACATTTCTCAAAAGAAGACATTTTATTTCTTCTTTACTTATGAAAGATAACTTTGTTTAGCATCCTTGGTTGGGAGTTTTTTTTTCTTTCAGCACTTTGAATATAGCATTGAATTGTCTCCTGGCCTATGCGGTTTCTGCTGAGAACTCTGCTGTTAGTCTGATTTCTTTTTTAGATAAGTGATTAAACATTTATCTTATGCTGTTTTTAGAATTTTCTCTATATCTTTGACTTTTGACAGTTTATAATGTGCTGCGGTTCACTACAATTCTTTTAAAAAATTGTATCTATGAGGGCGCACCCAAGATGGTGAATAGGAACAGCTGTAGCCTCCAGCTCCCAGCATGAGCGACACAGAAGATGGGTGATTTCTGCATTTTCAACTGAGGTACTGGGTTCATCTCACTGGGGCATGTTGGACAGTTGGCGCTGGTCCGTGGGTGCAGCCTGACCAGCGAGAGCTGAAACAGGTGAGGCACCACCTCACCTGGGAAGTGCAAAGGGGAAGGGAATTCCTTTTCCTAGCCAAAGGAAATTGAGACACACAACACCTGGAAAATTGGGTAACTCCCACCCCAATACTGCGCTTTACCAAGGATCTTAGCAAATGGCACACCAGGAGATTATATCCCACACCTCACCCAGAGGATCACACGCCCACAGAGCCTCCCTCAATGCTAGCACAGCAGTCTGAGATCTAACTGCAAGGCAGCAGTGAGGCTGAGGGAGGGGCACCCACCATTGCTGAGGCTTAAGTAGGTAAACAAAGCCACTGGGAAGCCTGAAATGGGTGGAGCCCACCACAGCTCAAGGAGGCTGGCCTGCTTCTGTAGACTCCTCTTCTGGGGACAGGGCATAGCTAAACAAAAAGCAGCAGAAACCTCAGCAGAGGTAAATGCCCCTGTCTGACAGCTTTGAAGGCAGCAGTGGATCTCCTAGCATGGAGGTTGAGATCTGAGAAGGGACAGACTGCCTGCTCAAGTGGGTCCCTGACTCCTGAGTAGCCTAACTGGGAGACATCCCCCACTAGGTGCAGACCAACACCTCACACCTCACACGGTGGGATACACCCCTGAGACGAAGCTTCCAGAGCAAGAATCAGACAGCAACACTCGCTGTTCAGCAATATTCTATCTTCTGCAGGCTCTGCTGCTGATACCCAGGCAAACAGGGTCTGGAGTGGACCTCAAGCAAACTCCAACAGACCTACAGCTGAGGGTCCTTACTGTTAGAAGGAAAACAAACAGAAAGGACACCCACACCAAAACCCCATCAGTACGTCACCATCATCAAAGACCAAAGGCAGATAAAACCACAAAGATGGGGAAAAAGCAGTGCAGAAAAGCTGGAAATTCAAAAAATCAGAACCCGTCTCCCCCTCCGGAGGAACACAGCTCATCACCAGCAATTGAACAAAGCTGGACGGAGAATGACTTTGACGAGTTGAGAGAAGAATACTGCAGTTGCTCAAACTTCTCAGAGCTAAAGGAGGAACTACGTAACCAGCACAAAGAAACTAAAAACCTTGAAAAAAGAATGGAAGAATGGATAACTAGAATAATCAATGCAGAGAAGACCTTAAAAGAACTGATGGAGATGGAAACCATAACACAAGAACTATGTGACAAATGCACAAGCTTCAATAACTGACTCGATCAACTGGAAGAAAGAGTATCAGCGATTGAAGATTAAATGAATGAAATGAAGTGAGAAGAGAAGTGTAGAGAAAAAAGAGTAAAAAGAAATGAACAAAGCCTCCAAGAAATACGGAATTATGTGAAAAGACCAAATCTGCATCTGATTGGTGTGCCTGAAAGTGACGGGGAAAATGGAACCAAGTTGGAAAACACTCTGCAGAATATCATCCAGGAGAACTTCCCCAACCTAGTAAGGCAGGCCAACATTCAAATTCAGGAAATACAGAGAATGCCACAAAGATACTCCTCGAGAAGAACAACCCCAAGACACATAATTGTCAGATTCACCAAAGTTGAAATGAAGGAAAAAATGTTAAGGAGAGCCAGAGAGAAAGGTCGGGTTACACCCAAAGGGAAGCCCATCAGACTAACAGCAGATCTGTCAGCAGAAACTCTCCAAGCTAGAAGAGAGTGGGGGCCAATATTCAACATTCTTAAAGAAAAGAATTTTCAACCCAGAATTTCATATCCAGCCAAACTAAGTTTCATAAGAGGAGAAATAAAAACCTTTACAGACAAGCAAATGCTTAGAGATTTTGTCACCACCAGGCCTGCCCTACAAGAGATCCTGAAGGAAGCACTAAATATGGAAAGGAACAACCGATACCAGCCACTGCAAAAACATATCAAAATGTAAAGTCCATCGATGCTAGGAAGAAATTGCATCAACTAGCAAGCAAAATAACCAGCTAATATAATAATGACAGGATTAAGTTCACACATAACAATATTAACCTTAAATGTAAATGGACTAAATGGTCCAATTAAAAGACACAGACTGACGAATTGGATAAAGGGTCAAGACCCATCAGTTTGCTGTATTCATGAGACCCATCTCACATGCAGAGGCACACATAGGCTCAAAATAAAGGGATGGAGGAAGATCTACCAAGCAAATGGAAAACAGAAATAAAGCAGGGGTTGCAATCCTAGTCTCTGATAAAACAGACTTTAAACCATCAAAGATCAAAAGAGACAAAGAAGGCCATTACATAATGGTAAAGGGATCAATTCATCAAGAAGAGCTAACTATCTTAAATATATATTGACCCAATACAGGACCACCCAGATTCATAAAGCAAGTCCCTAGAGACTTACAAAGAGACTTAGACTCCCATAAAATAATAATGGGAGACTTTAACACCCCACTGTCAACATTAGACAGATCAACGAGACAGAAAGTTAACAAGGATATCCAGGAATAGAACTCAACTCTGCACCAAGCAGACCTAATAGAGATTTACAGAATTCTCCATCCCAAATCAACAGAATATACATTCTTCTCAGCACCACATTGCACTTCTTCCAAAACTGACCACATAGTTGGAAGTAAAGCACTCCTTAGCAAATGTACAAGAACAGAAATTATAACAAACTGTCTCTCAGACCACAGTGCAATCAAACTAGAACTCAGGACTAAGAAACTCAATCAAAACCACTCAACACATGGAAACTGAACAACCTGCTCCTGAATGACTACTGGGTGCATGAGATGAAGACAGAAATAAAGATGTTCTTTGAAACCAGTGAGAACAAAGATACAACATACCAGAATCTCTGGGACACATTTAAAGCAGTGTGTAGAGGGAAATTTATAGCACTAAATGCCCACAAGAGAAAGCAGAAAAGATCTCAAATTGACACCCTAACATCACAATTAAAAGAACTAGAGAAGCAAGAGCAAACACATTCAAAAGCTAGCAGAAGGCAAGAAATAACTAAGATCAGAGCAGAACTGAAGGAGATAGAGACACAAAAAACTCTCCAAAAAATCAATGAATCCAGGAGTTGGTTTTTTGAAAAGATCAACAAAATTGACAGACCGCTAGCAAGACTAATAAAGAAGAAAAGAGAGAAGAATCAAATCGACGCAATTAAAAATGATAAAGGGGATATCACCACCGACCCCACAGAAATACAAACTACCATCAGAGAATACTATAAACACCTCTACGCAAATAAACTGTAAAATCTAGAAGAAATGGATAATTTCCTGGACACTTACACTCTTCCAAGACTAAACCAGGAAGAAGTTGAATCCCTGAATAGACCAATAGCAGGCTCTGAAATTGAGGCAATAATTAATAGCCTACCAACAAAAAAAGTCCAGGACCAGATGGATTCACAGCTGAATTCTACCAGAGGTACAAGGAGGAGTTGGTACCATTCCTTCTGAAACTATTCCAATCAATAGAAAAAGAGGGAATCCTCCCTAACTCATTTTATGAGGCCAACATCATCCTGATACCAAAGCCTGGCAGAGACACAACAAAAAAAGAGAATTTTAGACCAATATCCCTGATGAACATCGATGCAAAAATCCTCAATAAAATACTGGCAAACCAGATTCAGCAACACATGAAAAAGCTTATCCACCATGATCAAGTGGGCTTCATCCCTGGGATGCAAGGCTGGTTCAACATTCGCAAATCAATAAACATAATCCAGCATATAAACAGAACCAAAGACAAGAACCACATGATTATCTCAATAGATGCGGAAAAGGCTTTTGACAAAATTCAACAGCCCTTCATGCTAAAAACACTCAATAAATTCAGTATTGATGGAACGTACCTCAAAATAATAAGAGCTATTTATGACAAACCCACAGCCAATATCATACTGAATGGGCAAAAACTGGAAAAAAATCAGCCCAAAATCTTAAGCTGATAAGCAACTTCAGCAAGGTCTCAGGATAGAAAATCAATGTGCAAAAATCACAAGCATTCCTACATACCAATAACAGATAGAAAGCCAAATCATGAGTGAACTTCCATTCACAATTTCTTCAAAGAGAATAAAATAGCTAGGAATCCAACTTACAAGGTACATAAAGGACCTCTTCAAGGAGAACGACAAACCACTGCTCAGTGAAATAAAAGAGGACACAAACAAATGGAAGAGCATATCATGCTCATGGATAGGAAGAATCAATATTGTGAAAATGGCCATACTGCCCAAGGTAATTTATAGATTCAATGCCATCCCTATTAAGCTACCAATGACTTTCTTCATAGAATTGGAAAAAACTGCTTTAAAGTTCATATGGAACAAAAAAAGACCCCACATTGCCAAGTCAATCCTATGCCAAAAGAACAAAGCTGGAGGCATCACACTACCTGATTTCAAACTATACTATAAGGCTACAGTAACCAAAACAGCATGGTACTGGTACCAAAACAGAGATATAAACCAATGGAACAGAACAGAGCCCTCAGAAATAATACCACACATCTACAGCCATCTGATCTTTGAGAAATCTGACAAAAACAAGAAATGGGGAAAGGATTCCTTATTTAATAAATGGTGCTGTGAAAATTGGCTAGCCATAAGTAGGTAGCTGAAACTGGATCCTTTCCTTACTCCTTATATGAAAATTAATTCAGGATGGATTAGAATGTTAGACCTAAAACCATGAAAACCCTAGAAGAAAACCTAGGGAATACCATTAAGGACATAGGCATGGGCAAGGACTTCATATCTAAAACACCAAAAGCAATAGTAACAAAGCCAAAATTGACAAATGGGATCTCATTAAACTAAAGAGCTTCTGCACAGCAAAAGAAACTACCATCAGAGTGAACAGGCAACCTACAGAATGGGAGAAAATTTTTGCAGTCTACTCATCTGACAAAGGGCTAATATCCAGAACCTATAAAGAACTCAATCAAATTTACAAGAAAAAAAACCAAACAACCCCATCAAAAAGTGGGCAAAGGATGTGAACAGACACTTCTCAAAAGAAGACATTCATACAGCCAACAGCAGATGAAAAAATGCTCATCACTCGCCATCAGAGAAATGCAAATCAAAACCACAATGAGATACCATCTCACACCAGTTAGAATGGCAATCATTAAAAAAATCAGGAAACAACAGGTGCTGGAGAGGACGTGGAGAAATAGGAACACTTTTACACTGTTGGTGGGACTGTAAACTAGTTCAACGATTGCAGAAAACAGTGTGGTGATTCCTCAAAGATCCAGAACTAGAAATACCATTTGACCCAGCCTTCCCATTACTGGAGATATACCGAAAGGATTATAAGTCATGCTCCTATAAAGACACATGCACACGCATGTTTATTATGGCACTATTCACAATAGCAAAGACTTGGAATCAACCCAAATATCTATCAATGACAGATTTGATTAAGAAAATGTGGCACATATACACCACAGAATACTATGCAGCCATAAAGAAGTATGAGTTCGTGTCCTTTGTAGGGACATGGACACAGCTGGAAACCATCATTCTCAGCAAACTATCACAAGAATAGAAAACCAAATACCGCATGTTCTCACTCGTAGGTGGGAATTGAACAATGAGATCACTTTGACACAGGAAGGGGAACATCACACACCGGGTCCTATTTCGGTGGTGGGGGGAGGGTTAGCATTAGGAGATATACTTAATGTAAATGATGAGTTAATGGGTGCAGCACACCAACATGGCACATGTATACATATGTAACAAACCTGCATGTTGTGCACTTGTACCCTAGAACTTAAAGTATAAAAAAAAATGTATCTATTTCGGGATCATTGCAAATCCTGTATCTGGCTGTCTAAATCTCTTGTTAGACTTGGGAAGTTTTCAGCTATTATTGCATTAGGTAGATTTTCCAACCCTTTTGTTTTCATTTTGCCTTTTAGGAAACCTGAAATTTACAGATTTGGTGTTTTTTTTTTTTTTTTTTTTTTTTTTTTTTTGAGATGGAGTCTCACTGTGTCACCCAGGCTGGAGTGGAGTGGCATGATCTCAGCTCATTGAAACCTCTACCTCCTGTGTTCAAGTGATTCTTCTGTCTCAGCCTCCCAAGTAGCTGGGACTACAGGCACCCACCACTGTGCCTGGCTAGTTTTTGTATTTTTAGTAGAGATGGGGTTTCACCATATTGATCAGGCTGGTCTCAAATTCCTGACCTTGTGATCCGCCCACCTCAGCCTCCCAAAGTGCTGGGATTACAGGTATGAGCCACCACGCCCGGCCCTGCTCATTCTTTCTTATTCTTTTTTCTTCATTTTTATCTGACCTACTTATTTCAAAAGATCATCTTCAGATTCTGAGATTATTCTGCTTTATATAGTTTATTGTTAAAGCACTTGAATGCATTTTATACTTCAGTCAATGAATTCTTCTGTTCCAGAATTTGTATTTGGTTCTTTTCATGTTACCTATCTCTTTGGGAAATTTCCCATTCATATCCTGAGTTATTTTTTCTTATTTCCTTGTATTATTTTTCTGTATTCTCTTGTATCTCATTGAGCTTCTTTAGTATTGATATTTTGAATTATTCTTCTGAGATTTTATGAATTTCTTTTTAAATTGAGATCTGCTGCTGGAGAATTATTGTGATCCTTTTGAGGTGTCATGTTTCCTGTGTCCTTACATTGATACCTGTACGTTTGGTATAACAGTCACTTCTTTTAATTTTTAAATTTGCTTTTGTAGGGGAAGATGTTTTCCTGAAGATATATCTGTGGTGTTGGCTATGTAGGGCACTTTGGTTTTCATTCTGGGTGCATGTAGTAGTGTAGTCTCTTTCTAATTTATTTGGCTGTAAACAGAATCAGTGGTATCTGTGATATCCTCAGTAGCTTAGAGTGTGGTTGTTACTGGAGGCTGTGATGTAGTTTTGCTGGAGACTGGGATACTAGTGAAGCCAGTGTTTGGAGCTCATTATTGGGATGAATCTGCCTATCTTTGGGCCTCAGAATGACCTATGCTGGCATCAGTTAGTGGATTAGATTAGGCTGATTCCTGGGCCTCCAAGTGGCTTTCTTGGGTTCTGGAAATGGCAACAGTGGCCTGGGGGATAGGCAGGTTCTCTAGCCCCTAAGCAGCAAGCATAGCATGGGTAATAGCAGTAGCATTGGTGGGATAGCCCTCTAGAACCCAAGTAATCCATGCTGGTGTTAGCATTAACTGCAGTGGGCTAAGTGGGCCAGTGTCCAGGCTCATAGGTGCTAGCTATGGTAGTAGCAAGAAAAGAGATAATAAAGATTAGAGCAAAAATGAATGCAGTTGATGCAAAAAAAAAAAAGTATGAAAGATCGACACAATGAAAAGTGGATTTTTTTGAAAAGATCGACAAAGTTGACATAGCTAGAATAAATAAGAAAAAAGAAAGATGACCTAAATAAATAAAATCAGAGATGGAAAAGAAGATATTGCAACTGATACTGTGGAAATTCAAGGAACATGAAAGACTACTATGAACAACTATGTGCCAATAAATCAGAAAAGGTATGAGAAATGGATAAATTCCTAGATGTATACAACCTGTCAAAATTGACCCATGAATAAATAAAAAACCTGAATGAATAAATAACAAGTAATAAGATTGAAGCTGTAATAAAAAGCCTTCCAGCAATGAAAAGCCCAGGCTGAGATGGCTTCATTACTGAATTTTACAAAGTTGGGGGCCTGGCACCACCACACCAGAGTGACAGCACATAGACTAGGAGTGCTGAGCTGAGCCTCAGCTTTCTAAAATTTTCCAGAAATGAACCCAGTCAATTGAACTCATGTTATACCACAATTAAACCCACAGGGGTATCAAAGACGATACCTCCCCCCAAAAAATCTGAAGGACAGCTTCAAAGATTGAAGGAACATCAGCACACACAGATGAGAAAGAAACAGTGCAATAACTCTGGCAACTCAGAAAGTCAGAGTGTCTTTCTACCTCCAGATGACTGCACTAGTTCCCCAGCAATTGTTCTTAGCCCAGGCTGAAATGACTGAAGTGACAGAAATACAATTCAGAATATTCATAGGAATGAAGATCATCAATATTCAGGAAAAAATGGAAACACAATCTAAGGAATCTAAGGAATGCAATAAAATAATACAGCATATAAAAGACAAACTGGCCATTTTAAAAAAGAATCAAACTGATCTGGTGGAGCTGGAAAACTCACTTTAAGAATATCATAGCCGGGCGCGGTGGCTCAAGCCTGTAATCCTAGCACTTTGGGAGGCCGAGACGGGTGGATCACGAGGTCAGGAGATCGAGACCATCCTGGCTAACACGGTGAAACCCCGTCTCTACTTAAAAAATACAAAAAAAAAGCTAGCCGGGCGAGGTGGCGGGCGCCTGTAGTCCCAGCTACTCGGGAGGCTGAGGCGGGAGAATGGCGTAAACCTGGGAGGCGGAGCTTGCAGTGAGCTGAGATCCGGCCACTGCACTCCAGCCTGGGCGACAGAGCGAGACTCCGTCTCAAAAAAAAAAAAAAAAAAAAAAGAATATCATAATACAGGAGTGTGGAGGATCATGGTGGATGGGAGGCAGGACTAGATTGTAGCTCCAGACAGAGCAGCACCTGGAGGCTTGCACTGTGAATTTTAGCTCCAGATCGACTGAAATAACAAACCACCAATCCTGAGAGGACCCACAGACCCTCTGAAGGAAGTGGACTGTTCCTGAGGAACCTGGAAGATACCCCAAATATTGTGAGTGCCCCAACTGTGGAAGTGGGAAAAGGAGACCCTCCTCTCCCAAACCCACACCCCAACTAGAGAAACTGAAAATCTGTTTGTGGGAGAAGTTTCTGACTTTACCTGAAGCTGAGTCAAGTTAAGAGAGCTGAGCAAAATACAGGGGTAGAGGAAGCATTAGGAAGGCCCTGGGAGCTCACTGGGTCCCCAAGCAACCCATTTCTGCTTGGCATCACCAGGATCCATTGGGAGGGTGGCCAGAGGAGCAGGGGGTAAAACTCCACAGGGAGACGGAATTCGCTAGCCAAACTTTGTAACAATTTGAACGCGTCAAGAATTCTGGCCAGAATTCAGGTAAGGGCACAAATCTGTCATGCAGACTTCACCAGTTGGGGAAGAATTAAAGCCCCTTTCTTTTGCACCTGTGAAGCAGATAGCCTTGGGCAAGTTTTCAAGCCCCTCTTGCCCTCCACCTGGAAACAGACTCGGGGCTGTTGGGGAGGGCACAGTGGGAGTGAGACCAGCCTTTTAGATTGTGTGGGAGCTGGGTGAGGCTTGTGACTGCCGGCCTTCCCCAACTTCGCTGACAACCTGCATGACTCAGCAGAGGCAGCCATAATCCTCCTAGGTACACAACTCTAGTGACCTGGGAATCTCACCCCAACCCTTGACAGGAGCCACAGCAAGGCCCACCCAAGGAGATTCTGAGCTCAGGCATGCCTAGCCCTGCCCCCAACCTGATGGTTCTTCCCTATCCACCCTGGTAGCAGAAGACAAAAGGTATATAATCTTGGGAGTTCTAGGGCCCTGCCCACCGCCCATTCCTTTTCACGCTACTGCAGCTGATGCTTTCTGGAAAGCACCACCTCCTGGAAGGAGGCCAACCAGCACAAAAATAGAGCATTAAAACACCAATGCTAAGGACCGCCACAGAGTCCATTGCACTCTCCGCCACCTCCAAAGGAACAGTTGCTGGTAACCATGCTGAGAGACCCGTAGACACTTCACATCACAGGACTCTGTGCAGACAACCACCAATAGCAGCCAGGAGCTGGGTAGACTCACTGGGTGGCTAGACCCAGAAGAGAGACAATATCACTGCAGTTTGGCTCACAGGAAGCCATATCCATAGGAAAAGGGGGAGAGTAGTATATTGAGGGAACACCCCATGGGACAAAATAGTCTGAACAACAGCCTTTAGCCTTAGACCTTTCCTCTGACAGAGCCTACCCAGATGAGAAGGAACCAGAAAACCAATTCTGGTAATATAACAAAACAAGTCTCTTCAACACCCCGCTCGCCCAAAATCACAGTAGTTCACCAGTAATAGATCTAAACTAAGAAGAAATTCCTGATTTACCTGAAAAAGAATTCAGGAGATTAGTTATTAAGCTAATCAGGGAGGGACCAGAGAAAGGTGAAGTGCAATGCAAGGAAATCCAAAAAATGATACAAGAAGTGAAAGGAGAAATGCTCATTTAATTAGATAGCTTAAATAAAAAACAATCCAATATCCAGGAAACATTGGACAAACTTTTAAAAATGTGAAATACTTTGGGAAGTCTCAGCAATAGAATTTAACAAATAGAAGAAAGAAATTCAGAGCTTGAAGACAAGATCTTCAAATTAACCCAGTCCAACAAAGACAAAGAAAAAAGAATAAGAAAGTATGAACAAAACCTCCAAGAAGTCTGGGATTATGTTAAATGACCAAACCTAAGAATAATTGGTGTTCCTGAGGAAGAAGAGAATTCTAAAAGCTTGGAAAACATATTTGGGGGACTAATCGAGGAAAAATTCCCTGGCCTAGCTACAGAGGTAGACATCCAAATACAAGAAGCACAAAGAACACCTGGGAAATTCATTACAAAAAGATCTTCACCTAGACAGATTGTCGTCAGATTATCCAAAGTTAAGACAAATGGAAGAATCAGGATCTGTAAGACAAAAGCACCAGGTAACCTATAAAGAAAACCTATCAGATTAATAGCAGATTTCTCAGAAGAAACCCTACAAGCTAGAAGGGATTGGGGCCCTATCTTCAACCTCCTCAAACAAAACAATTATCAGTCAAGAATTGTGTATCCAGTGAAACTAAACATCATATATGAAGGGAAGATACAGTCGTTTTCAGAGAATTTGCCATTGCCAAGCCACCACCACAAGAACTGCTGAAAGGAGCTCTAAATCTTGAAATGAATCCTGGAAACCCATCAAAATAGAACCTCTTTAAACCATAAATCACACAGGACCTGTAAAACAAATATACAAGATAAAAAGGAAAAGCAAAAAAGCAAACAAAAAAACCCCAAAGTACACAGGCAACAAAGAGCTTTATGAATGCAATGGTACCTCACATTTCAATAATAACGTAGAATGTAAATGGCCTAAATGCTCCACTTAAAAGATACAGAACTGCAGAATGGATAAGAACTCACCAACCAACTATCTGCAGCCTTCAGGAGACACAGCTAACACATAAGGACTCACATGAACCTAAAGTAAAGGGGTAGAAAAAGGCATTTCATGCAAATGGAGACCAAAAGAGAGCAAGGGTCTCTATTCTTATATCAGACAAAACAAACTTTAAAGCAACAGCAGTTAAAAGACACAAAGAGGGACAGTATATGGCAAAAGGCCTTGTCCAACAGGAAAATATCACAGTACTAAACATATATACACCTAACACTGGAGCTCCCAAATTTGTAAAACTATTACTAATGGGCCTAAGAACTGAGAGACAGTAACACAATAATAGTGAGGGATTTCAATATTCCACTGACAGCACTACAGAGGTCATTAAAACAGAAAGTCAACAAAGAAACATTGGATTTCAACTATACCTTGGAAAAAATGGAATTAACAGATACATACAGAACATTTCATCCAACAACCACAGAATACACCTTCTATTCAACAGTGCATGGAACTTTCTCCAAGATAGACCATATGACAGCCCATAACATGAGCCTCAATAAATTTAAAAAAATTGAAATTATATCAAGTATGCTCTCAGACCACAGTGGAATAAAACTGAAAGTCATCTCCAAAAGGAACCTTCAAAACTATGCAAATACATGGAAATTAAATAACCTGCTTCTGAATGAGCAATGGGTCAAAAACAAAATTGAAATGGAAATTAAAAAATTTTTCAAACTGAATGACAATAATGACACAACCTATCAAAACCTCTGGGACACAGCAAAGGTGGTCCTAAGAGGAAAGTTCACAGCCCTAAATGCCTACATCAAAAAGTCTGAAAGAGCACAGACAACCTAAGTTTACACCTCAAAGAACTAGAGAAACAAGAACAAACCAAACCCAAACCCAGAAGAAGAAAGGAAATAACAAAGATCAAAGTAGAACTAAATGAAATTGACACAAACGAACAAAAAAAAAAAAAAATGCAAAAGGTAAATGAAACAAAAAGCTGTCTCTTTGAAAGATAAATAAAATTGATAGACCATTAGCAAGATTAACCAAGAAAAGAAGAGAGAAAATCCAAATAACATCACTAACAAACAAAACAGGAGATATTACAACTGACACCACTGAAATACAAAAGATCATTCAAGGCTATTATGAACATCTTTATGCACATAAACTAGAAAACCTAGAAGAGATGGGTAAATTCCTGGAAAAACACAACCCTCCTAACTTGAATCTGGAATAATTAGATACCTGAGCAGACCAATAACAAGCAGTGAGATTGAAATGGTAATTTAAAAATTACCAACAAAAAAAAGTCCAGGACCGGATGGATTCACAGCAGAATTCTACCTGACATTCAAAGAATAATTGCTACCAATCCTTTTGACACTATTCCACAAGATAGAGAAATAGATAGCTTAAAGAAATAGATAAGAAAGAAGGAACCCTCCCTAAATCATTCTAAGAAGCCAGCATCACCCTAATGCCAATAACAGGAAAGGACACAACCAAAAAAAAAAAAAAAACAAAAAACTATAGACTGATATCCTTGATGAACATAGATGCTAAAATCCTTAACAAAATACTGGTTAACTGAATCCAACAACATATAGAAAAGGTAATCCACCATGATAAGTGGGTTTCATACCAGGGATTCAGGGGTGGTTTAGCCTACACAAGTCAATAAATGTGATACACCACATAAACAGATTAAAAAAAAATCACATGATCATCTCAATAGATGGAGAAAAAACATTCAACAAAATCCAACATCGTTTTATGATTAAAGCTCCCAGCACAATAGACATACAAGGGATATACCTTAATGTAGTAAAAACCATCTATGACAGACCCACAGCCAACATAATACTGAATGGGGAAAAGTTGAAAGCATTCCTGCTGAGAACTGGAACAAGACAAGTATGCCCACTCTCACCACTCCTCTTCAACATAGTACTGGAAGTCCTAGCCAGAGCAATCAGACAAAAGAAAGAAATAAAGGGCATCCAAATCAACAAAGAAGAAGACAAACTGTCACTGTTTGCTGATGATATGATCATTTACCTTGAAAACCCTAAAGACTCCTCCAGAATACTCCTAGAACTGATAAAATAATTCAGCAAAGTTTCCAGATACAAGAATAATGTATGCAAATCAGTAGCTCTTCTATACACCAACCGTGGCCAGGTGGAGAACAAAATCATGAACTCAACTCATTTTACAATAGCTTCAGAAAAATATAATACTTAGGAATATACCCAACCAAGGAGTCAAAAGAGCTCTACAAGGAAAACTACAAAACACTGCTAAAGGAAATCATAGATGACACAAACAAATGGAAACACATCCCATGCTCATGGATGGGTAGAATCAATATTGTGAAAATGACCATACTGCCAAAAGCAGTCTACAAATTCAATGCAATCCCCATCAAATATCACCATCATTCTTCATATAATTAGGAAAAACAAATCTAAAATTCATATGGAACCAAAAAAGAGCCCACATAGCTAAAGCAAGACTAAGCAAAAAGAACCAATCTGGAGGCATCACACTATCTGATTTCAAACTATACTGTAAGGCCATGGTCACTGAAATAGCATGGTACTGGTATAAAAATAGGTATATAGACCAATGGAACAGAATAGAGAACCCAGAAATAAACCCAAATACTTACAGCCAACTGATCTTCGACAAAACAAATAAAAACATAAAGTGGGAAAAGGACATCCTTTTCAATGAATGGTGCTGGCATAATTGGCTAGCCATATATAGGAGAATGAAACTGGATCCTCATCTCTCACTTTATACAAAACTCAACTCAAGATGGATTAAAGACTTAAACCTAAGACCTGAAACTATAAACATTCTAGAAGATAACATTGGAAAAACCCTACTAGACATTGTCTTAGACAAGGATTTCATGACCAAGAACCCAAAAATAAATGCAATAAAAACAAAGATAAATAGTTGGTACCTAATTAAACTAAAGAACTTTTGCATGATAAAAGGAACGTCAGCAGAGTAAAAAGACAATCCACAGTGTGGGAGAAAATCTTCACAATCTATACATCTGACAAAGGACTAATATCCAGAATCTGCAATGAACTCAAATAAATCAGTAAGAAAAAAAATCTCATCAAAAAGTGGACTAAGGACATGAATGGAAAATTATCAAAAGAAGATATACGAATTGCCAATAAACATATTTAAAAAAACTCAACATCACTAATGATCAGGGAAATGCAAATCAAAACCACAATGTGATACCACCTTACTCCTGCAAGAATGGCCGTAATCAAAAAATTAAAAAAAACAAACAAACAGTAGATGTTGGCGTGAATAATAGACGTGGTGAACAGGGAACACTTCTACACTGCTGGTGGGAATGTAAACTAGAGCAGCCACTATGAAAAAGAGTGTGGAGATACCTTAAAGAACTAAAAGTAGAACTACTATTTGATCCAGCAATCCCACCACTGGGTATCTACCCAGAGGAAAAGAAGTCATTTGAAAAAGACACTTGCACATGCGTATTTGTAGCAGCACAATTCGCAATTGTAAAATCGTGGAGCCAATCCAAATGCCCAAATGAGTGGATAAAGAAACTGTGGTAGGTATATATATGATGGAATACTACTCAGCCACAAAAACGAATGAATTAACAGCATTTGCAGTGACCTGGTTGAGACTGAGACTATTACTGTAAGTGAAACAATGCAGGAATGGAAAACCAAACATTGTATGTTCTCACTGATATTTGGGAGCTAAGCTATGAGGATGCAAAGACATAAGAATGATACAACGGATTTTGGGGACTTGCAGGGAAGAATGTGAGGGGGGCAAGGGATAAAAGACTACAAATATGGTGCAGTGTTTACTGCTTTGGGTGCACCAAAATCTCACAAATCACCACTAAAGACTTACTCGTGTAACCAAATACCACCTATACCCCAATAACTTATGGAAAAAAAATTATAATGCAGTCACAAGTATTATCAGCAGAATCAACCAAGCTGAGGAAAGAATTTCAGAGGTGAAATACTGGTTCTCCAAAATAATTGAGTCAGACAAAAGTAAAGAAAAAAGAATAAAGACAAATGAACCAAACATCTGAGAAATATGGAATGATGTAAAGAGACCAAGTGTATGATTCATTGGCAAGCCTGAAAGAGAGGGAGAGAAAGCAAGCAACTTGGAAAACATATTGAGGATGTCATTGACAAGAATTTCTCCAACCTCTCTAGAGAAACTGACATTCAAATTTGGGAAATGCAGAGAACCTCTGTGAGATACTACACAAGATGATCATCCTCAAAATAAACAGTCATTAGATTCTCCTAGATACAAATGAAAGAAAAAGTGTCAAAGGCAGCTAAGAGAATGGGCAGGCAACCCACAAAGGGAACCCCATCAGCCTAAGGTGTATGTTTCAGCAGAAACTCTACATCAGAATATATTATGACCTATTTTCAGCATTATTAAAGAAAGCAAATTCCAATCAAGATTTTAATATCCAGCCAAAGTAAGCCTTAGAAGTGTAGGAGAAATAAGATCCCTTTCAGGCAAGCAAATACCATAGAAATTTGTAACCACCAGATCTGTCTTAAAAGAGGTCCTTAAGGGAGTGCTAAATATGGAAAGGAAAGACCATTACTGGCTACCACAAAAATATGCTTAACTACATAGACCACTGACACTATGAAGCAACCGCACAATCAAGTCTGTGTAATAACCAGCTAATATGATAATAGGATCAAATCCGCACGTATCAGTATTAACCTTCAGTGTAAATGGCTAAATGTTCCAATTAAAAAGCACAGGATGGCAAGTTGGATAAAGAAGCAAGACAAAAAAAAGAAAAGAAAATTTCAGCAATATCCCTGATGAATATTGTTGCAAAAACCCTCAATAAAATACTGGTAAATTGAATCCAGCAGCACATCAAAAAGCTTATCTACCACAATCATGTCCACTTCATCCCTGGGATACAAGGCTGGTTCAACATACACAGATCAATAAACGTAATCTGTCACATAAACAAAACCAATGAAGAAAACCACACGATTATCTCAATAGATGTAGAAAAGGCCTTGGATAAAATTCAACACCCCCTCATGTTATAAAACACTCAATAAACTAGGTATTGATGGAACATGTCTCAAAAAAAAAGAGCTATTTATGACAAGCCTGTAACCAATATCATACTGAATGGACAAAAGCTGGAAGCATTCCCTTTGAAAACCCACACAAGACAAGGATGCCCTCTCTCACCATTCCTATTCAACATAGTATTGGAAGTTCTGGCCAGAGAAATCGGGCAAGAGTAAGAAATAAAGGGTATGCAAATAGAAAGAGAGGAAGTCAAATTGTCTCTGTTTTCTGATGACATGATTGTATATTTAGAAAACCCCATCGTTTCAGCCCAAAAGACTCCATAAGCTGATAAGCAACTTCAGCAAAGTCTCAGGTTACAAAATCAATGTGCAGAAAATCACAAGGATTCCTACACACCCATTGCAGACAAACAGAAAGTCAAGTCACGAGTGAACTGCAATTCACAATTGCTACAAAGGGAATAAAATACGTTGGAATCCAACTTACAAAGGATGTTAAGGACCTCTTCAAGGAGAACTACAAACCACTGCTCAAGGAAATAAGAGAGGACACAAACAAATGGAAAAACATTCCATGCTCTTGGATAGGAAGAATCAATTTTGTGAAAATGGCCATATTGCCCAAAGTAATTTATAGATTTAATGCCATCCCTATCAAGCTACCATTGACTTTCTTCACAGAATTAGAAAAAACGACTTTAAATTTCATATGGAACCAAAAAGAGACCATATAGCCAAGACAATCCTAAGCAAAAAGAAGAAAGCTGGAAGCATCACACTACCTGACTTCAAACTATACTACAATGCTACAGTAACCAAAACAGCATGGTACTGGTACCAAAACAGATCTACAGACCAATAGAACAGAACAGAGGCCTCAGAAATAACACCACACACCTGCAACCATCTGATCTTCAACAAACCTGACAAAAACAAGTAATGGCAAAAGGACTCCCTGTTTAATAAGTGGTGTTGGGAAAACTGGCTAGCCATATGCAGAAAACTGAAACTGGACCCCTTCCTTACACTGTATACAAAAATTAGCTCAAGAAGGATTAAAGACTTAAATGTTAGACCTAAAACCGTAAAAACCCTAGAAGAAAACCTAGGCAATACTATTCAGGACATAGGCATGGGCAAAGACTTCATGACAAAAACACCAAAAGCAATTGCAACAAAAGCCGAAATTGACAAATAAGATCTAATTAAACTAAGGCACTTCTTCACAGCAAAAGAAACTATCGTCAGAGTGAACAGGCAACTTACAGAATCAGAGAAAAATTTTGCAACCTACCCATCTGACAAAGGTCTAATATCCAGAATCTACAAGAAACTTAAAGAAATTTACAGGAAAAAAATGAACAACCTCATCAAAAAGTGGGCAAAGGATATGAACAGACACTTCTCAAAAGAAGACATTTATGCAGCCAACAAACATGAAAAAAAGCTCATTATCACTGGTCATTAGAGAAATGCAAATCAAAACCACAATGAGATACCATCTCATGCCAGTTAGAATGGCGATCATTGAAAAGTCAGGAAACAACAGATGCTGGAGAGGATGTGGAGAAATAGGAACACTTTTACACTCTTGGTGGGAGTGTAAATTAATTCACAATTAATTACAATTAATTCAGTGTAATTAATTGTGAAAGACAGTGTGGCGATTCCTCAAGGATCTAGAACTGGAGATATTTTTTATTATACTTTAAGTTTTGGGGTACATGTGCAGAATGTGGGGGTTTGTTACATAGGTATACATGTGCCATGGTGTTTTGCTGCACCCATCAACCTGTCATCTATGTTTTAAGCCCTGCATGCATTAGGTATTTCTCCTAATGCTATCCCTCCCTACCCCACCATCCCCCGACAGGCCCAAATGTCATTTGATCCAGCAATCCCGTTACTGGGTATACACCCAAAAGATTATAAATTATTCTACTATAAAGACACATGCACATGTATGTTTATTGCAGCACTATTTACAATAGCAAAGACTTGGGACCCACCCAAATGCCCATCAATGATAGACTGGAAAAAGAAAATGTGGCACATATATACCATGGAATACTATGCAGCCATAAAAAAGAATGAGTTTATGTCCTTTGTAGGGACATGGATGGAGTTGGAAACCATCATTTTCAGCAAACTAACACAGAAAACCAAACACCACATTTTCTCACTCATAAGTGGGAGTTGAACAATGAGAACACATGAACACAGGGAGGGGAACATCACACACTGGGACCTGTCAGGGAGTGGGGGCGTGGGGGGGGGCAAGGAGAGAGAGCATTAGGAGAAATACCTAATGCATGCGAGGCTTAAAACATAGATGACAGGTTAATGGGTGCAGCAAACCACCATGGCACATTTATACCTATATAACAAACCCCCACGTTCTGCACATGTACCTCGGAACTTAAAGTATAATAAAAAAGTAATTTTATTTATAATAGTTGCAAATAAGGCCAGGCATGGTGGCTCATTCCTGTAATCCCAGCACTTTGGGAGGCTGAGTTGGGCAGATCACCTGAGGTCAGGAGTTCAAGACTAGCCTGGCCAAAATGACAAAACCCCATCTCTACTAAAAATACAAAAATTAGCTGGGTGTAGTGGCATGTGCCTGTATTCCCAGCTACTTTGGAGGCTGAGGTAAGAGAACTACTTGAACTCGGGAGGCGGAGGTTGCAGTGAGCCGAGATTGCACCACAGCACTCCAGCCTTAGGGACAGAGACTTTGTCACACACACACACACACACACACACACACACACACACACACACACACACACACACAGAGTTGCAAATAAAATAAAATACCTAGAAATAAACTTAATCAAAGAAGTGAAAGATCCCTACAATGAAACTATAAAACATTAGTGCAAGAATGGAAGAGGACACAAATGGAAATATACTTTACATTTATAGATTGGAAGAATAAATATTGTTAAAATGTCCATACCACCCAAAGCAATCTAGAAATTCAGTGTAATCTCTATCAAAATACCAATGACGTTCTTCACGGAAATAGGAAAAATAATTCTAAAATTTATGTGGAACCACACGAGACCCAGAATAGACAAAGTTATCCTGAACAGAAAGAACAAAACTGGAAGAGTCGCATTACCTGACTCAGTATGCTACTGGCATAAAAGCAACAACATAGATCAATAGAACAGAAGAGAGAATTCAGAAATAAAGTTATATATGCACAGTGAACTCACTTTTAACAAAGGTGCCAAGAACATACACTGGGGAAAGGAGAGTGTCTTCAATAAATGGTGCTGAGGAAATTGGATACCCATATGGAGAATAATAAAATTAGACCCTCATCTCTCACCATATGCAAAAATAAAAAATGTATTAAATACTTAAATCTAAGACCTATAATTATGAAACTACTAAAAAAAAATTGGGGAAACCATCTAGGACATTTTGAAAGATTTCTGGGCAAAGATTTCTCAAGTAATACCCTAAGCACAAGCAACCAAAGCAAAAGTGGACAAATGGGATCCACATCTAGTTAAAAAGCTTCTGCACCACAAAGGAAACAATCAACAAAGTGAAGAGACAAACCACAGAATGAGAGAAAATATTTGCAAACTCTCCATCTGATAAGGGATTAATAACTAAACTATGTAAGTAGGTTAGACAACTCAATAGAAAAAAAATCTAATAATCCAATTAAAATATGGGCAAAAGATCTGAACAGGCATTTCTCAAAAGAAGACATACAAATGACAAACAGGTATATGAAAAGGTGCTTACCATCATTGATCATCAGATGCAAATGAAATGCAAATCAAAAATACAACAAGAAATCATCTGAGTTAAAATAGCTTTTATCCTAAAGCAGGAAATAACAAAAGGCAAGGATGTAGAGAAAAGGGAACAGTAGTATGCTGTTGGTGGGTGTGTAAGGGCAAGAGATCTGAATAGGCGTTTGTCAAAAGAAGACATACAAATGGCAAACAAGTATATGAAAAGGTGCTTACTATCATTGTTCATCTTAGAAATGCAAATCAAAAATATAAGGAGATATCATCTCACTGAGTTAAAATAGCTTTTATCCAAAAGCAGGAAATAACAAACAAAAGGCAAGGATATAGAGAAAAGGGAACAGTAGTACACTCTTGGTGGGATTGTAAATTACAGCTACTGTGGAGAACAGCATGAAAGTTTTTCAAAAAACTAAAAATAGAGCTACTACATGATCCAGCAATCCACTTCTAGGTAGATACCCAAAATAAAGTAAGTCAGTATATTGAAGAGATATCTGCACTCCAATGTTTATTGCAGCAGTATTCACAGTAGCCAAATTTGGAAGCAACCTAAGTGTCCATTAAGAGATGAATGGATAAAGAAAATGTACCTACACACAATGGAGTTATAGAAAAGAATGAGATCCTGTCATTTGCAGCAACATGGATGGAACTGGAGGACATCATATTAAGTAAAGTAAGTCAGGCAGAGAAAGATAATCTTCACGTGTTCTCATTCATTTGTGAGATCTAAAAATTAAAACAATTGAACTCATGGAGATAGAAAGTAGAATGATGGTTACCAGAGGCTGGGAAGGGTAATGGAAGGTAGAGGGTAAGTGGAGATGGTTAATGGGCACAAAAATATAGTTAAATACAGTGAATAAGATTTAGTATTTGGTAGCACAATAGGGCAACTGCAGTCAACAGTAATTTATTGTGCATTTGAAAATAAGTAAAATAGTATAATTGGATTGCATGTAACACAAATGATGAATGCTTGAGGTGATGGATACCTGATTATTTTGATATGATTATCATACATTGTATGCCTATATCAAAATATCTCATGTATCCCATAAATATATGTATACCTACTATGTACCCACAAAATTTTTTTTTTTTTTTTTTGAGACGGAGTCTCGCTCTGTCGCCCAGGCTGGAGTGCAGTGGCCGGATCTCAGCTCACTGCAAGCTCCGCCTCCCAGGTTTATGCCATTCTCCTGCCTCAGCCTCCCGAGTAGCTGGGACTACAGGCGCCCGCCACCTCGCCCGGCTAGTTTTTTTTTTTGGTATTTTTTAGTAGAGATGGGGTTTCACCGTGTTAGCCAGGATGGTCTCGATCTCCTGACCTCGTGATCCGCCCGTCTCGGCCTCCCAAAGTGCTGGGATTACAGGCGTGAGCCACCGCGCCCGGCCGTACCCACAAAATTTTAAAAAAAATTTTCCCAAAGAAAAACTTAGAAACGTAGTTATCTTGCAGAAAAATTGTTGATTTATATGTGAGAGAATTGGTCGACCAAGTTAAGGAAAAAGGTAAAAAAACAAATTTTATAAAGGAAGGAGAGAGGACAGAGAAAACTTGATGTTCCAAGTGAATCTTGTTGGCATCTTTTTGTGTAAACTGATTTTCTCTCAAAGAACAAAAAGGAGTGTCTGGTAATTTTATCCTTGAGTGGGCAGGGATATGAAAGAAAAGTTTCAGTTGTTTATGGGTTCTTCAGAAAACTTGAGAATTTAGGTGTCTAAACGTCTGGCTAAAACTATTTTAAGGTCTGTGTGTCCTTCTATCAGTACCTCTCCCATAGTTAGACTAGGTCTGCACTGTTTTCTTATTATATATTTTTTTCTTAGCCTGTTAGTTATGCCTGGCTCCTTTAGACAGGAGCTACAGGAGGTAGCCGCATAAGCTGGTTGTGAGACTGGGGGCAAGGTGGCAAAGTATATCAGAGAAATGGACAAAGGCATTGTCTCTGTGTATGTCTGTGGAAGTTCAATGAGGCCTGAAGGTATGGAATCTTATGGAGTTTGCAGCTTTTTAGGGGCATTTGGGGAAGCACTTCAAGCAGGAAAGCATGACACTGGTGGGAAGGAAATACCATCTTCAAGTGGCTTGTGGAGAACAAATATACACATATTGTTTGAGGCTAACTAGAAAAATGAGTTTGTTTGTTGCTTTTCATTCAGTCCCTGCACCTATTGGGTATTATTGTAACTCTGACAATTTTACTTTATCTTGGTTTACTGAAGTGTAAGTTCAATAAAGGCAGCTTTTTGGAAGTGCTTTTATAAAACCACGAAACGTAGATTTGGAGACTTGAGATCTAAGTGCTACTTTGGTGTGGATTATTTGCGTAATAGATTCATCTGCAAAATGTGACCACTGCCCTACATATCACTTCTAGTGTGATATTATGGGAATGAAAATTTGGGTATGATTCTTACAGAAGCATATTCCTTCTAATGGTAGAACTTCATTCATATTTTTACTATTCTTTTTTCAGCCTTTTCATCTACTTGCTTAAATTATAAAGATACAAATATTTTCCTTCCAGGCCAGGAGGGCACTTCTTTTTAATTCTTTTTCCTTTGTCAGGATATATCAGCACAACTTCTCTGCTCCAACTAGTCTCCATTGCAAAGCATCTTCTAATGTCTTTGGAAGAAGGATCTGTGGTCAATAATTTCTGTTTCCTGATCTTCCTTTGACATGGCTTGATCACCACCTAAGTTGATAATTCCATATTAATAATAGTGATTCTCATGATTGAACAAAGTGTGTTTTTTTTTTTTTTTTTTTTTTTTTCCTGAATGTGATTGTGGGACAGTGATTATGTTGGAGAAAAATATAGGCCTTGGTTAAATTTTGTCTTTCATTATTTATTACTTGTTATTTTGAATGTACTGTATCTGCTCTATGTTCATATAGCTTTCCAGCGATATAGAAGACATCTAATTCTGGCCATGGGGAAGTATGTAATTTGGGTTTATGACAAATAAGCATACAAGAGACAAACAGTATTAAATGATCAATAGTTTATTTTTAATTTAAATGCAGTTTACTAAAATACTAATTATGTCCAAGATTATTTATTTGAATACAGAGTAATAGAATTCCAATAGAAGGATAATAGAGAAAGATGTGCTAGCCCTGATGTTGATACAGCCACTTTGGTATACAGAATTGTTTTATATTTTTGGCTCCTTCGATATTTCTGGAAAAGATTAATTCAGAAATTCAGAGAGTATCTAAAACTTAAACTTTCAAAAACATAAAACATTACTTGAACCCCAATCTCCTGAAATACTCCTAGTTTTCTTTCTTTTTCTTCTTCTTCTTTTTTTTTTTTTTTTTTTTTTTTTTGAGATGGAGTCTTGCTCTGAAGCCCAGGCTGGAGTGCAGTGGCGTGATCTCCACTCACTGCAAGCTCTGCCACCCGAGTTCATGCCATTCTCCTGCCTCAGCCTCCCGAATAGCTGGGACTACAGGCACCTGCCACCATGCCTGGCTAATTTTTTGTATTTTTAGTAGAGATGGGGTTTCACTGTGCTGGCCAGGATGGTCTTGATCTGACCTCGTGATCTGCCTGCCTCGGCCTCCCAAAGTGCTGGGATTACAGGTGTGAGCCTCCGCACCCGGCCAAATACTCCTAGTTTTGTAAAGATAGCTCTCCATGATATTGATTTCTTCTATTTAATATTTCTGAAATATAGAGCTTAAAGATCACTACACAATAAAAATAAACTACCACCAAACTAATGAAATACTGTAGCATATTTTAAACAGATTGACAGGAAAAGATAACTTCCCTGAAAGTATTACGAAGTTTCTTGATTGAAAGTGATCTTGTTTCATTCTTCTATTTGTGGATTAATTCCTTTGCCATTAATTTCTTACTCATAGTAATAGTATCTCTGTGACTGACTAAATCCCAGTTGTTTTGATATATCACTAGAATGGCTATATAAACCTGGTTGCCTATTAACATATCTTGCATAATACCTTGGATGATCTTCACCAAATGCACTTGCTTTTCGGATATCAGATCTTTCCTTGAAAACAACAGGATTGGAATTGTAACTAACACTTCCATGCTGAGAGTGTCTAAACCTGGATTCACCATAATCATAATCTGCACTACCATAGCTGCCATGTCTCCAGACTAAACCTGATTGACCTCTTTCCCTTTCAGTGCCCTCAGAGTGATAATTATAAGAACTAGAACTGTGAGGACTGCCACGTGACTGTATTCCGGAATGATATGCAGAATCTTGTGAAAGACTACCAAAGTGACCATGTTCTTTACTGGTAGTAGTGTCTGAATATACAGAGGAAGATTGAACATGATTGCCTGTATCGTGATGATAGGATCGGGGGTGTCTGGATACATCTCTTGACTGCTCCCGAACAGCTCCATGAGGATTTCTGGAAGCGGACTCAGACTGCCTCTCAGAGTCTTCTGAGTGTCCCTCACTGGCACTGTCCTGGTTAACACTGGATCCCCGAAGTGTGCTTCTCCTGGACCCCGCTGATTGTCCCTGGCCGGAATGTGAGTGTCTAAAGCTGTCGGCCTGAGTGGAAGCCTCGTGGAGACGTGACCCTGAGTGCCTGTATCCATCTCCTGATTGTTCCTCGTGACGTGTTTGTCTGCTTGCACTTCTTGATCCTGACTGCCCACGGGAGGCATCAGACCTTCCCTGGGAGGTGGTGTGGCTGTGATGGGACCCTGAGTGTCCAGAGCTGTCTACCGATTGCTCATGGTGGGATCCCTGCCTTCCTCCTATGCTTGACCCTGAGTGTCCATGAATTGTGTCCTGACCCTCATGGGACACTGAGTGCCTGGAGCTGTCTCGTGCCTGCTCATTGCGGGACCCTTGTCTTCCACCAGTGCTGGGCCCAGTCCGTCCATGGGTGGACTCAGACTGTTCATGAGTGCTCACCTGGTAGACGAAAGACCCTGAACGTCCAGACCTTTCCCCTGACCGGCCACGTGCAGACTCTTGGTGGCTGTGCCGATGGGGTCCAGCCTGTCCGTGGCCTGACACTGACTGTGTGTCTGAGTGTTCTGAATGTCCCTCACTGTCACTGAAGTGACTACCGCTTGGTCCCTGGTGTCCACGTTCACTGACTGCAGATGAAGCTTGTCCACGCCCAATGCCTGAGTGTCTGGAGCTCTCCGCTGACTGCTGGTGGCGGGATCCGTGTCTTTCTCCGGGACTTGATCTCGTCTGCTCATGGGATGATGCAGCCTGTCCATGAGAGGAAGTCTCCACGTGATGAGTTCCTGATTGTCTGGAGCTGTCTGCAGAGTGCCCGTGACCGGCTCCGTCTTCGTGATGGGATCCGGGGTATCTGGACCCATGTCTTGACTGCTCCCGAACAGATCCATGATGGTTTCTGGAAGCAGACTCAGACTGCCTCTCAGAGTCTTCTGAGTGTCCCTCACTGTCACTGTCCTGGCTAACACTGGATCCGCGGCGCGTGCTTGTCCTGAACCCCGCTGATTGTCCCTGGCCGGACTGTGCGTGTCTGGAGCTGTCGGCCCGATTGGAAGCCTCATGGTGACGTGACCCTGAGTGCCTGGATCCATCTCCTGATTGTTCCTCGTGACGTGTTTGTCTGCTTGCACTTCTGGCTCCTGACTCCCCACGGGAGGCATCAGACCTTCCCTGGGAGGTGGTGTGGCTGTGATGGGACCCTGAGTGTCCAGAGCTGTCTACCGATTGCTCATGGTGGGATCCCTGTCTTCCTCCTCTGCTTGACCCGTGGTGTCCATGAATTGTGTCCTGACCCTCATGGGACACTGAGTGCCTGGAGCTGTCTCGTGCCTGCTCATTGCGGGACCCTTGTCTTCCACCAGTGCTGGGCCCAGTCCGTCCATGGGTGGACTCAGACTGTTCATGAGTGCTCACCTGGTAGACGAAAGACCCTGAACGTCCAGACCTTTCCCCTGACCGGCCACGTGCAGACTCTTGGTGGCTGTGCGGATGGCGCCCAGCCTGTCCCTGGCCTGACACTGACTGTGTGTCTGAGTGTTCTGAATGTCCCTCACTGTCACTGAAGTGACTACCGCTTGGTCCCTGGTGTCCACGGTCACTGACTGCAGAAGAAGCTTGTCCACGTCCAGTTCCTGAGTGTCTGGAGCTGTCTGCTGACTGCTGGTGGTGGGATCCATGTCTTTCTCCTGGACTTGATCTCGTCTGCTCATGGGATGATGCAGCCTGTCCATGAGAGGAAGTCTCCACGTGATGAGTTCCTGATTGTCTGGAGCTGTCTCCAGAGTACCTGTGACCGACTTTGTCTTGGTGATGGGACCCGGAGTGTCTAGAGCCATGTCTTGACTGCTCCCGAACAGATCCATGATGGTTTCTGGAAGCAGACTCAGACTGCCTCTCAGAGTCTTCTGAGTGTCCCTCACTGTCACTGTCCTGGCTAACACTGGATCCCCGGCGTGTGCTTGTCCTGAAACCTGCTGATTGTCCCTGGCTGGACTGTGCATGTCTAGAGCTGTCGGCTCGATTGGAAGACTCGTGGTGACGTGACCCTGAGTGCCTGGATCCATCTCCTGATTGTTCCTCGTGACGTGTTTGTCTGCTTGCACTTCTGGCTCCTGACTCCCCACGGGAGGCATCAGACCTTCCCTGGGAGGTGGTGTGGCTGTGATGGGACCCTGAGTGTCCAGAGCTGTCTACCAGTTGCTCATGATGGGATCCTTGTCTTCTTCCTCTGCTTGACCCGTGGTGTCCATGAACAGTGTCCTGAACCTCATGGGATGCTGAGTGCCTGGAGCTGTCTCGTGCCTGCTCATTGCGGGATCCTTGTGTTCCTGCACTGCTGGGTCCAGTCCGTCCATGGGTGGACTCAGACTGTTCGTGAGTGCTCACCTGGTAGAGAAAAGACCCTGAACGTCCAGACCTTTCCCCTGACCGGCCACGTGCAGACTCTTGGTGGCTGTGCGGATGGGGTCCAGCCTGTCCGTGGCCTGACACTGACTGTGTGTCTGAGTGTTCTGAATGTCCCTCACTGTCACTGAACTGACTACCGCTTGGTCCCTGGTGTCCACGTTCACTGACTGCAGATGAAGCTTGTCCACGCCCAATGCCTGAGTGTCTGGAGCTCTCCGCTGACTGCTGGTGGCGGGATCCGTGTCTTTCTCCTGGACTGGATCGTGCCTGTTCATGGGATGACACAGCCTGTCCACGAGAGGAAGTCTCTGTGTGACGAGTGCCTGATTGTCTGGAGCTGTCTGCAGAGTGCCCGTGACCGGCTCTGTCTTCGTGATGGGATCCGGGGTGTCTGGACCCATGTCTTGACTGCTCCCGAACAGATCCATGATGGTTTCTGGAAGCAGACTCAGACTGCCTCTCAGAGTCTTCTGAGTGTCCCTCACTGTCACTGTCCTGGCTAACACTGGATCCGCGGCGCGTGCTTGTCCTGAACCCCGCTGATTGTCCCTGGCCAGACTGTGCGTGTCTGGAGCTGTCGGCCCGATTGGAAGCCTCATGGTGACGTGACCCTGAGTGCCTGGATCCATCTCCTGATTGTTCCTCGTGACGTGTTTGTCTGCTTGCACTTCTGGCTCCTGACTCCCCACGGGAGGCATCAGACCTTCCCTGGGAGGTGGTGTGGCTGTGATGGGACCCTGAGTGTCCAGAGCTGTCTACCGATTGCTCAGGGTGGGATCCCTGTCTTCCTCCTCTGCTTGACCCGTGGTGTCCATGAATGGTGTCCTGAACCTCATGGGATGCTGAGTGCCTGGAGCTGTCTCGTGCCTGCTCATTGCGGGATCCTTGTCTTCCTGCACTGCTGGGTCCAGTCCGTCCATGGGTGGACTCAGACTGTTCGTGAGTGCTCACCTGGTAGAGGAAAGACCCTGAACGTCCAGACCTTTCCCCTGACCGGCCACGTGCAGACTCTTGGTGGCTGTGCGGATGGGGTCCAGCCTGTCCGTGGCCTGACACTGACTGTGTGTCTGAGTGTTCTGAATGTCCCTCACTGTCACTGAACTGACTACCGCTTGGTTCCTGGTGTCCACGGTCGCTGACTGCAGATGAAGCTTGTCCACGCCCAATGCCTGAGTGTCTGGAGCTCTCCGCTGACTGCTGGTGGCGGGATCCGTGTCTTTCTCCTGGACTGGATCGTGCCTGTTCATGGGATGACACAGCCTGTCCACGAGAGGAAGTCTCTGTGTGACGAGTGCCTGATTGTCTGGAGCTGTCTGCAGAGTGCCCGTGACCGGCTCTGTCTTCGTGATGGGATCCGGGGTGTCTGGACCCATGTCTTGACTGCTGCTCCCGAACAGATCCATGATGGTTTCTGGAAGCAGACTCAGACTGCCTCTCAGAGTCTTCTGAGTGTCCCTCACTGTCACTGTCCTGGCTAACACTGGATCCGCGGCGCGTGCTTGTCCTGAACCCCGCTGATTGTCCCTGGCCGGACTGTGCGTGTCTGGAGCTGTCGGCCCGATTGGAAGCCTCATGGTGACGTGACCCTGAGTGCCTGGATCCATCTCCTGATTGTTCCTCGTGACGTGTTTGTCTGCTTGCACTTCTGGCTCCTGACTCCCCACGGGAGGCATCAGACCTTCCCTGGGAGGTGGTGTGGCTGTGATGGGACCCTGAGTGTCCAGAGCTGTCTACCGATTGCTCATGGTGGGATCCCTGTCTTCCTCCTCTGCTTGACCCGTGGCGTCCATGAATGGTGTCCTGAACCTCATGGGATGCTGAGTGCCTGGAGCTGTCTCGTGCCTGCTCATTGCGGGATCCTTGTCTTCCTGCACTGCTGGGTCCAGTCCGTCCATGGGTGGACTCAGACTGTTCGTGAGTGCTCACCTGGTAGAGGAAAGACCCTGAACGTCCAGACCTTTCCCCTGACCGGCCACGTGCAGACTCTTGGTGGCTGTGCCGATGGGGTCCAGCCTGTCCGTGGCCTGACACTGACTGTGTGTCTGAGTGTTCTGAATGTCCCTCACTGTCACTGAACTGACTACCGCTTGGTCCCTGGTGTCCACGGTCGCTGACTGCAGATGAAGCTTGTCCACGCCCAATGCCTGAGTGTCTGGAGCTCTCCGCTGACTGCTGGTGGCGGGATCCGTGTCTTTCTCCTGGACTGGATCGTGCCTGTTCATGGGATGACACAGCCTGTCCACGAGAGGAAGTCTCTGTGTGACGAGTGCCTGATTGTCTGGAGCTGTCTGCAGAGTGCCCGTGACCGGCTCTGTCTTCGTGATGGGATCCGGGGTGTCTGGACCCATGTCTTGACTGCTCCCGAACAGATCCATGATGGTTTCTGGAAGCAGACTCAGACTGCCTCTCAGAGTCTTCTGAGTGTCCCTCACTGTCACTGTCCTGGCTAACACTGGATCCGCGGCGCGTGCTTGTCCTGAACCCCGCTGATTGTCCCTGGCCGGACTGTGCGTGTCTGGAGCTGTCGGCCCGATTGGAAGCCTCATGGTGACGTGACCCTGAGTGCCTGGATCCATCTCCTGATTGTTCCTCGTGACGTGTTTGTCTGCTTGCACTTCTGGCTCCTGACTCCCCACGGGAGGCATCAGACCTTCCCTGGGAGGTGGTGTGGCTGTGATGGGACCGTGAGTGTCCAGAGCTGTCTACCGATTGCTCATGGTGGGATCCCTGTCTTCCTCCTATGCTTGACCCTGAGTGTCCATGAATTGTGTCCTGACCCTCATGGGACACTGAGTGCCTGGAGCTGTCTCGTGCCTGCTCATTGCGGGACCCTTGTCTTCCACCAGTGCTGGGCCCAGTCCGTCCATGGGTGGACTCAGACTGTTCATGAGTGCTCACCTGGTAGACGAAAGACCCTGAACGTCCAGACCTTTCCCCTGACCGGCCACGTGCAGACTCTTGGTGGCTGTGCGGATGGCGCCCAGCCTGTCCCTGGCCTGACACTGACTGTGTGTCTGAGTCTTCTGAATGTCCCTCACTGTCACTGAAGTGACTACCGCTTGGTCCCTGGTGTCCACGGTCACTGACTGCAGAAGAAGCTTGTCCACGTCCAGTTCCTGAGTGTCTGGAGCTGTCTGCTGACTGCTGGTGGTGGGATCCATGTCTTTCTCCTGGACTTGATCTCGTCTGCTCATGGGATGATGCAGCCTGTCCATGAGAGGAAGTCTCCACGTGATGAGTTCCTGATTGTCTGGAGCTGTCTGCAGAGTGCCCGTGACCGGCTCTGTCTTCGTGATGGGATCCGGGGTATCTGGACCCATGTCTTGACTGCTCCCGAACAGATCCATGATGGTTTCTGGAAGCAGACTCAGACTGCCTCTCAGAGTCTTCTGAGTGTCCCTCACTGTCACTGTCCTGGCTAACACTGGATCCGCGGCGCGTGCTTGTCCTGAACCCCGCTGATTGTCCCTGGCCGGACTGTGCGTGTCTGGAGCTGTCGGCCCGATTGGAAGCCTCATGGTGACGTGACCCTGAGTGCCTGGATCCATCTCCTGATTGTTCCTCGTGACGTGTTTGTCTGCTTGCACTTCTGGCTCCTGACTCCCCACGGGAGGCATCAGACCTTCCCTGGGAGGTGGTGTGGCTGTGATGGGACCCTGAGTGTCCAGAGCTGTCTACCGATTGCTCATGGTGGGATCCCTGTCTTCCTCCTATGCTTGACCCTGAGTGTCCATGAATTGTGTCCTGACCCTCATGGGACACTGAGTGCCTGGAGCTGTCTCGTGCCTGCTCATTGCGGGACCCTTGTCTTCCACCAGTGCTGGGCCCAGTCCGTCCATGGGTGGACTCAGACTGTTCATGAGTGCTCACCTGGTAGACGAAAGACCCTGAACGTCCAGACCTTTCCCCTGACCGGCCACGTGCAGACTCTTGGTGGCTGTGCGGATGGCGCCCAGCCTGTCCCTGGCCTGACACTGACTGTGTGTCTGAGTCTTCTGAATGTCCCTCACTGTCACTGAAGTGACTACCGCTTGGTCCCTGGTGTCCACGGTCACTGACTGCAGAAGAAGCTTGTCCACGTCCAGTTCCTGAGTGTCTGGAGCTGTCTGCTGACTGCTGGTGGTGGGATCCATGTCTTTCTCCTGGACTTGATCTCGTCTGCTCATGGGATGATGCAGCCTGTCCATGAGAGGAAGTCTCCACGTGATGAGTTCCTGATTGTCTGGAGCTGTCTGCAGAGTGCCCGTGACCGGCTCTGTCTTCGTGATGGGATCCGGGGTATCTGGACCCATGTCTTGACTGCTCCCGAACAGATCCATGATGGTTTCTGGAAGCAGACTCAGACTGCCTCTCAGAGTCTTCTGAGTGTCCCTCACTGTCACTGTCCTGGCTAACACTGGATCTGCGGCGCGTGCTTGTCCTGAACCCCGCTGATTGTCCCTGGCCGGACTGTGCGTGTCTGGAGCTGTCGGCCCGATTGGAAGCCTCATGGTGACGTGACCCTGAGTGCCTGGATCCATCTCCTGATTGTTCCTCGTGACGTGTTTGTCTGCTTGCACTTCTGGCTCCTGACTCCCCACGGGAGGCATCAGACCTTCCCTGGGAGGTGGTGTGGCTGTGATGGGACCCTGAGTGTCCAGAGCTGTCTACCGATTGCTCATGGTGGGATCCCTGTCTTCCTCCTCTGCTTGACCCGTGGTGTCCATGAATTGTGTCCTGACCCTCATGGGACACTGAGTGCCTGGAGCTGTCTCGTGCCTGCTCATTGCGGGACCCTTGTCTTCCACCAGTGCTGGGCCCAGTCCGTCCATGGGTGGACTCAGACTGTTCATGAGTGCTCACCTGGTAGACGAAAGACCCTGAACGTCCAGACCTTTCCCCCTGACCGGCCACGTGCAGACTCTTGGTGGCTGTGCGGATGGCGCCCAGCCTGTCCCTGGCCTGACACTGACTGTGTGTCTGAGTCTTCTGAATGTCCCTCACTGTCACTGAAGTGACTACCGCTTGGTCCCTGGTGTCCACGGTCGCTGACTGCAGAAGAAGCTTGTCCACGTCCAGTTCCTGAGTGTCTGGAGCTGTCTGCTGACTGCTGGTGGTGGGATCCATGTCTTTCTCCTGGACTTGATCTCGTCTGCTCATGGGATGATGCAGCCTGTCCATGAGAGGAAGTCTCCACGTGATGAGTTCCTGATTGTCTGGAGCTGTCTGCAGAGTGCCCGTGACCGGCTCCGTCTTCGTGATGGGATCCGGGGTATCTGGACCCATGTCTTGACTGCTCCCGAACAGATCCATGATGGTTTCTGGAAGCAGACTCAGACTGCCTCTCAGAGTCTTCTGAGTGTCCCTCACTGTCACTGTCCTGGCTAACACTGGATCCGCGGCGCGTGCTTGTCCTGAACCCCGCTGATTGTCCCTGGCCTGACTGTGCGTGTCTGGAGCTGTCGGCCCGATTGGAAGCCTCATGGTGACGTGACCCTGAGTGCCTGGATCCATCTCCTGATTGTTCCTCGTGACGTGTTTGTCTGCTTGCACTTCTGGCTCCTGACTCCCCACGGGAGGCATCAGACCTTCCCTGGGAGGTGGTGTGGCTGTGATGGGACCCTGAGTGTCCAGAGCTGTCTACCGATTGCTCATGGTGGGATCCCTGTCTTCCTCCTCTGCTTGACCCGTGGTGTCCATGAATTGTGTCCTGACCCTCATGGGACACTGAGTGCCTGGAGCTGTCTCGTGCCTGCTCATTGCGGGACCCTTGTCTTCCACCAGTGCTGGGCCCAGTCCGTCCATGGGTGGACTCAGACTGTTCATGAGTGCTCACCTGGTAGACGAAAGACCCTGAACGTCCAGACCTTTCCCCTGACCGGCCACGTGCAGACTCTTGGTGGCTGTGCGGATGGCGCCCAGCCTGTCCCTGGCCTGACACTGACTGTGTGTCTG
This sequence comes from Macaca thibetana thibetana, assembly GCF_024542745.1. Classification (NCBI taxonomy): domain Eukaryota; kingdom Metazoa; phylum Chordata; class Mammalia; order Primates; family Cercopithecidae; genus Macaca; species Macaca thibetana. Next base: position 124,799,014 of record NC_065578.1, read on the forward strand.
AGTGTTCTGAATGTCCCTCACTGTCACTGAACTGACTACCGCTTGGTCCCTGGTGTCCACGTTCACTGACTGCAGAAGAAGCTTGTCCACGTCCAGTTCCTGAGTGTCTGGAGCTGTCTGCTGACTGCTGGTGGTGGGATCCATGTCTTTCTCCTGGACTTGATCTCGTCTGCTCATGGGATGATGCAGCCTGTCCATGAGAGGAAGTCTCCACGTGATGAGTTCCTGATTGTCTGGAGCTGTCTGCAGAGTGCCCGTGACCGGCTCTGTCTTCGTGATGGGATCCGGGGTATCTGGACCCATGTCTTGACTGCTCCCGAACAGATCCATGATGGTTTCTGGAAGCAGACTCAGACTGCCTCTCAGAGTCTTCTGAGTGTCCCTCACTGTCACTGTCCTGGCTAACACTGGATCCGCGGCGCGTGCTTGTCCTGAAACCCCGCTGATTGTCCCTGGCCGGACTGTGCATGTCTGGAGCTGTCGGCCCGATTGGAAGCCTCATGGTGACGTGACCCTGAGTGCCTGGATCCATCTCCTGATTGTTCCTCGTGACGTGTTTGTCTGCTTGCACTTCTGGCTCCTGACTCCCCACGGGAGGCATCAGACCTTCCCTGGGAGGTGGTGTGGCTGTGATGGGACCCTGAGTGTCCAGAGCTGTCTACCGATTGCTCATGGTGGGATCCCTGTCTTCCTCCTCTGCTTGACCCGTGGTGTCCATGAATTGTGTCCTGACCCTCATGGGACACTGAGTGCCTGGAGCTGTCTCGTGCCTGCTCATTGCGGGACCCTTGTCTTCCACCAGTGCTGGGCCCAGTCCGTCCATGGGTGGACTCAGACTGTTCATGAGTGCTCACCTGGTAGACGAAAGACCCTGAACGTCCAGACCTTTCCCCTGACCGGCCACGTGCAGACTCTTGGTGGCTGTGCGGATGGCGCCCAGCCTGTCCCTGGCCTGACACTGACTGTGTGTCTGAGTGTTCTGAATGTCCCTCACTGTCACTGAAGTGACTACCGCTTGGTCCCTGGTGTCCACGGTCACTGACTGCAGAAGAAGCTTGTCCACGTCCAGTTCCTGAGTGTCTGGAGCTGTCTGCTGACTGCTGGTGGTGGGATCCATGTCTTTCTCCTGGACTTGATCTCGTCTGCTCATGGGATGATGCAGCCTGTCCATGAGAGGAAGTCTCCACGTGATGAGTTCCTGATTGTCTGGAGCTGTCTCCAGAGTACCTGTGACCGACTTTGTCTTGGTGATGGGACCCGGAGTGTCTAGAGCCATGTCTTGACTGCTCCCGAACAGATCCATGATGGTTTCTGGAAGCAGACTCAGACTGCCTCTCAGAGTCTTCTGAGTGTCCCTCACTGTCACTGTCCTGGCTAACACTGGATCCCCGGCGTGTGCTTGTCCTGAAACCTGCTGATTGTCCCTGGCTGGACTGTGCATGTCTAGAGCTGTCGGCTCGATTGGAAGACTCGTGGTGACGTGACCCTGAGTGCCTGGATCCATCTCCTGATTGTTCCTCGTGACGTGTTTGTCTGCTTGCACTTCTGGCTCCTGACTCCCCACGGGAGGCATCAGACCTTCCCTGGGAGGTGGTGTGGCTGTGATGGGACCCTGAGTGTCCAGAGCTGTCTACCAGTTGCTCATGATGGGATCCTTGTCTTCTTCCTCTGCTTGACCCGTGGTGTCCATGAACAGTGTCCTGAACCTCATGGGATGCTGAGTGCCTGGAGCTGTCTCGTGCCTGCTCATTGCGGGATCCTTGTGTTCCTGCACTGCTGGGCCCAGTCCGTCCATGGGTGGACTCAGACTGTTCGTGAGTGCTCACCTGGTAGAGAAAAGACCCTGAACGTCCAGACCTTTCCCCTGACCGGCCACGTGCAGACTCTTGGTGGCTGTGCGGATGGGGTCCAGCCTGTCCGTGGCCTGACACTGACTGTGTGTCTGAGTGTTCTGAATGTCCCTCACTGTCACTGAACTGACTACCGCTTGGTCCCTGGTGTCCACGTTCACTGACTGCAGATGAAGCTTGTCCACGCCCAATGCCTGAGTGTCTGGAGCTCTCCGCTGACTGCTGGTGGCGGGATCCGTGTCTTTCTCCTGGACTGGATCGTGCCTGTTCATGGGATGACACAGCCTGTCCACGAGAGGAAGTCTCTGTGTGACGAGTGCCTGATTGTCTGGAGCTGTCTGCAGAGTGCCCGTGACCGGCTCTGTCTTCGTGATGGGATCCGGGGTGTCTGGACCCATGTCTTGACTGCTCCCGAACAGATCCATGATGGTTTCTGGAAGCAGACTCAGACTGCCTCTCAGAGTCTTCTGAGTGTCCCTCACTGTCACTGTCCTGGCTAACACTGGATCCGCGGCGCGTGCTTGTCCTGAACCCCGCTGATTGTCCCTGGCCGGACTGTGCGTGTCTGGAGCTGTCGGCCCGATTGGAAGCCTCATGGTGACGTGACCCTGAGTGCCTGGATCCATCTCCTGATTGTTCCTCGTGGCGTGTTTGTCTGCTTGCACTTCTGGCTCCTGACTCCCCACGGGAGGCATCAGACCTTCCCTGGGAGGTGGTGTGGCTGTGATGGGACCCTGAGTGTCCAGAGCTGTCTACCGATTGCTCATGGTGGGATCCCTGTCTTCCTCCTCTGCTTGACCCGTGGTGTCCATGAATGGTGTCCTGAACCTCATGGGATGCTGAGTGCCTGGAGCTGTCTCGTGCCTGCTCATTGCGGGATCCTTGTCTTCCTGCACTGCTGGGTCCAGTCCGTCCATGGGTGGACTCAGACTGTTCGTGAGTGCTCACCTGGTAGAGGAAAGACCCTGAACGTCCAGACCTTTCCCCTGACCGGCCACGTGCAGACTCTTGGTGGCTGTGCGGATGGCGCCCAGCCTGTCCGTGGCCTGACACTGACTGTGTGTCTGAGTGTTCTGAATGTCCCTTACTGTCACTGAACTGACTACCGCTTGGTCCCTGGTGTCCACGGTCGCTGACTGCAGATGAAGCTTGTCCACGCCCAATGCCTGAGTGTCTGGAGCTCTCCGCTGACTGCTGGTGGCGGGATCCGTGTCTTTCTCCTGGACTGGATCGTGCCTGTTCATGGGATGACACAGCCTGTCCACGAGAGGAAGTCTCTGTGTGACGAGTGCCTGATTGTCTGGAGCTGTCTGCAGAGTGCCCGTGACCGGCTCTGTCTTCGTGATGGGATCCGGGGTGTCTGGACCCATGTCTTGACTGCTCCCGAACAGATCCATGATGGTTTCTGGAAGCAGACTCAGACTGCCTCTCAGAGTCTTCTGAGTGTCCCTCACTGTCACTGTCCTGGCTAACACTGGATCTCTGGCGCGTTCTTCTTCTGGGCTCTACCAATGGTATCTGGCTTGTATTTGCATTTGGTGACCTGTTCACTCGAAGTGAGGATTTGTCATGAGGTGACCTTGATGTCTCATATCTTCTGTTTTCTTCCAACATATTTTCAGTGGTGTCATCAACTTCATCCTGGATGGCGTGATATATGGCAATATGGCCTGATTCTGTCCATTTTTCATCCATTCTTCCTGCATTTTCATAATCAAATTGTCCGTCCTCTTTTTCTTCTTTCTTTTCTGGTCTTTCACTTATCCTCTTCCCCTCGTGTTCTAATCTAGTTATTTCAGTCTTGTTTTTCTCTTTTTTACTTGACTTATGATGGTTTTGTCCATATTCTTCTTCTTCATATGTAGGTGAATATCCTTTTCTTTCCTTTTTTTCAAAACTAGATTCATGCCTCTTTCCCCCTCTTTCTCTTGGGCTCTTGGACCTTCCCGTATTCCCTTTTCTATTGTTTCTTCTTTCCAGACTTAACGGTCTCTTTCTCTTTTCTTTGTTTTCTTCCTCTTTATTATCTTCATGTTTATCATGATGACTGTGCTTTCTGTGCTTGTGTCCTGCTATTGGTAAATTCTGTTTTCTCGTAGACTCATAGTATGCTTGCGCCAACTTGAATACCATCAGAAGAAACTCAGTGAAGTCAATTTTCTTATTGTGGTCTATATCCAGGTGATCCATGAATACCTCAACCGTATCTGGGTCATCTGGATTCTGTACAGAGGGAAGTCACAGAGGGAGACTGCATCAGAGAGAATCACATTATCAGCCAATTAATTCAAAGTTAATTTAGGCACTATGATCTTTGAGTATCAAATAGTGGGACAAAATCTTTTTGTTTTTTTAAGACTTTTTCATCTCATCCTCGCTCAGGTGTTATATGTGAACAAAGATGTAAAGACTAGTAAGGTGTCAACATATGATGGGGTAGGTGACCCTTTTTCTTATTTTAAAAGTCAGAAGTATATATAATTCATTGCTTAATTTTATTTAATAAATACCCCCTTATAATGTTGATGTTTGGCAGAATGTTATAAATACCAAATACTAAGAACTAATTTACATTAATTTTTAAATATTTATATATTTTTTTCTCTGAGTGTGTCTGTGTGTTTATAATGTACATCCAGGTATAGGGGAAGAAAATAAAATCTATCTCTTTTGAGACAAGATTAACTCTGTTCCTATTTTAAATGAAATAGTTTACAAAGAGCTCAAAATAACCCTTGGTTAGATTATTGATGAGAAACACAAATGCTGTATCATTCGGTCTTGTCAGAGACTCTTACCTTCAGGATTGGCCGAAACTCCTTTTCCAGAAGTTCCTTCAGCTCTTTTTTGCTCAATGTGTCAGTGTTTTTATCTTTTTTTGAATATTGCTTGAAAAGATTAATTATGGCAAAGATGTTTTCCAGGAGAGTAGACATCTTTTGGCAATAAATGTGAACCTAGAAAGAAGAAATGAAAATGTACTTTTTTTGTACGTCTTTTTTTCTAGGTTATATTAATTATTACAATCATTTTCCACATTTTAAACCTACATTTTCCTCTACGTAATCCATCTTTAAGAATGGAAGATGGCCATGAGAAACTTTTCTCTACCATCTACGTAAAGAAAATGAATAGAGTTTTACTTACTTAAATAAAATTGCCCATTTTTTTTGCCTTGTGCCCACTTACAGCTGGACTTAGCAGTCTCACAGACCTTAGTGTGCTCTAGGTAAGATCATTCCTCTTGCTGATCTTGCTATTGCTAATAACAAGAATTTAGAAATGCTGACTGGTTTTAAGCAGTAAAATTTACTCATATAAATTTACTGAAAATTACTTCCCCAAAAGCTATCTTAATAAATGATTAATTTGCTAAGATACAATTCTCTGAAAGCCAGTTAGCCATATGACAAGATACTCAATGAACATTCATTCAAATTTTCATTTTTTTTGAACATTTCATGAAGTTTGTAATATTTAATTGTATAGGATGGATTTAATAGCTCTTCAATATTTAAAGAGAAAGGTTTTTCTGACTGGGTTTCATTTTGCCATTTAAGGAATGTTCACTTTATCTCATTGGTGAAGAAATTAGTAAGCATGTCAATAAATCTAAGCGTGTATTATAAAGAATTATAACTTTATTAGGACTTACAAAACCAGGTGAAACTAAAATACTGTAGAAAACAATGTGAAGGAGATTACTGTAGCAGTCAGAACTAAAACATTTTTGGACCTTGGGTTGTTTGGTAAGAGGAATTAGATATTAATGAATTTTGCTGTGGTTAAGTCATATATGTATTTTGGTAAGTTTATGGGTAGTTACTAAAAGAACAGAATTCATAATTTCTAAACTATTAGAGATGAAAAAGGGGAATTAAGAAACTTTAATAATTCAACAGAAGCCAGGAAAGAAGAAAATAAGAAGCACAGAAAAAGAAAGGTAAACAGAAAGTGTAAAATAAATCAGTAGAATTATAAGTAATTTTATTATTATTAATTATAACACATGTAAAATAGATCAGATCTTGCCAGTTAAAATATAGATTGTAAAGACTGAATTTAAAAAATGACAGTTATATGCTTCTTATAAACCCTTTTAAAATTTATGATTATTTTCAGCCAGTCTTATTTATGATGATATTCTATTTCCTGAACTTATCTTTACTTGCAACATATGCAAAATCTCTGTCTCAAGGATCTCACTCTTTGACCTCCTCTTCCACCCTGATGTCAATAATTCTTTAACCTCTCTATTTACTGCTTTATGTACTCACTTCCCTTTTTACCTTGGTTAGACATTATGGTTAATCTCCCCGATTAATCCTTGGATACATCCACTTGTCCCACTCTTTCTTATACCCACTGGCCAAAGCTTCAACAACTTGTTCCTTTCCTTTATCTCTGATGTCCTTGATTTTGATTCCTGAGAACTTGGAAGCCATTGGAAAAGAGTTTCCTCATTCTCCTAATATCTGATCTCCAAACCTGCTGCATTTCTATCCATGTACCTTGCCTTCACTGAATTCAGGGTGAATAAACTGTCTGCGCTCCTCCTGTCCTTTACTTTGGCACTAAGCCCCATTCTCTCTTGCCTACCCAGACACTTTGCTTTTGCAGTTGCCTACTTTCTCATATGCAACATTAATTCTTCTTTGTCTACTGGATCATTCCCTTCAGTATATATTCATGCTGAAATATCTATCTAATACTTACCTTCCCATCTCCACCCCACCCCCAATCTCACATCTGCCTTTAGGTACCATCTGATTTATCTGTTCCCTTTTATAGCAAAATTCCTCAAAACATATGCCTATACATTCTGTCTTTACTTCCTCATTCTTGTTTTCCTTTACTCAAAGTATTTTTCTTTCTAAAAAAAAGTATGAAAACTCTCACCAAGTAAAAATATCCTTCATATTTCCAAATCCACGTATCCATGTTTATTTTACATATTACTTGACATATCAGCAGCATTTGATGCAACTGGCTGCATCCTTCTTTAGAGACCCCGCATTCTCAAGTTTCTCCTCCAACATCAGTGGCCACTTTTTTCTTAGCCTCCTCGTTCAGCTCCTAATGTTGCTATGCCCAATGATTCACTCCTTAGCTTCTTTTCTCTATTATACTCCCTTGGGTCATCTCATCTACTTCTATATAACTTTTTAAATAAGTTGACAACTCACAAGTTTATGCCCCCAGTCACTGACTATCCCCTAAACTTGAGATGTGTATGTCTAAATGCCTATCTGATATTCTTACTTGAGTCTTGTAGAGATCTTAAATTTTTCATGTTCAAAACAGAAGTCTTGATTTTCAACTGCTTTACCCTAACAAATGTCCCACACCTTTTATCCTCATCAGTGATTCCTGTCTTCCTGAAGGCCCAAGTCACAAACCTGAAAATTATTTCTGATTCTCCTTTTCTTACATCCAATATCTATTCTGTCAACATGTTTTATTGATTCTGCTTTCAAAATATCCGTAAAATTAGTCACTTTTCCCTACCTTCACTCTGTTGCCTTCTCTAGTAGTTTATTTTTATCACCACAGAAATATACTGGAGTATCTTCCATCTTAAAACCCTTCCCTTGAACCATTGTTACCCCCTCCCCCAACATTTCTCCTAACATCTTACTAGCCTAATTAACTGCTTCATTTCACAGGAGTCTTGGAGAAGTTTTCTCTGCTTTCTCTCTTAAAATGTTTACCACCCACTTTCTTTTTAACCTGCTTCTCTCAATTTTCTATCACCAAAGCTCTACTGAAACTGCTTCGTGTCAAATCATCTGTGATCTCCAAGTTGTTGAATACAGTGGACTTTCTCCATCATCACCTCATCATCATCATCTTACTTAATATCTTGGTAGGTGAAATAGAATTAACCATTTCTTTCTTAATGGAGTCTTTTTGTTTCTTGGATCTCATGACACCATATTCTTCTGATATTCCCCTTACCCATTGAATGCTGCTGTCTCTCAGTATTCTTTACTAACCTCTCTTCTGCTCAATCTCAAAAGGTTGGAAATATCTGTGGCTGCGTCTTAGACCTTCTTTTAAAAAAAAAAAAAATCTACACACCTTTCTGAGGCAATCTCATTGGATCCCATGATTTCAGATACCGCCTATCTGATGACTTCAAAATTGATACCTCTAGGCATACTTTTCTCTGAGCTTACATTCATTCATTCATTCCTTCATTTATTTAACAAATACTGAACAGCTACTAAAGAGTTAGGCACTGTTTCATGCTTTGGAGATATAGTAGTTTACAAGATAGCTGAGATGCCCGCCTACTTTTGTGAAGACAATAAACAATAAATGAATTCAATAATTAGATATTGATAAGTGATATGTACATAGTTAAAATAAGAGTGATATTATACAGAATATTTGGGGGTACTTTAAGGAAAGGAGGTTTTGTGGTAGAGGGGACATTTGAGCTTAAAATGGAAAAATAAGAAGGAAGTAGCCTTGTTAATTAATTGAAGAATTTTAGCAAAGGGAACAGTGCAAAGATTCCAAGATGAAAATCAACTTGGCATGTTAGAGATATAGAAAAAGACCAACTCAGAAAATTGCGGACAAATCAGGAATAATACAACATAAAGTCAGAGATACAGACAGGGGTCAGATAATGATGCTTTTCTAAATAAGGTGACATTTGTGCATTTTATTTTAGGTGTGATGAGACTAGATGATATCTTTTGGTAAGACAGTGATCTAATATGGTTTGATTTTTAAAGATTGCTTTGTGCAATTGTTTATTAGTTTGTTTCAGACTAACTCTGAATACAACTAGAAAATGTGTGTGTGTGTGTGTGTGTGTGTTGTATGTGTTTGAAGGTATCACACAGCTATCAAGATTGTGATAATTTATTGGGGCTTACATTTGGATTTAGAGGGAAATACAGTATTTTGGGAATTAAGAGACAAAATTTTCTAAAACTGATGAAAAATATCAAGGTACAGGTTCAAAAGGATATTATAAACTCCAAGCAGGAGATATAAAAGAAAACCAAAGCAAGACATATAATAATAAAACTGCTGAACATTTGAGGCAATGAGGAATTGTATTACCTTCAAAGGAGCAACAATAAGATTGATATCTATCTTTTCAAAAGAAACAATGGGAGCTAAAAGACAATGAAATGTTATATTCATCTTTCTGAAGAAAAATAAGTTATATGTTAACAGTGAAAATGTCCACCAAAAAAGAAACATATAAAGATATTTTCAAGCAAAGAAAAACAGAGCTAATCACCAGACACCTGCTGTAAAGGAAATATTAAGGGATAATTCTAGTTGGAAGCACAGAGGAGCAAGAAAGAATAAGAACAATGGAAAGAGCGTATGTGTGGAAAAATATAGCTAGATATTGATTGCATAAAATAATAATAGTAAGCTTTCAGGATTTAAGATGAATAGAATTAAATACATAACAATCCCAGATAAGGCAGTGAGAAAATGGAGTTAAGTATCGTAGGATACTTGTATTATTTGGGTAGGGATTAAAGTATGTTTTTCTTAATAATATACTCTAACAAATCAAGGATGCATGCTATAATTTTTAGGGCAAGCATGCAGATAATAAAAGAGTATATAATTAATAAACTTTTGTGTAAAGATAATTAACTGGTAAATATTTACTTAATCCAAAAAAGTCAAGAATAGAAAAAGAAATATAAAACAGGTGAGACAGTAGAAACCAAGTAGTAATATGGTAGAGATGTAAATCAAATAGTTTCATAATAACACTGAATATAAATAGAGTAAATATGCTAATTAAGAGACAAGACTGTCAGAGTGGATTAAAAAAAAACAACAACTGTATGCTGCTTATAAGAGACACACATAAAATGTGATTAAAGTGATTGTAAATGAAAGGATGGAAGAAAGAGATACCATTCAAACTCTAAAAGAAAGCTGTTGTTATTATAATAATATCTGTCAAGTAGAATTTAGGCAAAAAATATTGCTAGAAGGAAATTTTATAATAATAAAAGATCAATTCTCCAGGAAGCCTCAAAATATATAAATAAAAATTGACAGAAGTATAAGGAGAAATAGGCGATCTACAATCATAGTGGGCTTTTTAAATACACCTCTCTCAGCAACTGATAGAACAAGTAAAAAATATGTAAGAATATAGAATATTTCTATAAAATATTAATAAAACATCAACATACATTAAACACTATACCTAACAACTGCAGAATACCTATTCTTTTGAAATTGACCATATACTGCGCCGTAAAGCAAGTTTCAATAAATTTTAAAGGGGTGAAATCACATAGTTTGTTCTGTAAGACAGTGGGATGAATTAAATAATAGTAATTAAATAATTAAATAATTAAATAAGCAAGAATTAAATAATAGGAAGATAACTAGAAAAATCTTAAAGTGTTTGAAAATTAAGCAATAACTTCTAAGTAATCAATGAGTCATTGAATAAATTACAATGCAAAATTAGAAAATATTTTGAACTAAATGAAAATGAGAAAAATATGAAATAGCATAACTTGTGGAATACATTAATTCTATGCCTAATGGATATTTATAGCCTATATATATACACACACACACAGATATATACACATATACACTCACATATATATATACACATACATATATATGAATGATATCTCATCTTTCCATCCTTTCATTTTCAATCTGTTATCATTTTTTATGTGTGAATCTTATAAGCAGCATACAGTTGTGTGTATATATATATATATAAAAGACTGAAAAATTAATTACCTAAGCATGTATCTCAAGAAGTTTTAAAAAGAACAAATTAAGCCCTAAGAAAGTATAATGAAGGAAATAATAAAGATAACTAAAAATTAATAAAATAGAAAATTTAGAGAATCAACAGTGCCAAGATTCAGCCTTTGAAAAATATAGTAAAACTGATAACCCCAGCAAGATTAATCATGAAAAGAAGAATACAGGCATAAGTACCAGTGTCAGGAACGTAAAAGGGGACATTGCTCTCGAGGTTTTGGACATTAGATAGATGACAAAAGCATATTATATAAACATACCAGTTAATTTGAAAATTTAGACGACATAGAAGAAGTGTTTCCAGAAAAACACTTGTTAACAAAACTGAACCAACAATAAATAGAAAACCTAAATAGTCCTATGTTTATTAAAGAAATTGAATCTTAAATGCATTCATTTCCAGTAGGGGAGAAACCGCAGGTCAGATGGCTTTTCTGAATTCTATTCAATGTGAAAGAAAGAAATAACTGTAACATCATGTAGATTATTTCAGAGAAATGAAAAAGAGGGAACACCCGTTTTATTAATCCAAACTGGCCTCAGTACCATAACCTGACAACAATATAAGAATCAAAATTTTCAGGACAATTCCTTTCATATAGATGCAAAACTCTGAAAGAAAATAATAGTAGACTGAATTCAGTGGTATATAAAAAGAATATACGCTATTCCTAACTACATTTTATTCCAAAATTCATGTTTGGCTTAACATTTGAAAACCAACCAATTAAGTACTGAAATAGAATAATGGGGAAAATTATATGAACCTCTCAATAGATGAAAAATTGATAAAATCCAACATTAATTCTGATTAATAAATAAAAGATTGATTGTCTTTGAAAAATGTAATAGCAAAAATTATATTTAATGGTGAAATGAAAGCTTTCATCTCCAAGTTTGGGAAAGAGACTAGTATGCCTGTATCATCCTATTGATATATACTATGTATAGTACCATCCTATTTGACGTTGTACTAAAAGTCCTAGCTAGAGCAATACATTAGGAAAAGGAATTAAAAGCTGAGTAATTGGAAAAGTAATAAAGCTGTTATTACTCACAGAATGATGTAACTTTTGTATGTGGAAAATCCAAAAGAATGTATAGCTAAACTATTAGAGTAATAAACTAAACATGCTTCTGGTTATAAGTATATAAAAATCAATTGTATTTCTATATAACTGCAATAAACACTTAGAAAATGAAATAAGAAAGGATGCTATTTACAAAAGCATAAAAAATCAGGAAAATTTTAGGAATAAATCTAAAGATATGAAATGACTGTACTCAGAATATTATAAATGCTGAGATTATAAGTGCTGAGAAAATGAAATAAGAAAAGATGCTATTCAGAAAAGCATAAAAAATCAGGAAATTTTTAGGAATAAATCTAATGAAAACATGAAAGAGCTAAACTCAGAAAATTATAAATGTTGAGATAAACTAAAGATTTAAATAAATGGAAGAATATATAGCTTGTTTATGAATTGAAAGTCTCAATAGCATTAAGATATCATATCTCCTCAAATTCATTTATAGATGCAATGAAATCCCATTCTGAATATCTGAAGTTTTTTTAAAAATAAAGATTAATAAGGTGATTTCTAAAATTTATATGAAAATATAGAGGACCAAGATTAGGTAAGACCGTCTTGAAGAAGACTAAGTTGGAAGACATACCAGATAGCAAGGTGTGTTATAAAGGAAGACAATATGGCATGGTGCAAGGCTAAACAAATGTAATGATAAAAGATAATAGTACAAAGTCAGTCTTATATCACTCTGGACATTTGGTTAATGGCAAAGATGGTAGTGTAGGTCAGTAGAGAAAGAATAGTCTTTTGAATAAATGGTGCTGTGTTAATTGAATTTTCAAATGGGAAAAAAAAATAGTTTGCAGGTAGATTTTACATGTGAGAGATAAAGGAAGATAACATTGGAGAATATTTTCAGGACCTTGGGTTGGGGAAATATTCAAATAAAATTCAAAAAGTACTAATTACTAAGAAAAAGACTGATAAATTGTACTGCATTAAAAGTAGGAATGTTTATTCTTTTAAAGATACCATTAAAAGAGAGAAGGACAAGCCACACAGTGGGAGGATACACAAAACACATTTAACCAATAAAGGAATCTGTCCTGAATATAAAAATAGCTCCTATAAATCAATAGAAAAAAATATAGTTAAGCCAATAGAAAAATGAATCTCTACCTTAGGAACTTTACAGAAAAGGATATCCAAATGGCCAATAAGCATATCAAAAGTTCTCAACCTTGTTATGCACCAGGGAAATGCAAATTGAAATAATGTGTGAGACCACAATACACCCACCAAAGTGACTAAAAAGATAAGACAGAAAAAAAATCCTTGACATACCAAATATTGGTGAGAATGTGAAGAATTGAGGTTTTTTTAATATACTGCTAAAGGCAGCGTAAGCTGACAGAAGCACTTTGGAAAATTGTTTGACAGTATCTAAGTCCTAGTGATTTACTCTTAGGAATATTCCCAAGTGAAATATGTATATATGTGTAACCAAAAGTAATATACACAAAAGTGCATAGCCCTATTATTTATAATACCCCTTAAAATGGAAGAGACCCAAATATCTATCCATAGAAAAATGGATAAATAAATTGTTGTATTTTCAGATAACATAATAGGCAGTGTTGGGAGATAAAGGTAGCCTGGACTAGGATGATAATGGCAGAGAGGGGGATAAATGGATAGATTTGGCATGTTTGTAGGCAGAGTTGACTGGATGTGGTGATGAATCAGTGTGATGAGAAAACAGGAATTGTGGATAACTTCTAGATTTTGGTATGAGCAAACAGTTATTTCTCATTATTTCTATTATTTCCATCATCTTTCACATAAAAGACAGCAGTCTCTCCCTGTTCCTGCTCTTGCCTTCCTATAATCCTGTTTTCCACATAGCAGCCCAGAATGGTCTTTTAAAAACATAGATTATCTTACTCCTCCTGCTTAATACCCCTTTAAGCACACGTTAAAATCTAATATGTACTGTTTTAATTCTACTGTGCCCCTCTTTACATGGCCTACCCCTGTCTAGCTCTCTGACATCACCATATACCACTGGTCCTCTTTTTAATTATGTATGCTCTAAGGTACACTACCTTCTTTGTGCTCCTTGGAAGAAGTTTACTCTTGCTTAGAATCTTGCCCTTTGCCTTGGCTAGTTTCTTTTGTGTTTAAGATTTCAACTCAAAGATAATTTCCTGGAGAGTCTTCCCCTGGCCATCTAATTTAAAGCACTCTCCTCCTCCCACCCATCACTTTACTACAAGCTTGTCCAATCTGTGGCCCAGGACAGCTTTGAATGTGGCCCAACACAAATTTGTAAACCTTCTTAAAACATTATGAGTTTTTTTTTTAAGCTCATCAGCTATTATTAGTGTTAGTGTGTTTTATGTGTGGCCCAAGACAATTCTTCTTCCAATGTGACCCAGGGAAGCCAAAAGATGGGACACCCCTGCTCTACTACATCACTCTTTTATTTTCTTCATTGTTCTTATCACTATTTGAAATTATCTTATTCATTTATTGTTTACTGAATGTTTCCCCCTACTAAAGGTAAGCTGCTAGGAAGTTTATGTAGCTCACTGCTGCATAGTCAGAGCCAAGACCAAATAGAAGGTAGTTAATACATATTTGTTAAATAAATGAATAAATAGACTAACAATACAGAGTATTGAATAGCTCCACGGAAAGCAAATTTATGCCCTCGTTTTCCTTCTACATAGAAATAAAGCTTTTAGTGACAGTGCCACTAAAAAGAAAGAGAAAAACCCTAAACTTTCAGAACCTTTTGCCTTACAGTACACACACATTCAGATTTCCACCTTGGTTAATAGTAAGTAGGCAAAATTAAATGTATTCCTTCTTACCTTGTTCACCAAAAGAGCAAATAGAATGTAGCCTGAAGGAACCTGCTGGGTATTGAAGGCTGAGATAATGGCCCTTTTATAGCAGGCTGCATGCAGGGAGGAGTCACCCTCTGTGGGATGGTCTGATTCATTCCTAACCAAACCTAGATCCACCCATATCTCCACCTCTATTTCTCCAGCACCATGTGTTTACTTCCCAGCTTCCTCACGTACTCATCTGTACTTGTTTCAGCAAGTTCCAAATTTAGGTTTATGTATTGGAAATTTTATGGAAGGGTCCCTTTGGCCAAAACAGGTTTTTTGTATGCAGGGCACACACCTACTTTTTTGTAACCCCACTTTGGCTTGGCAGGTGCTTGATAAATATCTATTGATAAATACACTTCCTGATCCTTGTCTCTAGAAGAGTAGGACATATTAATACATTTGTAAGAACTTGAAATTCAATTTATGATAGGAAAACATCACAAGCATCTATATATATGTTCCTTTTTAATCTATGAATTCCATCTTTGGGTACTGAAAGAACTTGCCATGAGATGAATGCTATCTTCTAGAAATTATGGTCAGTAGAGGATAGGCAAATTTAATTTTAATTTTTCAAAGCAGAGCAAGAATGTGAACAATTGAGTTAGAAGTGGTGATCACTAGGAGCATGAGTTTATTAGGCAAGACTCATTAGTGTAATTTTACTTTGTTTTCAAGGTTATTACATCGAGGCATCAGAGACATGTTCCACATACTCTTCCTACTTAAACCATGAATTTTCTCATTTACTGCCACAAATATACAGGGAACTCCTATCCCTGGTCTGTCTTATGATATACACACTGTTATGTTGAGCAGATTGCATCTCCATATGGATGTCCCATGGTTATCTCAATCCAGTGTTGAAAACTAAACTTACATTTTGCCTCCTACCAAAATATACTATCCTCCAGAAGTCCATATATTGGTAATGATGCCCCCACACACTGCTTGTCTCAAGCTAGACACAGTCATTTTCATTTTTCCTTTTCCTTAATCCCTCATGCTCATGTCACATCATATCAATTCTATTCAGACTTATATTTTGTTATGTAGGCCTATTCTTTACCTCCAGTGCTATAATTTTAGTTCTGGACCTGACCATCTTTCAACTGGGTATTGGTAAAGAAAAAAAAAAAGTGTCGTAACTAGCCTCTCTTTCTACTATTAAGCTGGCTAATTCATCTTACCATCTTATGTCATTTGCTGTGCTGGTTTCTTCCTGCCTGCAGAATTCCAAATTTCTTTACTTGACACACATGCCCCTTTACAATAGGCATGAATCTTTCTCCTTTCAGTTGTCCCCTTATTACCTGTGTCTCATGGAAAAGTCACTCTAGAGTGAGCAATATTTCTTGGATGAGCCTGTATTTGTCCACTACTGTTTCAAATCTTTGCGTGCTATCCTCCACTACCTTAACTTGAGAGACCCTCAACCTTAACTTCTCTTTATCTTTTAAGATTCTTCAAAATTACCAACTCCTGCATAAAGTCTTACCTGACATCTCCAGATTTATCACTGTTCCCTCACATACTCTGTATTTACCTCTCAATAGCACTGGTGATATTTTAAATTAATTACTTATTAATATGTGTGCCCCCTGCCCCCTGGTGCCTTGAATCCTGTGTTTCTTCTCACCCTAGCATTGACTGGGTCTGAGTTATCCTTTGTGTCCTTGGGCCCTATAGCAATGCCTGGAACATGATCAAATAAGAGATGCAAGGGTGTGCCAATCTTGTTCAGAGTCAAAGAGATAAAAATACGCCCGAGTTTTTAAAACTGTGTTTAATGTCCTCATTCTTAACCTTATGAGACCATTGATTCTTTCTTTTGTGGAGTATCAGTTAACACCTATAGAACACAGATATTCATTTTCTCCTTTTTTCTTCTTGGGTTTAATTTTTTTTTTACCAGTAGTTATTGCACTTTTGTCTCTACCGTGATGTAATAATGATAGTAATCTATATTGTATACTCATTATGTGCTAGGAATGTGCTAAGATTTTTTATGTATTAATTTTAATCATCAGGACAACACTTTGAGGTCATTATTATTCCTCTATTTTAGAGATGAGGGAATTGATACTGATAAGGCACCCAAGGTCACTAAGCAAATAAGTTACAGAACTAGGATTTAATCTGAGGTTATTCAGACTCCAACTCCCACATTATTTCCACCATGGCATATTGTTCTGGGTGTGAATTTTATCCTTTTTTGTTAGCCTTATTTATATTTTTAATGTTTTAAACAGTGATTTCTTTCAAAGTACCCATGTCTTGGATAAACTTAACTGTGGAAATCATTGCATGACAGCAGAAAGACTAGACCACGGACTATGAGTGAGTGAAGAAGGTAGAATCGAGAGAGCGTCAAGAATGAGGCAATCTTGGATATGACCTTTTAATGGCCAGAAGACCCCAAATCTTGCAGAATTATGTCAATATGGAGGGCAGTGTTTAGTGGTCTTCTCTAGGACTTTTTTCCTGACCATGTTATGCTCATTGTATTTTATTAATAACTTGGGTGAAAATTTGGATGGGTGGCAAATATTTTTAGGATAGACTGAGGATTCAAGAATATTTTACCATGTTGCATCAATGGCTGAAATCTGATAAATGAATATTATTGAAAAAGTAAAATTCTGACTCCAGTTCCAAATTACACTTTACAAGGATAGGGTAGAAGACATGAATAAAAGAAGCAGTATTGTGGCAGTGGCAGAGTGATGCCATAGCCAAAAAGGTAATGCGATATTAGACTGCATTAAAAGAAACACATTAGCTGGAACAAAATAGTTGGTGATGTACTTCGCTCAGCATTTATCAGACTATTTCTGTAGCTCTTTGTTCAGTTCTGATGACCATTTTTCGTTTTGTTTTTTTTTTTTTTTTTTTTTGAGACGGAGTCTCGCTCTGTCGCCCGGGCTGGAGTGCAGTGGCCGGATCTCAGCTCACTGCAAGCTCCGCCTCCGGGGTTTACGCCATTCTCCTGCCTCAGCCTCCCGAGTAGCCGGGACTACAGGCGCCCGCCATCTCGCCCGGCTAGTTTTTTGTATTTTTTAGTAGAGACGGGGTTTCACTGTGTTCGCCAGGATGGTCTCGATCTCCTGACCTCGTGATCCGCCCGTCTCGGCCTCCCAAAGTGCTGGGATTATAGGCTTGAGCCACCGCGCCCGGCCTGATGACCATTTTTCAATAAGGATATGGACAAATTGCTATGTGTTCTGAGTAAAGTAGATAGAATGATTGTCTAGATGAGTGGCAAACAACTCAGTGGGATGGATGGATGGATGGATGGATGGATGGCTGGCTGGCTGGCTGGCTGGCTGGGAATGCAATATCTGTCTGACTATATGAGTGGCTGTTATACAGAAGAGGGGTTACACTTGACTATATAATCTCAAGGCAGGTAGAACTCAGATAAATATTTAGAAACTATAAGAAACCATGTTTTGGCTTTATATAAAGTAAGGACTTTTTAATAGAATTGTTCAAACATGCAAATAATTATTTTTGGAGATAGTGAGTTCCCTATTATTGCCTAGAGAATTTTGAAGTGGATGGAATCTTGGCATCAACTAGTTTAATCTGCTCACATTGTAGCTGAAGACTAGAAGGTCCAATGTTGCACAGCTGGTAAATTAAAAAGTCAAGGCCCAGGCCTCCAACTCAGGGCTTTTCACTCCAAAATCTCTTTATGTTGCATCAGGTTGCATCAGTTTGCATCAATTACAGGGAGATGAATATGAGAAAGGGATAATTGGGATGGAGTTAGGTAGAGGAACATTGGATAGATGTCTGATAGATGCCCCTTTCAACCTGAGAGCTACTATTCTATGATTGAAGTA
This sequence comes from Macaca thibetana thibetana, assembly GCF_024542745.1. Taxonomy (NCBI): domain Eukaryota; kingdom Metazoa; phylum Chordata; class Mammalia; order Primates; family Cercopithecidae; genus Macaca; species Macaca thibetana. Next base: position 124,817,433 of record NC_065578.1, read on the forward strand.
AATTTCTTTGCTTGACTCAGTTCAGCTCAGTTCAGATAGTTATTTGATCTGGGCAGTTTAATAACTGCAGGGGTAACAGAATTTTGAACTTCACATTATGCTGCAAACAGGACGATAGTTATTGGGTTTTCATGCCCCACTTCCTGCCAGTCTGGCTGATTCCACTTGCATGCTAGCTTTTTACCCTCAGAATCTCACAGGAATTTTCCCCCCTAAGTCTTTAAAATTCTTGGTTGTTGAATAGTGAACTCTGTGATGTGGCATGTCTTCTGTATCTCCAGAGAGATCTTATTATCCGTATCATTGTTGCCACATAAATGCTTTCAGAGGTGTTTTAGGTGTCTGTGGTTACATATTGTGGCTGCCAGCATTTGCTAAGGAGTGAAGAGAACTCCCCCATGGCAGGAGTTATTAACAAATAATAAATTACAGGATTTCAATTATAATCATTCAATTGGTTGTCCCTCCCTTTTCCTACCTAGTAGGCTGGAAAGGCATTGTGTTGCCATCTGGCCTCTGGGCTGCTGATGTGGGTCAGATTGTCACGATTCAAGGATCAGCCCTTTGAGATGTGTGACTGAGGCTGTAGGAGTGAAGGGGAGTTGGAATTTGTGGTTAAATGATTTCCTACAGGAGCTGTAGTCATCTTTTGGGAGGTGCTGTTTGGGGTTAGAATTTTTCCAGGTTGAATATTCTCTTGAATTCCGTGGCATACTTGAAGCTGATATTCCTGCTTCATTAGCCATACAGTGGTGGAGCAGTATCTGGCTAAAACACTTCCACTTGCAGCTTATTTTTGCCAGGACAATGGTGATGAAAAGGAATCTTGATCCCAAGCAAACAAAATGTTCAAATTACCATTGATGCCCTCAGATGCTGGTTTCTTTATAGCCAGTCTCTCTCTCTCTCTCTCTCTCTCTCTCTCTCTCTCTCTTTCCGTCTCTCCCTCTCTTTCTCTCTGTCTCTCTGTGTGTGTGTATGTTGTGTGTGTGTGTGTGTGTGTGTGTGTGTGATAGAGACAGAATGAGAGAGAGACAGAAATATAGAGAGAAGGAGGTAAAGGGTGTAGAAGGAATGAGTGTGAGCGATAATAAGGCTTTTCCAGATAAAAGCAAGCCACTTTATGCCAATGTGGATTGTCTTTCTGTTTTTTTATATGCCCAGCATTTTCATTCTCAGGTACTCATTAACAGTTTCTTTGAGATTTGGAGAAGAGGAAATCAGGATGACTGGCAATGTTGGAAATTGAGAATAGAATTGAAAGAAGCCTGTGACAAAGGTATGTGTGTGTGGTGGGGAGGTATATGTGACACACATGTTATTCCAGCTACTACAGATGCAGAAGTCACTGGTCACACACACACACAGACTCAGAATGTATGTGAGAAGAGATAGACAGATATAGAGAAAACAACGATCAAATATGAGTTTTTTGTATAGTGAAGAAATATTCTCCAGGAAATGCTTATATCAAAGCTAATTTTCCCCAAACTTATAATGCTTTATTAAACCTCTCAAGTACAACTACAGAGATGGCCAGAGGCATTCTAAGGTGTGAAGGGAGGGGCGTTTATGTAGTAACTGTGTGGTATGAAAGTATTCTCTAACAATTAAGGACAAAAGTAATAACAAAAAATAATAGATAAAACAACTGATCATCCCATGTAGTTAAGGGAGAAAGCCTTCATGACTTGACGCTTAAATGGTTATAAACAGAGAGATTGTGAGATCTTTAGGGTGGCTATTTCAACAACGACTAGTATCAGCAGTAAAGGATGGACCATTCACCATTTCATGTTCCATAGAAATGAACAGTGAGGACTGGTGACAGAGTGATGCAGCATCATGAAACTGGAAAAAAAAATCCAGGAGCAAGCCAGAACAGAGACATGATAGCTATTCGTGCCAAGAGCTTCACCAGTATTTTCTCTTCAGACATGGTCTAACATAGGCCAGTAATTACAGGAGAATGTAGATCAGGAGGGACTGGAACTAGGAATAAGCTTCTACTCTTCTTTCTCACCTGTTTCCTTTGTATATAGGGATATTAGAGATATATAGAATAGATAGACAGACAGAGAGATAGACAAGAATATTACAGAAGGAAAATTTCTGCAGGTAACTGAGGGAAATTCAGACTAAGAGATAGGTCACAGTATTTAGGGATCATTTATTCATTCAAGAAACATTTCTTGCCAGTGACTACTTGCCAGTCACCATGCTTGTCACAGAACTGTAAGTGAAGAAGGCATGCTCCTTGTCATCCAAGAGTTTATAATCTAATGAAGAAAGCATACATATAAACAATATGATATGTGTTATAATAAAGGTATTTGTAAATACCTTTAGAAATACCTTAGGTATTAGTAAATAGCTTTTCTTGAGGAAGCGAGTTATTTTCTTTTAGAGAGGTCAAGGGGAGGTATTATTTGAGCTGAACTTTAAACGATGCATTTATTGGATTGTATGGGAAAGAACAGGGAGAGGCAGGCCTGAAAGGTCATATGGAAAGGCCTTGGAAGGCTTGGAAGCTTCTAAGTGATGTAGATATTATTTATATTGGATGGCAACGGAAGGGTTTTTAAGTGGAAAATTGACAGGAGCAGATTTTCATTCAGTAAATGTAACTACTAGAAGTATGGATGGTGGATTAAGCTGGATACAGGCAATTTATATAAAAGAAGAAAGAGATAGTAAAGTCTCAAACTAAGGCGTTGGCAGTGGGATTGAAGAGAAGATACGTTTTAGAAGCAAATCTTGGTGATGCATTGGAGGCGGAAGATGAGAGAAGGTGAAGAACAAGAGGTAATAGGTTAGCATCCTGGCAAGCAGCTGATGTTGGGCAGGTTAGGGAGGGCAACCCAATGAAGTGGGCCTGACAGGTGGACTGAACTCAATGATAGAGAAGGCAGGAATAGGAGATTTCAGTGGGCAGTGCGTAATGGGGAGTGGTATCAACAGTATCATGTCACTAGGTAGCAGGACCTTAGGGCTCATATTTTAGGCCAGGACTTTAAACTTGGAAGTAAGGAAGACTAAAGAACAAAGAAGGTTTCTATCATGACCAGACAGAGACTTTTATCATAACTGAGAAAGATCAAAATCATACTAGCAGCATAGTTGAACTGATGCTAATTTGTGAGCTTTACGTAACTTCTATTCTTAAATTCCTCCTGCTGAAGATCAGTACTTATTGTGGATGATGGGGACCCTCACCAAGTACCTGAAGACCCCTCTGTCTACCAGCACTAACTTTTTATCAACTTGGACTTTATTCTCTCATTGTAAGTCTCCTGGTTACTCATTCTTCATAATTCACCACCTACACCCTGTAGATTAGGCAGATGTTTGATTGATAATCTCCATGACTATTGGTAAAGCACAACACCAGACTGCACCACACTCCTCTTACCCAGGTGTAGTTAGGGGAGGGCTCAGAATAGTATATGTGGTTTAGCTGTAGGAGCAGAAGGGTTGCATAATCAAGTAGTTTGAAAACTAGATGAGTTCAGAAGGTGAACATCAGAACCACTCTGGAGTTGTATTTACATGTTATTTACAATTTCTGCTCATAACAGAAGTTAAAAAAATTATTCAAGACCCTAAACTACCATATTTCCAGAAGAATCACTGAGACCTAAGGCTCCAAAGTCCCTCAAATGTTAATTTTTGAGACTAATGATGCTCTTTTTTGTTAACCTAATGGATTCTCACATCAGTGGTGACCTTGTTGAGGTAGAGGTGGACTCACACCACCAACATTTCCACTCATTTTATCAGCATTCCTTAAAGTATGGCTTCCTCCATTTCTTAGAGCATTTGTTTCGAGTGATTTATGTTATTTTAGGATATCCAGACAACTTGGAGCCAAGTCCTCACAGCTGGATCAGACAACTTTTGGTGACATCTCACAGTGTGGATTATCAAGCCAGTGTATTAGTCTGGAGGCTAGGTTTTTTGCCTTTAGCTTTGCTCGGGATGACTTCTGCTCTTCTATGGCAATACTTGAGAGGGTAAGGTAGTTTTTGTTCTCATTTTTTGTTTCATCATTTTAATCCATGTTTCCCAGAATCTACCTCTTTCTTTACCTCATTCTATCATTTTTCTAATCAGGCCATCAGTTACTTACTCTTGCAACGTGTACTCCAGCACCATTTCATGTATATGCTTAAACTAATTCATAGAACACTATTACTATTAATATTTGCATTTCTTTTCACGGTATGCATCTAGAAATCCTCAGCTATTTTTTTGTTTTCTTCATGAAATTTTTAATTCTAGGAACTTTTCATATGAGATACAAAAAATGGTTAAATTCAAATAACACCATGTCCACCATATTGGTTCCCTAATTAGAGCCAAGATCACAAAATCCATGATACAGTGTTGAGAGCACAATCTCACATACCTCACAGACTTGCCTTTGACTACTGGCTCCTCCAGTTGCCAGCTCTGTGACTTTGAGCAAATTTCTTAACCTTTCTGGGTCTGTTTCCTCATTTACAGAGTGGAGATAATAATACCTCATTTTCATAGTTCTTCAGTGGATTAAATGTCAATGGTCTATCACTTTGCCTAGCATGATAGCAAGGTATTCAGTATATGCTAATTATTAGTTTTATATAACTATGAAGTCTTACAGAATTGGTGAACTAAATATGTGACACACTTATTGTGATTGAATTTTTGCATATGTGTTTGTTTCCATCAAGAGAGAAGAGCAAGAAACATACAACTTTTCCTTTTTCTTTTCCAAGATTTTTTTAAAATTGAGTACCTCTCCCTGAGATTATGGAGGTTTTAAAATGTCCTTTAGGGTTCAGTGTGATCATCTGGATTCCTTTACTCAATCTAGAAGATCGGAGGAAGATTTTCGTCTGTTTTAGGAGAGTAACCTTAGGAGAATGTTGAATGTTGAATACAAGTACTACTAAAAAGTAGCAAAAATTGCTCTAGGTACATTTATTGTTTTCTTCCATTGTATACATTCCACTTTTTTTTTTTTTTTTTTGTGGGAACAGTCCCTGATTTTCATTTAGGAATCCAACCATTGCCCATTCTTACTCCTTGTGGTCAGGGTGAAGGGAGGAGTTTATCTCTGACTTAGGAGGGTAAAGAATGTTGCTTGGATATTAGTGGACAGGGATGGGTGAGCATGTGACCTGGGATGTCTAAGGCAGGGTGAATCTCAGGACTATTGTGGGAACTACCAGTAAAGAGATAGCATTCCTCCTCCACTTCTTCCCCCAACCCCGTGGCCCCTGCACCTTGAGATTTGAACAGGGGAGAATGTAGGCCGAGCTGCTACAGCCAGCTCACGACTATGTGTCAAAATTGGAGTAAACAGAGAGAAAAGCAGAGCTGAGAGATTGAGAGACTCACCCAATCTTGATGATATCCTTTGAGCCTCGGAGTGAGGACAGCCTGCTATCCCCATTTCAAGACTTTTCAGTTATATGAACCAATACATTCTCCCTTTCATTTAATAAGGTTTGAGTTGTTCTATTACTTCAAGCAGAATTAGAACTGATATAATTGCTATTTACTTTTTGCTGTGTTCTGCATCATAATAAATATAAAAAACATAGCAAGATAACCAGGGGTATATTAATGAAAGGGTGGTAATAGAGAAAGGGGAGGAAGAGGAATAACAAGCCCTCCCCTTGGTCCTTTCATGTCTCCTCTTTTCCTTCAGATCAAAGATCAGATCCCTTAACCAGTATTATCACATTATACTTTCTAAGTTTTATTTTGTTTTTAATTAACATCTAATAATTGTGCATGTTTATATTTAAGTGATGTTTCTTTTTTTTTTTTGAGGCGGAGTCTCGCTCTGTTGCCCAGGCTGGAGTGCAGTGGCGCGATCTCGGCTCACTGCAAGCTCCGCCTCCCGGGTTCCCGCCATTCTCCTGCCTCAGCCTCCCGAGTAGCTGGGACTACAGGCGCCGCCACCACGCCCGGCTAATTTTTTTTGTATTTTTAGTGGAGACGGGGTTTCATTGTGTTAGCCAGGATGGTCTCGATCTCCTGACCTCGTGATCCGCCCGTCTCGGCCTCCCAAAGTGCTGGGATTACAGGCTTGAGCCACCGCGCCCGGCCTAAGTGATGTTTCTATACACATTTACATTATGTAGTGATCAAATCAGGGTAATTAGCATATCAATCACTTCAAACATTTGTCATTTCTTTATGGTGAGAATATTCAAAATTCTCTCTTCTATAAATAGCTATTTTGAAATATAGTATACGATATTGTTAACTATAGTTACCCCACTGTGTAGTAGAACAGCCAGATAAGAGGAACATTACACTTTTAAAAGGATAAATTCTTTTGGGGACAAGAGCAGGGTCCTGGTTAAGCACACGAGGCCTGGTTGGGTGCGGTGGCTCACGCCTGTAATCCCAGCACTTTGGGAGGCCGAGGCGGGCAGATCACGAGGTCAGGAGATCGAGACCATCCTGCCTAACACAGTGAAACCCCGTCTCTACTAAAAATACAAAAAATTAGCCGGGTGTGGTGGCAGGCACCTGTAGTCCCAGCTACTCAGGAGGCTGAGGCAGGAGAATGGCGTGAACCTGGGAGGTGGAGCTTGCAGTGAGCCGAGATTGGGCCACTGTTCTCCAGCGGGGGTGACAGAGCGAGACTCCGTCTCAAAAAAAAAAAAAAAAAGAAAAAAAGTACATGAGGCCCGCCTGAGGAATTTCTATGGAAACAGGAGTGTGTGTCTGTGGCCCTAGGCCAGCTCAGCATTGGAAACTGCTTGGCAGTCTGAGCATGGCTCCTCCTGTAAACTAAAAATAAATCCTAAAGTCCTCAACTGACTGAACAAACCCTCCCCACCCCAATCTTGGCCAAGGGGACCCTAGATAAATCTTAAAAACTGAGTTCCCAGCCTTGATGGGACAGGAAGTCAGACATATCTTCTTATATCTCCTCCCTTTTGCAGGGTTTAGACACAACTGTCCAGCATTGATGTGAAAACAGAGAACGTAAGGCTGATAGAACAGAGTCTTTGTGGCAGTAAGATACCAAATTGTAAACAGGAGCTAAGACCATGCCAGGCAAAAGTTAAGTCACACACTTCTGCACTTAAAGAATAAACTATGTTCTAAATGCCATCAGGTTTCTATTTTTCTTCAGCAGCTAAACAAGCACTGGCCTCCAGGTAAGCAATATGAAAACAATTTGTAGCGTATTCACTGCCAGACACTGACTCCATCCCCCTGTTCCACAAACTATAGCTACAGCTTTGATTAGACAAGAAGCTATTTCAATAACTTTCTCCTGATAAGAAGACGACAGACCATGGACGGATTCTGGCCAGTTTTCAAAGGCTGCATATGTGAGTGCCTTTATGTCCTGAAAAGACCTTATAAAGCCTAATTATAATATATTTAAATGTTAAGTCTCCACCACAAGGTGAACATTGGTCAGATGTAACATGTACATTTATTCAGTATGTGTGCATTAGCAGGACCATGAATATTCATGGCTCCTTCTGCAACCCATTGAATATGTTAGTCAACCCGTTCAGCATAAAACTCCTATCCCAATCCCTCCTCCTTCAAAATACCTGCCTTTCTGGCATCAGCCAGAGTCCATGTCAGAGGCTTGTCAGAATTTGCCTGTCACCTTTGCGACTGTAACCCTTTATAAGAAATATAGCTCTCCTTTTGAAATTTATAAATTGTGTAATTTTTAAGTTAACACCCCTCTAGAAAATGATTCAATTTTCCTTGTCTTCCTTTTCTTTTGTCTTCTGAAGTCAGAAATCCAGAATCTGTTTGTTCTTAGGTCTCAGCCCTTTTATTCTCTCCTATTCTTTCACCAAGGATGTTCTATTGTTGCAGACAGTTATGTGAGCTTGCAAAATTAACCATTCATAGACTTTGGCCCCAGACTTTTTGCTGACTTGAGACCATCAGCACTCAGGATATCAATTTTTTAAAAATCCTTAGTACAGAGATTTGAGTTAATCATATTCCTTATTTCATGGCACATTATAATTATTGAGCTATGCAGATTCTTCTGTGGAAGAGTTGGTTAACTTTCATCCCCATTCTTTATTCCCAGTCCTCTCCTCCTCCCTCACCAGATAATTATTCTGACGAGTTTACTGTGTATCTCTTAATTTGTACAGGTGCTTATAAAGTATGTATTGTTACTTTTATGTTCATAGAGTTTTACTTTTATGTAAGTGCTATTTTTTGTTAGATCTCATCTTTTTTTCATTTAGTATCCATGTTGCAGTATGTATGTCTAGTCCATTGCTTCTAATTGTGCTGTTGTTTTGCATCTACTCAGTATACCTCTGCACTTCCCTGGTGATGAACGCTCAAATTGCTTCTAATTAATTCCTCAGCACTAAAAATAATGTTGTGATGAACATCCTTTTACATATGTCCATTATGGATCTCTGGGAGATATTTTTGGGGATCATAAACACAGAAGTAGAATTTCTGGGTGATAGGCTATGTGTATACTTGATATTGACTAGATACTGTCAGATAACTCTCCAGAACAGCTTTACTTTCTTACCAGTAGTACATGAGATTTCCTAAGCCCACATCCCAGCCAACACCTAGCAATATCTAGTTTCCTAACTTTTTCCAGCCCATTTCACTGTTACTTTGATTTCCCTTATTCATGAGTTTGAACATCTTTATGTATATTTGTAAGTCATTTTGATTACCCTATTCTATACATTGCCTGTTCAAATACTTTGCCCATTTTTCTGTTAATTTTTTTTTACTTTAAGAAGTTCATTGTATGTTCTAGATATTAGTACGTTGTTATTTTTAGACACTGCAAATAATTTCAATGTGTCAACTGTCTGTTAACTTTGTTCATAATGTCTTTCACTGAACAGAAATCTTTAATTATAATGTAATAAAAGTCATCACTGTTTTTGTATTATGTGTGCATGTAAAGTTCTGTCTACAATGTTCTTTCCTGTGCTGAGATTACTAGGATATTTTGGCATATTTTCTTCTCTTTGTTGTTTTAAGCTTCATATTCAGATATTTATTTCATTTGAAGTCTACCTTTCTATGTGATTTTAGGTGAAGATCCAATTTTGTTTTTATCTACGGCATGAGCCAGGTTTGCAACTTCTTCTATTAATCTGTCCTTTTCCCGTTGATATATGGTACCCACTTTACTATATGTTAAGTTCCCATATAAACATACTTAATTTCTAAGCTCCTTATCATGTTTCATTGATCTGCTTGTCATTGCAATAATATCACATTGTTATTATTACTTGACTATGTAGTATGCCTTAATACTCGGAAGGGCAAGTACCCACTCTTTGCCTTTTTCTTGAAATGTTGACTCACCTGTTCGTGGATGTTTATTCTTCCATAAAAACTTGAGGTTATTGAACTTCTCAAGAAATTCAACACCAATATTTTGAAGTATTTGTGATTGTATTGAATTTATAGATTAATTTGAATTAACATGTTTATAATATTAAGTCATCCCACCCAAGATATGGAATGTCACTCCATTTATTCAGATGATCTTCTATGTCATTTATTAGATTTAAAAATTTTCTCCATGGAAGTATTATATGTTGTCATTATTTTCTAGTTATTTTACATTTTTTGTTGCTGTCCTGAATGATATCTTGTTTTTAAATACATTTTGTAATTGGTTATTGTTGGAGAGAAGAGCTCTTTTAATTTTTGTAACTTGATCATTTCTGATAAACTTGCTGAATTATCTTATTAGTTGTAATACTTTGTTGATTAGGTGCTTTTTTCTAGCTAGAGACTCATATTATCTTATTTGCAAATAATGTCATTTGTTTTCTTTTTTCTTTCAACTAGTGTATTTATTTCTCTTTCTTTCCTTATAGCTTTGGGCAGGGCACCCCACTATGTTAAACACTAATAATTGTATTGCTCCTGATTTTGCTTCTGAAGGGAATGCCTCTAAGATTTCTTCATTTATTATGAGATATACTGTATTTTTTGATATGTAACACTTACCAAATTAATAAATATCCATTTATTTCTTGTATGAGTTTTTATCTTTGATATGTATTGAGATTTGTCAAATGTATTTCCTGCATTAATTGAGATGAACATGTTATTTTAATTTTTTAGTATATTAATGTGACAAATTTTAAAGATATATTATATGATTTTTAATAGTTTTTGCATCCTGTTATCAATCTGAATAATCATTATATATAATGATTATAAATGTAATTATATATAATATGTATATAATTATTAAACATTTATTTTGTAGACAACATGTTGAATCTTTTTTGTAGTTTTTATCAACTATAAATGTCTCTGTCATTTCATTAGTTAGTTTTGGCTATTTACATTTTTGAAATTATGTTATTTTAATTATGTTCATTTAACTAACATAGTATTTCTACCATCTTATTTCATACTTTGCCTTTTCTATAGGTTGTTTAAATGTTTTCTTAAAGATAAAATGATTGGCTAATTTTTTCTATTAACAGATAAACTCCAATTGAATAAACAAACAAACAACCCATATTTGACTGTATATTGTTTATTAAAAACATACCTAAAACAAATGACAAAGTAAAGATTTAAAGAGAGGGATGTAAAAGATATGGTAGGTAAACACTGATACAGTTAACGGCAGATTAAAATAGAATTAAAGGTAAAGCATTTTGGTAATTAAAGGCATAACGTATTTTGCAACCTTTTGTAAAGGGTTAAAGAGCAGTAAAAAGTAATAAAAATAACTACAGATAAACTAATGATTTAAAAATAGAATATTATCATCAATTATCCCTCCAAAAAGCTGAAAAAATTGAGTGTTATGAACAACTAAGTATCAGTAAGATTGAAATCAACACAAAATGGATGTTAGTAAGAAAATATCAGTTGCCAAGGAATCTATATCTGACTTTCTATTTTCAACCATGAAAGACTGTTTCAAACTCCAAAGTCAGGAGGCCCACTAGTTTTAGCTAGATATACCAAACCTTTAAGAAATCCACATTTTGCACGAACTATTCCAGTGCACAGAAAAGAATGAAAATTTTCCAACCAACTTTATCAGGCTAGTATAACCTGGTACAAAAATTAGATAGTGAAAGCCCAAGAACATAAAACTATAGATTAATTTCACTTATAAACACAGAATGCAAATATCTTAATAAAATATTAGCATATCAATTCCAGGAATGTCCCAAATTTATTTCCCAAATACAGTTTACCAAAAGATTGCAAGATCAGTTTAGCCTTTGAAAATCAAACAACATAATTTAAAAATAAATGAAAAAATATATAATCCTTTCAGTAGATTGAACAAGACATTTGATAAAATTTTAAACTCATTTGTAGTAGAAGTTTTCAGTAAACTAGGAATAGAAGGGAACTTTCTTAATCTGATATTGGCTATCTAACAGAAATCTATAGCAAACATTATACTGTACTTCAAATACTGAAACATTAGAACAATGCCATTGAAGTCCGAAAGAAGACAAGGATGCCTACTATGAGTACTAGTATTTAGACAGTCCTAATAAATAAGAAATGAGATAGCAATTCCACTTCTGGGTAGTTATCCAAAATGATTGAAACTTGGGCAGATATTTTTTGACCCACGTTCATAGCAGCATTATCGACAATAACCAAAAGGTGGAAATAACCTAAATGTTCATTTTGTTAATGGATAAACAAAATGTGGTATTTACATACAATGAAATATTATCCAACCTTAAAAAGGAATGACATTCCAATACATGCTATAGCACAGGTGAGTCTTGAAGAAATTATGCCGAGCAAAAGAAGCCAGACACAAAAGGACAAATTTTGTATTATTGCACTTAGATAAGGAACCTAGAGTAGTCAAATTCATTGAGACAGAAAAGAGAATGATGGCTGCTGATGGAAAGGGATAATGGAGGATTATTGTTGAATGGGTACAGAGTTTCAGCTTGGAAAGATGTAAAATTTCTGGAGATGGAAGGTGATGATTGTTACACAACAATATGTATATACTAATGCTACTTAATTGTACACCAAAAATGATTAAAATGATAAATTTTATATGTGTCTTACTGCAATAAATAATTAAGAAATGTGGAATCAATGTTGAAAGAAAGATAATTTGCTCGTCAGTTTCAGACAAAATTGACCCCCCAAAATTAATTGACAAACATTCGAAGATAATAAGAGTGCAGCAAGATAGTCAAATATACAATCAGAATGAATAAGTTCACAACTTCCTATACAATAGAAATCACCAATTCAAAAATATGATAGAAAAATTCTATTTTTATTAACAACAAAAATAAACCCCCAAATAAACCTAATGAAAAAGTGAAATACCTTTACAGGAAAAAGAAAACGTATAAAAGGATATAAAAGAAAATCTGAATAAATTGTGAAATACAGCATGTTAAGATGAGCAGTTGTCTGAGCCAGTTTGGAAAATACTATGGGGGTCTTAAAAAAAATGGAATTACAATATGATCCATCAACTTCACATCTGGGTGCATAGCCAAAGGAATTAAAATTGGTATTGAAGAGATATCTGCATTCCCACTTAGACATACCACTTAAAAATGTACACTAAAAGTTAGGTGTTTTCTGTGTGTACCTACGTGTCTATAAAATATCTTTAAGTTGTCTGGAAAGAATCAAACCCTATTCCTCAGTGATTATTCCTGGGTAGGGAAAATAAGTTATTGGATTTGGGATGAAGGTTAGAGGAGGCTGTAGCATATATCTACAAATATTCTAATTTTTCAAAGGAAGAATGTATTTCTGTATCATTTCATAATTAAAATCAATTTTTAAAATGTTTTTAATTTGCTGTATGTTTTTGTTGAAAGAATGCATGGTATGAGCTAATAATGATGTATTCAGTAATTTTTATGCATATAATTAATAGGAGAACAGTTTTGATGTCAATTTTATTTATTTACAGTAATATATTGGCTTATTTTACTAGCAGGCTTCCATGTCTGTTTGTTTGTATTTAGAGACTGCTTCTCTGTTGCCCAAGCTGGCATGCAGTGGCACAGTCATAGCTCTCTGCAGCCTTCAACTTCTGGGCTCCAGTGATTCTCCCGCCTCAGCCTCCCAAGTAGCTGGGACAACAGGTGCAGTACACCAAACCCAGATAATTTTTTGATTTTTGTGTGTGTGTGTGTATAGATAGGTTCTCACTTCATTGCCCAGACTGGTCTCAAACTCCTGCCCTCAAGCAATCTTGCTGCCATGGCCTCCAAGCCGCCATACCTGGTGCATGTTTATGTAATGCGTCTATATTAAAAAATAAGAAAAAACATTGATAACACTTAAAAAGATGGGCTATCATATTAAGTCCTCCTTTAACTTCAGCTATACCTACACTAACCCATTTCCCTTTGGTTCTATTTCCAAAAGACAACATGAGATGGTAGGAAAAGCCCTAGACTGGGATATGGTATGCAGTGTTTTTCTGATTAAACAGTTGACATCTATTGGTTGTGTGACATTGGAATTCACTTTTTTTCAAATGAAATATAATGGGAATATCATGGGGTTCCTAACCTGGCAATATCTATGAGTGTACTTTAAAGAGTCTGTGAAGTCCCCAAAATTATAAGGAAACATTTGTAAGTGAGTCTCCGCATTTTTTTTTTTTTTTTGAGGGGAAGGGCATTTGGGAGAGAGATGCTCAAATAGTTCTGAAACAAGAAAACAACAAAAGGTTAAGAGCCATTGACCTAGATGATCTTCAGTGACCTTTCAGCTGTGAAATTCTGTTAAAAGTAATCCTTGAGGCTTGAGGCTCTTTTTTCACCCTGTCCTATCTGTTTCTCTTTCCATTTATCAAACTCCTAAACACAAAACCAAAAACAGTTATCAAGTTTCATTAACTATAAAATATATATTTGATTACCAAAGTTAATATGATTATTAAATGGAATAATTCATGTAAAGCCCTTTACCACTGTCTGGCACATAGTAAACAAACAACAGATAATTTTTTAAAAAAAGAACTGTAGTGGAATTTTTGGTGTTACAACAACAATTTTAAATCCCTAAGCCAGTAGGCTAGGCCTGTGATTTTTTTAGCTCATCGGAGGAAGGTGATAAACTTTGAAATAGTCAATGATTAAGGCTGGAAAATTCTTTGAGTTCTGAAAAAACCAGTAGAAACTCAATTAATTGAGAGTTTTAGCTTTGTCCAAAACCTGGAAAATGATAGGCATTCAATTAATGTTAGTTTCTTCTAAAATTTGGCCTCATATTCCTCACTTTTTATCTTTTTTCTCACCTAGAGGGTCGAAGGCCTAGAATGCTTATTAAAGACCTTGCAAAAAATAATAGAGTTACACTTTTTAAAGTTCTTACTAGAATTTTCTATAGCCGTGGTTCTCAATATGTAGTCTTGGGGTACATGTGAAGTCAAAACTACTTTCATTATAATACTAAGATGTTATTTGTCTTTTTAATTTTCAATCTCTCACAAGTATCCAGTAGAGTTTTCTAGATGTGTGATGTCACAATAGCTTGAAAGCAGAACTTGGTACTATAATCTAGTTGTCTTTTATTAAGCTAGGCATCAATGAGATTTTCAAAAGGGTAAAACAATGCCACTCTTCTCATTAATTATTTGTTTTCTAAAAATAATTACATTTTAATAAAAATATGGTCTGTTAATATGTAATGGACTTGTTAAATGAATAAATATTATAAAAATTTCTGTTTTAGTTTCTAATATGGAAAATATTGATAGATATGATCCCCATAAACAAAAGCTCTTCATGTTTCTCAGTACTTTTTAAGAGCAAAAAGGGGACTTGAGGCAGAAATCCTCAAGAATCACTTCTGCTGATTCTACTGAGAATTACTTCTCTGTAGAAATAATTGTTCATTAAATGGATAAAAAATTTGGAGAAAACTATGGTTTACCTTCATCCTGGACATAGTCATCATGCTCAATTTCTTGTTTTTGTGAATAACTTTTAACTTTTTTCTGTAAGTGAAATGGACTTTTTGCAATCACATTTTTTAGCTAGAAGGCTGACAAGAGCCAAATTCATAATAGAAAACTGATCCTGTACACCAGAAATGCTGACCAAAGCTTGGAGATATGCCACACAAAATAATTCCATTTGGGAGTTTTTCATAAAAATGCTTGGATCACCACCCAAGTTAGATTTTCTTTTTCTGTACTCTCTGATCATGTTAACACTTTGCCTCCTTCCAGCAGAATAACTTAAGCTTAAGTCTCGCTCTATTGTATGACTTTGATGACACATTTCTTCTTGATATGACCTCTCTTTGTTTGCCTGAGTGACCTTGCTTTCCCAGTTCCCTGGAGCAGGAGTTATTCTTCGTCTATCTGGATCATGTTCTTTTGCTCCAAAGTCTCTCTGTCTATACTCTGTGTGAGTGTAAACATATGAGTTGGTTTATATTTTATTTTAGTGACTTTTTAAATTTGAAAGAATGAATGCTCCTTAATTATAAAATAGTCTAGCAATATAGAAAATTGTAATAGAAGATAGCAACAAATCATCACGAATTCCATCATATAGAAATAATCAGTGTTAACTTCTGGAAAACATTATTTCAGATTTCTTTGTATGCAGCTGGATGGAGAGTTAGACAAAATTTATTTAACACAATGGAATCATACCATTTATGCAATGTTAAATAAAAAGTTAACAATTTTCCATAGTATCTTAATTTTTATTCATATTTAACATGCTATAAAAGATTCCAAAGAAACTTATCTTTATTTTCATTTTACAATCTTCCCATGCCTATTACTCCAACATCATTTCTTGCTATGCTTCCACATACAACCTATGTCTTAGCTATGCTGGATTATTTTTAGGTTCCCTGAACTCACTATGGTCTTTCTTACTTTAAGACTTTATGTACACTTAACAAATGCCTGGAGTAGTTAGGCTCCTCAGATAAACCTGAATAACTGCTGACCATCTCTGGAGACCCACTGCAAATTCTCCTCTTTCCTTAAGATTTATCTGAATCCTTCCTTCACTTTTAATCAGGGTTAGTTGATCACTTTACTGAAAATGGAGGATCATCCTGTGGTTCCAAATTACTTAGATGTGTTTCTGGCTTTACCAACTTTTTCTAGAATTAAAGCTTTAATTATTGGCAGATTGTCAGTTCTTAAGTAGAACATAGAAATGAAGGGGGCGAGAGGCAGTTTTGCATACTGATCATACTGTGGCAAGTGCTATAATTGACATGATCAATAATAGTTTCTTGATTATGTCTTATTTGATCATGTCTATTATAGCACTTGCCACAGTATTCATATCGGTTGTTTTCTCATGTGTTGGTCTCCTTGATGAACATAGAAAGAAAGGAACAGGGACAGTGTCTTCTTCTATTTCTAATTTCAGTATCAAGCACATTATCTGTCATTTAAGTTGTTATTAACTTCCTTCCAATGAATAGATGAGTGAACGAGTGACCCTGATGTTGCATTGACAACACCCATATTATCTGGATCATCTGGATTCTGTCATTAAAATAATCATAGAGAGATTGCTAATCAGCCTAGCCCACATTCTTGGATTATATGTTGCAGGAGAGCTGTAGAAATATGAATGTTTGGTCACACATAGGTGGAGCTCAACCATCTATTCTTTCAGGCCTGACAAAACTAGTCAGGAAAGATATTAGGAAGAATGGGGCAATTATTGTAAAGAAAAGAGCACTAGGAACTAGCAGCAGGAACTAGTAATGTTGCTGGAAAATGAAGCCTATTGAGTATTCCCCTAATCTGCAAATATTCAAATCTAGAGCCTATGTGGTACACTTTGGGAGACAACATCACCCTTGTCCAGCCTCTGAAATTGCACCAAATGGAAACAATTGCAGGCTTTAATACATTTTTTTAATGCTATTTGAAAAAAATTAGTTTGGATGAGACATGATTTTATTTGTTTACTGGTTGATTGGTTTTTAAGGCATTTAACTAGCCTAGCAAGGCAACAAACAACATCAGAGCTGTCAAAATGTCATCTTGAGAATTTAAGGAAGAAGCAGAGGGTTGAACTACTGTCCTATTAAAACTCTCTTGACAAAAGATAAAGAATGATACTACTGAGTGAGGTATGGAAACATTTTAACATTTAAAAATTTTAAAAATATATTTAAAATCTATTATCTATCTATTAGTCTATCTGCCATCTATCTATCTCTATCACCTATCATTGATCTACCTACCTAGTCTATTGGTTCTAAAAGAGGAATCATAAAGTGATTTTTAAAGGAAAGAAAGTGAGGGAAAGCAACATTTGATATGTATTCTCTGAGTGTTAGGATTTTTTTTTTTTTAACCTCCATGACTTTCAATTTGTCAGTAAGGTATAATTAATTTTTTACTCGCAAGGTTGTTTTAGAGCAAGTGTCTGAAGCAGAATGAGTGGGCATTCAGTAAATTTTAATTTTTTCCCTTTAATCCAGAGTGGAATAAATAACACAAATATTGAATATTTTGTATCAAGTTTTAGAAAACAACAACCAGTAGATGGAAACAGGTTTTTCTGTTTGTTTGTTGTTGTTGTTGTTTAATCAGCCTCAGAGGAATCTTGAAGTAATGACTTTAAGCTAGGGATAATCTGTCTGTAATTGTACATAAGTTCGTGAGCTCCTTAGATCTTGTTCTTGTAGCCAAAACAGATCATCCTATTTGTGAATTTCAGGGTCTTTCTATATTTCCTCTTCTCTAATACCCTCAGTATGCGAAAATGCCTCTCCCACCCTTCATTTCTATGTTCTAATTAAGAACGGATAACCTGCCAATTCTTAAAACTTTAATTCTAGAGAAAGTGGTAAAGCCAGAAACACATCTAAGTGGTTTGGAACCAGAGGGTGTTCTTCCATTTCATCCTTTTCCTAATTACTGCACTTTATTTGTAGAGAGTAAGAGGATGTAAGATTTTTATTAATGTACACTGTGGGGAAATGAAAAAAAAATGAGACAACTTAACATATCTAAATAATCTTTAGAAAATGAACACATTTTTCCTTGCAAATTTCATACTTCTTTGGGTTGGATGACTTTATAATGCAAAAAATACACTTGTGAGCTTCTACTGGTAATTCTATGCACTTCTAAGGAGAGCTTCACTCACTTCCACTTACCATGTTTTGCAAAGATTCAGTAATATGTTGCTTAAAACCAGTTTCAAAATCTGAATTAGTGGCCTTTTAATTGTGTCAAATCATTATTAGAGAGGAAGCTTCCCTCTGTTTCCTGGCTTGATTAATTTCCAACCAAATCCAGAATTGCCTCAATCTTTACTTTTTAAAAATTTTCTACTCTCTTGCTCATTTCCCTACAGTTTACATACTCACCTTTGTGTTAGAGTGCTCCACAAAGGTTGCACTCAGCATGTAGTATTAGAAAGTCTTCTCTGGTTATCAAGGACTCTTGGAACACAGGGACTGTGTATTACACTGTAACAGAACAGCCAGTGCATGCAGTGTGTCTGGTACAAACTGACCTTCAATTTCCCTCATTCAAAGGTCATCTTTATCTAGAAAGTTTGCAAGAAAAGGGATTTTATCTTTCGTTCCTCCCATTTTGGCCACCCAGAGTTCCTCTTCAGTGCCATGTACTCTCCATGACAGTCTCAGCCATAGTTTGACATCACTGGGTATTTCTTGGCACAGAAATGCTTTACCTATAGATTGCTAGCACACAGATGGTAGTAGAGGGGAAATCTCTAAGTGTGTGTACCTATGACACTTCTTTCTTTCTAGCATCTAAGAAATTCAAGTGTTCACAGAGGTTTCACAGGGGGGCACCACAGTTTTTAACTTTTTCTTTGTAGACCATACCTGATGTTTCATTTTTATCTTTTCTTTTATCTTAGAAAGGAGATGTGTAACTCTCTTTGAGTTATTTAATACTTCTGGTGTAATTCATAAGGAACAATTGCCCCCTGTTTGATTAAAACATATTATTGAGAGTTTTAGCAGTGTGGAATATATTATATTTAAATTTCAAATGAGTGTGGTCAAGGGATTATGGGGGTCATTTATGTACATAACCTATATATTTATATATACACACATACATATTTACACACACATACAATAAAGGCACATTAATGTTTATTCAAGATACCAGTGAAACTTTAGACATTTGTAAATATATTCTTAGAGAATAAAGGCTTTCTTTCTTGTAAACGCTTTGGACAGTGATTCGATCGAGGGAAAGATTAGATGTTGAGTTTTACCTTCTTTGGACTCATTATTAGTCTCTGAGTGCTTCACTGCCTTCTAGCGGTGGAATGTGGAATTACAGATGTATGGAATGAGTGCAGATGCCCTGACACAGAGCGAGCTTTGGCTTGAGAATCAGCAACCTATACCTTGGTCATAGCAGCACTTCTAATTAGCAAGTTAATCTCTTCTATTGTAAATAAAGTAAATCCATAGATTTGCTTTACTGTCATCTAGCTGTGCAGAGGTAGAATGAAAATCTATGGATTTCTCTTTTTATTATAGGTATAGACTTACTTTATAATAGAAAGAGATTAAATATCAAATTTAAATTTCTAATTGTTCTTTATTAGTATTTATTCAGTGAATAAATGGTGATTGATAGATTGGTATGAATTGGTTACTATTTAGGGTTAACTTCTATATACACAGTAATTTTGCTATCATTAATAGTATAACTGTAGCTTTTTCACTAGTAAACTAACAGACTAGTATTTTGTTGATTACATAGCATGATTTAAAGTTCAGAAAGTGCAAGTCCTTCTTAATATTAAAATTTAAAACCCAGATTAGATAGATATATTATGAGTCTAATCAGAAGAATGAGCCTGTTTTTTTTTGTTGTTGTTGTTGTTGTTTCAAAAAACTTCTGCTTCCAATAGGGGCTTGTGATTTTGAACACTCACTGATGAATTTCAGTTTAGTTTGAATTCCAAAAGTGAAGGTGGAGGAAAAGTAGCTTGATTTTTGAGTGAAAAGAGGATAAATTTGGATAGCACCAATTTAATGGAGAGAATTATCACTCTTTTAATTAAGTATGGTGTGCTTGGCTTTTTTATTTTTACTTGCAAATTAAGGAAGTAATCTTTAAAGTTCTTACTAGTTCTGACATTCTGGACATTTTATTTGGGTTTTATAGTAGTAAACTTTCTACTGAGGATAGTATATTTTGTACATAATTCTTCTACTAATCATTACTTCCCTCACTGTTCATAATAAATTCATGTATTTTCTCCTTTTAGGCAGGAATAATGTATTTTTAATTGTTTTTCTTCTACTGGAAACTTCAGGACAATCAGCTTCTATTGAGAGTGATTCTTCCATTAATATCTTTGACAGAGAAAACCCATGGTGTATAACTCTTATTTCCAGAGCTTGGGTTGTCTTAGAAAGTAGCTACTTGGGATTATGTTTGATAACAATTGCTGTGATGATCATGATAAACTAGAACACCTGAGGTCAACTCATCAGTATAAAGCCTTTCTGTAAATGCTTTACAGAAGCATTGGGCAGCAATTAGATTGAGGAAAATATCAGATACAGTTGAGTTTTGTCTTCTTTGGGGTCCTTATTATTAGTACCCGAGTGCTTCACTGCCATCTAGTTGTGTGGAGGTAGAAGAAAACTGCATCTGATCCCACGGCAGGAAACTGTTTGTGTTTGTGGAGATGGAAGAGGAGAGAAACTATAACTTGATGAAACGTTTATTGCCAATTTTTATGAAGTACAGTTTTCTGGATCCTATATCCAGAAGGCCATGACAATAAATTTAAACATAGTTGTACAGAGTTCTAGTAGTGACACAAAAAGATGCAAATATTCTGAATATTCATGTGGGAAACTACTACATATTCTTTGTTCAGGATGGGATGTGTTATAATGTTTCTAGAGACATTTTGGCTCCTAAACCATGTCATTTAGCTCCTTGGATAGGTTTGTCAATAATTAATTAAAACAAAATCTGGAAAATCCAAATTTTGAAACTCTGAAATTTTTTTAAACCCTAATTTTATTCCCAACCACACAAATCTCACTTTATTATATAGTTCTGAAAGTAGCCCCAAATGATGTTTATTTTTTTCTTCCATTCACTTTTTTCTTTCTTTCTTTCTTTCTTTTTTTTTTTTTTTTTTCTGAGGTGGAGTCTTGCTCAGTCACCCAGGCTGGAGTGCAGTGGTGCGATTTCGGCAACCTCTGCCTCCTGGATTCAAGCAATTCTCCTGCCTCAGTCTCCTGAGTAGCTAGGATTACAGGCACCCGCCACTGTACCCGGTTGATTTTTCTATTTTTAGTAGAGACAGGGTTTCACCATGTTGGCCAGGCTGGTCTCGAACTCCTGACCCCATGATCCACCCTTCTCGGCCTCCCAAAGTGCTGGGATTACAGGCGTGAGCCACTGCGCCTGGCCCTATTCACTGTTTTTTAACCAAGGAGTTCAATGAATGTGGAGCCTTACAAAAACACCTGGCACCAAACAAAAGTAATATAGTACAGAACTATAGTTAAAATGAAAGAACAGACATATACCCCAACTACCAAAACAAGAGATCATGTTAAATACCTTAATTTCATGTATGTGTCTCATTTCTTCTCTGGGTTAGTTCTTATCTTGGGCTAGTTTGTGTTGGCTTCTTATTCAAAGTAATAACTCCTTTGTTCTTGGACATACTCATAAAGTGGGGTGTTGCTATCTACACAGAAGGAACCAGAGCCTGTTTCCTTTCTGTGGTAACCACTGGCCTCAGAGCCTCTTGTCTGTTTATTGCTCACATCCTCACTGTATATTCTGATACCTCCTGACAGACTTGATTCTGATTCTTGCCTTTGTCTCCCCCACTGCATGTGGTTGTACTGCTTGATGAATATCTATACCTATACTCTTCAATTCCTGTAGGCTGTCAAGAAAGTGACTGAAAATGTATCTTTGACTTTTGCTGTCATTTGACTGCTTATAACTGTCATTTGATTGGCCATTGCTATATACTTGTCTTTCATTGGTACTGAATCCAGATTGACCCTGGACATCTCTTGATGGCCCATGACTTGATACCTATCTGGCAAAAACTGTGCTGGATCTTACCTGCCCATGAAAAGTTGTGTCTCCCAAATGTTGCTGGCTAGATCCGTGTAAAACTATTGTATTGAACTCTAACTTCCCATGCCTAGATCCTAATTGCTCATGAGTGTCTTTCTCCCAATCTTCCGAATGCCTTTTATTATCAGTATGGGATTGCTGTTTTCTGATTGAACTAGATTTTGAATGGACATGAACTGATATGGATTGTCCATGGTTAGATCCAAGATGGTCATTTGACTGGCTATAGGTGCATCCCTCCCTTCTGCCTGTGTTATATCCAGGTTGAACATAGGTGTTGTTTGACTGTTTATGAGTTACTACAGAATGTCCACGACTAGATTCCTGACTTCTTATAATGGGTCCAGACTGATACTGAAAATCAATTGAATGTTCATAACTTATCATTGACTGTTCATGATTTAAACCGTGTCTTCCTGTTCCTTTAGTTGCTTTGGATACCATCAGGTCAGAACTAGAAAATGATTGTCAATGTCTAGACAGTTGCTCGTTTGTGGCGCTATCTATTGACCACGAAAGGTGAGAATTACAGATGCTTTTTCTGCGGCCACCAGAAGGCCCATACCCAGTGTGTCCATAGTCATATTCCGCAGGTCCATAACTGCCATGTTTCCAAACGTGACTTGATCCATGCCTTTGCCTTTCACTACTATGTGACTGAAAATGACTTGTTCTAGTAGATCTGGAACCTGTCTCTGTGGATTGTCCATAACCAGAATGGCCATGTCTAGTGGTATCTCCTGTCTGTCCATGTATAGTTCCCTGTCTCCCATGACCTGAGGATCCTGACTCTCCATGTTGAGATCCGGCTTGGCCATGAGTGTGTCCTGAATGTGTGTGTGAGAACCCTGAGTGCCCTTCACTGTCACTGTACTCACTGTGGCCAGATCCCCTTCTTCCAGTTGTCCTGGACCCTGTCTGTGTGGATTGTCCTTGACCAGACTGGCCATGTCTAGTGGTATCTCGTGTCTGTCCATGTATGGTTCCCTGTCTCCCGTGAACGACAGATCCTGACTCTCCATGTTGGGATCCAGCTTGGCCATGAGTGTGTCCTAAATGTGTGTGTGAGCCCCCTGAATGCCCTTCACTGTCACTGTACTCACTGTGGCCAGATCCCCTTCTTCCAGTTGTCCTGGACCCTGTCTGTGTGGTTTGTCCATGACTAGAGTGGCCATGTTCAGTGATATCTCCTGTCTGTCCATGAGTAGTTTGTTGTCTCTCGTGAACTGTGGATTCTGACTCTCCATGTTGAGATCCAGCTTGGCCATGAGTGTGTCCTGAATGTGTGTGTGAGACCCCTGAGTGCCCTTCACTGTCACTGTACTCACTGTGGCCAGATCTCCTTCTTCCAGCTGTCCTGGACCCTCTCTGTGTGGATTGTCCATGACCATAGTGGGCATGTCTAGTGGTATCTCCTGTCTGTCCATGAGTAGTTCCCTGTCTCCCATGACCTGAGGATCCTGACTCTCCATGTTGAGATCCAGCTTGGCCATGAGTGTGTCCTGAATGTGTGTGTGAGATCCCTGAATGCCCTTCACTGTCACTGTACTCACTGTGGCCAGATCCCCTTCTTCCAGTTGTCCTGGACCCTCTCTGTGTGGATTGTCCATGACCAGACTGGCCATGTCTAGTGGTATCTCCTGTCTGTCCATGTATGGTTCCCTGTCTCCCATGAACGGCAAATCCTGACTCTCCATGTTGGGATGCGGCTTGGCCATGAGTGTGTCCTGAATGTGTGTGGGAGCCCCCTGAGTGCCCTTCACTGTCACTGTACTCACTGTGGCCAGATCCCCTTCTTCCAGTTGTCCTGGACCCTCTCTGTGTAGATTGTCCATGACCATAGTGGGCATGTCTAGTGGTATCTCCTGTCTGTCCATGTATGGTTCCTTGTCTCTCATGAACAGCAGATCCTGACTCTCCATGTTGGGATCCAGCTTGGCCATGAGTATGTCCTGAATGTGTGTGTGAGACCCCTGAGTGCCCTTCACTGTCACTGTACTCACTGTGGCGAGATCCCCTTCTTCCAATTGTCCTGGAACCTGTCTGTATGGACTCCCCATGACCAGACTGGCCATGTCTAGTGGTATCTCCTGTCTGTCCATGTATAGTTCCCTGTCTCCCATGACCTGAGGATCCTGACTCTCCATGTTGAGATCCGGCTTGGCCATGAGTGTGTCCTGAATGTGTGTGTGAGAACCCTGAGTGCCCTTCACTGTCACTGTACTCACTGTGGCCAGATCCCCTTCTTCCAGTTGTCCTGGACCCTGTCTGTGTGGATTGTCCTTGACCAGACTGGCCATGTCTAGTGGTATCTCGTGTCTGTCCATGTATGGTTCCCTGTCTCCCGTGAACGGCAGATCCTGACTCTCCATGTTGGGATCCAGCTTGGCCATGAGTGTGTCCTAAATGTGTGTGTGAGCCCCCTGAATGCCCTTCACTGTCACTGTACTCACTGTGGCCAGATCCCCTTCTTCCAGTTGTCCTGGACCCTGTCTGTGTGGTTTGTCCATGACTAGAGTGGCCATGTTCAGTGATATCTCCTGTCTGTCCATGAGTAGTTTGTTGTCTCTCGTGAACTGTGGATTCTGACTCTCCATGTTGAGATCCGGCTTGGCCATGAGTGTGTCCTGAATGTGTGTGTGAGAACCCTGAGTGCCCTTCACTGTCACTGTACTCACTGTGGCCAGATCCCCTTCTTCCAGCTGTCCTGGACCCTCTCTGTGTGGATTGTCCATGACCATAGTGGGCATGTCTAGTGGTATCTCCTGCCTGTCCATGAGTAGTTCCCTGTCTCCCGTGAACGGCAGATCCTGACTCTCCATGTTGAGATCCGGCTTGGCCATGAGTGTGTCCTGAATGTGTGTGGGAGCCCCCTGAGTGCCCTTCACTGTCACTGTACTCACTGTGGCCAGATCCCCTTCTTCCAGTTGTCCTGGACCCTGTCTGTGTGGATTGTCCATGACCAGACTGGCCATGTCTAGTGGTATCTCCTGTCTGTCCATGTATGGTTCCCTGTCTCCCATGAATGGCAGATCCTGACTCTCCATGTTGGGATCCAGCTTGGCCATGAGTATGTCCTGAATGTGTGTGTGAGACCCCTGAGTGCCCTTCACTGTCACTGTACTCACTGTGGCCAGATCCCCTTCTTCCAATTGTCCTGGAACCTCTCTGTATGGACTCTCCATGACCAGATTGGCCATGTCTAGTGGTATCTCCTGTCTGTCCATGTATAGTTCCCTGTCTCTCATGAACGGCAGATCCTGACTCTCCATGTTGGGATCCGGCTTGGCCATGAGTGTGTCCTGAATGTGTGTGTGAGACCCCTGAGTGCCCTTCACTATCAGTGTACTCACTGTGGCCAGATCCCCTTCTTCCAGTTGTCCTGGACCCTGTCTGTGTGGTTTGTCCCTGTGAGTAGGTAGTTTGTTGTCTCTCGTGAACTGTGGATCTGACTCTCCATGTTGAGATCCGGCTTGGCCATGAGTGTGTCCTGAATGTGTGTTGTGAGACCCCATACTCACTGTGGGCATGTCTAGTGGTATCTCATGTCTGTCCTGTCTGTCCATGAGTAGTTTGTTGTCTCTTGTGAACTGTGGATTCTGACTCTCCATGTTGAGATCCGGCTTGGCCATGAGTGTGTCCTGAATGTGTGTGTGAGACCCCTGAGTGCCCTTCACTGTCACTGTACTCACTGTGGCCAGATCCCCTTCTTCCAGTTGTCCTGGACCCTGTCTGTGTGGATTGTCCATGACCAGACTGGCCATGTCTAGTGGTATCTCCTGTCTGTCCATGAGTAGTTCCCTGTCTCCCATGACCTGAGGATCCTGACTCTCCATGTTGAGATCCAGCTTGGCCATGAGTGTGTCCTGAATGTGTGTGTGAGATCCCTGAATGCCCTTCACTGTCACTGTACTCACTGTGGCCAGATCCCCTTCTTCCAGTTGTCCTGGACCCTGTCTGTGTGGATTGTCCATGACCAGACTGGCCATGTCTAGTGGTATCTCCTGTCTGTCCATGTATAGTTCCCTGTCTCCCATGAACGGCAGATCCTGACTCTCCATGTTGGGATCCGGCTTGGCCATGAGTGTGTCCTGAATGTGTGTGTGAGATCCCTGAGTGCCCTTCACTGTCACTGTACTCACTGTGGCCAGATCCCCTTCTTCCAATTGTCCTGGAACCTGTCTGTATGGACTCGCCATGACCACACTGGCCATGTCTCGTGGTATCTCCTGTCTGTCCATGTATAGTTCCCTGTCTCCCATGAACGGCAGATCCTGACTCTCCATGTTGGAATCCGGCTTGGCCATGAGTGTGTCCTGAATGTGTGTGTGAGCCCCCTGAGTGCCCTTCACTGTCACTGTACTCACTGTGGCCAGATCCCCTTCTTCCAGTTGTCCTGGAACCTGTCTGTGTGGATTGTCCATGACCAGACTCACTGTGGCCAGATCCCCTTCTTCCAGTTGTCCTGGAACCTGTCTGTGTGCGTCATGTCTAGTGGTATCTCCTGTGTGTCCATGTATAGTTCCCTGACTCCCATGAACGGCAGATCCTGACTCTCCATGTTGGGATCCGGCTTGGCCATGAGTGTGTCCTGAATGTGTGTAGGAGCCCCCGGAGTGCCCTTCACTGTCACTGTACTCACTGTGGCCAGATCCCCTTCTTCCAGTTGTCCTGGACCCTCTCTGTGTGGACTGTCCATGACCATAGTGAGCATGTCTAGTGGTATCTCCTGTCTGTCTATGAGTAGTTCCGTATCTCTCATGAACTATGGAATCTGACTCTCCATGTTGAGATCCAGCTTGGCCGTGAGTGTGTCCTGAATATGTGTGTGAGCCCCCTGAGTACAATTCACTGTCACTGTACTCACTGTGGCCAGATCCCCTTCCAGTTGTCCTGGACCCTCTCTGCGTGGATTGTCCATTATGATAGTGGGCATATCTAGTGGTATCTCCTGTCTGTCCATGAGTAGTTCCATGTCTCTCGTGAACTGTGGATCCTGACTCTCCATGTTGAGATCTGGCTTGGCCATGAATTTGTTCTTGTGAATGTGGTCTATGTGAGCCCCCTGCGTGCACTTCAGTGTCACTGGACTCACTGTGGCCAGATCCCCTTCTTCCACTTGTCCTGGACCCTATCTGTGTGGACTGTCCATGACCAGAATAGCCATGTCCAGTGGCATCTCCTGTCTGTCCATAAGTAGTTTCGTGTCTCTCATGAACTGTGGATTGTGATTCTCCAAGTTGAGATCCATCTTGGCCGTGAGTGTGTTCTTGTGAGTGTGGTCTATGTGAGACCCCTGAGTGCACTTCACTGTCAGTGGCATCACTGTGGCTAAATCTCTGTCTTCCAGTTGTTCTGGAACCTGTCTGTGTAGACTGTCCATGACCAGAGTGGCTATGTCTAGTGGTATCTCCTCTCTGTCCATGAGTAGTTCCTTGTCTTCTGTGAACTGTAGATCCTGACTCTGGGTAATGAGATCCAACTTGTGTGTCAATGTGTTCTGAATGTCTGTGTGAGACCCTTGAGTGCACTTCACTGTCACTGTTCTCACTTTGGCTAGATCTTCGTCTTCTACTTACCCTGGACCCCGTCTGTGTGGATTGTCCTTGACCAGACTGGCTATGTCTAGCGGTATTTATTGTCTGACCATGAGTAGTTTCCTGTCTCCCGTGAACTGTGGATCCTGACGCTACTTGTTGAGATTCACCCTGGCCCAAGCCAGTCGATTGACCTGAGCCTGAACCATATTGGCCAAATCCAGTGGACTGACCTGAGCCAGATATATGTTGTCCAGAACTAGAGAAATTGTCTGAGCCAGACACATGCTGTCCAAAACCTGTGGTTGGACCTGAGCCAGACTCACGTTGGCCACAGCCAGATGATTGACTTGAGCCAGTACCATGTTGGCCATAGCTAGACTGACCTGATCTGTACTCATGCCGTGCAAAGCCAGAGGATTGTCCTGTGCCTGACCCATGTTGTCCAAAGCCAGAGGACTGACCTGAGCCCAATCCATATTGGCCAAAGCCAGAGGATTGACCTGAGCCTGACCTGTGTTGTCCAAATCCAGATGTCTGTCCTGAACTAGACCCATGTTGACCATAGCTAGATGACTGACTTGAGCCAGAGCCATGTTGGCCATAGCTAGATTGATGTGATCTAGACTCATGTTGTCCAAAACCAGAGGACTGTCCTGAGCCAGTCCCATGTTGTCCAAAGCCACTGGACTGACCTAAGCCTGATCCATGTTGGCCAAAGCCAGAGTACTGACCTGAGCTTGACCTGTGTTGGCCAAAGCCAGTTGTATGTCCTGAACTAGACCCATGTTGACCATAGCCAGATGACTGACTTGAGCCGGAACCATGTTGGCCATAGCTAGACTGATGTGATCTAGACTCATGCTGTCCAAAACCAGAGAATTGTCCTGAGCCAGTCCCATGTTGTCCAAAGCCACTGGACTGACCTAAGCCTGATCCATGTTGGCCAAAGCCAGAGTATTGACTTGAGCTTGACCCCTGTTGTCCAAAGCCAGATGTCTGTCCTGAACTTGACCCATGTTGACCATAGCCAGATGATTGACCTGAGCCAGAACCATGTGGGCCATAGCTGGACTGATGTGATCTAGACTCATGCTGTCCAAAGCCAGAGGATTGTCCTGAGCCTGACCCATGTTGTCTAAAGCCAGAGGACTGACCTAAGCCTGATCCATGTTGGCTGAAGCTGGAAGACTGACCTGAGCTTAACTCGTGTTGTCCAAATCCAGATGTCTGTCCTGAACTCGACCCATTATGACCACAGCCAGATGATTGACTTGAGCCAAAACCATGTTGGCCATAGCTAGAATGACCTGATGTAGACTCATGTTGTCCACAACCAGAGGATTGTCCTGAACCAGACCCATGTTGTCCAAAGCCAGAGGACTGACCTGAGCCTGATCCATATTGGCCAAAGCTAGTGGATTGACCTGAGCCCGAACTATGTTGTCCAAAGCCAGATGTCCATTTAGACCCATGTTGGCCATAGCCAGATGACTGACTTGAGCCAGAACCATGTTGTCCATAGCTAGACTGACGTGATCTAGACTCATGTTGCCCAAAACCAGAGGATTGTCCTGAGCCAGACCCATGTTGTCCAAAGCCAGAGGACTGACCTGAGCCGGATCCATGTTGGCCAAAGCTGGAAGATTGACCTGAGCTTAACTCATGTTGTCCAAATCCAGATGTCTGTCCTGAACTCAACCCATGTTGACCACAGCCAGATGATTGACTTGAACCAAAACCATGTTGGCCATAGCTAGACTGACCTGATGTAGACTCATGTTGTCCAAAACCAGAGGATTGTCCTGAGCCAGACCCATGTTGTCCAAAGCCACTGGACTGACCTAAGCCAGATCCATATTGGCCAAAGCCAGTGGATTGACCTGAGCCTGATCCATGTTGTCCAAAGCCAGATGTCTGTCTAGACCCATGTTGGCCATAGCCAGATGACTGACTTGAGCTAGAACTGTGTTGGCCATAGCTAGACTGACCTGATCTAGACTCATGTTGTCCAAAGCCAGAGGATTGTCCTGAGCCAGACCCATGTTGTCCAGAGCCAAAGGACTGACCTGAGCCTGATCCATATTGGCCAAAGCCAGTGGATTGACCTGAGCCCAACCCATGTTGTCCAAAACCAGATGTCTGTCTAGACACATGTTGGCCATAGCCAGATGATTGACTTGAGCCAGAACCATGTTGTCCATAGCTAGACTGACATGATCTAGACTCATGTTGTCCAAAACCAGAGGATTGTCCTGAGCCAGACCCATGCTGTCCAAAGCCAAACGATTGACCTGAGCCTGATCCATGTTGGCCAAAGCCAGAGGAATGACCTGAGCCAGACCTGTGTTGTCCAAAGCCAGATGTCTTACCTGAGCTAGACCCATGCTCATCATAGCCTGAGGATTGACTTGATCTAGACCCATACTGGCTACAAGTTTGACTTGAGCCAGCTACTTGTTGTTCGAAGCCAGAGGACTGACTCAAGCCTGTTCCATGTTGTTCACAGCTAGTAAACTGACCTGAACCAGACCAATGTTTACCACATTTGGAAAATTCATTTGAACTAGAAGAGTTTGAAAAGCGGCCACAGGAACCATGTTCATGTTGACCATTACTACAAGACTGGCTACCTCCAGACTCATATTGTCCACAAAAAGAGGACTGACTTGAGCCTGTTCTCTGTTGTCCTCCACAGTTCTGTGGTTGACCCTTTTCTCGAGCTCCGTATCCCCTCTGACTATAGGACTGACTACAGGAGTTAGACTCAGGTTGACCACATCCAGAGGGCTGACCTCCTGAGACACAGTCATGGCCTTGTCCTCCATTAATTCCTGACTGACAGCCTGACTGAATATAGCTAGATTGATTTACTTGCCCTCCAAATCTATGTGACTGACAAGAATTTGAAGCATTTTGTGGCCTTCCGCACCCACTTGAATTGCTATAACCACATGCATGACTTCGCCTCCGACTATCTCCTGAACATGAACGGCTAGACCCAAGCTTTTGTCCTCTACTTCTTGACTGAGTAGAGTTTGATTCATGCCCACTAATCTCCAATCCACATGACAGACCACCATGACCTTTCCTTTCCCAACTCTTTGATCCAGATCCAGATTCATATTCTTCCCCAAATTCCCTAGAAGGGCTAACATGTGACTTGTTTATTCTTTCCCTCAGTTCTCCAGAGCTGAAACCATGTCTCTCTTTGCCACTACTCCATGAGTGACCAGAGCTGGACCTGTGGTACCTTTTCTGAGATCCCTCTTGGTTTCCAGAGCTGGATAAATTACCTTGTCTTCCTAGCCTCCTGGAGTTGGACCCATGTCTACGTTTCACAGTTCCCCTTGAGTGCCCAGAACTATATCCATGCTCCTCTCCCTCACTCCAACTTGAATGTCTGTAACCTGATTTATGTTCTGGGGTATCCTCTTCATCCTCTTCTGTTTCACTTTCTTCCTCTTGGTGTCGGTGACCACGCCTATGCTTCTTTGACCCTGAAGCTTTGCAGTATTCTTTGCTGAGGACCTTGTTGCAGGCCATAGTCAGCTTGAATATCATCAAAAGAAACTCAGTAAAGTCCAATCTTCTGTCATGATCTCGATCCAGCATGTGCATGATGACATCCACTGTGTCTGGATCATCTGGGTTCTGTATATGAGTGACATACCAAGGGAGACCTGGTCAGCCTCACCTGCATACTCAGCCAACACATTCAAATAGTGCTGTGAAATTGTGGATGTTTGACATGATGTAGTTTTAGTCCAATGGAGGATTACTTTAGGTTAATAGAACCCAGTAAATGTTAAGGGTTAATAGAAAATAAAGACTACTGGGATCCTCAGAAGAAGACATTTCAAGGATTTAAGCTAAAGGATTAAGTGCTTAGGCAAGGCCTACAGGAAGGAGTGGAATAAACTAAGTTCAGTAACTGATATTTCTAAGTTTTACATAAATTGTAACTATTACATGATTACGTGTTAATATATTCCATGTTAGAATTTATCATATATTATTTTGAAGCTAGTAACTGAGTCCTTTTTTTTTTTTTTGAGACAGAGTCTCACTCTGTAACCCAGGCTAGGGTGCAGTGGCACGATCTCTGCTCACTGCAAGCTCCGCCTCCTGGGTTCATGCCATTCTCCTGCCTCAGCCTCCTGAGTAGCTGGGACTCCAGGGGCCTGCCACCACGCCTGGCTAATTTTTTGTATTTTTAGTAGAGACAGGGTTTAGTAGAGACAGGGTTTTAGGGTTTCACCGTATTAGCCAAGATGGTCTTGATCTCCTGACCTCGTGATCCACCCGCCTCAGTCTCCCAAAGTGCTGGGATTACAGGCGTGAGCCACGATGCCTGGCTAACTGAGTCCTTTTTAAGTAGATGGAATAAAATGCTGATATTTTATTTTTGATTCTTAATCATAGCTATTTTGTCAGCTTGCCATGTAGATGATTTCCCTTTCTATACTTTTTTTTCCCATTTGAGAAGATAATTTATTCATTCGTGTCCTAGCACAAATTTATTTTCTGCTTTTTCTAAGGAAAATCCTGGGTATATAAGAAAGTCTGAGAGTCTATAAGGTAGGAGTGCATAGGTGGAAAAGTGAGGATGAAACATTCACTTTCTTTAAAATATATGCTGCTTTAACAGACTTTCTGGCATCCCCAAAATACTGCTCATAGAGGTTGCTTAGAGTCTACTGGGGCTGTGCACATTTTAGCTGATCTGGATCATATAACAGAGCATGTACAGGACTCCAGGAGCCTTCAGTTCTGGCACATGTTTCTCACCTTCAGAACTGGATGAAACTCTTTCTCCAGAAGTTCCTTTAGTTCATCCTTGCTCAGTGTGCCACACTCCCCATCTTGCTTGGTGTATTTGTAGAAAACATCAATTACAGTGACAACACTTCTCAAGAGGTCGGTCATCTTTTTGCAAGTTTAAGTGAACCTGGACACAGAGAAACAAAGAACCCTATTATTCGTATTTTCCCCTTTTAACTTATCAGCAATTTTCATTTTAATAATAACCATCATGATTTTTTAAACTTCTTGTTTCTTTTTTTTTTTTAATTATACTTTAAGTTCTAAGGTACATGTGCGCAACGTGCAGGTTTGTTACATATGTATATGTGTGCCATGTCTCTTGTTTCTCAAAAAGTAAGAATGGGCCAGGGATGATACAACACTGTTGAACACAATGAAAATTAACTTTGTTAACTTTGAGTTACTTTTCTATGATCAACTCTTGGCATGTTACTGTTTCAACTGAGTATAGACCTCAGGTCTCTATATTTCTTGTCATGGGTAAGTATAGTCTCTACATAGTATCTCTACACCTTGAGTGTGTTGTTCTAAGGCTTCCAAAGTTTCCAGAACCAGCCAGACACCATGGCCTCAATCTCTCTTTCTAGTTTCACTGCTTTTCTTGAGTCAAAAGTGACAGACCTTCCACCATGCACATCTGTTTATCCTATGGGCACCAGAAGCTAAACCGGACCCTTAAGGCCTTCAGCAAATTAAAAATGGGTGAAGGGGCTCAAAGTAGCTTGGTGTTTTAGAGGCATGAGATAGCCCTCAGTAGAGCTTAGGAACTCTCTTAATGTCAAGCACTTGACCAAACACCCTTCTCTTTAAATAATCAAGAAGAAGAGCTCAGCAATGCAAGCAGCAGTTTAACTAGTGGATAAGTAGATCTTGGAGCTCTGGGAACCAACACTGAACAAGGAAGGGACTCTGCAACAGTCCCAGCTGCCTCCCAGTTCGAGCTGGACAACCCAGAAAAGAGAGCATGGAAAAAGACTGGAACAGAGTGTGGAATGGCCTAGAGGAAGGCGAACTTCTACTTGCATTATTCTTGTCCATAAAAATGAACTTATTCCAAAAAGACCCCAGAATAAACTAAACTAACCAAACGAATAAGCAGACAAAAAGAAAAGAAAATGAAAGAAAGAAACAAAAAAGAAAAGAAAGGCAAAATATACATGAACTCTGCCTTAGTTTTTATCCCTAGACTTCTACTATGGACAGCACCAAATATTCATAAATGTAGCTGGATGAATTATCTCTCACCTGGTTCACCAAAGGAACAAGTAGGATAAAGCCTGATGCAGCTTGCAGGGTGACGATGGATTGGGATAATGACCCTTATATAGCTTGTAGTGATTATAGTGAGTGAGGTGACTCATTAAACCTAACTCCACCTCTACATATTTACCTTCCTCCTTCACATTCTCATCTACAGATGATTGCAGAAAGGCTAGTACCAGCCCCACCTTCCAGTATGAGGACATGGTTGCAAGATGCCTTTTTTTCAGGGTCATATACATGTGAAAAGCACAGACTTTGTTTTAGAGGACTCATATTATACATTTCTTTTATCTAGTACCCACAGAAAGTAGCAGAGTGTAAGATGTTTGCAAGGTGCACAATAAATGCTTATTTAATTGAAAATTAACCTGAGTCACTAGGTTCACCTAATTCATGTCTTTTTTGTAATAACGAAAAGTGACATTTATTGAGAATGTACTATGTGCTAGATAGTGTGCTGAATACTTTAAACATACCATCTCAATCTTTACAATATCTATACTTTTAATTACGGGTGCATAGTTGTGTATAATTGTTGGGTACATGTGATGTTTTGATATGGGCATACCATGTGTAATGATCAAATCAGAGTAGAGTAATTGGGGTCTCCAGCATCTCAAGCATTTGTCATTTCTTTGCGTTAGGAACATTCTAATTCTACTATTTTAGTTATTTTAAAATATACAATAAATAGTTAACTATAGTTACCCTATTATGTTACCAAACACTAGATCTTATCACCTCATTTAATCTTCACAACCTTCCTACGAGATATGTATTTATTATCCCATTTTACAGAGACAGGTTGTGGAAGCATAAGGTTCTTCTCCAAGGTCATAACTAGTAGGCAGAGAAACCAGAATTTGAACCTGAATCTACCTTATTGCAATGCCATTGCTCTTTACCATCATACTAGCTTACTTCTGTGTATTTATCACATAAAACTATCATGCAAAAATCATGCACCATTTTGGGAGTGTAAGGCCCACTCAAACACAAATAACATAAAAAAGTAACATACAGAGTGCTGTTAGGAAGAGGGGAAACATTCTCTGACTTTGTGAAGGCTCATTTCTAGGCTAGAAACGTGCAATTGGCTATATATAAAAATAATGTTTTCAGATGTGTTCAGGGTGAATTTAGAGTGGGCTTTCTTCCAGCACTCTGCTACCCACTAGTAGTCTGGCATCTTTAGGGCCTGGACCCTTGGGAAAATGTTCACTTATATACGGAAAGTATATCAAATATACTTGAGGGCAACAAAAATAATCAGAGAGTTGCAAGTCTTAAGTATGGAGAGCCAATTCTTCTGTACTTTGCTACCAGGTGATAATGGTGATGACGATGATGAGGATAGCAGCTACCATGAAGTGCTACGTGCTTACTATCTTCTATACATGGTAGGTTTACATACTTATCTATTTATTCCTCAAAATAACCCCACTTTATAGATAAGGAAATGAAAGCCTAGAGTAATGTAAACATTTGTTACAAATCACAGCTAGTCAGTAGTAGCACTAGAACAGATACCCATGCTATTTGATGCTAAAGCCTAGCACTTAAGCATATATATTCTACATATATGGAGTCAATAAACTCCTATCTGGGCATTCCTTTGGGGCAGTCATCATATCTTATTCATTCTACCATCTAGGAAGCACCTACAGCTTGGTAAACACTAAGAATGAGTGTCTGTTCACAAAATGTTAATGAATATGCCCTTGAAATATGTCAATTGCTCACGTAGCCGAGGAATCCTAGACCAAAACAACCACACAGAAAGTTATGTTTGCTGTTGGATATTATGGTCATTTTCAATCATATGCATCTTTTGGAAGTGCATTTTTGTTAAGATGACTGCTGCGTCAGAAAGACTTTCAGGCCCCAGATTCCACACTGAGACAGAATTTTGAAGCCATTTTTGCACTGTCATTCCAGCATTATAGTTGAGAACTCTGAAACTCCTCCATAGTTCAGAACTCCATTATTCACTCTTTGTATTCTTTGCATTTAGGTCTCTCTTCCTCTTCTCACTTGCTTAGCATAATGGATAAAATTATAGTCGGAAAGACCTAAGTTCTAATCTCAGTTTTGCCTCTTACTGTGTTTCTTGTACAATTATCTAATCTTTTCAGCTTCAGTCTCCTAAATTATAGAATGAGAACAATAACACTTTCCTAACAGGTGGCAATTACTTAACATGAAATTGCTTAGTACCCGCCTGGCATATAATACATTCTTAGTACACTATATAATTACTTCAAACTTATTTTGCTAAATATTTCATATAATCTATCACAGCATTTTACACAAAGAAAGTACTTGATAATGTTTGATAAAAATGAGTTAGAAGCCACTAGTAGTCTTTTAAATGTAGAAATACTACGTCTCTGTCAAAAGTGTTGCCTAGAAGGTAAGTCATGGTTTTGGACACGTACCCTAGAATATAAAGTATAACGAAAAGAAAAACAAACTAAACCACATTTTTTGGGATATAATTCACATATCATAAATGTCAACCTTTTAATCTGTTTTCTCTTTGCCCCCAGAATACTGTGCTGGCAGTAAGCTGTACTTTTTTTTCCCTAATTGGGAAATGGGTTAAAGTATACAGTTCATTGTGTGTGTGTGTGTGTTTATACAGAGTATGTGCAATTGAGTTATTGTTCTTACGATGTCTATGTCCTTAAGTGAGTTTCCTCACTTCTCAATGCCTTAGTTTTCCCTCTGTAATAATCATAGGTGTTATTAGTGTCAGGTTCCAACTGGACAGATGGCAGGTCATTTCAGCAGCAATTTTGGAGAATGATTATTGTTCCCATTTCACAGAAGCCTATGCACTCTTTGGAAATAAATCCAAGTACTGGTTTTAAGTACTGAATTGATACCTGCAGAAACTTTTGCCCTTCTGGGTTCTGAAAGATTATTTAGTTCAACAAAGCGGAGGTCTGAAGTCCAGAGGAAGGGCACAGTCAGTTACACCGTTTCTCTGTATCTGGGCCTTCTTCCTGCCTTATTCTACTCATCTCATCACCTTCTGCTCATTCCATGTCTACATTGCTCAGGCTCTAGACACTACCAGACTCTTTGATTTTAGGCCCATTTGGTGAAGCTTATGCACTGTTGGCCACTGGATTCTTGAAGAGGAAGCTATACCTTAGAATGTTAAAAGTAACTTTAACTGGACCTGTGAAAGTTCCAGTTTTTGGCTTTTCCACTGTGTGCCAGATGAATTTTGTTTCTACATCTCATCTTTTTTAAAATTTTATTTTTTAAAAATATTTATTTATTTATTTTGAGACAGCGTTTCACTTTGTTACCCAGGCTGGAGTGCAGTGGTGTGATCATGACTCAACACAGCCTCGATTTCCCAGGCTCAAGTGATCCTTCTGCCTCAGCCTCCCAAATAGCTAGGACGATAGATATGTGCCACCATGCGTGCTAATTTCTTTTTTTTCATCGTATTTAAGGTGGTGGAGGTTCTCCAAGTTAAAATAATCTGTTTTGCTTCCTGTCATGTTCAAATTAAGAACTTGCCCTAGGGCCCAAGTGGGTCTTTGTCTATCATAAGAACCAAACATTTTCTCTATGTTGTAACTATTTGGAACTCCTGTTTGAGGGGTTTTCAGTGAACTCAACTTAGAGCTGATACCTGAGAATTGATTCAGAGACACTGATGTGCAGTTCTGTTTTCTGTAAGAACAGTTTAGGGAGATGTCCTTGGCTTGCAGTATGATATGGTAGAAAAAACATTGACTTTGCAGTAAGACAGATAGATCAATTTGTATTACAGCTGCAACACACACTGCCTGTAATATCTTGGGAACATTTCTAAGTCTGTCTCTGTTTTCACACCTGTGAAATAGGGACAATTACAGACACTTTAGAATTCGATAACATTAGGATAATGCTTAGCACATAATAAGACTTCAATATATTTTCCTTTCTTTTCTTCATACTGTCAAGTTTAATCTGACTTAGAAAATTATCAATAAATTTTGGGCCTGATAGTTCATAAAGATGATTCTTAACTCCGTTCCCTCCTTGTGGTCTCTCTTCTTAGGTGAAATTGAAGGCCAGCTTTTGGAACTCAGCCTTCCAAGGAACTTAAAATTTCTGTTATGAAGAGTCCCTGAGGAAACTGGATCCACTAGCTACACTAGCTGAGAATGCCCACACTCCAGGATTTCATTTTTATTTTGCCACCTCATTGTTGGTATCTTAAGATCAATGTACTGGAGCAGCGGGGTCTCACAAAGAGGATACCTGGTAACACACCCAGGCTTTCAGAATGCACCATAGGGCTTTAGTGACTTGTCCAGTTTCAGCTGAAATGTGTCTTCTGGGACCTACTAATGCTTGTTGAACTTTACTGGATCTCAGAAGCTGGGTATCAGAAGCTCAGATGTTCCTTGGAGCTACAATATCAACAACCTGTGATGACAGAGAGAAGGTTGCTCCATGATGGATTTGGAAACTTACTGGCTAGCTAAACCTGACTGAATGGGAAGGAATGTGGATAGCTTTGGAACTCTAGTTTCACTAGATGAGCTGGAATTTGTATTTTGACAAATTGCAAGTTATGGCTATTAAGTAATGCAACTGATTTTTTTTCCCTTAAAACAAACAATCTAGAATA
This sequence comes from Macaca thibetana thibetana, assembly GCF_024542745.1. Classification (NCBI taxonomy): domain Eukaryota; kingdom Metazoa; phylum Chordata; class Mammalia; order Primates; family Cercopithecidae; genus Macaca; species Macaca thibetana. Next base: position 124,855,783 of record NC_065578.1, read on the forward strand.
TGTGTAATCAAAATAATTTCTCTAAAAAGGCTGCAAGTATACACTTAAAATGTTGGGGCATTCAGAGCATTTGGAACATTACATTTTTTTGAATATTAATTGGTAGATGAAAATACCAACTTTTAAGTCATATGTTTGAATTTTTGAAACATTAATATGCATTTAGAGTTTGTAAGTCAAGTGAGTAAGGTAAAAACTGATAAGGTGAAAAAAAAAAAGAGGGAGTTCCTTGCTGAGTGTGAATTTAAAGTAACTAGACTTCCTTTTGTCCAGTGGCTCTCAATAATTTACTTCAGCAGGCATTTTTTTTTGAGGATATTCTATGATATCATGACCCTTCTTGTAGGAGCGTGCTTTCAGTGGTGAGGCAGTCTGAGAATGTGTGAAGCAGTGTAATGAAGCCAGACCAAGATTGAAGCTTGGCCTGGGGTTTGAGCATTAGGAAAACTGTTGAAGGGTTATGTATACATCACACACACACACGCACACACGCACACACACACACACTCTCTCTCTCTCTTCTCCATACTCCCACAACAATGTATAGTATTTACTATACATTGCTGAAGATCTATAACATGGAATGTCTAGTGCTAAGTGCAGTGTCCTTAATGAAATTATATTGGTTTGGAATTATTTATGAGTTTGGGATTATTTGTCAGTACCCTTAAATGATCTTGACACTCACCTATTTGAAAAGATATTGAGGATTTGCCATTTGATATTGACCAGGGTGTATTATGCACAAAAATATTGTGAATATACATCTGTCTGTCCTTAAATCACTGTAAGTTTTAACTGGAATAGATTTGCTCCACAATATTCAGTAGGGCTGATATTTCATGCCTTCTGGATGAGAAAAGAATTGGCAAAAATTGTATCTTGGGCTGTCTCGCACATCTTTGAACAGGATAAGGGAAAAATAAATATAAGACCTATGAGTTATGGCATCAGGCTTTAACTTTAATTTATGAATTAAACCAACAATATTATTGATTATTGCAATTATCTATGTTAATTTCACTTGTTCTCCTTTGAAAATTAATTATGTTTATCTTACTTATTGTGAATAAAGTCACTCCTCTCATGTGCTTATTTCTTGACTCTGGCACTAATTATTCTTCAGTGCCTAGATTTCCTGGAACAGCTCATTTTAAGTAACTCCTGAACATTGGACTCTGAGAGGAAAGACAGTAAAGTGGGATCTGTGGAAAAACACATCTGCAAATGTCTCATTTTTTTCTCCAGGGTTAAGTTTTCTTCCTTGGAGACTCTTGTCTTGAAACAGTGATACTAGATCACCAGCTTAGCAAGATAATTACAAAAGGCAGATAGAGTAATTATTTTACATAACTATTATAGGGTGACTAAGATCTCAGGGAATGACTGTGTTCTGTAATCCACTTGCCCCACTCAATACCCTGAGTTTTATACAAGCCAAAGACACTTGGAACAGAATCTGACACCTGAGGCTCTAGGGCCTTGGCCTAGGGAAACTAATACTTAACTTTTTAAGTGGTCATTGATGACATCCCACTCATTTCTGAGATGGGTATGGTTTGAAAAGCAGGTGTATTCATGGAGAGTAGGGCTTGGGACCTTTGCTGCAAGAGGAGAAGCTATTAGCTTAGACTTTTCTAGTAGGGACTTTCTCACACCTGTTTCCTAGATCTGGTTGACATAGAAGAAATCAGGGAACACACAGGGTAGGACTCCTAAAGGAATATGTTTTTTGGCTTTTTCCTAAAAACTAAAACAAAAACATTCATAGCAAAGCAGTTTAGCCCAGTGACTAGTAAGAGTACAGACATTGGAATCTGACAGATCTGGATTGGAATTCTGCTTCAGCCATTTACTAATTATGTAACTTCACATCTCTGTGAATGGGGGAAATTTTCTTTGCAGGGTTGTTACAAAGCTTAAAAGAGTTAAGTCAAGTGCCTAGAACAGAACAGCCATTCAATAAATGGTAGAAATTTTTGTTTTTACACAAATTTTTAAAAAGTACTGTTTTTTGCATTTGTTAGAAAGACTATATTTTCTGTTAGTGAATGACATCATCATCATAAAAAATTACTTTTACAAGTTTTGTTTTGAGAATTAAAATCATATATGAATCCCAATCACATTGTGTTGGGATTAATCAACATCTCTGTGCATCTAACACTGTATAAAAGTGGCCTGTGATTGTTCTGCTTGGAAGTGGATCTTGGTTCTGGCTCAGTTGGCTGGTGGGCCACATTGATTAAAAATGATTACAGTGCCAATAATCTTGATATTGTTTATGATGCTAATGATAATGATGCAAACTCTGCCTATGATGAAGAAAGAATCCTCAGATCACACCCTCTTATTTTTAGGGCAGCAGGTCAAAGCATAGGCCCTGAATTTGCCTGCGGGATACATAGATTCTCTCCTTCTTTCTAGCCCATTTAGTCTATGACTGCTTCTCTGGAAGCAGGGGATTTATAGTATATTTATCCAGTTCTCCAATAAATAATCTTATTTGCTCTGGTTGTACTCTAGCCCCTGTAAGCCTCCTCTTGGTTGTCTGTGGTTCTTAGTCACCTCATCCTCACTAGGAAGACCTACTTGTCTCAGATATTAAATCTATGGAATCTTTTGGAGTTTTATAAATAGAAGAAATTTTCTGTTCCTTCTCTTTTATAAGGAGCCAGATTACCAGTAGTTTTTAATGGATTATAGATCTCCTGACTTCTCTACTTCCTGGCTCTTGCCTTCTTATCCTATAGAATTCTGACTGGGAGTAATAAATGGTTCAGGTTGGTCTAAGTAGCAGGGAGACATTTGTTGACTGAAGGTCTTGTATGAGTGTATATTCTGCAGCTTTAAAGCCTTCCTCTGCCTAAATGTAAAGCTGACGTATTAATTTCGGCTGCTTCTTTCTCCAGCCAGCTTCTCAAGGCTACCAGGAGCTGCAGTTCAGCTGAAGCAAAGCCCAACCAAATTAGGTCTTTGTGTGAAGCCAGAGGCAAGTTGAGGCAGGTACATACCAGCCAAGTTTAGAACTTGCTTGCTGTAGGACTGGTTCCCTCACCTATTAGTTCCACAACCCAGCAATCTGGAGTCTAGGCTGAGCTGCTTGTCAAATGGGATTGTGGGTCATAAGGCAGGCTGGATCTCTATTTTGAGAATGGTAGTAAAGGGAAGGCCCTTTAGATGTTAATTTAAATGTAGATTCCATGGCCCCTATCCTAAGAAACACAGAGGTTGGCTGTTTGATCCACATCTCCACCAAACCCACTTTTCAACTTGAAAAAGGAGTCTCATATGCTTTAATTCTTACACCCAATAAGTTTTCACAGGAGCTAATGTATGTTGGATCATTGGGAAAGGAATAGGAGAAAAAACATTAAATATACAACTGCTCATTCTGTAGCAGCAATAATATGAGAGCTAACCCCCAGACCTTTTTGCCAAACACAAAAGATAAATAGTATGGTACAATGCAAAAGACACTAGATCTTTCTTAAGTTCTTTTTTCCTCTCATCCTCAGAGGCAAACTGTTAGTAAATCCTACCAATTTTATCTTCAGATTATAATCAGAGTCTTTATCATCTCCACTGCATACTTTATCATCTCCACTGCTACCATCCTGGTCAAACTGCCATCATTTGTTGCTGGTAGTACTAGCCTCCTGACTGACACAACTGCTTCTACTCTTACTACCCCACAGCAGGGTGTCTAATCTTTTGGTTTCCCTGGGCCACATTTGAAGAACAATTGTCTTTGGCCACACATCAAATACACTAACCCTAAAGATAGCTGATGAGCTAAAAAAAAAAAAAATCTTATATTGTTTTAAGAAAGTTTCCGAATTTGTGTTGGGCTGCATTCAAAGCCATCCTGGGCCGCATGTGGCCTATGGGCTGCAGGTTGGACAAGCTTGTTCTACAGTCTACTGTCAACTCAGTAGACAGTGAACATTTTAAAACAGAAGTCTGAGTCTGAGCATGTCATTCCCCTGCTTAACACCCTATAGTGGCTTCCATCTTGCTCAGAGTAAGCCACAGGCCAGAGAGGGACTAAAGGATCTCTGATCTCATCTCTTGTTATTCCTCTCATCCTCTCTAGCCACACTGGCCTCTTTGATGCTCCACAAATGTGCCAGTTACATACCCATCTCAGAGTTTCCTCTTTCTGGAGTGTGCTGTACCAGATATTGCCCCCTTATCTCTTTTAAGTCTATACTTAGTTATTGCCTTCATGATTCTCTGGCCAAGATGGAGTAATATGGATTGGATTTACCCTCCCACTTTTGTCACTTAAAATAAAAAAAAAGTTTCCACCCACTGCATTACAGGAAAGATAAATGAAGGAAGCAAAACAATTTCCCCAACTTAAAGCCTGGAGAAAGTTTCCAGGTCACAGCACAGTAGAGGGAATCCAGGCAAGGACACCTTATCAAGAGGACCTTACAATTCTAAGAAAAACTGATAGAACTATGAGAAGAAATAGTCAATTATCATCAGAGATTTTAAAACCCATTTCTCAATAATTGATAAAACAGAGACAGAAAATCAGTAATTATGTAGAAGCATGAAGAACACTATCAACTAATTTGACTTAAATGATATTTCTAGAACACTCCACTCAACAGTGGAATATACTTCCTTTCAAGTGTACATGGAACATTTATCAAGATAGAAAAATTCTGAACCACAAAACAAGTATCAATAAATTAAAATTATTCAAATCCTACAAAGTATGTTCTCTGATCACAATGAAATTACATTAGAAACAATAGAAGGAAATGTGGAAGCTCAAATATTTGGAAACCAAAGCACACCTAAAAATGATTTATGGGCAAAAGAAAAAATGAAAGAGGAAATTAGAAAGTATTTTGACTGAATAGAAATGAAAAGATAAACATATCAAAATTTGTGAGTTGCAGCTAAAGCAATACTTAGAGGAAAATTTATAGTACTAAAATGTCTATATTAGAAAAGAAGAAAAGTCTTAAATCAATGACATAAGCTCCTGTCATAAAAACTAAGAATAAATATGAGCAAACTTTGTCAAAAGTAGGAAGAAAAGAGATAATAAAGGTAACAGAATAAATCAGTGAAATAGGAAACAGAAAAATAATAGAAAACCAGTTGAGGCAGAATGTGGTTCTTGGAGAAGATCCATAAAATTGAAAAACATTATTTGACCCTGCCATCCCATTACTGGGGATATACCCAAAGGATTATAAGTCATGCTGCTATAAAGGCACATGCACATGTATGTTTACTGCGCCACTATTCACAATAGCAAAGACTTGGAATCAACCCAAATGTCCTTCAGTGACAGATTGGTTTAAGAAAATGTGGCACATATACACCATGCAATACTATGCAGCCATAAAAAAGGATGAGTTCATGTCCTTTGTAGGGACATGGATGCAGCTGGAAACCATCATTCTCAGCAAACTATCGCAAGAACAGAAAACCAAATACCGCATGTTCTCTCACTCATAGGTGGTAATTGAACAATGAGATCACTTGGACACAGGAAGGGGATATCACACACAGAGTCCTATTGTGGGGAGGATGGGGGAGGGATAGCATTAGGAGATACACCTAATGTAAATGACCAGTTACTGGGTGCAGCACACCAACACGGCACATGTATACATATGTAACAAACCTGCACGTTGTGCACATGTACCCTAGAACTTAAAGTATAATAAAAAAAATTGAAAAACATTTAAGCACAGAGAGAGAGATGATACAAATTTCCAATATCAGGAACGAGAGAGGAAAAATCACAATCTGCAGATTAAAAGGATAATGAGGGAATATTGTGAATAACTTTAGGCCAGTAATTTCAACAATTTAGATGAAATGAACAAATTCCATGAAAGACACCAACTAGTAAAGCTTACTGAAAAAGAAACAGCTAACCTGAATAGCCTTATGTCTAATAAATAAATTAAATGTGTAATTAAAAACTTTCTCACAAAGAAAACTCTAGGCCCAGATGGCTTCACTGGTGAATTTTACTAAACATTTAAGGAAGAAATGATACCAATTATACAGAAACTCTTCCAGAAAACTGAAGAGGAGGGAATACTTCCCAACTCATTCTATGAGAGCAACATCACCCTGATACTAAAATCAGACAAAGAGATTATAAGAAAACTATGGACCAATATTCCTTGTGAAAATAGGTACCAAAATTCTTAAAAAATTTTGGCAAACCACATTGAACAGTGTATGAAAAACATAAGTTACGACAAATGGGGTCTATCCTGGGAATGGAAGGTTGGTTCAACATTAAAAATCAATCATCGTATCAAACTAAAGACAAACTATACTATCATCTTGATAAATGCAGAAAAGGCATTTGATAAATGTCAACATCCATTTGTGATAACGAAATCTCTTAGCTAAACAGAAATTAAAGGGAACTTTCTCAACCTGATAATGGGCATTGACAAAATTCCTATAGCTAGCATCTTACCTAATGTTGAAAGACTAAATGCTTTACCTCTAAGAGTAAGAGCATGGACCAGGTGTAAAGGCTTATGTGTGTAGTCAGCACTTTGGGAGGTTGAGGCAGGAGATCACTTGAGGTCAGGAGTTTGAGACCAGACTGGGTAACACAGCGAAACCCTGCCTCTACAAAAAATAAACAGATTAGCCAGGTGTGGTGGCACGTGCCTGTAGCTACTCAGGAGGCTGATGTGGGAGGATCACTTGAGGCCCAGAGGAGCCAAGGCTACAGTGAACCATGATTGCACCACTACACTCCAGCCTGGGAAACATAGTGAGACCCTGTCTCATAAAATAAAATAAAATAATAAAAAAGATTGGGAACATAAATTTCCTTGCTCATACTCGGCATCATAGTGGAGATCCTAATCAGTGCAACGAGACTATAGGTTAGAAAGGAAGAGGTAAAACTCTCTTTATTTGCAGGTGACATAATTATCAATGTAGAAAATAACAAAGAAATGTAATAAACACACACAAAAACTACTAGAACTAATAAGCGAGTTTATCTAAGTACATAAGGTCAGCATACAAAAGAATTAATAATATTTCCATATATGATCAATAAACAATTGGAAGCTAAAATTAAAAGTACTGTGTATAATAGCATCCAAACCATAAAGTATTTAGGTATAATTCTTAGAAATATATCCAGTATATATGTACTGAAAACTACAAAGCACTGATGTAAGAAACCAAGAAAAAACTGAATAAATGAAGAGTCATCCTTGTTCATGGACTAGAAAACTTGATATAATTAAGTTGTCAATTTCCCCCCCAATTATTAGAAATGCAACAGCATCCTAATAAAAATTCTAATGGTCTTTTTCTTTAATGGTCTGTTTTGTTGTTTTTTTTTGTGGGGGGTAGATTTTCTTTTAATTTGGTCAGTATTTTCCCTCTTCCTTTTTTTTTTTTCCTAGGGTACATGTGCACAATGTGCAGGTTTGTTACATATGTATACATGTGCCAAATTGGTGTGCTGCACCCATTAACTCGTCATTTACATTAGGTATATCTCCTAATGCTAACCCCCCCTGCCCCGCCACAATAGGACCCGGTGTGTGATGTTCCCCTTCCTGTGTCCAAGTGATCTCATTGTTCAGTTCCCACCTATGAGTGAGAACATGCAGTATTTGGTTTTCTGTTCTTGCGATAGTTTGCTGAGAATGATGGTTTCCAGCTGTGTCCATGTCCCTACAAAGGACACAAACTCATCCTTTTTTATGGCTGCATAGTATTCCATGGTGTATATGGGCCACATTTTCTTAATCCAGTCTGTCACTGAAGGACATTTGGGTTGATTCCAAGTCTTTGCTATTGTGAATAGTGCCACAATAAACACACGTGTGCATGTGTCTTTACAGCAGCATGACTTATAATCTTTTGGGTATATCTCCAGTAATGGGATGGCTGGGTCAAATGGTATTTCTAGTTCTAGATCCTTGAGGAATCGCCACACTGTTTTCCATAATGGTTGAACTAGTTTACAGTCCCACCAACAGTGTAAAAGTGTTCCTATTTCTCCACGTCCTCTCCAGCACCTGTTGTTTCCTGATTTTTTTAATGATTGCCATTCTAACTGGTGTGAGATGGTATCTCATTGTGGTTTTGATTTGCATTTCCCTGATGGCGAGTGATGATGAGCATTTTTTCATCTGTCTGTTGGCTGTATGAATGTCTTCTTTTGAGAAGTGTCTGTTCACATCCTTTGCCCACTTTTTGATGGGGTTGTTTGTTTTTTTCTTGTAAATTTGTTTGAGTTCTTTCTAGGTTGTGCATATTAGCCCTTTGTCAGATGAGTAGATTGCAAAAATTTTCTCCCATTCTGTAGGTTGCCTGTTCACTCTGATGGTAGTTTCTTTTGCTGTGCAGAAGCTCTTTAGTTTAATTAGATCCATTTGTCAATTTTGGCTTTTGTTGCCATTGCTTTTGGTGTTTTAGACATGAAGTCCTTGCCCACGCCTATGTCCTGAATGGTATTTCCTAGGTTTTCTTCTAGGGTTTTTATGGTTTTAGGTCTGACATTTAAGTCTCTAATCCATCTTGAATTAATTTTCGTATAAGGAGTAAGGAAAGGATCCAGTTTCAGCTTTCTACTTATGACTAGCCAATTTTTCCAGCACCATTTATTAAATAGGGAATCCTTTCCCCATTTCTTGTTTTTGTCAGATTTGTCAAAGATCAGATGGCTGTAGATGTGTGGTATTATTTCTGAGGGCTCTGTTCTGTTCCAATGGTCTATATCTCTGCTTTGGTACCAGTACCATGCTGTTTTGGTTATTGTAGCCTTGTAGTATAGTTTGAAGTCAGGTAAGGTGATGCCTCCAGCTTTATTCTTTTGGCTTAGGATTGTCTTGGCAATGTGGGCTCTTTTTTGGTTCCATATGAACTTTAAAGCAATTGTTTCCAATTCTGTGAAGAAAGTCATTGGTAGCTTAATGGGAATGGCATTGAATCTATAAATTACCTTGGGCAGTATGGCCATTTTCACAATATTGATTCTTCCTATCCATTAGCATGGTTTGTTCTTCCATTTGTTTGTGTCCTCTTTGATTTCACTGAGCAGTGGTTTGTAGTTCTCCTTGAAGAGGTCCTTTACATCCCTTGTAAGTTGGATTCCTAGGTATTTTATTCTCTTTGAAGCTATTGTGAATGGGAGTTCATTCATGATTTGGCTCTCTGTTTGTCTGTTACTGGTGTATAAGAATGCTTGTGATTTTTGCACATTGATTTTGTGACCCGAGATTTTGCTGAGGTTGCTTTTCAGCTTAAGTAGATTTTGGGCTGAGACAATGGGGTTTTCTTTCTTTTTTTTTTTTTTTTTTTTTTTTTACAAATTTTTTATAGGTTTAAAATTTCTCCAAAGTTTAAAAGTGAGGGGTTTTCTAAATATACAATCATGCCATCTACAAATAGGGACAATTTGACTTCTTCTTTTCCTAACTGAATACCCTTTATTTCTTTCTCTTGCCTGATTGCCCCAGCCAGAACTTCCAACACTGTGTTGAATAGGAGTGGTGAGAGAGGGCATCCCGGTCTTGTGCTGGTTATCAAAGGGAATGCTTCCAGTTTTTGCCCATTCAGTATGATATTGGCTGTGGGTTTGTCATAAATAGCTCTTATTATTTTGAGATACATTCCATCAATACCAAATTTATTGAGAGTTTTTAGCATGAAGGGCTGTTGAATTTTGTGAAAGGCCTTTTCTGCATCTATTGAGATAATCATGTGGTTTTTGTCTTTGGTTCTGTTTATATGCTGTATTACATTTATTGGTTTGCGTATGTTGAACCATGCTTGCATCCTAGGGATGAAGCCCACTTGATCATGGTGGATAAGCTTTTTGATGTGCTGCTGGATTTGGGTTGCCCTGTATTCTATTGAGGATTTTTGCATTGATGTTCATCAGGGATATTGGTCTAAAATTCTCTTTTTTTGTTGTGTCTCTGCCAGGCTTTGGTATCAGGATGATGTTGGCCTCATAAAATGAGTTAGGGAGGATTCCCTCTTTTTCTATTGATTGGAATAGTTTCAGAAGGAATGGTACCAGCTCCTCCTTGTACCTCTGGTAGAAGTCGGCTGTGAATCCGTCTGGTCCTGGACTTTTTTTGGTTGTTAGGCTATTAATTATTGCCTCAATTTCAGAGCCTGCTATTGGTCTATTCAGGGATTTAACTTCTTCTTGGTTTAGTCTTGGGAGAGTGTACGTGTCCAAGAAATTATCCATTTCTTCTAGGTTTTCTAGTTTATTTGCATAGAGGAGTTTATAGTGTTCTCTGATGGTAGTTTGTATTTCTGTGGGGTCAGTGGTGATATCCCCTTTATCATTTTTTATTGCATCTATTTGATTCTTCTCTCTTTTCTTCTTTATTAGTCTTGCTAGTGGACTATCAATTTTGTTGATCTTGTCAAAAAACCAGCTCCTGGATTCACTGATTTTTTGGAGGGTTTTTTGTGTCTCTCTCTCCTTCAGTTCTGCTCTGATCTTAGTTATTTCTTGCCTTCTGCTAGCTTTCGAATGTGTTTGCTCTTGCTTCTCTAGTTCTTTTAATTGTGATGTTAGGGTGTCAATTTGAGATCTTTCCTGCTTTCTCTTGTGGGCATTTAGTGCTATAAATTTCCCTCTACACACTGCTTTAAATGTGTCCCAGAGATTCTTGTATGCTGTACCTTTGTTCTCATTGGTTTCAAAGAACATCTTTACTTCTGTCTTCATCTCGTTATGTACCTACTAGTCATTCAGGAGCAGGTTGTTCAGTTTCCATGCAGCTGAGCAGTTTTGATTGAGTTTCTTAGTCCTGAGTTCTACTTTGATTGCACTGTGGTCTGAGAGACAGTTTGTTATAATTTCTGTTCTTTTACATTTGCTGAAGAGTGCTTTACTTCCAATTATGTGGTCAATTTTGGAAGAAGCGCGATGTGCTGAGAAGAATGTATATCCTGTTGATTTGGGGTGGAGAGTTCTGTAGATCTCTATTAGATTCACTTGGTGCAGAGTTGAGTTCAATTCCTGGATATCCTTGTTAACTTTCTGTCTCGTTGATCTGTCTAATGTTGACAGTGGGGTGTTAAAGTCTCCCATTATTATTGTACAGGAGTCCAAGTCTCTTTGTAAGTCTCTAAGGACTTGCTTTATGAATCTGGGTGCTCCTGTATTGGGTGCATATATATTTAGGATAGTTAGCTCTTCCTGATGAATTGATCCCTTTACCATTATGTAATGGCCTTCTTTGTCTCTTTTGATCTTTGATGGTTTAAAGTCTGTTTTATCAGAGACTAGGAATGCAACCCCTGCTTTTTTTTTTTGTTTTCCATTTGCTTTGTAGATGTTCCTTCATCCCTTTATTTCGAGCCTATGTGTGTCTCTGCATGTGAGATGGGTCTCCTGAATACAGCAAACTGATGGGTCTTGACTTTTTATCCAATTCGCCTGTCTGTGTCTTTTAATTGGACCACTTAGTCCATTTACATTTAAGGTTAATATTGTTGTATGTGAACTTGATCCTGTAATTATGATATTAGCTGGTTATTTTGCTTGCTAGTTGATGCAGTTTCTTCCTAGCATCGATGAAGTTTACATTTTGACATGTTTTTGCAATGGCTGGTACGAGTTGTTCCTTTCCATGTTTAGTGTTTCCTTCAGGATCTCTTGTAGGGCAGGCCTGGTGGTGACAAAATCTCTAAGCATTTGCTTCTCTGTAAAGGATTTTATTTCTCCTCTTATGAAACTTAGTTTGGCTGGATATGAAATTCTAGGTTGAAAATTCTTTTCTTTAAGAATGTTGAATATTGGCCCCCACTCTCTTCTGGCTTGGAGAGTTTCTGCCGAGAGATCTGCTGTTAGTCTGATGGGCCTCCCTTTGGGTGTAACCCGACCTTTCTCTCTGGCTCTCCTTAACATTTTTTCCTTCATTTCAACTTTGGTGAATCTGACAATTATGTGTCTTGGGGTTGCTCTTCTCGAGGAGTATCTTTGTGGCGTTCTCTGTATTTCCTGAATTTGAATGTTGGTCTGCCTTACTAAGTTGGGGAAGTTCTCCTGGATGATATCCTGCAGAGTGTTTTCCAACTTGGTTCCATTTTCCCCATCACTTTCAGGCACACCAATCAGACGTAGATTTGGTCTTTTCACATAATCCCGTATTTCTTGGAGGCTTTGTTCATTTCTTTTTACTCTTTTTTCTCTGCACTTCTCTTCTCACTTCATTTCAATCATTTAATCTTCAGTCGCTGATACTCTTTCTTCCAGTTGATCGAGTCAGTTATTGAAGCTTGTGCATTTGTCACATAGTTCTTGTGTTATGGTTTCCATCTCCATCAGTTCTTTTAAGGTCTTCTCTGCATTGATTATTCTAGTTATCCATTCATCCATTCTTTTTTCAAGGTTTTTAGTTTCTTTGTGCTGGTTACATAGTTACTCCTTTAGCTCTGAGAAGTTTGATTGACTGAAGCCTTCTTCTCTCAACTCGTCAAAGTCATTCTCCATCCAGCTTTGTTCTGTTGCTGGTGATGAGCTGCATTCCTTTGGAGGGGGAGATGCACTCTGATTTTTTGAATTTCCAGCTTTTCTGCACTGCTTTTTCCCCATCTTTGTGGTTTTATCTGCCTTTGGTCTTTGATGATGATGACGTACTGATGGGATTTTGGTGTGTGTGTCCTTTCTGTTTGTTAGTTTTTCTTCTAACAGTCAGGACCCTCAGCTGCAGGTCTGTTGGAGTTTGCTTGAGGTCCACTCTAGACCCTGTTTGCCTGAGTATCAGCAGTGGAAGATGCAGAAGATAGACTATTGCTGTACAGCGAGTGTTGCTGTCTGATTCTTGCTCTGGAAGCTTTGTCTCAGAGATGTACCCAGCCATGTGAGGTGTGAGGTGTCAGTCTGCACCTCGTGGGGGATGTCTCCCAGTTAGGCTACTCAGGGATCAGGGACCCACTTGAGCAGGCAGTCTGTCCGTTCTCAGATCTCAACCTCCATGTTGGGAGATCCACTGCTGTCTTCAAAGCTGTCAGACAGAGTCATTTGAGTCTGCAGAGGTTTCTGCTCCTTTTTGTTGTTGTTGTTGTTGTTTAGCTGTGCCCTGTCCCCAGAGGTGGAGTCTACAGAGACAGGCAGGCCTCCTTGAGCTGCTGTGAGCTCCACCCAGTTCGAGCTTCCCAGCGGCTTTGTTTACCTACTTAAGCCTCAGCAATGGCGGGCACCCCTCCCCCAGCCTCACTGCTGCCTTGCCGTTAGATCACAGACTGCTGTGCTAGCAATGAGGGAGGCTCCGTGGGCGTGGGACCCTCCTGGTCTGGTGTGGGATATAATCTCCCGGTGTGCCTATTTGCTAAGACCCTTGGTAAAGCGCAGTATTGGGGTGGGAGTTACCCGATTTTCCAGGTGTTGTGTGTCTCAGTTCCCCTGGCTAGGAAAAGGGATTCCCTTCCCCCTTGCGCTTCCCAGGTGAGGCGATGCCTCGCCCTGCTTTAGCTCTCGCTGGCTGGGCTGCAGCAGCTGACCAGCACCAATTGTCTGGTGCTCCCTAATGAGATGAACCCAGTACCTCAGTTGAAAATGCAGAAATCACCTGTCTTCTGTGTCACTGGCACTGGGAGCTGGAGACTGGAGCTGTTCCTATTCAGCCATCTTGCTCTGCCCCCTCCTATTGTATCTGTTTTGATGATCTGTAATGAGTGGCCTTTGATGTTACTATTGTAGTTGTTTTGGAATGCCACAAACCACACCCACACAAGATGGTCAACTTAATAAATGCTGGTTGTGTTCTGACTGTTCTACCAAATGGCCAGTGCCCCATCTCTCCCTCTCATCAGGTCTCCTTAATCTCTGAGACACCATAATATTGAAATTATGCCAATTAATAACTTGAAAATGGCCTGTAAGTGTTCAAGTGAAAGGAACAATCTCACATCCCTCATTTTAAATGAAAAGTTAGAGATGAATAAGTTTAATGAAGAAGGCACATCAAAAGCCAAGATAGGCCAAAACTAGGCCTCTTGTGCCAAACAGTTTGCCAAACTGTGAATGCAAATAAAAAGTTCTTGAAGGAAATTAAAAAGTGCAACTCCAGTGAACACATGAACGACAAGAAAGTGAAACAGCCTTATTGCTGCTATAGAGAAATTTTAGTGGTCTGAATAGAAGATCAAATCAGCCACAACATTCCCTTAAGCCAAAGCCTAACCCAGAGCAAGGCCCTAAATCTCTTCAATTCTGTGAAGGCTGATAGAGATGAGAACACTGCAGAAGAAAACTTTGAAGCTAGCAGAGGTTGGTTCATGAGGTTTAGGGACCTCCATAGCTAAAGAGGAGAAGTCAATGCCTGGCTTCAAAGCTTCAAAGTACAGGCTGATTCTCTTATTAGGTACTAATGCAGCTGGCAACTTTAAGTTGAAGCCAATGCTCATTTACCATTGTGAAAATCCTAGTGAAATGGGAAAAGTTCCCTTGTCCCCCTTGCAGGGCATGTGATGGGGGTGTGGCTCACTTCTTCAGTGCTCCACTGCTCAGACTTCTAGGGGAGCATACAGACAGGCAGGCTGTGGGGCTCCAACCCCATGACAGTGTCTAGAGGTGAATATTTACAGCTTCTAAGCCCCAGTGGGCATGTGTTACAGGGTGCTCTTTCAGTTTGCCATTTATAGGCAGTTTGTGTTAACCAGCTCAATCAGACCCCCTTCCTTATCACAAGACACAGGGATTTCTGTATCCTGGGGTTTCTTGCCTTGGTGTACCAGAAGAATCTGATCACACATGGGCTTGGGGTGTGAGTGCAAAGTTTTATTAAGTGGAAGTAGCTCTCAGCTGATGTGGGAGCCAGAAGAAGGATGATTTTCCCCTGGAGTTGGGCTGCCTCCTTTTAGCCCTGGCACTCCTCTGACGGCCCCAGCCAAACTCTGTCTCGTTCTGACAGTCAATGGCCTGCCGGTGTGTTCTTCTGCTGGCGTGCTCCTCTCAATGTCCTCTCAGTGACCAGGTGCTTGCATCTTCTTCTGCCCTATGTGCTCCTCTTCACATCTGTTCACCTGTGTGTCATCTGCCCACTAGGGTCTTGGGTTTTTACAGGCTCAGGATGGGGGCATAGCTGGCCAGGGTGGTCTTGGGAAATGCAACATTTGGGCAGGAAATGCCTGTCCTCACCTAGGTCCGTGAGGGTGGAACTCTAGCCAGGGACCACACGCTCCTCTACCCAGCACTTTTCTTCCCCCATTCCATATTATTTAAAGGGATCACACTCTTCCCTTCCTAGAACTCCCATATCATTTCCCTCTCTGAAGAGATACATCTAACTGCCCTTAGAATACGAATGATGGCCAGTCTTAGCTGCTTCCTGCTGACAGGGGGCATTGTTTTGGGGAAAACAGCAGTCAGATTCCTCCCAGAGGTCTATCAAATGGTTCCTAGTGAAGGGTAGCCATTGTCCAAGGCTCTGGTTCCCTGGCCATTTGGAATTTGATGCCTTCTAGGCATGAGAGAATAAAACAAGTTTTATAAGTTTAAGTATGCATAGGTTAAACATGTGTATTATACAAGGAAAGAGTTTAGTGCCAAAGATTACAGAGATAAGAAGTGTAATATACCAGCAACAACATTGTACCCTGAGCTATTTCACCCTGGTGAAAGGAATTAAACTTTGTATGGGAGCGGATAAACTTTAGAAGAGATTAATGTTCTTGCCATATCTTTAGCAGTTAACAAGTGCGCCCTGGGAATACCTGTATCTCCTCTCTCTTTCCCGGGCCTCCCTTTCTCTTATATTATAAAAGACCATGGTAGCCACTTTCAGGAGGTCCTCTAATGTACTATCTGGTCCTAGGTCCTGTTTTTGTAGCTTCCTCCTGATGTCAGGAGTTGCCTGGGTAATACATTTATATTTTAGGATTAGTTGTCCCTCAACTGAATCAGGAGATAGAGGGGTGTGCTTTACCAAGGCCTCTCTTAGCCTTTCCAGGAAGGTAGTGGGAATTTTATCAAATTCCAAATCATGGACAACTTAGTATAATTGAGAGGCTTGGTCCTAGTCTTATGTAAGCCTTCCATTATGCACACCTGAAAGTGTCTCCTTTTCCAGTCTTCTATCTTGTCATTAGGATCCCATTTAGCGTCATTCACTGGTACTACTTCTCTTCTGGTTGGATAATGTTCACCCCCTTCCCTGATGCTATATGTGATAGAAAGCTCATCCCCAAATCTCTCTGCTGCTTGTAGAGCAGCCTGCTTCTCAGTGTCCATCAGGGTCTGATTCAAAAGTAACATAATGTCTCTGCAGGAGAATTCAAATATTTGGGTGAAAATCTGGAAAGTCTCTATATATCTATCAGGGTCACCTGAAAACTTGCCCAGATCCCCCTTAATTTGCTTTAAGTCCTGTAGGGAGGAGACCCAGACCTTAGTACGCCCAAATTCACTGGGCATTTGTTGGAGGAGGAAGAGTGAGACTGGGGCTTGTTTAGGGTGAGGACTTTTAGGAAAGGCAAGTGAGAGGCTGAAGCGGTATAGGGAGTTTGGGGTGGACCTCGGGGAGCAGGACTGGAGGGAGTTGTCTTCTCTGCTGGGGGTGCCTCTGGGACTTGTATCTTTACTTTCCTGAGCCAGCCCCTTGCAGCCTTCTCTGAGTGTAAGCATTTGCTCTCACTCACCTTCCAGGATCCCGGGGGAGGACCCATTTGAAGTGGGAAAGGTTCTCTTGCTCCCCTCGCAGGGCATGTGGTGGGGGTGTGGCCCACTTCTTCAGAGTCCTGCTGCTTCAAAGTACAGGCTGACTCTCTTGTTAGGTAACTAATGCAGCTGGTCACTTGAAGTTGAAGCCAATGCTCATTTACCATTCTGAAAATTCTGGGTCTCTTAAGAGTTGTGCCAAATCTCCTCTGTTTGTGCTCTATAAATGGAACAGTAAAGCTTGGATGAGGTGCATCTGTTTACGGCATGGTTTACTGACTATTTTAAGCCCACTGTTGAGACCTACTACTCAGAAAAAAGAGATCCCTTTCAAAATATTTCTGCTCATTGACAAAAACCTGGTAATTCAACAGCTCTGATGAAAATGTACAAGGATGTTGTTTCCATGCCTAACTAACACAACATCCATTCTGCAGCCCATGGATTAAGGAGTAATTTCGATTTTCAAGTTTTATTAAGAAATATGTTTTGGAACATTACAGCTGCCATAAATAGTGATTCCTCTGATGGATATGGGCAAAATAATTAAATTAATTAAAATAATTAAAAACATCCTGGAAAGGATTCACCATTCCAGAGGCCATTATGAGCATTCATAATTCATGAGAGGAGGTCAAAATATCAACTTTAAAAGGAGTTTGAAAGAAGTTGATTCCAACCTTCATAGATGACTTTGAGGGGTTCAAGACTCCAGTGGAAGAAGTCATTGTAGATGTGATGGAAATAGCAAGAGAACTAGAAGTGGAGTCTCAAGATGTGACTGAATTGCTGTAATCTCATGATGAAACTTGAATGGATGAGAAGTTGCTTCTTCAGAATGGACAATAAAGGTGGCTTCTTAAGATGGAATCTACTCCTGGTGAAGATGCTGTGAACATTGTTGAAATGACAACAAAGGATTTACAATATTCCATAAACTTAGTTGATTAAACAATGGTGGGGTTTGAAAGGATGGACTCCAATTTTCAAAGCAGTTCTACTGTGGGTAAAATGCTATTAAACAGCATCACATGCTACAGAGAGAAATCTTGTGAAAGGAAGAGGTAATTGATGAGGCAAACTTCTCTGTTGTTTTCTTTTAAGAAATTGCCATAGCTACCCCAACCTTCAGGGACCGTCACCCTAATACAACAGCAGCCATCAACATTGAGGTGATACTCTCCATCAGCAGAACGATTATGACTCACTGAAGGCTCAGACAATTTTTAGCATTTTTTAAGCAATAAAGTATTCTAATTGATACATAATAATTGTACATATTTATGCAGTACATGTGATATTTTGATACAGGCATATAATGTACAATGGTTAATCAAGGTATTTAGGATCTCTGTCACCTCAAACATTTATCGTTTCTTTGTGTTTGGAATATTTCAAATATTTTCTAGCTATTTTGAAATACACAATAATTATTAACTATACTGTGCTATCAAATATTAGAATTTATTTCTTTTATGTGCCTGTATGTTGGTACCCATTAACCAATCTCTGTTTATCCCCTCTGCCCTTTTCCCAACCTCTGGTAACCATCATTCTACTGTCTACCACCATGAGGTCAACTTTTTAAACTCACATATATGAACAAGAACATGCAATATTTGTCTTTCTGTGCCTGGCCTATTTTATTTAAAGTAATGACCTCCAGTTTCATTCATGTTGCTGCAAATTACATTATTTCATTCCTTTTTTTTTTTTTTGCCAAATAGTGTTGCATTATCTATATATACCACATTTTCTTTTTTCATTTATTCATTGATGGACATTTAGGTTGATTCCATATCTTGGCTATTGTGAATAGTGTTGCAATCAACACAGGTTTGCAGGTATCCCTTTGACATATTGATTTATAGTAGCGGGAATTCTGGATCATATGGTAGTTCTAGGTTTAGTTTTTTGAGAAATCTCCATATTTTTTTCATAATAGCTATACTAATTTACAACATTGTGTAAAAGATCCCTTTTCTATGCATCCTCCCCAACATTTGTTATTTTGCTCTTATTGTAATAATCGCAATTCTAAATGGGATGAGATGATACCTCACTCTGATTTTTACTTGCATTTTCCTAATGATTAGTTGTGTTGAACATTTTTTCATATACCTGTTGGTCATCTGTATGTCTTCTTTTTTCAGAAATGTCTATTGAAATCCTTTGCCTACTTTTTAATGGGATTATTATTATTATTATCATTATTATTTACTTTGCTCTTGAGTTGTTTGAGTTCCTTGTATATTCTGGATAGTAGTTTCTTGGTTGGATGAATAATTTGCAAATGTTTTCTCCCCTTTTACAGGTTGTCTTTTACTCTTTTGACTTTTCCCTTGCTGTGCAGGAGCTTTTTAGTTTAATATAGTCCCATTGGTTTATTTCCTTTTTTAAGCTGCCTGTGCTTTCGAAGTCTTAGCCACAAAATCTTTGCCTAGACTAATGTACTGACACATTTTTCCTGTGTGTTCTTCTAGTAGTTTTATGGATTTGGGTCTTACATCTAAGTCTTTAATCCAGTTTGAGTTGATTTTTGCATATGGTGAGAAATGGGGGTTTTGTTTCATTTTTCTGCAAATCGATATCCAGTTTTCCCAGCACCATTTATTGAAGAGGGTGTTCTTTCCCCAGTGAATGTTCTTGGCATCTTTGTAAAAAATCAGTTGGTTGTAAATATGTAGATTTATTTCTGGGATCTCTATTCTATTCTATTAGTCTGTGTTTTTATATCAATGCCATGTTGTTTTGGTTACTATGGCTCTGTAGATTTTGAAGTCAGGTAATGTGATGCCTTGAGCTTTGTTCTTTTTGTTAAGTGTTACTTTGGCTATTCAGTGTCTTCTGTGGTTCCATATGAATTTTAGGATTTTTTTTTCTGTTTCTGTGAAGAATACTGTTGGCATTTTGATAGGGATCACATCAAATCTGTAGATTCCTTTGGGTAGTATTGTCATTCTAACAATATTAATTCTTCTGATCCATGAGTATGAGATATCTTTCAATTTGTTTGTATTCTCTTTGATTTCTTTCAACAATGTTTTGCAGTTTTTATTATAGAGGTCTTTCATCTCCTTGATTAAATTTAATCCTCAGCATTTTATTTTCGTTTTTATTTTTGTAGCTATTGTGAAAGGAAGTGCTATCTTGATTTTTCAGTTAGTTTGTTATTGGTGTATAGAAACATGACTAATTTTTGTATGTAGATTTTGTAACCTGCAACTTTATTGAATTCATTATCATACCTGAGTTTTTTGGTGGAGTCTTTAGGTTTTTCTATATTTAATATCACATCATCTGAAAAGAGGGACAATTTGACTTCCTGTTTCCCAATTTGTATGCCATTTATTTTCTTCTCTTGCCTGACTGTTCTAGCTAGTACTTTCAGTACTATGTTGAATAAGAGTGATAAAAGTAGGCATCCTTGTCTTGTTCCAGTTCTTACAGGAAAAACTTTTAGCTTTTAAAAATCAAGAACTATTAGCCTTTCTTCGTTCAGTATTATGTTAGTTGTGGAGTTGTGGGTTTGCCATAAATGGCCTTTATCTTGTTGAGGTATGTTCCTTCTATGTGTAATTTTTTTGAGAATTTTTATCATGAAGGGGCGTTGAATTTCATCAGGTACTTTTTATGCATCTGTTGAGATGATTGTATGGTTTTTGTCCTCCATTCTGTTGACATAATGTATTAGATTTGCTGATTTGTATATATCAAATTATCCTTGCATCCCTGGGATAAATCCTACTTAATCATGGTGTATCACCTTTTTGATGTGCTGTTGGATTTGGTTTGCTAGTATTTTGTTAAGAATTTTTGCATGTATGTTCATCAGGAATAATGGCCAATAGTTTCCTTTTTTGTTGTGTCCTTGTCTGGTTCTGGTGTCAGAGTAATGCTGACCTTATAGAATGAGTTAGCAAGAATTCCCTTCTCTTCAATTTTTTGGAACAGTGTGAGACAAATTAGTGTTATTTCTTCTTTATAAGCTTGGTAAACTTTACCAGTAAAGCCGTTCAGTTCTTAGCTTTTCTCTGTTGGGAGACTTTTTATTACTGATTTCATCTCATTACTTGTTGTTGGTCTGTTCAAGTTTTCTCTTTCACTCTGATTCAATCTTGGTAGGTTGCATGTGTCCAGGAATTAATCCATTTCTTCCAGGTTTCTCAATTTGTTAAAGTATAATTGTTCATAATTGTCTCTAATGATCCTTTGCATTTTTGTATCTTCTTTTTCATCTCTAATTTTATTTATTTGGGTCTTTTATTTTCTTAGTTTAACTAATGGCTGTTGATTTTTTCTTTTCAGAAAAACCAGCTTTTTATTTCTTTGATCTTTTGTATTTTGTAGTCTTTATTTCATTTAGTTCTGCTCTGATCTTTATTATTTTTCTTTCTACTAATTTTGGATTTGGTTTGTTCTTGCTTTTTTAGTCCCTTGAGGTACATTGTTAGGTTATTTGAAATATTTCTATTTTTTTGATGTAGATATTTTGCTATGAAATTTCTTCTTAGCACTGCTTTTGCCATATCCCATACATTTTGGTAAGTTGTATTTCCATTTTCATTTGTTTCAAAAAGTATTTATATTTCTCCATTAATATCTTCATTGACCCAATATTTTAAAATGTTTGTACATTTTTTAGACATAATGCTATTACACACCTCATAGATTACAGTATAGTATAAACGTAACTTTTTATATACACTGAGAGACCAAAAAATTTATGTGACTTGCTTTATTGCAATACTTGCTTTATTACAGTAGTCTGGGACCAAACCCACAATAACTCCAACGTCTGTTTATATTATTATTATTACACCCAAAATGTATGAAGTACTTTAAGTGCATTATTTCTTTAATCCTCATTTTATTATCCCTATTTTACAGATGAGTTACAGAGAGGTTAAACAGTTTTTCCCAAATCAAGCCAGCATTTAATCTCAGGCAGTCTGACTGCGGAATCTATACTCTTGATCACAACAGTTGGCTGCGAGAGAGGATTCAGAAACCCAGGTTCTTACGATCTAAGTAAATTAGGCCACTACTGTGTGCCCAGAACTAAGTAGGACTTATCTTTTAAGCTAGACAAAGTTGTTGGCTCTTTAAACTCTGTCACATCCTACTAATGTGCCAAATTGTGTATATAGCTGGCTTTGGAGCCTGCACTACCTGAGGCATGAAATTCCAAGCAGTCTAGTAAAGAACCTTCTTGCTGTCTAAATAACTGAGTATGATCATGGTGAATCACTACTTAGGAAGGGGTTAGGAGTATCCAGGGTCAGCCCCATGATATATCCACATCCGGTATTCATTGGTGGACTCCTATTGACAAGTGCTGCCAAGAATGCTGAGGTTCTGTCTGAGATGATAGTATCCAGTTATGTGGGAGCACTGTGGGAATGAAGGAACCCAAGAAGAAGCCTGCTCCTAAGAATGAAGGAAACATTTTTGGGTGATGAAATCCAAGAACCCAAGGCAATAGTGTCTGAGGTATTTCCAGATGTTTTTCCAAACAACATTGCCAAGAAAAACAGAGTTGACTGAAGGTCAGAATAATTAGAGTTTGTTTTTTATTTGCTTTCAGAGAGGATGAGGATAGCCACATCAACACTAGGCCTGGCATACCCATCTGGTTTTGGTCAGAAGACAGCTACCATGATTACTATGGGAAAAAGAGATTTCATGTAGAAATTAGAGATTATGTGAATGTGGGAGGAGCTGAGAGATAGGTCTGTAGATCTTCAGAATCTATAGAAAAAGTTACTGTGGAGGATTTCTAGAAGCTACCACTTCTGCCCTCCTTGACCTCCTAAAAAGAATAGCTTGCTCTTTGCTCCCACCTTCTAAAGATGACACAAGTTGGTTTTTTTTCCCCCCCACTGGCAAATTCAAATCCAGAACAATATAGGAAGGTGTCTGGGGGAAATATAGCTCCCAGACTTAGAAAGGTGTTATGATGGTGATGGCACCAAGTTTGTCATAGATGATATGACAGACCTGGTATAATATCTCTGTGAACACAAGGATCAAAGTGATGAAAAGAGAAATCCTCCATCTGCTCTCACCAATATCCTTTACTTTTTAACCTGCATCTTTATATGATACTTGCTGCACAGAGTACCCGTTTTGGATTAGTATTACCATCTAACCACCACTACTAACTACACACAGAGGAAATCATTCAACACTAGCTTCTCTGCAACATATTTTTCCACCCTCAGAAACTGTTCTAAACCATTATCACTTTCCATGAGCTATAAGTCCAACACCAACCTCATTCTACTTTTAGAGAAAATAATGATCACTGTTTAGCCTCTTGTGATATTTTTAGAAACTTTCCTTTTTCTGCATGCCTCCTGACATTGAAGGCTACTCCATCTACCTTCAATGTCCTTTTCCTCTTCTCTTTCTCCTGTTAGACTCAATTAGTTCAGATACTATTATTTCAAGTATTCCTTGTCTTGAAGGAATGTGTACATACATTGACTGAAAATGTCTCCTGACATTTTCTTGCTGTGTGAAAAACGTTCCATCTCTGGTCCATGGCTAATCCTTGGTGTTCTGGGCTCCATATTCTCATGGAACTTGTTTCCTTGACAACTTCCTTTGACTGCTGTGTCCTTGATACTAACTCCTGTATTGACTGCTGTAATACTGCCTATCCTCTAATTCTCTTATTATTCTTTTTATACTTCAATGTGATATCCTCTTCTTTCCTCTATGCACACTTTACAGATTGTATTCCTTTGTGTTACACCTGAAGTCTTTTTCTTTTCTTTCTTTATATATTTTATGAGTTATTCATATACATGCCTTTGATGTTAACCCAATTTAATTATAACTGATAAATTTACCTCTTTCTTGAACTTCAGACTAGTATAGTCAACTGTCCATATCTCCACTTAGATGCTGTATGAGGTGGGCTAAGCTACTGTAACAAAACTGCTCTAAAATTAATAGTGTAAAGAACAATATGCATATTTCTCTATCATGTGAACAGCCCAAGATGAATGTTTGAGATGAGCAGACAGCTCTGATATATGCAGAAACTCAGGTTAGTGTAGGCTCTGCTATCCTCAACTTGAGACTTCCTAGGTCATTTAAGTCATCACCATTCCAAACAGTAGCAGGGAGAAGGAGCAGAAATCCAGGGACAGGGATTTATTCTTAAGCAAGTGAGAAGGAAGTTGTGCAATTTGCTCTTGGTCACATTCTACCGGCAAGGTCTTAACCACACGGCCACTACCCCACTACAAAGAGTGCCTGCAAAATACAGTGCCAAAGGAAGGCTGGGCAGCCATATCCTAGCTACCATTATGTGGAAAAAGGAGAAAATGGATTCTGGTAGGTGACTAGCAATGTCTTCCACAGGTATTGACATGTACAAAATGGACTTCACAATTTTCCCCATTTCAATTTTCTCTTCATCCTATAGTGGGTTTCTGTGTTCATTACAGTCACCCCACTGCATGCAACAAAATCTCAAGAATTGTCCTAACTTTACTTTTTCTCACTTTCCGAAGCCAATGCATCATCAAATTCTGTCAATTTTAGTATCTAAATATTTCCTTGAACCATGTCCTTTTTGCTCCCACTCCACTGCTTTTTTTTTTTGTAAACCTGGATTTCTGAAACAGCTTCTTAAGTCATCTCTAATTGCCTCCAGTCTTGCCATTCTCTAAATAATCCACTGCTCAACCTCCAGAATGAACTTTCTAAAATACAAATTGAATTGTAGGACTTTCAAGTACTTCAGTAGTTACTTAATACTGTTTGGTTAAAACCAGAACTTCTTAGCATGGATTAGTAAGTTCTTTGTGAGTAGGTATATCAATAAATACATATTTGTTGAGTGAACAAATGATCAAGCCCTTGCTTACCTCTCTGTCTTGTCAGCCACTACTCCTTCACACCTGCCTATGTACAAACATATGGTACAAAGAACTTCTTTAAGCATAGGGCATTTCATACTCTTTTTTAAAAAATTATTTTTTTTTAGAGAAGGTCTTGCTCTGTCACTAAGGCTAGAGTGCTGCAGCACGATCATAGCTCACTGCAGCCTCGAACTCCTGCCTCAAGTCATCCTCCTGCCTCAGCCTCACAAAGCACTGAGATTACAGGCACAAGTCACCATGCCAGCCCCAGTGGTTGTTACAATCATATATCCTCAGATTTTTTTGTCTTCAAAGGACCAGAAAAGTGATCCTCAAGTTAAAGTTAAAAAGTTAAAATTTCCCTTAAGTTATACTTAGAATTTGATGCCCTTTAACACCTCTGACATTAAAAAGTTAAAGTTTCCTTGAGTTATAGTTAAAATTTTATGCCTTTTAACACCTGTGAATTGTGGGAAAAATGGATAAAAAGCAAGAAATTTTGGGCAGAGGAGCTTTCTTGATATATACTCTCATATCACACCATGTAAGCTGCAGTGACACTGAACTGTACTGGGTGCATTTCCATACTTGAAATTTGGCTGCAGAGTGGCCATTGTAATGACAGACTCCATGATGATCCATTATTCCATTAAAAAATATGTTTCCCTAGGTTTTGGGGGAACAGGTGGCATTTGGTTACACAAGTAAGTTCTTAGTGGTGATTTGTGAGATTTTTGGTGCGCCCATCACCCAGGCAGTACACACTGAACCCAATTTGTAGTCTTTTATCCTTTACCCCCCTCCCACCCTTTCCCCCTGAGTACCCAAAGTCCATTGTGTCATTTTTGTGCCTTTGCATCCTCATAGCTCATCTCCCACTTATGAGTGAGAATATCTGATGTTTGGTTCTCCACTCCTGTGTTACTTCACTTAGAATAGTAGTCTCCAATGTCATCCAGGTTGCTGTGAATGACATTAATTCATTACTTTTTATAGCTGCATAGTATTCCATCATATTTGTGTGTGTGTGTGTTGTGTGTGTGTGTGTATATATATCACAGTTTCTTTATCCACTCATTTAGTGCATTTCATACTCTAATACACATGATATCTACATGAGGACCTATCCAATACTTCCTGCACTCTACTACTGTCCTGCTCCCTTTGAATCTTGCAAATCATTTGTTCAGTCTAAATATCACTGCTTCCTTCAAACATTCCTCTTACGACACGGTTTATAATCCCAGTGCTTTCTTTTTAAATGCATTTCAGCCTACTAATATCTTTCTTTTTATGTTACCCTTAGCTGAATCCTATTCTAAATGTGTGATTTAGCTGCTTGAGGTAGAAGACCATTTCCTCCCTTATTCATTGTGCAACCATGACCACCATCTATTTCCAGAAATATTTTATCTTTCCAAACTAACATCCTATTCCTCCCTCCTCCCAGGCTCTGGAAATCACAATCCTACTTTCTGTATGAATTTGATGGCTCTAGGTGCTTTACATAAGTGAAATTATACATGCAGTATTTATCCTTTTGTGATTGGCTTATGTCATTTAGCATAATGTTCTCAAGGGTTATCCAAGTTGTAGCATGTGTCAGAATTTCCTTCCTTTTCAAGTCTGAACAATATTCCATTGTATCTGTGTACAACACATTTTGCTTATCTTTTCTGATAGACACCAGGGCTGCTTCCACTTTTGGTTGTTATGAATATTGCTGCCATGAATGTTGGCATACAAATATCTATTCTATCACCAAATATGTACAACTAATATATATCAATAAAACACTTTTAAAGAAAAAGAAAAAAAAAACTGTTCTAGTTCTTGCTTTCACTTCTTTTGAGTATATAACTCGAAGTGAAATTGCTAGATTATATGTTACAATTTTATTTTTTATAATATAGTGTTAAAATTGATGATATACTCATAATTTTGTGTTAAATTGTAAGCATTTTCCAATGTCATTATACACTCTTAAATGATGGTTTTTAATGATGGCCTAGTATTTACTCCAGTATTTCAGTATTCTGTTCTTGGATATTTTGATTGCTTCCAAATTTTTGCTATTACAATACTGTAATGAACATCCTTTACACAAATCTTAGAAGATTTATCTGATAATTTCCTTAATATGATAAACTCCTAGAGGTAAGATTATTGAGTCAGAGGTATGAACATTTTAAAAACCCTGTTGTATATTCATAATTTTTATAAGGTTTGCTCCAATTTAGTACCCCTCCAGTAGTGTCTAGCCCATCTCACTCCACATTTCTCAAAAAATAATTCATTGTTTTTGCAATGTGTGGTCCCAGGTAACTGAGCCACCAACAACACATTTCTGGTCCTGGCTTCCCAAGAACTTTGGAGGTTGTAGGTAAAAGGGGCAGGTTAAAAGGAGGATTTGGGAAGGCTTATTGGAGGAAAATAATAGAAGCTGGCAATTTCTTGTGTGAGAAAATAGGAGAGTACATTGGTGAGGGTGGGAAGACGTGGTGCAGATGGGAGAAGGGAGAGAATGGGGCACCAACATATATGGAACATATCTGCCTGAAAGTTGCTTGACATATACTAATAATACCGCAAACTTTCTTGAGGGAAATATTATAATTCTCATTTTCTAGTGAGGAAACCATAGCTCAGAAAGAGCCTTAGATCCAAAGCCACACAGATGGTAGGTGGCAGAGCCAGGATTGAACCCAGGTCTGTCTGTCCCTCTGACACTGGCATCTTTCTACTACATCATGAGTCTCTCAGGAGATGATCAGCACTTTGAGACAGAGGAGGGCAGATAAATTTCAAATTCAAAACTGAAAAAGCTTGGCATATACAAATTTTCTTATTAGTTCTTGGGTCTTGGGAGAGGTGAGGGTTGTCATTCCTTGTAGGGGGAATGAAAGGTGCCTCCATTTGATGGCCAAATTTTCCTCTGAAGAAGTGTGGGCTTAGCACTTGTGGCATGCCACCAAACTGGATAAACTGATTGGTTTCAACAGATACCACAAATAACAGCAGAGCCACCTGCAGGCCCACATCCACGTAGGTGCTTATGTAAGTGTGTAGAGCAGAGAAATCAACAGATTAATCTGATAGCAAAACCCTAGAGGGGAGGCAGAATGCCAGAACCAGTTAAGTGAGAAAGATCAGGTCATAGCTTGAAAAAAAAATGTCTGTGGCTTACCACGCATTCCTGCATTGCTGTTTAATTTTGAGATTAACAACGCCCTTTGTTACGTGAAGGTGTGACTTAATTTTTTATTGATTGTGGGTAAGGTGGTGTAATTGAATTTTACGACATTTATTTATAAGACAAACAGACACTTCAGTAGTAGGTATGGCTTTTAATCTTATCATGAAATTGACGGTAATTAGAAGAGTGAGTTCCTGGCTGGTGTATCATGGAACATAGAAGTGGATTTTAGTTGTCTGTTTTATGAGGGCAACTATGTGTTTGTTGTGAGTAGCAGGCAGTGGAAAAAGATCCCTGATGAAATGAGAGATGTTGTTTTGGGAGAGGGAGGTTATGGTCATGAAGAGTAGAGTTACTTTACAAATATATTTCTCTGCACCTGAAAATGAGGCTCAAAAAGTCATTTGAAGAAATGATGATGGCTGCAACAGAGCCATCTGGAACCATATAATAAAGGCTAAGATTAGTTTGGGAGTTCACAGGTAGAGGGCATGGGTTTTTGCACTCTGAGATAAGATTCCTTGTTAATTCAATATATTTCTCATGTATTAACTTCATGCTAGCTCCTTGACTGGAGCTCCTTAGGCTACAGCCTAAGTCTGGTTCATTTTATAGTATGGTTAGCACAAATTTGGTGCTCACAAATTCATAGTAATATACAAATCAGCATACAACATAGCATTCTTTATTATTTGTGATTATTTATATTTGGGATTAAGGTTGAAAAATGGGGTAGATTTCAGCCTGTATATGGGAATTTTCCTCTGCAGATAGTGACTTCCTCTTGAAATAAAAATAAAAGGAACCTAAATGATGAGTATGTCATGATACATGATGAAATGTATCATAAAATGACAAAAAAGATTTTTCTTGTCAATGTGGCTCCAATTGTTTTAGTCTGTTAAATGTTCCTCTCTAAGTCAGATGCAATAGTTGGAAATGGTTGACTATGCCCTCTCCAATGACACATGCCCTCCCTTCCTCTGCCTGAATCCTGTGGGAAAATAAACCAATTAGAGATCGATTTCATATCCTCTTATCTAGCAGCTTAGTCTTGAGTGGGAGAGAAATGGAACAGTGAGAAGCTGATGGACAGGACAGGGGCTTGGGAGAGAAGGCGGGAGTGTTGGTGTTACATTGGTACATTTAGAATAATACACAGATTTAGCCCTAGTCTTTAGGTTTTCTTTGAGATGGAAATCCCCAGGTTAAGCCGTGGTCTAGAACACCTGCTGGAAGCCACAATTATATTCATAGAATGAAAGTCTAGCCCATGAGAATCTTCTATATTGGGTGACGGTCTGTCTGATTAGGACCATTTGTATCTTTTTCTCTTTCTTTAAACATTCTTTGCTTTATAAATGGCCTTAAAAAATGCTTCACTTAAAACTTATTTTCTTTATCCAGTCTATCGCTGTTGGGCATTTGGGTTGATTCCATGTCCTTGCTATTGTGAATAGAGCTGCAATGAACAAACAAGTGCGTGTATCTTCATAACAGAAAGATTTATATTTCTTTGAGTATATACCCAGTAATGGGATTGCTAGGTCAAATGGTAGTTCTCCTTCTAGATCTTTGAGGAATCACCACACTGTCTTTCACAATGTTTGAACTAATTTACACTCCCACTAGCAGTGTAAAGCATTCCTTTTTCTCCACAACCTCGCCAGCATCTGTTGTTTCTTGATTTTTTAACAATTGCAATTCTGACTGGAGTGAGATGGTTGGTATCTCATTGTGGTTTTGATTTGCATTTCTCTAATGATCAGTGATGCTGATCCTGTTTTCATGTTTGTTGGCTGCATGAATGTCTTATTTTGAGAAGTGTCTGTTCATGTCCTTTGCCCAGTTTTTAGTGGGGTTGTTTGTTTTCTTCTAGTAAATTTGTTTAAGTTCCCCGTAGACTCCGGATATTAGACTTTTGTCAGATGGATAGATTGCAAAATTTTTCACTCCCTCTGTAGGTTTTCTGTTCACTCTGATGATAGTTTCTTTGATAGACTGGATAAAGAAAATGTGGTACATAACACCCTGGAATATTATGTAGTCATAAGAAGGAAGGAACGAGATCATGTCCTTTGCAGGGACATGGATGGAGCAGGAAGCCATTATCCTCAGCAAACTGATGCAGGAACAGAAAGTCAAACACTACATGTTCTCACTTACAAGTGGGAGCGAACTGATGAGAACACATGGACACATAGAGGGGCACAACACACACTGGCGTCTGGCAGAGCAGGGAGGGATAGCATCAGGAAGAATTACTAATGGATGCTGGGGCTTAACACCTAGGTGATGGGTTGATTTGTGCAGCAAATCACCATGGCACATGCTTACCTGTGTAACAAACCTGCACATCCTGCACATGTACCCCAGGAAATGAAAGTTGATGGGGGGAAAAAAAAAGACTTCTTGAAGGCTTACCCTGCCATGTGTCAGGCACTTTTAAATATATGGATTTAGCTATTCTCACAACTACCTGTGAGGAAATGCCATTATTTTCTCCACTTTAGAGATGAGATAATTAACGTATGTGCCTTGATCAAGGACACATCTCGTCTAAGGTACACAGCAGAGGTTTGAACTTAGGTAAACTTGCTCCCAAGCACACAGTCCTAACCACCAAACTCTACTAACATGGGCTGCCCTAAATCACTGAAAATAGTCTGTAGAAGTTATTCCACAGCCGTACATATTTGTATAGTATATAGGTGTATATGCATATATAGTTTGCAAAAGGTATATATTGTGTATGTTTTGCATATAGATATACAATTTATAGATATAATTTACATATAAATTTGCACATATAGACATACACTTTCATATAGATGTCTGTATGGTAATTTGCATATAGAAGAGGGTCTAGAGGAATTAAATAGCAGTGGTTATTTCTGGTATTGGTTTTTAAAAATATTAATCTCTTTGCTTGTGTCTTTTTTGATTTCTCTGTGATAAATATATGATGGTTCATGGCTATTTTTTCTTACTTTAAAAAGGATTTGTATTTCTTTATTTAGGAAATTTAAAAACATGCATTGATTGAGTTCCTGCTTGCTCAGTACAAAATTATACAAAGCCTGAGAAAAACCTTGGGTCGGACATAGACCAATGGAATGGAACAGTGAACTCAGAGATAAGTTTACATATTTACAGCCAGTTGATTTTTCAGCAAAGCTACCAAGAACATACACTAGGGAAAGGACACCCTCTTCCATAAATAGTGCTGGGAAACCTGGATAACCATTTACAGAAGACTGAAACTAGACCCCTATCTTTTACCATATATGAAAATCAACTCAAACTGGATTAAAGATTTAAACATAAAACTCAAAGCTATAGAACTACTGGAACAAAACAGGGAAAATACTTCAGGACATTGGTCTGAGCAAAGATTTTATGACTAAGACTTCAAAAGCACAAGCAACTAAATCAAAAATAGGCAAATGGAACTATATTAAACGAAAAAGCTTCCCCACAGCAAAGCAAACAAAAGAGTAAAGAGACAACCTGTAGAAGGGGAGAAAATATTTGCAAACTATTCACTGACAAGGGACTAATATCCAAAGCATACAAGGAACTCAACAACAAACAAATAATCCTATTAAAAGTGGGGAAAGAATCTGAATAGACATACCTCAAAAGGAGACAGACAAATGGCTAACAGCTATATGAAAAAATGCACAACATCACTAGTCATCAGGGAAATGAAAATCAAAACCACAATGAGATATCATTTTACCCCGGTTAAAAGGACTGTTAGACAAAAAATAACACATGCTGGTGTGGATGTGGAGAAAAGGGAACTCTTATACACTGTTGGTGGGAATGTAAATTAGTACAATCATTATGGAAAACAGTATGAAGTTTTTCTCAAAAAACTAAAAATAGAACTACCATATAATTCAGCAGTCCCACTACCCGGTATGTATCTAAAGGGAAGGAAATCAGTATATCAAAGGGATACCTGCAACTGCTTGTTTATTGCAACACTATTTACAGTAGCCAAGAGATGGAATCAACCTAAATGTCCATCAACAAATAAATGGATAATGACAATGTGTGTATATACAAAATGAAATACTATTTAGCCTAAAAAAGAATGAAATCCCGTCATTCACAGCAACATGGATGAGCCTGGAGGACATTACATTAAGTGAAATGTCAGGCACAGAAAGATAAAGACCACGTGTTCTTATTCGCATGTAGGAGTAAAAATAAATGGATCCCCAGGAAGTACAGAGTAGAATTGGGGGCATTAGAGGCTGGAAAGAGTAGAGGGGAGGGGAAGATTGGGAAAGGTTGCTTAACAGATACAAAATTACAACTAGATAGGAGGAGTGAATTCTAATGTTCCACAGCAGCTGTCTCCAGCATTTTGGCTCCAGGGACTGGTTTGTGGAAGACAATTTTTCCAGGGTCCCCAGGGGCTGAGGGGATGGTTTTGGGATGAAACTGTTCCACCTCAGATCATCAGGCCTTAGCTTCTCATAAGGGTCATGCAACCTAGATCCCTTGCATGTGCAGTTCACATTAGTGTTTGACAGGAGGTGGAGCTCAGGCAGTAATGCTCACTCTCCGGCTGCTCACCTCCTGCTGTGTGGCCTGTTTCCTAATAGGGCATGGACTTGGGCACCCTTGTTCTATAGCATTGTATGGTGAATATAGTCAACGACAATTTATTGTCTACGTTCTAAAAGCTAGAAGAGAGAATTTTGAATGTTCTCAACACAAATAAGTGACAATTGTTTGAGGTGATGGTCGTGCTAATTACCCTAATTTGATCATTATATATTGTATATATGTATCAGAATATTACTCTATACCCCATAAATACATACAATTATTATGTGTCAACTAAAAATAAAAGGAAAACATCCAAAGCAAAGACAAAAATCGTGGGTCTGGAACATCACCTGGCTATCTGGTTACCTAACTGATTTACTTTTCCTTTCCAAACAGAAGACCAGAGAATTCCAAAAGTGTGTGTTACTATGTTGGCACCCAGGACACCTCTCCAAAAAGTATTCCTCTTTTTGTCACTTTGTAGTATCAGCTCTTTTCTAGAGAATCCCTAAATAAACCGGAACCAGTGTCTCCTCTGCATTTCACCCAGAGCCATGGGCTCATAACCACCTGATAATACCGTGGAACAGGGAGCCTCTCCCCTGGAGGGTGTTTAGTGCTGTGAGAAGAAGGTCAAGAGGCACCTTTCAGCCATGATGGACAGGAGGTGATGCTGCCTTGAAAGTTTAGCCTTGTCTGTTCCAACAGGCCCACACCCTCACCCTCATCCCCTCTAAATGAACTGGGTCTTGCGGATCTGTAAGCCTCTCACCACTCATGCAGACCTTAGGGGCAAAGCCATTTGGCTGCTTTAGTTTCTTAGTTTTTTTCCCTCCATTAAATGGAAGTAGGTAAGAATAGGAGGTGCTTATTCCAGCCCTAACCCTGCTTACTTTCTAAAGATGTGGCCAGGGGAACCATCATTTATTAATTACTTGTAGCTCGTGTATAAATGGGGAACACTGAGGACGTGCCACACAAAGCTGAGTGGTGGCCTACATCAGTCCTGAGAGTTGAATCCACAGCCTTCTGTGAGTAACCAGGACAACAGCAGACTATAGCCTTGGTCTCAGGGCTCCTAGGAGAAGTGCACAGACCATCACTTTCTGTCTTGAGGAGGGAGAGCCACAGGATGTTGACCTCCCTGCCTCTCTGTAGGGACTGCTCCAGAAATGTGCTTTCCTAGGTGGGATAATCAGGACATCCTCACACAGTGTGCCAAGGCCCTGGAAATGATGTAGATATATAGTTTTTGGAAGATAGTTGCCAGTAGGAGTGGCTCCGTGAAAGGCACTCCTTAAAAATACACACACACACACACACACACACACACACAAACACACACTCAGCCCCAGGGCTCAGAGCAGCCTGGGGCTGCTCTCACTACTGGAAGCTTCACTACTGAGGGTTCAGGGCCACTTACTCTGGGTGCTGTTGTGCCCAAGACCACACCACTGAGCCCGTTCCTACGTCTGATGCCATCTTCCTTCCCATTCCAGCAGAATCACAGCCGGAGCTCCTTTACAGGTATTAGTCGTATCTGCCACTAGGGGACAGCAGCACAGTATACTTGCCGTCTAGCAGACTGGGACGCTACCTGGTGAAAGAGGTTTTCTGGGCCTTTGAAGCGAGGCTTCAGCCCTGAGTGTCCCTGAGGACAGGGCCATTTTACACACTACAACCAATCCAATGTGACTGGGACTTATGAGCTCTGCAAGAGCCAACAAAAATATTTGAATCAAACATAAATAGATAGGGGCTGTGCTGTGCCCTGTGCATGAGCAGCTGCAGTGGCAGAGGCAGCATCCAGAGGCAGCGCCAGCAGTTCCACCCCGTTGCTTTACTTTTTGCTGCACTGACATAGCCACTATGCAGAAGAGAAAGTCTTCAGAGAATACAGAGGGCGAAGATGGCTCCAAAGTAACTAAACAGGAGCCCACAAGATGGTCTCCCAGATGGTCAGTAAAACCTCCTCCACCAAAACCTGCACCCAAACAAAGAAAAACATCTGCTGAGAAAGAACCTGGAGCAAAGGTTAGCAGAGGTGCTAAAGGGAAGAAAGGAAAAGCAGGAAGCTGGAAAGGAAGGTACTGCACCATCTGAAAATGATGAAACTAAAGCTGAAGAGGCACAGAAAACTGAATCTGTAGTTAACCAGGGAGAATAAATTGCCATGAAAAACTGGGGTTAATTTTATGTATCTCTTGGGTCAACTTTTAAAAACTGTTTCTACTATTTTCTAAATGTTAATTTTTTAGGACTCTACTAGTTGGCATGCAAAAATATGTAAGGATCAACATTTTACCCTCTCATAATCATGCTTTTTGGAAATTTCCATCATCCTCAAGTAAAACAAATATCAGTTGAATATTGGAAGCTGTGTGTAAGATGGATTCAGCGTTCCACGCACTTGCTTTAAAATTTAGTACTGTGTATACTGTGGTGTTTTTACTGTGCATATTTGAGTTTTTCATGCAGTTTTTCTAGAGCAATAATCAGCGGTGCTTTTGAACCTAGGTTTTACGTGATTTTAATAAAACATGGATAGTTATGACCACCTGCTGACAATTTGTGGTTTAAAATAAAAGATTTTCTTGTCTACAAAAATAAAATAAAATAAAATAAATAGATGTCTTTCCATAGGTATACCTGTGTGTCAGATCCAAAATAAATGTGCAAAGGAAATCTATAAACATTTAAATTTAAATGTCTAGATATAAAGCTTTGTGAATCTCATTTATTGTTAAATTTAGTATTAATAAAAAATTCTTACCTGTTAAGCAATTTTAATATATATATATTTTCAAAAATGTGCTTTGCAACTTCTTTGCAACTGCAAAAATTTTCTTTGCAACTGCAAAGAAGTCATAGCTAAAATGAGGCAAAGGTACAACTTATGTCCTAATTCCAAAAACAAAACTATAAAAATTTTTTTCAAAAAATTTTCAGCAAAAATTGTATTTAAGTGGCCTGTGTGTACATTTCAATGTGTTTGATATGATTTGGAAGGATGATTTCTTTATCCTTTGAAAAAAATAGAGTCTGTCTCAGAAAGTGTAAACATACTTCATTCCCATCAAGTCTCTGTATTTTCCACAAATTTTCCCTCTTGTCTCTAAAATAGCATGCACATTTTTTGAAAGAAGTCTCTATGTGCAAACTTTAAAAGTCAAGGATGGGCGGTAAGTCCCTACAGGAGACGGAGGGCGTGGGCCTGAGATGGAGCAGCCTAGTTGCCTTGAATGTTACGTGAATGCCTTCTGGTCACAGGGGTTTAGGGCCCCTCTCTTAGGCCTCTGGGCTCTGAACTGCTTTGAGAGAACATCCTTTCTGAGTCATAGACACATTTGCCAAACCCTAACTGTTGAAAGGAATGGTCACTCATAACCTTCCTATTCCTGCAAGGTCCTCGGAACATGGATGCTGAGATGGTGTCTTCTCCATATTTTCATGGCCAGACTTCCTGTTAAGGCTGGAGGTGAGAAGTGGAAGGACCACTTTCTATGGCTTCCTCCCCAGCCCCTTTGGATGGATCTTCATACACTCTGGTGCCCTTTCTTCTCTGTGAGGTTTGACTTGACACTGAGTTGACAGTCTGAGGACCTGGGTTTAGTCCTATCTCTGCCTCTTTCTTTCTAACTGCATAACTTTTTGACAACACTAAAGAAACTCCATTTTGTTATTTGCTATGAGCTTGATTATGTCTATGTTTCCATAGTCACATGTCTGTGTAGGGATTATGTTAATTTATGTATGTGACAGGAAAGATTAGGACATCCAATCCCTTTAACAAATAATTATTGAATGCTAGGCACTACTTCAGACACCAAAGAAACAGCAGGAACAAGACAGGCACATGTAGTATTGCTGAATTGTACCAAATTCCTCTCCATTGAGGCTGTCTCATTTTGCATTCCCACCAGAAGGTGTGAAAATGCTTGCTTCTCCCCAGCCTCATCATCATCTCTTCTCAAACTTGCAAATTTTTGTCAGGCTGATAGTGAGAATCATATCTCAGTATACTTTTGGTTTATGCTTCTGGTATTACAAACAACTTTAGCATCTTTTCATATATTTAAGCATCATTTGTATATTTTGTGAGCTATCTGTTTGTATCTTTTGCCTATTCTTATTTCTTATTTTGTGTGTTTGTGCCTTCTTACCCCACCTTTTACACTCTTTTCAAAATTAGGTTGGTTTTTCTACACGTTGATTCCTAAAAAAAAAAAGGGGGGGGGGATTATTTATTCATTTACTTACTTATTTACTTGTTGACTGCTTTTCTGTTTTAGTTGTTAACTTATACTTTTATTAATTTTTATGGCGAATTCATGTAGCTGTGTTCTACAGATCCTTATATGTCTAGTTTAATTATCATTTTCCAAAAATTCAACAATTTCATTTTACATTCAGTTCCTTTTATTCAAGAGTTTTAAAATAATGTGTGTGTGTGTTTACATATATATTGTTAATTTCCAAAGACAACAACAACAACACAAGTTTGGCAAAAGCCATCACTATTACATGTTCCTTTAAGAATGATATTTGTGACCAGGGACAATGGTTCATGCCTGTAATCCCAGCACTTTGGGAGGCTCAGGAAGGTGGATCACTTGAGCTCAGGAGTTTGAGACCAGCCTGGGAAACATGACAAAAACCCCCCTCTACAAAAAATACAAATTAACCAGGTATGGTGGCAAGGGCCTGTAATCCCAGCTACTCGGGAGGCTGAGGCAGGAGAATTGCTTGAACCTGGGAGCTGGAGGCAGCAGTGAGCTGAGATCATGCCACTGCACTCCAGCCTGGGTGACAGAGTGAGACCCTGTCTCGAAAAGAAAGAGAGAGAGAGAGAGAAGAAGAGAGAGAGCAAGAGAGAGGCAGAAAGAGAGAGAGAGAAAGAAAGAAAGAAAGAAAGAGAGAAAGGAAGGAAGGAAGAGAGAGAAAGAAAGGAAGGAAGAAAAGAAAGAAAAGAAAAAGCAATAAATAAATAAATAATTCTATTATTATTATTATTATTATTATTATTATTGTTATTATTATTGAGACAGGGTCTCCGTCTGTCATCTAGGCTGGAATGCAGTGGCACAATATCAGCTCACTGCAACCTCTGCCTCCTGGGATCAAGTGATCCTCCTTCCTTAGCCTCCTGAGTATCTGGGACTACAGGCATGTGCCACCATGCCCAGATAATTTTTGTATTTTTCTTTTTGTTGAAATGGGATCTCATTATGTTGCCCAGGCTGGTCTTGAACTCCTGAGCTCAAACGATCTGTCTGCCTCAGCCTCCCAAAGTGCTGGGATTACAGGCGTGAGCCACGACACCTGGGCCTATTTCTAGTTTTGAGTAATGCATTGAAGTTTTCTTTGTGACCTGATATTGAATATTTCATGTGTAGAAGGTATAGTCTTTTCTTGTTAGGTTAATACATTGCTGGACTATACGTCTGTAGAGTTCTTTGTATTTTATTTAATGCACTGTTTCTTCTCTACACTTACTGTCTTGAGCTGAGAGAGGTGATTAAAGTGCCCTATTATTACTATGTTATTTTCTTTAAGTTTTTCCTTGTATCTCTTATAGTTTCTGCATCATCAGAGTTGTGCTACATTATTGAATGCATAGATACTAAAAACCATTACATCTTCATTGTGAAATTATAGCATTTAGCATTTTAAAGCATCCTTCTTAGTCTTATTTAATGCTTTTTGATCTAATCCGGGATCAACATCATGACTCCAGATTTCTAAATTTTGTTTTAACCTGCATTTTCCTGATATATATTAACTCAACCACCTCATTTACAAATTGTTTTCTGACTCTCTTTGATTTGCATACCTCCTGTAAGAAGCATAGACTTGTATAGAGCTAATAAGCCAACTTGTTCATCTAGTAGTGAGTTAAGCTCTTGACATTATTATTATAAATATGTTTGACCTCAGTCTATCACACTCTTTTGTATCCTATTTATGAAAATATATATCTTTTACATAAATAACATCATCCACTCTGTTGTCTGTGTTATTTGCTTTTTTCTAGAATGTCTTTTGGTGTTGAGGAAGGTTCGTATTTGTGTTGTCATCTTATAGTATATCTTTACGTAATATGTATTCTGTATTCCCCCTTCGCTTTAATAAGTGGCATATTCACCTCCTACTCTAAGTAATAATAAAATTTTCTAGAAATTTTCACCTTACCTTCCTTCTTCTTTCCTCAGTATCTAATGTGAAGTGATATCCTTTTACTCCCAGTTTCTCCTTCTAAGCCTATGCTTATATTAAGACAATCAGGGACCTCATTCTACTTTCTGTATGCTTTCTCTTTCTCCCTTCATTTTTTTGTTAGCTGTATTGTATTTAAATTTTCAGTGCATATAACATGGAATGCTATTCTGTCACCTTTATCCATATTATGTAGTCTTAGTTCTACAGTGAAATATATTTAAATGTGCATCATCAGATTGTATGCCAAACAGTTCTATGATTCAGGGTTTAGTGTGTAGGTATGTGTGCTGATTCTCTAGTAGATTCCCCAGAACGGGCTTATGGGAGCAATATTCCCTGAGTCTTTGCATTTTCTTTGCTGTTTTTCTTTGGCCTTTGTACTTACAAGCCAATGTGAATAGATATAAAATCAACTTGTCCTCAGAAGAACAACCTTGCCTTTCACACATTTACCCTTTACTACTCTGGCTCCAGCTCTAGATTTTTGTTTGGTATATTAGTTTTCTATCACTCCTGTAACAGTTTACCATAAACTTAATGCCTTAAAATGACAAAAATTTTATTCTCTTACAGCCCTGAAGGTCAGGAGTCTAAAATCGAGGTGGCAGAAGAGCTATGTTACTTTTGAAGGCTCTAGAAGAAAATGTCTTGCCTTTTCCAGATTCTATTCTCCACACATTCTTTGGCTCATAGCACATGGCCACAGCCACTGGTTTCATCACCACACTTCCTTTTATTGACTTTGATCCTCTTATCTCACTCTCGTAAGGAACCTTGTGATTATATTGGACTCACCCAGATAATCCAGAATAACCCCATCCCGTCCTATCTCAAGATTCCTAACTAAATCACATCTGTGCAGTCCCATTTTGCCATATAAGGTGACATATTCACAGGTTTCCGAGATTAGGTCGTGGACGTCTTTGGAGGTTGTTATTTAGCCTACATTTTGTTTTTGTTTGGCTGTTGTTTATTCCACATTTTGTTTTTTCCTTAGAGATTTCCCTTACCTCCTGTAAACCAATAATGCAGTGGAAAAAATGCTTTACACAGGATCTAGTTATTTTGTCTTGGGAAATCTTTCAGAGTATCTAGTCTTCTCTACTGACAAAAGCACAAGACCCCCAATAAATTTCTAAACAATATTAATTGGCTCCAAACTTTAGAACCAGCATCTGTAGGGTTAGGTTTATACATCTTTTTTTTTTTTTTTTTTTTTTTTGAGATGGAGTCTTGCTCTGTTGCCCAGGCTGGAGTGCAGTGGTGCGATCTCGGCTCACTACAACCTCCACCTCTGGGGTTCAGGAGATTCTCCTGCCTCAGCCTCCTGAGTAGCTAGGACTATAGGCACCCACCACCACGCCTGGCTAATTTTTGTATTTTTAGTAGAGACAGGGTTTCACCATGTTGGCCAGGCTGGTCTTGAACTTCTGGCCTCATGTGATCCGCCCATCTCGGTCTCCCAAAGGGCTGGGATTACAGGTGTGAGCCACTGTGCCTGCCCTATAAATCTTTATTTTAAAAACTGTTCTTCTGGTCACTCTTATAATAAACCAGAATTGATAGTCTCTACCCCATAACATGGTTTATATCTGGTGGGTGAGACATCATGAGAGGTCAGAGCTGACAATGATGGGGAGGTAGGAAGGGAAGCACAAAATTCTGGCCCCTGGCTTAGTACCTGGTAACACAAGCCTTCTCGCTCTTTCCCTTCACAGTCACTGGGAACCTTCTTCCATTTCTTGGTAATCTTAAATCAGCTTTCCTGTGTGACCTTACAGGTAAATAGAGGTTTAACACTATAGAATTAGAGGTAGTGAAAGACCAAGAAGAATTTTGCCTATCTAATACTAATTGTCCTTTCAGGGCCATCATAAAGAAAGCACCTTTTCTACGAAACCTTAGCTGGTCCATCTCTGCCAAGTATTAAATATGATATATAGCAGGAATCTCATATAATATCTTCTCAACTAGTTGCTCTTCAAAGGTAGGGACTATGTCCAGTTCATCATCTCATAACTCTACAGCCCTTGGCCTGTAATGTCAACAGAAGGTGATTGAATGAGACATAGAGGCCAGTTGCGTAAGGTTTTATTGATGCATTAGGGTAGATTGGGC
This sequence comes from Macaca thibetana thibetana, assembly GCF_024542745.1. Taxonomy (NCBI): domain Eukaryota; kingdom Metazoa; phylum Chordata; class Mammalia; order Primates; family Cercopithecidae; genus Macaca; species Macaca thibetana. Next base: position 124,896,416 of record NC_065578.1, read on the forward strand.
AATAGACAGATGTCAGAGATAAAAATAGTCCTGAAACCCCCACAAGATGAGGACAATTCAGTACAAAGGGGTGACTTGCTCTGCGTCTTCCTGCTCCTGAGAGGGTCTGCACTGCAAAGCAGGTAAGAGAGGAGTTTAGGATAGAAAGCTCCTTGCAGAAATGATCTCATTGAGAAAGACCTAAAAGGGAAGCTGCGTAATAAAGAGTTGATGTCCAGGGATGCGCCCACTGGACTGGTCATGCAGGACAAGCCAAACTCTCTTCAGCTGTCTTCTTCCAGTACTGGACATTGGAGTCGAGGGAGTCATGGCTTGTTGCTTCTCAAGTAGGAATACAGCTCCCTAGCTGTGATGCCTTGCTTCTCTTCTGGCTGGGCTGCATCCTGGCCCTGTGCTGAGGAAACACTGGTATGCAAGTTGCCCTGGTCCAGCCTGAAGATTGCTGTCTCCCTTGAATGGTCATCAACCCATTCCTCACCAACCACAGTGGGCTGTATGTCTCCCTGCCCTTCTGTCACATTGTGCCTTGGGTGAGTGCTGCTCCACTCCTGCCTTCCTGACTCAGTGCTTGCCCCAGTCTGGGCCTGTCCTCCTGGTACTGTCTCTCCTGCCTCAGGGTTGCTCACTTGTGTCCATTTTTGACCACTACCTGGCTGCGTCTTGGTCTGCCCCTGTTCTCCAGCCCCTCCGTGGCTTACAGTTTGGCTTCTATCCTGCTCCACAGTCTGGGTGTGTGACCCTGCCTGTGTCTGAGCATGTCCTCCTGCCACAGCCTGGCTGGTCTGGCTCCCGCCTTGACCTTGGATCTCAGTCCCCCTGTTCTGGTCATTGGTGGACCCCTGTGTCTGGGTGCTGGTGCTTTCTGTCTGGTGGCCGCTGTCCTGCTCCATGGTCTGGGTGGGTGTCTGGGTGTGTGTCCCTGCCTGTATCTGAGCATGTCCTGTCACAGCCTGGCTGGTCTGGCTCCTGCCTTGACCGTGGATCTCAGTCCCACTGTTCTGGCCATTGGTGGACCCCTGTGTCTGGGTGCTGGTGCTTCCTGTCTGGTGGCTGCTGTCCTGCTCCACAGTCTGGGTGGGTGTCTGGGTGTGTGATCCTGCCTGTGCCTGAGCAAGTCCTCCTGTTACAGCCTGGCTGGCCTGGCTCCTGCCTTGACCATGGATCTCAATCCCTCTGTTCTGGTCATTGGTGGCCTCCTGTGTCTGGCTGCTGGTTCTTCCTGTCTGGTGGCTGCTGTCCTGCTCCACAGTCTGGGTGGCACCTGCCTGGGTCTGAGTTCCAGATCCAGTCACAGTCTCACTGGTCTGGTGGGCTCTGTCCTGTTCCCTGGTCTGTGGCTCTCTCTCTGGCCTCATCTGTGTGGTCTGATGCCTCTTGCCTTCTCCAGCTCTCTGGGTCTGCTCTGTGTGCCCAGAGCATTGTATCTGCGGACTTGTTCTCTCCTGGCTCTGGGACTCAGCTTGCCTGTCATAGCTGCTGACCCACGCAGAGCCAGTGGCCTGACCCTGGGTCTGAGCCCCAGGCCTGCTCTGCCCTCTGGAAGGCTGCTTGCTCTGTCCATGGCTGCTCCCCTCATAATGCTGCCCTTTCCCTGCCCTTCCCACTTCAGTGCCACTTCTCTGTCCTTCACTCAGCTCCTGCCAGGCCCCAGAATGGAGGCTTCCAGACTCTTGAGAGCTGCAGGCTCCCTCAGGACTCTCACTCAGTGTCTTGAAACAGGCCTGGGCGACTTTAAACACCAAGACCAGGAATTCCTTGAATTCCACAGTCCCTGTGTGGTCTTCATCCAGCAGACGCAGGACCTCGTCCACAGTGGCTGGATCGTGGGGTTTCTGAGGAGAAGATGAGGTGGAGTCAGCAGCCCTCCCCTGAGGAGGACGTGGGCAGGCCCCTTCCACGCTGCTGCCAGCTTCCCCTGCCACAGACCCCACACTCCACACACGTACGGCTACAGCAGCAGCAAGACTTAGTTGCCTTTATTTTTTATTTTTTTAGTCCTGTCTCTCTCCCTCAAGTATAGGGAGCGTTTTTTGTTTTGTAGCCTCTATTTGGCACAATTTCTGCGCTGCAGAAAAATTAGATAAAGGTTTATTGAAGAGTTAATAAATTATTGAATTCACAATGCAACTTTTTGGGCTCTCAGGTTGACTGTCTGAGCTGCCCCTGGCATCTTGCCCCTGGCACTGAGGCCTTAGTCTCTTCAGCAGGCCCAGCACAAAGAGCAGCAGGTTGGGAACACAGCCCCATGGGAATTCTGTGCTCTCCTCACTGAGGCCCAGATGTTTTCCCACGATAAAGAGGGAGGGATGCAGTGGGCCTACAGGGCTGCCCTGAGCATGTGGACGCAGCATACTTCTGTGCCCATACATCCTTGTCCCCAAGGCCATCATCATCCCAGTTGCTTTAGATGCAAACCAAAGACAGGAAGGTGCATCAGGCCTTGGTTCCGGTTTGTCAGGAGGGGTGGGGCCCCGAATTCTCCCCCTAGCTTTTAACAACCTGCTCTTCAAAATTTCGTTTCTCATGTGATCAGTCTGCTAATATTTTTGAGTAACTGCTTTGTGCAAGCCCAGAGCTATGCTTCTAATGAATGCCTATGAATGGATGATTACATTTCAGATAGACGTGGGAAATATTTACGATACCAAATTTAAGAGGCAGCAGAAAGCAGCAATTATTTTCATTTTGAAATATTCCAAGGCTATGCTCCTCTCTGAGTTGTTCTTTTAGAGCCCCTTTACCTTGTCTTTAAGTTAGAATTAATTAAAACCAAGGTTTTAATCTAAAGAGCCAGGACTTGCCAACTCCCATGACCATCTCTGGTTCTTTCACCTTTTATTCTGCCTGCACAGTTGCCATCTGTCCTGGCAGGCCTGGGTTTATCTGCTGCCTCCTCAAATTCCCCAGGCAAGGCCTCTGCAGGCAAACAAGGTTTCACTTTCCTGCTATGTCCCTTCTCCACCCAGTTCAGCACACCGTACCACAATCACATCGGCAAACTCTTGCTCCAAGAGTCTTTTTAGCTCCCCTCGGGTGAGCGCTGTGCAGCTGCCCTCCGTCCTTGCGTAGCGCCTGAAGGCCTCGATGATCCCATTAATGTTTCTCAGTAACTGAGGCATCTTTGAAGTCAACCTGGACAAGATGAAAAATCCCCTTGGAGGCTCCATAATCAAACTCAGCTGTTTCCTTTAGAGCACGTCTGCTGCTAGGTCTTTCCTTGCATGTTCAGCTGTTTTTGGCCTTCCTTTGTCCTTTCCTATGTAATACATCTTATGTGTGGGAAGGAGGAACACACAGGATGGAGGCAGGTTCCTGAGTCACAATTAAATGCTGGCCCCATCACCTACATATGGTGTGAGCTGGGACAAGTTGCTTTGCCTCTCCATGCCTCCGTTTACTCATTGTAAATGAAGGTGATATTAGTACTCTATAGGATTATTGTGAAGATTTAAAGACATAATTCATAAAAAGCATTTGGCAGATGCCTGGCTTATATTAAGTGCTCCTTATTAAATATAATTATTATGCTATTATACACATATACACACATATAATTTTTGTACACTTATATAATCACTCTACTGCTCACAAGGCACTTGCCTGTGCATCATCTCCTCTAATCCTTATTATTTCCACTTTTTTTAATAGGTGAGGAAACAGGCTCAGAGAAGTTAAGCCATACAATTTTTAAGGAGCAAAGAAATCCTAGAATCCATCTCTCCTTAAGCCAAATGCAATGGGCTTTCTAGAATGTACCCTGTGGACAGGATTTATTTGCTCATCACAAGGTGTTAGGGTCCCACTGGGAACACCAAGAGAGGAAGTAAATACACATGTCAGTCAACCCCTGTCTTGGATGGGAGCCAAGCAGGAATTCCAGGGACACAGCCCTCCTTTCTTGTTTTTTTTTTTCTGGGAAAGTGGGAAGAAGCTGGGCTACCACCTGCTGGGAATGCTCAGGAGGGGGAACCTTCTTTGGGTGGGAGGCCTTCCAGTTCTGAAGGCCCAAGTTTCTCTGACTGTCACTTCTGTCCACAGCCTTGGGACTTATCAGAAAAGTCAGCTTGCCCAACAGGCATGTGGCTCCATTAGGCCCAGATTTCTGGTGACCTACGAGTTGCTTCTTAATCAAAGGGAAAGCTTTTCTTTTTCATTAGCCAGAAGTCTGGAGGTAGGTTGAGGTGGGGCCTGGGTTTGGCTACATGAACAAGAGGAAAAGAAACTTGAACATTCATTAAGCAGAAGCCTTGGAGAGACCCAAAGGAGATGGTATCAAAGATGACAAGTCTCAAATGCAAGGAGAGATGCAGCGTACAGCAGCTGGAAACCCAAAGCGAGGATGGGACGAGGCCGATATAGGTAGGAGAAGAAAGAGAAAAAAGGAAGGAAGGAGACTTGAGTTCTAGAAAAAGCAGATCAGTGTGGCCATGAGGACTCAGTAGGTTACAGCAAAAAGTGGGTTGTTCAGGAGAAACCCTTTCTCGGATCTGATAACCAACAATTTCAGGCAAACTTTTCATCAAGGTAAAAAACTGGGAATATTTTTCCTCAACATAGATGAAAAATATCTTTCTTTTTTTATAACCATGTAGCCAACTTTAACCACTGAACTTTAGATAATAAAAATAGTAAGATGACATTTTAGTTACATTTTAGATTCCTTAGAACAAATCTACAAATATTTTGCCTAAATATCACCTTGGTGTAGGAGAGGGGAATCATGTAAGCTCCTTCATTCATGACACAGTTTGATCTTATTGTTCTAGGTTGGTATAAGTAAACTGATTCTGATCCCACAGACTCTCAGCACTGCAAAGAAGCTTCCAGAGCCTTAGAAACAAGAAACCTTTGCTGATCCAGGAAGGCCCATGGGTGGCCCCATAGCAGCTGCCCACACAGTTTCCCAGTGACAGGAGCTGATGCCAGGCCAGCCTCAGGGAGGAAGAGAAAGTTGGATTGCTTTAGGAGAGCATGTTTCCCAACGTTAGCGTTGGTTTGCCCAATGCCCACAGCTAGATCTGAAGGACGCATAGCCCATACCTGACAGCCTCAGTTTTATGAGCTCAGATCCCCAAGACACTGAGAATGAGAAAGAGGTTTCTTATGAGGGGACTTACCTAATGCCCAGGTGGGATGAAACAAGTGGCTGTTAAGTAGTGTGAGGAGTACCAGGTCAGTGTGATGAGAACCTTTTATAGGGGTTTTAACCAAGGCTCTTGTTTTAGACAGGATATCCTGCCCTATGGGAAGACTTGATTCATCCAAGATTCAGCCCAGCCCAGCCCCACCTCCTCTTGTCTCTGTTTTACCTGCTGATGTGTGACTGCCTTGGTCTAATTAGCAGGCCCCTCCCACCACATTTGGTGCCTTCTGTAGCTGAGTCCTCTTGACAGGAAAGCTTCTTTCCATTGTGATGGGCTCAGCAGTGCTTGGCACAGGCTGGGGTCCTGGTGAACATTCTTTGTCTCCATGAGCCTACAAAGTCATGGGACTCTTCCCTCCACCCCGCTTTTTTTTTGTTTTTGAGATGGAGTCGTCTCGCCCAGGTGGAGTGCAGTGGTGCGATCTCGGCTCACTGCAACCTCCACCTCCCAGGTTCAAGTAATTCTCTGCCTCAGCCTCCTGAGTAGCCGGAATTACAGATGTGAGCCACCATGCCCAGCTAATTTTTGTATTTTTAGTAGAGACAGGGTTTCACCATGTTGACCAGGCTGGTCTCGAACTCCTGACCTTGTGATTCACCTGCCTCTGTCTCCAAAGTGCTGAGATTACAGGCGTGAGCTACTGTGCCCAGCCACTCTTTCCTTTTTTAATATAAATGTTCAAGAATATATCTATTGAGGTTAACTTTTACAAAGTAGCCACTTTGAGAGACCACACATGTTTTTGTGGTGATGTTACTCAGAACTGCTATTACTTAGAACATTTTTTGAATTCTTGTTTTGCAAGTGCCTTTCACACCTAGTGTATGAGACACAAGAAAGCCAGTTTCATCTTTTTAAAGTTGGGTCTCATTTTTAAATTAAAACAAAAAAAGTTAATACCTTCCCTACCGCATGCCATGGGTAGGTAGCATTTTGTAGCTGGTGAGAAGAAAGGCTTACCATGATCGTGTGCAAACTCCTCATTACAAGGACAGGAAACTCAACGGGCGGCTAATCAGCAAATATTTGTGGAAAGCTTGCTCCATTTCAGGCAGAGGGCTAAGGCCCTAGGAATAGAGTGTTGAATACAATGTCAGCAGTTTCAACTCTCATGAAGTCTATAGCCTGGCCATCCCAGGGGAAAGTCCCCAAGAGGTTAATGATAATGGTAATTGCCATTTCATTTCATTTGATTTTAGTTCATTTTCATTACCATCTCATCTTATTTGATCTCCCTAGTAATCCCCTGAGGTGGTATGGCTAAGCCCAATTCATAATGAGAACACTGAGAAATCCTCAAAGAAGTAGCCACTCAGGGAAGAAGAGACGGTGCTGGACTAGAGCCCCTCAGACTCCAGGCCCGTGTTCTCTGTTGCACCATGCTGCCGTTTATTCTTCTCTCATTGAGTTTTGGCACTTTATAAACATCACACGTATCCTCAATGCATGAAGAACCATTCCTGAGGAGGAAGTTTTCTGAGCTCTGAAGCCAAGTCCCAAAGAGAGCTCTTGAGTGGCACTTTGCAGATAATATATACTGTATAGCTTCCTGAGTGACTCTGGAAGGGAAAACCATCTTTACCATCCTCACTTATAGATCAGCATGCAGCAGACAGGAAAGGGAAAAACAGGCTGGGAAGGCATGGTAAGGGCCTTGGTTGCAGAGACTGGTGTATTGAGGGCAGCCCCGTAGCAACAGCACAGCCTCCAGCACATCCCCTCAGGGCACAGAGCACTGGGGAGCTCCAGACTGCAGGAGGGCAGGATGCAGGCTTTGTGTTTGGAAAGATCTATCTACATGGGGATGGGTTGGCTCCAGTCCTGGGGTGAAGGTGGGATAGGCATGTTGGTCAGGGAAAAGCAGAGTAGGGGCCCCAACCTTTGGGAACAAGATGGGGCTGAGGTTGCTTCTAGCTGGTCACAGTTAGAAGAAGGCCAGTGTGAAAGGGTGAAGTTGGAGAACGAGAGGGAGAGCCGATTAGACCTTCTTCTGTGGGTGGTATTTGAACTTTTTCTGAAGGGGCTTAGAACTTCCAGAAATGTTTGGGAACTGAGGGAAAGTTAGGGAAGTAACAAGCCAGAGGTTGTGTCTAGAAGATGAATGTGGGGTAGGTATTATTAACCCAGTTTATAGACGAAGAAATCAAGGCACAGAGAATAAGTAAGTAAACTTAAGTAAACTACCCAAGGTCACATACCTAGGAAGTTAGACCTGAATTTGAACTTAGGTCTGCCTGCCTCCAAAGCCTAATAGGTCTTTACATGTGCCTGGGGCACGACTGAGCTATGGGGAGCTGGGGTACCATAGAAGTGGAGGTTAAAGAACTGTATGTGTGTGTTGGGCCAGTGGAGGTGGGTTGAAGTGTGCAGGTGGGGCTGGGGGAAGTGAGTTGGCAGAGATTGGGACTGAGCCTGTAATTGAGTGTGCAAGTTTCTTAGTTTGTAAAGTTTGTGAGGAGATGTTATAAGTTAGTGTGCAAGTTGTCAGAATCAAAATGGAGTCATTTGTCTTCAAAAAAATCCTTGACAAATATAGAGCTAGGGAAGGCTGCGAAGAGAGAGTTCTCATGCTTATACACCTGATAACAAAACTGTCACAAAAGACTGCAAAAACCACAACCTTGCACAAAGGCCATAATAGCCTTACACAACAAATGCTTCTGTGAGGACATCTGCCCAGCAACTCCCTGTCCAATGTCATACTAGCAACACCATTGTTATTGATCTTTGTAGCCAAGAATATGCATTTCAATACAATTATGTAATTTTTATCATTTTTCCTGTAAGAACTTTTGTTTTCCTTTACCTCCCTGAATATGCACGTAGTTTACTATGGCACATGTATTCCCATTGCAATGCCCTATTCTCAAATAAATAACTTTTTTAAGAGAGCCTCTCTATGGTTATTATTTAAATTGACACTAGTGACTCTATTTAGTAGTTACATTTTACGGGTATGCTGGAGGACAGGGAGACCAGGTGCTGGATCAGAAACTCAGCAATGAAAACCCAGTTTTGCACTTTGATTCCTTCTTATACACTTACTTAACAATGTGTTGCTGACCTCTACTTGATTTATTTCTACAAGATACAAGCAGTATTTGCTACACTTAGTGGGCTACAAATTAAGATTGCTTTCCAGAAAACCAGCCCAATTGGGCAAACAGGCCCTACACACCAAAAACAGTTATTTTAAAATGAAAAGTAGAAATTTTTAGAATGTTAAATAAAAAATATTGTCAAATACCACAAGGTCTTGGGTAAAGAATCACTGCTCAGGAATATGAGAGATCAGGGTCTATGTCAGCAACACCTCCCTACCTATGCTTGTTTTGGTTTGCTAGTTTTATTTTACTTTATTTTATTTGCTAAGTGCCTACTATGTACAGACACTGTGCTAAAAGCTTACACATATCATTTTATTTAACTCTCACAACAACCCTATGGTAGCAAAGATATTATCCCAATTTCATAGATGAAGAAATTATCATTAACTAACTTAATTTTCTAAAGACAGAAAATAAACGGCAAAGGCAGAATTTGAACCCAAACCTGTTCAACTTCGGAGCCCAGCATCTTAATCACTCTGCTTTGCATCTTGGCTGAAGTTTCTTACCTGAAGTCTGGGAAATTCCCTTTGACTTAAACCCAGCTTAACATGGTGTGTTCCAGCTTAACCACTACGTGAACTAGCTGTGGGACCACAGAGTAACAATTAGGGCAAGTTCGCAAATCCAGAGGCCCTGTGAGATGCTGGGGACAAAGCCCAAGGAAATAGTCTCTCTTCATACTGACACTTCTCCTCCTTCCACCTTCCCCCTTTTTCAGGGACAAAATCCAGAATGTTTGGCAAAAGCATCTGTAAGTTCAGCCCGGGAGAACAGCTGGGCTTTCATGGAGGTGGTGCTTTTCTTTGGGTTCCCTCCAGTTCTACAACATGATCATTATCTCCTGACTTCCCCCAACAGAGAAACTGTACTTACCACCCCCCACCTCGCCCCCTCCACACACACACGGAGGCCGAAGCAGACTGCTCAGCAGGCTAAACTCCATCTGTCTAATGAAGTGTCTCTTCCAGTGCAGCTTCATCAACGTCTGCTGTCAGGTCCTGGTTGGCTGGTGGATGAAGGGGACAGGGAGACAACATGGTAAGCTACCTGGGTCCTCTTGGGTCAGGTGGCAGGTAACTGTTAATCCTGACATGGCTGCCTTTAAATTTCTGCCATTACAAAGGCAGCCAAAAACCCAACCCTTAAAGAATGCTGCTCACCAGACATCTTCACCTTCACCCAGGAGCACACAGCGGTAATATGGGACAATGAATGGCTACAGGGTGGCCACTCACATCTCTCTCAAAAAGTATTAGATGAGAAAATTCCATGATCTTGGGCTTCACCTTCAGAAAAGAACAAAACTGAATCTGAAAGTCGGAGAGCTGTTTTCTAGAGTTGCTTAGGTTATGAGAGAATTTGCGGGTCCACATTGCCCACGTATCCTTACTGAAATACAGGGTTGCGGGGGAATGGTTCTTAGAGGAAAAAAGAACAGTGAGAAGTTCTGGGCCTTCTTATTTTCTCTCTGCCTAACTTGGAGTCTCTTTTCTCAAACCCACTCCACATAGCCCCGATCAGAAAATCCCGGAAGCCCAGATGCTCAAGTTTTGCCCTGGAAATGCCAGGGAGGATTAGGCAGATATTGGAGACACACCTGTTGACACAGTTTCCAGTGGCTTAGTGAGTATCTCTCAGGACATCTGGGCCTAATCCCTGAACGGACAGGTTGTGTTGACCCTGCAGTTTCTCTGAGTTCTGATCTAGGCAGCAGGCACATGGCTAACATGATTGTTAGTATCCTTGGTTTCGCCAGAAGAACTGGAATCTGCCATTTAGTAGGGACTCTGCATATCCTAGATATAGGTGTCCAATCCATAGGCAGAACTCCTAGAACCTGCAAACTGGAAGGTTCCAAGCTCTTTTTTTCCCAAGGGGAAAAGAAGAAAAATCATGGCAGGAGCAGTGAGCTCCTTTTCCTACTTGACCTCTGCTCCTTCTCAGAACCCTACAAATTCCTGGTGGTGCCAAAAGTTTCTCAACTTAAACGTAAAGGAAACAGACTAATTTTCTCACTGTGTCCTTATTCCTATCATAATCTCTGGTCAAAGTATGGGCCTACTATTCCCTGCAAAGATCCAACTCCTGCTGCCTTCTTGACTTCCTGCAGCCCTTCTTCTGGCCTTGAATGCTTTCTCTCCATCTCCTCTATGCAAAGACCCCCCATCCATTCAGAACAGCTCCAATAGCACTTCCTCCATAATATATTTCCAGATCAACCCACTCCGATGAAGTCTTCTGCAAACACATTCACTTGCTCCAAATATTCTTTTGTTGGTACATTTCACAGCATCTATTTTACTCTACCATCATTACCATTGGTTGTCTATTTGCTTTATCATCTTTTCTAGATCATCTCCCTTTTTGAGGACAAGGCTGTTTTGCGGTAATGTGTAATGACTTGATATGAAAGCATTGCCCATTTCTCAGGAGAGCACAGCTTTCTCCGGAAAACATAAGGACTGGGTGCTATGTCACTTAAACCGTGCCTGGCCCCATATTTCCACCCCTTTAGAGCCCCTGGGCTTCATTCCTATGCTTATGGGGATAGAGGGGATACCTCCACATCCAAAGCCAAAAGGGGATCCCAGGAGCGAGTTCGTAAAAAAAAAAAAAACTCCAATGCAGCTCTAATCAGGATGGACTGGATTTGTGCTGGCTTTAACACTACAAACCTGTTGGTACAGGTCTCCACTAGGGTTGGTCAGTTTTTACCTAAGTCTTTCTCCATTAATCAAAGCACCTATCCCTTCCAGGGAGTTTTGGTATCCAAGATTAAATGGTGATGACAAGGTGTTCTCAGCAAACTGAGTAAAAAGGGAACACCAAAGTCTTGCAAAGGTGAAAGCCATTAAATGGGAAGTTACTTTGGGGGGTTGGAAATATAGTTCTTAATTAATAGGAAGAGAGTTGGGTGCTGAGTACTAAGGGCCTATGAGGTCATTCTGGAGGCCACTGACTATTGTTAAACATGAGCATTAATTTTCTTCAGACCACGTTGATAAAGCCAGTTTGGGGAAGATTAGAAGGCACACAGGCATGGCTCGCATCTCCAGAAGTGCAGAGACCAACACGGCTTCACAGTGTAACTGGCTGCATGACTTGAGAAGTCTCTTAAGCTCTCTGAGCCTGAGTTTCCTTATCCATAAAATAGGGATAACCTTTGTTTACACCAAATGGTTATTGTGAGATTAAAAATATACCCTGTGTGTAAAAGCGCATTGTAAACTGATGAACCCTACAACATTATTGTTGTTGTTATTTAAAGCAGTAGTGAATAATCCTTTTGAAGACCAAGAAGAGGAATGGGCATGACATTACTATTCCAATGGATCACTCATTCTATCATTTAAGAGGCATAATCTGTGAATAATAACACACGCCTTGGAAAATCCAAAAATAGAATTAGAAAAAACAGTGAGCAGTATTTCACAACTGTCCTTTTTCCCCCCAAAAGGATTTACTAAAGACTTTCTTCAGTTACTTTTGTATTAGTTTATATATCCTCACTATTTCAGAACAAAGGAATATAAAGCTAATGTTAGGAGCCATTGTTTTCAGATCATTCTGAAGTGAAAATATAGTTCTCCATGGAACATAAAGAAGTAATATTCAACTCATACAACTTTTGTGTTGCCAAAAGCTAGACACAGCCTTGCAGTAAGTAGTTATTGGCATAGAGCTGTATGGGACTCTCTGAGGCAGTGGTTTGCCGAGACCAGCTCAGTCGGGGAGACCCTAACCCAGCAGCACTAGAGAAATTAAAGACACACACACAAAAATATAGGGTGTGGAGTGGGAAATCAGGGGTCTCACAGCCTTCAGAGCAGAGAGCCTCAAACAGAGATTTACCCAAATGTTTATGAACAGCAAGCCAGTGATAAGCATTGTTTCTATAGATTATAGATTAATTAAAAATATTCCTTATGGGAAATAAAGGGATGGGCTGAAATAAAGGGATAGGTCTGGTTAGTTATCTGCAGCAGGAACATGTCCTTAAGGCACAGATCACTCATGCTATTGTTTGTGGTTTAAGAACACCTTTAAGCGGTTCTCCACATTGGGTGGGCCCGGTGTTCCTTGCCCTCATTCAGATAAACCCACAGCCTTCCAGCGTGGGCATCATGGGCATCATGAACATGTCACAGTGCTGCAAAGATTTTGTTTATGGCCAGTTTTGGGTCCAGTTTATGGCCAGATATTGGGGTCCTAGTCCCAACATGTCCCCCTTATTTGATTTGCAAAGCGATAAAAGCAAAGACAGGTTTGTCGCAGTGAGCCACTTCTTGCAGGAGTCAGGATCCACATCTGCAGACTATGCGAAGACAAACAACACAGATTAAAAGCACAATCATCATTGAAATCACAGAGCTTCCAAGTGTTTTTATCTATTTTAATGGCTTACTAGCTGCTAATCTGTCTGCAGCTCCATCAAGCACACCAGTTCCTGGCATTAAGGTCAGGTGTGCCTGGGATGCTTTAAATATTTTTTCTTTTAATTTTGCAATATCCAAACACAAGTTTGTAGAGTGTCCTTCTAGATGCTTTTTTATTCTTTCTTAAATTTTGATCTTATTAAGAGCTATTAATAGTTTCCACAAATTCTTATCTTTAGCTCCTACAATGGGCCATATCATTTGAGGTTGATGTGCCACTATACCACCATGTTTCCAGATAATAGGAACTCTTGCCATACTTCTTACCATTTCTGCCATCTGACCATTTTGTTCAGACCAGTTGAACATAGTGTGGCCATGGCACGCAGACTGAGAGGTACAATTCAAGCTTAACATCCCTTTAGGGGACCAATTAATAGAGTCCATAGGAATTGTTGTGCAGCACCTCTGCCTGTTCTGCAATGCAATCTTCCTAAACAAGTACGTTCATTTTTTCTAACTGGGTCCAATCCTGTCTACAAATAGGTTTTTGAGGGTGGTATGCCTCAATTATAGGAGCAGATTTATTATGGTAAATACTGAGACCAGAAAGCATGTGTAACTGTGTCATAAAGTGATTACATCCAGGCATTATTGCCAGCCAAGATTGATAAAAATGTCCAATAAGTATAATTGTTCTCTGTGCCAGCCCTTATTGAAGGAATACTCATGGCAATGGTGATCACCGCTATCATAGCTATTGTTAAATTACTTATTGTGACTGGTTGTCTGACTTTCCTCAGGTTTTCTTCTGCCATCTGTGACAGCTTCTTGATCTGTCCCCAGGTGGGTGGCTGTGTTCAACAGGTGTTGCTCATGACAGTTGAGGTCCTCCTCAGCATCACTCTTGACATGGCTGCAACCGGGGAGCTCTCAGGAACCTCCTGGAATCTCTTCCTCAGGCAATTGGTCTACAATTAGAACTTGTGCTCCCCATTGTTGTAATAAATCTCTCCCCCATAAATTTATAGGTACCGAAGTTATAATTGGTTGAATAGTCCCAGGTTGTCCATCAGGCCCTTCACAATGCAAAATATAACTAATTTGATATACTTCAGTGGCTTTACCAACTCCAACTATGTTAAATTGAGCGGGTTGAATTGGCCATGTAGACGGCCAGTGCTGTAGAGAAATGATTGAAATGTCCGCTCCTGCATCTACCAAACCTTTAAATTTCTTTCCCTGAGTAGTTATTTCACAGGTAGGATGTTTATCAGTAATTTGATTTACCCAATAAGTTGCCTTGCCTTGTTTATTTGTGCTTCCAAATCCTCCTGTTTGTTTAATTTCACTTTTCCCCATTCCCACATAAGGCACAATCAGGAGCTGTGCTATATGCTCTCCTGGCTCTGCTTTCCAGGGAATAGAAGTAGATATAACAATTTGAATTTCCCCATTGTAATCTGAGTCAATGACTCCTGTCATATTTGTACCCCTTTTAAACTTAAACTAGACCTTCCTAAAAGTAATCCTATCATTCCTGCTGGCAAGGGTCCACAGACTCTTGTTGGGACCTTTTGCAGGGGTTCCCCAGGCAGAAGGCTCACAGCTTTTGTGCAGCATAAATCTGCTGCGGCACTACTGGCTGTGGCGGGGGACAGACATTGTACAGGGGTGAGGGAGTGGCCTGAGCCAGAAAAGCCCGGTTTGGAACGGGGCCGGGATGGGCCCCTCATGGCATTTCCTGAAATTGGGTTCCCATCTTTATCAAACTTAGAATGACACTGATTAGCCCAGTGTTTTCCTTTTTTGCATTTTGGACATATTTTAGGCTCAGCAGTTTTCTTTTTTCTCCTATCTGGCGGCCTGACTTGCTGATTTTTTCTACATTCTTTTTTAGTATGACCATGCTTCCCACAGTTAAAACAAGCTCCAGGAAATGGAGTATTTCCTTTATCCACTCTCAGTCCTGCCATTGCCTGTGCCAACAAAGTAGCTTTATGCAGATTACCTCCAATACCATCACAGGCCTTGATACAATCAACTAAATGTGCTTTCCCTCTAACAGGCCACAGAGCAGCCTGGCAATCGGGATTAGCAATGTCAAAAGCTAATAACTGTAACACTATATCCGGAGCAGCCAAATCTCAATCACCTTTTCAAGAGACTCCTGTAACTGCGATATAAAATCTGCACATGGTTCTTTTGGTCCCTGTTTTACAGCACTAAAGGAAGGGTATTTTTCTCCACCAGAAGTGACTTTTTCCCAAGCTCTAATGCACACTCCTCTAAGCTGTTCTATGGCATCACCCTGCATGACTGCTTGTGCATCTAAACCAGCCCAGCCGCCAATCCCCAAAAGTTGGTCTGCAGTTATATTAATTCGAGGTTGGGCCTGGGCATTGTGAGCAGCCTGAATGGAAGCTTCATCTGCCCACCAAATTTTAAATTTAAGAACTGAGCAGGAGTTAGACAAGCTCGAGTAAGAACATCCCAGTCAGTAGGAATCATCTGACTGGAAACAGCAACATTCTTTAACTGTCCTATTACAAAAGGAGAACCTAGTCCTTAGTGATTAATAGCTTGTTTAAACTCTTTGAGTAATTTAAAAGGAAAAGGCTCTAATGTAGCAGGAGCATGTCCTTAAGGCACAGATCTAGGGGGTGTATTCTAACAGGGAATTGTCAAGCCTCTAAATCACCCTCTCTTCTAGCTTGCTGAATTCCTGCCTGAATAGAACTGAAAGTGGTCGCTGGAGGTGCTGCTTGAACAGTCACTGGGGCAACTACTTTTCACCCAGTGCCCTCCAGAAAAGAAAGATCTGGAGGGTCAGGCCACTCTTTTTCTTCAAAATAATAATGAGGGTGTGCAGAAGGGTAGGGATGAACCTCTCCCCCCTTTGCTGCTTTAGCTTTAACTGGCAAACAAACCTGCTCTGTCACCTCTTCTGTTACTTCGTTACACTCTCCTTCCTCCTCATCTTTAGTATGAAAATGTTCCAAGGTGGAACGAACTAGAGCCCACACTTGCCCCATTGCTACCCTGATGCTCCCTAATTCCCCTTCTTACTCACCACGGGGAATGCTTTAAGAGTACTTGAGTGTCCTCCAGCTTAGTTCCACATTTTCCAACAGTTGCTCCAGCAACACTTCGACTTGGGTTCCAGGCCCCACGTTGGGGACCACTTGCTGAGACCAGCTTGGGGGTCTCCTAGCAGCGCTAGAGGAATTAAAGACACACACACACACACACACACACACACACACACACACACACACACGCAGAAACATAGAGGTGTGAAGTGGGAAATCAGGGGTCTCACAGCCTTCAGAGCTGAGAGCCTCGAACAGAGATTTACCCACATGTTTATGAAGAGCAAGCCAGTGATAAGCATTGTTTCTACAGATTACAGATTAGCTAAAAGCATTCCTTATGGGAAATAAAGGGATGGGCCAAAATAAAGGGATGGATCTGGCTAGTTATCTGCAGCAGGAGCACGTTCTTAAGGCACAGATTGCTCATGCTATTGTTTGTGCTTTAAGAACGCCTTTAAGCTGTTTTCCACCCTGGGTGGGCCAGGTATTCCTTGCCCTCACTCCGGTAAACCCAAAACCTTCCAGCGTGGGCATCATGGACATCATGAACATGTCACAGTGCTGCAGAGATTTTGTTTATGGCCAATTTTGGGGCCAGCTTATGGCCAGATTTTGGGGGCCTACTCCCAACAGTGGCTGATCTGGGTGCCCAGTCTTTCCATGTGAGTGCTAAGAACCTGATTTCTATCCCTTTCCTGAATTGAAGTTTTCAGGTGCTTGGTGGCCTTATTGTAAAGGTTCCACAAATCCATGTGCCTGCCAACCATTGCTGCATATGGAATACATGCCTGACACTATGTGCGTGCTATTATTTTTCAGACATAGGCTGGTGAAGTGGCAGCAGTGGCCAAGACACAAGTCACTTTTCTCCAGAGTGGGCCTGACAACTAGGTCTGAGACACTGACTACTGAAAGGAGCTGGTTACAGGCGAGGCCTGGAAGTCTGGATGGTGACAGTGCCTGGCTCACAGAGGCCAAGATCCATCAGCTAAAGCTTCACTCAGGGCTTAGCAAAATTCAGGTGAAATGGATGTCCTGAAAAGGAGCATTAGGAGACACTTCAGAGGAGGTGCTGAGGAGTGCAACAGGGTATAGATGCGACTGTTAGTCCTACACAGTCAGTTCATTTACTGATGAAGAGATGGAGGCTTGGCTTGAAGCTCAGTGGCTGTGGATGGTGCAAAGATTATGTGCCAGGCTGGGCATGGTGGCTCATGCCTGTAATCCTAGCACTTTGGGAGGCTGAGGCGGGCAGATCACCTGAGGTCAGGAGTTCGAGACCAGCCTGGCCAACATGGTAAAACCCCATCTCTACTTATACAATACAAAAAAATTAGCCAGGTGAGGTGTCAGATGCCTGTAATCTTAGCTACTTGGTAGGCTGAAGCAGGAGAATCATCTGAACCCGGTAGGTGCAGGTTGCAATGAGCAGAGGCTGTGCCATTGCACAACAAGAGGGAAACTCCATCTCAAAAAAAATAAAAAAGATTGTGTGCCCACCACGGTGCTGAGGTGACTTTTGCACATGACACATTTGCATCTCATACGCTGAAAGGTTCTTCTTCTTCCCATATTTCACAGGAGGAACTTGAGTTTCAAAGAGGTAAAACGACATGTCCAAAGTCATACTGACCACTTTTGGGGGAGATAATGAGGTAAGAGGCAGGTGGGACTTGTCTCTGGACCAGATTGGAGACTGGCTAAAACAGGGAAGAGACACTGAGAGCATCTCCCATTGCTCTTTCTGCCCATCACCATGAGACACTCCCACCAGTGCCATGACAGTTTACCAATAGCGTGACAACACCTAGAAGTTAACACCCCATTCCAGGGCAACACTGAGAAGTTACCACCCATTTTCTGGCTATTTCTGAATAACCCACCCCTTAATTAGCATGTCATTAAAAGTAGGTATAAATATGACTGCAGCCCACACCCTGTTGCTACTCTGGGTGCACTGGCAATGGGGTAGCCCTCCACAGGAGCAGTCAGAGAGCTGTAACACTGTTGCCACTTCAATAAAGCTGCTTTCTTCCACGACTGGCTTTGAATTTCTTCCTGAGTGAAGTCAAGAACTTGCCCTACATCAACTGAACTGGAGCTGTGTCTTTTAAAATCCTGGCTCAGTGGGCCTCTTATTATGCAAATTTGCCTCCATAGTGGATTTGGGGTAAGGTGGGGAACATGAATGCCCATAAGTGGTAGGTAAAGTGCTTTTTTCAATGTGAGGGCCTGTTTCACAGTCCTCTCACTAAGGCAGGAACAAGGACATTGAAGACTATGAGCATGGGCTAGGGTGGTCCCACATAAAGGCAAGATCTCAGAAGCAGTTCTTTGAGGCAGGAATGTGGTGCCCTGAAACTCCATGTAGCATCACAGATGATGGCCTATTTCAACCCTTTAGAAAGGGACTCAGAGCCTGTAAGAACTTGGAGCCTCCTTCTTTGCTTCTCAATTGTTATCCTCTTAGCCTGTCCTTGGCCAGGCATGACTTTTGTTTGTTGTTGTTGTTGTTCCAATGGAAACTGAGGACTTTGCAGGCCAACTGAACTCAGGATATAGTCTGGCTCCTCCCCTTATGAACTCAGTGACTTAGGACACATCCTTGACTTCGCTGAGCTTTGGGCTCTTCTCTGAAAATGGAGGTTATATAATACTTTTTCCTTCATGGATTGTATGTAGATTAAATAAACTGGTGAATCTTGAAAGGTTTTCCTGGTGACTGATGACAGTAGACTCTCAGAAGACAATATATATGATGCCAATCATGAAGATGGAGACAAGAGCACTGATGGCAAAAGATAACCAGCTCTTCAGAGCTGGCTAAAAGTCCTAAAATAAGAAGACTTGATATGGTTAAACAGAAAACCCAGAGGCTCCTATGATCATGAGGGAGGTTTTTAATGTAACATGGCTGAATAATAAAGTGCATGTGTTCACCTGTAAAAGATAATCTACTTAAGTTTCAACATGCACTTCTCTGTTCAGGTGCAAAGTAGGACCAGAGTAGTTGATGAAAATTCCAAAATTGTGACTGCAAATGAACAGAAAAGTTCATTTCAAAAGTTCAAAAAGAACAGACAAGTCTCTGCCACTTCTGTAACAGCTATGGGACAAAGCTATGAATATTTGGGCATATGTTGACAACAGTTGACACAGAATCAGAATCACACAAGAAGCAAATCCAGAGAGGATAACATTTACATGATTTACCAATTCCCCAGTGAGGTGGGATTCATGTCAAACCCCTAAGTGCTTTGTAAATTATTTCGAAATCTATTGTGAATACAATTTTTCTTAAGCTAATACTTCTATCAAATAATTTATACAACGCTGTGGGTTCTGTCACTTTTAATTATTTTTGCTGTCAGTTCCTAAGATCTAAATTGAAAGAAGATCATCAGTTTTACTATGGATGAAGTCCTAACTGGGGAAGGATGTGCTCACTGCCTTCTAGATTCGGGTTCCCAGACTTGGCTCACAGGTCAGGTCTCTGCATCTGGCCTGGTGCTTGATCTCCCTGGATGTGCCACACCCATCACTTGTGCTCAGATGGTCTCTCTTTGAACCCGTTGCTGCCTCACATGGAAAACCAAACACAGAACACTGCAAGGTAAGGTGAAGTCCCTGAGGTGTGTCATCTGGGGAAGGGCCAGCTCTGCTCTGCCATGAAGGATGCATGTATTTGTTTTGCTCATACTTGGAAATATGTCTTTGTAACTTGGAAGTATGTCTTGTATATATCCAAGCACTAACAAGCCTCAGATTGCTTTTTTCAAAAAAACATAATAATATCTGTCCCCACAATCTGTAGAGAGGATGTAGGCACTGATAATTACAGGCTAGCTCATCATAGTGAAGGTATATTAAATACATATATTTTTATGTAATATAGGGATTATTCTATATACAATACAAAGTTTATTTTACTTGATTTTTACATAGTGATATGGTTTGGCTGTGTCCCCACCCAAATCTCAACTCGAATTGTATCTCCCAGAATTTGCACGTGTTGTGGGAGGGACCCAGGGAGATGTAACTGAATCATGGGGGCCAGTCTTTCCCATGCTATTCTCATGACAGTGAATAAGTCTCACAAGATCTGATGGGTTTATCAAGGGTTTCTGCTTGCTTCTTCTTCATTTTTCTCTTGCTGCCACCATGTACAAAGTGCCTTTTGACTCCTGCCATGATTCGGAGGCCTCCCCAGTCATGTGGAACTTTTCAGTTATGCCTTTATCAGCAGAGTGAAAATGGACTAATACAGTAAATTGGTATCAGGAGTGGGTTATTGATGAAAAGATATCTGAAAACGTGGAAGTGACTTTGGAACTGGGTGACAGGCAGAGATTGGAGCAGTTTGAAGCGCTCAGAATAAGATAGGAAAATGTGGGAAGGTTCAAATCTTCCTACAGACTTGTTGAATGGCTTTGCCCAAAATGCTGATAGCAATATGGATAATAAAATCCAGACTGAGGTGGTCTCAGATGGAGATGAGGAACTTGTTGGGAACTGGAGCATGGTGACTCTTGCTATGTTTTAGCAAAGAGACTAGTGGCATTTGGCCCATGCCATAGAGATTTGTGGAACTTTGAACTTGAGAGAGATGGCTTAGGGTATCTGGTGGAAGAAATTTTTAAGCCACAAAGCATTCAAGAGGTGACTTGGATACTGTTAAAGGCATTCAGTTTTATAAGGCAAGCAGAGCACAAAAGTTTGGAAAATTTGCAGGCTGACAATGTGATAGAAATGAAAGACCCCTTTTCTGGGGAGAAATTCAAGCTGGCTGTAGAAATTTGCATAAATAGCAACGAGCCTAATGTGAATCCCAAGACCATGGGGAAAATGTCTCCAGGCCATGTCAGAGAACTTCATGGCAGCCCCTCGCATCACAGGCCCAGAAGCTCAGGAGAAAAAGTGGTTTTGTGGGCTGGGCCCAGGGCCCCTGAGCTGTGTGCAGCCTAGGGACTTGGTTCCCTGTGTCCCAGTCACTCCAGCTGTGGCAGAAAGGGGCCAACGTAGAGTTTGGACTCTGGCTTCAGAAGGTGGAAACCTCAAGTCTTGGCAGCTTCCACAAGGTGTTGAGACTGCAGGTGCACAAATATCAAGAATTAAGGTTTGGGAGCCTCTGTCTAGATTTCAGAAGATGTATGGAAACACCTGGATGCCCAGGCAAAAGTTTGCTACAGGGGCAGGGCCCTCATTGAGAACCTCTGCTAGGGCAGTGCAGAAGGGAAATGTGGAGTTGGAGCACCCAAACAGAGTTCCTACTGGGGCACTACCTACTGGAGTTGTGAGAAGAGGGCCACTATCCTCCAGACCCCAACATGGTAGATCCACCAACAGCTTGCACCATGCACTTGGAAAAGCCACAGACACTCAATGCCAGCCTATGAAAGCAGCTGGGAGGGAGGCTGTACCCTGCAACACCACAGGGTCAGAGCTGCCCAAGACCATGGGAACCCAACTCTTGCATCAGTGGGACCTGCATGTGAGACCTGGAGTCAAAGGAGATCATTTTGGAGCTTTAAAATTTGACTGCCCCACTGGATTTCAGACTTGCATGTGCCCTGTAACCCCTTTGTTTTGGCCAATTTGTCCCATTTGGAATGGCTGTATTTACCCAATACCTGTACCTCCATTGTATCTAGGAAGTAACTAGCTTGCTTTTGATTTTATGAGCTCATAGGCGGAAGATACTTGTCTCAGATGAAACTTTGGACTGTGGACTTTTGGGTTAATGCTGAAATGAATTAAGACTTTGGGGGACTATTGGGAAGGCATAATTGGTTTTGAAATGTGTAAACCATAAGATTTGGAGGGGCCAGGGGTGGAATTACATGGTTTGGGTGTGTCCCCACCCAAATCTCAACTCGAATTTTATTTCCCAGAATTCCCATGTGCAGTGGGAGAGAGACCCAGGAGGAGTTAACTGAATCACGGGGGCTTGTCTTTCCTGTGCTATTCTTGTGATAGTGAATAAGTCTCACGAGACCTTGTGGGTTTATCAGGGGTTTCTGCTTTTGCTTCTTCCTCATTTTTCTCTTGCTGCCACCATGTAAGAAGTGCCTTTTGCCTCCCGCCATGATTCTGAGGCCTCCCCAGCCATGTGGAACTTTTCAGGTATGTCTTTATCAGCAGCGTGAAAGTGGACTAACACACGTAGTAAAACAAAACCAGGTTTTTAAAGATTATTATATAGTCTTCAACTTCATTTTTAGTGGTACTAAAGAATTCTACCGAATGGAGGTGCCATTACATATTTAATTATTCCACTTTTTAGTTTCTTAGCCGTTTTTTTTTTTTTTTTTTTTTCATTTTATAAAACACACAACATGAGGCCAGGTGCAGTAGCTCACACCTATAATCCCAGCACTTTGGGAGGTGAAGGCAGGCAGATCACTTGAAATCAGAAGTTTGAGACCAGCCTGGTCAACATGGTGAAACCCCTTCTGCACTAAAAATACAAAAATTAGCTAGGCATGGTGGCCCACGCCTGTAATCCCAACTACTTGGGAGGCTAAGACAGGGGACTGTCTAGAACCTGGGAGGTGGAGCTTGCAGTGAGCAGAGATGGTGCCACTGTGTTCCAGCCTGAGTGGCAGAGCAAGAGTTCATCTAACGAACAAACGAACAAACAAACCACACAATATGACTATTCTTAAATATATATATTTAGGCTTGATTTGAATGTTTTCTTTAAATACCTAGAATAAAATTGAGGGATCAAAGAATATTAGTAAGTTTGAGGCTTTTATATACAACAGACCAAATTACTCTCTCAAAAAGTGATTTCAATTTATACTCCAATGAATGCTCAGCCCCTAAAAACTCACCGATATGAGGAACTATAAGCTTTAAAAGCTGCCACTTTAATAGATGGTATCTCAGTGCTGTGATTTAAATCCCTTCATTGACTGTGAGTAGAACTTTTTTTTTTTCAGTGTCTGTTGGCCTTTGTATTTTTTGCCTATTTTCTTTGTCTATTTTTCCTGGAGATGGAAACTTAACTACAGTCTTCCAAACTAAATTATTTTATTTTGGAAATTGCTTTTAAACACATTTTTCTTTAGGCTCTGATCATGATTTCCTTTGTTTTCTGTCATCTCTAGGCCTTACAGTCATAGTGGTCTTTTTATTTTTATTTTTTAAATTTAATTTTATTTATTATTTTTTTTTGAGACGGAGTCTTGCTTTGTCACCCAGGATGGAGTTCAGTGGTGGGATCTCGGCTCACTGCAACCTCCACCTCCCAGGTCCAATCGATTCTCCTGCCTCAGCCTTGCGAGTAGTTGGGGCTACAGGCACCCGCCACCAAGCCCAGCTAATTTTTGTATTTTTAGTAGAGATGGGGTTTAACCATGTTGTCCAGGCTGGTCTCAAACTCCTGAGCTCAAGTGATCCTCCCACCTTGGTCTCCCAAAGTGCTGGCATTACAGGTGTGAGCCACTGTGCCTGGCCAGTGGCCTTTTTATAAACTCGCTGACCTAGATGGTGGTACCACTGAGCCAGGCCCCAGCTGCCACAGTGGGCTCTGGGCAGAGGCTGGTGCTGCTTCATCTGGAGGACAAGTTGTTTCAGCTACCGGGACAGAGGATATGCTTGAGAAGGAGAAGGGTTTGGGGCTGCTGCCACCTGTCTGATGCCCTATCGTCCAACCTCTGGCCTGGAAGCTGCTCTGGCTATTGGAGGAGCTCTGGATGAAGCAGAGGGCACAGTGCCGGCTGTTGAGGCCAGCTCTCCTACTCCAGTGTGCCATCTCAGGTGAGTCCCACCATCTCTCTGGGCATTGGGTGCTCATCTGGAAAATTCAGGGGCAGTGGCTCTTTCATAGGCATGTAGTAAGGATGAAATGGAAAAGTGTCTTGTGGATGGTTATGAATTTTAACAAAAGCAAAGTTATTATTTTATTTGTAAAAATTTATGCAGTACATTTGTTACACGTACATAATGGATAGTGAGCAAGTCAGGGTACTTAGAGTATCTCTCACCTGAGTACAATACATTTTTGTTAACTATAGTCACCCTACTCTGCTATTAAATATTGAAAATATTCCTCCTATCTTATTATACGTTTGTACCCTTTAACCCATTTCTCTTCATCTTCCTCCCTATCCCTTCTCACACCCTTCCTAATTTCTGTTACCTTTCTTCTCTCTACCTCCACGTGATCAAATTTTTTAGCTCTGACATATGAATGAGAACACATGATATTTGTCTTTTTGTGCTTGGCTGTTTTGATTAAGATAATGACCTTCAGTTCCATCCACATTGCTGCAAATGACACAATTCCATTCTTTCTTATGACTGAGTAGTATTTCATTGTGTGTATATACCACGTTTTCTTCATCCATAGATCTGTAGATGGACACAGGTTGATTCCATATATTTGCTCCTGGGAATAGTGCTACAATAAACATATGACTACAGGTATCTTTTTGATTTCTTTTCCTTTGGGTAGATACTCAGTAGTAAAATTGCTGGATTTAATGGTAATTCTATTTTTAGCTCTTTGAGAAATCTCCATGCTGTTTTCCATAGTAGCTGTACTAGCTTTCATTCCCACCAGCAGTGTGTAGGGTTCCTTTTTCTCTACATCGTCACCAACACCTGTTATGTTATTTTGTCTTTTTAATAATAGCTTTTCTAATTGGAGTGAGGTGATATCTCATTGTGGTTTTGATTTGCATTTCTCTGACAGTGATGTGGACCATTTTTCATATACCTGCTGGCCATTTGTATGTCTTTTTTTTTTTTTTTTTTTTTTTTTTTTTAGGAAAGTTATTATTTAGAGCTCTGTCTGTGGTTCTGGCTCTTTAGAGGAAGTGCTGGTTGGTTTGGGGTGGGCAGGTCCAAGTTAGTCATGTTTGGGGAATGTTTGACATGTTTGGGGAGGCTATGCTAAGACCATCATATTAACTTTGACCTCCCCACCCTAATCTCACAATAGTGTACTTCTCTGCATCTCAGTTTCCTCACCCTTAAAGTAAGTATGAAAACTTCCAATGTTATTGGGCTGTGTGAAGATTAAGTGAGTTAATCTACATAAAGCATTGAGATTAGTTTTAGGCACCTTGTAAATGCTTTATATAGATTAACTTGTTTAGTTATTACATAATCCAGTGAGGTAGGTATTATGTTATCCTTACTTTACAAATGAGAAAACTGAGACCAGAGAGGTGAAGTTGCCAGCTTCAAGCTTGCACAGCTGTTAAGTGGCTGAGCTAGGCTACACATCCAGACAGTCTGTCTTGAGAGCCCACATGTCTAACCACTCAACTCTTCTGCTGCTATCCTATATTGGGGTGGGAAGCAAAGGCGGATAAGGAAGGAGTAAAGCCTGGCCTTTCCCTGCCAGAAGTTAAGATGACAGTCAGGATCATGCAGAGACTTAGGGTTCATGCTTGTCAGCCCAAACCTGTACAGTCTTATCCAGCCACACCTCTTTCAGGAAATCTTCCCAGATGAGCTCTACCCACGTGAGCAATCCTATTTTCTCCATTCTCTTTGAACTTATGAACCTAGTTTTCTGCCTGTTGCTTTGTAATGATTTGACAATTATTATTCAATTCAACGGACATTTATCAAATGCCTGGAATATAGGACTGGAATCAAGGGATATGCAGACATAGACAAACCATATTTCCTTTCTGCTGGGCATTTATAACTTTGTCAGGGACACAGACAAAAACATAAGAAAGACACAGGCATAAGAAACACAATTTGAGATCAGTATTGTAAAAGAAATGTGAACAATGTACTACAGAGGCATGGAAAAAATAACTTGTTAATTCGGACTGGGGTGGGTGGTCCTGGGAAGGCTTCTCAGATTGTGTATTTCCATCAGGGTCTTGAAGGATGGATAAGCAGTACGGTGGGGAAAACAATCAGAGGAGAGTATGAACAAAGACTCAGCCTGTAAAATATTCCCAGCAAATCTAAGGCAGCACTGTTGGTGATACTATAGCTGCTTTGTTATCATCAATAGGAATGAGAACTCTCTATCCTTAAGAATGTGTTTGCATCTCATTTAAATTATTAGTGGGGGCTCTGCATTCTGTGCTCCTGTTCTGTATTTCTCCAGGCAGACACGAGCATGCTCAGAGGTTCCTTCTCCTGCAAGGGACAAACTGCAGAGAGGGTAGCTGTGTTGTCTGGTTACAGTGCTTAGCAGCAGTTCTTGTCTCCTTGGTCTGGCAAGAGCAATCCCTCTAGGCTGAAATGAGAGCAAAGCTGGCATCCTGCCGGTGGCTGATTCTACTCAGGAGTGAGGCAGGAGACAGTGCCTAAACTTTTTAGTAGTGAACCTACCAAAGATGTTCCAGCACCTGGGTCTGGAGAAAGCATCCAGTTGCATTGCTTTGGATCATTCTGAGGTCTTGGGTTTGGCTTCATTTAATAGATACTGTGTCAGCTTGTAGTGAAGGTGAGGAATCAAAATACTAGATCACCTCTGAATAAGCAGGAAACGTTTTCTAGAAAATACTTTTCCATTTTTCCATTTATCCACCCATCAAATATCTGTCTAGCCCCTTCTCAGTGTCAGGTAGTGAGCCTAGTGCTGGGGACCAACCCAAAGATAAAAAAGATGCAGTTCTTTCCCTGAAACTGAATTGTCAAGTGACATATAGTCACAAAATTACAACCTGAGTACTTTAACCAAAAGGTACAGGGAAGGGGCACCCAGCACAGAATTAGGATTAGAAAGTTGACAATTCTTGAACTGAGTCTCAGTGGAGAAAAAGGAGGCAGCAGAAGAAGTAGTTCAGACAGAAGGTGCGGTGAAAGACAAGAGCAGAGGATTCTCAGGAACACTTTTGATGGGGGTGGATACAGAGGAGTGGGGGAGAGAGAGATAGTGTGTATTTGGGGAGAGGTGGAGGTTGCTAAGCTATGTGGCTGGAGAATGTGGGCAGAGTTAGGTCAGGAAGGTTCTTTTGGGCCTTACAACAGTGTTTGGACACTACCCTTAGGGCACCAAAGGGTTTTGAGCATACAAATGAAATGACTTGTTTAGCTTTGCATTTTATGAAGGACACTGCCTGCAGTGAGGGCAATGCAGTGGTGAAGGGGCAGGAACAAATGCAGGGAGAACAGTTAGGAGTCTGTTGCCATTATTCAGGAAACAGAGGATAGAGACTTGGCCTGGACAGGGGAGTTTGACTAGGGATGGGGAGAGATTTGAGAGGTTTTTAAGGGGGTAGAATTGATAAGACATGGCTATGAAGTGGATGTGGGTGTTGTGGAGCAGAGAGGGATCAACAATTACTTTTAATGGTCTGACTTTGGCCACCACTGGGCCCCTGGTGACGCTCTTCACTGAGACAGAAATCAGAGAAGGAACTGGTTGAATCAGGGCTGGTGGCAGAGAGATGAGGTCAGTTTTGGTCATGTTGAGTTAACTGGAGATAGGGCATTGGACTGACTGAGAATGCCAGGTCCTAAGTTAAGGATTTGGAAATCTTCAGTACAGAAGTCCTAGTTAAAAAGTTGAGAGTATTGGGTTTGAGTGAAGTGTATAAAGCAGATCAAGAACATTTTAAAGAGGACTGGAGAAAAACAGGGAAAGAATTGTGTCAAGGAGAGAGCACAAATATGGCCAGAATCAAAGAGACACAGTAAGATGAAGACTGAAAGTTGCTTGGCATTGACCATATAAAAGCACGGACAGTACCAGAGACAGTGGACCTGAGATGGAGCAGGGACCCCTTTTAGGATCCTGTGGGACCCTCCAAGCATGGAAATAAAGAAAAATCTTGAGTTCCTTCAAGGGAAATTCCAGGCACCTCGCTAGCTCTGAGAAATAAATGGGCAACTTCATAAGCAAGAAGGTGATAGTAACCTAAAACAATAGCCAAGGAAGTTAGAGTCACAGGATGTTACATTTCCTACAGAAACCAAAGATATCATCTTAACATATGTCCCTGAGTTATTTTCTAGAAACCTAGATCCCCACCTACAGGATCCACTGGCACATGGACCTCAGATAAGGGGTTGCTGAGGACTGAGCTCAGACCATCCTTCTTTGTCCTAAAGTTTTTCTTTCAGGGGCCTAGAGGAAGTCACGCCCATGGACCAGAGCTAGCATGTTTTTCTGCTGTCCCAAACATTTTAAACAAATCTTCTTTCCCTTAACCAATTGCAAATCAGAAAATCTTTGAATCTGCCTATGACCCGTAAGGCCCCTTCACCTCCCTGCTACTCCCACCCGGCTTCAAGTTACCACACCTTTTTAGGTGAAAACAATGTATAACTTCCATGTACTGATTTACAGTTTTGTCTGTAACTTCTGCTTTCCTGAAAATTTCCCCTGCCTTCAAAGACCCTTGATTGCAAGCATCAGAGAGTTCAGGTCTTAAGCATGAGCTACCCACTTCTCCTTGCTTGGCACCCTGCAATAAGTGCCTCACTTTACCCCTGTCTGCACTCCTGATGTCAGTGTTTGGCTTTGCTGTGTTGGGCAGGTGGACCCCAAATTTGCTTCAGTAACAGACCTGGAAGTGCAGGAGAAAGAGAGTCAGAATGCGTAGTCTAACAAGCGAGTGGGAGGTGATGAAGAAAGAGAGAGCAAAGAGAACTTTTCAATAAATTTGGCTAAGATGGTAAGGCCAAAGAGAGAGGATGATGAAAGGAGAGGTAAGTTGGACGAATTACTTTAAAATGGGAAAGGCATGATCATGCTTGTATGTTGAGGGAAAGGAGTCAGTAGAGAAAGGTAAACATCAGCCTGTATCCCCGGATGCAATAGGATCCCAGCAGGTCCTCTGGGCCACAGGGTTCACAGGGAACTCCAGGCCCTGTCGGCAAAGCTGCCTTCTGGGCTAAAAAGTCACCACCATGCTAAGTCCTCGGCGGCCGCCCAGGCCTCAGCTTCTTTCACCCTCCACCAAAGGCTGTCTCAAGTCTTTTTTCTACAAAGGAAGCCCCAGCTGGTAGAAGAGCGGACTTCAGATCAGCTCAAATCTCCCCTCATCTCCAAGGCTTCGGCCTGTGTTTAGCAACGGGGAGGCTTTCTTGGCGCTCTGCTGTCAGCAGCCATGGAAGAAAAAGCAGTTGTGGAGTGTGGCAGCTGTAAGGGTAGCTGGGGTAGAAGCCTCGAGTCGCTCGGTTCCTATCCCGGCAGAGGGCGGAGTTACTCCAGCAAGATATGGGTCAGGCTGCCACCTAGTGTTCAAGTCAACGTGTAGCAGGAAGGCCTCGCATGCCACTAACTGAGCAGGATATAGGTGACAGAGGGATAACCGAAAGCCTGCAAAGAAGCCAGAATTCAGAGAGAAGGGCACAGTCCTGAACCAGAGAGAGAATGTGTTTCAGGTGGTGAAGACAGACAGCGAAGCTACGGATCAGTCGGTGGCAGAGACCAACAAAACAACCTGCGCACAGGGCTACAGTTACGAGGCATTTTTACCTGTATTGTCTCTCGTGCCATCCCTTGGGTTAATTATTATGGTTTTCCCTGTTTTACAGATGTGTCTTCTCCCTGGAAAGTTCAAAAAACTTGTTCAAGTCAGTAGCCTGTTAGATGGCAGAGCTGGGATTTGAAAAGAGGTCTTCATACTTTGGGAGGTGGGGGTGGGGTGGGAGCACTGAGTTTCACATCAGGAATAACAGGAACAGCTGAAGGCAGAGTAGCCATGACGAGTGGGGCTCTGGGCAGAGCTAAACGATAGGGACCTATGCCCAGTGGACCTTAAGGTACAGGATTAGGCCGGGAGCTAAGAAATAACCACCACTGCCCAGATGTGTGCAGTGCCTGCTGGGCCTCGAGCAGGGTTTGCCAGTGAGACAAGCTCTAGAAAGTCCTGCACAGGAGCCAGGACAGGCACCAGCACCAGATCTTAGGGGGTCTGGGGAGGAAAGTCCACAAGGATGACTGCCAAGATGGCCGGTGACAGGCCCAGTGGCCTGCTGACCAGTGGCTGAAACGGAGAAGGGAAACCAGAGAAATGCACCAGTGAGGGCTCCTGAGAGCAGGAAAGACCAGGGGAATCCAGCCCTGGCATCTCCTGGTAGGAGTACAGAGAGGCAGGAGGAGAGAAAATCCAGTCAGCTCTTTTGTGGAGAGACGCTGGCTTGGAAGGGAGACCAAGGAGCGTCTGGGGATGCTGCCAGTGGGGAATGGGTGGCTAGAATTGACTTCTGTTCAGAGCCCCCGCTGAGAAACAGCAAATGTGCTTTCTTTTCACCTCCCCGGACTGTGTCAGTAAAGGTATGGGGGCAGCACCTGGGGGCCAGGCAAAGGATCTCTGCACAGAAGGGTGCTGGGTCCCGAGTCCACATGGCAGCCAAGACAGTTGGTCTTCAAATGGTTTAGGCTAAGGACTCTGTGCTTGGTACAGTTTTCTACCTCAGCCCCTTCCTGGTGGCTCTCTTTTGTTTTGCTTTTCTTTTGGTTTTCCAAATAAAGTTTCCTTTGAAAAAAATCACCCCACTCCTGTTTTTTTTTGTTTTGTTTTGTTTTGTTTTTTCTGAACACGAAGGCAGAATCATTTGTTCTCATGCAGAGCAAGATAACTAACCAGACAGAACATCCCGAAGGGCCCAGGCTTAGAGTTTGAGTTGGACAAGGGGTGAGCTGGGGCAGGGAGAGAAAGCAACTAAAGTAGGCTGGCCACATGGGGCCTGTGCTGGTGGCAATGTCACTCCCTTGGCCCTCAGAGACCTCTGCAGTCCCACACCCTCTTCCCGCTCAGTGCACTGGTGACCCTTTGTTTTCCCCGCGTACTCAGGACCTCCTTGCTTTTCCACTCAGATTGCCTTAAAATTTTTCTTAAAAAAAAAAATCTGGCTGTACTAGTAAGAGAAGCTCAGCATGGGAAAGTTAGGAAAGAATATAATGAAGATAACATCAATCACACAGCTTTCTGAATTAATTAAAAATAAACAACCTAATCTCATCTTTGATGACTAGTAGGTTCCTCCCACTTCCCTTCCCAGCCACTAAAGGGTCACTGGTGCTAGGGTGCCTCCCATAAAGTGGGGACTCAGCCCATGCTTGCTGGGTGGCATATTGTTGACTGGTACTCTGTGAGCTCCAAGTTTCCTGTAAACATTAGAAAATGCAGCATGGGTTTTGGGTGGCAGCTACTCTGGGGCATACTGGCTGGGGAGCTGGCTGAATTCCACAGGCTGGTTTCTCTTAAGTTAACTGGTGGCTTCCTGCCATGACAACAAGCTCAGCCCTGTGGGAAGTGGGTTTGGATGGTGCTTCTGGATCACCTCAGCGTGAGTCAATCCTGGGAGGGGTTGGTCTGTCAGCAGTCAGATATTGAGTACCTACTGTGTGCCAGGCACTGGGGATGTAAAGATGGAGGTCCCTGGAGACAGGCTCCACAAACTAACTGGAATTTAATCTGGAGTTAGATACAAAACACTGGGAGGGCAAAGGGGAGGTGTCTGGGAGTGGATCAGCCTCCAGGAAGGCTTCATAGAAGAGGTGACCTGAGAGGTGGGCCTTGAAAGGTGAGTATGGTATAGTAGTAGGTTGTGGGGCTTCAGGGGTAGGTGAGATGAGAAGAATCTATTCTAGGAAAAATGAATAAATACAGCGATCTGGAGTTATGATGGTTTAAAGTGTGTCCTGGAAACAATCAGCAGGACCTTCTGTGGCTCACATTTTCAAATCTGTGCCACACTGTGCAAGAGAGTGGCTGCTGTCCCAGAGACCCCGTGTAAGCTGCCAACTACCCCTGAGCTGTGGTGGACCCTTTCCTTGCTCCTTCATGTGTCTCTTGGGCTTATCTAGCAGGGGACAGGCATGTCTGTGTCTGCTGTCCAGGCCCAGTTCCAATGCCCTTTCCCTGAAGCCTTTGGGATTCTCTCTAGGCAGATGTGGGTGCTTTCATCTCACCCTGTCCTTGTTGCATTTATGGCCCTGTCCACACTGATGATAACTGTTTTCTTCACTAGGTCTACGTGTTCCTCACAGGCAGGAAATGTACTTGGTTTGTTCTAGCATCTAGATTCTCAGCATCTGGTACTGGACCTCATGTAGAGCACGCAATTAAGTGTTTGTTAATTCTTAAATTTGCTCTAGGGACACA
This sequence comes from Macaca thibetana thibetana, assembly GCF_024542745.1. Classification (NCBI taxonomy): domain Eukaryota; kingdom Metazoa; phylum Chordata; class Mammalia; order Primates; family Cercopithecidae; genus Macaca; species Macaca thibetana. The sequence goes on from NC_065578.1 coordinate 124,928,184, forward strand.
TCCCCATCTCTCTGCAGATGCAGGCTCAGTTTTCCCATCTACACCCATTTTAGGGATGAAAGGAGGACTCTAAACAGTGATGGTCTGATGCGAGATAAGAACGTCCAGGGTAGATTGTCCTCATCAACCCCAATTAAAACTTGATTGAGAAGGTCACAATCCAGTCTTTTGTAATGACAGCCCATTATTTAATTGACTGAAGCAGGTTTTATCTGGCAACTTGACAAGTACATACTGCACGGCCTCTCCCACTCCACCTACAGGGCTAACATGTGACAGATTTAGGTGGTAAATGCTTGAAATGCCTTGAAGATTTTGCTCCAGCCAGCAACCTTGCTGTGACAAGGGCGGGTCCTGATGACAAATAGTGGCCTGATTACTGGACCCATTGTTCCCAAAATGGGCCTTAGGAGGCTGCCCAGTGGCTGAAATAGCTGCTGAACTGCCCACCATGGACTGGGAGATGAGAAGCACGTCTCCTGGGTTCATGTCCTGTTACATCATTGACCCCATTTAGTAACCTTGACCTTGGCTTTTCAGATGAGTAGCCAATTGAAGATGAGAAACATCAAAAAAAATCTCTAATTCTTATAAGGGAATTTTGTGGTGACGACCTTCCAAGGAAGGGTGGTTGGATGGATAAACAGAGGGATGTGATTTGTGGATGGGCAGGCAGTGAAACATCAAATAATGGACATATGGATGGTAGAATAAATGCATGAATAGATGGAAAGCCAACCTGTGCTGGCTTGTGTCCTAGAGACATAAAGTGTGCCCTCTGAGGACAGTGTGGTTGGGGGCTGCTGGGGGCTTCTACTGCAGTAGTGCCTTTGTTTCTAATTTCTGAGTGCAGTTTCTGAGGATTTGCTATGTGTAGTTGAAAAGCTATGTGCAAAGCATAACTCTTCCATATATTTTTCAGAAAACAGCAATGAAGTTAATGCAACTGATGCCTCCTCGAAGTCTTGCTACCTGCCAAGACTTTCAAACATGAAAATATCTTTATTTTTTCCTTTCAAAATTGATGGGTAGGCCATATGGGAGAGAGGGAAATACCGACAAAGAGGGCACCTCAAGAAAAGTACTCCTATAAACAAAAGGTGACAAACAATGAAACAACACACAAACAGTTGGACAGATAGAGAGCAAAGGAGCACCACAAGCCCATGGTTCTAGAGCAACTATTGACTTTGGTGTGTGGCTGTGCTCATGCATATGGAACTTACACAGCTGCAATCAGCATCTGCAGACCTACACCCAGTAACCTACTTTCTCTACCTAATATGATATAATGAACATTTTTCTATGTTGCTACATAGTCTTTTTAATTACTTTAAATGACTGTATAATATTCCATTCATTATACCAATGTTGAATATTTAGGTTGCTTGTAGTTTTTCCTTTGCTCATTTTTATGAATCAACAAATGTAAAGTATTTCACCCACTGCCTTCAAAATATATATACTTGGTCGGCACTTTATTTCCTTCCCATTCTGCCCCTTTATATAAATAAAATATATGAAAAATTCATATATGAGCTTTTCTTTAGGGTTAATGTATTAAGATAAATATTGAGTTCAAGATTTAAATAATTGTATGGCTTTTCACACATACTGATGTCATGTTACTTCTATTAATAACAATGATGATAATATAAGTAGCGCACATTTACATATATTATCTCATAAAGTTCTTCCAGCATCTCTAAGAAGTAGCTAGTACCTCATTTTAGATGAGAAATCAGGGGCCCACAAGTCTGCATAATTTGTCCAGGGTTTATATGTATTGTGTCTCTTCCTTATTTACGGGGTCTGGCACAGTGTGGGGTATATAGAATCACTGCAATAAACATTTGCTGAATGAAGTCTGTAAGCAGGGGTTCCATGCTTCAAATCCAATCCAGATTTGTTTCACTTCAAAACATGTGCTTTTCCCCTTAAACCTTGCCAACTGACTATTGACATTCATTTGGTGGGCGTAGAGATGCAAGTGTTGCCACACCTTTTAATTAAGGACTCAGACCTACTGGTGCATCCACTCAGGCTCAGGGCAAACAAAGGGGAGCTAGGGTGCTGTGGGTGGGAGTTGAGGACCTAAGATATAGTCACCCTAGAATTGTACCTGCTTGACTTTTTCCATAATCCACCCATGTGGAGCTACTATGTAATTCTAAGACCAATGGCCTAAGAGAGTGGTCCTAAGTGCTTAGTGACCACATTCAATTCAGAGGTTTTGCTGTTGTTTTGTAGCTTTGTGATCAGATGCCCTGATTATGCATTTACAGAAACACCGTCCTCATTGGAATAAGTCTCTAACAGCCAACTCTGTGAGCTGAGGAGGCACAGTAGCCTCCTGGACTGAGATGCCTTCAGCGATGTCCTTCCTATTTTCAGAGGATAATGAAAGGTGACCCGCCATCCCATAGAGCACCAGCCTTAAGGATCTTGAGTAGTCATTTCCTAAGGTCATGTCTTCCTGGCATTAGGCAGAAACCTGTGTCCCATTTCTGTCACATAGGATGTATGAGTTGAGTGTCAGAATGGTTCTTCAGAGGCTCTTTAAAGAATAAAGTCTATCCTGATGCTGCCTGGCCAGGCAGAGGCTGTAGAGGTCAATGGTAGGACTGGCCTCAGGGATGCAAAAGAGACCTAAAGTGGTTAGGGCTTCCTGTGTGCTGGGAATTGAAGAGGTACTAACCTCTGAACATCTTTAGAGGACACTGTGGGGAAATAGCAGAGATTGGAGAGGGAAAACTCAGGAGGTGATCATATTTAGGAGGTACTAGGAAAAGGAGTCACTTGAAGGAAGCAGGAACCAGAGATGGTCACAGAGCTATGAGATCCATGTCTCTCACAGCCAGGCCTCCCAGGCAATTCCACTCCCATGTACTGAGCACTTCCTATGTATACCTGCTCCACTCAGCCCTGGGAATACAGTCATGAATAAGAAATGCACCTGTTCACAAGAAAATTCCACACTCTACCTGGGAGACAGAAGCACAAAACAAAAACAACAAAAAACGCAGCGTGACAGATATTCTGTTAATGATATAACAAAGGAAGAGAGGAGATGTCAGACTCTGTGAACACTTCAAAGATAAAATAATGTTTGAACCTCATCTTGAAGCATGGATGAGGGATCAACTGGGATAGGAAGGTTGGCAAAGCATATTGGTCAGAGGGAAAAGCAAAGTCCCAGAAGCTTACAAGGACATGGAATAATCCAGCCTTGTGGGGAAGGAGGTGGTTTCCAATGGAGGGAATGTCAAAAGTGGCAAAGGCTTCTACGAGGCCAAGCAGGAAGAAATCAGAGTCAATAGTGACTGCAACCTCAATTGTGTGTATATGTGTGTGTGTGTGTACCTCTGTGTGTGTTTGCTGGTGCATGGCTAAGAGTGTGTGTGTATGTGTGACTATGAGTGTGTCTCTGTGTATACTGAAGATGTAAGTAGAGGCTCCTCTATTTATTCCTTCAAAAGGATATTCATTAAGCATCTATCACACACATGCTAGGCATTGGGAGAAGGGAGGTGAATTAGAAAGACACAGACCCCTACACTGACAGAACTCACACTCTAATGGGGAAGGCAGGCAAGGCACTAATAAAGTAACCCCAGCATGATGAGTGTGAAGAAGGAAACAGACATGATGATGTGATACAGCATAATCATGGAGGCAGGGTACACCTTCAGGTAGCCAGGCTGGAAGGCCTACCCCAAAAGGAGGCGTTTGAGCAGAGCCCTGAGGATGAGAAAGGGGATTCTAGGCAGAGGGAACATTTAGAGCGAACAGGAACAACTTGGTGCACCTGAAAAGGACAAAAGAGGCTGCCAGTAGTGCTTGAGTGTACCCAGCCAGGACCAAAGAGCCAGGACATGACTTCTGGTGAGTCTGAATCTTATTCTAAGAGCAAAGAAAAGCTGTTGAAGAATTTTAAGCAGGGAAAAGATACTCCCAGATTTTTAAACAAGTCCTCTGGATGCTACATGGAGCTTGAACAGGAAGGGCCAAGAGTAGGAGCTGAGGAACCACCTAGCGGGGCTACTGCCATGGCCCAGGCGGAGGGGATGGTGGAGGCAGAGAGAAGTTGGGCAGTTTCGAAATAGATTTGGCAATGGAGTGAAGAGGACTGGAGAGGGGGGGAAATGAGTGGGGGAAAAAGAAGAAGCAGGGGTGATGTCTGGGTTTGGGGCTTGATCCAAACAAGCATAGAATCTTCTTAAGAAGTTTGTGTCCTGGGTTCTGGACATCTCTCCGGAGTGGGCTCTGCTCCTATGGCACGGCTGTGGTGAGGCAATCGTAGGGGACCTAATGTGGTTAGGGCTTTCTTTTGGTTCTGCAAGATCAAAGAGATGACTTTGCTCAGGGCTCCTCTGAGAACTGCCAGAAGTTTGCAAAGCTGGCTCCTGCCTGAGTAGTTAGCTCACGCTCCTAGTGCCAGGGATAAATGGAGACTACTTTGATTTATTCAACCTGTATTTATTAAGCAGTTGCTGTGTGCCCAACCCTGTTCTAGGTTCTGGGAATACGGTCACGAACAAAACATACAAAAAAACCTACCCTCACATAGCTATATAGTTGAGTGGTCTAACAATAGGTACAATAAGAAATATACCATGTCAAAGAGATAAAAGAGCTATGAGAAAAGGTGGGGAGGAGGGGTAGGGACTGCTGAAGGTAGGTGGAGGGGTGGGGGCTGAGAATGGAAAGATGGGAGGTATGTCAGACTGCAGTGTTCAGGGACTACTTCACAGAGTGGCCTTTCTGGGGCTACTGTGCCTAAAGGGGCATCGGCCACTGCCTGCAGTCAGGTTCGACACATCATATTTGCTTTCTTCTTAGTGCTTACCACACTCTGTGATAAGCGTGTTTATTTATTTGTTTGCTAGTTTATTACTATTTCAAATAATTCAGATGAATTTTGGTATGATTCTAATAGGTGTAAGTTTGGGGAGAAGATGAAAATGGTGATTGGGTTGGGATTGTGAAACCCTAGTGTTAAATCAAGTTTAGCCTGAAACTGTCTTCTTACATATTGTACGTTCAGCCTAAAGGTTTCCTGTACGTCGTGAACTATAACCTAAATGGAGTTTTACACAGACCATAGCCTACTCTTGACTCAATCACTGAGTTTTGGCCAGTCGAAGGTGGCCAACTAGTCACACTGTGTTCAAATACTGCAAAGACCAAGCTGCAACCAATTCAGCTATTTCTGTATCTCATTTCCATTATCTGTACATCACTTTCCTTTTTCTGTTCATAAATCTTCTTCCCTCACGTGGCTGTGCTGGAGTCTCTGAGCCTACTGTGGCTTAGGAGTCTCCCCGATTCGCAAATTGTTCTTTGCTCAATTACACTCCTTTAAATTTAATTCAGTTGATTTTTTTTTTCTTTTAACACCATCAACGACCTAAGGAGCAGAGCTCAAATTTGGAAGATGCTAGACCTGGATATTGGGCTCCCATCTTGAACCTAGTCCTGGGTTCAAGTTGCAGAGGCTCTTCTGGTTGGGGTAGAAGGGAAGTATCCTGATGGAAGGGGGATTTGGAGAAACAATTTAGATTGGAGACCCTGAGGACTGGGTGAGCTGGGTGGACTTCTCTCCCTTCTTGGTCTGGGCAGGACACAGGAAGGCAGGGTTTCAAAATAGGGTTGCTGTTGAGTTAGAGCCTGGCTTGTTCCTGATCCAGTGCTAAGAACCTAAGAGTTCAAAGAGGAGGGACCCCTGCGCCTGCCCTGACCTTAATCCTGTCATCCCATCTCTAGCAAGTTGCGACAGACTTTCCCATAAGAACCTCAGCTAGGGAGGAGTACCCTTAATCAGCAACCGAAACTCTGTGCGGGTGTTAATTATGTGCATGCAGCTGACAGGTGATTATATCTTTCCCTCATGAAAGATGAGGAGAGTTCAACCCCTTTCTGTTCCCTGGGTCCTCTCCGCCTTCTACAGGAGGCTGAGGGTTGGGATGGGGCCCAGCTCTGTGGAGGATGAATGGAAGACCTGGTACGCAGAGCCCTGTGCAGTTCAGAGAGCCCTGCTCTGCCATTAAGGGCGTAGAGGAAATGGCCCAATGTCAGACTCATGGGAAGAAGGAGGCAGGGGATGACCCTCTCAGAGCCCTGGACTCTGGAAGGTGGTCTCAGCAGGAAGGAAAGAGTCCTTCTTGCTAATGGTGCCACTGCGCCATCCCGCTTATCTTGTTCTGAGCATTTTAAACATCATTTTCCTCTTACACACATGATAGACAAATACACACATACATATTGCTTATCACAGGCTTTGGGGGTGGTGACTTAGAAGAAGAGATGTAATAGAAGAGCGTAAGATTGGGATGGGGGAGGTTAAAGTTACCATTCTTATTAATTGACCCTTGGTTATGTGATTCTGACCAAGTCAGTTAGACTGTATTGAAATGTCCACATCTGGGAAAAGAGTATTTTTTTAAAAATCATGTTTTATTATGAATACTTACATTTGTTGTGAAGAACTGCTATGATACTCATGGCAGTTATATGTAAACTCAAAAGTGCTATCCAAACATAAGGTCTAGAACTATCATTAAACTGTAGTACCCTTACTGGAATGGACTTTTATAGAAACAGAACTGGGCAGGTGTAACAGGTTCTAGACATTAAAATTTTTTGTTTTGAATCAGCAACTTCTGGGTGGGCCAGAAAACTACAAGAACTCTTCCAGGTTAGTCTGTGATTTTGAAGCGCAAAAAGCAGGCGGAGGCATTTCTCAGGATGGTCAGTGCAACGCTCATGGAGGCCTGCATGGAGCCCCCATACATGACCGTGTACGTCAGGGCATGACCTCTGGCTCAAATGCCAGCTCCACCACTTGTTAGCTGTTTGACCTTAGGCAAGTTTCTTCGTATCTTTAGATCTCAGTTTCTTCACCTGAAAAATAGGGGTAATTATTTTTCTCTTTCAATTTGGGTGTTGGAATGGGGAATTACATGAAAGCATTATATAAAGTGCTTTGCCTGGTGGTTGCACATGGGACTCACAGGGAATTCTTGAACTTGATTTTCAGGTTCTGCTTTCTCAAAGCCTTTTTTCCATAACCCTTCCCCCACTGGGAAAGATTCCGCCTCTTTCTACCCCTGGAGTCTCCCCCAGAGCAGAAACAGAAGGGCCTAGCTGGCACATAAGAGGGGAAGACCGAGGAATTAAGACTGTGGGGAGTGGACGGGCCCTTAGATATCAGCTAGTCTCATCCTGTATTTCACAAATGAGGGACCATGCAAAGCACTTTACATAATTCTTTTATTTAATGCCCAGAAAGGCAGATGCCCAAACAAGGGATCAGGACAAGTCAGAGGGAAAGCCTAGAAAAGGACCTGGGTTACCCAGCAGTCCACGCCGCCTGGGTCTTTCATATTTTATAATTTATCTTCAAGGGATTCCACCTCCGTGGCCATCGGAGAGCCCCAAAGCCCCTGGCCCGGGTAGTTTGACACCCGGGAGGGCGGGCCCAGTGGGTGAGGCAGTGTTTTCCAAGATCCACTGGCGCCCCCTGCTGGCCACGGGCTAAAGGCGCCGCCTTGAAATGGGCTCAGGTCCTCTCCGGAGAGGGGTGTGCCCTGAGCTGCTGGGTACCCTGGGGTAGTCACTGTGATATGTTTTTGATGTTCATTATTCCAGTTTGCTGTACCATTTACAAAGAGATTTAAATAATAATAAACAGTGTTTTTAAATTTACTCACGTAATTACCATTTCAAGTGCTCTTCATCCCTTGGTATAGCTCCAGATTTCCATCTGATATCATTTTCCTTCTGCCTAAAAGGCTTCCTGTAAGATTTCTTGTAGTTCAAGGTTGTTGATGATGAATTCTGTCAGCATTTGAATGTCTTAAGAAGTCTTTTTTTTCTTCATTTTGAAAGATATTTTCCCTGGGTACAAAGTTCTAGGTTGACAGTTATTTCAGTAATTTAAAAATATTGGTCTGCCATCTTCTGACTTGGGTCATTTCTGACAAGAAGCCTGCTATTACTCTACTCTTTCTTTCTCTGTATGTAAGGTGTTTTTTTCTCCCTCTGGTTTCTTTTAAGATTTCTTTTTAATCAATGGCTTTCAGCAATTTAATTATGATGTGCCTTGGTTTCAATTTTTAAATATATTTATTGTGCTTAGGGATCATTGAGATTCTTAGATGTATAGTTTTCCTATTTTAAAAAATCAAATTTGGGAATTTGGGGTGATTATTTCTTCAAATTGCTTTTCTCCCATTCCCACTCCATCCTCTCCTTTAGGCACTCCAATTACATGTATATCAGGCTGCACGAAGATGTCTATGTTTGCTTAACTTATTCTTTGGTTTTCATTTCCTCTCCTTCATTTTAGATGGTTTCTATTGCTATGTGTTTGACACACTAATCATCACTTCTGCAGTGTTTGAAATGCTGTTAATACCATTCAGTTATTTTTCTCTTCAGACATTTTAGTTTTCATTTCAAGAAGTTTGATTTTTTTTTTTTTTTCTTTCTCTCTCATGTCCCTATTTAATCTTTTCTGCTAGTGTTTTGGACATATGAAACACAATTATTTAACTTTTAGAACATCCTCATTTAGAACCCTATATAGGGTCTTTCTTTGTTTTTCAGGCTGGTCTTGAACTCCTAACTTCAAGCAATTCTCCTGTCTTGACCTCCCAAAGTGCTGGAATTATAGGCATGAGCCACCACACCTGACCCTCATCTACTATTTCTGTCATCTGTCATCATTGGTCAATTCCGGGTCAATATCAGTTGATTTATTTTTCTCTTTACCTTTTTATTTTTTAACTTTTATTTTAATTTAAGGGGTACATGTGTAGGTTTGTTTAATAGATAAATGGTGTGTTGTGGGGGTTTGGTGTACATATTATTTTGTCACCAAGATAATAAGCATAGTATTTGATGGTTTTTCAATCCTCACCCTCCTCCTACCCTCTTCCATTAAGTAGGCCCTGGTGTCTGTTGTTCCCTTCTTTGTGTCCATGTGTACTCAATGTTTAGCTCTCACTTATAAATGAGAATATGTGGTGTTTAGTTTCCTGTTGTTCCTGCATTAGTTTGCTTAGGATAATGGCCCCCAATTCCATCCATGTTGCTGCAAAGGACATGATCTTGTTCTTTTCTATGGCTGAGAAGTATTCCATGGTGTATATGCACCACATTTTCTTTATCCAGTTGGCTGTTGATGGGCATTTAGGTGGATTCCATGTCTTTACTATTGTGAATAGTGCTGCGATGAACATATGTGTGCATGTGTCTTTATGGTAGAATAATTTATGTTCCTTTGGGCATCTACATCTATAAGTGTTCCCTTTTCTCCACAGCCTTGCCATCATCTGTTAACTTTTTGACTTTTTAATAATGGCCATTCTAACTGGTGTGAGATGGTATCTCATTGTGGTTTTGATTTGCATTTATCTAATGACTAGTGATGATGAGTATTTTTTTCATATGCTTTTTGGCCATGTATATGTCTTCTTTTGAAAATTGTCTGTTCACGTCCTTTGCCCATTTTTTAATGGGGTTGTTTTTTGCTTGTTAATTTCTTTATAGATTCTGGATATTAGACTTTGTCAAATGCATAGTTTGCAAATATTTTCTCCCATTATGTTGGTTGTCTATTTACTCTGTTGATAGTTTATTTTGCCATGCAGAAGCTCTTTAGTTTAATTAGGTTCCACTTACCAATTTTTGTTTTGGTTGCAATTGCTTTTGGTGTCTTTGTCATAAAGTCTTTGCCAGGACCTATGTCCAGAATAGTATTTTCTAGGGTTTTCTTTAAGGGTGTTTATAGTTTTAGGTTTTACATTGATGTCTTTAATTCATCTTGAGTTCATTTTTATATATGGTGTAAGGAAGGGGTCTAGTTTCCATCTTCTGTATATGGCTAGCCAGTTATCCCAGCACTATTTATTGAAGATAAATGGTTCACGATCAGATAGTTGTAGCTGTGAAGCTTTATTTCTGGGCTCTCTGTTTTGTTCCATTGGTCTATGTGTCTATTTTTACCTGTACCATGTTGTTTTGGTTACTGTAGCCTTATAGTACAGTTTGAAGTCAGACAATATGATTCCTCCAGGTGTGTTCTTTCTGCCTAGGATTGTTTTGGCTATTTGGGCTTTTTTTGTTTTATATGAATTTTAGAATTTTTTTCTAATTCTGTGAAGAATGACCCTTGGAGATAGGAATAGCATTGAATCTGTAAATTGCTTTGGGCAGTATGGCTATTTTAACAATATTGATTCTTCCTATTCATGAGCATGAAATGTTTTTCCATTTGTTTGTGTCATGTCTGATTTCTTTCAGCAGTGTTTCATAACTCTCATTGTAGAGGTCTTTCACCTCTCTGTTTAGCTGTATTTGTAGGTGTTTTTTTTTGTGTGTGTGCGTGTGTGTGTGTGTGGCTATTGCAAATGAGATTTGTGTTCTTGATTTGGCATTCAGCTTGGACATTATTGGTGTATAGAAATGCTACTGATTTTTGTGCACTGATTTTGTGTCGAGAAGCTTTGCTGAAGTTGTTTATCACATCTAGCTTTTGGGCTGAGACTACGGGATTTTCTAGGTATAAAATTATATCACCTGCAGAGATAGTCTGACCTCCTCTCTTCCTATTTGGATGCCTTTTATTTCTTTCTCTGGCGTGCTTGCTCTGGTTAGGACTTCCTCTCTTTATTATGTATTATATTTTCCTTCTTTGCATGCCTGGTAATTTTTTATGGATACCACACATTGTGAATTTTACCTTTTGAATGGCTGGATATATTTTTGTTTCTATAAACAAGAAACAAAATTAAGTTACTTGGAAGCAGTTTGGTCCTTCAAATTTTGCTTTATAAGATATGTTGGGTGCCACCAGAGTAGTGTTTAGCTTAGGACCAATTTTACTACACCACTGAGGCAAAACCTTTCTGAATACTCTACCCACTACCCAATAAATTATGAAGCTTTCTACTCTAGCTGTTAGGAACAAGGATTCTTTCTAACTCGGGGTGATCCTGGGATTATTCGCTTTCATTCCTGCAGGGAGGTCCATCCTCTGCCTCAGGTAGTTTCCTCACATACAGGTGCTGATCATAACTCAGCTAAGGATCTGAGGGGAGGCTGCTCCTGATTGTCAGGGCTCCCCCGCCACCTTCTCTCTCTAGCCCTTTCCTTGCTAGGCAGTAGTCTACCTTGCAAACTCTAGCTGCCTTGTTCTTTCAGGATCCAGTTCTATTTATTCAATCCTGAGAGTCCACTGGACTCTGCCAGGTTCCCCGCTGAGCCACAGCCTGGGAACCCTCTGCCAGAAGGAGGCCAGGACAGTCCTAGGGCTCAGCTCATTTTGTCTCATTTTGCAAACATCACGGTCCTGCATCACTTCAGATTCATGGTCTTAAAAACTGTTGTTCTTTTTATATAGTCATTCCTTGGTATTCATGAAGGGTTTGTTCCAAGACGCTTGAAGATACCAAAATCCAGAGATGCTCTAATCCCTCATGTAAAATGGCATAGTATTTGTATATAACCTATGCACATCCTCCTGTAGACATGAAAACATCTCTAGATTACTTATAATACCCAATATAATGTAAATGCTATGTAAATAGTTGTTATACTGTATTTTTAAATTGTATTTTTATTGTATTTTTTTTCAAATATTTTTGATCCATGGTTGGTTGAATCCATGGATGTAGAAGTCGAGTATAAGGAAGGCCAACTATAGCTTGTCAGATTATGTAGTTGTTTCAGGTTACAGGATAAAGCCATCCCTGTAACTCCATTCTCATTGGAAGAGGAAATTTCCACTTTATATTTTTGCTAGCATAATACCATTTTCCTGGTATTTTTCAGAATCATAATCTAACATTGTAATTCTAATGTATTTAAAGTTATACATCAGTTTAAAATTTCATATTGGCTGAACATGCAATCTCCCCAGTAAGACAGGCATTTGCCTTTATCTCTGGTGAGGCTGGCCATTGTCTTTTGTGTTTAGCAGTTCCCTACAATCCCTCCATAACCAACCTGGGTCTCTCTCCACTTCCAGAAGCCCTGACAGACTGTTTTAGAACTGGAGAGATGAGGGATGGTGGTGAGATGCTAAGAACACACAGGAGAGGGTATGGAAGGAAGGAGGGCAAAGGGGCAGGAGTTCCTAGGACCAAGTCCCATCACCTTTCACCCCCACCCTGACCACCTCCCTCCCCTCCAGGGCACACATCTCTCTGCCCCTCTTTACAGAGCCTCTTTAGTTAGTGTGTCATGTGGTTCTGGTATCACAGTCACTACTCTGGTTGTGTGGAAGGGCAGAATCCCAGGGCCCCAGGACAGAATGGAAGACTGTTGGTAAGGCAGGACTTAGTCCCTTAGAGAGTTACCAGGCCAGCCCTGCCCCATGCTGTGGCAATCACAGGAGTGTGTGATACAGAGTGCTTGGAGAATAGGACTAGACCACACTTGACAAAATGGTGCCTATGGGGGCGCAACAATAACATGGCATTTTAGGAAGAGGTGGATAGGACAATGAGTTGCTTTGGGGGCCTTGGTCTTGTAGACCATGTCTAGGGTTCTGAGAGGGAAATTGTACCTTGCAGAATGACTGCCATCTGCCAGGCACAGTGCTAGGCTTTTTACAACCATTACGCCAATCATTCCTTATGATAACCTTATGTGGTGAGCATTGTCCTTTTACATTTCACATCTGAATACAATTAGACTCAAAGAGTTTCAGATAGTTATTCAACGGGACTTGCACTCCAGAGTCTGGGAGGGCAGAGAAGATTGCTGGGAGACTGAGAGAGTGCTTATGGGATATTGTGATATGGGAGGAGCTGGACAAAGCCCTGGTGTGCTCATTTTGGAGATGGTGGGACCAATCCCATCACAGCAGCTGCTTCACCAGGGAGACGCCCTGCAAGGGTGAGGTGTGGCCTAGGCAAGGTGTAGGAACTGGAAACTGAGGTAGGGCTGGGCGGGGGGTGGAATATAACAAGAGTGGAAACAGTGCTTGAGGGCAAAAATGTGATGGGGAAAGTAAAAAAAAAGATCTGGAGTTAAATTGAGAGGTGATGAAGAAGTGAAATATTAATTTGGACCATGTGAAATTGTTGTTTTGTTGGTAAAATGGTGGATTATGAGCAATTTTATGTGTTCAACCTAACGTAAGCTCTCTGTGGGTAAGCACCAAATATTAAGTATAGCCCATGGAATGCAGGGTGGTCTAAAGGTGAGTGGCACTGGATCTCAGCATTTGGAATGCCTACCTGTCCCCATATGTATCATCAGAAGGCACCTGTTAAAATACACACGTTACCTAGAAGTAGCAAATATTACCTAGCAACATCCTGGCACAATTGGCTTTATTAAACCAAGTTGTCACTTACCATGACAACAGCTATATAAAGTGACTGAAAAGAGAATTGGTATTTTGATTGAAAGATCATTTTGATTAGGTAGAGCCTGAGATGGGGGAGCTGCTTGGCAGACTGTGGGCAGCACTTGGCACAAGGTGTGCGTGTGTGTGTGTGTGTAGGGGGTTTGATAGAAGGCATTGACAGAGAGGAAGCCGAGGTCTGGACCCAAAAGACTTGCTGACTGGCTATGCCTATAAGCTTCCCTGTGCTGACTGCTGTCAGCCAACAATTAGGATTTCCGTGGTGCTCTGGCTCCCTCTTTAGGTAAACTCCTGAAATGCATCGCCGCGTCTCATGAAGAAGGAGCTCCAGTGAAGCTTCAGAGATGGAAGATGGAAGGGTAAGGGAACTAGTATTTCTCAAATGCACACTGTGTTTAGGCAGTCTGCTGAAAAGTGGCCACTCTTATTGCCATGTATAGAAGTACAAACTCAGGTTCAGATAATTTACGTGATTTGTCCAAGGTCATAACTCAATGGTGGCAGAACTGGAATTCAACTTCAGGTTAGCCTGACTCCAAGGTTGACCATGGGCATCTCCAGGGGAGGGAGCAGCTTCTATTGATTTTTGAATCCAGAGCAACTTCCATTGATTTCTGAATCTCCAGAGTATAGTTGGGTGCAATAAATGTGAATCCCCAAAGACACAGGGCCCCGCTTAAGATCCCATATGTGGTTTTCCTCCAAAAGTCAAAACCCAGCAAGTTTGTGCCCCTCTGACAGCAGTAGGAACCTTGGGCCCCAGGGCTGTGTCTGGGGCAGCCCCTCATCTCTAACTTCTGAGTGTTCTTGGCAACCACCTGGAACACAGTTTTCCATGGTGCAGTGCTTTCTCCTCCACCTGCTCTTTCACATAAGCGATCGCCTTTGACCTTAACAACTGCTATCTCTGTTTGACAGAAGATATTTGATTTTTGAAGATGGAAGAGCATCTATCTATGCATCCATTCATTCATAAAACTGATAAATGTTTATTGAGTGCCTACTATGTCCAGTCAGTGTTATTGACTCTAGAGATACAGCAGTAAACAGAATAGATAAAAGCTGGCGTATGTGGGTGGAAGTAGTAGGCAGTGAACAATAACCCTAATAAATATGTAAATTATACAACATGTTAGAAGGTGATAACCACTATAAAAATAGAGCTGAATAAGGAATGAGAGTTTATGTGGCAGGGATAAAGAGTGAGTTGTAATTTAAGTGGACTGGTCAGATCTGCTTTATTAAGAAGCTTACTTTTGAAAGAAATATAGGGAGGGAGCCAAGCAGATATCTTGGGTAAGAAGATTCCAGGTAGACGGAAAAGCCAATGCAAATGTCCTAAGGTGAAATCATTCCTGACCTACACAAGATACAGCAAAGAGGCCAGTGTGGCTAGAAGGGAGTGAGAGAGGAGAGTAATGGGGTTGAGCTACCTCTATTGACTGAGTATATGTTATATGCTGGGCACCACTAGGCACTTACACACGCTGATCATGTCAACTTCTCTGGGAGTGTGTTGTGAACCAATTTAGAAGTTGAGAAATAGAGGTTTGGTGAGAGTGGGTAACTCACACATGGCCACAGAGCCAGCAAAGCAGATGTTCTGGCTCCAGAGCCCCATTCTCTCCTCTGCACCCAATTGCCTTCATTCGGCCCAGTGGCCCTGCCTGCAGCAGTTCCCACGCTCTGAGCTGGCCTCCTTGTGTCAGTGAGCCCCAGCTCAGTGGCCGAGGAGGGCCCCAGGAGTCACAGGCTCTCACTGATCCCCACCACACCGAGGCTGCTTCCTTGTACCCCTGGTTTTAGGTCCAGCATCCTCACCACTCTGAAATCAATTACTGTTTTTACTTCTCTCTCTCTCTTTTGGCATTAAGTAGACTTTTTGTTTTTAAATTATCTGAAAGTAAAAGCACTTTCTTCTTGAAAGTGAAAGCAAGTGTGGAACATTTTTAACCATGCTGTTTCCTGTCTGTTCTAGTTTCTCTGGGTAGTGGGTTCACAGTAGCTCAGAGTATAAGGCGTGGGATGTATGTGGGGGTGAGGGTTGGCCCAGGTGGGCATCAGCATTTGATTCCTTCCTGGTTGCTGTAATTTGGAGGACTAATCAGGCTGCGAGATGTGCAGAAGGGTGGATGCCACCTGCTGGTTTTATGCATAAACCACTTTTCACCCAGTCAATCTTCATTCTTCTTTACTTGGAAATGGCAAATGAAGTCTTTCCAGATGTGACTCTAGCAAATTAATTCTTTCAGTCTTCCCAAAACACTTTATGTGCATAATATCTTATGGTAGCATCATGCAAATGTCCCTTTGCCTTTGCTTGTGCTGGTATACATTATGAAAAATAGTCTGTACATTCAAGATGTCCCCCAACATCATCTACGTCAAAAATCACCTGCTTCCAAGATCCATCCCTTACACTCTCCAAACTCCCCAGTCCTCAGTGCCCCTAAGGCACCTTGAACTACATCCACTCACCATGTGGCTAATGTGTTTGTCTTCCCCCAGAAGGGGACAGGGAATTAACATTATTTATGGCATATTCCAGAGGATGTGCACAGGTCCTAGGATATAGCAAGGTGTTCAATAACTGTCGAAAGAAAGAATGCAGGCAACATACGACAATAAATAGGAAACAGACTGCATTTCGGTTTGTGGAGATGTGTGACATCTAAATAGAAGAAGGATGTTCTTCCTTTGGTGAGAGAGTTCCAAAGAGTTATTGCACTTATAAACTTTTTATACTAAGTATTGATGCTGGCAACTCAAAAACATCCCTTTTTAAGAGTTTTAGGGGCCCAAATTCATACAAACACTCCCAGATGTTAAGGTTTTGACTTTTAAAAAGACAAACTGCCTGCATTTTAGGTTTTACTAACTCATGCTTCTCCTTTAATCTGGCCACATAGATACCTTACCAGGCCTTACCTCACTGTTAAAAAAAAATTGTCCGCAAACTTATCACATATTACCAGGATTGTCTGACTACATGTGTGCCTCCCACAAAGGGCTTAGCGTCTATGTTGGGAAATGGAGATGTGCCAGAAAGCCAGGCTGGAGCATTGTCCATGGCCTTCAGGGCTGTGCTAAGTAAGGACTTGTGGAAGGGCGCCCTCTCGTGGGGAATCAGGAAATTAAAAATACAAGACGTTACACAATCATAGCCATAGATACGGATAGACATGACACAAAATCTTCCTATTGCTTCCCTACACACTCTCTTTTCAATGTCTTTCAAGGACTAAAAGTCTTTAATTTTAAGGATTTCAATTTATCAGTTTTTTTCTTTTATAAAATATAAAACAGTTTTTCTTTTATAAAATAGCACTTTTTATGGCCTGTTTAGGAAATTTTTGTCTACCCAATATATTCTCTTCTGTTTTAATTTCGAAGCTGGATTATTTTAACCCTCACATTCCACTTCTTACAAATATTTTTTGTATGGATTGAAGTAGGGGTCGAGATTCATTTATTTCCCCACACGGATATTCAAATGACCCAGAATCATTTCCTACCTTTTTTTTTTTTTTTTTTTTTTTTTTGAGACGGAGTCTTGCTCTGTCACCCAGGCTGGAGTGCAGTGGCCGGATCTCAGCTCACTGCAAGCTCCGCCTCCCGAGTTTACGCCGTTCTCCTGCCTCAGCCTCCCGAGTAGCTGGGACTACAGGCGCCCGCCACCTCGCCCGGCTATTTTTTTGTATTTTTTAGTAGAGACGGGGTTTCACCGTGTTAGCCGGGATCGTCTCTCGATCTCCTGACCTCGTGATCCGCCCATCTCGGCCTCCCAAAGTGCTGGGATTACAGGCTTGAGCCACCGCGCCCGGCCGTTTCCTACCATTTTTTTCCATTTTTTTGCAGTGGAGCTTTTGTCATAACATAGTTGGCCCTATATGTAGGGGAACGTTTTTGACTTCTTATTTTGTTCTATTGTTCTACTTTCAAACCAATACCACAGTCATAGTTACTGCAATGTTATAACAAATTTTGATATCGGGTAGTATAAATCTTGCAGATTTATCCCTTTTAAAAATATTGAGTGGGCTATTCTATTTGCCCCTCCCTCCCTCCCTCCCTCCCTCCCTCCCTCCCTCCCTCCCTCCCTCCCTCCCTCCCTCCCTCCCTTCCTTCCTTCCTTCCTTCCTTCCTTCCTTCCTTCCTTCCTTCCTTCCTTTTCTTCCTTTCTTTCTTTCTTTTTTTTTTTTGGAGTTTCACTCTTGTTGCTCAGGCTGGAGTGCAATGGCGAAATCTCGATTCACTGCAACCTCTCTGCCTGCCAGGTTCAAGCGATTCTCCTGCCTCAGGTTCCCAAGTAGCTGGGATTACAGGCATGCGCCACCACGCCTGGCTAATTTTGTATTTATTTATTAATTTTTTTGAGGTGGAGTCTCTCTCTGCCCCTCAGGCTGGAGTGCAGTGGCGCGGGCGCGACCTCGGCTCACTGCAACCTCTGCCTCCCGGGTTCAAGTGATTCTCCTGCCTCAGCCTCCTGATTAGCTGGGATTACAGGCGCGCGTCATCACGCCCGGCCCTAATTTTGTATTTTTAGTAGAGACGAGGTTTCACCACGTTGGTCAGGCTGGCCAGTCTGGAACTCCTGACCTGGGGTGATCCACCAAAGTGCTGGCAGAGCTACAACGCCCGACCAGTTCTTTGCATTTTCATACACGTTTTAGAATTTGCCTGTCAATTTTATTTAAAAAACCCTGCTGGGACGAGAATTTCTTTATACAAAAAAGTGAAGATAATTGACATTTTACAATATCAAGTTTCTAACTCATAAATAAATATTGAATTTTTTAAATTTATTTAGGACTTCTTTAATTTCCCTCAGTACTATTTTATAGTTTTCAGCTTAGAGAAGTTGCACCTTTTCTACTAGATTTATTTCTGTTTGATGTTTGTGGGTGCTATAATAAATTATATCTTAAAATTTTTATTTCTTATTTGATGGTTGCTAATAAATCGAAATACAATTGATTTATTGTAAATTGACTTTTATCTATCACCCTTGCTTAGTTATAATTTTAGTTGTTTTGTACATTATTTTTGATTTTACACAAACACAATCATGTCATCTGAGAATAACAGTTTTATTTTTTCTAATCTGAATATCTTTTATTATTTTCTACTTCTATTGTGATGACTATATTTCTCCCTTACTTTGTTAATGTTAATTAATCATTAATTGCCTTTCAAATATGAAACAGGTTTGAAACTGTTTCTAAAACAAACTCCATTTGTTGATCAGTTATATATTATTCAACCAAATACTAATCTAGGTTTTGTTGTAAATGTATTTTAAAGATGTGATTAACATTTGTAATTAGTTCACTTTAAGTAAAGGAGATTGTCCTATGGATTTCAGAATTGCCTATCCAGCATCCACAATCCTATAAGCCAATTCCTTGCAATCACTTTCTCTTTCTTTCCCTCTCCTCCACCCCCTCTCCTCCACACACACACACACACACACACACACACACACACACACACTCTTTCTCTCTCACACACACACACACACATACTGGTTCTGGTATTATTCTTCTAGTGCAACTCTGACTGACAGAGATTTTCGTACTCAGTGGTGGAGTGTAGAGGAAGAGAAAAATGAATTTTCTGAATAAATTCTGGGTTCTCTGCAATTGTCTAATCTGATTGGATTTAAAGGCACTGAGGACTATTTTCAGTGGTAAAGAGGGCACTGGTTGTCCATGGTGTGATGTGGCAACAAAGATATGTAAAATATGGCCATTAGATACTCCTTGTCAAATACCTATTTCTTTTCTTTGGAAGAATTTATGTAAGATTCATATTGTTTCTTCCTTAATAGAGGAGGAGAATTTACCAGTGAAGCTTCTGGGTCTGGCATTTTTTTGTGTTCGAAAGTCTTTTTAAGGAAACATTTACATTATTTTAATATTGAAATTTTACATTTCTTCTTAGGTCAGTTTTGGCGAGTTTTTTTAAAAAGAATATCCATTTCATCTGAATTTTTTTTTTTAAAGAATATCCATTTCATCAGAAATGGATCAGAAAATCCATTTCTGAAGTTTTTTTTAAAGAATATCCATTTCATCTGAGTTGTTCATAATAATGTATGATCAGTAGTGATTTCTTCTTTTTGTTCCTTATATCCATAATTTTCACTTTTTCTTTTATTTTCTCGCTCAATTTTATTAATTTTTACCTTTATTCATTTTAATCCTTTTAAAAAATTTTTTGAAAAGACTAACTTTTGACTTGGTTGATTTTCTCTGTTGTGTGCCTATGTTCTATTTCATTGATTTCCTCTCTTTATTATTTATTTATTATTTAAAATTTCAGGAAGGGGTTGGTTGGCCATTCTTTTTCCAGTATTTTGAGACAAAAATTTAGGTCTTTGTCCACATTTCTTTTTTCTAATATTTACCTTAAAGCAACAAGATTTTCTCTAAGAACTGATTTAGCAGCGTTAAGAGTTTTGATGCAGAATATTTTATTGAGTCAGCCCAAAATGTTTCCTACTTTGCTATGTGATTTTTTTCTTTGACTGATGGGTCATTTAAAAACATGTTGCTTAATTTCCAAACATTTGGAGATTTTCTAGTTATCTTTCCGTTAGTGAGTCCTGACATAATTTCACAGTGGTCAGAGAACATATGATTTCAGATCTCTAAGATGTGCTGTATGATCCAAGACAGTTTATTTTGGTCAATGTTCAATGCACATTTGAAAAGAATGTGTACTCTGATAGTTGATGTTTGTTCTATATATGCCCATTATGTCAGGTTGATTTATCCTCCTCAACTTTACTGCTTGTTCTAATTAATTACTGAGAGAGAGAAAGAGAGAGAGAGATGTTACTATCTTTGCTATGATTATGGAGTTCTCTATCTCTCCCTTCAGTTCTGACAATTTCTGCTTACTGTAATTTGTTTTCACAAAGTATATTTCTACCATTTTTAAAATTTGAACCATTCTGTGTCTTTATGTATGATAAGTGCTTCCTATAAACAACATATAATTGATTTTTAAAAATCAAGTCTAACACTCTTTGTCTTTTGATTGTAGTATTTAGACCATTCACATTTAATGTAATTACTGATATAGTTAGGTTTAACTTTGCCATTTCTACTTTTTGTTTGTTTCATTTAATAATTTTAGTCATCTTTTGATCAATTTTTAAATTATTTCATTTCTCTTCTGTTAGCTTTTAAAATATATTTTTCTTTATTATTATTTTAAGTTATCCTAGAAATTAAAATATTCTTTAAATTTTTATGGCTCATTTTAAATTAGTATTTTTACTACTTCTCAAACAATGCAAGAACCTTAACTTTCTTTCCTTTTGCTATTATTATAAATTTCATTTTGACATATATTATAAATTCCTATGATTTTTTTGTTGTTTTAAACAGCCAGTATTCACTTATAATTTCTCAAATATCTACCTTTTAAAAGTGATTTTTATTGTTTTCTGCAATTTCATGCTTTTATCTGGGATCATTTTCCTTTAGCCTGAATGAATTGTTATAGTACAAGTTCACTAGAGGAGAATTATTTCATCTTTTTCATGATGTTGTTTTCTTTTTCTAAAAATATTATTGTAAAAATACTTTTGTAAAAGTCATTGTAAAAAATATTGTAAAAAAGTAATTTCTTTTTAGAAAGATCTTTTCACAAGACAATGAATTATCTGTAGTTTTGCCCTACCACTTTGAATATGTGATTTCATTATATTCTAGATTCTATACATTCTATTTAAAAAGTCAAACACAATTCTTATTGGTACACCTTTTAAAATAATATATATATATATATATATTTTTTTTTTCGGACTCCTTTTGAGATTATTCCTATGCTTTGGCTTTCTATAAATCTCTATAATTTCTTTAGGTGTGGCCTTCTCTACATGTATCACGCTTAAAGTTGGTTTAAATTTTTGTATCTCTTTGTGTTTCATCAGGTTTTGAAAATTCTTGCACATTAATTCTTCAAAGATTGCCCCGTCTCATTCTCTCCTTTCTCTCTGAACTTTAGTAACGTGTGTATTAGACTCTTCGAGCATAACCAACTTGTCCACTCTGCTCTTTTTTTCCTCCATTTTTTTCCTCTGTATGCATAGGTTTGTGTATTTTTTATTGACCTTTCTTCAAGTTCACTTACTCTGTCTTCTACAGACCATACCCAGTCTGTTGTTACCCCCACCAAGAATGTTTCTAACTCCAGATATTTAATTCCAGAGTATATTCACTTGATTTCTTTTATTGATTCTAATTGTTGAAATTCTCCTCCTTTTCATCTGTTTTGTCCATCTTTCGTTCTATTTTAAAAAGGCATATTTATCATGGTTATATTAAAATTCTTTTTTAAACTCCTGCATCTCCTAGCATGGGATTATCTCCCAGTTGTTGCCTTTTCTCTTGATGTTTATCATCTTTTCCTGCATTTTTTTGTGACTAAATTTTTTTTTTTTTTTGCTGTACTGGCTAGTCTGGATGATGCCTTGTAGAAGCTCTGGGTCATGTTTTCCACCTTTGAAGAACATTGAGTTTTGTTCTGGCAGGCAGTTTAAAGTACCAGAGGATCATCTTGATACTGTTGAGACTTGGCGTTAGGTTTTGTTAGAGTAGATACCTTTCTTTACTTCCAGGGTGGTGCCTGCTCTTAGGGCATGAGTCAAAATCCTAGCGAATAGTGTTTCTGAGGTCTTAACTAAAAGTTCAAGATAAACCCTAAGTTTGCTCCGCTCAGACCTAGTATCAACTTCTAACTGCTAGCTTCCTAATACTGTGCAGTCTCTAACAGATCTTCAGTTCTCTAGCCTTCCAGTGGCTCTTTTCTCCCAGGCCTCTTTTAGTATCACTCTATGCAGAAGCAGCTTAGTGGTTGGCAAAGGATCTAAGAAGGAATTTTAATGTAGATTTGTAGGTGTACCTCCCTGTGGATTTCTCTTCTCTGGGACACTGCCCACCAAATCCTAGCTGCTTGACAGGCCTGAAATCTGATCTCTATCTCTTCTGCTTAGTTTGGCCTTCTCAAAGAAAACCATGTTGAAATTGGGGCTTACTTTTGGTGCCTTTCTTTTCTCAAGAATTATAATCCTGTGTTGGTGTCTGTTCAATGCTTGAAAACATTTGTTTTGTATCTTTTATTAAGCTGCTTAGTTGTTTATGATAGGAGGATTATTTGTCAGCAACTCCATCATGGTGCAAATAGAAAAAAATCACTCCGTTCATATAAGATGTTTCAAATACAGGTTTATTTCTGGGTTTTATATTTGATTCTACTGATCTACTTGTCTTTCTCTGTGCCAAGGCCTCACTATTCTAATTTCAATTGCTTTATTATAAGTCTTACATCTGGTAGGGCGCATCTTGCTACCTTTTCTCTCTAAGAGTGTCCCAGTCTTTGCTTGCTCCTTTACATTTTTGTATTAGTATTAGAAGTGGCTTGCTGAGTTCCATAGAAGTCCTATTTATATTTTTTTTGGAATGCATTAGATCTATAGATTAATTTTAAAAAGACTGCTGTCTTTGAGATTTTGAATCTTCCTGTTTGTGAACATAGTATCTCTCTGCATGTATTTAGGTTTTTATTAATGTTTCTCAATTAAATTTTATAATTTTTTTCATAATGAGACACATTTTATAAAACTTACCTAAAATAAAATATTTTATGTTTTTTGCTGCTATTGTAAATAGTATTAAAATAATTAAATTTTCTAGATTTATTTTGTTTTGACACATAATAATTATAATATTTATGGGGTATAGTGTAATTTTCCGTATAGACATAGATAATAATCAAATTAGTGTACTTAGCATATACATCACCTCAAACATTTGTGATGTTTTTATATTGATAACATTCAAAATTACATTTTCTAATTGTTCATTGCTGCTATGTAGAAATACAATAGATTTTTGTATAGTGATCTTATTTTCAACTTTCTTGATAAACTCTTTTTATCAATTACAATTTTTCTGTAGGTTTTGTGTTTTTAAATAGATGATAATAACAACTATGGATAATAACAGCTTTGATTTTTTTCTTTTAAACTCTTCAGAGCTATGCTTGTAGTATAGTATATATGTATATATATAAATATAAAATATATCTTTTTTTCTGTCTTACTGTGCTGGACATGCTGGACATGGTGATAGCAGGATATTTGCCTTGTTGCTGATTTTAAAGGGAAGGCTTTTTAACATTCCAGCAAAGACTTCTAAGTTGACTGATCATGTTTTGAAAGAGCTAAGGGACCAGCTCCTCCTCCATGAAGTGGGCCCTAGCTTTGTCATATTCTTTCTCTGGACCTCACTTTTTTTTTTTTTTTTTTTTTGAGACAGAGTCTCGCTCTGTCCCCCAGGCTGGAGTGCAGTGGTGCGATCTCGGCTCACTGCAAGCTCTGCCTCCCAGGTTTACGCCATTCTCCTGCCTCAGCCTCCTGAGTAGCTGGGACTACAGGGGCCCCCCACCACGCCCGGCTAATCTTCTGCATTTTTAGTAGAGACGGGGTTTCACCGTGGTCTCAATCTCCTAACCTTGTGATCCGCCCGCCTCGGCCTCCCAAAGTGCTGGGATTACAGGCGTGAGCCACTGTGCCCGGCCCCTCAATTTTTTTAACCTGTAAAATATAAGGTTTGTTCTATAATAGCAGTTTTCAAACTTGTATGGGTTAGAGTTCCTTCAAGTCACAGGTTCTGTTAAAAAATCTATAAAATAGTGAAACTGAAATATATATAACTTTCCCCTTAGACAAAAGCCCATTTTATTCTCTTTGATACAAGGCTTAAGTGCTAGACAAGTGGTAGTAAGAATTGAACAAGTAAAAGACACTTACAAAAGGAATACTTAAAATTAAAAAAAAGAAATGACAGATGTGTTAGATATTTTCCCCTGCAGACTGGGAAAAGATCACTACTATTGACTTTAGATTGAGGAAAGCCTTGACCCAGGGTTCCTAAACGCACATAAAAGTGTTCCTTGAAGACTATCTAGTTTTGGAAGCCCAATCTTTTTCAATCTCCTCTTCCCCTTGGTCTTCTTTCTTCCTTAATGTCACAATTACAGCAGCTCAGGAGATAGAGTGTGAGAATATTTCTCTTCATTTCACTTTGAAATTGTGTTCTTTTGAACAATTTCATTCAACATCTTTTCAAGAACTATTTCTTAAGTACCTACTCTGTGCTAGGGTATATGCCAGCTGCTGGGAATAAGATGGTGACCAAAACAGTTTCTGTCTTCAGTGGCGAGTGGAGAAGGCAAGTGAGTAAACAGACAATTACAATAAAATTTGGTAAGCTCGAGGTACTAAGGGAACACTTCCTCTCAAGGGATTCAGGGACAATGTGAAATGAATATTTGCCTCATACACAGATAAATACTTAATGCTGGCAAGCTATAACCAGCATGTAATTAGATATTGACAGTGCCTTTTGTTACAGTACTTTAATCGATATTATCTAATTTTCTCCTCACAAAAATCCCCCAAGGAAGATATTAACATTTTATTTTATCGATGAAGGAATGAGAACTCAGAGCACTTAAAATGCATTTCTAAAATCATACAAATTGTAGGTGGCTAGGAAGACATTCAAATACAAATAAAATGTTTGTTGACATATTTTGACCAGTGTATAATACATGATTCATTATATATACAGAAAAACTACTGAAAACCAAAATCATGAAGTTCAGTTGGGTGTCAGTTGGGCGTCTGGGGGGAAATACCCCGAAAGATTGTTCTTTGGCCAGATAGAGGCCTAGTGGGTGTCTGGAGAGCCTCAGAGATGCAAATTACCCAAACAGGATATTAATTAAACATTTCCCCTTCATTGGCTCTGCAGAATGTGTAAAAACCCATAAGAGAATGAATACCTCAGGCTAATCTTTTGGATGAGTTGTAACTAACAATGTCCAGTCCTTCTCAGAACCTCTGATTGATCAAGCCCACTGGTTCTTGGGTTGTGCAGGCAGTGCAGACATAAACCAGGTTTCAACCCTTTGCTGGCCATTCTCGTGGCCATGGAAAGGGGAATGGAGAGCAAAGCATCAGGATGGTACAGAGAGGTGGAAACAGTGAAGCCCAGACACTTGTGAGGCTCTTACGTCGTTACCACCTCACCAGCCCTGCACATGTCCTACGGTAATTATAGCTAACACTTAATGAGTACTTACTGTATACAGGCCCTTTGCTAAGTATTTACATGGTGTCATTTAATCCTCAAAGCCACTCTATGAGGTGGGCACTGTCATTATTCTCATCCCATAGACTAGGAAATTAAAGTCTTAGAGCAGGGGCTGGTGAGCTATGGCCCATGGACCAAGCCTGGGCCACTGTCTGGATTTGCAAATAAAGTTTTATTTGAACACAGTCATATATTTTCATTGATGCATTATATATGACTTCTTTCATGCCACAACTGCACAGTTAAGAAGCTGTGACAGAGATCATCACAAAGCTGAAATAGTTCCTATCTGATCCTTTACATAAAAGGTTTACCAAAGCTTAATTTATTCAATGGCACCTTTTTTGAAGGAGGCTGAACTGGGCTATGAACCTGGGCAGTTGGATGCCAGCACCTATACTTATAATCACATGCTCAATTGCCTTACTACGAAGTCTAACTTCCTGGGTGTTCCACCTGCACAGTTAAATAGGGCCTGCACTTAGAAGGCCCCATATGACTATGCATGTGGTTTAATGCTCTGCTTTTACTTAATAATTTTTGAATAAGGGGTTCTGCATCTTCATTTCACATTGGGCCTTGAAAATGATGTAGCTGGTCCTGCTTATTATAGCAACCACTAATGCTGAGTAACAGAGCAGAAGACTGGTCCCTCAGCCACCTGTTCCCCTGCCTGTATTCATGAGCCTGATGTAGTGCATGAAACAGAAGACTCGGCAACTGCCCCAGTCCCTTTATCCTGAGCCCACTCTGAAGATAAGCCTGAGGTCTTTGCCTCACCTTTGATGCTTTCACAGATTCACACATAGTCACAGGGTGAAATGTGAGAGGAATGCATTTTTTAAAAATTATTTTTTGTTTTAAAATTTTATTTATTTATTTATTTTGTTAGACAGGGTCTCCCTCTGTCACCCAGAATGAAGTTCAGTCTTGCATAGCTCACTGCAGCCTGGGCTCAGGCAATCCTCCCACCTCAACCTCCTGAGTAGCTGGTACCACAAGCACACACCACCACACCTGGCTAATTTTTAATTTTTTGTAAAGATGGAGTCTCACTATGTTGCCCAGGCTAGGCTTGAACTTCTGAGCTCAAGTGATCCGCTCACCTCAGCCTCCCAAAGTGCTGGGATTACAGGTGTAAGCCACTGCACTTTGCTGAATGGGTTTGATTCTAATGAGGAAGAACCCTCATATCTTTGCTGAGATCTATTTCCTCTTCTTTACTTAGTTCACAAATTAGAGGCATCCTGGTAGACCAATTCCTTAAACACACCACAAAAGTTTGCTTCTGAACCACCTTCTAATTTTTTAGAATTTTCTCTTACCTTGTGTACTTGCCTCACTTCTCAGATCTGTTGGTTGCTGCTGTTTCTCTCATCTTGACCTCCTGCTTTCTTCCCTGACCACCGCTCTCTTTCTGGTTATGTTGTCACAATCTCCCTGAATAATTTACCTCATCACCACTGACGCATCCCTGGAAACATCTACACTGGTGTAGGCCCCAAGGACAGTGGGGTTGCTGCTTACAGCCCCACAGATTTTCTGCTGCACAACTCCAAGGCTGCCACATGTAGACGGTACTGTAAATGTTGTGCCATGGAGCGGGTCTGTTAGGCTGCCCCTTGCCAGGTCCATTTCAGCCCCATGACAAAGACCCAGAAAAGTCAGAGTAGAGGGCCTAGAGTGATGATGCAATCCAAAGCCATTCCTCTAAGGACAACAATGCCTGGGATGAACTTTGAATGCTTATCTTGAAGATGAGAAGTCTGAAGGAGAGCTAAGAAATTTTCAGTATCTGGAAGGGTATAATTAGGACCAGTGAGTGGACAGAGGCTACAAAGAGTCAGACTTTTTAAAAAAAAATTCTAATGTCTGTTTTCATGCTGCTGATAAAAACATACCCAAGACTGGGCAATTTACAAAAGAAAGAGGTTTATTGGACTTACAGTTCCACATGGCTGGGGAGGCCTCATAATCATGGTGAAAGGTGAGAGGCATATCTCACATGGCAGCAGACCTGAGAAGAGAGCTTGTGCAGGAAAACTCCCCATTATAATAACCATCAGATCTCGTGAAACTTACTCACTATCACGAGAACAGCACGGGAAAGACCTGCCCTCATGATTCAATTACTTCTCACTGGGTCCCTCTGACAACATGTGGGAATTCAAGATGAGATTTGGGTGGGGACACAGCCAAGCCATATCATCTAACCATCTAATGTCTTTAGAAAAGCAAGAGGCTATTGTTTTGACGGGTTTTGGTTTCTCTGGCCTGGAAGTGTTTCAGCAGAAGTTGGGAGATCACATGAAAGAGGGGTGCTATGTACAAGATGTAAGAAGTTCTAACAGGAGGAGGCATGCCCTAACAGGAAGAGGGGTGCCTTAACAGGAGGAAGGGTGTTCTAATGGGGTTGTAGAGTGTCCTAACAGGAGGAAGGGTGCCCTAATAGGAGGGAGTGCCTAATAGGAGAAGGAGGTGCTCTAAAAGGGGGAGGGGGCCTGAACAGGAGGAAGAGCCTAAAAGGGGGAGGGGGTGCTCTAACAGGAGGTGTAGTTCCCTAACAGGAGAAGGGGATGTCCTAACAGGAGGATGGATGCTCTAAAAAGAAGAGCGGTATCCTAACAGGAGGAGGGATGCTCTAATCAGAGAAGGAGGTGCTCTAAAAGGAGGAGAGGGACTTAACGGGAGGTGGGGTGTCCTAAGAGGAAGAATGGGTGCTCTAACAGGAGGTAGAGTTCCCTAACAGGAGGACAGGTGCCCCAAAAGGAGAAAGTGATGCCCTAACAGGAGGAGGGGTGCCCTAAACAGGAAAAGAGGTGCTGTAACAAGAAGAGGGGTGCTCTAACAGGAGGAGTTATGTTCCAACAAGAAAATGGGGGCCCTAAAATCAGGAGAGATGCCCTAAGAGCAAGAGGGGTCCCCTAACAGAAGGAGGAGTGTCCTAATAGGAGGAAGGGTGCTCCAACAGGAGGAAAGTTGTTCTAACAGGAGGAGAGGTGCTGTAACAGGAAGAGAGGTGCTCTAACAGGAGGAGAGGTGCTCTAATAGGAGGAAAGGTGCTCCAACAGGAGTAAAGTTGCTCTAACAGGGGTAGGGGTGCCCTAACAGAAGGAGGGATTGCCCTAAGAGGGGGGAGTGTTATAACAGGAAGAGGGGTATTCTAACAGGAAAAGGGGGTGCCCCAACAGGAGAATGGGTTCCCTAACAGGAGAAGTAGTGTTCTAACAGTAGGAGGGGTGTCCTATACAGGGAAAGGTGCTCTAACAGGAGGAAAGGGTGCCTGTATTAGTCCATTCAAACTATATCATTTCCCCACTCATCCCAACAAAATCTCATGTCCTCACAATTCAAAACACAGTCATGCCCTTCCAACAGTCCCCCAAAGTCTTAACTCATTCCAGTATTAACTCAAAAGTCCAAGTCCAAAGTCTCATGTGAGACAAGGCAAGTCCCTTCTGCCTATGAGCCTGTAAAATCAAAAGTAAGTTAGCTACTTCCTAGATACAAAGGGAGTACAGGCATTGGGTAAATACACCCATTCCAAATGGGAGAAACTGGCCAAAAGAAAGGGGCTACAGGCCCCACACAAGTCCAAAATCCAAAAGAGCAGTCGTTAAAACTTAAAGTTCCAAAATGATCTCCTTTGATTCCATGTGTCACATCTGGGTCACACTGATAAAAGAGGTGGCCTCCCACAGCCTTAGGCAACTCCGCCTCTGTGGTTTTGCAGGGTACAGCCCCCCTTCAGGCTGCTTTCACAGGCTGGTGTTGAGTGCCTGTGGCTTTTCCAGGTGCATAGGTGCAAGCTGTAGGTGGATCTACCATTGTGGGGTCTGGAGGACCATGGCCCTCTTCTCACAGTTCCACAGGGCAGTGCCCTAGTGGGGACTCTGTGTGGGAGCTCTGAACCCACATTTCCCTTTCGTACTGCCCTAGCAGAGGTTCTCCATGAGGGCTCCACCCCTGCAGCAAACTTCTGCCTGGACTTCCAGGTGTTTCCATACATCCTCTGAAATCTAGATGGGTTCCCAAACCTCAATTCTTGACTTCTGCCAAGCTGTCAAGGCTTGGGGGTTGCACCCTCTGAAGCCACAGCCTGAGCTGTACCTTGGCCCCTTTTAGCCACACTTGTAGCAGTTGGGACACAGGGCACCAAGTCCCTAGGCTGCACACAGCACAGGGGCCCTGGGCCTGGCCCATGAAACCATTTTTTTCTCCTAGGCCTCTGGGTCTGTGATGGGAGGGTCTGCTGTAAACGTCTCTGACATGGCCTGGAGACATTTTCTCCATTGTTCTGTTGATTAACATTCAGCTCCTCATTACTTCTGCAAATTTCTGCAGCTGGCTTGAATTTCTCCCTAGAAAATGGGATTTTATTTTCTATTACATCATCAGGCTGCAAAATTTCCAGACTTTTATACTCTGTTTCCTCTTGAATGCTTTGTCACTTAGAAATTTCTTCTGCAAAATACCCTAAATCATCTCTCTCAAGTTCAAAATTCCACAGATCTCTAGGGCAGAAGCAAAATGCCACCAGTCTCTTTGTGTAGGAAGAGTGGCCTTCACTTTAGTTCCCAAAATGTTCCCTATCTACATCTGAGACCACCTCAGCCTGGACTTCATTGTCCATATCACGATCAGCATTTTGGTCAAAGCCATTCAATGAGTCTCTAGGAAGTTCCAAACATTTCCACATCTTCCTGTCTTCTGAGCCCTCCATGTCTTTAGGAAGGCCCAAACTTTCCCACATTGTCTCATCTTCTTCTGAGCCCTCCAAACTGTTCCAACCTCTGCCTGTTACCCAATTCCAAAATCAGTTGTGATGTAGGATTTTTCTGCTCCTGAGCTCAGCTAGATCCAGTTTTTTTTGTCTCAAGACCAGGAACAATTAGGCACGTGGACATCAGAGAATGAGTAATATAATTTTTTAAGCAAAAGGACAACTCTCAGCAAAAAGAAGGGCCCTGCAAGCAGGTTTTCACCTCACAGTTGAGTGCCAGGGCTTCCACACAAGAGCTGATGAGGCTTCGCTTCTCCCCTGCATAAGGTGCAAATTCCTGGTGGCTCCATCTCATTCCTGTAGTGCACATGTGTGCCCCAGTCCACTGCAGGCATGCCCAGGCAAGCCCCCTTTTGCTATCTCTTCCACATTTTTGGATATCTTCATAGCAGCTCCTCACTCTCTGCAGTACCAATGTACTGTATTAGTCCATTCTCAAGCTTCTATAAAGGACTGTCCAAGAATGGGCAATTTATAATGGAAAGAGGTTTAATTGACTCACAGTTCTGCATGGCTGGGGAGGCCTCAAGAAACTTACAATAATGGTGGAAGGGGAAATAAACATGTCCTACTTCATATGATGACAGGAAGCAGAAGTGTCAAGCAAAAGGGGGAAAAGCCCCCTATAAAACCATCAGGTCTCATGAGAACTCACTCACCATAATAAGAACATGAGAACTGCATGAGGGTAACCACCCCCATGATTAAATTATCTTCCACCGGGTCCCTCCAATGATATAGGGGATTATGAGAATGACAATTCAAGATAAGATTTGGGTGGGGACACAGCCAAATCATATCAATGCCCTAACAGGAGGAGGGGTGCTTTAACAAAAGAAGGGTGTCCTAACAGGAGGAGATATGTTCTAACAGTAAGACATGTGTCCTAAAAGGAGGAGGGGGTGCTTTAACCAGAGAAGGCATGCCCTAACAGGATGAGGGGGTGCTTTAATGGGAGAAAGTGTGTTCTAACAGGAGGAGGGGGTGTCCTAACAGGAGAAAGTGTGTTCTAACAGGAGGAGGGGTGTCCTAACATGAGGAGAGGTGCCCTAACAGGAAGAAGGGGTATGCTAATGGGAATAGGGGTGCCCTAAGATGGGAGAGAGTGTTCTAACAGGAGGAGGGGGTGTTCTAACAGGAAAAGGGGGTGCCCTAACAAAAGAATGTGTGCCTTAACAGAAGGAAGGGTGCCCTAACAGTAGAAGGAGTGCCCTAACAGGGGGAGAGGTGTCCTAACAGGAGGAGGGATTTTCTAACAGGAGGAGTGGGTGCTCTAACAAGAGGAGGGGTGCCCTACAGGGTGAAGATGGTACCCTAAGAGTAGAAGCACTGCCCTAATAGGAGGAGGGATGCCTCCACAGGAAGAGGATTCTCTAAAAAGGAGGAGAGGTGTCATAACAGGAGGAGGGGTGCTCTAACAGGAGGAGAGTTGTCATAAAGTTGAAGGTGGTACCCTAAGAGGAGGAGGGGTACCCTAACAGAAGGAGGGGTATCCTAACATGAGGAGGAATGCCTTACCAGGAGGAGGAATGTCCTAACAAGATGAAGGATGCCCTAACAGGAGGAGGGGTGCCCTAAAAGGAGTGAGTACTCTAACAGGCGGAGGGTTTCCTAACAGGAGGCAGGGTGCCTTAAAAGGATGAGGGGTGCCTTAACAGGAGGAGGGGTGCCCTAACAGGATGAGGAGTTCCCCAATAGAAGGAAGGGTGTCACAACAGGTCAAGGGATGCTCTAACATGAGAAGGGGTGCTCCCCTAACAACAGGGCCCTGAACCTTGGGTGGGAGTTTCCATTGAGAATGTGGAGGTCCCTCGGGCCTAGCCTGGTGATGAGCTGTAGAAGAGGACATGGCTGTAATAGGAGCAGAGGCTCTGGGTCTGTGGCTGCTTCCTCCCGTTAGAGAAGGATTTAATTTTTCAGTTAGAGAAGGATTTAATTCCAGGGTTGCCTGCCACCTTCTCTGAAACACAGCTGGGAATGCTGGGGTACACTCCTGGTCTGACCCCGAAGCACTACCCCTGGCTATCCTTAACTGGAGCCCTTGTGCCCGCTCATCCCAGTGCCACTCTGAGTAGAACAGGTAAGCTAGGGTATCATCCACCTACACTGGCACCTACCCCTCTCTACTGGGGATGAAGGGCTGGCTCAGAGTCTCCAATTCAGGAAAGGGCATTTCTGGGACTCTGGCCTGTATGGTTACCTCATAACTCTCACTTGGAAGAGTCTGGAAGAAAAGATGAGTCCATGGGACTGGCGTTCCTCTCCCTGAAACCTTGCTGCTGCCAACGAGCTGTGGTCTTGCATCCCTGCAAGGCTTCTTGGTGGGTGTCTGGGACCGCTCCGTGGCAAGTCCCTATGTCTGGGTCTGTTGGGGCTGTTGCTGTCCTCAAGGTCTTTCTTCTCAAGCTTTGGCCTGTGGTTATTTTCTTTCAAGGTCTATAGAGAATACATTCATTCATTCAGTGTTGCTGACTACGTACCAAGGCTGTAGGAGCAGGACCGCACACCTGTCGCCCGGCTGTATCTCTAGCTCCAGCATGGTGCCTGACTCAAGGTAAGGGCCTTAATAAATGTTTGTTCAAGAAGTAAGGAAAGACGGAAAGCGAAAGAAAAAGAATAGAAAGGAAAGAAAGAGAGAGGCAGGCAGGCAAGGTGAGGCGAGGCGAGTCGGGGCGGGGTGGGGTGGAGCGGGGTGGGGCGGGGCGAGGGCGAGGCGAGCCAACCACAGCACTTCAACGAACAGGAAGGAGGCTATATCCGCAAGGCCGTCCCCGCAAGGCTCCTCTCCGCCCTCTGGTGGTGATTTTGGCTTTCTCTGTTTGTGAGAACAGAGGTGGGGGTGATCCTTTTCTGGATCTCCTTGAGAACGGAGCTTCGTGGTTCTGTGACAGGGCTGGTGTTCTGAGAGGCTATGAAAGGAGGAACCAGTCTCCAGCCCTCAGCTTTGTAAGTTCTTCTGTGACTGAGATAGAGGCAGCAAGGTTTCAATGGCTCTTTGGGAGCAGAAAAACCCGTACAGAGGTGTAGGGCATAGCCTCAGTCTCTCCCCCTTTCCCAGTCTCTCCATGATGAAGTGAACATAGGGATCAAGGCTAAATTCTTTTGGAAACTGCTGACAATGGATGTTTTCCATACCCCACTTCACTTTGTGAATCCCCACAATAGCCGAGTGAGGGGGTGGGGTGCTGTACGCCTGCCTCTCTCACTGGGGGTGACAGGGACGCTCACCTCCTATGAGAAGCAAAACCAAGGCTCACCTGGAGATTTCCTGGCCCCACCTCCACTCTGCTTGCTCTGTACAGCCCGCACCACTCCCTTCTCCCAAACACAGCCCGTGAGCCCCGTATTCTTTCATCCACAGAGCAGAATCCAAGTCCTGGTCTTTCTTTTACAGGTCTTATTCTGCTCCAAAGGGGGCCCCCAAGGAGGGGGTCAGAGTGAAGCTCTGCCTTGTTTCTCTAGGTCCCATTTCACCGGTAACGGCTGAGCTTACTCTGTATTTTGCTTCTCTCATTGCACAATGGACCTGCTTTGGGCCAGTCCAATGGGCCAAGTTTGGGCAGACAATGGCAGTCAGCCTTTTGTTTCTGTGTCTTGGGCATGGCCAGACTGAAGCCAGTCTTGCTTTCTTTGGTTGATGAACCAAATGTAGGAAAACTTCAGAATTGTCCCAGATTCCCAAGAGCACTCACAGGATTTTCCTTTTCCTCGTTATCGTCTGTTCCTCCTGATGCCTGTAGGCTTCTTTTATGGACTCCATCTACACTCCTCTATCCTGCCCGAAGTTGACAGTACTTGCTCTTTTCTTAAACACATTCCTCATGTGATTTCCTCTCCAGGGCTTCTTGAAGTAGGAAAAAAGAACCTGGGGAATAACCCAAAATCTTGGATCTGCTTCTAATATTTGGGGTTTCTGAGGACCCTGGAGAGCTGGTGGCCTTGTATCCCTAAGGGTCGCAGAGGGGACAAGGGCAAAGGGGAGAGGATGAGGATGTGATGGAGGGATTCCCTTCTGGACGGGAAGGGGTTATTAAAAAGCCTTTCTGGTCCTGGAGCGAGTGAGAGAGAAGGGAGATGAAGATGGATAATGCAAGAGTCAGACATCTGCCATGGCTTCTCTCACCCATGGGCCCAAATCAGAAGATGGGGTAAGTGATCAATCAGGCTGAGAAGAAAGCTTAATGCAGTAATCTTGTGACCTGCACCCTCTTTTGTGCTCTGGAAGGATACCCACATGCTGAGACAGTTCTCCCAAGCTTTCCTGGTACCCATGAAAGTGAAAGAGACCTATAGGTTGCCATCTTCCCCATGGAGGAACTTGTGGTGCTGGCCAGCAAGCCCTGTGGTGTGCAGGCAGTGGGCAGTGGGACAGTTGCCCTACTGGCATGAGCAGAGTGAATGACTCCACAGTTGAAAGCTGTGGGGGTGGGCTGCTAGGCAGGGTGTCTGGTAGCCATAGCCAGGGCTCACCGAGATCTGTGAGAAATAAACTCACCCATTGAAACCCAAAGAATGGACTCAGAGTGACAAGAGCAAAACTCCGTCTCAAAAAAAAAAAAAAAAAAAAAAAAGAATGGACTCAGAAACCTTGAGAACAGCGAAAGTGAGACTTTTAATGATGGTCTTGCAAGATCTGGTGTCTGATGGGCAGGCACACCCAGCACAGTTACAACAAGCAATTTATCCCCTAGTGCATAGGTCCCTCCTCCGGTTCCTCATAGGCTGAGTACTATGGGGTCACAGTCTTCCCGGGAATGGGCTATCAGTTGTTGGGTTGGGGCTTTAGGTGTTTTCTTTAGGGTTGTCTTTTGGCATTTTGTTGCAGCCCACAATGCATTGCAATTCTAGTCAGTTCAGTGGCTCCTTAAGTATTTAACTTGTGACCTAAGTAGCTGGGCAAGCTGATAAGAACAGACAAAGCAAGCTGTTTTGCAGACTAGTAAACTCTTATCTCAGACTAAACTTCTTTGGTTTGGGTGAGGGCAACTAAGCGGGAGGGAAGGCCCAACAAACAGGTGTCAGCCATCAAGCAGGGGCCTAGTATATCCTGTTTTTTCTGTAGTTTGCTGACCTAAGTCAATTTAAGGCACTTTGTCTTGGAAATTGACCACTGTATACATTTTTTCCTTCAATTCCCTCCTCTTTTTCTTTTATCCCTATTGATTCTCTTTTCACATTTATTTTCATGTCCTTTGGTCATTAAATTGTTTTAACAGCTATTGACTCTATTAGGCAAGAGTAGATTTGATTTAGTTTTTCATAATAGTTGATATGTTATGGGCATTTGTTTATTGATGGTTGTTTTGGTTAACTTTTGGGTTAACCCTTTAACACAGGGGATAATGCAACACCCTACAGCTGTTAGGACTCCAGTTACAATTATAAGAGATGTTAGAATGAAGGTCTACCATTCCTTTCCGTTTCCTGAACCAACTTTTTAGCCAATCAGTAAATGGTTTATTAATTCTGGCATTTTTCACCAATTCATTGGCTAGAGTTGTTAACCCTTATAACTCCTTTGTGATGGTTTCATCTGGGGCAGTTTTATTAGGAATGAAAGTGCAACAATTTCCACTCAGCATGACACATATGCTCCTTTTCTCTACTAGGATTATGTTTAGTGCAAGTCTGTTTTCCCAGGCCATTTGGCTGGTGGCATTTAACTGGCTAGGTACTCTTTTGAGAGCATTTTGAGTATAGTTGATGAATTTTCATTGATTATAATAGATGTAATTAATCCAATTTACATTTTTATTAATAGTTGACCACTAGAAGAGTGCTGATTTAAAACCTAGCAGCTATTTAGCTTTGAGCCTTAAATTCATTAGGTACTGCTTTAGGGACTCCTATTGAGTTAATATAAATGTTGAGATTAAAAGAATTTGTTAGATTTCTCCAACTTCAGTGGCCATGTGGATTCTCATGGATTTTATGGAATGCCAAGGTGAATAGAATGGCCAGTTGAACTAAGGCACAAGTCCTGATCCAACTGGATGGTAACAGGTCATGGAGGTTCCTCTTCCCACAATATCAGTAGACATTATCCAGGGGTATATGAAGAGCTGAGTAGTTGCCATTGACTAGCCAGTAACATTTAGGATGTAGGTGTAAGTTGAGAGTTCTCCCACGGGCTTATTGAACTCTAGTCCCTGCCTAGAGAGGCAAAAGGAGTATTTTATATTCCCTATGGAGAATGAGGGGATTGCTTTCCTACCTCCACAAAGTAGGAAGGACCAATGATAGACTTTTGTATGTCTTATTTTCCCACGCATCCTTGTGCTGGTATAGAGCCAACATGCAGGCATTCCTTTGGGACTGGTATCCCATCCTAGGGGAGATGGAACTACCTGTGCCTGACACTGCCCAACAGAGTGGGTGTAACAGTAGCTTTTGTTGAGGGCTAGTACCAAAAATTTTACCCATTCAACCCAGGCATTTACATCCCCATATCTGGTCTTAATTTTTAAAGTCTGCCTTAGGTCAATTATTTCAATTATTATTATTTTTTACTCTATTAGAGTTATTGCCTGGTGGGTTAAAGGAAATGGTGGGGCCAGAAGTTATAGTAACCCTGAGTGAGCTCAAGGATGAGTTGATTAGCCTGAGAGCTTACCATCCCATGAGGTCCCTTCCTGAGATATTTACTCCTAATCCATACTTCCAAGGTTCCTGGTCTAGAGTAGCTGGGTTGTTTATTGTCATTAATATAGGATTGGATTTTAAATTTTCACAGCTAGGTTGTGTGGGGCCCTTATATAAATGTATTTTATCCTTTAAGGGTTTGTTTTTGGAAGAATGACTTACCCAGCCTTGATATTCAGTGGTCCACCAGACCCGATTTCAGCTAGTGCAGGGCTTTTCTGAGAGGGTCTGAAAACGGTTTGTTTCAGGTCATAGATATTTGTTTGCCTGTGACAACTGTCTTTAGTGTCCTAAATTCCTTCGAGGTAAAACTTGGCAGGCATTAAATTTTACAGTTTGTGGGTTGGAGGTCTGAGTTATGTTGACTATTAGTTTGATTGGATAATCCCTACTTTCCACCCCTAGGACTGGGCTCCATTCAATACACAGGTTTCCTTTTACCCCTTGTGCTTAAATTAATCCTAACCATATCCATCCCCAATGACAGGGCCCGCTTATAGCTCTCTTCTAGGTTTTCCTTAGAGTTAGCTTTAAGGGGTCCTTAGGTGATTTATACAC
Source organism: Macaca thibetana thibetana (assembly GCF_024542745.1). Classification (NCBI taxonomy): domain Eukaryota; kingdom Metazoa; phylum Chordata; class Mammalia; order Primates; family Cercopithecidae; genus Macaca; species Macaca thibetana. The sequence goes on from NC_065578.1 coordinate 124,965,721, forward strand.
TTCCCATTTGTTCTTTTCCCTTTTCCTCTTCCTCACTTTTTTTTGTTTGTTTGGTTTTTGTTTTTTTTTACCAGTCTCTTGACCCAAGTGTAACGAGTCCACCCTCGTTCAGCTGTTTCCAAAACTATTTTGGTGGTCTGGAGCACTTGACAGGGACTGTCCCAGCTTGGGTGGAGCTTGTCTTCCTTCCAAGTTTTAATCAGCACCAAGTAGCCAGGCTGGAAGTGGTGGACTGTGAACTCAGGGGTGGAGTTTGAGTCAGAAGTCCTTTTAACCTAAGAGATGACAGGGTAGAGGATATGGCCAGTATATGATTTTTTAAAAGTTGGTCTTTGGTTTCCATAGTAGGAAGGTTTGTAGCCTTGTTTAAATATAAGAGTCCATACAATAACTCAGAGGGGGACAATCCTAAGTCTTTTCTTGGGGCTGTCCTAATCCCAAGGAGCATTACTGGGAGATATTTGGTCCAAAGCATTTTAGTTTTTAAGATGAGTTTGGTAATGTGCTTTTTGAGAACTTGACTTATTTTCTCTACCTTTCCAGAGGAGGGGGGATGCCAAGGGGTGTGGTAATCCCATCTAATGTGCAAACCTTCCATAATTCTCCTTAGCACCCTTGGGCTAAAGTGGCTTCCATTGTCAGAATTAATATTTTTTTACCAGGCCAAATCTGGGTATAATTTGTTTTAAGATTATTTTGACCACATTCCTGGCTGTGGCAGTTGGGAGGGGCAAGGCCTTCATCCAGCTGGAGAGGTGGTCTACTCTTACCAGCAGATACTTTAGTCTCCGTGTTTTGGGCATTTCTGTAAAATGTACTTGAATGCTCTGAAATGGCCTTAACCTAGGAGGTCTTCCTCCGGTAGTCTGCTTTTTGTTTGTTTGTTTTTGTTTTTAACTACCTTTTTGTTTATTCTCTGGCAGGTCATACAACCCTCACACACTTGTTTAGCAAGTGTGTAAATCTCTATACACTCGTAATTTTTGTGTATTGCATTACACAAGACTTTCCCCAATGACTTCCCTTATGCAGTATGGACATCAGTTCTCTCATTATGGGTTTGCTTATTATGACTCTCCCATCAGGGAGCACCCACCTTTCATCCTGAGTTTGAGTGCCCCCTGTCTTGCCCAGCTCTTTCTCCCCCTCTTTAGAAAATTGGGATCTTAATACCACATTAGGGATATCTGGGATTAGGCTACACAGTTTAACTTCTTTCTTCAGGGAGGCTTGCTTAGCAGCTTTATCTGCAAGTCCATTCTTTACAGCTTCTATAGTGTTTCCTTTCTGATGGCCATTTACATGAACTATGGCTACTGGAAGCAGGAGGCTTTTTAAAACTTGTTTGACCAGTTCCCCATGTACTAATTTTTCCCCCTGCTCTTTATTAGACCCCATTTTGTCCAGATCTTTCCAAAGATGTGTACTACTCCATAGGCATATTTGGAGTTAGTATATATAGTGCCTTTTTGACTTCTAGGAGCTTTAGGGGCCTGGTTAAGAGCATATAATTCACAGGTTTGGGTTGACCAGTTACTGGTTTACCGTTTTCACATGAGGATTGTTTGTTTCTATCAATGACAGCATAGCCATTATGTCTTTTACTGTTTATTACTTTGGATGACCCATTCACAAATAGCCTCGTCCCATCATGTCCTGGAGTTTCTCTAAGGTCTGGTTTAACTTTAGCTTGACATTCTATGATATTTAAATAGTTATGGTTTGATGCCTCCTCATTCTCATCTCCTTTCTATAAGAAACTGGCTGGATTCAAGCAAGTATCTATTGTTAAATCTATGGGGTTTATCTATTGTTAAGATTAAATTATTATTAGTAGTAGTAATATGAATTTATATTTTAAAATCCGGGAATTAGTTAACCATCTTCCAGCTTTTTGATTTAATACATTCCAGACCTGACGTGGGGTGCTTACTACCAGGGCCCGACTGCAGGTCAGCTTCCAAGTTTCCTCCACCAGCAGGGCTGTGGCTGCTACTGCTTACTTGCACTTTTGTCTCTTTGTCTCCTGTCTTTTATGGCCTCTCTCTCTTTCTCTTTTCTTTTATACTCGTTCTTCCTTTTACATTATCTTTCTCCCCAGATTCACTGTCTGTGTCTTTGATCTGTCTTTTCCTCTCACTTATTTTCTTTTTCTATTGCTTTCTCTGTCATCCCCTGTTTCCTCTCTCCCTTACAGTCAGTTTCTCCTCTTTCTGTCTCTCTCTGGCCCTCTACCTTTGCTGTTTCCTCCCCTTTCTCTTTCTAATTTACCTTCTTATTTTTTCTCTTCCTCCCTTCCCAGCAAACAGAATATTTACAATTGATATCATCTCAGCCCAAGTATCAAAATTGGTCCTAAAAATTGATCTACTTGCTTTGCTAAATCGAGGGGATTTTTAAAGAGTGGCCCTATTTCCTTTTTTAAATTCCTAACCTCAGTACTTGTTAGAGGCACACTCACAAATCCAACTTCTTCCTGTCCCATAGGGACATCTCTAAGAGGGTACATGTTAGACACCTGCTGTTTAGAAGGAATAGGTAAATTCTCAAACATTTTAAAACGTTGTTCCAGTTTTTTTCCTTAAGTTTGGGTAAGGATTTAAGAGAGCATGGGGTTTAGCTCCTTTATGACCCCCAGATTCCTCTTCCTCTTGCCTTCCTGTTGCCTCCTGATCTCCCTGCCCTCTACTTTGTAAGATGTACGGGGCGGGGGACAAGCACGTTAGGGGATGCCAGGGATTTCATTGGGCGAGGGCTCTTTATTATGCTCTTTTTTTTTTTCTTTAAGGGGAATCATGGGGGTTAATTTACTAATCCAACAAAGAGTGTAACCTACCTCCTCTTGTGAGGATGGAGTTTTATTATTTACATAGAGAATTCAGTTTGGCACACTCAATCCTCATCTGAGCCAAATTTAGGCCAAAAGACTGAAGGCTGATTAATGGGCTCCTTGGGCCAGATAAAACAGCAATACTTTACTATCTTTTGCTTCTCCTTGTCCCTGGTTTGAGGGTTATCCCTCCAAACCTGCAGCATTTTCCCCAATGGATTATCTGGGGGAATTTTAGAGGGGGTCTCTTTAGTTTCCTTTTTCCTTTGTTTCCTAAGCCTAGAATTCTTATTTCCCATTTTTGGTTAGTCTCTGTGTCTGAGCTTTTTCCTGTGTACTCAGCCCCCACACTGTAAGTTTCTTGGACACCTCAAGAATGGCTTCGTTTTTCTCCAGCTGTTTCCTTGTGGGAGAATTGGGACTCTGCACTCGCTTTGTATCTAAGGTACATCTAAGTCATACACACTCAACCTCTGAAAATGTCCAACCACCAAGGCAGTACTTACAGTCCAATTTTCCTACCTTGGCTCATGCACAAGTTTGCCTACTTGCCATGGTGCCTGTTTTTCTCCCTGTGTCACTTCCATTGTCTTCTGAATAACAGTCTCAGGTTTGTCTTTTTCTTTCATGGGGAGCCAGGACACCCAGACAGAGCAGGCTACCTAAATTAGGTGGGATGTGTCTCCCCTCTCAGCTGGAGTCCCACTCCATGCAGGCACAGAGCTCCCCATATGGGTCACCAGGTTGTGAGAAAGAAACTCACCCATCCATACCCAAAGAATGGACCCAGAGAACAGCGAAAGTGAGATATTTAATGATGGTCTTGCAAGACAGGTTGTCTGATGGGCAGGCACACCCAGCACAGTTACAACAAGCAATTTATCCCCTAGGGCACAGGTCCCTCTCCCGGCTCTTGATAGGCTGAGTGCTATGGGGTCACAATCTTCCCAGACATCACCTATCCGTTGTTGGGTTGGGGCTTTAGGTGTTTTCTTTAAGGTTGTCTTGTGGCATTTTGTTGCAGCCCACACTGCATTGCAATCCTAGTCAGCTCAGGGGCTCTTTAAGTATTTGACTTATGACCTAAGTAGTTGGGCAGGCTGATAAGAACAGACAAAGTGAGCTGTTTTGCAGGCTAGTAAACTTTCAACTTAGACTAAACTTCTTTGGTTTGGGTGAGGGCAACTAAAGGGGGCGTGGGGGCTACAAACAGATGTTGGCTATCCAAGCAGGGGCCTACTATATCCTGTTTTTTCTGTAGTTTGCTCACCTAAGCCAATTTAAGGCACTTTATCTTGGAAATGGACCACTGTATACATTATTTCCTTCAGTTCTCCAGCTCCAGTCAGAGCTGAAGTGAGCTGGAGTGAGCCAGGAGGATCAGTGGGCTGGCCCAGGCCATGGGAACAGAATAGAAGTTAACTGACCACTAATTTCATCAGTCGGCCCTAGACCAGGAACTTGGTCAGTTCAGTCCCCTTACAGCAGGGAGCAGCAAAAATCCAAAATGCAGCAGAAGAATCCCAGGCTTTCCTTTGTGCCTGACCCACCTAGGGCCTGGGGTTCGTGTCCTGAACCCAGATGCCATCAGTACAGGACAAGGGGGAAGGGGATAAAAAATGCTAAGCAGGAGGTAAAAGTTATGTTGATTGAGTTATTTCCTAAAATGAGATTTTCTTAAACCAGAAGAGACAGAAATACAGACATCTAATCAGAAATTTTATCTCCACCTCAGGTGGGTCAGTTGCTCAGGAAACAACATTATATTCATTCAAACTAAAGAAGTTGCTTGTTCTTTATACATTTCCATTTAGCACATGAATTTTGCTATCCTAAAAGGCCTGATCTCCCTTCATCCAGCTAAACTGGGAAAGAATCTCCAGGTGCACACCTCTCCAGCTCTGGTTTAGCTCCTGCTTCTCTCTGCTCTTCTCCGTGTCCCACCTTTAGGTCTGGGAAGCAGGCATAGATGCAGGTTTTAGTTGTGTCTCAGCTGGCCTCCACATGACACCCCTGATGTCCACCACCTTTCACTGGCTCCTTAAATTGGGTGCCCCACTCATGCATCAAGGATCAGCTCAGCACCTCCCCTCCTGGAAGACTTTCTGAGTTCCACCCCTCCCTGCCTTTCCCTTCATTACCCAACCAGTCCCATTTGATCCCTCCTGCCTAGCTTCCTAGAACACTTTTTAAAAAAACATTATTATTTTAAAATAATTTTAAAATTATAATTTATAACAATTTAAAAACTATAAAAATAGTATTTTTAAAGTGTTATTGATTTAATCTCACTACTCATTATTAGTCTCTTCTGGTTTTCCATTTCTTTCTGATTCCATCTTGTTAGGTGGTATGTGTCCAGGAATTTATCCATTTCCTCTAGATTTTCCAGTTTATTAGATTATGGTTGTTCATTATAGTTTCTCATAATCTTTTATATTTTTGTGGTATCAGTTGTAAGGTCTCTTTTTTAGTTTCTGATTTGTTTATTTGGGTCTTCTCTCCCTCTTTTTTGGTTAGTATAGATAGTAGTTCATTGTTTTTGCTTACCTTTTAAGGAACTTTTTATTTTATGGATACTTTGTATTTTTTTTTTTTTAGTCTCTATTATTGTTTAATTCCACTCTGATTTTTATTATTTCTTTTCTTCTACTAATTTTGGGTTTGGTTTTTCTTGCTTTACTAGTTCTTTAAGGTGCATAATTAGATTGTTTATTTTAAATCTTGCTGTTTTTGTGATGTGGGTGTTTATTGCTATAAACTTTCCTGTATCACTGCTTTTCCTGTGTACCACAGGTTTTAATATGCTGTGTTTTCATTTTTATTTGTTTCAAGAATGTTTTAAATTTCCATTTAAATTTCTTCATTTGCCCAGTGGTCATTCAGAAGCATGTTGTTTAATTTTCATGTATTTGTGTGATGTCTAAAGTTCCTATTAGATTTCTTGTTTAATTCCATTGTGATCTGAGAAGATATTTGGTATGATTTTCATTTTTTAACACTTGTTGAGACTTGTTTTGGTGGCCTAACATACAGTCAATCCTGAGGAATGTTCCATGTGCTGATGAGAATACGTATTCTGTAGTTCTTGGATAAATGTTCTATAAATGTGTCTTAGGTTCATTTGGTCTAGTGTCCAGTTTAAGTCCAATGTTTCTTTGTTGATTTTCTGTGTGGTTAATCTGTCTAATAATGAGAGTGGAGTGCTGAAATTCCCCACTATTATTGTATTGGAATCTATTTTTTGTTCTTTAGATCAAACATTTGCTAATGAAATTGAGTACTCCAGGGTTGGGTGCATATTTAAAATTCTTATATCCTCTTGGGCTGGGCACGGTGGCTCATGCCTGTAATCCCAGTACTTTGGGAGGCCGAGGTGGGCGGATCACCTGAGGTCAGGAGTTCGAGACCAGCCTGACCAACATGGAGAAATCTCATCTCTATTAAAAATACGAAATTACCTGGGCTTGGTGGCGCATGCCTGTAATCCCAGATACTTGGGAGGCTGAGGCCGGAGAATCGCTTGAACCCAGGAAGCAGAGGTTGCGGTGAGCTGAGATTGTGCCATTGCACTCCAGCCTGGGCAACAAGAGCAAAACTCTGTTTCCAAAAAAAAAAAAAAAAAAAAAAAAAATCTTATATCCTCTTGCTGGATTAATCCCTTTATCATTATATAATGACCTTCTTTGTCTTTTATTTTTTACTCTTTTTGACTTAAAGTCCTTTGTGTCTGATAAATCTAGGAACTTCTGCTCACTTTTGGTTTCCATTTGTGTGAAATATCTTTTTTTCTTCATTTACTATTTACTTTTGGTATATATATGTCTTAACAGGTAAGGTGCATTTCTTCTGGCAGCATGTAAAGCATAGTTAGATCATGTTTGTTTGTTTGTTTTTTTCCACCCACTCTATATATGTTAAGTGGAGAATTTAATTTATTTACTTTCAAGGCTATTTTTTATATGTAAAGTTTTCTTCCTGTCATATTGTTAATAGTTTTCTGGTTGTTTTCATATATTTTTTGTTCATTTCTTTTCATCTTCTTATTTGTCCTTGGGGTTTGCTGGTTTTCTGTGGTGGTGCCCTTTGAGTCTTTTCCTCATTTGTATGTTGCTTTACCAATGAGTTTTATACTTTTATGTGTTTTCATCATGGTAACTGTTGTCCTTTTGCTTCCAGGTTTTAGGCCTCCCTTGAGCATTTCCTGTAAGGCTAGTCTAGAGGTGATAAATATCCTCAGCATTTGCTTGTCTGGGAAAGAGTTTATTTTAATTTCTCTTTTATTTATGAAGGGTTTGTCAAAGATCAGATAGTTGTAGATGTGGTTGTTATTTCTGAGGCTGCCAGGTAATTAATTGTCTGTTCCATTGGTCTATATATCTGGTACCAGTACCATACTGTTTCAGTTATTGTAGCCTTGTAGTATAGTTTGAAGTCAGTTAGCTTGATGCCTCCAACTTTGTTCTTTTTGCTTAGGATTGTCTTGGCTATGCAGGCTCTTTTTTGGTTCTGTGTGAAGTTTAAAGTAATTTTTTCCAATTCTGTGAAGAAAGTCAATGGTAGCTTGATGGGGATAACATTGAATCTATAAATTACTTTCAGCAGTATGGCCATTTTCAAGATATTGATTCTTCCTATCCATGAGCATGGAATGTTTTTCCATTTATTTGTGTCCTCTCTTATTTCCTTGAGCAGTGGTTTGTAGTTCTCCTTGAAGAGGTCCTTTACATCCCTTCTAAGTTGTATTTGTAGGCATTTTATTCTTTTATTAGTAATTGTGAATGAGAGCTCACTCATCATTTGGAGCTCTGTTTGTCTGTTATTGGTGTATAGGAATGCTTGTGAATTTTGCACATTGATTTTGTATTCTGAGACTTTTCTGAAGTTACTTATCAGCTCCATTCCTGTTCTGCTCCCTCTACTGGCTGCCAGGTAATTAATTGTCTTCACTGCAAATGTAAGCTGTTATTTCTCAAGGCTACCAGGAAGCTGGAGAGGGAGGGATGGTTCCAGTGCTACCAAATTAACTGTTTTTTACCAAGATTCAACAATGTTTCTTGAATAAATTCTTCTAGAATTTTGAAAAAGTTAAATCTGACCATTTTTGTCTGATTTTCCACTATTTTTATGCTGGGCAGATTTGTTTTCTTCTCCATTAAAAAATAATTTAAAATTTAATTTTAATTTTAGATGCAGGGGGGTCCATGTGCTGGTTTGTTACATGGGTATATTGTATGATGCTGAGGTTTGAGTATGGATCCTGTCATCCAGGTAGTGAGCATTGTACCCTACAAGTAGTTTTTCAACCCATGCCATCATCCTAAGCGAATTAATGCAGGAACAGAAAACCAAATACACATGTTCTCATTTATATGTGGGTGCTGAACATTTAGAACACAGGAACATAAAGATGGGAACAATAGACAGTGGGGACTACTGCGGGAGAGGGATGGAGAGAGGGCAGATTGTTAAAGGTCCTTCATCATTTTCGCTGATGTCTTCTGTAGCAGCTTTTAGATTTTGAGAACTGTTTTCTCACTCTCAAATTTAGCTGTTTCCAGAGTTCAATAGATTTCATCTAAGATAGATGATGATCTTGGGGTTGAACAATAAAATAACAAAGTACACGTATTTATCTAATTAATAGCATAAAATTTTATGAAATTGCAACCTATTTTATTTAGTGTATGTAATAGTTACATTTTCACCTAAACTGTTTTCTGAACAAGTTCCAATTTATAGAAATTTCATGTGATTTACACAATATATGGTTTTTAATGATGAATAAAACTGTATAGACATTCATAGATTACTAATGAACTTCAAAATATCACTAGAGTTATCAAAAACAGCTTTCCATTAGTCTATGAACAATGAATTAAAAAGTGAATACAAAAATCTTCTAACAAAGGGATAAATATGAAATGTAGAACTTTGGAAAACACAACTTATTGCTAAACAGTTTTCAAGTAAGAAGTACAATGTAATAATAAATATATGAAAAGGTAATTTGCTAAGTGATATGCTAACAAGATACAAATACCACATACAAGTAAGGCATCCTTTTATGTGTACAGAAATACTATGGATGACTTTTAAGGAAAATAACCACTAGGTGTTTTCTCTGGGTAGAGAGATTCACTATTTAAGGGGGGTAGTAATCATATATGTGATTAGCAATGACTTCTGACAATAATGGCAAAATGGCTTTTGGAGGAAACTTATTGAAGGTTTGAACTTTAAATTTTAGAGATAGCAAATTATTTATTTATTTATCAACTCAGATACTTAAAACGCTATATTCCATCTCCTTACTGTGCCTTAATGATGTCTCCGGCAGATTTTATAACTTTCTGGTCACTTTCCAGAGTTAAAGACTTCAGTACAGCACAATTTAAAAGATTTCCTTGCCCTGTCAGCTCAGACCTAACCACACCCTGGGAATCTGCATTGGCAAACAGTGGGTGGTCTGATCTACTTTCCTGCATTGTTTCTCCTTCTCTGTCTCATTCACATGGGGTTTCTTTTGTATATATTCTTATTGGGGTCTCAGTGGACAGTTTGGATGTGTGCTGCAGACTTTATAATCAGAAATGCCTGTCTCTGTCCCTCCCCGCAAGTAGTGCCCACTGTTTATTGTTCCTGTCTTTAGGTCCCTGTGTTCTAAATGTTCCGCACCCACTTATAAATGAGAACATGTGTTGTTTGGTTTTCTGTTCCTGCATTAATTCACTTAGGATGATGGCATGGGTTGAAAAACTACCTGTTGGGTACAGTGGTCACTACCTGGGTGACAGGACCCATACCCAATCAGGAATGCCTCCCCAAATCCAGGGCACATGGCATCCAGCATCCCCTCTTTCCAGCATCCCCTCACTGTTCTGTATGCTGGCAGTCAACCCAGCACAGCTGAGCATCTGTCTTTCCACAGCACATCAAACATCCAAATGAGATACAATACTTCATCTCACTTTCCTGCAGGGACCCCCAATATCTCAGAGTGATTTTCTTATGGACTCTTTGCTTGGCTTGAAAAGTGGGAAAAACAAACTCTCCTTACTCACAAGGGGAGAAAAGGTGAAAATGTCACAGCTATTATCCCAAAGATATAAATTCCTTACTCCAAGAAACAATCTACTTCAAAGAACCCTTCTAGAATGGCTAGGCCAGTCTATATATAGGCTGATTAGATGTGTCAGTGGTGATCTTGGGACTGGTTCTGCTTTTTTTTTTTTTTTTTTTTTTGAGACAGAGTCTTGGTCTGTTGCCCAGGTTAGAGTTCAGTGGCATGATCTGGGCTCCCTGCAACTTCCAGGTTCAAGCAATTCTCCTGCCTCAGCCTCCCTAGTAGCTTGAATTACAGGTGTGCACCACCACGCCCAGCTAATTTTTGTGTTTTTAGTAGAGGCAGGGTTTCACTATGTTGGCCAGGCTGGACTCGAACTCCTGACGTCAAATGATCCACCTACTTCAGCCTCTCAAAGTGCTGGAATTATAGGCATGAGCCACCCCGCACAGCCAGTTCTGCTCTTTTATAGTATGCTGGAGGCATACCAGGCAACTCTTTGTCACAGAATGTTGGGGTACTGTGGAGAGGGAGTGTGACAGGGTTAACTTTCTGGAACTCAGGATGCAGAAGCTTCAAAGTCCATCCTCTGAAAGCTGCCTAGGCCTCAATTCCCCCCTGAGGCCTTGGTGTAATCTCTATCCACCCTCCAAAGTCAGCTGAATCCTTAATGAGGTGGGCATGGGTGGGGGGTCTTAATTTATTTCCACCCATCTCCATCTTTGTCCCCTATTCATGGGTATCTGTGATGGTACAGGGCTTATGTTTGGTTCCTGAGGGAGGCTACTTTTCTTATCTGTTATTATAGGCTGAATTGTGTCCTCCAAAACTTCATATGTTAAAGTCCCAAGCCCGGGACCTCAGAAAGTGACTATATTTGGAGACAGGGTATTTAAGGAGGCAGTTAAGTTAAAATGAAGTCATCAGGTGGGCCCTAATCCATTATGGCTGGTGTCTGTATATGAAGAGAAAATTAGAACACAGACATGCACAGAGGGAAGACCATGTGAGGACATAAGCAGCAGATGGATGTCTGTAAACCAAGGAGAGAAGAAGCAAAGCCCATCGACTCTCGATGTAAGACTTCTGGGCTCCAAAATTGAGAGAAAATGAATTTCTATTGTTTAAACCACTTTGTGGCACTTGGTTATGGCATCCTAGCAAACAAACACATCTGTCTTCCAAGGGTTTCTATGTCCAACATTTCCTCCAACTCTGCTCCTGTTATTTCTTATTTCACAGCCGTGTCACACACTCGTCCAAGTCTCTTGAGTAAGGCTGTAAACTCTTGGATTAGGGTTTTAGCACTTCTCTGCACTGAGGAAGAGGTGGAGCATCCAGTTTGCCTTACACACATGGGACGGTAGGGGGCGACAGAATCAGAGGCAGGAGTTCAGAACTGGCAGTACATCCTGGAGATTTTTCTGGGCTCCAGTGATGAGGATAGGCGAAGAGTGGGAAGCTGCTGAAGAGGTCACTGCAAATCCCCTTCTCTTTCAAGACCTGATGGGATGCTATCAGTCCCAAGTAATCAGAGTGAACTGTGTTTTCCTCTACAAAGCATACAACTGTGGTCTGCTTTTTATGTGGTGTATCTAGTTAACATAGTAAAACATATGTGATTACTGGCCGGGCGCGGTGGCTCAAGCCTGTAATCCCAGCACTTTGGGAGGCCGAGACGGGCGGATCACGAGGTCAGGAGATCGAGACCATCCTGGCTAACACGGCGAAACCCCGTATCTACTAAAAATACAAAAAACTAGCCGGGCGAGGTGGCGGGCGCCTGTAGTCCCAGCTACTCCGGAGGCTGAGGCAGGAGAATGGCCTAAACCCGGGAGGCGGAGCTTGCAGTGAGCTGAGATCCGGCCACTGCACTCCAGCCCGGGCTACAGAGCAAGACTCCGTCTCAAAAAAAAAAAAAAAAAAAAAAAAAAACCATATGTGATTACTATGTGCCACGTACTAAAGATGCTGTAGAGGTTAAGGAGGGGGAAAGAAACACACATTGAATGCCTTCCATGTGTCTGGCACCATGCTAGTGAGTTTAGACTTGCAGTCTAATTTATTCTCAGACCAACCCCCAAAACATTAGGCAGTATTTTTTCCATCATTACAGATATAGAAACTGATTAAATAACTTTCCTGAGACCACAGGCCAGAGATTCAAAAGGAGTCTGACTTCAGATTGGATTTTCCTACCACACCACCAGGGGGTGTCTCAAAAAAGGAGTGACAACTCATTCTGAGTCTGGGCTCTGGGAGATTTAGGATTTGTGTTTGTACTTAGGTTGTTCAGAAAGTGACCTGGGGTGACTTCACTGGACAGCCCTGAATGAAGACCAAAATTCCTTTCAACTCCAAGAGTCCTGGGAGAGCAGGTTTACATCCCTCATCCCTAGTTTCCTGCTTGTCCTATGGGACAGGATTGCTGTCCCCTGAGGGAACTCCAGCTAGCGAAGGGTCTTCTCTAGCTCCACTGAGAGCTACAGCATCTGTGGTTTTCTTGAAGGGACTGAAATTCAGGAAACATGGGTTCTGAGCCTGCTACTTTCTAGCTGTGTGGCCGAAGCCCAGCTGCATCTCTGTTCTGGCTCTGGGTCTCCGTTCTCTCATCTGGGGAGAAATCGACCCTGACCACTGCATGTACCACTACCCAACACTCCTTCTACGACTTAGGACTGAAACCCGGTGATTATAAATTCATTCCTTTATTTTGAGAGTTGGTATCTATTGAAACACAGATATATTTCCCAGGCAAGGGCCATGCTTAATCGTGAGTAAGTTTCAGATGGTTTACAGAGACTGGATTTTGAATGGACAGGAGAAAAGGAAGAGAGTCTGAGGGCATTGGCCAAAGGTGAGATGCCCAGATCTGAGAACACCCCCGGGGAAGGTCCGCCTCCCCAAACCACTTCACAGTGGTTGGTGCCTGACACATGGAAGGCATTCAATGTGTGTTGCTGATACCAGAGACTCAGAAACAGGGCACTGGCACTCATAGTTTTTTGCTGCAACCATCCAGTTCTCCTCTCTGAACCTCAGTTTCCATATATGTCCAGCCATTGTCTACCATAGCTGGATTCAACTGGATTCAGCTCACAGCTTGACTAAGGTTGCCTTCCCACCAGAGTTAGTACGGCCATTAGCATGGATACAGTCCCATCAGAGGAGGCAGACTGAGCTCTGCCTGGCAACGATTACCTTCCTCACTGTCCATTCTCCTGGGTGGACCTCTGCCCTCTCTGAGTATCTTGGCTGGGAGTTGGTCTGTGCCTTCGCTTCTAACCAGAAGTTGAGGAGCAGGGCTGGAGGTGGAAACACCAAGGAGGAGAATTGTTTTCCTGTTTACCATGGAGCAGTGGAGAGGGACATGGTTAACCTTCATTTCTGACCCTGAGTTGTGCCACCCTGGGCATGCTAGTGAAATAATTGACATTTCACTATTATTGGGAGGCATCCCTGTCCTGGTCTGCTAACAAGTGGAATAATAGCTATTATCTATTTAAGCAATTACCTCAATTGATATTTGCTTTCCTTTTTATCTTTCTCATATTCTGACTTCCCAAGCTTTGAGTGAGAGAGGCAAAAACACCCAGGAGAAGATAGCACATATTCACACAGCACTTTACAGCCTAAGGAACACTTTTATATTCACTGTTTAATTGAATGCCCATGGTATCTCTGGGAGAATGGTCATGGCTGGGTGAGATTCTCTTCCTGTAGTTCCATAGGAACCTGCTTCTCCTTTTATAGCTCTGGCAATAATTTTAAGTCTTAATGTCTGTCTTTTCTAATTAACTGTATTTCATGAGATCAGGGGTCACGTCTCTGTTCACTGCTGTGTTCCCAAAGCCTAGCATATAACTGCTGCTGAAAAAAAATATTTTGTTTTGATTCCTGAATAGATGAAAAATCTCGCTGTTCCCACTTTATAGATGAGGCAACTGAGGCCTCAAGAAGCGAAGTGACTTTCCCAAGTTCATCTAGCTAATTGATGGCAAAAATGGGATCCTTTCTGGCTCCTAGCTGAGAAGGTTGAAAGGGTGGGCAAGGGTATCTGTGGGAAGTCATCTGCCTCCTGCCAGGCCTTTGGAGTGGAAGGCAACGCCAAAGAGAGAAGAGTGTTATGTCGTCTATCAGCACTCGTCACACTGCCTTACAAGTGAATGCCTATGTGTCTGCCTGCCTCAACCCGGCCCTGACCCAGAGTGGGGATGTCCTAAGGACAGGGCTGTGTTTAATTTCCATCTGTGTCATCCGGGTCGAGCATGATGCCTGGTATGTTATCAGTACTTAATATGTTTTTGAGGACTGAATGGCGGATTGATGGATGAACCTTCCAATAGCAGCTCCAAATGTCTTGATGCTGTAGGTGCAAGGTCAGGGTGAAGCTGCTTGAAGCCAGGCTTGGCTCTGAGTGGAGACATTATGAGGTATTGTTGATAGTGCTGGGTATTGACCAAGTTCTCGGAACTGTGAGCCCCAGAGCACAGGGCCTGTGGGAAGCCTGCGAGACACTTCCACCGGATCCACCTGAGCAGGATGGACTCGCAGAGGCCATCGTGTCCAGCCTCCTCGTCTTCCACTGGAGGACACACTGCTGCAGAGGGGCAAAGTGACTGCCCAAACCCAGGCACCACCCCACCCGACATTCTGGTTCCTGAGGGCCTGCAGAACCAGCTGGTGAGAATAGGGTGCTCATTCTCTAGTCATCAGAGGAGTCCTACAGGGGTCAAGGCAGGGTCACAAAGATTAGCCATCAGGTTCATTCTTGCTTTCTCATGCTCTTTGGGGCAGGACAGTGTTTGCCCTCAGTGCTGTCTTCCAGGTAGGCACCAGGAATGCCTGGAAGTGTCACTGACACTCAGCTCTCACCTGGGGATCTTTCCTGCTGTGGCCTTACCTCCTGCACCCCCTAGAACCACTGACATCATGTAAAGCTGTGGGGTTGTGTGAGAGACAACACCACTCACAGGGTGGCTTTAATTGCCATCAACATCATTATTTGGTCATGTGTACATTATTATGATAGTTATTATTGCACTTTATGGATCACCACATGCTTTGCTATATGTGATCTCATTTGTTTGGGTAGCATATAGTTGGTCTCCATTTTATAGATGAGAACACTGGGGCTCGGAGAAACAGTGTGGTGTGTCCAAGGTTGCAGAGTTAACACGGCAGAACTGAGACTCAAGGGCAGATTTCCCTGTTTCTTATTCAGTTCACTCTGCTTAATGGATTCCTCTTCCACTTTAAAGATATGAATGGCTCACCACTGGTCATTGAGGCTTACACGCCTATTAGAATGGATTCCCACCACTCTTATCTCCTGGATCCCAGTGAGAAACGTGGAACCTGGTGACCCTCTTGAGCCTAGTGTTTCCAAGACAGGATCCTTCTATGGTGCTAGGATGGCTTGTGGGAGAGATACACATGGAAAGCCCCAGGAAAAGATAGGGCTGAAATGAGGAAATAGCAAAGGGTTCCAGGGCACCTGCTATGTACCACAAAGGATGCCCATGGACTGTGAAGTTTTCTAACTCAAGAGGCTTTCTACTCAGGTAAATGAGCATTTGTGTCTAAGAGTCTTGGGATTGAGGGGAGGTCACCTCTGTTCTGGGAAGCTGGCTTTAGCCTCATGCGTGAGTTGTCCAGATGCTCACAGAGGCTCACCCTGCTCTCTCAGCCAGCTCAGTGGCACGTAGATCAGCTCCTTTCCTCTCTCCTTCCCTTCTTTCACCCCCTCCTTCCCTCCTTTCCTCCTCCTCCCTCTTCCAAAAATATTCAATGAGCATCTACTATGTTCCAAACATCCTCTGTGTTCTAAGGATTTAATAATAAACTAGAAACCTAAAGAGAGAAACTCTCTCCGGTACATAAAGAGTTTGGTCCAGGGACCAAGCTCTATGCCAGAGAAACCCTGAGCACTTGGAATGTTGCAAGTGGGAACTGACAGAGGTTCAAAGTACTGGCCTCATCCAAAGGGCCTCCACAGAGTAACCCCCTTGGGAGGGCAGTAACTGAACCCTCATGCAGCTCCCTGGGGCAGAGGGGGACAGCAGCAGAAGCCAGGGGTCATTTTTCCCCTGAAATCTTCCTAAAGCCCACTGGGCTTCCTGTCACTCAACTAGGCAATTAGCAGCTGAGAGGACACTCTATGGGCACTGCAAGACTCTTCCTTATGTTACTGTTCCCCAGGCTCCGCTCGGCTCAGATGTGGCCACTGAGGAGGCAGTTCAGACAATGGAGATGGGAAAGACATGGGAAGGACATGGGGCTCAGTGGCTGGAGTGCTGAGTGCTGGTTCTGGCTTCTGGAGCCAGTTTCATCCCCTGGATGAGGAGGGATGGGCCAAATCTATGACAGACTCCTGGTGACCTGTGGAGTCTAAGAATAACTCAAGCAGGACCTGGTGTCACTCAATTTATCTAATAAGGGATCCAGAATTTCCAGTGCTTGAAAGCTCCTGTTTGCCTGGCATCCCAGGGAGACCAAGACAACACACTGATGAGAAGTGACTTCATCACAGTTTCCACCTGTATCAGACTGAGTCAAGGTCAGAACCTGCTGCACAGTGACCAGGCTGGCCTTGCGGGCCTCCTCCCTCCACGACAATGACGACAAGCTCTCAGTCTTTCATTCCTTCATTCTTCACTCAACAAATATTTGCTGAATGCCATGAACTCTGTGCTGAGCCTTGAGGATACACAGTGATGAATAACCCCAGCATCTGTCTCCAAGCACCTCTGAGTATTTATGATACACAGCCTCTGTGATATCCCCCAGCATCATGGCGGAGTGCCCAGACCCCACTGTGGAGAGGCTCAGAATCTAATAAAGAGGTGATCCTGTTGGGGAGCACAGAGAGTGCCAGGCACCTTGCCAGGGAGGCATTCCATTACAGGAGCCAGTGCTGGGGCTGTCTCAGAAGGTTTCCTAGAGAACAGGAGCCTGAGAACATGCAGGAGTAGAGGAAAAACGGTGTTCTAAGCAGAGGGTGCATGCAGGCACATTCAGGGATGGCAATAATTTGAGGAGGCTGTAGTGTCCATATGGTGCAGGTACATAAGGCTGGGCAGGTAGAAGCTGCCAAGTTATGAAGCATCTAGGCACCATGTGGAGGAACTTGACTTTTTTTTTCCTCTGTGGGTAATAGGGAGCCCTTGAAAGTTTTAAATAGACTCAGACTTACCTTTTAGAAACAGAAATGGTGAGGGTCTGTCTGAGGAGAGGAGACAGTAGGGCTGGGTGGAGGAGCCTGGGTGCATGTTTAGACGTGGAGGTGAGGAAGAGGGAGAAGGTGGGATGCCTCTCAGCCTTGGGTCTTGGGGACATTTACTGAGGGAATTAAGGAGGCTTCAGAGGAGGTAACAATGATGGGTCTTATTTGCATCGATGACTGTAAACTGTGGAATGTGGCTTATATCATCAGAGGGGAGGGTAAAAGAGAAGGAGTTGGGAGGAGGGAGGAGAGGTCCTTATGATGGAGGGCATGGCAGAGGTGGAGGGACAGAGGATGAGTAGAGGGGAATATGTAGAGGGGAAGAGACTGAATTCCCTGGGGGGAGTAATCTGCAACCCTAGGACAGACATAGCCATATTCCCAGATTGCTTTTTTGGATATTGGTGAAAAGCCTGGCACACGGGCAGCAGGAAATTCTTGGGCATTTCATCATTAACCTAGAGACTTCAGGCATGTGTGAAATTGCTCCGACTCCTGTAACGTGACTCAGTCATACTCCGCCCGTCAGACACCTGAGCATGACTGAGCAGGCTCAGAGAAGTCCTTGTACCTCAGGGCAGGGAGAGCCCAGAGCTGGGCGGGCATAGGTGGGTGGGATTGGGAGAGGGGTGGAAAGAGAAGCCCCAACCTATAACCATAAATACTAGTTGCTGGGATACGTGGGTGTCTTTCCTCTTTGTTACAAGTGAGATTCACTTTCTGCCCTGTGTTTTTAAGTTATCAACAAAATCACCACTACCTGAAGTAGAATGTCCTGCAGGTGGGAAGAGAGAATTGTATTTGCTGTTCATTTCCCATCTCTGTTCATTTCTTCCTTCCCTTCTTCTCCTTTCCTTTTTCCCTTCCTTCTATCTATCCTTCCTTCCCTCTTTTCTTCCTCACTGCCTTTCTCTCTCTTCCCTATTTACTATGCTTACCATGTATCCAGACTAGAGCTAACCAAGCCCCAGTTTTACAAAGTTAAATTAAATTTCTTTAGTCTTTGGAGCATTGACATAGTCAATTGAGCTTTGAAATCTTGATGGGGAAGACAGTATCTTTGGGTGGAGGGAAACTTTTTTCCCAATTGTGGGTGCAAGATCTGCCTCTGGGGTGCTAATTTCAGCTCAATAAACACTGGGTTTTTTCCATACATGAGCCATGGTTTGAGACAACCCACTGGAGGTGAGTGGCTCGGAGCAAAGCAGGACTCACATCCTCAGTCCCTTCTGGAGTCAAGACCTGGGAACCCCGAGGCAACCAGGGTACCAAGGCTGACGCTTGTGTGGGCCTCAATGTCTCCTTCCCTCCACTTGGCTCCATTCAGCTCATGTTCCTAAGGCATCCAGTATTTTCCTAGCTCCATGCTTTGAGAAATTAATAGAAGGATAACATGTAGCTCCTGCTTCCAAGGAGTTCAAGATCTTGCAGGTAAATGATGTCCACATATGGAGCAGGCAGTACTGTGCAGGCTGTGATTAAACATCTGAGAAGCGAGTTGGCCAGTGAGGCTACTGGAGACCAGGTAGGCGGTGGTGGCATGTGAACTGTAGATGGATGCAGAAGAAAGGGCCATTCTGAGCCTCAGGAGTAATGGGACTGTGTATAACTCACTTCTTTCTTATGCCTACAGAGCCACGCATGGTGCCTGGTGCTTAGTGGAAACCAAAACACCTGCAAAATTAAATGAAAGCATCAAATGTCACTTCTGATCCTTTCAGTCTATTTAGTACCTCTGTGTTAATTTAAACAGCGTATCATCCAAGTAATGCATATTCATTGCAGAAAATCAGAAAATGTAGGTAAGCAAAAGAAAAAGAAATGGGCACGATCCCCCACCCAGAATAAATTGCAGTTAATATCTTAATATGGTCAATTCAAGCTTTTTTTTTTCCTGATTATTTACCTACTCTCTCTATATACCATACATATATATAATAGAGAGAGATACTTACATAAATGAATTTTTCATGTTGCTTATACTACTGTAACTTGATGTACACCTTTTCCTTTCTAATCCACTTTGCTTAACCTTTGGTCCATACCCATCAGAGTCTGCTTGTATTGCAGTTCCTGGGGAACACCTGTCTCCACCACTGGACGGACAGCTCTTAGCGGGCAGTGCTGATGGCTTCCCTATCTTTGCCTCCCCACTGCCTAGCCCAGGACTAGCTCCCCGTAGGTCATCAATGTAAGCTAGGAGAACTGAAAACAAGCCCTGCCGAAGGCAATCCACTGATGAAGGCAAATGGGCAGATTAAGCAACTGTGAGGGACAGCCCAGTTGCCCAGTTCCCTGGAGGCAGGCACATGGTATACCTGCCACTGGATGGAGGTACCCTTACCCTGGTGTGATGGGATGCCTAGCCTACTTGCAGCCAGCCCCTCCCTGTTGCCTGCTTCACGTCACCTGTATGCTTGGTCTCCGTCCTCTCCATCTGAGAAAACAAGGTACCTCGGTGTGTGTGTTTCCAGGAGCCTCCTTGGCTATTTTTACTCCCTCTGAGTCCCACGCCCCGGATATTTACCTGCTCTCCAAGAGGAGGAATCCTCCTTTCTCTGTTTACTCACTCTGGAGGCTCCCATGGCATCCTCGCCTCCAGGCTCCAGCTATGGAGATGCTCTCCATAGAGAAGATAACACTGTAGCTGGCAAGGGCCCCAGGAAACCTGAGCATCCCACGTGCCAGGGTGAGCAGACCTGGCTCGGGGTCCGGAGGTGAGGCTTTTCCAGGAAGTGCGCACACACACCTGGGGGCCCCAGGCAGCTCATGAGTCAGTCAGTCTCTGATGTCCTTGCTTGCACCCACGTCTCTGGCACTCATTACTTGCAGGTGGTGGTGCGCGGGAAGGCAAGAAGAAAGGTCTGCAGCTTGAAACCAGACTGCTAGAGGCCCTTCCACTCAGCACTTTGTTCACTTACGACAAGAAGAAAGCTCCATTTTAAGGCCATATTGCAGTATCTTCTCTGAAGAGGAGCATCTACGGACTGCTTTTGTGCATTATATTCTAACCCCCTAGGATTTTGGTCTGTGTACCCCTTCTATGACAGGATGCACAGGCCCTGGGCTAGAGGTCGCTGTGATTCGAGAAGCAAGCATGAGGTATAGAGTCCAAAGAGCTGGATTTGAACCCTGGTAACTTCTCTTAACATCTGTGTGACCTTAGACAAATTTCTTGGCCTCTTTGTGCATTGATTCTATCTTTGAATAATAGGGGTAGTAACCCTCTCTTCTACAAAATTGGGCTGTTGTAAAGATTCCAGTAAAGGAAAGAATGCACAAACACCTCATAAATGGTAAAATGCTCTCCAGAAGTTAAAGAATAAGAAACCCTTATCTTCCTGAGAAGAGGTGCAAGTAGTATCTTGAAAATTCAAATAAGCCCAAAGTGATGGCAGGTTGTCCATCCTACTCTATGGAATTTTTCAGGCTCCAGTCCAGGAAATAAGTAGCTGGGAGCTTTAAGCCCAGCGGAGGGCCCCAGGAATGCACTGGCAACCATCATGACATCTCTGTTTTCACTGATGATGGTGAGGACAAGACTAATAATGACCAGAATAAGAAGGGCTAAAAATTACTGAGCGCTTTTTATGTGCCAAGTCTAGGGCGAAGGGCTTTGCAGGTATTATCTCATGGAGTCCTCATACAACCGGCACGGCCATGAACACTGTTATTATCCTCATTTTATGGCTGAGAAAACAGCTCCAAGGGGTCACATAGCTAGCAAGGGGTAGAGCTGGGACGATCCAGACAGCACTTTATCTGTAAGAATTTTCTCTGTCACCTCTTCACTGAGCTTCCCTTGGCCCGATGTCAGCCTCAGAGGCATTGAGGATCCTCTTGGTTGGTTTCTATTGCTGCTGTAACAAATTACTGCAAATTTAGTTGCTTAAAACAACACACAGGTATTACCTTATAGTTCTGTAGGTCAGACTGGCATAGGTCTCACTAGGCTAATATCAGACTGTTGACAGGGCTGTATTCCTTCTGGAGGCTCTAGGGAAAAGTCTATTTCCTTGCCTTTCCCAGCTGCTAGAAGCTGCTTATATTCCTTGGCTTCTGTCCCCTTCCTACATTTTCAAAATGCCTCACTCCAACCTCTGCTTCTGCTGATAAATCTCCCCTCTCCGACGTTGACCCTTTTGCCTCCCTCTTATAAGGACCTTTGTGGTTACAGCGAGCCCACCTGCATAATCCAGGAAAATCTCCCTATTTCAAGATCCTTGACTTAATCACATCTTCAAAGTTCCTTTTGCTGTGTACGGTGATATATTCACAGGTTCTGGGGATTGGAATGTGGACATCTATGCACAGGAGGGGTGGGAATTATTCTGTACACTATTCAGACTTTACATCAGGGCAACAGCGACCAGTGGAAATAAGACAAATAGAAAAAATCCCTTTCCAGTGTCAAACTCCAGAATCAGCCTGTAGTGGGTGAGAGCAACACTGTGCAAAGCCCCTCACGGAGGCAGTTCCCAGGCCACAGTCCAGCACAGAGAAGCAAAGGGCTGTCAGGGACAAATGTTTTCAGGGCTTCCAAATCTGTCCAGGGCTGGAGGTGTTCAGATGACCTGATGGACATGTCTAGTGTTGCTGACCATCAAAACCTGAGGTTGTTGTGCAACCTCATGCTCACAGAGTGCTGGCAGGTTATGACGACTTCTTCCAGGAGTTTTCCTACAGGAAGACAATGTACCTGCCAACATTGACACTCAGGTTTCTCTTTGTAAGTCGATGTCATCACAGTCTCTTGTGAGTTAGGTGCAGTGAATCAGTGTCCACAGGATTAATCAGCTCAGGGGCATGGGCTAAGGAACTTAGCCATGCTAAGGCTAAGAGTTGGACTTCTGGGCTAAGGAACAGTCATCCAGATAGTGCTATGCTGGGGAGGGTTCTTGGGGGTCTGCCAGCTGGCCTATCCCTGGAGATGCCAGACACTGCCTTTTCAACACAGGTACTCAATCCCTGGTTATTTAGTAGAGGTAATGATCACTTCCAATTTTTTCAGATGTGCAATTCAGGCTGTGATTCAGCATATTTATTACTATTTTCACTCCAACTTCAATAGCCATGTTTAACAAGCAAATTTTATAAAATAAATCTTGCTAGAAAAAATCACAATAAGAAATAAAATACTATTCAAGAGCAGACAGTTATGATGGAGAGAGGGCAGATAGCAGGGTTTGAATTCCATCTCTGCTCCCAGCTCTCCATGTGATCCAGGGAAAGCCTCTTTCCATCTCTGAGCCTCAGGTTCCTTTTCTGTCAAACAAGGGGCATGATCTAAATCAGCAATTATCAATCCCAGTGGTGCAGCAGAGCCACTTGATGGATGTCTGGAGAATGTCAAAGCCTAGATCTCACTGGGGTTGAGAAACACCAGCTCTGAATGATGGCCAAGGTCCTTTCCACATCTATTCTATCATCCCATGAAATGTCTAGAATTTGTCAATGAAAATCTGGGTTTGGATTTGTTTGAGGCATCCATCTTGCTTGCTGAATAGTAAATTCAACTGAACAAGGAAATGAAAACTGAACACCTGCTGCCTACAATGCATTAAATTAGACCCCTTAGGGATTCCTGCACTAAAGACCTTACCATGTGGTCAGATAGGTGGTCATGTGCCCAAACAATTATAAGTAAAAGAGGATGGACATTGTTCCTTTTAGAATTCACCAAACCCATGTGTTAAATGGGTAATTCCTTTAACTTCTACTGGGATTCCTTTTCCAGAAATTCAGAGCCTGTGTTCTACTTTCTTGCTTATACTTCTCCACAAGGAGGGCAGAGACAGATCTGATGCATAGAAATTCAGTGGCCACAGGAGCCTACCTGCCTCCCAACCCCGTGGTCTTTATCTAGGCCTACTCTGAGTGCTGGAATTTAGAAGTGACACAGCATCAGGTTTCATTTTAAACATTTATTGAATGCTTACTATATGCCAGGCATTATTACAAGAGTTTTACATATATTAACTCATTTAATCTGCACATGACCCCATGAAATAAACACTACTTTTTTCACCATTTCACAGGTGAGGACAGTGAGGTGGAAAGCTCATGTCACTTGTTCAAGGTCACACCACTGGTAAGTGGGGAGCTGGGATTCAAACCCAGAGACTGGTTCTAGAATTCATGCTCCTAACCACTTATAAATAGATTCTGTGCCCTTCATGCAATGTTCTTATGGCTACCAAAAATAATCCTTCCAAACAATGAACAACTTGGGAAATGTTGATGTTAAAATGTTAAGTGAAAAGTTAATAAAATAAACTCATGTAAGTACTATGAGAAAGACTATGTAAAATACAAACAAAACTCAAATAACAACAACAAAAAAAACACTATATATAGAAAAAAAATGACTGAAAGGAAAATAGTAAAATAGTAACAGTATTTTAGGGATGGGATTATGGGTGATTTTAAAACTTTTCCTATTTTTTGGTGTTTTTAAATAATGAGTATGCTTTCTTTATAATCTCATTCCCTAGTGGCAAGCAAATACTCTTAATATTTTGCTATAAGAAAACATTAAGTCTAATCTCTGATATCATAAAAATTAGTTTTGGTTTCAAAATTGGCAGGTCAGTAATTTGAAATTTAGAATATATTTTCTCATGGAAATAAGGATAGCCATAGGGGTTAGTTTTTTCTTTTTTAAACTTGCAGTTCTAAGAACTGTGCTAAGAACTTCATCTGTATTTCTTTATTCAGTGGGTTAGGAATGTTTTCAGCTCCCTTTTCCAGTGATGGTTAAGTAACTTGCCAGAGGTTGCACAGGTGGAGAGAGCAAGGGTGGGAACTGTTGCTGGACATCCCTCTCCAGGGTCTGTGTTATACCTGGGCTGCTGCTTCTCACTGCAGCCCATTTCAACGAGCATGAAGCTAAGGTACTGCCTTTTTCTCCCAGTCTTATTTTCTCCCACTGCAGCTTTCATTGTGAAATATGCCATATTTTGGCCACCCTTTCCAGCTAAGTCAATTTTGGTAACTATCCTGGGGACCCAGCTTTCCCTCAGAATACTATCTGCTGAGAAAATAAGCTTTGGATCCCACCATGGGCTTTTAAAACCTATATACTCCTGCTCTTCACCTCTCCCATCCAAAGATCTTCTCCTGAGGTCCTTCCCAGGTTGGATGCTCTTCTCTTATGAATGACTGGAACTGGTGCCTCACTTCTGGAAACCTCCAGATGAGTCGAGAGCTTTTGCTCCACCCTCAGTATACACCTGATCTTTGCCACCTCACCTGGAGCTGGCCAAAGGCCCCTTCTTTAACACGAGTAAATAAACCATTTTAAAGGCATTTGTTAGTGCTGAATCAGTATTGTTTGTGAGCTCTTTTGGAGCATCAAATTCAGGCAAGGAGAGAAGCCCAACCACCCACACTCTCCGCATTAGATCTGCCTAAAATAACATCATTGAGATATCAAACATTCTTAGTTCTGGTTATGGCATCATCTAGGAATGAAAAAAATCATGTTAGATTATTTCCCTGGGCCTACAATTTTATTTTGGATCCCTATTATTATTCTAAAAAGGGCCATTTAATTTTCATCTTGGGAATTTTCTCCTTCAGTTCCTATACCAAAGAGAAAACAGAACTTCTGTTCATCCCAGAGGCGTAGAGCCATACTGGCCCAGCTCAGAAAATAGAAAGCATAGCAGAGCTGCCTGTGAGATAGATAGGTGCCATGTGCAATTCACAGAGCTTCCTCACCATCCTAGAGGCCTGCAGTTCTCATGGGATCTTCCTGTGGATTAATACTTGAGATGCTTATGGAGGGAGGAACTGGGTCCGTGGGATGCGAGGGGAGGGAGTCACCCATGCCTTTATGAAATATGCTTCTAGCAGCCCGCACATGGTCTGCACCTCCTGATGCTAGGTCAGGACTGAGTCGTATAAAAGGCAAAGCTTCTCACAGCACCTCAGTCTACCTGTCTCCTGAGTGATCTGCTGCAGTGCCTGAACCAGGTAGAGTGCTTCTCAGGACCAGGATGAACTCTTGGTGCCAGTGTTTTGGGCAGAAAGAGCCCCTGGGTGGAGGTTGAGGCCATTCTTGAAGAAAGACAAGGATAAAAGAGAATTTTGGAGGGGAGGGTTCTTCTGGAAGGGGAGGATGGAAGGTAGGTGAAGGGAATGAAGGACTGATGTCTTTCTGAACTTCCAAGGAATTCATTTGAAAATATGGAGTTACAAAGTGGAAATCATTTGTATCGTTCTTGTTACTGGTCTTGGGAGACTGGGTTTTTAAAATCTGCTCATCTTAGGCCAGGCGTAGTGGCTCATGCCTGTAATCCCAGCACTTTGGGAGTCCAAGGTGGGCAGGTCAAGAGGTCAGGAGTTCGAGACTGACCAACGTGGTGAAACCCCGTCTCTACTAAAAATACAAAAATTAGCTGGGTGTGGTGGTGCACACCTGTAATCCCAGCTAATTGGGAGTCTGAGGCAGGAGAATCACTTGAATCTGGGAGGTGGAGGTTGCAGTGAGCCGAGATAGCACCACTGCACTCTAGCCTGAGTGACAGAGCAAGACTCCATCTCAATAAATAAATAAATAAATAAATAAATAAATAAATTCTGGTCCTCTTAGAGATAAAATCTTGTGAAATTATAGTTCAATTTTAAGGGCAAGGAAGTGACCTTGGGCTTGTATTGTCTTTCAGCTTTATTCAGCTCCTACAGAGATGTCCTGCCAGCAGAGCCAGCAGCAGTGCCAGCCTCCTCCCAAATGTACCCCTAAATGCCCTCCCAAGTGTACTCCTAAGTGTCCTCCCAAGTGTCCCCCAAAATGCCCTCCCCAGTGTTCAGCCCCATGCCCACCTCCAGTCTCTTCCTGCTGTGGTTCCAGCTCTGGGGGCTGCTGCAGCTCTGAGGGTGGTGGCTGCTGCCTGAGCCATCACAGGCCCCGCCGGTCCCTCCGACGCCGACCTCAGAGCTCCAGCTGCTGTGGCAGTGGCAGTGGCCAGCAGTCTGGGGGCTCTGGCTGCTGCCATAGCTCCGGGGGCTCCGGCTGCTGCCACAGTTCTGGGGGCTGCTGCTGACCTGGGCCATGAGGAGCATGAAGGAGCAGCACTGGCAGAGCCCAGGTGCAGAAGATCTGTATCAGCCTGAGGCTTCTTTTCTCTCGTTTCCCATGGAAGGACTTCAGAAATGCCTTAAGTTCTCCTCTTTATCCTGCCCATGTTCACTCCATTGTGGGGTTGAGGTCTAGCCTGTGATATTTTCTGGCCTGACTTTCCCTCTCAGACATGGTTCTTTGGAAAACTAGGTGTTGTAATTCAGTTATGAAGCTATTTTTTCTGTAACAATAAAGCTTTTTATTCCTGATATCACTGCCTCCTGATTTCATTGTTTGCCTCTCCCACTCCCTACCTACTGCATCAAGCCATCTTCCCTTCCCTTCTCTTAAATGCAAGCAAACACTTTACAAACTTGTTTGGGGAGCACATTTTGGCAGCGAAGCTACTCAAGACTCTGGAAAAAAATATTCCCTTCTATGCACTGGATTCTGGAACTTTAAGCTTGAAGGAAAGAATCATGTCTGAGACCATTACACCAGACACAAGATTGTATGAGGATAGCCAGGAATGGGTTTGAAGAGAAGAGGATGGTTGTACTCAGAAGGGTCAGACTCTGAGAGGGTTTCCTTCAAGCATGGGTCACAGTTTGAAAAACTGCTTGTCCTCTATTCATGGGGAATAAGATTGTCTGAAGTGCTCATCCTGGGCTCTAATAAATGGACACTCTTTTCTGATGATTATAAGCCCAGGTGTTTCCATCAGTTGGCTAGAGGGAGAGCTGGGTGGGCAGTGAGTGAGTTTTAGAGGCAGGTATGAAATGTCTGAGCACATTTTCCCTGCATGCTGAAATTCTGGATTTGAATCTGGGTAAAGAACTGAGAAAGACACACTTCTCTGCAAAGACTGTCTCTATGTGGTTGGGACGTGTGTGTGTGTTTGTAGTGAGAGGTATAAGAGTACAGGGGTTTTGGTCCCTGTGTTGGGTTTTCCAAGTAACATTTCTTTAGGAATGGGATGGTTCCTTCAGGAGATACTCATAAAATACCTAGAAAAGATAACTAGAAAATTTAATTCCAAATCAGCCTTTTATATAAAAGATAAACAATTGATGCCTTCTTTGATAAGAGTTAACAGTGATAAATAAAGTAAGTTGGTTTATGAGATCATAACATGCCCACAGAATGAGTAGGCACTTGCCCAGATGATCTCCTTACACTGATTCCTACCAAACACAGCCTTCTTCACTTTTTTTTTTTTAAAGAATTTCGCCCATTTTCCCAGGGGAGATCCTGCCTCTGTCTTGTTATTTCATTACTTCCTTCTCTGTTCTAATATTGACTTTACTTTTTGGAATGTCTCACCTATATTCACCAACAGGTGCTCTAGGAACTGGCAACCTGTTAATCAGGCTCTAAATCCACGTTAAATGAAACTGGTATCTTTTGTGCGTATTCCCTCATGCCACTCCCAGCTCACTCACTCCCAAACCTGTCTCTCATCCTTAATTCTTGAATTCTTAGTCTTGGACTTCTGTTACAGTTCACTTTCATAGTTGTGGGCAATTGCATTGATTAAGAAGCAGTTCCGAAGTTGATTGCCAAAGTATCCTCCAATTCTTAAAAATTAGTTATTCTAAAAACACTATTTATCATGCACACTTTCGACCTTTGGAAAGAACCTTCCTTTCCTTTCCTTTTATTTTCCTTCCTTCCTTCCTTCCTTCCTTCCTTCCTTCCTTCCTTCCTTCCTTCCTTCCTTCCTTCCTTCTTCCTTCCCTTCCTTCCTGCCTTCCTTCTTTTTCTTTCTTTTCTTTCTCTCTTTCTCTCTCTCTCTTTCTTTCTCTCTCTCTTTTTCATCTTTCCCTCCTCCCTTCTTCCTTTCCCATTTTCTTTTGCATTGGGCAATGGCTCTAGGGAGGACCTATCTTCAAAGGGAGATTGGTGGTTGGGGGTAGGATAAGAAGCAGGAGTCCCACAGGCTGACTTGCCTTTTTGCAATTGGGCCACTGTTCTGCACACATGTTTCTCTTAGTCATACCACGCTGTATTATGGGGATATGGTAACCCGACTACATTCACAACTTTTCTGGTCTTATGGTTCCTTAACTTTGCTTGGTTTTTCTTCCTGTCTCCAGTGACAGAGAGAAATCGCCCCTGGGATTCCCACAGGTGCATTCCTGTCATCATCTTCACTCACTGCATCTTGAAGCATATGGATGAAACCCAGCAGGCTTATTGCATAGCTTGTGGTCTGCCCTGGGGAGCCAAGGACCAAGAGCCAGAGAGATGAGAATCAAGATAAAAATAGGTGAACTAACACCTACCAAGTAGATGACTACACAGGAATTGATGTGTGGGCAAGTTGAGCCGTGTGTGTGTGTGTGCGTGTCTGTGTACACTGAAGACAGGGGCACAAGGGGTTCCAGACCTCCCTGCATTTGAGCCCCATGCCTTCTCTTAGCATACACACAGCCTCCCAGGTACCAACAGTGCTCTGCTTGGAAAGTAAACATGCCATAGCAATCCTGGCACCTCTGTGAAGTGACTTAGATGCTCACGTGCACCACCTACAGCGCTACCTGAGTGATGAATGTCTCTGGGATGTGAGTGTCAGCTGAGCATGTCTGTTGGGAAATGGGCCCCTCCCAAGAGCCTGAACCTGAATACTTGTTATAAAAAGGTTCTCTGGCTGGACACTGCTCAATCCACTGCCTAGCAGGTGGCCCATTCCAGCCTGAGAACGTAGTGAGTCTTTCAGTGGAGCCAGGGTCCGGTAAGTCTCCTCGCAGGGTCTGGGGGAGAGGGTGGGATGAGTTGAGGGCACAGCGGAGGAGAAAACAGAACACAGGCAGCAGATAGATGCGGAAGGGGTGTCCTACAAGGCACCTAAGCTTCCAGTGAGCCAACCTCTTAAGGTACTAATGAGGACATGAAGGCAACACAGGAGGTGGCTTTTGCAAGGGTACACAGCAAGTCCACAGAAGAGCTGTGACTAGAACCCAGGTCTTTCAGCTCCCTGGATGGGGTTATTTATATTGGCACAACTCTCCTTTCCCACATGGTTGTGGGGCGTGAGAGGCATAGGCAAGAAACAATGATCAGGACCTGCTTCTGGCATGTGGATTATTTAGATCCAGCAGGTGGGACCGCGTGTTGGACTTGGGTGTTTTCTAAATGATGGGGTGTAGTAACTAGGAAGATACAAATCGAAGGTCGGTAGGAAAGTAAAATGAGGAAGAGGAAAAAAGCCAAGTGGAGATTTTGGACTGGATCATACAGATAAGCTGCCGCAGTGTGCTGTTTATTTTCCACTGTGGAGAACTTGAGCAGTCTTCTTCTAGTCAGAGAAAATGGAAATGCACTGATTCATTGTATAGATTGTGTCCTGCTCTGAGCATGTTTAACTCACTGGAAGCCCCTGCTTGGATTTGCTTTTCTATGTCCCGCTCTTTCTGGGTACTTTTCCCCCCTTGTCCCAGGCCGGGCTGACTTGTACACTAAACCGAATCTCAAAAGCCCAGACAGAGTTCCACTGGTGGAAAGAAAAAGCCGGCTCGCCTTTAAAAGGCTGCCTTTCTTCCAGGTTCGTCGTGAGGAGCTCCGCGATGTCCTCTCAACAGAGCGCCGCTTCCGCCAAAGGCTTTTCCAAGGGGTCATCCCAGGGCCCCGCTCCGTGTCCCGCCCCTGCGCCCACCCCGGCGCCCGCCTCCTCCTCCTCTTGCTGCGGCGGCGGCTGCTGCGGCTCCGGCGGCGGCTGCTGCGGCGACTCGGGCTGCTGCGGCTCCAGCTCCACCAGTTGCTGCTGCTTCCCAAGGAGACGCCGCCGGCAGCGGAGTAGTGGCTGCTGCTGCTGCGGGGGCGGCAGCCAGAGGTCCCAGCGCTCCAACAACCAGAGCTCAGGCTGCTGCTCTGGCTGCTGAGAGACCCGCAGCCCCCAGCGCTGCGCTAGAGAAACCCGCCCAACCCAGAGCGAGCCCGCCCCGCTGCGGCTCCCACGCGGGGCTGGGCCTCGCAGTTTGCCCCGTAAAGCGAATTGCACTTTGATGTTCAGAAACCCACTTTGTTCTCAGCCACGCAAAACTCCCTGACTCCGATGTGATTTTTCTCCCCAGGGATTCACGAACCATGCGTGGAACACTGGACCCTACTGTCTGCACGGCTTTGCACACAGCAGGTGCTCAGTAAATGCCTAATGATTTGATTGTCTTTTGAAGATGTCATAATAAAGCTTCTACCTCCTTAGAACACCTCTTCTTATTTGTTCTTCATTCGTTTCTCCGCCCAGGTAGAAAGACTTGAAATGTTTGTGAAAGGCAGAATAGTATAATTCATGCCTGAACAAAAAGATGACTTTCTGATTGTTAATTATGATAGCAGCGATCAGATATCGACTGTTTCGAGGATTTTAATGACTTTACGTGACAAAGCTCTTGAGTATTCTCAGGACTTTATGTGGCACAATCTGATTCTCATAATGACTCGTGTAGAGAGTGCTGTTATACCCTTTTTACAAGAGAAACTGAGGTTAAGTATAATTTGTTCAAAGTCACCCAGCTGACGCCTGATAAAGAAGACAGGACATCTGATTCCAAGGCTTCATTGCTCTGCTGGGTCCTCACCTGGGCTTCCCAAGCCTTACCACCGAGGTGCTCCTCCTGACCACCGGGTTCAGGCAGCTGTGTGGCAAAAGTGTGTTTTGGCAACTCTTGGGGGCTTTGGAATCAAGCCAGCTGTCTTTTTTTATTTTTTAGTTTTACGTTTTATTTTATTTTTTATTTTTGGCGTGGAAGATTATTGACCTACTGCTTTGCTTGCTGGGGAGGAAATTTTTCCTAAGATGTGCCTTCCAGGAAAGCTGGAAACTACCCTCTCCAGGTCTCATTTGTGCAGCTGAAGCAGGACCAAGAGCCACGGGTTTCTGGGAGTCTCTGTGGTGCAACATGTGTGCTCAGAAACGTGGGGATCTCATTCTTTAGAGATGGTGGCTGTGGCAGCGGCAATGGGTGGGTCATTTTGCATAGGTCAGAAACCTATCCCTGTGGGCAGAGGTTTTATCCGCTCATTTCAGGCACCAGGAAACAGGAGAACAATATCCTCTGCTGGGTTCAGAGGGAAGAGATAATCATGGTGATAATAATAGAAACACTAGTTACCATTTATTTGGCACTAACTTTATTTCAGGTACAAGTCAAGGCACTTTACATATATTATCTCACTTAATCCTCACAGTAATCTAAAAATATAGACATTCGCTTCCCCACTTTTTATGTGGAAGGAAATGGGTTTAGACTGTTCCAGTGATTTGGCTGAAATCACAGAGCTAGTCAATGTCCCCAGATGGTGAGTGAGGGAGATGAGATTGAAACCGGAACCTGTGTGACTCCAAAGTCACGCCCTCACACTCAAAGAGTCCTGCTCTACTGTCTTAGAAATCACCACCACACAGGGAAGGGACACTTGGGTCTCTGGACACACCCAGGCTCTCAGAAAATTGCAGCTCGGCTTCTTGGCTGCTGCTCCCTTGGTGACCCAATGAGTGGGGAACTCTGTCATGGCATCCACCCAGCAGCTGCCAGCTGGGGGTGTCTGCTCAAAGGTGAGGTCGGAAATGCTCTACTGATTCATCCAGGATGTTTGATTTTGCGGCCAAATGACCCCCTGCCAGGGAGGCTCTGGAGGGCAGTCCTGCTCTGCCTGGGAGTGGCCCTTCCTTCCATGTCTGAGATTCTGTGATTTCCAGTAGGAGGTGATTTGTGGAAGCTGTTTACAAACAGATGATATCACCCGTGAACCTGCCTCCTCACACCAGTGATGTGTGCTGAAACAGCAAGCCCGGGGACTTGGTGGGCAGTGGGTGGGAAGGAAGAACTGTCTGACTCAGAACAGACACACTGCAAAGCTAATCTGAGGGTGAGGGCTCAACCTGGAGCAGGAAGCTGAGGCCTGAGCTCTGGGAAAGAAAGGTGGTGACTCACGGAGAGACATTAGAGTCCAAATAGGAGCACATGCCCTGTACACGAGGCATTTGGGTCTCATGTCAAATGGCTGGCCCTGAGGGTGGTGGTACCTCCAGGCCCACATGCTGCTGAAACCCAGCAGGCCAGCACACATGAACTTTGATGAGAGACATTTGAGTATTTTAAGAATAGTTTTATTTTGGAAACCTAGAAAGCAACTTTGGATGGTCTAGAGCTCTCTGCTCATGGTCCTTCAGGCTTTTCTGATTTCCAGCAGTAGGTAAAGCTGTATGTGTGGCCCAGGCACTCTCTGTGAGGTGATGGTGGTGGATGCTGAGCCTGTGGGAAATTTGGCAAAGTGAAGTCTTACTCAAAGGTTGTCACCTGGTACATGTGACAGGCAGAATCAGGTTTCTTATTATTTCTGGAATAAATGGACATTATTATTAAATATATTTTATTCATGATAGCTCCAATTTCAGCTTAAATTATATTATTATAATGGTCATAATAACAACTGATATTTATATAGCATTTAGCATTTATAAGGTGTTTCCACATATATTATCTCTTTCATAATTCTGTAACATAAGTATTACCATCTCTGTTTAACAGATTGGGGAGGGACTCTTAGAGTTTAAACAACTCACCTGAGGTTATCCAGCTGATACGTGTGGTCTCTATCTGGACCAGGCCTCCTAATGCCCTCTAAGAATGCCAGTAGCCACTTTTGAATATTCACTGAAATAATTGAATAATGACACTCAATTGATTATTTAGGGACAGTGCTGTATTCGCCATTGCCTCCCTAGCATCATGCCAGGTACATATTAAAGGTCTATAAATAAGTGATTGTTTATTAGTGCATAATGTGTAAAGGCGTTGTGCTAAAGAATTCCATAGAGATACACAAAAGCATTTCTGGACCTCAAGGAGTTTATAGTCTTATTCAGGAACTATGGTAAATCATCATGCAGGATATAAATGATAACTCAGATCTGAAATGCAAAAAATGTCACAAGCAGAACATGGCATAGGCAACTGCTCTAGGGATTCAACTGAGTTTAGATGATGCATTGTGACAGGACTTTGAATGAGGGCAAGTTACTGTGGACTGGATTATTTATAAGGCTTCATGGGAAGAAGGATCTGGGCTGGGTGTGAAGGATGGAAACACATCAGACAGGCAGAGATTCATTCATTTATTTGTTCAACTCCATCAGACACTGTTTATGGTTCTGGGACAGAACCAGAAATAAGACCAAGGCCCTGCTGGCATGGACCTCAGTTTGTGGAGTGAAGACAGACAAGAAAGGGAGCAAGGAAGTCAGATTATTTCACGCCGTGAAAAGTGTTGTGATGAAAACAAAGAAAATAAGGGTATAAACATTAACTAGAGGTGTATGGGGATTTTAGATGGAGCTAGGCAAGGCCTCTCTGAAGACATGTTATTTGAGCAGAAGAAATAGGAGCTATGGCAAAGAGCAGGGAAGCCCGTGGTTACAGGGTTCCTGCATTCACGGCAGCCCAGGGCTGCAGGTGTTTGAGGCGTGTTTTCAGTTACATCGGCTCCACTAGAGAATTTCACTACTAGGAAAGTAACTTGGAATTCCAGTTTCTTGGCAGACTGATTTGCTAGTGAGATTGATCGTATGCTATGGGGTTGGCATTATTTCATTGGATCCTCACAACTCTCCTACAAGGCAAGTTTCCCCCACATTCTGTTAGGAAAACTGAAAGACAGAGCTGTTAGGGTAGCCATCCTAGGACTTCCCAGCTTGTAATAGGAAGAACAAGGTTTTGGACTGGAGGCATTTGCCTCTGAAGACAATGTTCTGAACACTGTGCTACAGTCTGCATTTCTGGGAAGAAAGGGAGTAGTCTCAAGCTTGGACTAGGGGAGGAGAAAGGGGACTCAAAGGAGTGGTGTTGATATTGAAAGACCCTGAGAGCACATCCTCAGAGAAGGAGACAGGAGGCCAGATGGTGGATGGTTTGGAGTGCCAAATCAAGGAGTTTCAACTATATCATATTTGTGGAATGTGGTGACAGGAAAATGGCTTTGAAAGAAGTATATTAGAGAGATAAAAGTTGGTTTATATAACATTTAGAGTACTCTCTGACAGGACCCTAAGATTAATTAGGCAGCAATAGTTAGGATGCTCCAGAAGAGGAAGTTAATGGAGAGATTACCTCTGTGAGCAGGAGCAATGGCCCAGGCATGAAATGCAGATCTGAACCCAGCACATGGCAGTCATCACAAAAAGGAAATGACAAGCGTGAAAAGCATTTGTCCAGAAGGAAGAAGGATAGAATCAGGTGATGTAGTGGGGTTGAGAAAGAGGAAGCAAGTGGGATATCTCTGAGGTTTTGTGCCTTGTGCCTGGGAAATGATGACAGCATTGACAAAATAGAGAAGTCAGGAGAAATAATTGGTGTGAGGAAGAGAGGTAAGTTTGGTCCAAGATGTGTTGGGTTTGACATGCTGGCAGGACATGACCATGTGACAGTGATGTGGAGCTGGAACTTCAGACTCAGAATCCTTGAACACTGACATAAACACAATTAGGATAAACGATAATAAGCCATATGCAGCTTGGAGTCAAATCTTTGGGAATGAATGCAGTCCTATTTCTGCAGTGAAGGTTATGAGAAAACAGACTTGATCTGTCTTGTTCATTGCAGCAATCTCAGTGCAAAGAATAGAGACCTAGACAGTAAAGGCACTCAGTGAATATGTGTTGAGTAAGTGAATGAATGAAACAGCAAGACGGAAGGCCCAAAACTTCAGTTGAGGGAGAAACTAAGCAGAAAGGAGGAAGTTGAATTCCAAGCAAAGGGGGTAAAGATGATGAAATCAGAGAAATTACTCAGAGATTTGGCCTAAACAATTCATATAAGGTTACTTTAAAGTCTTATGTTGTAGGAATCTGGGCAGAAGGGAACCAGGACAATGCAAGAATGCAGAAGCTAAAGAATGTCATCCAGTCGCGGTCTTCCTTCCCACTGCGTGATCCATCTTTGGTATCTTTAAACCACTGAACAGTTATAGTAGGAAATTCCATCTGAAGGGATAGCAGTTTCATCCTAACTAGGTAGAACGGGTTGAACAGGAAAACTGGCATTCACACTGAGTAAAAAATATCCTCTCTTCCATGGATGGCACTGCAGCAGGTCAGAATGATTTGGCCATGATAAATCTGAAACATATAATCTTGGCTCAGGATGAGTAATAGTCAACCCTAGGAAAGCAAGTATCTCTTCTTCTCTTATAAACATTGCATCAGAGCAAGAGTGAGGGGTATTAAGCCATCTTATTTAATGTTAGATCTCATTCTTAAGGATTTATTAGTTCCATTGCCAATAATGTAGCTATATCAGCTCTGCATGTTTGGAAACTTAATTTGCAATTAATTTCAAAGGCCATTTTTCCATGGAGTGAAATAGGATTATATGTACTTGAAAGTCAGAAATTAAGCATTTCCCTCTACCCAAAACAATTTTCTGTTCATTAATTACTACAATCTTTCATTCATAAACATTTATTGTGTACTTACTATATTCTAGGCACTTTGTGACACAAACAAATAACTCTTCTCCAATAGTTTAGTGGGAAAGAGTCAAATATCATAATACTGTGTAATTTGATAAATGCTTGAAGTCAGCAATGTAGAGAGGTGATGGCTCATTCGGCTGAGGGACTGGCAAAAGGTATTGTTTGAAGTTAGTCCAGAAGGATGAGTAGGAATTGGTCTGGCTGAGAGCATAGAAAAGATATTTAATTTAAAGTAAACAGCAGCAATTGCAAAGGTTAGAAAGGTGAACATGTGTTTTATAGAAAATAATATTGCATGGCTGAAGCTCATGGAAGCCAGCGTAGGTGAGATTATATAGCTGGTCAGGGAATAGATAAAGCAGGGTCTTGTATGACTCCTGAAAACTCTTGGAACCTTATCTTGGAGGCGATGTGGACCATGACATTTTTGCGGCTTGATAGGTCTCTCTTTTGTGTTTTTAATTATACGGAAGTTACCTTAGCTTAAAAAATGAGGACATTAGCACCATTTTTAGCCACCATGCTCACCTATCTTCTTTTCTTAGTGTCTTCCCCAAATTTCAAGAAGTGCCCTTCATAGTTTTATATTTTACTTAAATCTTTCTTAACCTCATTGAATAATGCTTGTCCCAGTAGCTATTCTGCTCGATCATTTCACCCCAGTCACCATGTCATCTCTTAAGTTCTGTGCTCAACAGTCTTTCTTCAATTCCCAGGGCCCCAGTACTCTGGAAAACATTGCCCACTGTTGGTCAGCTCCTGCCCTTCTATTCTGGACACTGCACTGCTGTCAGTGTTTTATAATTCACCGGGATTTCCCCCCACTCTTCTCTCCTAGTATTTCTGCTAGTTCCAATTCTAAATTGGTGCGTAATAACTAAGGGTTAGCTTTTAGCTGTCTGACTTTTTCTTTGTACAGAAAATCTCATTCATTCATTCATTTACTAATTCCTCACACTTTTATTGAGAATCTAATATGTGCTAGGCTCTTCGTTAGGATTTCAGGTAGAACTATGTATCTGGGATATTCCTTTATGTGTCTGTCTCTAAAATTTCTATCTTTAGTAATGATACTTCCTGAAAATTATGGTTAAAAACCTCTGAATCTCATAAAATGGTTTAATTGAATAATTCAGAAGTATCTCACATGAAACATCACTACCTCTCAAACTAGCGTTTTTATATTTTTCTTTAGATTCCTCTACTTCAGAGGATGGGGATACTGTTGCCAATTACACTAAATACTGCAGTGAAATCTTCGACTCTTCCCTTTCTTTTGATTTTGCATCTAATCATTTGCCAAGGTGTATTTCTTTTTCTTTGCTCCCTTTCCCCCTATATCTACTACCATCATCTTTCAATCCTCTAAAAGCAAATGGGCACAGAACTTGGAAATAAAGGATCCAGGCAAGGCATTTGCCATGTGGTACCAGACAAGGCTCGAGTTGGAAATCTCAATCTATGCTTACATTTGGTGGCAACAAGCTATCTCTGGTGAGGTCAGACCCCATATGATGGACAGCTGCTTACATTTCCCATGCTCTGGAGCAGTATAACATGTTAGAGCACTTTAACCATAAACATACACTTCTTATCTTTCATTTCATTTTTGTCTAATATTATAGTTTCATCTTAACACCCTGAAACTACTTCTACTATTTTATACTGTCAATACCTGTTTATTTTTATCCACATTTTCATATTTTTCTCTGCCCCCTTACCACTGCCTGCTTTAGATTATTCTTTCTTTATGGATTCAATTTTCTTCTTTCTGAAGTAAATCCTCGGTAGTTCTTTTAGCCACTACTAGTAGTAAGATTAATCTTCATCTGAAAATAGCTTAATTTTGCCCTTACCGTTAAATAATATTTTAGCTAGATATAGAATTCCACATTGGCAAATATTGTCTCAAATCACTTTGAAGATATTATTCCACTATTTTCTGGCACTAATGGTTGAGAAAGATGCTATCAGCCTTTTTTTTTTTTTTTTTTTTTTTCCTGGAGAGGTAATCTGTTTCATATTCTGATACTTTTTACAATTTTCCCTTGAGATTTGTGTTTGTGAGAATTCATGTCTTTCACTCATTTCTAAAAATGTAGAGCCAATATCTCTTCAAATATTGCTACTCATTGATTATTTCTTATATTATTTCTGGAAATCTCATTAGATGCATGTAGGACTTTTGCATTCTGTTATATGGAAATCACTGCGTATAACAGTGATTCAAAGTCATTTCAACCTATCTCTCAGTTCATAATTTCTCTTTTCAACTCTTTTAAATATATTATTGTTTGCCACTTAACTGTTAATTTACCTCAATATCTATGTAACCTTTCTTTCACATTAATCAAACTTCTAAGTTTTAGTTGAGTCTATGACTTCCAAGAATAAACATTCCAGGATCCCTTGTAGCTAAGCATCACCATATGACTCGTTCTGGGCAATAGGATGTCAATGGGAGGATCTTCCAGACACGTTTTCAAAAGATAAACCCACACCCCTTTTTTCCTTTCCTTCTTCATTCCTTCCTCTCCTTAGAATGTGTACTGATGGCTGGAACTGAGTATTGAGCCAAAAAAACAAGTGTCACCCACTAGGAGCTGAAATAGAAATGTAAAAGAATAATCAGTTTCAGATGGCTATGGGGCCTTAATGCCAATGCTGAATAGTCAAGATCTGGGATTTTTATGTGAGAAACAAATTAATTTTATGTGAGAAACTTCTAATTTCTTAATCTATCTTTTTTTTGGCTTTTATTCCCAGCCACATCTATACCTGTATCATTTATTGATTTTCAAATGCCAAAGAATATACTTTTAATTTCTTATGGTTCTACTTGGTTCTTCTTTTATAGAGTCGACATATTTTCTTATGTTTTAAATTCTTATTTATATTTAATCATTTTAAACATACATTTAAAGATTTATTTTTCTAGAGCAGTTTTAGGTTTACAGCAAAATTGAGAGGAAGGCATGGAAATCTCCCATACACCTTCTGCCCCAAGATATGCATAGACTCCTTGATTACCAATATCCCCCACCGGAGTGGTACATTTTTACAATTGCTGAGCCTACACTGATACATCATAATCACCCAAATTTATAATATTTATCTGATAATTCTTTTATCTGAAATTTCTTGGTAGTCTAATTCTACTGCTTATAGTATTTATTGATTCTCCCTGAACATGAAATCATAATTCAAAATTAGAAGACATACGAGAAAACAAGCCACAAGAGTTCATCTTCAGTGAGATTTTATGTGTGGGCATCCTAAGGGGATTATGTTGAAGACAAATCCCTCTAGATTGATTTTGAATTTGTTTCTGCCAGGTATCTCAGGTATCTGTCATCTGCCTGGAACCAATTTTTATGTAATTATCTAGTTTAGGTAGTCTCAGATCCCATGTGTAGTGTCCTTTGGAAAGAGTGGCAAATATATATGAGGTACAGACCCTTGGTTATAAATTTTAAGGGCTTATTTTCTCCCCTCCTTATAAACCCAAGCTAAGGCAGACGAGCTTTTTTGTGTCTTGTGGTGCTGCTCCTGCAGTCCACCTTTTCCAGTGAGGATGTTTCTTTCATTGCTCCCAATCTTGTCTCCTTCTCTTCAAGACCTTAGATTCCAAACCCTTAGAAAATAACATTCTCTACTTTCAGACAGCTGCCACATCAACCAATGGGCCTTCTATTTTGGTTTTGGTTCTCAATTCTCCATTCAATTATGGAACTTGGGAATTTTTTTAACTTTCATGCAAGTTTAGATACACATTAGAAAGATATCTATTACATTTTATCTAACACAT
This sequence comes from Macaca thibetana thibetana, assembly GCF_024542745.1. Taxonomy (NCBI): domain Eukaryota; kingdom Metazoa; phylum Chordata; class Mammalia; order Primates; family Cercopithecidae; genus Macaca; species Macaca thibetana. The sequence continues at coordinate 125,005,188 of NC_065578.1, forward strand.
GAGATGGTAATAGTATAAAGATTTAAAAGTTTTCTAATAAGCAATACAGCCAGAATCGGTGTTAGTTCTTAGAAAGTTCCAGATGATCGCAGCTGTGCTAAGGAAAACGAAGGGAAAAAATTTCTGCTATTCTTAGGGGCAAGAATGCCCTGGAGACTGCTGAAACAGTGATATTTGATGTGAGAGAACCTTAAAAAAAAGCCAAAATCCAGAAGCAGGTTGTTGATTCTCAGCCCATTGCTAAACATGGCAAATCTTGTCATACAACTGCTGGACTCTAAGCTCCTTGAGGACAGTGTCATGTCCCATACATCTTACTATTTCTCTGTCTGCTTGGCACTGCAGTTTGTATATGGAAGTTGCCCAACACAACTGATGATTGATTGTTGACAGCAAAAACTATATAATTTAATCCTTGCTTTGAACTTTGTACTCATCAGAAAATTACCTCAAGGTGTGGTGCATTTCAGTATAAAGTAGCATATTAACTGTGCACTCCACCCAGTCTAGAAACATACAAAAAAATGCCAGGGCTCATTTTTGACATTATTTCCATTCAATAACTAATGTTATAGTCAATAATAAAGTAGAGATGATTGATGTATTACTGCTTAGTTCAAAATAGATTCTAAAAAGCTTTTAGGGGTAAACAGTCCAAAATTCACGACATATTTATAAATTGAAAAGGTTATTAGATCACTCATTAAACGCAGAAAAATGTCCTTCTGTAGTAACCTGGTTAGTGCTAAACACGGCTAGATAGAGGATGTTAGCTCACTGTCTCACATAATCATTTATCTCATTTTGAAAAATTTAATTTTTTCAATAAATCTATTGCACTTCTAGAAAAATTTGATTAAAAAATCTTTGTATTAGATTTTTTATTTTAAAGTATACTTTCCCTTATTATTGAATAATTCTAGAATGTTTAGGGCATAATACTTTTATATATTCAGGAAAGAGATTATGATGATCTCCATTATAGAGGAAGGAGCACAGCCCTGTTTAAACCCAGGGCATATAAAACTGAATTGTAGAAAAATACAAATACAAATAAACAAAAAATAAAACAACTTATAATTCTATGGTCTACAATAATGATTTTTACACCTAATTGTGCATTCCTCCAGATCTTTATGCAAACTTTTTTTTCTTTTAACAAAATTGTCTTCAGGTTTTGAATGCTATTTTTTCATCTGAACTTTTCACCCAATTATGTATTATAGCATCTTTTCATGACAATACACATTCATCCATAGCAAACTTTTTATGCCTTAATAGTTTTCTATTTTATGGACAGTCCACTGTTTATGTAAGCAACTCCTTATTGTTGGGCATTGTCTTGCCTCCAATTCTTTACTGTAATTAAATAGCTGTAATGCATTTATTCATTCAGCAAATATTTGTCAGGCACCTTAACTCTCCTGCATATTTAAAGCATGGGAAATGGAGTTCCTGTCTTCAGTGTTAACTTCTGAAGCGGGAGATGGAGACAGAAAATAAACAAATAATCAGACCACAAGTATCAGATAATCACAAAGAGTGATAATTGCCATGAAAAAAAATAAGATGGGTTAATGAGACAATGACAAGGCTCAGTCTGTAATTTAGGAGGGGAAATAATGTTGTGTCACATATCCATAGGATAAAACTTAGATCAACCTGTAGAATTGGAATTGCTGCATTTTGTACTAAGCTATCTTCCCACTGTGGTGGAGAAGGCCTACTTCTTGGAATGCTTACCAACACTGTCTTGCACCTTGCTCCTACTCTGGGCCCTAGTCCTGCCCTCTGGACCACCTCAGCACCATTTCTTCTCTATTTGCCTCATAAAAATATTGTCCCTCACATGTATAGGACTTTATATTTTACAAAGAAGTTTCACATGCTAACTTAATGCATTAATTACTTTGTTTCTGTATTTTATTAAGTAAATGTTCAAAGCTGCACCAGAAGAGAGGATAGGATAATGATCCCTCAATTCCTCAGCACCCAGATGAAAAAGAAATCAACATTTTTCCCATATTGTTCCATTTGTTCTCTGGCCCCCTATTCTTTTTTTCTGAACTATTTTAAAGCAAAGCCCACATATAATATTTTCCCCACCCACTAATACTAGAGTACATGTCTGTAATTGACATAGACATTTTTCTTTCTTGCACCATATGAATTTAAAAATAGTTCTTTCTGGTTCTGTGAAAAATGTCATTGGTAGTTTTACAGGAATAGCAATGAATCTGTAAATTTCTTTGGGCAGAGTATGGACATTCTAATGATATTGATTCTTTCTATCCATGAGCATGGAATTTTTTTTTAATCTGTTCGTGTAACTTCTGATTTCTTTGAGAAGTGTTTTGTAATTCTTCTTGTAGAGATCATTCATCTCCCTGATTAGCTGTATTCCTAAATATTTTACTGTTTTTGTGGTTGTTGTGAATGGGATTGTGTTCCTGATTTGGCTCTTGGCTTGACTGTTGTTGGTGTATAGTAGTGCTAGTGATTTTTGTACATTGATTTTGTATCCTGAAACTTTGCTGACATTGTTTATCAGCTGAAAGAGATTTTGAGCCAAGACTATGGGATTTTCTAGATATGGAATCATGTAGTCTGCAAACAGGGATAGTTTTACTTCCTCTCTTCCTATTTCAATGCTCCTTATTTCTTTATCTTCCCTGATTGCTCTGACCAGGACTTTGCATACTATGTTGAATAGGGATGGCGAGAGAGGCACATCCTTGACTTGTGCCATTTTTAAGGGGAGTGCTTCCATCTTTTCCCAATTCAGTATGATGTTGGCTATGATGGCTCTTGTTATTTTGACATATGTTCCTTCCATATCTAGTTTATTGGGAGTTTTTAACATGAAGGAATGTTGCACTTTATCAAAAGCCTTTTCTACATTTATTGAGATAATCATTAGTTTTGTTTATGTGATGAATCACATTTATTGATTCGTGTATGTTGAACCAACCTTGCATCCCAGGGATGAAGTCTGCTTAATCATAGTGGATTAGCTTTTTGATGCGCTGCTGGATTCAGTTTGCAAGTGTTTTGTTGATTTTTGCATCAATGTTCGTCAAGGATATTGGCCTGCAGTTTTCTTTTTTTGTTGTGTCTCTGGCAGGTTTAAGCATCAGGATGATGGTGGTCTCATAGAATGAGTTGGGAGGAATCCCTCCTCCTTGATTTTTTTTTTTGGAACAGTTTTAGTAAAATGTAGTACTATTTCTTCTTTTTACATCTGGTAGAATTCAGCTGTGAATCCATCTGGTCCTGGGCTTTTTTGATTGGTATGCTATTTGTTACTGTTTCGATTTTTGAGCTCAATATTGGTCTGTTTAGGAATCGATTTCTTTCTTCAGTTCAATCTTGAGTGTATGTGTGTCCAGGAGTTTATCCATCTCATCGAAGCTTTCTAGTTCGTGTGTATAGAGGTGTTGATAGTAGTTTCCAATGGTTATTTTTATTTCTTTGGGGTCAGTGGTAGCATCCCCTTTGCCATTTCTAATTGTGTTTATTTGGCTCCTCTCTCTTTTCTTCTTTATTAATCTAGTTAGTGGCCCTTTTATCTTATTAACTTTTTCAATAAAACAACTCCTGGATTTGTTGATCTTTTGAATGACTTTTCATGTGTTGATTTACTTCAGTACGGTTCTGATTTTGGTAATGTCTTGTCTTCTGCTAACTTTGGGGTTGGTTTACTCCTGCTTCTCTAATTCTTTCAGTTGTGATGTTAGGTTGTTAATTTGAGATCTTTTTAACTTTTTGAGGGCATTTAGTGCTCTGAATTTCCCTGCTAACACTACCTTCATTATGTCCCGGGGGTTCTGGTATGTTGTAACTTTGTTTTCACTAATTTCAAAGATCTTCTTGATTTCTGCCTTAATTTCATTATTTACTCAAAAGTCATTCAGGAGCATGTTGTTTAATTTCCATGCAATTACATGGTTTTGAGAGTTTTTTTAGTCTTCTATGTTTATTGTACTGTGGTCTGAGAGTGTGTTTGGTATAATTTCAATTATATGATCAGCTTTAGAGTATGTACCACGTGGCAATGAAAAAAATGTATATTCTGTTGTTTTGTGGTGGAGAGTTCTGTAGAGGCCTATTAGATCTATTTGGTGCAATGTTGAGTTCAGATCCTGAATGTCTTCATTTTCTTCCTGGGTTATCTGTCTAATACTGTCAGTGGAGTGTTGAAGTCTCCCACTGTGTCTGGAATTGGTGTGTTCTTGGTCTCGCTGACTTCAAGAATGAAACTGCGGACCTTCCCGGTGAGTGTTACAGTTCCTAAAGACGGTAGTCTGGAGTTTGGTCCTTCAGATGTTCAGATGTATCTGCAGTTTCTTTCTTCTGCTGTGCTTGTGGTCTCGCTGACAGGAGTGAAGCTGCAGACCTTCCTGGTGAGTGTTAGAACTCTCAAAGGCAGCGTGTCTGGCGTTGTTCATTCTTCCTGGTGGTTTTGTGGTCTCGCTGGCTTCAGGAGTGAAGCTGCAGACCTTTGTGGTGAACGTTACAGCTCACAAAGGCCGCGTAGACCTAAAGAGTGAGCAGCAGCAAGATTTACTGCAAAGAGCAAAAGAACAAAGTTTCCACAGAGTGGAAGGGTACCCGAGTGGGTTGCCACTACAGGCTCCAGCAGCCTGCTTTTATTCCCTTATCTGACCCCACCTACATCCTGCTGATTGGTCCTTTGTACAGAGAGCTGATTGGTCTGTTTTACAGAGAGCTGATTGGTCCATTTTATAGAGAGCTGATTGGTCTGTTTACAATCCTTGCCCTAGACACAGAGTGCTAGAGGGAAAAGTTCTCCAAGTCCTCACTAGGTTAGCTGGATACAGAGTACCAATTGGTGTATTTACAAACCTTGAGCTAGACACAGAGTGCTGATTGGTGTATTTACAATCCTTTAGCTAGACATAAAGGTTCTCCAAGTCTCCACTAGACTCGGGAGCCCAGCTGGCTTCACCTAGTGGATCCCGCACAGGGGCGCGGTGGAGCTGCCTGTCAGTAAGCTGCAGAGCACCAGTACTTCTCCGCCCTGGGTGGTTGATGGGACCAAGCCCGCAGAGCAGGGTGCGGGCCTCCTTGGGGAGGCTCCTGTGGCTCAGGAGCCTACTGCAGGGGCGTGGTTCGCGCATGGCAGGGTGCAGGTCGCAAGCCCTGCCCTACAGGAAGGAAGCTGAGGCCCAGCGAAAACTGGAGCACAGCGCCTGTGGGCCGGCACTGCTGGGGCACCTGGCACATCCACCTCAGCTGCTGGCCCAGGTGCTAAGCCTCTCACTGATCTGGGCCGTGGGCCGCAGGCTGTGGGGCCCCCTAAGGCCAGGCCGGTGGGAACTCGTGCTGGCTTGTGAGCATTGTGCGCAGCCCGGGTTCCTGCCAGCACCTCTGCCTCCACACTTCCCTGCAAGCAGAGGGAGGCGGCTCTGGCCTCAGCCAGCCCAGAGCGGGGCTCCCACAGTGCTGTGGTCAGCTGAAGGGCTCCTCAAGCACCGCCAGAGTGGACGCGGAGGCCAAGGAGGCTTGGAGAGCGAGGTCTGCTAGCAGGTGGTCTCCTCTCACCACTATTATTGTGTGGGAGTCTAAGTCTCTTTGTAGGTGTCTCTAAGAGCTTGCTTTATGAATCTGGGTGCTCCTGTGTTGGGTGCATATATATTTAGGATAGTTACATCTTCTTGTTGAATTGAACCCTTTACCATTATGCAGTGCCCTTCTTTGTCTTTTTTCGTCTTTGTTGGTTTACAGTCTGTTTTGTCTGAAATTAGGATTGCAATTTCTGCTTGTTGTGATTTCCATTTGCTTTGTAAATTTCCTCCATCCCTTTATTTTGAGCCTATGAGATGGGTCTCTCAAAGACAGCATTCCATTGAGTCTTGCTTTTTTATTCAACTTGCTATTCTGTGCCTTTTAAGTGGAGCATTTAGCAAATTTATATTCAAGGTTAGTATTGATATGTGTAGATTTGATCCTGTCATTGTGTTGTTAGCTGGTTATAATGCTGGCTTGTTGTGTGGTTGCTTTATAGTGTTACTCATCTGTGTATTTAAATGTGCATTACCATTTCTAGCAGACCTAACAGTACTTCTTTAATATCAGGTAACACATAGTTCTTGTTTACATTTCCACAATTATCTAAAAAATGCAGCTTTTACTGGGGTGATCAGACCCAACACCAGGTCATGGGGGCAACGAAGTCCGGCAGAGTCAAAGGAATGAGAAAAAGACAGTTTGAGAGAGAAAGTGGGACCAAAGAGCCATCTCAAGTGTGGAGGCTGCAAAGGTCCGAGCTCTGGGAGCCCACGCTATTTATTGGTGTTCAAACTAATAAACAAACAGGTGGTGAGGATGTGGGGGTTGAAAGGAAACAGTGTATCAAGTGAATGAGAAACATATGGCTGCTTAAGTTAATGGGAGTGCTAGAAGCAAGGAGCCAGTAAGTCTAACAGACATGCTAGCCCTGCCTCAGCTTCTCTCCCAATAGCTTTCAAGTTGGTTTCTTTGAGTTAGGATGCAAACAAAATCCACACATTTAGTTGATTTTTCTCTTAAGTTTCTTCTAATCTGTAGCAGCCCCTGTACTCTTTCGCATCATTTACTTTTTAAATAAATAGGTTATGCATCCTGAAAATTTTCTCGCATGTTGAGTTTGGCTGATTGCTTCTTTCTTGTGTCATTTGACTTTCTTGTTATGTTTCTATATTCCCCAGTATTTCTTATAAACTGGTAATTAGATTTAGAAGCTTAAATTAAATTCAAGTTCTTTTTTTTTGTGATAAGCATAAATAGGATGTGATGTGCACTTCTTATTATAACGAAGAGACACATACTGTCTGGGAGTTCTAAGTTTAGTGATGTTAAGATTCATCTGCAGATTTAGGGGTCAGCACCATCCATTTATCCATTTTAAGGCTCTCCACAAACCTTTCACCCAGTGTTATAAGCACCTCTTGGTTATTGTTTCTAGACCCACTTTTTTTCATTATGGGTTAATAAATAGTAACTTTCTCTCCCTCATCTTCATTTATTAACTGGAAGTTTTTTTATTAAAAAATAACTTTTCCTCATCAACTATCTGGTAATCCAAAATACCATTTTATAGGAAATACAGAGTAAATGCGAAACTCTTCCTCTTGCCAGTTTTCAGAATAATAAGTTGGTGGCCCAGCAATTTCCAAAGATAACTCTTTTTATTTTTTAAAGTAGTATCATCATAGACTCATGGGTTTCTCTTTTTCTTTAATACATCTTGATCAATTGCAGTGATTATTTCTCTCATTTTTTAGACACTGGGAGTTCTTTAAAATTGCCCCCTGTGTTTTTTTGACACAGCCCCCCGAGTCTACCGTAGTTTGCTTGCTTTCTGTTACAATAAAATATCCTGGGCTAATTCTGTATATTACCTGCCTCAGATCTAGACCCAGGTATTTCTCCAATGGTTCCTTGCTTTGTTTTTTTTTTCAGTGGTAAATGGTATTTAGAGACCTTACTCTAGACACTATGGAGACAAAATGTGACTGCGTTTTTATTGCTGCTAGATCTTTTCTGTGAGCAGTTAGAAAACACACATTTTAAAAAAATGAATTAATAACCGATTCAAATTTAACATTTCAGAATAATAAGTACTTAACCTCTTTGGTTCTATACTTGCATTTTTTTTTTTCTTATACTGAAAATTTGTTTTCTCTTTCTTTTAGCCTACAATATTGGCTGTGTTATTTTCCAAGTGATAATGCCAACATTATTATTATCAATATGATCATTCAATGCTATTTACTTTTTCTCTGAAACTCATTTGTCCTTGGAATAGAATTGTGGGGTAAAAATGTGTTTTAGAATTACTTGCAGTAATTCTTTTCTGAATATAGTTATGCCACCAACCTGATATGCATTTGTACTTAATTTGGTTTGTTTTTACTATTTGTAGATTTTTAATAATTTTGTTTTTAATTATGTATATAACATTTACATTAATCCAAAGTCAAAACTATCAAAACAAGATATATTCAACAAAGTCTAGCTTACATCTTTGTCCCCCTTCTTCCTCCTTTCTGTTCCATAAGTAATCGTTTGTATTAGTTTTTATGTTTAGCCCACATTTCCTTTAAGGCATTATCTCTTAACTGTATTTTTAACACTTTTATGTAGGCAAGAGAGATGATGCTTACCTACATCGTAAAGGAAGTAGCACTGTCCTGTTTAAACCCCTGCCCCAGGAATCCAAATCCTGTGCTCCTTCCTCTGCCCCATACTGCCCTCTACAGACACCTCGGAGAATTTCAAGGATTTCAAGGAGAGGCAGCCCTCAGTTCTTCCTGAGGTTAGCTGTCCAAATTAAGCAGACTCTCTTTGCTTCAGTGATACTACCTTCTACTCTAGAATTTTGTAAAATACATGTGTGAACTGTTTTGGGGCTCCAGGCAGTGCTTGGTGTCTGGGCGAAAAGGTGTGAATAAGCAAGCACTCGTGTGTGTTGGGAAAACAAATTATCCCTAAATACTGTCATTTTCTCTTAACACCAGCTACGATGATGTGGAACTGAAGTACAATTAAAACGTATGAAGTGTTCTACAAGTTTAAAATGGCCATAGGTTTAAATATTTTTTCTGTCTAGTTCAGTGTAATTTTAAATTGTCTTGACAACTAGGCAGAAAATAGAAACTACAGCTTTCCTAAAGAAAATTTCTGGCCGAGTGCGGTGGCTCACGCCTGTAATCCTAGCACTTTGGGAGGCCGAGGAGGGCAGATCACCTCAGGTCAGGAGTTCAAGACCAGCCTGGCCAACATGGCGAAACCCTGTCTTTACTAAAAGTACAAAAAGTAGCCGGGTGTGGTGGCAGGCACCTATAATCCCAGCTACTCAGGAGGTTGAGGCAGGAGAATTGCTTGAACCCGGGAGGTGGAGGTTGCAATGAGCCGAGATCACACCACTGGGTGACAAGAGCAAGACTCTGTCTCAAAAGAAAAAAAAAAAAAAAAGAAAGGAAGGAAGGAAGGAGGGAGGGAGAGAGGGAAGGAGGGAAGGAAAGGACGGAAGGAAGGAAGGAAATAAAATTCCTAACTGGGCAAGTGCACAGGTAAGACAGAGTTAAAATCCTACAGTATTGGGTATTGTTTACTCCCAAAGGGTTTCTTCCAAGTCCTCTCTGCTTCCGTCGGATCGCCTGGCTGGCAGGGAGACCTTGGGACAGCAAGAGCAAAGGTGGCACCGTTCTGTACATAGACATGTTTTAGTGTTCTAGCGTCCCTAGCCTCTTCCCTGCTTCCTTCTGCTCCCTGAGGCACCTGGAAGCAAAAGAAGGTTTTTGTTGTTGTTGTTGCTGTTGTTGTTTTGTTTTTGTTTGTTTTGTTTTTTGAGAAAGGGGCGCGAAGCAGGATGAGAATGGAGCCCTAAATTCAGGTCGTGGCTTTCCCAGCATCCAGTTTCTGCTTAGTAAAGATCCAAGAGCGCTTCCCCATAACTTTTGGATTTTTGTCTGTTTGAGATAAGGGTTCAAAAGCAGAGCATTTTAATGCCATAGGTAGTTCACATGGATTCAGTAGAATTAAGTTATTTGAAAAACAAACAAATGATACAGGAGCTATAAAGAAGTTATTTAGGCAGTTAGTGAGTGTAAGAGAGTCCTTGGTAAGGCTTCCCTTTTAACAAAAAGCAGTCCCCAAATAATTGCTTTTCCAACAAAGAGCAGCTTGTAAAACTGAGCTGCAGACCTAAATAAGCAAGCTGGAAGCTTGCATAGTTAGATGCAGTTAGCTGTACTGATAGAAAAAAGGCTACCCGGGGGCCAGGCATGTTCAACTTGGAGGATCCCTCTTCTCTTTTCTTTGTTGCCACTTGGGCAGTAAAAAGGCAGGCAACATGGTCCGGACAGGTAGAGACCCCATCTGCATAATAAAATATTAGATGGGAGGGATGGCCAGCTTCTTCACACTCTATGCAAACAGCACACCTGGTCCGACCAATCTCTTAGGCCCTATGTTAATCAGACACCTCCTCCTCAAGCTTGTCTATAAAACCCTGTGCATTTCGCCAGGAAACCCAAAGACACACTAGGGCACCCCACTCTCTCTGTAGGAGAGACAGCTATTCTCTTTTCTGTTTCTTTTGCCTATTAAACCTCCGCTCTTAAACTCACTTCTTCTGTGTCCGCATCCTCGATTTCCCTGGCATGAGACAATGAACCTCTGGTATTTACCCTAAACTATGAGGCCGCTTCACAAACAAACGAACAAACAGCAACAACAGTAAAAGTGGTAAAATGCCAGTAGGAAGTGGTGAAAGTGGTGCTCAAGTGGGTGGGACCAGAAAAATCAACTTTGAGATTAGGGCAGGCAGGGAAGCCTTAATTTGTTCCCAGCAGAGCAGGCTCCTCCGGGAGGAGCTGCCACCGGTTTGGGTAGCCCACAGGTCATCCTCCCAGGTTTGGGGCAGGACCCAGGCAGGCTGCACAACTGAGCAACAGCCCTCGTCCTCTTATTTTCTGGGTAAGGCCCTGTCATTTTCCCGCACAGCAGTGGTCAGGAGAGGCAGTCACTGACTTGAGGTGACCAGGGAAGAGCAGGGCCATCCGTTTCTTCTGGAAAAAAAAAAAAAAAAAATCAGAGTTTTAAAATCAGAGACATGCCCAGGGCTGAAGCCTGAAGCCGTTTCTTCCTCTGTGTCAGATAACCTCAGGATCCCTAATTCTTTGGAATCTCACCCTGCTGAATTACTTTCTTTCAAAAATAAAATTATTTTCTGATAATTACAGTAATGCACATTCTCTAAATTTTTGAAAACCGTGGAAACAAGAAGAAGGTGTGTGTGTGCACACAAAGGAGACACACTTTATATTCTGTAAATGCTGCTTTTTCACATCACATGATGACAGTTTGTCCAATTTTAAAAGTGGTTGTAATGACTGAGCAATATTTTACCCGTTTTAGGGATGCACAATTCTTTAGTTAACTATTCCCTTCGTGTTGAACATTGAGGCAGTTCTACTTCATTGCTCCTGTAAAGAATGATATACTTTTTCTTTTTCTGACTTTTACTCTAGGTTTAGGGAGTACATGTGCAGGTTGGTTACATGGGTAAATTGCGCGTCGCCAGGGTTTAGTGTATGAGTGATCCCATCCCCAGGTAGTGAGCATATTGGAGAATTTTTCATCCCAGGTCCCCCTTTACCTTCTTCCTTCTAGTCATCCCCAGTGTCTACTGTTCTCATCTTCGTGAAGAATGACACACATTTTTAAAGAAAAATACTGTGTCTCTGATGATTTGACTAAAGGCATTGTCCTAGAATTAGTTAGACTCCATCAAATTGAATAACTTTTTAAGGTTTTGGACACACTAGTGGATGGCTCGCTACCACTGTTTTTCATGTGTTTAGTTGTTACACCTCAAGTGCCCAGAAGCTGGTTATTACAAAGAGAGCTAATTCGATAGGTGAGAATTTTTTGTTGTTCTTGTTTAGTAAAGAAGTTGAACCTATTTTTATGATTATGGATCATTTACAGTTCTTTTCTAAATTGCTTTTGTCCTTTATCAATTTTTCAAAATTCGAGAAATAATTAGTTATTTCTTAATACATTAGGACCTTTGGCTTATGTGTTGTATGGGGGTTATGCAGCATGGATAATAAGAATTAATAATAATGTTGAATATACGCTATAAACACATTTATCTTGTTTTCCGTTTCCTTTCAAAACTTTGTTAGAATGATTTTTCCCCCTGGCACTGCAAATTCTATAGTCAGCTGGTGCAGCTCCCCACTGATTTGGAAGCTACCCCGGGGGGGAGCAGAGGAACATGGGCTGCAGATGGCTGCTAGGTGGCTCTGGGTCACTTTTGGTACCCCAGAAGGGTGACCTCGAGGCTGGCGGATGTGGTTGCAGTTGCAGTGTGGCTCTGTCCTTTCTTTGTCCTCATTTACGCTCCTGATTTTGATTAGTTTTCGACCCGGGTCTGCCTTTCTTTCTCTTGCGTGCTGTGCTGCTGAACAGGTCCTACTCTGTGCTTTGGGGCCAATGTGGGTCCAGCTGGGTGGCTTGGGGGCCACCAAGCCTGCCCATGCTGCTCTGGTCCTATTAGAGCAGGCAGCTCAGTATCCTAAGTGCAAGTTAGAGTAGGGGTGGGCAATGTACAGACATATGATTGGGGAGGAGAAAGGAACATTATTCAAGGGAAACTTCAGGCTGCTTTCCAGAGGTGGAGCAGGTAGATGAGCTGACAATTACGGGTGAGACGGTGGGAGATGATCCCAACCTGGGTGATGAGGATGGGAAAAGAAGATTTGGAGCACTAGAGAGAAAAAGGAGGAGTTGACATCTGTGTCCAGCAGGGTGGATAGAAATTCCCCAGGTCAAAGGGCAGTTTCAAACCAAGCACATGTAGCCAGGCACAGGTGCTGTGCTTGCCTCCCTCTCCTGCTTTGCTCTTTTGTTCCTCATTGTGTTCTCTATACTGTTCTCTCTTCTGTTTATGAAACATGCTGAGCCTGTTTTCATTTATTGAAATCTCATTGGATGGTTTTATGTTTACTTTTTAATTTTTTTTTGTGTATATAGTAGGTATATATTTATGGGGTACATGAGATGTTTTGATACAGGCATGCAATGCATAATAATCACATCAGGAAGAATGGGGATCCATCACCTCAAGCATTTATCCTTTGTGTTACAAACAATCCAATTATACTTTTTTAGTTATTTAAAAATGTACAAATAGATTATTATTGACTACAGTCATTCTTTTGTGCTATCAATAGTAGGTCATATTCATTCTTTCTAACCACTTTTTGTACCCATTAACCATTCTCACCTCATCTTCTATCCCCCAACTACTCTTCCCAGCCACTAGTAACCATCTTTCTACTCTCTGTTTCCATGAGTTCAATTGTTTTGACTTTTAGATCTCACAAATAAGTGAGAATATACAATGTTGTCTTTCTGTGCCTGGCTAATTTCCCTTAACATAATGATTTCCAATTCCATCCATGTTGTTGCAAATGACAGGATCTCATTCTTTTTTCTGGCTGAATAGTATTCCGTTGTGTATATGTATCACATTTTATTTTTTCATTCATCTGTTGATGGGCAGTTAGATTGTTTCCAAATTTTGGCTATTGTGAACAGTGCTGCAACAAACATTGGAATGCAGATATCTCTTCAATATACTGATTTTCTTTCTTTTGGGTACATACCCAGCAATGGGATTGCTGGATTGTATAGTAGCTCTATTTTTAGTTTTATGAGGAACCTCGAAACTGTTCTCCATAGTGGTTGTGCTAATTTACATTCCCATGAACAGTGTACGAGGATTCTGTTTTCTTACGTCTTTGCCAGCATTTGTTATAGCCTGTCTTTTGGATGTAAGCCTCGTCGTAGGTTTTTAATGAATGATTTGACTTGAGCTTCTGGAAGTGTTATCTACCTACCATTAGGGCCAATGGGAAAGTATAGGCGATGGGTGTTATCTGGCAGGCAATGAGAAGGACCTCAGCGATACTATGAACCCTGGAGATGAAAAGGAGGGAGCGGGCCGGGCGCGGTGGCTCAAGCCTGTAATCCCAGCACTTTGGGAGGCCGAGGCGGGCGGATCACAAGGTCAGGAGATCGAGACCACAGTGAAACCCCGTCTCTACTAAAAATACAAAAAATTAGCCGGGCGAGGTGGCGGGCGCCTGTAGTCCCAGCTACTCGGGAGGCTGAGGCAGGAGAATGGCGGGAACCCGGGAGGCAGAGCTTGCAGTGAGCCGAGATCGCGCCACTGCACTCCAGCCTGGGCAACAGCGTGAGACTCCGTCTCAAAAAAAAAAAAAAAAAGAAAAGGAGGGAGCAGATGTTTGAGTCCTCCTGGAGACTGACTCACTGATTCCTTAGGGCTTGCAGGTTGGCTGAATGTGAGGCATGGGGAACCCTGAGACAAACAGAATGAACTTTTTTGGGGCCATTTAGCTCCCTTCACAGAATACCCTGGGTCTCAGCTTCCACAGTGGAGGAGAGGAAGTTGATGGGAACATCAGACTGGCCTGAGTCACCCACCCTTTGTTTCTTCCAGTATTGCTCCTCTGCAAGTCTCAGGGCCACCATCAGCAGCAGCTTCCAAATCCGTATTGTGGGGTAGGTTGGTCACTACATAAGGATATCTGGCCTGTGGGGAAAGTGGGTACTGAAATCCAGCTTGAACGTTGCTGGCCTACCTGTGTGTAAGCACAAGTCTGTGTCCACTCTTCTAATTCACTCAAAGGTGCAACATGGATTAGATGAATGAGTGGTCCTGGTAGCAGCTGGGGGCTGAGGCGGTACGTACATAGAAACGGAATACTATGATGTCTCTTTGATTTTTTAGTTTTATTTTAGGAATATCCTGGTTTAGGTTTGGCTTATGATTTCTGCTTTACTCTCATTTTAACACTTTACCATCAGTGGGAGATATCACTGTTGTTTTATGTGCAAAGTGATGGTTTTAATAAGGGTTAAAGAGGCATGGTTAGTTGACCACTGCACTTTCATCTGGAACAGCACCTTTCTTACCCAAACGGGATCGTATTAAAGCTATGACTTACATGGTTTGGGGTCTTAGTGGTATAGATTTCAAAACGCAGTGTTAAACACGTTGGGCTGGGCTGAAAAAAGTAATTTAGAAATAATTTTATTTCCTGGTTTGAAGTAAATCAGTATAGCATGGTAGTTGTGTTCATGGTCTTTGCATCCAGACTGCTGTACGACCTTGGCAAGTGAAGGCAACATGTGGTTATTATGTTTCAATAACTGTAACATGAAAGACTAAGAGTACCTACCCCAAAGGGTTGTTGGGAAGATTAATTGAGGAACTTTAGGTAAGACACGTAGAACAATGCTGGCTCATCATAAGTGCTAAGTAAATGTTAGATTTATAATTAAATCCATTTATAAAACCAGCACCATTTCTCACTTCCACTTTTTTCTTCTTTCCAGTCTTCTTACGTAAGATACTTATTCATAGAACTCCAGTCTCATTTTTCTCCCTGCATCCACAACCTCTTCATGTTTAACTCTCCCCAATGCACTCCAGATATTTACTGAAAAAAAATGAGTTAATAGCTATTCCTGGGTCTTTCCTTTCCCACCCTGGTCTTTCAGCAGCTTTTCTTCTAGCTTTTGGATTCTTTGCCTTCCCGTTCCCTGTCTTATAGGTGGGTATCCTGGAAGATCTTTCATAACCTGATGGTAGTAGTTGCCTTCCACCAGAGCGTGGGCTCTTCATTACAAGGGAAAATCAGGCCTTATTGCTATGGCTATGAACTGGTACCCCTCCTCTTTCTGCCCCAATATAATCGCCCTACAGTCCCCTTCAGAGATGTTAGAACTTCTCCTTTACTGTTCTGGAGTTGAGATATGTTTCTTGTGCCAGGCAGTGCTGGCTGGAGTGGCAGAGGGGAGGGGACACACACGGAGCAGCCTGGGCTGTAGCAAAGGCAGAGGGTACCACGTGGTGCTGATAAAACAAAGGCTTTATTCTTTCATAGGATCAGACACGGTGATGACAACTGGCTGTGCAGATATTGCACACACTGGCAGATACCAGGGTGGATATCCTGTGGGATCCTGGAGAATGGACAGGAAGAGCCACTAGGGATAGCTCAGAGCTCTCTGGGGGGAACTTCTCAGCGCTGGCCAGAGGAAAGGAGATTTGAGTATAAGAGAGCAAGGCAGACCAGGATGCTTCTTGGACTTTCTTTCCTCTAAAGTTGCTTATTTCAGCATTAAGATCCAGGTCAGTGGCAGCCTGAGCCCCTGCCTTGCTGACCACTGCCCCGTCACAGGAGTTGGAGTTGTGGCACCGGCATTGGTGGGACCTGCAGTGCCTGTGGTGGTTCAGGCAGCACAGACACTTTGTGTCCCCTCAAAGTGCTCCTGTCACTCATTCTCCACCGCCTGAGATCAAATGTCCACAGTCCTCACACGCACAGGATTTGTCTTGTGATGTCCCCTCAAAGAGGGGACACAAAGTGTTGAAAAACATAGTGCTATTTCCCCCAGTTTTGCTGGTGATGGAGGCCAAGAGAATGTCAGCTGGGCAGAAAGTCAGTCTAATGAAGCTATGTCATTGTGGGGCTCTGGGCCTTCTAAAGGGTCCGCTTTGGTCCCTAGTCCAT
This sequence comes from Macaca thibetana thibetana, assembly GCF_024542745.1. Lineage (NCBI taxonomy): Eukaryota > Metazoa > Chordata > Mammalia > Primates > Cercopithecidae > Macaca > Macaca thibetana. The sequence continues at coordinate 125,021,309 of NC_065578.1, forward strand.
GACTGTAGTTGGAGACACCACCTTCTGTGTTTCTTTATTATTTGGCTTAAGCCTCCTCCCCTTCCTAATGGCCAGCACCAGCCCTCCTCATTGCATGAAATTCCTTCTAATTCAAGTCCTTCATTCCCATATTCCTTCAATAATAAACTTCATCAATGTTTCCCATCCAAAGAGCACCAGAAAAGCACCTATAGTAGAATGACTTTATGTTGGTTGACTTGTTGCAATGATGGAGATAGGACACAATATGGAAGCATTAAGATGTGCTCACTGTAGGATTTGGGCTTGTGTGTTAGGTAGTTTGGGGGAATGTTGAAGGAATTAAAGTTTTGTTCTGGATTTGATGCTGTCAGAAAGCAAGGACACTTCAATAAGTAGGTATCTTAACGCTTTTTAACCAGGAAGTTGGAGCAATGAGGCAAGGTTAAAGCTGTAACTAGTAAAAAGGTAGAAGTAACTCATATGAGCTGAGACAAATGAATGTTTGCTCATTTTTGTGGTGTGGGCAATGCTTTTGTTTCATTGATGCTCAGAGTGGTCTTGTTTTTGTCTTGCTCCCTTGAGGTCACAGAGTTAGCTTATCTAAGGTTAGAGTTCTGTGAAAGTATTTATATTCAACAGGAGGACATCAGAGCCTAGCTACTAGAGCCAGGCCAGCTTGCTGCCAGAAATCTGGGTTACTCCTTTTTTTCTCAGTGACAATTATGGGCCAGGCATCATGGCCAGTAGCAGTGATAGGGTAGGTAAGAGAAAAGTCGTGGCATCTGTGTTCAGTGAGCTTAAAGTCTAGCAGATCTAGCAGATCTAACAAACATAAAATAGTAAACTGCTGGTGATAACGGACCCTAGAAGGAGTTCCATATGCCATGGGCATGTAAAGAAAAGGTATTGAAGGCCGGGCGCGGTGGCTCAAGCCTGTAATCCCAGCACTTTGGGAGGCCGAGACGGGCGGATCACGAGGTCAGGAGATCGAGACCATCCTGGCTAACACGGTGAAACCCCGTCTCTACTAAAAAAAAATACAAAAATCTAGCCGGGCGAGGTGGCGAGCGCCTGTAGTCCCAGCTACTCGGGAGGCTGAGGCAGGAGAATGGCGTAAACCCAGGAGGCGGAGCTTGCAGTGAGCAGAGGTCCGGCCACCGCACTCCAGCCTGGGTGACAGAGCGAGACTCCGTCTCAAAAAAAAAAAAAAAAAAAAAAAGGTATTGAAGTCTATACTTTGTTGCGAACCTGAATATTTGTTTTTTCGTATCTTGTGGTTATCATAAACAAGCCTTATCCTCCAGACAGGGCAAACATGGCAGCCATTTTCCTCCACAGATTGCAGCCCTGAGCCATTGGTAGCAGGGGAGGCAAGAGGTAGGAGCCAGACTTAAAAAGGAAAATAAATCACACATTTTGGTCAAATTTCAAAGAATCAAAACATCCTTTCCAATGACATTCAATACATCATGTTACCTCTGTTTTATGAAATACAGTGGATGACTGTTAGGCTTTCCTCCAGCCCCATTCTTGACTGCCTGTCTTGAAAGCCTCCTCACGAGACCTGGAGAGCGCATTAATCTCCCTTCTACCTTAGTGATTGCTCCTGTCACTCTTGTCCTCCTGAGATCAGGTGTCCACAGTCCTCATATGCGCAGGATTTGTCCTGTGATGACAAACAGTAGCTATAAGATCATGATCTGGTCATTCCCTCTACAGCACAAGGGCATCTCCCTGAGAATCACTAGTCCCAGGAGTCCCATCCTGAGGAGCCTTGGCTTCCTGTGGTCCAAAGACATCAAGGAAATACAGAGACTGCTCTGGCTGGATGAATCTAGGAAAAATTTCATGACTTAGTCATTCCAATTGGTACTATAGGAATAGGCACTGCAGGACCTTAGGTTGAGCTCTTTGGAGTGCATTTTGGACATTCCACATCAGCAATCAAGGATGAGTCAACAAACAGAATTCTCCTCCCTTTGCTTACAGCTCACAGTTCCTTCTCCATTCTGCTCCTGCCATGACTGTGTCAATCATACTCCATGGCAAGCAGCTGAGTCATTCTGAAGGAAGATGGAAATCAGTAGCCAGAAAGTGCCATATACCTTCAACGTGCCTAAGTTTCTTATATGGATTCTAATTCTCCCCTCAGATTAAGTAGTATTTTGAGATATTTATACTTCTCTAGTCTCCTGAGAAAGTTCTGGTTGGACCTAGTGTGTAAAAGGACGTTGGACTCGAATTTTCTTCTTGTGTTAGGATGTTGGATGGAGTTGAAAGATAAAAATAATATGTGCCCCTTATCCCTTTATACTAAAGTAACCTCAGCATAAGCTGCTGAAAATGTCTGCAGGACTTGCTAAGAAAAACATAACTCGATTTCTCTGGTCCAGTTATATATTTGGAAGGTTGAGTTTTGATAAAAAATTTTTTGGTAGGGGAGTTATTATCCTAGAAGACAGTACTATGGTTTCGCCCTTATCTTATATAGGAAGGGAACTGGTTGCTGTCCTATAACAGAGATCAGTGGAAAGGGGAGGACTCATGATTTGAAATTGTAGATATTAGAGGTCCCTTAAAGAAAGGAAGACAGGATTTTCATCCAGCAGCAGAAGTTCTGCTGCAGTAGTAGATTTGATGGTCTAACTTCCGAGCCTATTGTTTAATAAAGAAAACGAATGAAAGAGATAGAACAGGATATTGAGACATCATAGTAGATAACATCTGAGAAGGAAGACCAGCTTACACAGTGTTTCTAGTGTTGTGTTTAGGATGGTTTTCTGTTGAGCAGCGAGACCTCATCATCAAGAAGCTGTGGCTGGTGTCAATGAAGGTGGGAGCTTAGGGAGTGTCTGAAGGGTTAAACCTGACTGCTCATCCCATATCTGGGAGTAGTGCTGTGGGGAGAACTCTTGCAGATGCTCCATAAGGACTCACAAAAACACCCTATAAGACAGCCTTCCTGCAGAGCCTGCCACACAGAGGGAGCAAGCAACCAACAGAGTAGGCTAGTGGTACAGTCACATGTGTAATGATTTCCCCTCCCCGTTTCCATCTCCCAGTACAATGGAGGAGGAAGGGTTATTCAGGAAGAAGGTGGAGGGGTGGTAATGAATGAGAGAAAGAGTCATACATGTTCCTTCCCAACTCCAGTCTCTTGGGAGAGCTGTGGGCAGTGCTCATTGGGAAGGGAGAATTTGAGTTTGAAGATGCATACAGAATTAAATTCAGCTTGTCTGGTCTTTAATATCCATAAAATTCACGCCAGAAATGTGGAATTTCCCTGAGATATTTTCAAGAGAGATTCAACACAGCATAGGAGAAGATAATGATGGGATAAGACAAAGCTTCTTGTTTTTATCAGACCAAGTTTATATGGTTTAATACTAATTTTAAGGCTCTAGCAATGTCTTTATAACAAGGTGGCATCTTTGGGATTCTCCACCTTTTCTAACATCAATGAAATCAATAAATGCCAAGTTTCCATGTCACAAAGGACAAAAAAGAAGCAGGTTCAGGGATGTTCGCTGGGGGCTTCAAAATGACCACACATGGGTAATGCTAAGGCAATAGGAAGTAGAAACTGGGAAGTTTCTGAGGGTGGGAGACATGTTGGGATTTTGGGGGCCAGATAGGAAGTCTTCTTGGGAGAGGAATATCTTAGGTCAAGAGCTAGAGGAGAGGGAGTTGGGTGCTGGATGGTGAGAATACTGTGTGCTACTCACCTGTAGTCCATGGGGAAAAAGAATAAAGGAAAACTTTTGGGGAGTCAGTAGAAGAGCCTGATCAATCTGACCCTTGCTAAGTTCCTTTTATTCAACATCTGCCATCTCCTTCACCAATTCCTGGTTACAATTCTTTTCTTGTAACCACGTTTTCTCCCAACATTCTGTCTATCCTGAATGTAAGGAGAGGAGTGGATGTACTGGGACATAAAAGATTTGTGCTAGGTCCCAGGCAGGTGTATCACATTAGTGACTGATGCTTGCTACTCAAGAAATAAACTTTGGCTCTGACAGAGTTCTCATCTCCAGGGGGCATGGAATAGGTTTATTTATTGTGGAACGGATAGCTGCAGGGTGGTTGGAAGATTAAAAAAAAAATGAGAGCATTGAAAGAACCCAAGGACATTTGACAGAATCTGGAGTGGGCACCACAAGATTGTGCTGGCTGGGACTACACCTGGGCAATCTGCTGAGTGAGAGTCTTTCTGGAAATTAGGCCAAAGATGGGGTTATTAATACCAGCACACACTGAGTGCTGGAATCCAGATATTTATCAGTGCAAGTTTTTTATTTAAAGATTAGGATTTATGATTTATTCCTGATTTCCAAATTAAACGGTAAATTCTGTAAGGGAATCCCCACCTCTACTATCTTCCCTAATGTTCCACGGAACTTCTCCACTCAGGAGATACAGAGGTGATGGAGGAGGAAAAACATCACACTGGGGAGAGGCTTCTCTCTTTGCTTCACTGGATCATCCAGCCCTGCTCCTCTGTGGTTTTCAGGGCCCTGGTTGCTGCATGAGTGACAGCACCCAGAACTCAGATGCTGTGCTTAGTGGGATGTGTGAAGCTTGTGATGGCTCAGGCAGGAGCGTTCTCCAGAGCTGAGGCTATGGCAGCCCCCAGAGCTGAGGCTCCATGGGAAGAGACTACAGTGGGCACCGAAGAGCATGTTTGGGTAGCCACTTTGCCTTCAAAGCCATTTGGGAGAGGCTTGAAACTCCTCCTCATTTTACTTCCAAGACACCTTGGGGGGAAGTTTAGCGACTCTAGAAAAAGTAAAAATGGGAATAATGGCATGTAATTGTATCAGTTTTAAAAACTGACTGTTTTCTTATTTACTTCAGAGAATGTGGCTTTGAATCCACAACTTAGGGAAAATTCCTGAGCAGAGGAGAGTGGGAAATGGAAAGTTAACTTGGGTAAAGGGGTCTTCATCCAATGAGGACTGACTATAACTTGGAGCTGTTTTCATATTTTGTTTTGGAGGCAAGAAATGAGTGGTGGGATTGGGAGGGGTGGGAGTGATGAATCTTGTTTAGGGGTCAGCTTCTTCCCTTCTGTAGCCCCAAGCCCTCTGCATCTCCATGGCAGGTGTCAGGAGTTATGAGGAAAGCAGGGATCCAAGAAACTCTAATATCCAAGATACTCATATATCTGCACCTCAATCTTTCTGTAGGTCTTTAGCTCTTTATTTTTCATTTTCTATCATCATTCCTTCTTTAATCAATTTATATTGAGATGATGGGGATATGAGAGGGGGGCAGGGAAGTGCTGGGTAGAGAAGAGTGGAGTCCCTGGTGAGGGCTCCACCCTCAGGCTTATGCCCATAGACCTAAGTGAGGACCGGCACTCCTGGTTTTGCACCCAAATGTTGCATTTTCTAAGCCCACTCTGATCCACTATGCCCCACATCTTGGGCCCATAAAATCTCCAAGACCCTAGTGGGCATGGACACAAGCGGCTGGACATGGAGGGGAGCAGAAGAGCACACTGACCGATACCAGCAGATGCCGGCAGGCCATCAACAGTAGGACCTCATGGAATTCAGTGGGGGCAGTTGGAGGTGAACTGGCCACCGGATGGCCCGACTCCAAGCGAAGCCCGTCTTCCCACTCCATCCCCTTGCTGGCCTCCCCATCCATCTCAGTGAGAGTTACTTCCACCATTCGATAAAACCTTGCAGTCATTCTCCAAGCCCATGTGTGATCTGATTTTTTCAGTATACTAGAGCCTACAGAATATGGGATACAGAAAGCCTTCTGTCGTTGTGATAAGTCAGAGGGTCTGATTGAGCTGATTAACACAAGCTGCCTGCAGACGGCAAAGCTGAAAGAGCACACTGTAACACATGCCGACTGGAGCTTTGGGAGCTGTAAACACTCAACCCTAGATGCTGCCATGGGGTCAGAGTCCAAAAATGCTCCCACGACCTGCCCATTTGCATGCTACCCCTAAGGGTTTGAGCAGCAGGGCACCAAAGAAGCGAGTCACACCCCTGTTGCATGCCCTGCAAATGAGATAAGGGAACTCCTCCCATTTCAATGGCACACTCTGTGCTGGGCAAGGCATATTCAAGAATATAGATGATGAGGTAGTGGGGCTGAGAGATAAGTAGGAAACTAAGTCTGAGCCAAGTGAGGGTGGTGAGATACACGTGTGTGGGAGTCCTCAGGCCTGAGGTCAGAGTTGTTGGACGTTAGTCCCTTGTTGCTCTGCAGTGACTTCTAGTGAATGATGAATCCAGATGGTGTCACCTGCTGTCACTTGGGATGGTTGATGGGATGAGTAAGATGTGGATCCTGCATTTGTTCAAGGGCAGTAAACTCTGGCATAGCAACTAAGAGGAGCTTGTGGACCCAAGAAGCATGAAGGGGATGACCAGGAGGAAGAGATAATGCTGGGGCGAGGAAGGATGTGGCTGATGGAAGCATTGGGGCATCTACAATCTTGAGGGCAAGATGATATGCTCATTCAGAGCATTTGTTTTGGAGACAGAACTTCCTAGTTTAATCTTTTGCTGCTTCTCCTAATAGCTGTATCAAGTTACAGATGTCTGAGGCAGAAAAATCTATATGGAGACAAAATTATCCAGGGATGTCCCAGGTAAAACCAGAGAGAGGGATAAGAAATCTAAAATGGCTGTGATGGTAATGTGTCACAAATTAACATACATTTAAGACATTGTGTCAGGATCTTAGTGACTATAGTATTGATTCTAACAGAGCCAGGAAAGAGAGTGATTCAGAATGGCTGGGATGGCTAAGAGAGATTAATCCAACGATAAATGGTAATTAATGCGTGTGTTATAATGAGGTTGATGGGATAAATGTCAACACCTGACATAAAGTAGACTAAGTTTGTGGAGACAGTTCTAAATTCTATACTATTTTCCATACTATTTATTATATACATACACACACACGCATATATGTGTATACATACACACACACACACACTTCATCCTGAATTATGATATATTAAAAATAAGTAAAAATGAGGCCAGGATCGGTGGCTCACATCTATGATCCCAGTGCTTTGGGAGGCTGAGGTAGGAGGATCGCTTGAGTCTGGGAGTTTGAGGCCAGCCTGGGCAACATAGCAAGACCTCATCTCTATAAAAAAAAAAAAAAAAAAAAGGAAGAATAAGAAAAACATTTAAACTTCAAATATATGCTAAAATCACAAGATTTCAATAAAATATTTTTATTTATTCTGGTTTAAGATGGTTGACTAGAAGCAGCTAGTGTTCACTGCTCTTGTGGAGAGGAAACAAAGTGGTGAGTAAATACTAGCTCTTCAAGTGAATTGTCAAAGAGATCACATTGGGATTTACCAAGGAAGTGACAGGACCCAGAGAGCAGAGAAAAGCAAAGCTGGGCGGCCACTCATCTGAGACTGGCACAGAGGTGGGGGAAGCTCCCTAAAGCAGAGAAAGAGTGAGTGAGAGTTCCCAGGGACTCACATTTCTGCCATGAACCTTTGCAATACTAGGCATGGGAGAGCCCCTCTGACTCCTTGAGCCTCCAGACCAACACAGAGAGCCTGTGCAGAGGCACCACTTAAGTCCACTTGGAGCCCCATAGGCCTTGTATCCCTGAGCAGCCAGTGCCAGCTGCTGTAGCCCAGCAAAAAAGGGGCCTTTTGCACACCCCTGGGATACCGGCTGCTCCTGCATGGCTGAGGAGTGGTCAGGATTCAGACTCTATCCCCTGCTGCTACTTAGCAGATAAGGCCTGCAGGCCTGGGCTCCCCGAGCAGTGGCCTCACCCCCACCTGAACAGTGCAGTTAGTCTTGGTCCTATACTCCTCTGCAGCAAAACTCCCAGAGGTAACAGACAAGGCTTGGCACCTTTGCGTACCCCTAACAGCAAAATCCAGTGGCAGCAATGGAGACTGGTGGCTATGTGGGCACATAACATGCTGAAAATGGGTCCCTAGTCTTCCAGCTTGTAAGGTTTCTGATGAGTAGTCCACTGTTAGCCTGATGGGCTTCCCTTTGTATGTGATTTGACCTTTTTCTCTAGGAACCTTTAAGATTTTTTCTTTAGCATTGACCTTGGACAGTCTGACTATATGCCTGGGTGGTGTTCATTTTGTATATGCATCACTTGGGTGGGAGAGAAGTGTGAGCATGCCACCATGCTCCCATAGCCACCAGTCTCCATTGCCACCACTGAGAGGTCCTGCCCTCCCCAGTGAAAGGCCCACAGCACAGCCACCTGCCCCTGACTGAACATTTCAGCTACAACCCAGAGCCCTTCTAAAAACTGAACCCTCACAGGCCTATAATACATCCTAAGGCTCTCACCACCTACGCATTCTGTCTGCCACTGCCTAAGAGTTTGGCCCATGACCCAGGGACCAGCCCAGCCCTTCCCATCACAGCCAACACCTGAACTCTGGGCTAGCCTGACCCTGGTCCAATCCCTTTAGGACTCATAAACACTGTCCAGGGGGCCATGTAGGAACTGGGGAACTCCCCACCCCATTACAACTGTGCTGACACCCCTCATGGCCTGAAGGTGGGCTAACCTAACCAACCAACACCACCACAACCAGTACCCATTCACACAGCCCCAATGATGTAGCCCCTCCACTTAAGAGAAGCAGCTGTATTGCCACATTAAAGAACAGATGAGCAATAAAGCTATCTGTTTTAGGCTGAGTGACAACATTATGCTCTGAAAACACTCCCATGGAGTATCACAAAACATGCATTTCCCATGGTTGTCAACCACATTGTGGCCAAGAGATAGAGTACAGTATGCTTCTGAACTAGGAGTCATGAGTTCTGGGTCAAAGATATGATAGGGAAACAGATCAACTTTCTGCCTACCTAAGATGAGGAACAAGTGCAGCTTCCTTGTCTCCCCACAGAGACTTCAGTGTGCTTCACTAGGAGCTCCTGTCAGCCACCCTTTTCAGGGCTTGTGCTTGTGCTTGCCATTGGGGTGTTCACGGGCAAGCCAGGGACTCTAGTTCTGCCCAGCGGTGTCCCCTCCCTCCATGGAACAGGAAGCTCAGGTCACTGGGTACTCCACTGTTCATCCTGTCACCTGAAACAACAAAGAGCACTTCACAGTAAACAAAAATTATACCCACTTGCTTGTGCTGCAGCTGGATCTTACTTGCAAGACCTATCTACTGGCTTGTAGGTTGAACTGCACAGCCCAATATAAAACCTACTAACGTAAGTGCATAGGGCTATAAAAGCAAAGCCAAAAGACTTCTCCCAATATACTTTACAGTCATACCCTAAAGGGAAAGAAATAATATATAGGAAAAGAGAAAAAAGTCTATTTGCATGAAAATAATTACAATAATTAGAAGTGTCAGCCTTTCCAGACGAGAACAAACCGGTATAGGATCTGGCAACATGAAAAATCTGAATGTTGACACACCACTCAAGTATCACACTAGTTCTACAGCAATGGTCCCTAACCAAATGGAAAAACAGAAATGACAGATAAAGAATTCAAAACATGGATTTCAAGGAAGTTCAACAATATCTAAGATGATGTTGAAAAACAAAAAGAAAATTCTAAAGCAATGCAGGAAACAGGAAGAGATAAACATCTTAAAATAAATCAGTTGAAGGTACTGAAATGGAAAAACTCATTTAGGAATTTCAAAATACAACTGAAAGCTTTATCAACAGACTCAATCAAACAGAATAAACAATTTAATAGCTTGAAGACTGATCTTTCAAACTAACCCAGTCAGGCTGTGTTAGTTTGAATGAAGAATATGAAGAAAAAGAATTTAAAAATGAACAAAGTTTTTGAGAAATATGGAATTTTGTAATGTGACCAAACCTATGAATTATTGACATTTCTGAGAGAGAAGGAGAAGGAGTAAACAACCTGGAAAACATTTTGAGGGAATAATTCAAGAAAATTTTGTTAATCTTGCTAGAGGAATAGACATGCAGATATAGGAAAACCAGAGAACACCTCGCAGATACTATACAAAATGAACATCACCAAGGCATATAGCCATAGACTGTCCAAGGTCAATGCTAAAGAAAAAAATCTTAAAGTTAGAGAAAAAGGTCAAATCATGTACAAAGGGAAGCCCATCAGGCTAACAGAGGATTACTCATGAGAAATCTTACAAGCCAGAAGAATTTGGGGGCCCAGTTACAGCATTCCTAAAGGAAAGAAATTCCATCCAAGAATTTTACATCCCATTGAACTAAACTTCATAAGCAAAAGAGAAATGAAAACTTTTCCAAACAAGCAACCACTAATTTGTTACCACTAGGCCAGCCTTAAAAAGGATCCTTAAGACTTGATTTATAAACATAGAAATGAAAGAACAACATGTGCTACCACAAAATCACATGTAAATACATAGTCCACAGTCCCTATACAGCAACCATGCAATGGAAACAACAAAGCCATCAACCATCAACTTCACAAGAGGATTAAAACCTCACATATCAATATTAACCTTGAATATAAATGATCTAATGCCCCACATAAATAGCACAAATCTGCAAATTGGCAAAATAAAAAACAAGACCCATTTGTAAGGTGTCTTCAAGAGACTAATTTCATATGTAATGACACCTATAGGCCCAAAGTAAATGGGTTAGAGAAAGATCTATCATGCAAACTGAAAACAAGAAAGAACATGGGTTACTATATATATATATGTGTGTGTGTGTATATATATATACTGTGTGTATATATGTGTGTATAATATATACACACATATATACATACACACACATATCAGATAAAACAGACTTTAAATCAACAAGTAAAGAAGGGTAAAGAAGGGAACTACATAAACTGTAGTTCAACAAGAAGATTTAACTATCCTAAGTATATACACATCCAACACTGGAATACTTAAATTTATAAAACAAGTACTTCTAGACCTATGAGAAGACTTAGACAGTCACACAATAATAGTGGGGGACTTCAATACCCCACTGGTAGCGTTAAACAGATCATGAAGGTGGAAAACTAGCAATTCTGGACTTAAAAATCAACATTTGACCAATTGAACCCAATAGACATCTACAGAACACTCCACCCATCAACAACAGAATACATATTCTTATTTGCACGTAGAACATACTCTAAGATTGACCACATGCTTGGCCATAAAGCAAGTCTCAATATGTTCAAAATCATTAAAATTATGCCAATCATACTTTCTGATCATAGTGGAATAAAATGGAAGTCAATATAAAGAAGATTTCTTAAAAACTACAACATGACTTGTAAATTCAACAACTTGTTCCCAAATGACTTTTGGGTAAACAGTGAAATTAAGGCATAAGTCAAACAATTCTTTGAAATAAATGAAAACAGACACATGACGTATCAAAATGTCTGGAATACAGCAAAGTCAGTGGTAAGAGGAAAGTTTATGGCACTAAATGTCTACATAAAAAAGTTAGAAAGATCTCAAGTTAACAATCTAACATCATCCCTAAAGGAACCAGGAAACAGGAAAAACTAACTACAAAGCTAGGAGAAGAAAATAAATACTTAAAATCAGAGCAAAACTAAATGGAAGAGACCTAAAAATTCCTACAAAGGATCAACAAAACCAAAAGCTTGTTGTTTGAAAGAATAAACAAGATCAATAGACTGCTAGCTAGATTAGCAAAGAGAAAAGAGCACAATTATAAATGACAAAGGTGACATTACAACCCAGCCCATAGAAAAATAAAAGATCGTCAGACACTGTTATGACCACCTCTATGCACACAAACTAGATAAACTAGAGAAAATTGATACATTCTTAGAAACACACAATCCCCCAAGACTGAATCAGGAACAAATCAAAACCCTGAACAGACCAATATTGAGTCCAAAATGGAATCAATAACAAAAAACTTACCAACTAAAATGAGCCCAGGACCAGATGGATTCACAGCAAAATTATACTAAAGGTATAAAGAGGAGCTGGTACCAATTCCACTAAAGCTATTACAAAAAAAAATGAGGATGAGGAGCTCCTCCCAACCTCATTCTGCAAACCCAGTATCATTTTGATACCAAAATCTGGAAAAGAGGCAATGAAAATGAAAACTATTGCAAATATCCCTGATGAAACAGATGCAAAAATCCTTAACAAACAAACTGAATCCAGCAGTACCTCAAAAAGCTAACTCACCATGATCAAGTTTGTAGACTTTATTCCTGGAATGCAGAGTTGGTTCAACGAAAAGCAAATCAATAAATATGATTCACCAACTAAACAGAATTAAAAACAAAAACCATATGATAATCTCAATAGATACAGAAAAACTATTGGTGTAATCCATCATTGTTTCATAATAAAAATCCTCAGCAAACTAGGTATTGAAGGAACCTACCTTAAAATAATGAGAGCCTTCTATGACAAACCCACAGCCAACATCATACTGACGGGCAAAAGCTGGAAGCATCCCCTAAGAACAGGAACCAGACATTAATTCTCACTCTTACCACACCTATTCAACATAGTGCTGGAAGTCCTAGTCAGTGCAGTCAGCCAAGAGAAAGAAATAAAAGGCATCCAAATAGGAAAAGAGGAAGTCAAATTATCTGTTTGCTGAATGTAAAATAAAAGTTAAAATAATATAATAAAAATAATGATTCAAAAAATATTAGTAGGCATTTTAAAAACACTATTATTACATAAAACATGTCTGAGTATCCTGATACAGGAAGGCTGCAGGTGTGGCCATCTTTTTTATTTGCTCACGTACCTTATAGCCAAGAAGGAAACAAAAGCACTTTTAAGACACTTGGGTGAATGAGGTTGTTCCCTGAGAATGAGACTGGGAAAGGATGAGGACTTTTCAACTTTTAAACAAACATTTCATGGTTGGAATAACCACCTATTCCTTGCCTCACTAAGCTCTTACCTTGGGTGTGGAAGCAAGCAGATATTAGATGTCCTTTTTGTATCCACTAAGGCAATAATATCCAGTTCTCAAAAGTTTGCCCATGAAAGGGTGCCTTCACTGGGTTTAACCACCCTTTACCAGCATCTGCCAAGTGCACCAGAGTGGGAATCCAGTTGAATATAGAGCCACCTTTGTCTAAATCTGCTGCCAGGCAAGGAAACCAGAAGATGCCTCCAGTGGGCCCACTGGAACATAAGCTCCCTGAGAGGGGACTTCGTCTTATTTCAAACTGATCCAAGTACCTAGACCAGTGCCACATAACTATGTACTGAATGAATAAATTTTTGAATGAATGAGACTTGGCCTAGAAGTCCACTGATGAGGACTGAAAAGTCTGTCTACTCAGTCTGTGTTACTGAGACCTCACTTGTGGGAGTCAGCTTCCAGTGGCGGGTCACCACTGCTGTAACTTCTGGCTTCCATGAACTGTACTAATGTCTCAAATCCAAACTTTCTTATTTGATTCTGGTGCCATCTTTCTACATCTTGGGGCAATTCACTGACAGCAGGAGTTCTAATGGTACTTTGGAGCACAGATCTGACTCCACAGGCATGACTAAGTCTCTATGCCCAGGTCTAAGGATCCTTTTTTTTTTTTTTTTCATATTTCTTAAAACGTTTTAGAGGAATTCAGGTTACCTTGGTGGTCAGGGGCATGTGAAACTGTCTGGGTTTGCACGGCAGCTTCTGGGAGACCTTCGGCACCCATTCTACATTGATTTCTCTCTGTAAAATGGGAGAAGGTTAGTATTAAACTCAAAGGACTTCAGTGAGGATTAAGTTATTTACTGTATGTCAAGCCACTGGTACATTATGAGTCCTATATAAATTATCGATCCTATGAATATATATCCAATTTGCAACTCCTGAAATGATCTCATTTTTTCCCCTTTCCCTAAGTTCCTGTCAGTATATATCCTTGCAACCACCTCCATTTCTCTCTTTGCACTCATCACCTATTCAGCTTTCAAGGATCCCTTCCTACTCCCTCAAGACCCAGATCTTCCCTATAGAAATAATATGAACATTTTCTCTGCAGCCGTGTGTCCTTCTGCAGCCTCTTTCCAGTCACAATATGTAAACTCCTCACGGTCTCCCTATGAATGGAAATCAGTGTTATTTCTCATTCTTTTTGTCTGGGAGGTACTCAGTCTGGGAGATAAGAAGGGGAAAAGCAATGGAGCAGCCTTGGGAGGGGCAAAATAGAAATGTAGGTAGAGAAGAGAAGCTTTATTTTTCACAGGGTGAGACATAAGTGCTGCTAAGCACTGACCAGAACATGGGTGTGGAGACAACCATGAGGGACACCCAGGGAGACCACTGGAGATCACTGACAATCCTTGTCAAGATGAACTCAGGAGCTCAGACCATGGACAGAAGGTTAGGAGTGGGTACATCAGACTGAGGTTAATCCTGGGCACTTAGGGTCTCTGGTTCCTCTAAAATTGCTCATCTCGATGTATTGCCAAGGTCAGCAGTAATTCTCTAGCAATGGCTGGAGGCCCTGGCAGGCTCACTCACAGCAGTAGAGGCTGTGGTGCCTGTGCCAGTAGAAGAGATGGGGCCTTTGGTATGTCAAGCAGCAGTGCCCCACAAAAGTTGAAGTGGCCCCCGAACTGGGGCTGCAGAGAAAGGCTGGAGGTAGGCATGAGGCTTAGTACTAGGGTGTGCACTTTGAAGGCTTTGGGGGTTATCACTGCTGCTGGTTTTGCTGGAGGGCATCTGATAAGACATCTAGAATCAGATGTTCTTGTAATGCACAAACCTCTGGTCAATATCTCTTCTGTAGTGGGTGTCATAGACCCCATGCTCTGCTACTGAACTGAGCAATGCATGGAAGAAATGAAAAGTTACTTGGAGTTCGTTCACCTTGGAAAATGCATTTTTCTATGGTCTCCTACTGGAAAAGGATGCTGTCTTTTCTCATTGGGCCCCTCAGGTATCTTATCTCCATGTGATCACAGAGGAGAATAAACCTGTTTGGGTAAAGCTTCCTTGATGATGTCTGGTGAGATCAGTTCATCTCTCAGAACATATGTAGGAAGAAGATGAGGGTGTGCTGAACCCCCATGACCTTCACAGTCACAGGACACCTGAAACATCCTGGGAGGGTGCCCATTAGCCCTACACTCTTCCTGCTGCCTCCATCTCATACCCTCTGCTTCCTTCTCCCCTGATGGAAGCCTGGGCTTGTCTTCCTAGGTCTTCCAGCTCAGGTCCTGTCTCCAGCTAGACATCCATCTGATTTCATGGAAGCCAGAGAATGCTGATTTTCAGAAGTCCATGGACTGGGGAGCCCAGGACAGGAGCTCCTAGTGTGTGAGGGGCAGCATGAGTGGGCTGCTGGGGGAGTTGACAGCACTAAGCACCCCAGCCCAGCTTCAGGACTTATCCACCTTCCCAGGAACAGGATGGCATGTTTGACCACAGAGAGCCTGGTCCTCACTTGTGCATCTTCCACCCAGGCCTACATATGTCCTTAACAGAAGCCGTGCCCTGTGCTTTATGGTGAAAGGTAGAGTTCAATATGACACATCACCAGACCTATAGAAATTAACTGTCTAACTGCACAGGCAGTCAAGTAAATAGGGAGCCTGCTTCCATGAGAAAATTGCTATAATGTAAGTCATTATGCACAAAGTCTGCAGGTCTTTGTCCATCTACTTTTTTCTAGCATGTTCCCTTAGGAAAACCAAACACCCAGATGTGGTGTTGGGGTGGTGACTTGCTGTTGGGGTGGTGACTGAGCTAAGGACACTGGACATTCAGTATGGGCTGTGTGTAAAACAGATGGAAGCGTAAAGTCAGGGGAGGTGAGGGTCTCTGAAAGAGCCCCCGGGTAGGAGAGGAGGGGAGCCAAATGAGTACCCTATTGAAGGGCAAATGTAGGGAAGGAAAGTACAACAGTTGCAGTAATAAGTCACAACTGACACATTATAAAAAAGCATGACCTTCCATCAAAATCCAGGGAATGTGTGCTCTTTATTTGAAGACCATGAAAACACTGAGGAAGGAGTCGTTCATCTGCTTGGACTTGGTAAGGAAGTTGTGCAAATGTGCATGATAGTGGATGGGCTTGATGAAGATGGCTTTGCTGTATGTGTTGCTGCTTATGAGGTTAATGGTAGTGTTGGGTGCAGCTCATGCAATGAAGCTGACCTGATGGTGTCTATGTTTTGGGTATGGAGAATTGATGCAAACTGAATGCTATTTCCCTGTTAATTTCATTTTAATTTTAAATGAATTTATCATTCAATTAATCTCTAATATTAAAAAACATTTTACTAGATATTTTTCAAGATAAATCACAGTCAGGACTAAAACCAAACTTTATCCATAGTAAAATTATAATTTTCAAAGAAAATTAAATTATGTTCACTATCCGTGGGTATAATTTTTCTTTTCTTATTCCGCCTAAGAGTTTGCCCCTTTAAGTACATAGTGATGCCTGTAGGAGCATAAATGCACTGGGCTGTAAGGAGGACGGTGGCTCTGAGTGTGGATGGGTAGAGAGTGAGTGCAGATTTTGATATCCTCAGCAGCCTTTTCCTGCCTCCGGCACATAGTCTCTGCCTCTGGCTGGGAGGTGTTTTCAGAATCATCTCCAGAACTACTCCTGAGTGTCCATTTTATTCATATTGTTTAGGGTTTCTTCAGTAGACCCTGGCCTGCAAAAAGGCACTTAAGAAAGATGGACCAAGTATTTTCTCATGGTACCTGGATTGTGAAGCTGAACAAAGCTGGGTGGCCACTTTAGCTTCTTGGGAGTGAAATCTCTAGTCTTTGGGATGCAACAACATGGGGAGTAAGTTCTAAAGTTTCAAAACACCCCAGAACTGTAGTGGGGGCCCTCCTTCTGTCTCATGGAATGCAGTGGATGTCTGCACATGGGCCTCTGCACAGCCCCACCCCTGATGCCTGACTTGGGGAGGCTCCACACTCGTCCTGGTGAGGATGCCCATCAACCTTTCTTCCCCTCTATGAGGAACTCCCACTTTTGACCCCTCTGTTTGTTAACACAGCAGGAGCTCTGTAGGTTCGAAGCTGAGCAGGTGTCCTGGGATGACAGAGGCTTGACTGGAGGACTACTGCCCTGCCACTTACCCAGAGCGTGAGGTCAGCTCTCTGAGGGTAGTCTCTACCAGGAGTATCACCCTTAAATCCCTGGCTTTCTAAGGTCCGGAGAGGTCAGGTGACAAGGGAACCTGGCCTGGCTGGATATATCTGGATAATTTCATGACTTAGTAGTGCCAATGGGAATGATGGGAACAGGTGGTATA
The DNA here is from genome assembly GCF_024542745.1 of Macaca thibetana thibetana. Classification (NCBI taxonomy): domain Eukaryota; kingdom Metazoa; phylum Chordata; class Mammalia; order Primates; family Cercopithecidae; genus Macaca; species Macaca thibetana. The sequence continues at coordinate 125,038,494 of NC_065578.1, forward strand.
GTGGCTCAGGTTTGGCTCTTTGGAGTGCATTTTTTTTTTTTTTTTTTGAGACTCGCTCAAAAAAAGTCTCGCTCTGTCGCCCAGGCTGGAGTGCAGTGGCCGGATCTCAGCTACTGCAAGCTCCACCTCCCGGGTTTGCGTCATTCTCCTGCCTCAGCCTCCCGAGTAGCTGGGACTACAGGTGCCCGCCACCTCGCCCAGCTAGTTTTTTTGTATTTTTTAGTAGAGACGGGGTTTCACCGCGTTAGCCAGGATGGTCTCGATCTCCTGACCTCGTGATCAGCCTGTCTCGGCCTGGAGTGCATTTTAATCAGGCCGTGTAAAACACACGTAAATGACAATCTAAATAACAAAAAGATCTTCTTCATTCCCTGCAGAACAGAGTTTCCTTTCAGTTTAGGACCTTCCCATCCCCAAACCATTAGCATGACCATGGCAAGCAGCTGAGACAATCTGGGTTCTCAACATTATCCTTGTGCCCCTATTAGAGACATAGGTACCACAGAGAGATATGAATCCCTCTGTCCATATTGTGGTGGTTGGGAGTAAAAGGGGAATGGGAAGAGAGCCTTACTAATGGAAAGGATCCAGGAAGCCCCCAAACTGTCCAAATATCTGTTCTTTAAATCTTCTGTAGTTCTATCATCTCTTATATTTCTTTTTGTCCTTCCTCCCCTCATCCCTTCCCTTCTTCCTTCCTGCCCTCTTGCCCTTCACTTTCTATTCCTGCTCCCTCCCTCTCTATTCCTTCCCCATTCCTTTTCCCTTTCCCTACCTTTCTTTCCCTCCTGTCATTCCTTCCTTCTTTACTTTGGAATATGTTGAGCTGAACAGCTATACTCTCTGTTACTAGGCCTTCTATATCTTCTTGGGCAGATGCTAAAAGTTTTCTTATGAGGGAAGTCACAGGACTCTTGAAATTCCTGGAACCCAGGTTTCCTGTAGGCCTGTCATTTTAATTTTTTCATTCATTCCGTCATCCATTTATTCAATCATTCAAATGAGATGTGTTGCACTGATATGGCACACCAGGCATTTTGCTATTCACAGGAGAGTTATAAATGAATAAGATTTGTTCTCTGTTCTTGAGTAGCTCACAATGCAATGGGACAGACAGACAAATAACAAAATAACCATGATCCAGTGCGGCAAGTGCAGGAATACAGGTGTGTGGAATGTCCTTGGGCTCAAGTTCAGAGTGGATGTCAAACCCCTTTTACTTGGAGTGACTCTGTGGGGGAAAATGTGTCTAGATGTTGCCACATGCTATCATTTGAGGATGAGATCACTGGCCTTTGACAATAGTATTTGTGCAAGTAGCAGGAGCAGAAGTATAAATCCTTGATCTGTCTGTGGGCAGCCAGCCCAGATGGTGATACCAAGAGGAGCTAATGGAACCCAGCTAATGGAACCTCACTAGGAGGAAGAGATAATGCTGGTGCTAAGGAGAAGGGAGCTGAGGGGGACCCTGGGGTATCTAAGACAAAGTGGAGTGGGCAGGATAATGGGCTTGTTCAGAGCATTCATTTTGGACTCAGACATTCCTGAGTTTGAATCCTGCTTCGCCAGGTATCAGCTGGTATGGTGGTGGGGAGCTATAAAGTGATGGACCAAAGATGTGAAGGGCAAAATCAGAGAAAGAGACAGGAAGTCTATAGAGGTTGTGAGGACATGGTTTACAAATTAAAGCACATCTGAGGGCCATTGTATCAGTATCTTAGTGACTGTGGTATTTACTCTAAGAGCTCCAGAGTAGTTTCTGGGAGGGAGTGATCCACCTTAGCTGGGGTGGCTAAAGGAAATTAGCTGAGTTGTGAATAATACTTCATGGATGTGGTGATGATGAGGCCAACAATGGGGAAACTTGTGAACACTGAATGGGCAGTGAGTGAACAGGATTTTGCAAATTGCAATTACACAAGCTATGTAGTATGTTTTCCATTGCATTTTACTATAACATTAGAGATGCATTGCCTCTGAAACACCACATTTAAAAATGGGACAAATCTTTTAAATCAAAACACTAATTAAAATGATCACAAAATGTTACTGTCTTTTGTAAACGTTGATGAAAATTTTGTATCTGGTTATCCTGTTACAGGAAGACTTATAAGTGATGAAATCTCCATTAGATGATGAAATAGGTAATATTCATGGGATGAAAAGAGAACCTGTGAGAAGAGGTTTATTCACTGGGCTATGGAGAGAGGGAGGGAGATGGGTAAGGGCATGAGGAGAGAGGCCTGCTTGTGCAATAACTTTGTCCCCTTGGTAGTCATGATTTATCCCCTCTTCTTTCTTGGCTGTTGTCTTTTGATGTGGAAACTAGAAAACAATTGATGCCCTTTCCTTTTGTCACCACCAAAGCCACCGTCTCAGAGCCTCAATATTTTGCCTAGGCTGAGTGTCTTCTTTGGGTTTATTAAATAAATAGCAGTGTCCACTCACCTCCAGAGGCTGAGAGACCAACTGAGGAGAAGGCCACTGTGTTTCACTCTGCGATGCATGCAAAATCGGAAACTGTCTCCTTTGGACCAGTTTTGAATGTGAGTTCCCAAAAGAAGGAACTTTGTCTCTCTGATTCCCTATTGTGTCCCTAGTGCCTACAATCAAGCACATAATCAAGGCTCAGTAAAAATGTGTCAAGTGAATAAATGGGTCCAGGGCTCAGGACTTGGTATTGCCCAGATGCAGTTTGGGGCATCTGTTTTTCTCCACTGCTGGAAACTCCCTTACTGGGCTCCATTTTTGAGAGGCCCTTTTATACTTCTTTATAGATTCCCAGGATCTCATTGGTTTGCCAGCTAGTTACTTTGTTGACTCTGCTCAGTTTTCTTTCCACTCAGATTTGATCCAACCATAGCCAGAACCCCGTCATTCTTCAGTGTAGTGGAATGAGGTGCTCTGGGCCTCCAAGCTTGTTCCGTAGCCCCTGACTGGTGGCAGGATCTAATTGTCCAGTTATGTCCAGCCTGTGTCATGCTGTTTCCAGGTCTGCACAGAGATGCTGGGTCCGCATGTGGGTATCGCTCACATTCCAAGTGTGGAGCTTTGCAGGCTGTTTCAGGCATGGCACACTCTTCCCTGGGTACTGGGCCTTCCACCCCCTTCACTGTCCCTGGGTGAGAGCTCTCCAGTGATTTCAAACTGAACTTAAACCAATGGCCCAAAGATGTGCCTTCTGCTTTAATTTCAACAATTTTTTTTTTTAAATAACCGTTGGTGCATATCTGAATATGTGATATTAAACTTCTCTCAGGGTCTTTTTTGTTTCTTATTTTTGGAGATGGAGTCTCACTTTGTCACCCAGGCTGGAGTATAGTGGCATAATCAGCTCACTGCAACCTCTGACTCCTGGTTCAAGCAATTCTTCTGCCTTAGCCTCCTGAGTAGCTGGGATTACAGGTGTCCGCCACCACGCCCAGCTAATTGTTTGTAATTTTAGTAGAGATGGGGTTTCACCACGTTGTCCAGGCTGGTCTTGAACTCCTGACCTTAAGTGACCCACCTACCTCGAGCTCCCAAAATGCTGGGATTACAGGTGTGAGTCACCATGCCGGGCCTCAGGGTCTTTTTGATCCCTAAATTTTAAGAATTAATTTACAGGATTTGACAAAATCCTTTTTTAGTTTCGTGGACTTATAAGGTTATCCATCTTTATTTTTAATGCCCCCCCCCCCCAACCTGCTCTACTTAGCCCTCACGTCAACTTCTCTCAATATTTGTAATTTGACTGTAGCTCTATGTGATACTTCTTGGGTTTTCTGGTAGTCAAAGTGAGATGTTACTCTTGGTTCACATGAAAAAACATTCCTTCAACCCCAGGAGCATCTCAGTCTCACAATTTAGGCCAAAACATGTGACTCCATTGAAGTTGTAACTTCCATGTGTTGCTGTCAAGGTTGTGTAGTTACAAAATTAATAAATGTTTGCTTCTTTGGTATATCTATTCATAATTCCAGCAACACTGCTTATTTTCTTCCTTTTTCTTTTTCCTAAAATTCTCATTTTGCACATTCCAATCATCTCATTGACTAAACTCCCAGCCACATCTCTGCTCCATTATCTCATTAATTTAAGCATCTCTCTCAGCTTTCATCTCTGTCCCTGGATTTTCAGTCACTGAGTTATACTTCTTCCCCAGGCTTACATCTCTTCCCTCCATCTTTTGATTCTGCTTCTCCTCTGCCTATTTTCTGTTTCTTTGCCTCTTGATTTCCTGTTTCTTAGTTAGCACCCCAGAAACGGCTCATCAAAACAAACTAGTGATCTTCTGTCAAACACTGGAAATTCCTGAATTGTATTAATGTCCTCTCAGATTTTACAGGAAAAGTCAATTTTTGCACTGATACCCTCTTTGAGTTTGAGGTTGAGTTTCAGGGCCTCAAACCAACACAACCTGTATCCTTCTCTCCCTCCCACTACAACATGAAACTCTCCCCTTCCCTTCCATCAGTGGAGCAGGGTCAGATCCACTATGTTTTCCTGGTGCAGAGCTAAGGTTTGCCTCCTGAGCTGAGTTGTACTGACCAAGGAGCTGAGAAGAGAGACAGTGAAATGCCCAGTGAGACACCAGTGGTAGTGAGGACAAGAAACTTTATTTTTTGACGAGGTTGGGCACAAGCACTGCCAATCCTTGGCAGGTACAGGGGGAAGGAGACATATGACATCCTGGATTTAAAACAGGAAGTGCCTTCAGGGGAGAGCTCAGATGCCCCACTGGAAAACCCTCAGCTCAGCCTGTGAAAGTCAGAAGAGAGTATCTGGGAAAGCATGCGTCAGGATGGGGCTGTTCCTGACCCCTTGGGATTCTTGTTTCCTCCAAAGATCGCTTATCTCGGCATCAGGATCTGGATCAGCAGCAGCCCCCAGAACCGTGGCCACAGCCAGAGCCCCCACCTTGCTGACCACTGCCCCTGTCACAGGAGTTGGACCTCTGGCGCCGGCATCGGTGGTGGTGCCTGTGGTGGCTCAGGAAGCAGCCGCTCTCGGAGCTGGGGCCACAGCTCCCGGAGCTTGGAGCACAGCCAGAGGAAGCTGGAGGCAGACACTGTGCTGGGCTCTTTGGGGGGCACTTGGGTGAGGGGCACTTGGGTGGAGGTTGGCACTGCTGCTGGTTCTGCTGGCAGGACATCTTGTCAGGAGTTGAGTTGTCCTGGACGAAACAAAGCCACTTGTTAGTTTAAAATCTACAGTCCAATGTCTCTAAGACCAGCTGCCTCCTGAGGCAAGAGCTGCAGGAGTGTGAGGGAAGCTGATGTGGAGTTGGTGGGACATGCCAGATACTTCCCACATTGCTCTCCACCCTGGACAGATTGCTGTCAGTCTAAGTGGGCATGTGTGTTTCTGTTTCTCCAAAGAACCCCTAGGGGATGCACCCTTTTGGGAAAAAGAATTCTATAGAATGGATGTTACAGGAAATGTGCCTGCCTGAGTAGAAAGAGGATGGGAGGGAATCGTGAGCTCTGTGGCCTTGCAGGTCATGGAATTGCTGTCAGCTCCTGCAGGGTCTCCCTCCTGCCCCCTTCCCCCCATTGCTGCTCTCTCACAGCCCTGTATCTGGGTCTTTGTTTCAAACCTCTCTGTTTCCTGTTCTAACATCCCATATCAAGCCCTGTCCCCTGCTGAACACTTACCAGGTGCAGAGAAGGCAGGAGAAGGCTGTTCCTGAGGAGACTGCGGATGTGGAGCCCAGGGCAGGAGTGCTTTTATCCTGTGCAGGGTGTGTGATGTACAGGCTGGGCATGCTGCTGCTTTCACAACCAGGGAGGTGACAGCCAGGCACACCCTTGGGACTATCCATTCATCACCTTCCTGTGCACTCACCAAGATGCCTGACAAGAGGGAACCAGGAAGGTCTGACACCTGTATACCTTCTTCTCATTAAGGCCTGCTGGAGGTTGCAATCCTACCTTCCTTGAAGCAATTGTTTTTTATCACCACCCATTAGTAGTCACTCCTCATTCCACATGGCATTTTGCATTAGCTTCTTTCACTTAACATATTGTTTAAGATTTATCCATGTTGTAGTATGTATCAGAACTCCATTATTCTTCATGGTTGAGTAATATTTCACTTTATGAACTTAGCACGTTTTATTTAACCATTCATCAAGTGATGGACATTTGAGTTAGCTCCAATTTTTGGTTACTGTGAATAATGCAGCTATGAACTTAATCTTTATTATTTCCTTCCTCCTGCTTTATGTTTAGTTTCTTCTTTTTTTCAGTGTTCTAAGGCAGAAGGTTAGGTAATTGATTTGAGATTTTTCTTCTTCCTTAATGTAGGCATTTGCAGCCATATATTTCTCTCTAAGCATTTCCTTTGCTATATCCCATAATTTTTGGTAAGTTGTATTTTTATTTTCATTCATCTCAAAGTATTTTCTAATTTTCCTTGTGATTTCTTTCTGAACTCATTGGTTGCTTAAGACATTTCTGAATTTTCTAGTTTTCCTTCTGTTATTGATTTCTAGTTTCATTCTACTGTGGTTAGGGATGATACTTTGTATGATTTCAGTGTTTTAAAATTTAATGACACTACTTTTATGACCCAACAAATGGTCTACCCTGCAGAATGTTCCATGTGCAATTGAGAAAACTGTGTATTCTGCTATTGTGGTTGGAGTGTTCAACAAGATGTCTGTTAGATCTAATTGGTTTATAGTGTTGTTAAAGTCTTCAGTTTCTTTGTTGATTTTCTTCCTGGTTGTTCTTCCATTAATGAAAGTGGAGTATGAAAGCTTCAACTATTATTGTTAAATTGTTTATGAGTTTTCTGTTTCTCCCTTCAATTTTGTTAGTTTTTGCTACATGTAATTTGGGACTCCATTGTTAGGTGCATATGTATGTATAATAATTATTTCTTTAATAGATATAGATCCTTTTATCATTATAAAATGTCCTTTTTGCCTCTGCTATTTATTTCGTCTTAAAGTCTATTTTGTCCAGTATTAGTATAGCCACTCCAGATCTCTTGATTACCATTGCATGGTGTATGTTTTTCTACCTTTTATTTGAATCTATTTTGTCTTTGAGTCTAAAATCTGTGTCTTATAGACAGCATATAGTTAGTTCATGCTATTTTATCCACTTTGCCAGTCTTAGCCTTTTGATTGGGGTATTTAATCTATTCACAATTAGTATAATTACTATTAAGGTAGAATTTTTTATCTACCATTTACTGTTTATTTTCTATATATTTTATAACTTTCTTTGCCCCTCTTTTTCTTCAGTATGGCTTTGTTTTTTGTTGAACAGGCATTTTGTAGTGTACCCTTTTAATTTCAATGTTATATATTTTAGTATATTTTTTGAGTTATTTTCTTAGTGGTTTCATTGGGAGTTCTTATTAACATCTTAACTTACAGTGATTATAACTCAGATCAATACCAACTTAATTTTGATAGCATGCAAAACTTTGTTGTTGTGTAGGTTTGTTCCCTCCCCCTTCTGTATTCTGTAATTGTCATAAAAATCATATATTTACATTAGAAGGCCATCAATGCAGCTCTATAAGTATTTCTTTATGCAGTTGTCTTTCAAATCAAATTGGAGAAAAAAGACTTAAAAGCACAAAATACATTTATACTATCTTTTATATTTACCAGGTAGTTAACTTTACCAATGCTCTTCATTTCTTCATAAAAATTTCAAATACTGTCTAGTGTTATTTCATTTCAGACTGAATTAATCCTTTTAGTATTTTTTGTACAGCAGGATTTCTGGAAAAAAATTTTCTCAATTTTTGTTTATCTGGGAATGTCTTAATTTTTAGAGAATAGTGTTGCTGGATATAGAACTCTTGGTTTACTTTTTTTTTCTTTAGTACTTTGAATGTTATCTGACTGGCTTCTGTCCTCCATGGTTTCTGATGAGAAACCAGCTGTTAATGTTATTAACTTTTTTTTTTTGTATTTGATGGGTCTTTTTTGCTGTTTTAAAAATTCTCTCTTTGTCTTTTGACATATGTACTACAATGTGTTTAGGTATGGAGCTCTTTGACTATACCCTGCTAGGAGTTTGTTGATCTTCTTAGATGTGTAGATTAATATTTTTCATTAAATTTGATAAGTAATTAACTGTTATTACTTTGAATATTCTTTCTGTCTTTTTATTTCTCTCATCTCCTTCTGGGATTCTTATTATAAATATGTTGGTGTGCTTGATGGTTATCCACAGGCCTCTGAGGCTCTGTTAATTTTTATTCAATCTTATTTCCTTCTGTTCCTTAGGTTGGATAATCACAATTGACCTATCTTCTAGATCAATGATTTGTTCTTCTAGTTCAAACCTGCTGTTGAGTCCTTCTAGTCAATTTTAAATTTCAGTTATTGTATTTTTCAAGCCTCAAATTTCTATTTGGTTGTTTTAAGAAATTCTTTTTAATTCTTTATTGTTATTATCTATTTGGCAAGACAATATTCTTATATTTTCTTTTAATTCTTAAGACTTAGTTTATTTTAGTACTTTAAGCACATTTAAAATAGTTGATTTTTTATCTTTGTCTAGTAAGCCCAATGTTTTAACTTCATTAGGGACTGTCTCTCTTGACTACCTCCCTGGACCTTGCCCCTTGTGTAGGCCACATTTTCTTGTTTATTTGTAGCTCCCTCTCTTTTTGTTTTTTTGGTTAATAATTGGACATTTAAAATAATATAAAATCCTGGAAATCAAATTTCCCACCCCTCTCTGGGGTTTGTTGCTGTTTGTTTTCACTGTTCATTTGCTTTGTGACGTTCCTGAACCAATTTTGTAAAATCTGTATTCTTTATTGTGTGTGGTCATTGAACTCTCTACTCAGTTAGCTTAGTAGAGATTTCCTTAAATGCCTTAAGTTAATGTCTTTCAACCTTTGCGGAGATCCTCTCTGTGTATGTTGGGGCAAGTTTTTAAGACTTAAGAAGACAGTTTACAAATCTGTCTTAGGTTTCATTTCCTGCTTGTGTGGAACTTCGAGGTCAGTCAAAGTTTGAGATATTTGGGTCTTACCAGGTCTTTTCTGCACATGCACACAGCCCTGTAAGTCCACATAGTCTCCTAGATTTCCAGAAATATGTCATAGATTTTTTAAACTCTCTATGAGAATCTCATTCCTCAGATTTTCCATCTAAGTTTTTGGTCAACTTCTGGTTTGCCCAACTATTATCACCATCACAGGTACCTGTGATGCTAAACATTTTTTACTGATTGTTTTTGGCAAACACCCTGGGGTAAAAGCTGTTTGCAGTGAGAGAGCTCTGAGTCAACCGGAATGAAAACAAACTCTGCCAGTTGGGATTTCTAGGGGAAATGGGAATGGGATCTTCATTATGTGCTTTATAGTCAGATAATGACGTTTCTCTAGGGATGGGGTTGTCAGATATGTTCTGTTACCTCCATGTGCTACTAGGATCTTAGATTTCAAGACTAAGATGGCACTGGGAACAGGGAGATGACAATAGGGCAAGTAAAAATGTCACAAAGCTCACTGCTCTTGCCCATATTCAACTGCTTTTCTTAAGTGAACACTCTAATATTCTTGCAAGCCTTTGGTAAATCTCCAGAGTTTTGCAAACGTTGATTTTCACAATTTTTCATTTTCAAGGTGCTTTTAATGGAAGAGCAGATTTTTGGAGATCCTTGCTCAACCATTCCCAACCTTCTCTTCTTAAGTGAAAACATGCGTCCCTAGTTTGTCATCTGGGTCACAAACTTCACATCCAATAAGCATTATTATTTTGAGATATACAGCTCTTCTCATCACCACAGAGATACTTCCATATAATATCCAGGTCATATATGAGAAAGTAAGGTTAAGCTTTTCCTGTTTCATTAAGATTTGACAAAAATAACTACCAAGTTGTATACAATAGGCACAAATAACTCTCCACCTTATAAAGAGGTTGGAAGGAGCCCTGATGCTATCACTCTTCCCTTGTTATAATGATGAGACGTTTCCAAAACTGGATAGAATTCTGTGGATTTCCCCCTTACATTTCACATGGGGAAGCAACAGGTTATTATTCTCACCCTCCACTAGAGGAAAAGTCATAGGAATTTCAAGGGGACAAATTGTAGAACTTATCAAGCCTAAAAAACAGAAAGACTTAGCTGGGAGCGGTGGCTCATGCCTGTAATCTCCGCACTTTGGGAGGCAAAGGTGGGTGGATCACTTGAGGTCAGGAGTTCAAGACCAGCCTTGCCAATGTGGTGAAACCCCATCTCTACTAAAAATACAAAAATCAGCTGGGTGTGTTGGCTGGTGCCTGTAATCCCAGCTACGCAGGAGGCTGAGGCAGGAGAATCACTTGAACCGGGGAGACGGAGGTTGCAGTGAGCTGAGATTTTACCACTGCACTCCAGCCTGGGTGGCAGAACGAGATTCCATCTCAAAACAAAACAAAACAAAACAAAATGATAAAACACACACAAACACACAAACACACACACAGCCCAGGAAGACTGAAATTTCAGGCCTCAGCATTATCAGTGGACTTGCTGAACAGTTCTCTGGCTATTCTGGAGAGTGAAAAATATTTGGAAAGAGAAAAATGGAAAGGAGAATGGGGAAAAGAGAAGCAGCCAGTCCCTTACTGATTGACATGGCCAGAGTTGATGAGTTTCCCTGAGCCAGTGGACAGTTTGGAGAGCAACTAGGCATAGCTGTACTGCCACAGTCCTGTTAGGAATGTGACTAGCAAGGCAAGAGGCCTGTACCAATGGGGCTAAGAGTGTAGGAGAGTGTCAAAAGAGGCCAAGTTTATCACATCAGGTCACTGTGCTAAAGACTCCTTAAAGAAATCAGTCATTTATCTAGTAAGAGAGCCCTCATGGGTCAGCATAGAGAGGATGCAGCCACTGAGAAACACTAGCAGTACCAGCCAAATATGAGATATTTGCTTCATCCCCGCTTTTCTCATTCCAGCCTCAAAACAGTGCAGAATAAAGGGAACCCACAGGGGACAGGAGGAGGTGGACAATACGTGATGGAGCTGACCATGTCTCTTTTCTACACACTAGATGCCTGTTTTCCACACAGTCCTTTAAGAGACAGTTGGGCTGTGCTGGGTTGGAGAGGGAAGAGTTAATATTCTTATTCTGAGTTATATACAACTGGACAGGATGGGGTGCTCCCTGAGTACCTGAAAAATGATTGGAAAGCCCTGAAACACACTTGAGATATCATCAAAGTAGAGTCAGTATAACATAGTAGAAGACAGAGACTGGAGGAAAAATAAATCCCTATTTGTATCTGACACTGAGTTCAGACTACTTAATAAACTTGTTCAGAGGCCTTTGGAAGATTTTCCTGCCAAGGATCTCTCTTGGTTCTTCCTCTCTTTCCAATATCAGTCAACAAATAAATGAATACTCAATTTCGTGACTTGCATAATATTTTTTAAACTGCATGTAGGAAAACATTCCTTCTTGGAGCTAATCATCACTGTAAAATCAGGGCTTTGTGGCAAAAAATGTGAAAGACTTCAGATGTCAACAATGAAAAGTTTTGTCTCGAACGTGAAGAAGGTGAAGATGGCGGTGGCCAGGGCCGGGGTCCTGGGAGTTCAGTGGCTGCAAAGGGCATCCCGGAACGTGGTGCCGCTGGGCGCACTGACAGCCTCCCGCATGACCAAGGACATGTTCCCAGGGCCCTATCCTAGGACCCCAGAAGAACGGGCCGACGCCGCCAAGAAGTATAATATGCGTATGGAAGACTACGAGCCTTACCCGGATGAGGGCATGGGGTATGGCGACTACCCGAAGCTCCCTGACCGTTCACAGCATGAGAGGGATCCATGGTATAGCTGGGACCAACCGGACCTGAGGTTGAACTGGGGTGAACCGATGCACTGGCACGTAGACATGTACACCAGGAACCGTGTGGATACATCCCCCACACCTGTTTCTTGGAATGTCATGTGTATGCACCTCTTCGGTTTCCTGGCTTTCATGACATTCATGTTCTGGGTGGGGGACGTGTACCCTTCCTACCAGCCTGTGGGACCAAAGCAGTATCCTTACAATAATCTGTACCTGGAACGAGGCGGCGATCCCTCCAAAGAACCTGAGCCGGTGGTTCACTATGAGATCTGAGGAGGCTTCGTGGGCTTTTGTGTCCTCTTAACTAGGACTCCCTCATTCCTAGAAATTTAATCTTAATGAAATCCCTAATAAAACTCAGTGCTGTGGTAAAAAAAAAAAAAAAAAAAAGAAAGAAAAGAAAAGTTTTGTCTCCAAACCCTATGTCACCCTCAAACCCTTCAGTTTCTGTAAGCCATCTTGGGTGGTCTGTAACATGATCTTTCTTTACTTTTGAGCTGGGCTCCAATTTTCAGTACAGGTCGTGGTAAGCCTGAAGTGCTGAGGAGCGGGTCAGACCTCCAATCATCCAGGGGACTTTGAGTTGCTACAAGTGGTGTAGGGAAAGCAGATAAAGTTGAAGAAAGTTTTGTTATTTCACAAAGTCACATATAGAAAGCAGGAGATGGGGGTGGGGGAGGTAGAAGATGGATGCCAGGCGATCAGAGAGGGTGAAATTTCTGGAGAGAAAAGAGATCTCTCTACCTCAGAAGTTCTCAGCTTTGGCTGCACATTGGCATCATCTTGGAGGGTTTTTAAAAAATACAAAACTCTGAGTTTCATCCCTCAAGATGCTGGTTGGCTTGGACTAGGCATCAGGGTTTTAGTATCTCCCAGGTGATTCTGATGCACAGTCAGGTTTGAGAGGATCAGATCACATGAGATGGAAGAGAAAAAATTGGAGGTTGGAGAATGAGATCACCTGTGGGCTTACATACATAAGTACCTGTTGTCCACAGAACAAACAAAAAATTCTTTGGCTACAGTACTAGTCTCTGGCTGGTCAGGAACTGGCTGATTTCTGTAGTCTCAACTTCTACTGTCCTCTTCTACTTCTTTACCTGTCTTTGTCACACCAAGGGGTCTGAGGCTTTTGCCTGGGCCCGAGCTGGGGGCACCTTAGTGACTGATGCTTGGTGCTCAGAGACTCTCCATCTGAACACCTTGAGGAAAGAGGCAGATGTCTCAGGAAGTTCTAGTTCATAGACTGTCTGGACAGGATCTTGTTACCAGGTTCTATGTTGCTTGCTTATAGGCTGCAGGGTCCTGGTAGTAGGTCGGTGGTGGGGAGGGGGGCGGCGAGGAAAGACTAAGTTTTTCTAAGAGAAGGATCTAGGATGCCTCAAAACTGTCCAGGTGCCTATTTCTTAAGCTTGTTGTTGGTGTGTTGTCTTCTCTTTCTCCCATCCTCTTTTGCTCTCCCCTTCTCTTTCTTTATACATTCCTTCTTTACTTTCTTCTATTCTCTAAAAAAAAAAACCCAGATATTACACAGTGGGCATGGTGATAGATATGCAATCCATTGGATGGTGGACACACCTCATAAATAAATGAGATGTGGTTCTCGTTGAGTAGCTCACTGTGTAGCAGGGCAGACGGACAGGTGATCAAATGACTATGACCCAAGATGATGAAAGCTACATAAAATGTGTGTTGAGTCCTGAGGTTTAGGCAAGAGCTTTTGGGTATCAGTCTCCTGTCTCCTCAGTGTGCCCAGAGGTTGTCATTCGGTATCATTTGAGAGTGGTCGAGGTGAGGTCGGCAACCTATAGGAGCTGAAGATGGACATGGACCAGGAACAAAGGGATAAGGAGTCTGACCTCTCCTTGGAGTTTCTGATCAGGGAGACACAGAGAAACTCATGATACCTAGGAGGTACAGGTGTTCCTGAGGAGAGAAGGGGAATGGATAAAATTTCTGTCTGAGGACAGAATGTGGTGGATAGAAGTGGCCAGAATAATAGGTTCATTAAGAACATAGGTTGAGGAGTCAGATGTTTCTGGCTTTGTTTTCTTATTCCTTCAGGTGATAGTTGTCATAAGGTAAAGGTGTTTGAGGACAGAAAAAACTACAAAGGAATGAAAGCGCAGTGGACCACGGACATTAGAGCTGCAACCAGAGACGGAGATAAGGAACTAACCTACATCTGATGACTGATGTGTCAGTAAGCCACTCACTTTGTAAGTTTCTGAGTTGCAGACATGGGTCAGAGAAGAAGATGATTCACCCAGGCTAGGATAGCCAGGGAGAATTTATCTGAAAGGTAAATTATAATTAATTGAAGGTGAATAATTATAGATGCATTTGGTAGTGTTATTATGTATACCTGACGTAATGCAATTGATGTGTGACTAATGCCTGTAAAAATTGCATTTGAATCAGGTCTGTAGAATTTTCCTATTGTATTTTATTATAACAATAAAGATGCATTTTCTTCTGAAATACAAGCATACTCAAGAATAAGACAAATCTTTTATATCACACGTGTAATTAAAAATGTGTATTTTTTTTCAGACAAATACACCAGTGGTTCAGAATAGAAAGCCAAAAAAATAAGACCACACACCTACAACCATCTGGTATCAAAAATCTGACAAAAACAAGCAATGGAGAAAAGATTCCTAGTCAATAATTGGTGCTGGGATAACTGGCTAGCCATATGCAAAAGATTGAAACTAGACTCCTTCCTTACACCATATACAAAAATCAACTTAACATGGATCAAAGACTTAAATGTGAAACTTAAAAAATATAAAATCCTTGGTAGACAACCTAGGCAATACCATTCCGGACTTAGGAATGGACAAAGATTTTATGACAAAGACACCAAAATCAACTGCAAAAATGGACAAATGGGGTCTAATTAAATTGAAGAGCTTCTGCACAGCAAAATAAACTATCAACACAGTAAGCAGACAACCTACAGGATGGGAGAAAATATTTGCAAACTATGCACCTGACAAAAGCCTAATATCTAGCATCTATAGGGAACTTAAGCAAATCTACAAGAAAAAAAAACACAATTAAAAAGCAAGCAAAGGACGTGATCAGACACTTTTCAAAAGAAGAGGTGCATGCAGTCAACAAGCATATTTTTTAAAAAGCCCAACATCCCACTGCTCATTAGATAAATTCACATCAAAGCTGCAGTGAGGTGTCATCTCAAACCAGTCAGAATGGCTGTTCTTAAAAAGTCAAAAAATAGCAGGTGTTGGTGAGGTTTCAGAGGAAAAGGAATGCTTATACATTGTTGATGTGAGTGTAAATTAGTTTAACCGCTGTGGAAGACAGTGTGGCTATTCCTAAAAGACCTAAGGACAGAAATGCCATTCAACACAGCAATTCCATTACTGGGTATATGCCCAAAATAATATAAATCATTCTATCATAAGGACACATGTAGACATATGTTTATTGCAGCACTATTCACAATAGCAAAAACATGGAATCAACCTAAATGCTCATCAAAGATAGACTGGATAAAGAAAATGTGGTACATATACACCATAGGATACTATGCAGCCATAAAAAAGAGTGAGATCATGTCCTTTGCAGGAACATAGATGGAGCTGGAGGCCATTATCCTTAGCAAAGTAAGGCAAGAAAAGAAAACCAAATACTGCACATTGTCATTTGTAAGTGGGATATAAGTAATGAGAACACATGGACACATAGAGAGGACAACAGACACAGGTACCTACCAGAGGGTGGGGAATAGAAGGAGTGAGAGGACCAGGGAAAATGACTAATAGGTACTAGACTTAATATCTGGGTGACAAAATAATTTGTACAACAAATGCCCATGACACAAGTTAACCTGTGTAACAAACCTGCACATGTACCCCTGAACTTCAAATAAAAGTTAAATAAAAACACATGGCTTTTGAGAAAACATTATTACTACAGTAAATGTGTCTGTTTATCCTACTACAGGAAAGCCTATAGTTGTGGCTACCCACTTTGAGATAAGGTCTAACAGGAGGAAAATGAGAGTACCTTCATACTACTGGTGCAAACATTACTTTTTCCACTGGCAAGGGTCTGAGAACATAGGCCTTCTTGTGCACTAATATTCTTCCCATCACCACTAGCAACTCATCCCTTATTCTTACTTGATTGCTGCCTGTGGTATAAAAGTAAGATGTTACTACATGACGTTTTTGCGATAGCAAAGCCAGTATATTTAATCATCAATGTTGTTCTCAGGCTAGTATCTTTCATTGTGTTTATCAAAGCTACACTGCTGCCTCTTCAATCCAAAGATATGGGAAACCAACTGGATAGAGGGGTGTTGATACCTTACTTTGTTGTTTTACAAGCAAATCAGAGGACTGTCTTGAATGGACCCACTGGATTGGGAAGTTCCCTGAGAACATCTTATTTGTTCATTTTCTCTAATGTATCTCCAGTACCTGTAGTGGTGTCTGTATGTAGTAAATGTTTAATAAATAGTTTTTAAATGAATTATTAATTATTAACTATTGAATCCTCGGCTGGGTCGAGGTGATCTTTATTAGTTGACCTATTGGGGTCCACTTTTAGGGGCAGCATCAGGAACTGCTTAACATCTGTCTTTGACTGTCTTGGTATTGCAGGTTCCAACTTCATAAGTTGGTCCAACTCCTATTTCTTCTTCCTCCTGAGTGAACTCACAGTGTGTGTAGGAATTGGTGGACAATTTGACATCAAGAGCTTGACCTTGATAGGTGCTTTGAGCCTCCAATCCTCTTTCCATAGACTTTGACAGATGGCAGGTTTTATTTCTTCAAAGGCTGGATCTTTTCTCTTGCAGGTGATACGCAGTTAGGAATTTGTCTCATCAATTCTAGTCCTGCTCCAAACAGTGGTCTTCAGTTTCTGGACTAGTGGAGTGGTTCTGGCTAGATCTGTGGGTTCCCTGGTGTGGGGTCCATGTGGCAAGGCCTCACACACGGGGTAGCAACTCCAACCTCCCAGCCAACCTTATGCATTCTCAATATTTTTGAGACAAATTTGAATCATGACTTGACACTGTTTCTGTCCCATGGTGGAGCGCTACCCAAGAATGTCTCCGGTTTTGAGTAACAAGCAGCTTGTGGTGATGAATCAAACAGGACAGCTGTGGTTCCTATCTTCAGCAACTGTGCTGAGCTGGAGAGTGATCAGAACTGGTTAGAGTATTTCTCACATCAAACTCCTTGAGAGCCCTTTTCTTTACTAAATTCCAGAGATTTTAGAAATCCTGAGTTCTTAGACTTTGCAGTAAAAATAGCCAGTTTGATATTTGCAAAAGAATATTTTTGATTCAATAAACTCCTAATGTGCTATCTATATTTGTTTATTTTTGCTTGTTGTATGCAGCTCCACACAGAGTTCACATTTTCAATTTGTAATTTTCACAACCACATTTTCAATTTGTAATTTAATTCATGTCCTATGATGTTCCTTTGGCTTATTCTTATGGATTTGATGAACTGTTTTCTCTATGATGGTATTTCAACAATTTGGCAGACAGAATGAGACTCATCTCTCTCTCTAAGGAGGTAATTAAACCTAGAGGGCAGTTAAGTATCACACATCCAAAACATGACAGAGACAAATTTTTTAAAAGTTTTATTGAAGTTATGATTCACATAGTTGGGCTCTTAGCTCTGCAAATTTTAAAAAATCAAACAAAAATAAGAACAAAACATGAAGTTAAGCAGGACAAAATAAATGTAAAGTATAAAATACTAATTGTTTCTAAAAATCTCTTGAAAAGTCTCCAGGAAGGTACAAATGGCATCAGCCAGGATCATGGACTTACTGGCTGTGTGGCCTGGGTCCTGTGCAGAACTGTTGGACCCACAATTTCCCTGTTTGTAAAATATGGTTATTAAGAGCACATGGCTTATCAAGTTAGAAAATTAAATGAGTTCATAGTAGTCACTTCGGGTTTTCTAGCACCTAATAAGCAAATAAATTTTTGATCTTACAATTATACTAATTTATAAGCCTAGCAATACTTCTCATTTTCTCTCTTCCTTTTTCTTAATGGTCTCAGTCTACAGCCTCCACATTACTACATTCCCTAAGCTCTCAGCTCCATTTCTCCCCTAACCCAGGAGTTCTTAAGCCTTAATTAATTCTACTCCCTCCACCTTCTCTCTCTGGGAATTTAATTGTGTATATGGAGTTATCTGTTTTTCCTGAGACCAGCTTTTACTTTCTTTCTTTCTTTTTTTTTTTTTTTTTTTTGAGATTGAGTTTCACTCTTGCGGCCCAGGCTGGAGTGCAGTGGCACAACAGGCTCACTGTGACCTCTGCCTCCCAGGTTCAAGCAATTCTCCTGCCTCAGCCTCCTGAGTAACTGGGATTACAGGTATCTGCAACTACGCCGAGCTTTTTTTTTTTTTTTTTTTTTTTTTTTTTTTGTATTTTTAGTAGAGACTAATCATATAACATGTGGTTTCACCATGTTGGTCAAGCAGTCTCAAACTCCTGACCTCAGGTAATCCACCTGCCTCAGCCTCCCAAAACGCTGGGATTACAGATAGCTGAGGCCACTTTTTTCTTTACCCATCTTTTAATTTTAGTCTAAAGGTTTTCAGCCTTGCAATTATTGGCTTTCTGGGTCAGATAATTCTGCACTGTGGGGCTGTCCTATGCTTGGTAGGAGGCTTAGCTGCATCCCTGGCCTCTACCCGCTAGATGCCAGAAATTCTCTAAGTTTTGACAACAAAAAATGTCCTTTGGAGAGTCAAATTTACCCCTTTAGAAGAAATGCTAATTCTGCCTTTTTTTTTTTTTTTTTGATAATTGCCTGCTACATCTTCACTATTTTGTAATTGGGATGTCAGAAACATCTAGTAGCTCTTTCTAGGACTGGGGAGCCCATTATGAAAGGAACAGTCACATTTCAGTCGTTCTTTTCTGACAGTTGGAGGCCTCACTACAATCCCTCTCATCACATCCTGTCCCCCACTACCTCACAATCCCAGGACAAAAAGACTCGACAGACTCCAGAATTTTGCAGCCTAGAGCTAGAATTCTGCATCTTCCCTGTGGTAGTGCTGGATGTCAGGGGCAGACAGGAGGGCACACTTCCAGCCCCACCGAGGGAGAGACAGAATCAAATGCCAAGGGAGACACCACTGGTAATGAGGACAAGAAGCTTTATTTTTTGACAAGGTCAGGCACAAACACTGCCAGTCCTTCACAGGTATAGGGGTAAGGGAACATGTGACATCCTGGACATCAGATAGGAAGTGCCTTCTGGGGAGAGCCCAGACCTTCCACAGGAAAACCCCCAGCTCAGCCTGTGAAAGCCAGAAGAGGGTATCTGGGAACTCGTGCATCAAGATGGGGTTTTCCTGGGCCCTTGGGATTCTTGTTTCCTCTAAAATTGCTTGTCTCAGCATCAGGATCCAGGTCAGCAGCAGCCTCCAGAACCGTGGCTGCAGCTGGAGCCCCCGCCTTGCTGACCACTGCCCCTGTCACAGGAGTTGGACCTCTGGCGCCGGCATCGGTGGTGGCGCCTGTGGTGGCTCAGGCAGCAGCCGCCCTCAGAGCTGGAACCGCAGCCCCGGGAGCTTGGGGCACAGCCAGAGGAAGCTGGAGGCAGACACTGTGCTGGGCTCTTTGGGGGGCACTTGGGTGAGGGGCACTTGGGTGGAGGTTGGCACTGCTGCTGGTTCTGCTGGCAGGACATCTTGTCAGGAGTTGAGTTGTCCTGGATGAAACAAAGCCACTTGTTAGTTTAAAATCTACAGTCCAATGTCTCTAAGACCAGCTGCCTCCTGAGGCACAAGCTGCAGGAGTGTGAGGGAAGCTGATGTGGAGTTGGTGGGACATGTCAGATGCCTCTCACTTTGTTCTCCACCTGGGACAGATTGCTGTGAGTCTAAGTGGGCATCCATGTTTCTGTTTCTCCAAAGAGCCTCTAGGAATCCACCCTTTTGAAAAAAGGCATTCTGGAGAATGGATATCATAGGAAACATGTGCCAGCCTGAGTAGAAACAGGATGGGAAGGAATCATAAGCTTCTGTGGCCTTTGCAGGTCATGGAATTGCTGTCAGCTCCTGCAGGGGCTCCCTCCTGGCCCCACTTCCCGCATTGGTACCCTCTCTGCCATCCCCTCTCTGGGCTTTTGTTTCAGACCTCTCCATTTCCCTCTCTTCTGCTATGATCTTAGTTTTCCGTTCCAGCATCCCAAGTTGAGTCCCATCCCCTGCCGGACACTCACCAGGTGCAGAGGAGGCAGGCGAAGGCTGTTCCTGAGGAGACTGCGGATGAGGAGCCCAGGGCAGGAGTGCTTTTATCTTGTGCACGGTGTGTGATGCACAGCCTGGGCATGCTGCTGCTTTCACAACCAGGGGAGGTGACAGCCAGGCACACGCCCAAGACTAGATTTGTAGCTTGGGTACTTCCATAATATCCAACCAATGACACTGAATCTGGAAGCAGGATCGCTGTCCACATACCTCTCACCTGGGAGCCTACCACTGCTTCCTTTCTTCCTCCCTTCTTCCTTCTTTCAACTCACGTGCTGTGGAGCAGAGTCTGTCCCTTACAATTTCCTGGGAATTAGTATGACATAATTCTTTCTTGAGTCATGACTGGAGAAATAATAGTCATTTCAACAAATGGAGCTGAAACATTTGGGCATCCATATGTAAAAGAAATCATACCTAATGCTAGATATAAAAATTATTAGATTGTAATTTAAAAAATTAAAAATTAAACTATGAAACTTCTACAATAAAACAAAAAAATCTTTGTGACTTTGGGTTATGCAAAATATTTTAGATATGCCAAAAAGGTACAATTCAAAAATAAATATAGGACTTCATCAAAATAAAAAACTTCTGCTTTTCAAAAGGCACTGCTAGGCAAATGCAAAGAAAATTAACAAATTCACAGACTTGGAGACAATATTGTAAAACACATATCTTACTAAGGACTTGGGTCAATAATTTTTTTTTTTTTTTTTTTTGAGATGGAGCCTTGCTCTGTTGCCTAGGTTGGAGTGCAGTGGCATGATCTCGGCTCACTGCAAGCTCCGCCTCCCGGGTTCACGCCATTCTCCTGCCTCAACCTCCCAAGTAGCTGGGTCTACAGGCGCCCACCACCACGCCTGGCTAATTTTTTTGTATTTTTAGTAGAGACAGATTTCACTGTGTTAGCCAGGATGGTCTCGATCTCCTGGCCTGTGATCTATCCCCTTGGCCTCCCAAAGTGCTGGGATTACAGGCGTGAGCCACTGCGCCAGGCCAATATTTTTTAAATTCTCAAAAATAGGTAATAAAACAGAAAATATGGGCAAAATATTTGAAGAGACATTTTAACAAAGAAGATACATGGGTGGCAGGTAAGCACATGAAAAGATACTCAACCTAATCAGTCATTAGAGAAACGCAATTTAAAAGCAAAGTGAGATACCACTCTATACACATCGGAATGGCTAAAATGAAATGTGACAATATCAAGTAATATGAGGGATGTAGAATAACAAGAAGCCCAAGTCATTGCTGGTAGAAATGCAAAATTACATTAGTTGGCAGTCTATCAAAACAATTAAACATACAACTTACAATTTGCCCCAGAAATCCTATTCTTAGATATTTAGCCAAGAGAAATAAACTTGTATGTTCACAGAAAAACCTGTAGGCCAATATTTATAGTGGCTTTATTCATAACTGCCCTGAACTTGAAGGACCCCACATGCTCTTCAACTGATGAATAGAGTTTTAAAAATGGTATATCTGTGTAATGGAAGGATACTTAGCAATAAGAAAAAGGAATCCACTACTGATACGTAAAACAACAGGGATGAATTTCAAATGCAAAATAAGTCAGACTTTATACTACATATTATATGATTTTAATTATAGGGCATTCTGGAAAAGGCAAAATTATAAGAACTGAAAAGAGGTCAGTGGTTGCCAAGGATTGGTATGAGGGAGGGGTAGATTTAATAAGCACATGAGGGAATATTTTGGGGTGATAGAACTGTTGTATATCTTAGTTGTAGTGGGGTCTACCTGACTATGTTAGTCAAAGCTCATAGAATTGGATAATTAAATGGATGATTTTATGGTACTCAATATCTCAAGAAATGAAACTTAGAAAAAACAAAATAACAATTTTTAGAAATAAAAATAATGAAATATAAAAAAAGGGAAGCAAAGAATGATGAATACAAGATTTAGAATCATGGTTATATTAGATGGGACAGGCAGGGACATGGGTGAAGGCTGAATTACACAGGTGCATATAACTTTCTATCAAAGTTATCATTTTCCCTTGGATGGTGAATTTTTGCGTGTTTGTTATTTAAATAATAAACAAGCAGGTAGGTACATTAATTAAGAAGGCCAAGCATGGATGAATTGTGAACATATAATATGAACAGAGGATATTTGTTAATCCAATTTTGTGTTTCTGGAACCCAATAGTAAGAAAATTAAATGACATAAACTCCACAACGACTTGGACAACTTCCCAAGTTGCCTTTTTTGGCTTGTTCATCTCATCTTCCCCAAGAATGACTCAGCTTCTTTTCATAGCATCAGTCATATATTGCAAAGGAGAAGGGTTGATCCTTGGTTGGCTGGTTGTCCACTCATTTATTACTAATATGCCTTCTCAGAAGACTCACCCTGGAACTAGACCTCAGATAAAGCACCCCCTGGCCCAGAGTTAACATGCTTGTTATTAGGTCATAACTTCCTCATTTTGAGCCAGTCAGGTAAATTTCTTCTTCATTATCCCAGGTCCTCAGGATGTCAGGGATACTAAGAAGTTCTCACAGTGCAGAACATTTGGAACTGCTCCATGCTCTGAGAGAAGTAACTGGGCTGTGGACAGTATTCTGAGAAGAACAAATGGTTGGAGATTTCATAAGAGATGTGTGAGAATAAAGAGTTCCATCCCAAGAAGAAAAAGAATGTCTCCAAATCAGGATATGGAGACAGAAACTCAGACAGGGACTCAGTGGTGGGGCTAGGAAAAAGCCAGCTACAAGTCAGTTTTCAATTCATGAGGAAACGGGGACCCTCCTGCTGACAAGTTCTGAAATGCTTTGAGTCACACAGACAGGGGGACATGTGTTATACTCAAAATGAAGTCTTACAGCAATTTAAAGTTGTACATCATTGGGATTAAATACAGACTCTGTACTTATTTCTGGACAATGACTGTATATGGAAAAGTAATTATTCACTTCTGAAGCTAGGTTTGAACTCCAAGACAAAGACAGTTCTCTCACCCACACTACAATGCCTACATTTAGCCTTTGGGCTCAGTCATCACAGATATAAATACCGTATTTGTGTAGTGTCTATCTTCTCTGCTAGGTTGTAAGATCCCTGAAGAAAGTAAATGTGCCCCTTATTCACTGCTGAAACCCAAGCTGAGCAAGCCACTTACTGGCCTTAGCAGATATTCAGCTTGTGTTTCTCAAATAAAGGATGGTGAGAGTCAATTTCAGCATGTAAGATTGGTGATGGCATGTTGGAAGTAGAGAGGCTCAGGTCAAACTTTGGGCTTGAGGAGAAAAGTTATGGAGTGATGTCTCCAGTGAGGGTTGCAGATCAGGGGTCAAGGTAGACCCAACAGGGTGTTTGGGATTCTCTGGGTGCACCCTCTCACTCAAGCTGCCCCATCCCTGTTCTCTAGGCTTTAGGTCTGACACCACCGGCATTTTTTCCAGTATTTTTTTTCCACTCTCTTGGTTCCTTTTCAGCCTCACCATCTAGTTTGACATAAAAAAGCACATTGCTCCTGTTATGGGACAGTCAGTAGATGAGCTAATGGGCTGCTCTTAGTGCAGCAGTTAAGCTGAAAATGCAAACACAACCAGAAACCCAGAAGGGAATGGGGATCTGATTTTGAAGACCGAGAGGATTTTTGTATATGGGGTGAGACGAGGGTCCAGTTTCATTCTTCTGCATGTGAATATCTAGTTTTCCCCAAACCATTTATTTAAGAAACTATCCTTTCTCCATTGTGTGTTCTTGGCACCTTTGTCAAAGATCAGTTAACAGGAAGTGTGTGGGGGGGTTAATTTATGGGCTCTCTATTCTGTTCCATTGATCTATGCATCTTTTTTTTTTTTTTTTTCTATTTTGATTACTGGATATTTGTAGTACATTTTGAAATCAAGTGGTGTGATACATCCAGCTTTGTTCTTTTGTCCTTAAGATTGCTTTGGCTATTCAGGGTATTTCATAGTTCCACATGAATTTTAGGATTTAAAAAAAAATTCTATTTTATTTTTCAAGATGGTATATTAAAGGCTTTAGCATGCCTCATCCACTTGGAAATAGCAAAATAATGCATAAAGGTTGAAATTATGAGCTTTAATTCAAGAATGAAAATGGGAA
Organism: Macaca thibetana thibetana; assembly: GCF_024542745.1. Taxonomy (NCBI): domain Eukaryota; kingdom Metazoa; phylum Chordata; class Mammalia; order Primates; family Cercopithecidae; genus Macaca; species Macaca thibetana. Next base: position 125,062,678 of record NC_065578.1, read on the forward strand.
TTCACTGGAATAGCAAAAGACACCACAGATCCTAAGGAGGAGAAAGCGGGCAAACAACCCTTGTTATAGAGTCCATCTGAAAAGTGAGTGAAGCCCCAGTATGTGAGAGGGGCACAGAGTTGCTCTCTGTGACTTAGTTTTCTAATGGGGATCCATGCAACGCAGGCCAAAGGAGAGCACCGTGTTTCTTCCAAGCCCTGGAGCTAACTTGAGAAGAGGTTTGGTGACACTGAGAGGGAAAGACACTGGGAAAAGCTGCAGAGATTTTCCCAAACCCAGTACTGAAAGCAGGATGCCATTTTTAACCCAGGCGCATACAAAGTCAGCCATTCTCTGATGACTTGGCAGTATGGCTGTGCAGGCATTTTAGTCTTGGGCCAGAGACTGGGGCACTTACCCTGGAGTAGAGTAGGGGTCTCTATAGCCAGAATCTAATGGCAAGTGTGGAAAGTGCCCCACAGGTAGGTGCTGGAACTGTGTTCTCCCCTATGACAGCAGTAGGAGAACTACCGCAGCTGCTGTTTCTTCTGGGTGATAAGACTTGCAGCCAGGGCCACCTGGCGTGGAGACCTGGAATCTGTCTGTACGTGTCATTCATGGGTGCGCCAGCCTGCTCCCTGAGACTGTGCTGCAGCAGGGCAATTTCTGCTCCATGCTCCTACAGATCTTCAAACGTTCAAGACTCCAGTTGCCTGAATCAGCAGCCTGAGCTGCCCCATTCTTCCAGTGCAGATTGTGGTAAAGCAGGGTCCTCTGTGCTCTAGGTCTAGGCAGATATTCAGGCGTCTGGAGCACCCACTCTCCTGGATTAGGAGTTTAGGCTGCCCGCAACACTTCCATGCAGAGAACTTGGGGCCAGGGAGGTTTCCCAGCTCCAGGCCTAGGCACCCCTCTGGGAGCCTTTCTCCCTTGGTGCTGGTGCTTGTGCCTGCCACTGGAGGATCAGTTAGGTGGGCTGCCCAATCTGGCTCTGCCCATCTTGGTATGTCCCCAAGGACTGAACAGGGAGCTCAAACCACTGAGCACCCCACAGATCAGCCCATTGCCTGAGGCAATTCAGAGCTTCTGTCTGTAAACAGTATCAAATATATGACTGTTTGCATTGGCCACTGCTGGCTTTTACTCATAAGCACCATCTACTGGCCTGTAGGTCAAACTGACCAGCCCAAAATAAAACCGGCCAATAGAAGTGCATGGGGCATAGGGCTATAAAGTCAAAAGACCCTACCCAACATTTTCTACAGTCACACCTTCTAGGGAGGAAGGGGGAGGGAAAAGAAAAATAACAAATCAATAAAATTATAGGAAAATAAATGAAGAAAAAAATCTTATCCACATGAAAATATTTACATAATTTAGAAGTGCTAGCTAGCATCACCAGATGAGAAAGAACTAGCACAAGGACTCTGGTACCGTGAAAAATCCGAATGCTGTGACACCTCCAAAAGATCTTCAGCAATGGTCCCTAACCAAAATGAAATCTCAGAAATTACATATAACAAATTCAAAACATGGATTGCAAGAAAGCACAATGAAATCTAAGACAAGGTTGAAAATCAACATAAAGAAACTTCTAAAGCAATGCAGAAAATAAAAGAAGAGATAAAAATCTTAAAGAAATCAAGCAGATATTCTGAATTTAAAAGCTCACTTAAAGAAATTCAAAGTATGATTGAAAGCTTTACCACTAGACCAAGCAGAAAAAAGAATTTCACTGGTATGAATACCAATCTTTTGAACTAATCTAGTCAGACAAGAATAAAGAAAAAAGAATTTAAAAAATGAACAAAGTCTTTGAGAAATAGGATATTCTGTAAAGCAACCAAACCTACAAATTACTGGCATTTCCAAGAGAGAAGGAGAAAGAGTAAACAACCTGGAAAATATATTTGAGGGACTAACTCAAGGAAATTCCCTTCATCTTGCTAAAGAGGTAGACATTAAGACACAAGAAATACAGAGAATGTGTGCAAGATACTGTACAAAACAAACATCACCAAGGCAGATAGTCACCAGACTGTCCAAAATTAATGCTAAAGAAAAAAAATCTTAAAGGCAGCTAGAGAAAAAGGTCAGACCACATACAAAGGGAAGTCCATCAGGCTAGCTGGAGACTTCTCAGCAGAAAACATACATACAAATCAGAAGACATTGGGGGCTCATTTTCAGCATCCTTAAAGAAAAGAAATTCCAACCAAGAATTTAATCCTCTATCAAACTAAGCTTCATAAACAAAGAAGAAACAAAATATTTTGCAGACTAATGATCACTAAGGGAATTTGTTACCACTAGACTAACCTTACAGGAAATCTTTAAGGGAGTTCTAAACATGGAAACAAAAGAACAATACCTGGTCCACAAAAACACACTTAAGTACATAGCTTGCAGACCCCATGAAGCAGCTACACAATAGAAACTACAAAGCAGCCAGCTAACAACTTCACAATCAAAACTTCACATATCAATATGTGGGCTTGAGTGTAAATGGTCTACATGCCCAATTTAAATGGCACAGAATGACAGGTAGGATGAAAAAGCAAGACTCATCCATCTGATGTCTTCAAGAGACCCATCTCAAATGTAATTACAATTATAGGCTCAAAGTAAGGGGTTGGAAAAGGATCTATCATGCAAATGGAAAACAAACAAAGTGGGAGTCAATATTTTTAGATAAAATAGACTTTAAATCAACAAAAACTAAAAAACAAAAACACCAAAGAAGGCAATTACATAAAAATAACACATTCAATTAAACAATAAGATTTGACTATCCTAAATATATATGCATTCAACATTGGGGCACTCCAGTTCATAAAATGAGCACTTCTATGTATATGTAAAGAACTTAGACAGCCACACAATAATAGTGAGGACTACAACACTCCGTTGGCACTGTTAGACAGATCTTCGAGGCAGAAAACTAACAAATTCTGGACTTAAATTGGACACTTGATGAATTGGGCTAAGAAACATCTACAAAGTACTTCACCCATCAATCACAGAATAAATTCTTCTCACCTGCACATGGAACATACTCTAAGATTAACCACATGCTCAAACATAAGGTGAGTCTCAATAAATTTTAAATATTGAAATCATACAATTTATACTTTTGAACCATAGAGGAATAAAAACAAAAGTCAATACTAAGGAGATATCTCAAAACCAAACAATTACATGGAAATTAAACAACTTGTTTCTGAATGAATTTGGGGAAAATAACAAAATTAATGCAGAAATAAAAAATTCTTTGAAATAAATGAAAACAGAGATGAAACATCCAAAAAGTTAACAACCTAACATCACACCTAGAGGAACTAGAGAAACAAGAACAAATTAATACCAAAGTTAGAAGAAAAGAAATAACTAAAATCAGAGTAAAACTGAATAAAATTGAGATCCAAAGCCATACAACTTCCCAAGACTAAATCAGGAAGAAACTGAAACCCTGACCAGACCAACATTGAGTTCCAAAATGGAATCAATAATACAAAAAATCTACCAACCAAAAAAAGCCCTAGACCAGATGGATTCATAGCTGAATTCTACCGGAGGTACAAAGAATAGCTGGTACCCGTTCTACTAAAACTATTCTAAAAAATTGAGGAGGAAGTAATCCTCCCTAACTCATTCTATGAGTCCAGCATCATTCTGATACTAAAAATCTGGGAAAGATACAATGAAAAAGGAAAATATAGGTCAATATCTCAGATGAACAGACACAAAAATCCTCAACAAAATACTAGCAAGCTGAATCCAGCAGCACATCAGAAAGTTAATTAACCACAGTTAAGTAGGTCTTATTCCTGGCATTTAGGTTTGGTTCAACATATGCAAATCAATGCGAGTGATTCACCTCATAAACAGAATTGAAAACAAAAACCTTATGATTGTCTCAATAGTGCAGAAAAATCTTTTGATAAAATCCCACATCCTGTCATAATAAAAAACCCTCCACAAACTAGGCAATGAAGGAACATACCTCAAAATAATAAGAGCCATCTATGATGAACTCAAAATCAACATTATACAGAATGTGTAAGATCTGGAAGCATTCCCCTTAAGAACAGGAACAAGACAAGTAGGCTCCTTCTCACCACTCCTGTTAAATCTAGTACTGGAAATTCTAGTCAATCAGGCAAGAGAAAGAAATAAAAGACATCCAAATAGGAAAATAATAAGTCAAATTATCTCTTTTCTCTGATTTTGTACCTAGAAAACCCTAAAGACTCTGCCCTAAGTCTCCTAGAACTGATAAGCGACTTTAGTAAAGTTTCAGGATACAAAATCAACACACAAAAATAAGTAGCACTTCTACTCACCAATTATGTTCAAACTAAGAGTCAAATAAAGAATGCAATCCATTTACAATAGACACAGAAAAATACCTAGGTATACATCTAACCAAGATGGTGAAAGATCTCTATAAGGAAGACCAAAAATCACTACTGAAAGAAATCATAGATGACATAAAGAAATGGGAAAACATTCCAGGCTCTTGGATTGGAAGAATCAATGTCTTTACAATGACCATATCACCCGAAACAATCTACAGCTTCAACACTATTCCTATCAAACTACCAATATAATTTTTCACAGAATTTTAATAAAAACTACTCTAAATTCAATATGGAACCAAAAATGAGCCAAAATAGTCAAGACAGTTCTAAACAAAAAGAACAAAGTTGGAAGCATCATATTACCCAACTTACACTATACTGTAAGGCCACTAACCAAAACAGCATGGTACTGGTACAAAAACAGACATATAGACCAAAGAAACAGACACATTACCCAGAAATAAAGTGATACCTCTATAGCCAGCTGATTTTTCACAAAGTTAACAAAAATAAGCAATAGGGAAAGTATTCCTTATTCAATAAATTATGTTGGGATAACTGGCTATTCATATGCAGAAGAATGAATCTGGACCCCTACCATTCATCATATAAAAAATTAACTCAAGGTGAATTAAAAATATAAATGTAAGACCTCAAATTATAAAAATTCTGGAAGAAAACCAAAGAAATACAATTCTGAACATCAGCCTTGGCAAATAATTTATGATTAAGTCCTCAAAGGCAATTGCAACAACAACAAAAGTCAAGTGGGACCTAATTAAACTAAAGAGCTTCTGCACAGCAAAAGAAACCATCACAGAGTAAACATACAACCTACAGAATAGGAGAAAATATTCACAAACTGTGCATACAACACAGTTCTAATATCCAGAATCTGTAAGGAATTTAAACAATTCAACAGGCAAAACCCCCCCACAAATAACCCCATTAAAAAGTGGGCAAAGGACAATACAGACACTTTTCAAAAGAAGACATATAAGCGGTCAACAAACATTTGAAAAACATTTGATATCACTAATCCTCAGAGAAATGCAAATCAAAAACCACATGAGATGCCATCTCACACTAGTTAGAATGGCTTTATTAAAAAGTCAAAAGTAACAGATACTGGCAAGGTTGTGCAGAAAAGGAAATGCTTGTACACTGCTGGTGAGAATGTAAATTAGTTCAGCCACTGTGGACAGCAGTTTGGAGATTTCTCAAAGAACTTAAAACAGAAGTGCTATTTGACCTGGCAGTCTCATTACTGGGTATATATCCGAAGGAAAATAAACTGTTCCACCAATAATAACAATAATAATAATAACCCATACATTCTTAAGTTAATCACAGCACAATTCACAATAGCAAAGACATGGAATCAGCCTAGATGTCCATCAACAGTGGATTGGAAAATTATAACGTGATACATATACACCATGAAATATTACACAGCCATAGAAAAGAATGAAATCACATCTTTTGCAGCAGTGTAGATCCAACTGGATGCCGTCTTCCTAAGAAAATTAATGCAGGAACAGAAAACCAAATATTTCATGTTCTCACTTATAAGTGGGAGCTAAATACTGGATACACATAGACATAATGGTGGCAACAATAGACACTAGACAACTAGAAGGGAAGAGAGGAAAGGACACAAGGAGTGGAAAACTACTATTGGGTACTATGCTCAGTACCTGAGTGAGGGGATCATTTGTACCCAAACCTCAACATTGTGTAACATACTAATGTAAAAAATCTGCTTGTATACACCTGAATCTAAAATAATAGTTGAAACTGTAAAAACAACATCAAAAAATTCTGTCAAAATGTCATTGGAAGTTTGATAGACATTGCAGTAAATCTGTAGATTGCTTTGGGGAATACGGACAATTTATTCATTTATGTATTTTAATGTATATTGTTTTTAATTGACAAACCAGAATTGTATTACATTTATTGAGTACAATGTGTTGTTTTGACATTTTGTGTAGTGATATATTTGAAATTTGCTCTCTTTATTTTGAACTATACCATACATAATTATTGACTATAGTCATTCTCCTGTGGGAAAGATCCCCAAACATACCCCTGCTGTCTTGTTAAAAATTTTAACTTTTTGATTAACAACTCCCCAAGTCCCTTGGTGCCCTCTCCCTCTAGCCTCTGTTAACCACCATTATACTCTCTGCTTCTATGAATTCAACTATTTTTAGATTCCATATATAAGTGAGATCATGCATTGTCTTTCCATATCTGGCTTATTTCACTTAGTGTAATGTCCTTTAGGTTCATCCTTGTTGTCACAAATGACGGAATTTCCTTCTTTTAAAAGGCTGAGTAGTACTCTGTTGTGTATGTATGCTACATTTACTTTTTCCATTGATAGGCACAGGTTTATTCCATATCTTAAATACTGTAATTAATGCTATAATAAATATGGAAATGTATATATCCCTTTGATACAATGATTTCAATGCCTTGGATATATTTTCAGAAGTGAGATTGCTGAATCATATTTTAGTTCTATTTTTAGATTTTTCAGGAACATCCATGTCATTTTGCATAATGTTTATAATTTACATTCCCACCAACAGTATACAAGTGTTCCCTTTTCTCTGCATTCTCACCAACAGTTTTCTTTGCTTTTTTTTTTTTAAATATATTAGCCATTCTAACAGGTGTGAGCTCTTATCTCACTATGGTTTTAATTTTCATTTTCTTGATGAGTAGTGATGCTGAGTCTTTATTTTTTCCTAAACCCATTGGTCATCTCTAGATCCTCGTTTGAGAAGTGTCTGTTAAAGTTCTTTCCCTATGTTTAATTTTTTTTTTTCTTGCTACTGAGTTGAGTTCATTATATATTTTGGATATTAACCATTTATCAGATATATGGTTTGCAAATTTTTTTTCCACTCTGTGGGTTGTCTGTTCACTTTGTTAATTGGTTGTTTGGCTGTGCAGGTTTTTAGTTTAACTAACAAAAGCAGTCCAATTTGTCTGTTTTTGCTTTTGTTGCCTGAGCTTCCAGGGTCATATTAAAAAAATTATTGCCCCAAGCAATGTCATGGAGCTTTCACCTTATGTTTTCTTCTAATAGATTTAAAGTTTCAGGTATTATGTTTATGTCTTTAATCCATTTTGAGTTTATTTTTGTGCATGCTGCTAAATAAGGATCTAATTTCACTTTTATGCATGATAACCAGTTTTCCCAGCACTAGTTATTGAAGAGACTGTCCTTTCCCCATTATGTGTTCTTGATACCTTTGTCAAAAGTCAATCAACTGTAAACGCTTAGATTTATTTCCTGGCTTTCTACTCAGTTTTTCCATTTGTCTATGTGTCTGTTTTTATGCAAGCACTGTGCTGTTTTTACTACTGTAGCTTTGTAGTAGATTTCAAAAATAGGTCATGTCATACCCCCAGCTTTGTTATTTTTGCTCAACATTGCTTTGACTATTTGGGGTCTTTTGTGCTTTCACGTGAATTTAAAGATTTTTTTTTCTATTTCTGTGAAAATGACAATGGAATTTTGATGGAAATTTTATTGCATCTACGGATCACTTTGAGTAACATGAACATTTTAACAATGCTAATTTTTTCAAACAATGAACATGGGATATTTTTACATGTTTTCTTCAATTTATTTGATCAGTGTTTAATAGTTTTTAGTGTACAAGTTTTTCACCTCCTTAAATTTACACCTGAGTATTTTATTTTCTTTTGTTGCTGATGTAAGTGGGATTGTTTCCTTAGTTTTCTGTTTGAGTAACTCATTATTAGTGTGTAGAACACTACTTATTTTCATATGCTGATTTTGTATCCTGCAACTTTACTGAATTTGTTTATCAGTTCTGACAAGTTTTTGGTGGACTCTTTAGAATTTTCTTTATATGAGGTTATATTGTCAGCAAATAGAGACACTTTCATTAATTCCTTTTGTCTTAGGATTCCTTTTATTTCTTTCTCTTTCCTAATTGCTCTGGTTAGGACTTCCAGAACTACGTTGTAAAGAAGTTGTGAGAGTGGGCCTTCTTCTTTTGTTCCTAATCTTAGAGAAAAAGCCTTCAACTTTTCATGATTAAGTACGATGTTTGCTACAGGTTTGTCAGATATGGCTTTTATTGTTTTGAGGTGTATTTCCTTTATACCTATTCTATTGAGAGTTTTTATCATGAAAGGATATTGAGTTTTGTTATATTCTTTTTCTGTATCTAATGAGTCGATTACATGGCTTTTATTCTTCATTTCATTAGTGGAATGAGTCATATATATTCATTTGTATATTTTGAACCATCCTTGCAGCCCAGGGTTAAATCCCACTTGATCAGGGCAGATGATTTGTTTAACATGTAGTTGCATTTGGTTTGCTAATAGTTTGGTAAGGATTTTTGCATTTAGGCTTTTCAAAGACATTGGCCTGCAATTTTCTTTTCTTGGAGTGTCCTTGTCTGGATTTGGTATCAGAGTAATGTTGTTTGATCAGAGTAATGAGTTTGAAAATACTCCTCTTCTTCAATATTTTGGAAGAGTTTCAGAAGGATTGGTATACAATCTTCTTTAAAAGTTTGGTAGAATTTATTTTTAAAGCCACCCAGTCCTGGGCTTTTCTTTGATAGGATAGAACAGGAATTAAAAGAAATTAAATAATGTGTAAGCAAAAACTCAGTTGTATGTAAGAAAACCCAGTTCCCCCTGCAGAAGAGAAGAAGCTAGAGTCCTTTAAAATTAACTGCCTGTTTTTCTGTGGCTAGTGAGCCTTATCTCTCCCTTTCCCAGGCATTGTAAAGACCCTGTTTCTCTAGCTGTGCAGCTGCAAGGTCACTAGACAGATAATGTCAAGTCATAAAACATGTTGCTCCTTGAAAATTAAGAAATGATGTAATGTGTGTCTTAATTGAATAACTGTCTTTGTTTCTCGCTTCCGTAATATGCTTCCCCCTGCACAGATCTCCCCCCACCCCACAAAATGCTTTAAAGGTAACTGAACTCTTTGTTCAGGGCTCAGTCCTTTGGGTGTTAATCCGACTGGGTCGATGCACCTAAATAATTAAATAATTCCTCCTCAACCCCTCAGTATCTCTGATTTCTTAATCATCCCGCTGCAAGGAGACTGTTACTGATTTAATCCCTTATTTATTGCCGGTTTAATCCCTTTTCTCACTATTGGTCTGTTAAGGTTTTCTATTTCTTCATGATTCAGCTTTGTTAGGTTGTATGTGTTTAGGAATTTATAAATTTCTTCTAGATATCCAATTATTTGGCATACAATTGTTCATAGTAGCTTCCTATAATCCTTTGTATTTCTGTGGCATCAGTTACAATGTGCCCACTTTCATTTCTGATTTTTATTTCTTTGAGCCTTCTTTTTTTTTTTTTTTTCCTGGTTAGTTTAGCTAAGGTTTGTCGATTTTGTTTATCTTTTTAAAAAACCAACTCTTCTTTTCTTTAATTTTTTTCTACTGTTTTCCTAGGCTCTATTTTATTTATTTCTGCTCTGATCTTTGTTATTCTTTTCCTTCTCTTAACTTTGGGCTTAGTTTGTTCTTTTTCTAGTTCCTTGAGGTGTAACATTACACTGTTTATTTGAAATCTTTTGTCTTTTTGATATAGACATTTATTGTTATTATTTTCCCTCTTAGCACTTCTTTTGCTGCATCCCACAAAATTTGTTTTGTTTTGTTTTCATTTTTGTTTATCTCAAGGTGATTTTTGGTTTTCTTTTTTATTTCTTCTGTGACCCATTGGTTGTTTAAGAGCATCTTGCTTGATTTTCACATATTTTTGAATTTTATAAGATTTCTCCTGTTACAGATTTCTAGTTTGATGTCATTGATTGATTGATTGGTATAGTGTTAATCTTCTGAGATTTGTTAAGAATTGTTTTGTGGTCTAACATAGAGATTATTTTAGAGAATATTCTATGTGCTCCGGAGAAGAAAGTATATTCTGTTGCTGTTGGATTGTATGTTTTATATGTGTCTGTTAGATCTCTTTGGTCTGAGGTGTAATTCAAGTCTAGTGTTCCCTTATTGATCTTCTGCTTAGATGAGCTGTCTATTGTTGAAAGTAGAGTATTGAGATTTTCTGTTGTTATGGTATTGCAGTCTATCACTCCCTTCAGATAATTTAATAATCGCTTTGGTTATATGTGCTCTTATATTGGGTGCATATATATTTACGATTATATTCTTTTGATGGCTTGACACTTTCTATTCTTGTAAAATGACCTTCTCTGTCATTTTTATAGTTTTTGACTTAAAGAATATTTTATATGCTGTAAGTATAGCTACCATGCTCTTTTCATTTCCATTTTTATGAAGTATCTTTTCCCATCCTTTCACGTTCAGGCTATGTATGTCCTTAGTAGGAAAGTGAGTCTCTTGTAGGCAGCATATGGTTTGATCTTTAAAAAAAAATCTATTGAGCCGCTCTGTCTTTTGATTAGATAACTTAATCCTTTTACATTCAAGATAATTTTTGATAGTTATAAACTTACTACTCTTATTTTCTTAATTGTTTTCTGGTTGTTTTGGAAATCTTTGGTTTCTTTCTTAATTTCTTGCTCTCTTCCTTTGTGGTTGATAGTTTTCTATGGTGGTTTCTTTGAATTTTCTTTTTATATTTTGTTCTACAGGATTTTGCTTTGTGGCTACCGTGGGGCTTATATAAAACATCCTAAATTTTAAACAAGCTATTTTAAGCTAATAGTGACTTTAATCACAAACGAAACTGCACATTAATTCCCTCCTTCCCCTTGTATACTTTTGATATTTACCTAGTTTTAAAATTTGTATCCCTTATTTATTGTAGCTACAGTTATTTTTAATAGTTCTGTCTTTTTAATCCTCATAGGACAGATAAAATTGTTTTATGCTTCACCCTTACAGTTTTAGAATATTCTGAATATGATTACATAGTCATATTACTTATACCATTGAGTGATTTACTTTTGTGTTTTATGTTATTAATTAGCAGCCTTTCGTTTTAGCTTAAAGAACTCCCTTTAGCAATTCCTAAGGAGCAGGCCTAGTGATAATGAACTCCCTTAGCTTTTGTTTGTCTGAGAAAGTTTTTTTCTGCCTGATTTCTGAAGAACAGACTTTACAGGTAATGTATCCTTGGTTAGCACTTTTTTCTTCAGAATTTTGAATATATCATTCTACTCTTTCATGGCCTGAAGAATTTCTGCCAGGAAAGCTGTTAATGGCTGTACTGGGACTGCTTTAAATGTGATATTTCTTATCTCTTGGTGCTTTTTTTTTTTTGTCTTTAATTTTTGGTAGTTTTATTCTAGAATTTTTTGATAATTTTATTCTAGAATTCATCTTTGGGTTGGATTTACTTGGAGACTTTTGAGCTTCCTGTACTTGAATGCTGTCATCTTTTGTCAGACTTGGAAAATTTTTAGTCATTATTACCTTAAATGTGCTTTCTGGGCCTTTATCTCTCTCTTGTTCTTCAGAAACTCCTATTATGTGGAGGTTAATTCTCTTAGTAGTGTCCCATAATTTCTGTAGGTCTTTTCTATTCTTTTTTCTTTTTACTCCTCTAACTGGATAATTTCAAATATCCTATCTTCAAGTTATTCTTTCTTCCACGTGATCAAGTCTGCTGTTGAGGCTTTCTATTGAATTTTATAGCTCTGTTATTACATACTTTATCTCTAGGATTTCCATTTTTATTGTTTCTATTTATTTGGCAATATTCTCATTTTGATTTATAAATTATCTTCCACATTTAATTTAGTTTTTTATCTGTATTTTCTTGTAGTCCCCTTTAAGTAATACAACTATGTATCATATTCAGAATATTCTAAAACTGTAAGGGTGAAGTATAAAAAAACTTTATCCCTCCTGTGATGATTAAAAAGACACAACTATTAAAAATAACTGTAGGTACACTAAATTATTAAGGAATACATTTTACAAAACTAGGTGAACTACTGTTTTTTTTTTTTTTTTGGAGATGGAGTCTTGCTTTGTCACCCAGGCTGGAGTGCAGCGGCACAATCTCAGCTCACTGCAACCTCTGCCTCCTGGGCTCAAGTAATTCTCCTGTCTCAACCTCCCGAATAGCTGGGACTACAGGTGCATGCCACCACACGTGGCTAATATTTCGTATTTTAGTAGAGACGGGGTTTCACTGTGTTTAAGATAATTATTCTGAATTCTTCATCAGTCATTTTATAAATTTTCACTTCTTCAGGGTCCCTTATTGGAGCTTTATTAATTTCTTTATGATAGTAATGTATTTTTTCAGATTTTTCATAATCCTTGTGTCCTTGCATTAGTGCCCGATCATTTGCAGAAATGGCCATCTCTTCTATCTTTGTTTGTGTTATTTGGCCATGGTATACCTTCACTATTTGATCAAACCTGGAATTCTGATTAAGCTAGTTGGTTAAGACCTTGAATGGGAAGACCTTGCTGTCATGCTCTCTAACTGGGCTGAACTACTAACTGTGTTGGTTGAGTAGAATTTCTGACTGTGTTCCATGGTCTGGTGAGAGCACTAACTGGACTCTATAATGAGACAGAGCTGCTGGCTGAAATTGCCTCTGATTGAGCCGTATTGTTTTTTGTCTTCCTTGGATGGCCAGTACTACAGTTTTGAATCTGTAGTTGGGCAAGGCCATGTTCTAGGTGTCAAGGCTGAACAAGGACTCTGAGATTGCTACATATCCACGCAGGGTGACAGGACCAGAGGCTATGCTCCACAGATTTACATGGGCATGGATTCACCTCTAATCCTAGGATGACCTAAAGCAGAGCACCATGGCTTGATATATTAGCCACTTGGAAGCTGGGCCTGGATGGGACAGATGCTCCTTCTACAGTTAATTGCCACCATGCCCCTGTTTTCTGGCCTTGGGAAGCATTAAGGAGCACTGCTGAGATCAGCTGGGTAGGGGAGACCCTAACCCAGCAGCGCTAGAGGAATTAAAGACACACACACAGAAATATAGAGGTGTGAAGTGGGAAATCAGGGATCTCGTGGCCTTCAGAGCTGAAAGCCTGGAACAGAGATTTACCCACGTATTTATTAACAGCAAACCATTCATTAGCACTGGTTTTATAGATATTAAATTAACTAAAAATATCCCTTATGGGAAATGAAGGGATGGGCCAAATTAAAGGAATAGGTTGGGCAGTTAACTGCAGCAGGAGCATGTCCTTAAGGCACAGATCACTCATGCTATTGTTTGTGGCTTAATAATGCCTTTAAGCGGTTTTCCGCCATGGGCAGGCCAGGTGTTCCTTGCCCTCATTCCGGTAAACCCACAACCTTCCAGTGTGGGCGTTGGGGCCATTATGAACATGTTACGGTGCTGCAGAGATTTTGTTCATGGCCAGTGTTGGGGCCAGTTTATGGCCAGATTTTGGGGAGCTTGCTCCCAAGAGAGCACAATGGGTGGGGCTTGACTGGGTGAAAGCTTGGCAGCTGGGAATGAGTGGGGCCAGATGTTCTCTTTGTGGGTAATTGCCATCCTACCCTTATCTCCTGGCCTGGGGAAGTTTCAAGGGGAGCACTGGGGCTGAATGTGGAAGCTGAGCAGAGATTCAAGCCTGGGAGACTAATCAACTGTGCTTCTTGTTGAGCATTGCAAGCCTCTCTGGTAGTGTGCCTCTGCTGGCCAGAATGCAGAGCAACTGTCAAGACCCCTGAACTGGTCACTGTGAGTCTCACCCTGTTCTTAGTTTCTAAATAAACATTGCTAATGTTTCCTGTGAGATAAGACAAGAGAGTTTCTTCTGCAAAGGATCCCAGAATGGTGGGAAAGCTGAAAGTTCGTTCTCAACTCTCTCTTCCCTCTATAAAAGTCATGGGTTCTGGGAATCCTCTTTTTTTTTTTTTTTTTTTTTTTTTGAGACTGAGTCTCGCTCTGTCGCCCAGGTTGGAATACAGTGGCGCAATCTCGGTGCACTGCAAGCTCCACCTCCTGGGTTCATGCCATTCTCCTGCCTCAGCCTCCTGAGTAGCTGGGACTACAAGTGCCCACCACCACGCCCAGCTAATTTTTTTGTACTTTTAGTAGAGACGGGGTTTCACCGTGTTAGCCAGGATGGTCTTGATCTCCTGACCATGTGATCTGCCCATCTCGGTCTCCCAAAGTGCTGGGATTACAGGCGTGAGCCACCACGCCCATCCCTGGGAATCCTCTTATGTGTGATGCTGTGCTGGCTTGGGGGAGGGACAGTGTGGTCAAAGTAAAACCTCCTCTTGCCCTATGTGTGTGATTTTTCTCAATACTGTGGTCCAAGGGGATGTCTGTGCCTCATTTCAAGTTCTGAGATATTCACAAGGGTATTCTTGTCTGCTGTTGGTTGCTAGTTGGATTTCTTTGGTGAGACTCTTGGAGTCAGAGAATTCCTATTCTGTTATATTTCTAACATCTCCCCTAGTATGAACATTTTAGCAATATTCACTTTTCCAGTCTGTGAACATGGAATATCTTTCTACTTGTGTCTTCATTTTTTTCCTCAATGTTTTATAGTTTTTAGTATACAGATCTTTCAACTCTTTGGTTAAATTTCTTCCTAAGTATTTTTTGGATGATATTATAAATGGGATTTTTAACTTCTTTTTTGGATAGTTTTTATGGTATATATAAGTGCTACTGATTTCTGTATGTTAATTTTGTATTAAAGTCTTAAACATAAGACTTGAAATTTTAAAACTACTGGAGTAAAACACAGGGGAAAACTTCTTGACATTAGACCTGGGCAAATATTATTTTTGAATTTTGACCCCAAAAGCACAGGCAATAAAATAAAAAAATAGACAAATGTGGTTGCATCAAAGTAAAAAGCTTCTGCAAAATAAAGGAAACGATCAATGGAGTGAAGAGACAACCTGCGGTATGTGATAAAATATATGTGAACTGCACATCTGATAAGGAGTTAATATCCAAAAAGTTTTAGAACCTCAAACAACTCAATAGCAAGAAAACACATAAACCAATTAAAAAATGGGCACGGGGGTTTCCCAAAAGAAGCCATACAAACGGCCTACAGTGTATATAAAAAAGTGCTCAATATCACTACTAACCAGGGAAATGAAAGTTAAAAACACAGTATCACCTCACACCTGCTAGAATGGATATTATCAAAAGACAAGAAATAACAAGTATTGGCAAAGACTTGGAGAAAAGGGAACCTTTTTACAGTATTAGTGGGAATATAAAGTAGTATGGCCATTGTGGAAAGCATTATGAAGTTTCCTTAAAAAATTAAAAATGAAACTACCATGTGATTCAACAATCCCACTACTGGGTATATACCTAAAGGAAATGAAATCAGTATTTTCAAGAAATATCTGCACTCCCGTATTTATTGCAGCATTGTTTACTACAGCCAAGATAAGGAATCAACCTAAGTGTCCTTTAGTGGGTAAATGGATAAAAAAACATGATATATAAGCATAATGAAATACAATTCAGCCTTATATAAAAAGGGAAGTTTCTAATTTGTGACAACCTGGATAAACCTGAAAGATATTATGCTAAGTAAAATAAGCCAGATATAGAAAGACAAATATTCCATGATCTCACTTATATGTAGAATCTTAAAAAGTGAAGTGCATAGAAGTAGAAATTATCATTATCGGGGGTTGGGTTGGGGAGTGGGGAAGAACTGGGGAGATGTTGGTCAAAGGATACAAAATTTCAATGAGGCAGGAGTAATAAGTTCAGATTTATTGTACAGCATGATGACTATAACAATGTATTATATTCTTGAAAATTTCTAAAAGAGTAGACTTTGTTCTTACAACAAAAAATGGTGTGTCCAGCTGTCATTCCTGGAGAACACCTGAACACCGTCACCCTTTGGGACCATCAGTGCAATGGAGGACTGACTTACAAACGCTGTAGTCTTAGGCTTGAAGTCTTTTTAAACACTTCCGTGATAGTGCTTATTTCATCAGATCAAATATATTTACTTTTCTGAGTGATAGTCCATTTAGACTGCAAGGTATTCAATGGAAGAAATGCGTCCAATACATCTCCATACTACTACTGTTGAAATAAGTGAAACAAACAGAGCCTGTGAATGAACAAGCAGAGGTGGGCAGGAGGTTCAGGGTGGACCAGAGTGGGAAGTACTCACGAGGACATCCTGCTTCCATCTTATTAAATCTTTAGGCATGTGCCCAGGAAGACACATGGGGTCATCTTATTGCACCTTCAGGCACATGCTGAGGAAGCAGACAACTGGGAAGTATCTGGTGCTGTCACCTCCCTGGTTGTGAAAGCAGCAGCATACTCAGGTTGTGCATCATGTACACTGCATGGGATAAAAGGGCTCCTACCCTAGGCTTCTCATCCACAGCATCCTTAGGAACAGCCTTCTCCTACCTCCTCTGCATCTGGTGAGTGGCCAGCAAGGGGACAGACCCTCAACTGGGAGTGTTTGGGAAAGAGAGGCCTAGAACTGAAATGGAACCATCAGAAAGAGGCCCACAGTGGGCAGCAGTGGGGGAGGTGATAGTGAATAAGGAGCCTCAAAGGTACATATCAGGAACTCATGAGCTGCAAAAGCCATAGGACCTTAGGATTCCTTCACATTCTTGTTTGGAGCATGTTGTCAGGAATGCACATAGATCCATTTTACATTCTTGAGGATGCTTTATCCAAATGCATGGGTAGGGTTCCCTCTACTACGTTTCCATTTCTCTCGCACAGATCTTGGCTTGGAAAGTGGCTTCATCAAGGGTGTCAGTGTGTGACAAACCCCAGAATAAGGAGATGGTCTGAAGGTTCTGTGCTCAAACGTTTCTATTATTTTGTTCAAGGTAAAATTCCTGCAAAGATGTCCTGCCAGCAGAACCAGCAGCAGTGCCAGTCCCCGCCCAAGTGCCCCTCACCCAAGTGCCCCCCAAAGAGCCCAGCACAGTGTCTGCCTCCAGCCTCTTCTGGCTGTGCTTTAAACTCCAGGGGCTGTGGCCCCAGCTCTGAAGGTGGCTGCTGCCTGAGCCACCACAGACACCGCAGGTCCCATCGATGCCGGCGCCAGAGATCCAACTCCTGTGACAGAGGCAGTGTTCAGAAAGGTGGGGGCTCCTGCTGTGGCCATGGCTCTGGGGGCTGCTGCTGACCTGCATCCTGATGATGAGATGAGTGATCTTTGGAGGAAACAAGAATCCCAAGGGCCCAGGAAAAGCCCCATCTTGATGCATGCTTTTCCAGATACCTTGTTCTGGCTTTCACAAGCTGAGCTGGGGGTGTTCCTGTTGAGTATCCAAGCTGTCCCCAGAAGGTGCTTCCTGTCTGATGTCCAGGAGCTCACAGTTCCCTCATCCCTGCCCCTGCCAAGGATTGGCAGTTCCCTGTGCCTAACGCTGCCAAAAAATAAAGCTTCTTGTTTTCATTACCACTGGTGTCTCACTTGTTAGGAAATTATCCAGGATTTATCCATCCAGGCCAGGTTCTCCTGTCACCTGACCTCCAAGGACCTTAGAAATCCAGAGATTTAAGTGTGTTACCCTCAGTAGAAGTGACCCCAGAGAGCTGACCTCATGCTCTGGGCAAGTAGCTGGACTGTGGTCTCTCAGCCAACCCTCTGCCATCACAGGATGGCTGCACAGCCTCAGACCTGTGTAGTTTTTGCTTTGATGACAGCAGAGCCAGGAATTGGGAGCCCCTCATGGAAGGGAGGAAAGGTTGATGGGCACCATCACCAGGATAAGTATAGAGCCTCCCAAGCCAGGGTTGGGGCTATGGAGAAAGCCATGTGTGGACATCTGCTGCATTCCATAGGAACAGAAAGGGGCCCCCACTACAGTTCTGGGGTGTACTGAAACCTCAGAACTTACTTCTCTGTTGTTGTATCCCAATGACTACAGATTTTACTCCTAAGAAGCAAAAGTGGCCACTCAGCTATATTCAGCCCCACAATCTGGCTACCATGAGAAAGCGCTTCGTCCATCTCTTGTAAATGTCTCTTTGCAGGACAGAGGCCATTGAAGGAACCCTTAGCATTATAAGTAAAGTGGCCACTCAAAAGTAGATCAAGGGATAATTCTTGAAAATACTTCCAAGACAGAGACAGGGGTCATGTGCTGGATGCAGAAAAAGGCTGCTGAGAATATCAATACCTAAATCTACCCTCTCCCCACTCCACATTTGGAGCCACCCTCTTTCCTATGGTCCAGTGCCTTTA
The DNA here is from genome assembly GCF_024542745.1 of Macaca thibetana thibetana. Lineage (NCBI taxonomy): Eukaryota > Metazoa > Chordata > Mammalia > Primates > Cercopithecidae > Macaca > Macaca thibetana. The sequence goes on from NC_065578.1 coordinate 125,081,180, forward strand.
TGCTCCCACAGGCATCACTATTTCAGTTCACTAGAGTGGACTGTCAGGCAGAATGAGAAGACAAAAATTATAACCCCGATAGTGAACACAATTTAATTTTCATTGACAATTATAATTTAATTTAAATACGGATAAAGTTTGGTTACAGCCTGACTGATTTACCTTGAAAGATATCTAGCAAAAGGTATTTATTTTAATATTAGATATTAATTGAATGAGAAATGTATCTCAAATTAAAATGAAATTCACAGGGAAAATAGCATTCAGTTTGCATCAATTCTCCGTACCCAAAATATAGACATGATCAGGTCAGTTCCATTACATGAGATGTACCCACACTATCATCAACCTCAAAAGCAGCAACACATACCAAAGTCATCTTCATCAAGCCCATTCATTATCATGCATACTTGCAGAACTTCATTTCGAGTCCAAGCAGATGAACGACTCCTCCCTCGATGTTTTCATGGTCTTCAAATAAAGAGCACACATTCTCTGGATTTTGATGGAAGGTCATGCCTTTTGTAATGTGCTTATTGTGACTCTTGGCATTCCAATTGTTGTACTTTCCTTCTCCATATTTGCCCCTCAATCGGGTATTCATTTGGTTCTCCTCCTTTCCTGCCCAGGGCCCTATGTTACTTCCTGGGTACCAGTGAGTCTCTTTCAAGAGTCCCCATCTCCGCTGACTTTACGCTTCCATCTGTTTTACACACAGCCCGTTCTGAATGTCCAGCATCCTTAGCTCAGTCACCACCCCAACAGCAAGTGCTGATCACATCTGGTGCTTGATTTTGCTAAGGGAACATTACAAAGAAAAAAGTAGATGGGCAAAGAACCATGGACTTTGTGGGTAGTCATTTACATTGTAGTACTTATCTCATGGAAGCAGGCTCCCTATTTACTTGACTGCCTGTGCAGTTAGACAGTTAATTTCTATAGGTCAGGTGATGTGTCATATGTAACTCTACCTTCCACCACAATGCATGGAGCATGACATATTTTAAGCACACATGTAGGCCTGGGTGGGAGGTGTACAAGTGAGGACCAGGGCTTCCTGTGTCAAACATGCCATCCTATTCCTGGGAAGATGGTGAAGGCCTGGACCTGGGCTGTGGTGTTTGGTGCTGTCACCTCCCCGAGCAACCCATTCATGCTGCCCCTCACAATCTAGCAGCTCTGTCTTGGGCTTCCCAGACCATGGACTTCTTTTGAATAAGCTTTCTCTTGCTGCCATGACATCAGATGGATGTCTAGTTGTAGACAGGACCTGGAGCTGGAAGACCTAGGAAGACAAACCCAGGCTTCCATCAGGGGAGAAGGAAGCAGAGGGTCTGGGATGTGTGGGATTAATGGGTACCCTCCCGGGATGTTTCAGTGTCCTGTGACTGTGAAGGTCATGGGTCTTCAGCACACTCTCATCTTCTTCCTGTATGTGTTCTGAGAGATGCACTGATCTCACCAGACATCATCAAGGAAGCTTTACCCAAACAAGTTTATTCTCCTCTGTGATTACATGGAGATAGGACACCTTAGGTGCTCAATTAGAAAAAACCCAGTATCATTTTGTAGCAGGTGACCAAAGAGAAAAGAGCATCTTTCCAGGATAAACCAACTCCAAATTGATTTTCATTTCCTCCCTATATTTCCTAGTGCAGAAGTACACCCATCAGAGAAGAGACATTACAAAGATTCATTTGCGTTATTGCATTCTCTCGAGAGTCACTGATGCTTTGTGAGATTTCATGTCAGCAAAACCAGCAGCAGGGATAGCCTCCAAAGGCTCCCAGATTTCCCCACCCAGTCTGAGCCCCATGTCCACCTCTAGTCTTCTCCTGCTATGGCTACAGCTCCAGGGGTTGCTTTTACTCTTAGGGGGTAGCTGCTGCCTGAGCTACCACAGGTGCTGTCTCTTCCACTGGCACAGGCATTACAGACATGACTGCTCCGAGTTTATCCACTGGCAGCTGCAGCTGTTGCCAGGGCTTTGGCTGCTGCTGCTGACCTTGGCAGTGCATTGAGATAAGCAGTTTTAGAGGAATCAGAGACCCTAAGTGCCTAGGATTAACCTCAGTCTGATGTACCCACTCCTAACCTCCTGCCCACGGTCTGAGCTCCTGAGTTCATCCTGATGAGGGCTGTCAGTGATCTCCAGCAGTCTCCCTGAGTGTCCCTCATGGTTGTCTCCACACTCATGTTCTGGTCAGTGCTTAGCAGCACTTATGTCTCACTCTGTAAAAAATAAAGCTTCTCTTTCCCACTTACATTTCTATATTGCCCCCTCCCAAGGTTGCTCCATTGCTCTCTCACTCCTTATCTCCCAGATTGAATGTTTCACAGGATGAGAAGAATGAGAGATAATACTTCTCTTCACTCATAGGGAGACCATGAGGACTTTATGTGTTGCTGCTAGAAAGAGGTTGCAGAAGGCCACACGGCTGCAGGGAGGAACATTCACCTTATTTCTATATGGAAGATCTGGGTGTTGAGGACGTAGGAAGGGATCCTTGAAAGCTGAATAGTTGATGGGTGCAAGGAGAGAAATGGAGATTGTTGCAGAGGTATACACTGAGAGGAACTTAGGGGAAGTAAGAAAAATAAAAACCTGATCATTGCAGGAGTTGTAAACTGGATATATTCATAGGGTCAATGACTTGTATACTACTCATGATGTGCCGGTGACTTGACATACAGTAAATATTTGAGTCCTCACTGCAGTCCTTCAAGTTAGGTACAACCCTTGTCCCATTTTACAGATGGGAATCATCATGGAATGAGTGTCCAGGGTCTCCCAACAGCTGCCATTAAAACCCTGGCAGTTTTGCTGAGAAGCTTACACTCCTGATGGCTGTGGTGTTCGGAGTTCTTCTAAAATGTTTTAAGAGATGTGAGTAAACAGTGGATTTGTTTTGTAATTATTTTACTCCACAGTATTTTGTTGTTTGAATTATACATCACTAAACCACCAAACCATATAAATCACACTTTTAAGGAGTTTGCCTCCCACAGTTTGGACCCAGAGTGTAGTATTCAGCTGCACCACAGGATTAAAATAATTATTTTTGATGTGCGTTAAAAGAACAATTCACTTTCACTACCAATTTTGAGAATGTTAATGAACTGGAGAAAGACTCGGTAAAAATTCAAGCCTTGGTACTCATCAAGAAAATACTAGCAATCCAAGGAGGTCTCATAAACTGAGCCAAAGTGAAAGAGCAGATCTTAAGAGTAGTTTAGGGCTAGCTACAACAGAGAAATTAATGTATCCAGTAATAGGTGAATATATTAAATTTTAGAAGGCTTTTTTTCCAAGCTCTTGGGAAATAGGGAAATGAAAATTACTCCCCTCTTCTGTGTTCATAGACATTCATTTTCTTAACTCATTGGGATGAAAAAGGTACCCAAAGGGATCCTATGAGGAAGTTGATGTCAGAACTGCTCTGATGAGTTTAGATCAACTGCCCAGCTCAATTCCTCTTACATGCCATGCCTGGGTTTATTGCTCTTGGATGGATACAGGCTCCACATCTTACTCATCCCATTAACTGTCCCAAGTGACAGCAGGTGACACCATCTGAATTCATCATTTACTCAGGTTGGATTCATCATTTAGTCATTCAACTGGCTAAGAAAGATTTCTTTAAGAAGTTACCACAGCTGTAGGACTTATAAAAGCCTATTATATACACTTTTGATTCACTACTACAACCACTTGCTACTCAAAAATTGAGAAATTCTTGAATAAAATCAGCCTAGGAGACATAAAGAATGTTGTGTTATGACTTCTAGACCAAGTCCAACACCCATTCATTCATAATTTATCTGCTTATAGTTATCTGGCACTGGTCTAGGTGCTTAGATCAGTTTGAAACAAGACGGAGTCCCCTCTCAGGGAGCTTATGTTCCAGTGGGTCCATTAGAGACGTTTTCCGATTTCCTTGCCTGACAGCACGTTTAGACAAAGGTGGTTCTATATTCAGCTGGATTCCCACTCTGGAGCACTTGACAGATGCTGGTAAAGGGTGGCTAAACCCAGTGAAGGTGCCCACCATGGGCAAACTTTTGAGAACTGGGTATCATTGTTTGGGTGAATACAAAAAGGGCATTCAATGTCTGGTTGCTTCCACACCGAAGGTAGGAGCTTAGTGAGGCAAGGGGTAGGTGGGTGATTCTAGTGGTGAAATGTTTGTTTACAGTTGAAAAGTCCTTGTCCCTTCCCAGTGCCTTTCTCACTTCCCAGTTCTCAGTGAACAACCCCATTCACCCAGGTATCTTGAAAGTGCTTCTGTTTGGTACTTGGCTATAACATATGGAGCAAATTAAAAAAATGGCCACTCCTATATCCTTCCCTGTATCAGGATACTCAGACACATTTAATGCAATAATAATGTTTTATCAAAACCTTGTAATTTTAGGATATGTTTGAAACTTACTTGTGTATTCCATTTTTATATACTTTTAATATATCATGATTCAGGATAAAATACGTATCTATTGTTATAATAAATGCATTGGGAAAATACTATAGAGTTTAGTGCTCTCTCTACAACCTTGGTCCACTTCATGTCTGGTGCTCACGGTGATCATATTAACCTCATTATAATCATACCCATCAATTACCATTTCTGTGTGGACAAATCTCTCTTAGTCGTCCCATGCAATTTGAATCACTGTCTTCCCTGGGTCTCTTAGAATCAATACTACAGTCACTAAGATCCTGACACAAGGTTCCTTAAATGTATGTTAATCCATGATGCATATTACAAAGCCATTGTATATTTCTTATACTTGTCTCTGAATTTACCTGTGATATCCCTGGGTCATTTTGCCTTCATATAAACAGATTCGTTTTGCCTCAGACATCTCTACCTTAATACAGCTCTTAGGAGAGGCAGGGAAAGATTAAAACCTGGAAGTTCCTGTCTCCAAAACAGATGCTCTTAATGAGAAAATTATTCTACCTTTGAGATTGTACATGTCCCCAGTGCTCCCCTCAGCCCTGTTCTACCTCGACCTCAGCATTGTCTCTTTCTCCTGGGCACCTCCTTGATGTTTCTTGGGTCCACAAATTTCTCTTAGTTGCCATGCCTGGGTTTACTGCCCTTGGATGGATACAGGCTCCACATCTTACTCATCCCATCAACAATCCCAAGTGACAGCAGCTGACACCATCTGGATTCATCATTTATTCAGAGTCACTACAGAACCAAAAGGGACTAATGCTCCAAAACCCTGACTTCAGGCCTGGGGACTCCCACACATTGTATTCCAGCACCCTTGCCTAGCTCAGGCTTAGTTTCCTACTTATCTGTCAGTCTCACTACTCCATCAGCCTAAGAGGTAGGGATGGTATCTTCTTCAGTCTTGAATATGCTTTGCCCAGCACAGTGTCACCACCTCAATATAACTTGTTTAAAGAAGGAATGATGCTAATGAATGAAAAATAAAGAATTGCAGACCTACAGAAAGACTGAGGCACAGATATGTGAATAGTCATGGGGTTTCTTGAATCCCCACTCTCCTCAAAACTCTTGACACTTGCCATGGAGATGCAGAGGCCTTGGGGCTACAGAGGCAAAGAAGCTGACTCCTAAACAAGACCCGCACTCTCACCCCTCCCAATCCCACCACCCATTTGCTGCCTGCAAAACAAAATAGAAAAAGAGTTCCAAGGTTTGCTCAGTCCTCACTGGAATCAGGATACCTTAACCCAAGCTACTTTCTATTTCCTGCTCTCCTCTGCTCGGGAATTTTTCCTAAGTTGTGGATTCAAAGCCACATATGCTTTGAAATCAATATAAAAAAATCCAATTTAAAAAATTAATACAATTACCTATTATTATCTCTCTTTTTACTTCATCTATAGTCACTATACTTTTCCCAAGACATCCTGGAAGTAAAACTAGGAGGAGCTTCAAGCCTCTCCCAATGTCCCTCAAAGTGGGTACTCAAACATGCTCCTCAGTGTCCACTGCAGTCTCTTCCCACTAAGCCTCAGCTCTGGGGACTGTCATAGCCTCAGCTCTGGAGAACGCTCCATCACAGGCTTTACACATCCCACTAGGCACAGCATCAGCCCTCTGGATGCTGTCACTCATGCAGTGACCAGGGCACTGAAAACCACAGTGGAGCAGGGCTGGATGATCCAGTGAAGCAAAGAGAGAAGCCTCTTCCCAGTGTGGTGCTTTTCCTCCTCCCTCACCTCTGCACCTCCTTGGTGGAGAAGTCCCATGGAACATTAGTAAAGATGATAAGGATGGGAATGCCCTTGTAGAATTTACTCTTAATAGTCTGAAAATTGGGCATACACCATATATTCTAATCTTTTGTGTTTCAAAGCCATTTGCATCAACAAATGTTTGGTTTCTAACTCAGTGTATCCTTGTCTTAGTAATCCCTTCTTAGGTATTATTTCTAGAAAGATCCTCACTCAACAGAATGCCCAGGTGTAGTTGCAGCCAGAACACTCTTGTTTTGCCCACTCCAGATTTTCTCTGTCAAATATCATTGCGCTCTTTCAATGCTTTCATTCACTTTTCCCCTAACCACTCTGCTGAAGTTTTGCATCCCACAATGAACAAACCTGTGTCCATTCCAAGCCCCCTGGAGATGAGACCTCCCTCAGAGTCAAAGTGTATTCATTGAGCACACAGTATCTGTCACTAAAGTGATGCAGCCTCCTGGGACCTAGCACAGATCCTTCATGCCTCTAGTGTGTCCAATCCTCTCCCTACATTCAGGATAGGCAGAATATTGAGAGAAAACATGGTAAAAGATAATTGTAGCAAAGAATTGGCAAAAGAGATGGAAGTTGTTGAGGAAAAGGAATTTGGCAAGGGTCATATTGGTCAGGGTCTTCTATTGCCTCCCAGAGAGTTTTCCTTTTTCCCCATGGACTACAGGTAAGTAGCACATGAATATTCTCACCATCCAACACCCAGCTCCCTGTCCTCCCTCTTGATCTTCCAAGATACTCCTATTCCTGAAAGACTTCCTCCCTGACCTTCCAAACCCCATCACATCTCCAGTAACTACCCAGTTTCTACTTCCAATTGCCTTTACAGTACCTTTGTGTGGTCATTATGAAGCTTCCACCCAACATTCCTGAACTTGCTTCTCGTTTGCCCTTGGGGACCTGGAATCTTGGCACTTATTGATTTGATTGATGCTAGAAAGGGTGGGAGCATCCAAAACTGCCCCCTTCTTATAAAAACCCAAGAGCCTACGAACTTGTGTATTGAACAGTCTAAAGTCAGTACAACAAAAACAGGAAGCGTTGTCTTTTCTGGTCATTGTTTTTTCCTATGCTGTGTTGAATCTCTCTTAAAAATACCTCAGGGAAATTTCACATTTCATCAGTCACTTCTATGGATATTAAAGTCCAGATCAGCTAAATTTCATTCTGAACAAAACTTGAAACTCAAATTCTCCCTTGCACACAAGCATTGCCCAGGTATCTCCCAGGAGACTGGAGTTGGAAGGGGAATATGATGGGCTCTTTCTCTCATTCATTACCACCTCTCCATCTTTTTCCTGAGTACCCCTTCCTCCTCCTTTGTATTGGGAGATGGAAAAGGGGAGGGGAAATCAGTATACATGTGACTGTACCACTAGCTTCCTCTATTGGCAGGTTCTGCAGGAGGGCTGTCTTATAGGGTGCTTTTGTGAGTGCTTCTGGAGCATCTTCAAGGATTTTCCTCACAGCATGATTTCCAGACATGGGATGAGCAGTCAGATTTAACCCTTCAGGTACTGCCTAAGCTCCTACCTTCATTGTCACCGGCCATAGCTTCTCGATATTGAGGTCTCTCTGCCCAACAGAAAACCATCCTAAGCACAATACTAGCAAGACTGTGGAAGCTGGTATTCCTTCTTAGATGTCATCTGCTGTTATGTCTCAACGTCCTGTTCTATCTCTTCAGTTCCTTTTCATTATTCAACAATAGGCTCAGAGGTTAGAACATCAAGTCTACTACCATAGCAGACATTCTGCTGAGGGATAAAGGAATAAAGATTTCTTGAAGGAATCTCTAACATCTACAAGCTCTCATTGTGAATCCTGTCCTTTCAATTGACTTCTGTTGTAGGAGGACAACCAGTTTCCCTCCCCCGTACAAGAGTAGGGGGAGATTACAACATTGTCTTTCAGGACAATAACTTCCCTATCTAAAAAATTCTCACCAAAGTTCAGCCTTCCAAATATATAGCTGAACCAGAGAAATAGAGTTCCATTTTTTTTTTCTTAGCAAGTCCTGCAGAGATTTTTCAGCAGCTTATCCTAAGGTTACTTTAGTATATGGGGATAAGAGACATCTATTATTTTCATCTTTTGACTTCAGCCAACATCCTAATACAAGAAGAAAATTTGAGTCCAACATCTTCTTATACACTGGGTCCTACCAGAGCTTTCTCAGGAAAATAGAGAGAGGTGTAAATATCTCAAAATACCACTTAATCTGAGGGGAAAATTCAAATCCATATAAGAAACTTAGGTATGTTGGAGATATGTGACACTTTCTGGCTACTGCTTCCCATTTTCCTTAAGAATGACTTAGCTGCTTGCCATGGAATGTAATAGTCACAGTCATAGCAGGAACAGAATGGAGAAGGAACTGTGAGTTGTAAGCAAAGGGAGAAGAATTCTGTTTGTTTACTCATCCTTCATTGCTGATGTGGAATGTCCAAAATGCACTCCAGGGAGCTAAACCTGAGGTCCTGCAGTGCCTGTTCCCATAGTACCAGTTGGAATGACTAAGTCATGAAATTCTTCATGGATTCATCCAGCCAGAGCAGTCTCTGTATTTCCTTGCTGTCTTTGGACCACAGGAAGCCAAGGCTTCTCAGGATGGGACTCCTGGGACTTGTCATTCTCAGGGAGGTGGCCTTGTGCTGTAGGGGAAGTGACCAGATCATGATCTTATAGCTACTGTTTGTCAGCACAGGACAAATCCTGTGCGTGTGAGGACTGTGGACACCTGATCCCAGAAGGAGGACAGTGAGTGACAGGAGGAATCACTACAGTAGAAGGGAGATTAATGTGCTCTACAGGTCTTGTGGGGTGGCTTTCAAGACAGGCAGTCAAGAATGGGGCTGGAGGAAAGCCTAACTGTCATCCACTGTGTTTTATAAAACAGAGGTAACACGATATATTGAATGTCATTGGCAAGGATACTTTGTTCCTTTGAAACTTGCCCAAAATGTGTGATTTATGTTTCTTTCTCAATTAATGCTTCCACCTCCTACCTCTCCCAGCTGCCAATGACTCAGGGTTGCAACCCATGCAGGAAAATGGCTATCATGCTTTCTCTGTTGGGAGGACAAGCCTTGCTTATGATAAACACAAGATACAGAGAAATGAATGTTCAGATTTGCAGCAAAGTCTAAACCCCAGTAACTTTTTAACTGAATTTTTCAAAAGATTGTGCCCCTCTTCAGCTTCACCAGTATGGAATGAGAAAGTACCCATTTCAACCATCATGAGTAATTCCTTCCAATGCACTAGCAATTGGTGGGTTCTAAAGAATGTAAAAGAAATGGACACCTAGTGTAGCCCTGGAGCTAAGCCCAAAAATATCCCTTCAGCAAGAGGCCTCTGCAGACAGAAGAATATCAGAGAGGAGAATCAATCCTATTCCTCCTCCTCCATTCCCAAGCCACATTCCTAGAGACAATTCATTTTCTCTTAAATATCTCAAAATAAATCATGGAATTCTGACCCCGACCTCCCACTGTGTTTTAAAGAGGGTAAGTTGTAAAGTGCATGCTCTGATAGGGAGTTTGTTGTCTAAAAGCCATAAACTATCAAGTACAGGGAACAATAACAGGCATTTACCATAAACATGTATTATTTAAAATTGCCATTTAACTCAAATATAATGTTCTGTTATACTTCTGACTTTAATTTTTTAGAAACAAATAGCAAAGTACAGGTATTATGATAATAGAGATGAATTCAGTGAAAAATTCATGTCTAAAACTATTACAAAATTGAATGGGAAAAATAAGAATCAGACTTTATATTTCATCCTACAGAAACCTTAGAATGTATGAGGTTTGTTCCATTAAATGTGATGCACATGATGTCACTACCATCACTAATCTCATCATCCACAATTCATTGAACAAATCATCTTCATGACTCTCACCAATTATCTTATATATTTTTGCTCATGGACCATTTTATTTGCTTACCATCAGTATCATACATCCCATGGGAAGCTACATATGGGCCAACCTACGTTTTTCATATTAAGTATGAGTCTTGTGATCTCAACTGTTGCACGTTCCTTAATGATTTCATTTGCTTATTCATATAATCCTACCTTAATTCTCTTTTGGGCTCCAACTGCCCCAGACAGGGTCTGGGTCCCATCCTCCATTCATTACCTAATACATCTCACTCCCAGGGTCCAGTGGTCTCAGATCACCCAACATCCCCAAGAGTCAGGAGCCAATTACATCTCAACAAACCATACCCCTGGGGAATATGCAGAGGAATAGGGAACTGATGTCCAAAAAAAAGATGTTTGTATCCCAGGACGCACCACATGATACCATATCAGACACATATGTTTTCATCTCTGATATAAGTCCAGTTAACTTTGAAAGGCTCAAGGTCAGGAAATGTGTCATATGCATCTATACATTCTCATTGCAAAATGCAAGGGACAGAGGTCAGACTAAAACATCTGAGCTGAATGAGTGAAAGGAGAAGAAATGACAGGTCCCCAACACACGTGGAGATCTGTCATCAAGACTTCCTGGTTTCCTCTTGACAGGCATCTTGGCAAGCGTGAAGGAAGATGCTGGATGCCTGGGATGGGAGTGTTTGGCTCTGCCACCTCCCCTTGTTGTGAAAGCAGCATGCCTGGGCTGTGCATCAGTAACCCTGCACAAGATAAAAAGGCTCTTATTTTGGGCTCCTCATCCACAGCCTCCTAAAGAACAGCCTTCTCCTCCTTAGTATCTTCTGTACCGGGTAAGTATCTAGAGGGGACCCACAGCTGGGGATGTCTGGGGAAGATAAGCCCAGATTTTACTAGGGAAGGGGGAAGAAGAGGTGTCAGATGTACACAGATGTACACACAGCAGGAAGAGGACTTCAGAGGGCAATTGAGGGTAGGGGAAGGGGCAGTGAGCAAGGAACCTCTTTGGGGTGCATGGAAGTCTGTGACACACCAGAGCCCTGGCTCTCAGCATTCTCTCTACTCTTCCTAAGAGATGCATACATGTCCAGTGATATTCTCTGAGAATCATTACTCAATTTGGTGTTTTTGCACCAGTGTTTCTATGAAGACGGAAGGACTTGGGGCCCAGTTAGAAGACACCAGTATTCTTTTCTGGAAGGGGGAAAAGTAGAAGGAAACGTCTTACCAGGCCAGTTTTACTTGAGACGAGTTTCTGTTTTTATTCATGAAGTGTGTATCTCAGGAAGCAACTGGTCTTAGGACTTCATAAAACCATTCGTAGAGGAGACACTAGCCTGGAGCTTTTGCATTGAGCTTTTCCTTTTATCTATCCAGGCTCTCACCTCCTGCCAAGATGTCCTGCCAGCAGAACCAGCAGCAGTGCCAGCCTCCGCCCAAGTGCCCCTCACCCAAATGCCCCCCAAAGAGCTCAGCACAGTGTCTGCCTCCAGCCTCCTCCTGCTGTGCTCCAAGCCCTGGGGGCTGCGGTGGCCCCAGCTCTGAGGGCGGCTGCTGCCTGAGCCACCACAGGCATGGCAGGTCCCACCGATGCCGGCGCCAGAGCTCCAACTCCTGTGACAGGGGCTGTGGTCGGCAAGATGGTGCCTCCAGCTGTGGCTATGGCTCTGGAGGCTGCTGCTGACCTAATTCCTGATGTGGAAACAAGTGACTTTAGAGGACAGAAGTATCTCAAGGACCAAGGAAAAGTCCTAACTTGACAGATCCTTTCTTAGACATCCTTATTAATCATTCATTCATGGGGAAGGATTATGCTTTTTCCAAAAGGCTCCACCCATGTGTTTTCCTAGATTGTGGAAGCCTCCTTTTCTCCTGACAATGTTATCACTTGTGTCTGATTATACAGAGAAATAAAGCTTCTGAACAGCACCTGCATCTCACTTGTCTTTCACTCTGCTACACAGAAGGCTGCTCAGTGGGTCTCCCCTCCCTCAGCTCCTTAAGGTCTAGCACACCCTGCATCCAGAATAATACCGGCTTGTGGCTGGAAAATCAATGGGTCAGATTTTTCTTCATGCAGGGGATCCCTGTGGGAGATTTGAGGATAGAAGTATAGGAGAAAGGGGAGGTGTTGAGAGAGGTTGATGAAAATCTCTTAGAAAAGGCCTGACTTTTCTTGTGTGATACCGTGGGAGGAGTAATTTGATCTTGGAGCCCACAGTTTCTCTTGAGGGTGGCATAGGGAATCAGAAAATCGACAAGAATGAGACCAAAGAGGATGGAAGGTGTGGAGGCAGAAAGGTCTGAAGGATGAAGATCAAATCAAGCTGCACATAATGGACTTTAGGGAGGGAGGTGAGTTGAAGTTAGTAAATTCTGAAGCAATTGGAATTGAAGTTTTCTCTGATGGGAATGCCAATGAGAGGCTCTGTGCTCTGAGAAAACAGAAAAAAGAGACAGGATTAATGTTTCTGGGGGTACAGATTACATATCTGTAAATTTCTTTTAAGAGATTTGAGATAGAATTGAACTCATTATTATTATTATTTTCTGTCATGTGTTACTTTGTGAACTCAACAATAATGAGACACAGCCATATTATAGTTGGACTCTAATTGAGGAGCTCCTGTCCCAACATTGGAATATGGTAGTGTTTTATCTCTACTCCAAACCAAAGTGATTGATGTGAATCACCAGTGCTGTTTCATTTTGATAGCTGGATTTTGGAAATAATATTGCAAAAAAGGGGGCTGTTTAACCCAAGCCATAATGGCTCTCAAGATAACTTCAGAAAGATGAAAATAAATCATATAGCTGTGGCTAAGTCAAAGTAGAAAGTTTTGAGGGAAATCAGAGGTTGAGCATGGACATTTTAGACAGAGAATAAGACCTATATGATACTTTGGAAATACTGATTATAATACTTTCTTTAAATTTTCATTTTTAAAAAGTGGCAAACTAGAAATCAGTTTTGCTCCAATATACTTGGACACATTATTTCTTAAGAAACTGGAATGAAAAGTGTCAAAAGGAACCATGACTGAAAGTTGAAGTCAAATCTGCTCTGCTAGTCAAATCACTTAACTGGCTAAGAAGGGTTCTCTGAGAAAGTGAACAGAGATATGAAACTTACAATTGGGTAGACTTGAATCAATGTAATAGGCTTCTTGCCCTGGTACACTTAAGACATGCTTGGGAAGTACTCTTTAAAAGTCAGAATTAAAACACATAATGGATAAAAAAGAAAAAGGATGGGCAAGCTCCTTATGGGAATACCTGAGTCCCACACTAAGCTATGTTGTACATGCAAAGCCTCAAGCATTGATGAAGCTAGTTGGCCTAAAATTCATTGTGTGCATTTCAGGGTTCATAGAGACTGAGATTGCACAAACATTTGATGAGTGTTGGGGTGATCAGACCCAACACCAGCCTGCCGGGGGTGGGGAGGGGCTACGGAGTCCAGTGGAGTCAAAGGAATGAGAAAAGACAAGAGAGAAAGTGGGACCAGGGGGCCAATGCTAGTATGGAGGCTGCAAAGGCCCTGAGCTCTGGGAGCCCACACTATTTATTGGTGATCAAACAAAGAAACAGGTTGTGAGGATGTGGGGGTTGAAAGGAAGCTATGTATCAAGCAAATGAGCTACAGCTGTGATGGTTATCATTTTCTTTGAAACATATGGCTATTTGAGATAATGGGAGTGCTAGACACAAGGAGTCAGCAAGTCTAGACACATTCCAGAAGCCGTGACAGGTTTTAGACCCTGGACCCCAGACATATTCCAAGCCCTGCCTCAGCTTCTCTCCTAACACTCAGCTTTTCTGCCAATAATGAGTGTATCTCCAATGCCAGGTGCCACTCTAGGCATTGTAGGTACAATGGGAACAGATGAAGTTTCTTTTTACTTGGAGCAGACATCGATTGAGCATGTTGCAGGCTGACATTTTCCTTGCTCTGCATTCAGTTGGATTCTCATACCCTGTGTGTCATGAGTGTCAATGTAGGTGAGGTAAACCTAGCCTTGGAAAAACATTAAGGCATGAAAGCGGTGAATTTTGTGGGGACTAAGAAAGCTATCTAGTGGCTATTGGCACCTCAGCAGAGCCAACAACTTTAGAAGGAAGAAGGTAAGTTGCTGATGGCAGAAAATCAGTGGATGTCCTATTGTTACATAACAAATCACCCCAAAACTTAGTGATGTGAAACAACACACTAAGTGATGTGGAATGACAGCCATCTTGGTTTTCTCACAATTTTATGGGTCAGAAATTCAGAAAGGAGTCAGCAGGGCAATTCTCATTTCATACATTTGTCATCAGATGTTGATTGGAGCTGTGGTCACCTGAAGGCTGACTGGGCTGGACATCTGAGAAGGCTCACTCGGATTGTTGGCTCTTGATGCTGAATGCCAGCTGGGACCTCTTCTGGGGTTGTCACCTGGAGGACCTACATCTGGCCTCTCTTGCATGATGGTCTTAGAAGAGCCAGACTTTTTACATGGTACTGGCTTCCCCAGAGACAGCCTCCTAAGAGGACCAGATGGAATCTGCATGACCTTTTGTGACCCAGCCTTTGAAGTCACATAGCATATTTCAACCATATTCATTTGGTTAAAGGAGTCACAAGCCTGCTTAGATTCAAGGTAAGTGGACATAGGCCTAACTTCTCAATGAAAGGAATGTCAAAAAACTTTGAACCATGCCTTAAAACCACCACAAATAGGTATTAGCCATATCCTCACCCTCTTGTCAGTTCACTGTATGTATTGCTGAAGCCCTAGTATAAAATTAATGTTCCCACAGTGTTTTGAAAAGACTCATATTTTGGTCATGGTTGTAACGTATTCAAGCTTTGAAGAGGTTATGGAACTAGAATGTTCCATATAACCTTTATGGAACTAGAATGTTCAGAACTATTGCTGCAATAATGATGTCTTACCAAAAGATATCAAAGTTATTTACATATGCCAAATAATTATCTAATTCCTGGCTAACATGGTGAAACCCCATCTCTACTAAAAATACAAAAATTAACCAGGCATGGTGGCTTGTGCCTGTAGTTCCAGCTACTCAGGAGGCTGAGGCAGGAGAATCAGTTGAACCTGGGAGGTTGCAGTGAGCAGAGATCGCGCCACTGCACTCCAGCCCTGGAGACAGAGTAAGACTCCACCTAAAAAAAAAAAAAAAAAAAAAAAAAAAAATTAAATGCAATGGGAAAATATTAAAAAGCTGTTATTTATATTCAGCAGAAACACTGGTGAAATAAACTTAATTACCACTGTTATCAATCACTTTATTATTCCTCCCATCAATTATCATTCAATCCCTCCTTTGTCCTAGAGCGTTCTGCCTGATGTGATATGAGCTTCCCTTTGTCTGAACCATTCCTATCTCTTTGATCAATAGTGCAGTCAAGTAAATGCTGAAGCAATGTCTGTCATGTCACAGATCTAGACTGCTAGATTTGCAGGTCTGTCATATCAAAGATCTAGACTGCTAATTGGTGTCTCTGCTTTTAATTCCAGCATTTCTGGTTCATTTTGCCTTTATTTTTTGGTTTGTTTTTCCCTAGACACCTCTAGGTTTCTCCCGGTATTTAAAAGAGGGAGGCAATGGAGTCTGACTCCAGTGCTCATATTCTTGGTCTGCACACTATTCTGCCTCACATTATCTTAGCTTGCTTCCCTTTCAGATCCAACTTCTCTCAAAGGGCAGCTTCATTTCTTCCTTCTGCCAGGAAACCTTCTGACCAGGGACTCCTGGCTCTTGGGTCCCATTATTCTTCTTAGTCACTTTAGCTAGGCCACCACAGGACCATCACAGGTCATTTTGCAGGGCAGAAACCTCACCCAACACCCACAAACGATACTAGTGACAATGTCTGAACACTTCACTCTTGTCAAGGAAACTGGGAGTTACCATCCAAAGAATAAGTCCCATGGACTTCCCACACACTTATGTAATAGTCCATATCATTCCAGCTCATACGTGGATTGCTGACTTGTCAGTCAGCATCTCAAGATGAGAATCATATTTTACACATTTCTGAGTCCTTTGTGTCAACATATATCTGAACTGTGTCCTCATCTCCTGTTGTTTGAATGAATGAATTAATGAATAAAATAGTATGGACAATTAGTTTTCAACAGTCCTGATAATCAAGGCCAGATTTTTGGGTGTTATAGGGACTTCCTGTTTCCCTTCTATCAGAAAACATCTCGGCACCTACTGAATAATTGTTGAATTTCCTACTGAAGGGTTAGATTTTGAAGAGCTGTTACTTGGAGTAGAACCCACCACCATCATCACTCTCCATGTCCCATCTCCTTTTTTCTGATTCTAAATCAAAGTAGGAAGAGAGAACACCTTCATCAGCAAACACCCTGAGCCAATTCATTCCTGCCCAAGGCCCTGTTTCCCTGCTGCCCTTAGGTTAGCAAAACTGTGAGCTTAGGGTCATTGGGTCAGGGTTTGAGAAAGATGGTGAGGGACAAAGGGAGATAGATAGATAGATAGACAGATAGAAAGAAAGAAAACAATGATTTACTTTTTCAGTTCTTCCAGGGATCACTGAGCTGAGATGTCCTGAAAGGAAAAACTAACAGCTCTGTCAGCCCCCTCCCAAGTGCCTAATCCTCAAGTATCCTTTTGGTTGTTTGCTGCCAGTCTATTTCTGTGGTGGTTCCAGCTCTGCAGGAAGCTGCTACCAGAGTCACCATGGGCCTACAGATCCCACTGACATGCCCACCAGAGCATTCTGGAGGCTCCAGTTGCTGCCACAGCTCTGGGGGCTGCTGTGGTCCTGGGTCATGAAGACTACACAGTATCGGAGTTGGAGGAACCAGAGGACCAAGGACCTGCTCCCGTCTGGAGCCTCTCCTCTTCTCTGCCATGCCTAGGGCTGAGCTACCAAAGTGTTTTCTGAAGTAAGCTAATTCCCTTTGCTTTCCAGAGCTCTGTGTTTATTCCCAACTCATGCTTCTGTCCTTGACCTTGTGACAGACTGCTCACCTCATTCCCATACTAACATACAACCCCACTAAAAGGGTTTTGTGAGTTGAGGGGTGTATGATCCACTTGTGTCTGTTCCTAAGATAGGCCTATGTACCCAATGTGGGGCAGCCTCCCATAGGGCAGAGAGGAACGCACTGGACAGAGGGTGCAACAAGAAAGCATAGCTTTATTCTTCACAACACAGGGATATTAAAGAAGGAGGGGAAACACTGAGACCAGCAGGATAAACCCCCTGGGGGAGTACTTGAAACTTATGAAGGAACATCTCAGTAGGAAAGAGGGGACAGGAGCAAAGAAGCACCAGGCTAGGGCTGGTTCCAGTCATTTTGGCACTTTCTTTTCTCAGATACTTTCACTTAATCTCGTGGCTCAGGTCAGCAGCAGCCCCCAGAACTGTGACCACAGCTGGAGCCCCCGCCTTGCTGACCACTTCCCCTGTCACAGGAGTTGGAGCTCTGGCGCCGGCAACGGTAGGACCTGTGGCATCTGTGGTGACTCAGGCAGCAGCCACCCTCGGAGCTGGGGCCACAGCCCCCAGAGCTTGGGGCACAGCCAGAGGAAGCTGGAGGCAGACACTGTGCTGGGCTCTTTACAGGGCACTTGGGCGGAGGCCGGTACTGCTGCTGGTTCTGCTGGCAGAACATCTGGGCAGGAGGTCGGGGAGCCTGGGCAAAATAAAAGCAAAGCAAAATACGTGTCAATGCAGGTTTCAGGCCAGGGCCTCTTCATGCTTTGCTTTAATTGTGGATCGCTTTCCCTAAACTCAGTCTGCCCTCCAGCCAAGACCTGGGGAAGGGGAATGCAAAGGGATCTGAAGTTAAACCGGCCTGATACTGCTCTTTCCTCCGGCCCTCTCCCCTGCCTGGGAGGCAGCTGACACTCCTGGGTGGGCCTCTGGGGCTCCTGCGCACGCCTCGCGGGGCCTGTCACACCTCCGGGTCCGACGCGAACAGCGCCTCCTGCAGGCGTCCCGTGAACACAACGCCCATGACCCTCCAGGGTGGCGTCTCTCTGGACGCCTGTGAGCGGAGGGTGTGAGGAGGCAATGCATCTCTGGGCACATGAGGAAAGGAGGGTCCAGAGGTCGCAGCATCGCGGAGCCCCTGAAGTGGCTCGCAGACTCGTCTGTCTTCCTCACAACGCCGCCCATTTCCCATCCCAGTCACAGCTGGCCGCCCACCACAGCCTCTCTGCCGCCTCCAACCTGTCTGCCTCCTCCCCTCTCCTTGCTGAAGCACAGGCATGTTTGTGCAGCCCTTTCAGCCCAGTTCCTCTCGCCAGCTGGACGCTCACCTAGTTTGGTGGAGGCAGGCGAAGGTTCTTCCTGAGGTGATTGTGAACTGACGAACCTAGGGCCTCAGCCCTTTTATCCTGGGTGTTACGATGCACAGCTCAACCATGTGTCCTCCTTCGCTCCCCAAAGGGAGGGGAAGCACCACACGCTCCCAAGGACCAGGCTTTCAGCATATACTTAAGGCGCATATTTTGAGGAATGACAAAAGGGAAGCAGGAAATTCCGACGACGGTCCAATT
Organism: Macaca thibetana thibetana; assembly: GCF_024542745.1. NCBI lineage: Eukaryota > Metazoa > Chordata > Mammalia > Primates > Cercopithecidae > Macaca > Macaca thibetana. The sequence goes on from NC_065578.1 coordinate 125,099,869, forward strand.
ATCCACCGTTCAGGCCCCCTGGCTGCTGTTCCACTTTTTTTTTCTTCATTCAGCTCACATGCTCCGAAGCCAGGGTACGTCCTTTGTGGGCCCTGGTAATATAGGGACAGACAGAACACATTTCTCCCCTTGACTAGCTCACAGCTTCTCAGAAGGCCAGATAGACAACTGAGCAATTAAATCAGATCCTATGTGCTAAGCGACGCAGCACAAGTGTGCGCAAACACGGCAGGCCTGGGGTCACTGCCTTTGGGTGTCAGTCCCCATTGCTTTGTGGATTCCTTTGCATGGGTGATGGAATCAGCCGCTGTCCTGAGGTGTTGGTTGCACTGAGCTCACTGGACTTGGATTGAGTAAGGGATGGAAGAATGGAGCTGGGGCCATGGCTTGAGAGGTATTGCCTTCAGGGAATATAATGGCATCTTATAGGTGGCATAGGGCACTGTGAGGGGAGAGGAGTAGAGTGGAGGGAGGAGCTGATGGTATAAAAATGTGACCTCCATCTGTGGGGTCAACAGAAATCTCACTTAATGGGAAAAAAGGGGTATCCGTTTTTGGCTGTCTGTGTTTAATCCTATACATTATGTTAGTAATTCATTAAAATTTCATTGAATTTGTTGATAATGATGAGGTTGATGGGGTTGTATGCATTTCACTTGATGAAAATCTGTGATAATGCTTGAAGTTTGTATATGATGAATTTATATAAATGGAATATTATTTCCCATTTGGTTTTACTTATATCTGTGATAAATTTATCAATTAATTCATCTCTAATAATACAATACAATATGCTATAGCCTCTAAATAAAAACCACTATCATGAATTTTAAAATAATCTTTATTATACTTTATATTCTTCCAAGGAAAATCATCACAATTCAGACCATATTGAGTTTCTAATAATAATGAAATTAAATTATATTGTAATTTTAAGCAAAATGTTATTTTGATCAGAGAATATGAAAGCTTGAAGATACTTGTTTTTGGCACAAAATACACTGCTAGAGGATATTAGTTCCTTCTTCCCCTTTGCCTGTCACTCCGCTTTGAACAATTGCAATATCATGCATTCTTTTTTTTTTTTTTTTTTTTTTTTTTTTTGAGACAGAGTCTCGCTCTGTTGCCCAGGCTGGAGTGCAGTGGTGCAATCTCGGCTCACTGCAAGCTCTGCCTCCCAGGTTCACACCATTCTCCTGCCTCAGCCTCCCGAATAGCTGGGACTACAGGCGCCCACCACCACGCCCAGCTAATTTTTTGTATTTTTTTTAGTAGAGATGGAGTTTCACCGTGTTAGCCAGGATGGTCTTGATCTCCAGACCTTGACCCACCTGCCTCGGCCTCCCAAAGTGCTGAGATTACAGGTGTGAGCCACTGCACCCGGCCAATACCATGCATTCTTTTAAGAGTTCTATGAGGTCAGGAGTTCAAGACCAGATGGTCCAACATGGCAAAACCCCGTCTCTACTAAAAATACAAAAATTAGCTGGGTGTGGTGGCGGGCGTCTGTAATCCCAGCTACTTGGGAGGCTGAGGCAGGAGAATCACTTGAACAAGGAAGACAGAGGTTGCAATGAGCTGAGATCGTGCAACTGCACTCCAGCTTGGATGACAGAGAGAGACTCTGTCTCAAAAGTTAAATAAATAAATAAATAAAGAGTTCTGTAGAATTATGAATGGAAGAGTGGGAATTCCGGGTGGAAAGCTGGTGAAAAGCTAGGACAGTTGTATCAGGAGCACAAACTACCAATGACATTCTTCACGAACTAGAAAAACTCTTTTAAAATTTAAATGGAACCAAAAAGGAGCCCAAATAGCCAAGGTAATCCTAAGCAAAAAGAACAAAGTTGGAGGTATCACGTTACCCAATTTCAAACTACACTACAGAGCTACAGTAATCAAAACAGCATATTACCGGTACAAAAACAGACACATAGACAAATGGAACAGAGTAGAGAGCCCAGGAATAAGGCTGCACACCTATAGCTATCTGATCTTCAACAAAATTGACAGAAATAAGCAATGGGGAAAGAACTATCTATTCAATAAATTGTGCTGAGATAATTGTCTAATCACACAGAGAAGACAGAAACTGGACCCTTTCCTTGCACCATATACAAAATTCAACTCAAGATGGATAAAAGACTTAAGTGTAAAATCTAAAACTATAAAAACCTTGGAAGACAACCTAGGCAATACCATTCTGGATGTAGGAATGGGCAAAGATTTCATGATGAAGATGCCAAAAACAATCACAACAAAAGCAAAAATTGACAAGTAGGATCTAATTAAATTTAAGAGTTTCTGAACAATAAAAGAAACTGTAACAGAGTAAACAGACAACCTACAAAATGGGAGAAAATTTTTGCAAATTATGCATCTGACAAAGATCTAATATCCAGCATCTATAACAAACTTAAACAAATTTACAAGAAAAAAAAAACATTAAAAAGTGGGCAAAGTACACGAACAGACACTTTTCAAAAAATTATATACATGCAGCCAACAATCATATGAAAAAAGTTCAGTATCATTGACCATTACAGAAATACAAATCAAAACCACAATGAGATGTCATCTCACACCAGTTGAAATGGCTACTATTAAAAAGCCAAAAAATAACAGGTGCTGGCAAGGTTGCAGAGAAAAAAAAATGCTTATATTCTGTTGATGGGAGTGTGAGTTAGTTTAACCATTGTGGATAACAGTGTGGTAATTCCTAAAAGAGCTAAAAACAGAACTACCATTCAATGTAGCAATCCCATTACTGGGTATATACCCAAAGGAATATAAATTGTTCTACCATAAAGACACACGCACACGTATATTCACTGCAGCACTATTCACAATAGCAAAGACATGGATTCAACCTAAATACCCATCAATGACAGATTGGATAAAGAAAATGTGCTCCATATATACCATGGAATACAATGCAGCTATAAGAAATAATGAGATTATGTCTTTTGCAGGAACATAAACGAAGCTGGAAACCATTATCCTTAGCAAACTAATGCAGGAACAGAAAACTGAATTTCACACATTCTCACTTATAAGTGTGAGCTAAGTGATGAGAACACAAGGAGGGGAACAACAGACACTGGGGCTTACTTGAGGTTGGAGGGTAGAGGAGGGAGGGGATCAGAAAAGGTAACTATTGGGTACTAGGCTTTTAGTACCATGGTGATGAAATAATCTGTACAATAAACCCCTATGGCATGAGTTTACCTATATAACAAACCTGCACATATTGCCCCGAACCCAAAATAAAAGATAAAAAGTAAAAAACTGGAGGAATCACATTATTTGACTTCAGTTACAGAGCTATAGTAACCAAAACTGTATGGTATTGGCATAAAAACAGACATATAGATCAATGGAATCAAATAGAAAATCCAGAAATAAATTCATATATCTACAGTAAACTCATTTTTTGACTAAGGTGCCAAGAATATGCACTGAGGAAAGGACAGTCTCTTCAATCAGTGGTGCTGGAAAAACTGGATATCCATATGCAGAAGAATGAAACTCAACCACTATCTATGGCCATATAAAAAATCAAATCAAAATGGACTAAGACTTGATGGACTTAGACCTGAAAATGTGAAACCACTATAAGGAAACATTGGGGAAACTCTCTAGGACATTGATCTGGGCAAAGATTTCTTCAGTAATATCCCAAAGCACAGGCAACAAAAGCAAAATGAACAAATTGGATCACATCAAATTAAAAAGCTTCTGCACAGCAAAGGAACAATGAAGTGAAGAGACAACCCACAGAATGGGAGAATATATTTGCAAACTATGCATCTGACAAGAGATTAGTGACAATATATAAGGAACTCAACTCTATAGGGAAAAAGTCTAATAATCTGATTTTATTTCATTTATTTATTTTTTATTTTTGTCTTGCTCTGTCACCCAGGCTGGAGTGTAGTGTCACAATCTAGGCTCATTGCAACCTCAGCCTCCTGGCTTCAAGTGATTCTCCTGCCTTAGCCTCCCCAGTAGCTGGGATTATAGGCCCATGCCAACATACCCAGCTAACTTTTGTATTTTTAGTAGAGATAGGATTTCACCATATTGGCCAGGCTGGTCTCAAACTCCTGACCTCAGGTGATCCACCTGCCTGTGCCCCCCAAAGTGCTAGGATTACAGGAGTGAGCCACCATGCCTGGCCTAATAATCTGTTTTTAAAAATGGGCAAAAGACCTGAATAGGCATTTCTCAAAAGAGGATACACGGCCGGGCGCGGTGGCTCAAGCCTGTAATCCCAGCACTTTGGGAGGCCGAGACGGGCGGATCACGAGGTCAGGAGATCGAGACCATGCTGGCTAACACGGTGAAACCCCGTCTCTACTAAAAAATACAAAAAACTAGCCGGGCGAGGTGGCGGGCGCCTGTAGTCCCAGCTACTCGGGAGGCTGAGGCAGGAGAATGGCCGGAACCCGGGAGGTGGAGCTTGCAGTGAGCCGAGATCCGGCCACTGCACTCCAGCCTTGGCGACAGAGCGAGACTCCGTCTCAAAAAAAAAAAAAAAAAAAAAAAAAAAAAGAGGATACACAAATGTCAAGCAGGCAAATGAAACGGTACTACTCATCGGTGCTTGTTAGAGAAATGCAAATTAAAACTGCAATGAGGTATAATCTCACCCCAGTAAAAATGACTTTTATCCAAAAGACAGGCAATAATGAATGCTGGAGAGGATGTGGAGAAAAGGGAACGCTACTGTTGGGAATGTAAATTAGTACAGCCACTATGGAGAACAATATGGAGGTTCCTCAAAAAACTAAAGATATGACTACCATACGATCCAGCAATCCGACTGCTAGGTATTTCTCCAATGGAAATGAAATCAGCATGCTGAAGATATACTGGTGCTTTTATATTTATTGCAGTACTAATCACAATAGCCAAAAATTGGAAGCAACCTAAGTGTCCATCAACAGATGAATGGATAAAGAAAATGTGGTACATATATACAATGGAGTATTATTCAGCCATAAAAAGAATGATATCCTGTCATTTACAACAACATGGATGGAACTGGAAGACATTATGTTAAGTGAAATAAGCCAGGCACAGCAAGACAAACTTCTCATGTTTTCACCATTTGTGGAATGTAAAAATTCAAGCAATTGAATTCACGGACATTTATATACCGTTAGATGTAAAAGAAGAGAAGACTTGCTTTTGGAAATGGAAGAGTAGGTTACTTTATACAAAATTTCCACAGAGAATAACTGTAAAAGCTAGAAAAGACAAAATAAAATACCTGTCTAAATATGTCATCAACCTATCAATTCAGTGAAGATTTTTGGAACCAAATTCTAAAAAGCAGAGAAGCCAAAAGACAGCCTAGAATGTAACACAACTTTTCTCTTGACATATTTGCCATTTCTGAAAAGCTGTAGCTGGAAGTTGAGAATGTGAGTACGTCTTTCAGAAAATTCATCGGGGTCAGGGAGGAGGGAGGACAAAAATTAGAACTCAGGGCTGTCAAGATGGAGGGGTTCTGGTAAACACTCCAGGATTTGGTTGGAGCCAGAAGGGCTATAAAGTATGAATGAGGAGAATCAGAAATAGAGCATCCTGGCAGGGTGCAGTAGCTTATGCCTGTAATCCCAGCACTTTGGAGGCAAAGGTGAGAGGGTCACTTGAGCGCGGGAGTTGGAGTCTAGCAACATGGTGAAACCCCGTTTCTACTAAAAACACAAGAATTGGCTGCAAAAATTAGCCGGGTGTGGTGATGCGTCCCTGTGGTCCCAGTTACTTGGGAGGCTGAGGCAGGAGAATCATTTGAGCCTGGGAGGTGGAGGTTACAGTGAGCCGAGATCACACCACTGCACTCCAGCCTGGGTGACAGAGCAAGACTCTGTCTCAAAATAAATAAATAAATTAATTAATTAAAAAAAAAATCCTGCAATTCTGCAAAGAGACTGAAGCCAGCCTTTGAATGATCTTAGTCCCCGATCAGATTAATATTACCTGGGAGTGTTAGTGCTCCTAGCCTAGATACTTGCTAGAAAGAAAATAAAATCAACATTTAGAAACTAAATGACTTCTATAAATTTTTCACATAGAGCTCTATAATTAATGAAAAAAATAACCAAATATGTTTTTTAAAATTTGACTACGAAAAATAAGAGAAAACAAGCAATGCAAACAGACCACAGGATATCTAGCTAGTATAGTTATGAGATACAGATTTGAAAATATCTGTGATTTGTATGCTGAATAAATTTAAAGGCAAGGTGGAAAACTTGCACAGAGATCTAGAAATTCTAAAGGTAATAACATGGAAGTCTAGACCTGAAAAATTAATAACCAAAATTAAGAACTGGGTAGAGAGGTTAAATAACAGACTGAGCACTACAGAAGAGATAATTAGCAGCTGTTAGATTGGACAGAAGAAAATATTGAAGCAAGGGAACACAAACACTGGAAAATACAAAAAAAGCATACAAAATATATATGGACTATAGTGAAAGGTCTAATATCTAGATAATAATGCTTGGAATCCCAGAAGAAGAGAGACAACAGAAATAAGCAGTATATGAAGAGATAATCCCTCTGAATTTTGACAAACTGACAAAAGATATCAAACCACAGGTTCAAGAATGATTAGGCATCCCATGCACAAATTTCTTCTACTATTAGTGCTTGGGGATCCACCTGAGGCCTGGTATTTCTTGTATTCCTTCTTGTCAAGCTCTGAACTCCTTCCTGGTGAGATGCTGAAATCTTGATTTGGCCTCTTAGCTTCTTAGCCACCGCTTTCACTTTCAGCATTCACAAATGGCTGCATGTCCCAAATACCTGGCCCACCCTGCTTGAATCCCCTCCGTTTCCAGGTCTTGCCATCAATCTTTTTTCACTGCCTTGGAATAGGCTTGTGAGATAAAATATAAGATGCCCAGTTAAATTTAAACAAAAGATAAACAACAAATACATTTTTAGTGTAAGCATATACTATATAGTATTGGAGATTTATACTAAAAAGCTATTGTTTATCTGAAATTTACATTTAATTGGGTGTCTTATATGTTTATTTGCTAAATCCAGCAATCTACTTTAGTGTCTCTTCTGTGCCTTCAAAGGAGTTTAGAAACATATTGTCCACATTTTTTAGCTGTTCTTATTGGGAAGCTAAAACAACCTTGTTGGCTATTGCTGGGAGATAAATTGCTGAGTTTTAAAAGATAACTTAATTGAAGTGTTACGTGCATAAAGCAAAGCACACAATCATTGTATACAGCTTGATGCTTTTTTCAAAAAGGTAACACACTTATGTAACAACACCCAGATCAAGAAAGAAATGATTACCAGCATCTTAGAAGCTCTCCTTGCTCCTCTTTCAAATTACCATGATTCCCATCCACACCAAAGGTAACTGTTATCCTGATTTTTAACAGTATAGCTTAATTTTGCTTGTTTTTGAACTTTATAGAAATGAAACCATATGCTAAGTGCTCTTTTGCACCTGGTTTCTTTGCTCAGCATTATGTTTATGAGACTCATCCATAGTATTGTGTGAAGTTATAGTTTGTCAGTTTTTATAGCGATATAGTGTTTAATTGGGTAAGCATTCCACACTTAATTCTCTGATTAAAGGACATTTGGTCAGGTTTCAGTTTTTTGTTTATTACAAGTAGTTCTGCCATGACCGTTCTTATATATGCCTTTGGTACACATACGTGTGGATTTTGGAGGACTATATGGTGGAATAGGTCACAAGTTGTGCATATGCTCAGTTTTAGTAGATACTACCAAGTAATTTTTTAGAGAGTCTGTATGAGAGTTATTGCTCTGTATTCTTGGAAATACTTGGCATCATTTGTGTCATCATGTTACCCATTCTTAGTGTTTGTCTCAATGGCAGCCAGAATCTGCCTTGTGTCCGTGATGGGTCTTGGGCAGGAGAGAGGTGGTGTAGGCTGTTCTCATTGAGAAAGTACTCTTATTAGCCAACTTCCTTCAGTCCTACATAGACTATCTTGGGTTATCTTACTATTTACTCCCACAGTCCACATTTTGTAGTAATTTCTTGCATAATTGGCTGCTTTAGCCATGAGTTTATTACCTCCATGAGCATAGAGACTAAAATTGTTTTGTTTATCTGCAATAGTTTAAATGTTCCCTCCAATACTCATGTTGAAATTTGGTTGCCATTGTAACAGTGTTGAAAATTTGGGCCTTTCAGAGGTGATTGGGCCATGAGGGCTCCACCGTCATGAGTGGATTGGTGCCACTGTCATGGGAGTGGGCTAGTTGTTGCAGGAGTGGGTTCCTGATAAAGGAATAAATTCAGTCCCCATTTTCTCTCTGTCTCATATATTCACTTGGCCTTCTGCTTTCTGCCACAGAATAACCCTTACCAGATACTAGCTCCATGCTCTTGGACTTCCCAGCCTCCAGAACTGTAAGCCAAATAAACTATTGTGTTTAAATTATCCAGTTTTTTTTTTTTTTTTTTCCTAACTTTTATTTTAGGTTTAGGAGTACATGTGCAGGATTGTTATATAGGCAGATTGCATGTTGTGGGGGTTTGGTATACAGATTATTTAGTCACCCAAGTAATAAGTGTAGTAGCTGAGAGGTACTTTTTTTGATTCTCTCTCTTCTCCCAGTCTCCATCCTCAAGTGGGCTCTTGTGTCTGTTGTTGCCCTCTTTGTGTCCATGTGTTCTCATTGTTTAGCTCCCACTTACAAGTGAGACACACAAAAAATTAACTAGGGCTTGGTACTCTGTCATGGCAGCAGAAAATAGACTAAGAAATCACTTAATAATTTCTGGCATAAATTTGGCACTCAATAAGTAACTATCAATGAACAAATGGATGATATTTTGTTGTGAATCCCCCCCTAAAATTTTTTAGAAATATATTTACTATTTAAAGCAGCTGCCCCCTTACGTTGATGATATTTAAGATGACAAAGGTGGTGATATTGACAAAAACCCTGTGTCTAGGCCATCTTATGATGTGGTTGTGGGATTAGAGTGTTTAATTGGCAATCTTAACCATAGAAATGTCCATTTTCCTTTATATCTTCCTTTTTTTTTTGCCCCACTAGCAAAACACTAACAATTAGTATGAGTGTCTCCCATGTATGGTCCACTGTACATTACTGGAGAGAAGCTTCTGAAGGGACTCATGGCAACCAATTGACCAACCAGCATATCTTCTCCTTGGCTCTGTACTCAGGTCTGTGCTAGAGCTGGGTGACAGAAACAGTTTAGTGGGTCTTGATTTCTGCCCTCAGTGAGCTTTGACTAATTGGAGACAGTAAATTTTTATTTAATTAAAATTAAAAGGGAGGAAGGTTTTCAAGGTCCAAGGATAGCATGAGTTTGTACCTGAAGGCAGTAGGATGAAAGGTGTGCTCTGGTACCAACAAGCAGGGGTGTCAATAATAGTATCTGGGTGGCAGGATATGTGGGGGTGATTATTAATCTATTCTTTCTATATTCCCATAGTTTCTAAATTATTTTTACGATTTTAAAGTTGATTGAAAAAGAATCCTAAATGGTTACTGTTGCAGTATGGAAGGTTTTTTTTTTATTTTGGTTGGAGTAAGCTCATATGCAGAATGGCCACCCAACCAGTTATTTCTCTAGTTCAGGAGATAGGCAAAGGCCAGTCTGTGGCATGTGCAGTAGCATAGGGAGGAGCAGATAGCTGTATCACACGCAGAGTCACTCTGTTATCAGAATCTCAGTCCAATCTGGGTCTGGAATTTTCTCTACATAGACTCTTCTCAGTTTGACACTAGGGAAAGCTGTCTTTATTTCCCTGTTGGTACTTGAGCCATTTCCCCAACATTTTCCTGAGTCATAGGCCCTCTGATGGCCAGAGGATTAAGCTTGGAAAGGAAGCAGATATTCTGATTGGATCTTGAGGGCTGTGGGTGTTCTAAAAATGTATTCTCAGCTCTCACCTGTTATTGGACTCTGGCAAGCAAGAAAAGCAACAAGGGTGATGACCTTCAGCTATGGCCTCCTGTGGTGGGTATGATTGTTGAGTAAGTCCAAATGGAAACAAGACATTGGTTCAGCTTCCTAGTCTAGACTTTCTGGCAACCCAGATTCGCTTTTCACAGCAAAACACCAGCAGCAAGAACAACAAATAATTATACAGGCTTCATTTTAGGACAGTCTCTGCTGTTAGCATGTTACATATATTAACCCATTTAACTCACAACAACTCTTCAAGGAAGACATTATTATTATCTTTTCCATTTTACAGATGAGTAATCTCAGGCTCAGAGAGGTTCACACAGCTACTAAGTGGCAGGACTGGAATTCAAACCCAAGAAGTTCAAAGTCTATGCTCTTAACCACCAGGTAATAGGCCAGACTAGACAGAGACACATAGGCATCTGGATGAACTCATTTTACGGGTAATTTCAATCTGGTCTTGTGTAAATATATATTCAACAGAGATTGAGAAGAGAGATTGAGCTCTGTAATAGGAGAAGGTTTAAGCAAAAAGATGTATCACCAGTTGGCAAAATAAAATTCTACAGTTAACTGGATTTACTCTATAGGCGTATTTCGAAGACACTGTGGGTTCAGTTCCAGACCACCGCAATAAAGCAAATATTGCAATAAACCAAGTCAAATGAATTTTTTGGCTTCTCAGTGCATGTGAAAGTTATGTTCACACTATACTACAGTCTATGAAGTGTGCAATAGCATTACATTTAAGAAATAATGTGGATATCTTAATTAAAAATACTTCATTTCTAAAAAACCACTATAACGTGAGCCTTCAGTGAGTTATAATATTTTTGCTGATGAAGAGTCTTGTCTTGATGTTGATGGCTTCTGACTGATCAGGGTGGTGGCTGCCAAAGGTGGGGTGGTTGTGACAATTTTCTAAAATAAGACAACAATGACATTTGCTGCATTGATTGACTCTTCTTTCACAAAAGATTTCTCTGTAGCATGTGATGCTGTTTGATAACATTTTACTTACAGTGGAACTTCTTTCAAAATTTGGATCAAACCTCTCAAACCTTGCTGCTGCTTTATCACAAAGTTCATGTAATATTTTAAATCCTTTGTTGTCATTCAGTAATGTTCACAGTATCTTCACCAGGAGTAGATTCCATGTCAAGAAACCACTTTATTTGTTCATCCATAAGAAGCAACTCCACATCCATTCAAGTTTTGTCATAAGATTGCAGCAATTCAGTCCCATCTTCTGACTCCACTTGTTTTTCTCTTCCTATTTCCATCATGTATACAGTTACTTTCTCCACTGAAGTCTTGAATCCCTCAAAGTTATCCATGAGGGTTGGAATCAACTTCTTCCAAACTCTTGTTCATGTTGTTATTTTGACATTGTCCTATGAATCATGAATTTTCTTAATGGTATCTAGAATGGAGCATCCTTTCTAGAAGGTTTTCAATTGATTTAGCTCAGACCCATCAGAGAAATCGCTGTCTATGGTAGCTATAGCCTTACAAAATATGTTTCTTATGTAATAATGATGCTTAAAAACTGAAATTACTTCTTGATTCATGGACTTCATAACAGTTGTTCTCTTAGCAGGCATTAAAACAAGATTAATCTTGTACATCTCTATCAGAGCTCTTTGGTGAATAAGTGCATTGTGAATGAGCAGTAATATTTTGAAAGGTATTCTTTGTTCTGAGCAGTAGGCCTCAAAAGTGGGCTTAAAATATTCGGTAAACCATGCTGTAAACACATGTGCTGCCATCCAGGCTTTGTTGTTCCATTTTATAGAGCACAGATATATTAGATTTAGCATAATTCTTAAGGGCCCCAGGATTTTTGGAATTAAAAATGAGCATTGACTTAGACTTAATGTCAACAGCTGCATTAGTTCCTACCACAAGAGTCAGCCTTTCTTTGAGACTTAGCATTGATTTCTCCTCTCTAGCTATCAACGTCCTAGATGTTGTTCCAATATAAGGCTGTTTCATCTACATTAAAAATCTGTTGCTTAGTGTATCAATTATCTTAGTTACATCTTCTGGATCACTTGCTGCAGCTTCTGCATCAGCCCTTGCTGCTTCACCTTGCACTTTAGGTTTTGAAGATGGCTTCTTTCTTTAAACGTCATGAACCAACCTCTGTTAGCTTCCAACTTTTCTTCTGCAGCTTCCTCACATTTCTCAGCCATCATGGAATTGAAGAGAGTTAGGGCTTTGCTCTGGAATAGGTTTTGGCTTAAAGAAATCTTGTGGCTGCTTTGATCTATTATCCAGACCACGAGTTATTTATTTATTTATTTATTTATTTATTTATTTATTTATTTTTTACCATATCAGCAATAAGGCAGTTTTGCTTTCTTACACTTACGTATTCACTGGAGTAGCACTTTTAATTTCCTACAAGAACTTTTCCTTTGCAATCACAACTTGGCTAACTGTTTGGACCAAAAGGCATAGCTTGACTTTCCACATGCCTTTCTCATTAAGCTTAATTATTTCTAGCTTTTATTTAATATGAGAGATTTGTGACTCTTCATTTCACTTGAATGCCTAGAGACCATTGTAGGGTTATAAACTAGCCTGATTTCAATACTGTTATGTCTCAAGGAATAGGAATACCCCAGGAGACAGAGAGACAGGAGAATGGCCAATAGGTTGGGCAGTCAGAACCCACACAACACTTACTGATTAGGATTGCTGTATTACATGAATGCAGTTCATAGTGCTCCCAAAACAATTGCAGTCATTGCTTCAAAGGTCACTGATCACAGATCGCCACGACACATATAATAATAATGAAAAAGTTGAAATATATTGAGAACTTCCAAAATGTGACAAAACGGCACAAAGACCACATGCTCCTAGAGAAATGGCACCGACAGACTTGCTGGATGCAGGGTTTCTGCAGATCTCAATTGTAAAAAAGCAGTATCTGTGACAAACACTAAAGCTATTTGCAATGACAGGTATGTCTATACTTAGAAGACTGATTATGAAGCTACACTGCCATCAAATAGCATATTTTTACTTTTTCTCTGCTTTCCATTTCTTCTGTTACGTAAGCTCATTCCTCCAAACAAGCTCTGCCGAGTACATATTCTTCAGTTTCACTACACTTCTGGTGATATTTTCTTATATTTTATATTAAACACACACACACACACACACACACCCTTGGGAAGCTGCCCAATTACCCACCCCTTAGTCAAGCTCTGCCTTGGCCTCAGGCTCTCTGAAGAAGGGCTCACTGATGATTCTGGTCTACACAGGGCTGAGAGAGTGACCAGGACATACTTTAAGTAGGAAACAGGAACTTTATTTTTGCAAAGAAAATGGAAGATAAGCAGAATGTTCTATGTGTGGAAATGCCTGAGTTAGCTTTGAGATCTACCATCCCCAGGATGTCAAAATGAGGGAATGGAAGAATGAGAAGCAAATTGATGCTTTGGCCCATGTGTACTTCAGAGGTCCTCAGGACCCAAGTCACCAGCAGCTCCCAGAGCTGTGGCAGCAGCTGGAGCCCCGTGAAGGCTCACATTCACAGCAATTGGAGCTCTGGGGTCTGTGGCAGTGGGACCTGTGGCACCTGTAGTGGCTCAGGCAGCAGCTACCACCTCCCGAGCTGCAGCAGCCCCCAGAGCTGGAACTGCAGCAGGAAGAAACTGGGCATAGTGCTGTGCACTGGGATGGACACTTTGGGGGGCATTTCAGAGTACACTTGGAAGGGCATTTGGCAGGGGGCTGACACTGCTGCTGGTTCTGCTGGCAGGACATCTGGGCAGGTGTTTAATCAACCTGGAAGAGCATAATGACATAGTATGGATTAGTTAAATCAAGGGGCATGTTTTTTTTTTTACCTCATCTAGAATCACTATGAAGGGCGATAGTAAATGATATTTAGAAAACATGAATAAGCATCCAGAGGAAACATATAAATCTTTCCTCTAATTAAAAGTACATAGATTTAAAATGCAGATATAGTAAACAACGTCTTATTCTCCTCTATAAAAGGACACAAGGATTTCTCAGTCTTCATAGTCCTGCATGCAGTATTCAAAACTCTCTAAAGTGCCACCATATTATTATAAAAACAAGCTCCTAAAATAGATGAGGTTGGCACAACTGCCTTTCGGCCCAGGTCAGTTTCCAGAGTGGCAAAGTGCCACTGACATCTTAAACCACAGCACAATAGTTTTCGCTCCCTCTGAATTTTATTCCTGTTCAGTATCAAATACATAACTGTTTTTCCTAAGACTCTTTACTTCCTCCAATCTCTCTGCTCTTCTCCAACCCCTCTGGTCTCCCGGGTTCTCATTCATCCTGGTCACACACAGGAGCACAGACATGTCCCTAGGGAGTCAGAGCAGATGAGGTGCTGGAGCTGGGTATGTGTCTTTTATAGACCCAGGCTTGGCTCTAGTAAGAGCAGGAAGTGGCTCTTGCCCAACCAGGCACGTTCTGGGTGATCTGTGACGTTCTGTTCTCTCCTTGTCCCTGCAATTCAAGGAGGCCTTGGGAACTCCCAGGGCCCCTGTCTGGGGCTAGGGTCTAGATAGGCTTTATCCAGTTGCACCCCCTTCTAGGCTGGAACTCTGAAGAGTTAGGTTGGGATGCACAAGGAGCCAATGTCTGGATAAATATGCTATTTGTTCTTTGGGAAAACTCAGGTTAAAGTCACAGGCTGTTTTATTTTTTATTTTTATTTTTCGTTGTGGAAACATTCCATTCTGATTTTCCCTACACTTGGGGTTTGCCTTTGAGGTCCTGCTTTAGGTACCAGCCATTCCTAGGCTGGTTGTTCTGGAGTTTTGAATTAGGAAGAACCCTCCCCACCCAGCCATCCTTCCTGGGACCTGTCCTTCAGGGTGGACTCTGGGTCTCCGCTTCTCCCTCAACTGTCCTCTGAAGAGCAGCTGTGCTGTTCTGATTTATTTCAGTTGTGAGGATAGTGATGATTGAGCCGATTTAATCAAAACAATTAACTCTTTCTTAATTTGGCAAGAGGAAGGCAGGTTATAGAGGTCAGGTCTCTGTAACTACACTCAGGGAACCTGGTGTCAATTCTAGCTCTAACTCATGACCTTTGAAATATCACTCATGTTTCCTAGGCATCTGTGTTCTTTTTAAAATGATCAATGAGTATCCTAATACTCATTGATTTGAACATTAAGAAATGAAAATATGTAGCATATGTTCGGTATGTAGAAGATGCTCAATAATGCAAGCTAAAATAAATGAACAGCGTCTAGGCCTTATGGGGGCTCTAGAGATGGTCACTTATGGTTGCTACTTTTAAGGAGCTTATTCCTAAACTCTAACAAGTGGCCTGAGAAGGGCTTGCCATGCTGGGGAGCTTCTAAACCTGGAGTCCAGTTATCCCTGGGAATGAGGAACGGGAGGTGACATTGACTGAGGGATTGAGTACAGCTTGACATTGAATAATCAAGGAAGAGTTTGGATTAGTCAGACTTTTTCGTTGATTGAAGCCTATCATTCTACCATTCATTGTTTAGGGAGCAGAATACAGCTGTGAACTAAATGGCAGTGGCCACTCCCTCAGTGAGGTTCCCAAATAAGGAGAAACGTATGACCTCTAAGTTTCTGTTAGAGGTGCTCCATTCTCAATTTATTTATTACCTATTTTCAGACAAGGTCCCTACCCTCCACAAGCTTTCAGGACAAATGTAAAATAGATCAAAAAATGAACAAAGTATTTGGTTAAATGGACATTCATTTAGCACACCAGATGAGGTCTGTGGACATCAGTCTGGAATTTGGGATTCGGAGGTGAATCAGACACAACCTCTAACCTTGAGAAGCTCACAGTCCATTAGAATCTCTGAAGCAGTTCTTTGCCTGAGAAAAGCCCATGAGGTCCAAAGCAGGTGGCTCTGAATCTCATCTCCTGAATCATTACTTTGCAATGAGATATGTGGGATACTTCGATTAGTCCAACTTTTTCTGTGGTGTTATCAGCCTGAGTTTCCTCATTCTCTGTGAAGAGATGTTTGTAGCAACCATGATGGAGTGAGAGGCAGGATTGAAGTGTATGGGTATTCACATGTGGTGTGTGTGTGTGCATCCATGCATGTACACACACACACACACACACACACACACACACACACACATACTTAATTGGCAGTAGGGTACAAAAGCACAAAAAAGCCAATTCCCCTGGTTTTTGGTGACTGGGGGACAGAGAAGCACTTCATTACACCCACTGGTGTCCAATTTTTTTTTTTAGTGTGCCTTCTCATTGTTCCATGAACGCAACGCGTATGAAACAGCATACTATTTCACAAAGTTGTCCCTACTCCATAAGATTTCTTACTAGTATTGTAAAACATTATAAGATATGTGTGTTTATCTCTACAATTCTGATCCTATCAGAATGTGAGAGCTGCTGAGTAAAGAAACCCTGTTCTCATTCTCTTGGGTCCCCGTAAAATACCCCACATCATTTTGGTTGTTCAAAATCATGTTAGATGTATGAATAAATAATGATTAATGCCAGGGTGATGATTTCAGAAGTTTATCTCAAAGTCCCTTTAGACCAGGAATCGATAATCTCCAAGGTGGTATCTCTAAATGTCTCCAGAACCTCTTCATTCATCAGAAGGTCTGGCTAAGACCTCAAATCTACACCCCTCCCAACATTTGTTCTCTTTCCACCATATGATCATTTCTTTGGTCAAGACATTTGATATGTTGGTACAATCTTTGATCTATCCCGTTTCTCCATCATATATACACAAAGGGACATCAAGTCTTATAGATTCTTCTGAAAAAACTCTCTTAAAGTTTTCTATCCTCTCTTTCCTATTTGTCTCATCTAAGCCCCACCTCACAAAGCCTGGCAAGAAAGATGTGACCACTTATTTCATGAGAAGGGACTGGCACGCAGTGACCCGGGCCTTAGAGCCTCAGTCCAGTGACCAGGTTCTTGGGATATCAGGCCATCTGAGGCTTATATTTGAGAAAGGGTGTGATTTGTTGAAGGCCCACAGGTCTTGGGCCCCAGTGAGAGGCCAGAGTGCTCCTACAACTCTTTTGGAAGGAGAATGTCAGGAATGGCCCTACATGTTCCTTGGTTGTGAGAGATTTTCTCCTGCTCCTTCCACAGACAAGGCTCATCTCTGAGCCCGGCCTGGGGACTCCTCCTATGAAAGGTATCCCTGGTTCTTCTTCCTCATCATTTTGGACACCTCTGCAGCCTGAGCTAATTCTGAGACTCATCCTGGTAAGTGTGTCTGTGCAAGACCAAAGGACATCTCTGGATTTGGCAGTTTTGTGGTTTTCAGATGTTTATTCTTGTACATGTCTTCTAGGAGCAGAATTGCTGAATCTTGGTGTATTTAGTAGCTAAGAATTTAAATTTATAATAGAGTGCTAATCTGTTTTTCAAAATGATTGAATTTTTATGCCCAATATCCTTAAATAAATTTGGAACGATCTCCTCCTTTATAGTTTTGCACTGTTTGCCTAGAAAACAATTTTGGCCATTGTTTTCTATGTCTCTTAATAGTACTTTAGTTTCTTAACTAGTTATAAGAGAATTCATGCTTTTTGTCTCTTCTTGAGTTTATTTTACTAGATTATACTTTTTCATGTATGCTTCCCATTTTGTCTAAGCTTTCAGCGTTGGCAGTGTATAGTTACTGACAGTCTTTTATTTTTATATTTTATTCTCTGCTTTATTATTGTTATGAAGATACATAAATTTTTAATTTATAATATTTGATGATAATTTATAATATTTTCTCTTTTTTTTAACCTAGATTACTCTTGCCACGGTGGGTTTTCTGGGTATTTATTGTTGTTGTTTGTTCGTTTGCCTATTCTGGTATTGGAACTCCTCTATTTAAAAATATTTCTCATCCTTAAGGATGAAAGTTCCTGCCAAATTTTCATTTTAACTCTTTTCAGACCCCAGGATATGGTGGTCAGGGAGCTACCGAGGAGGCTTAAGTCCCTTCTTGAGTAAAGCCAGGGAAACATAGGGAAACCCTGCTCCTGTGAAGAACTCAGGAATATGGGTGGGGATAAACTTAATTTGAGTTTTCACATCCTCATCCCTCCTTCTCTGACCCCCTAGAAGGTGGTCAGATTACAATAGAAAAAGTAGGTAATATTTTTTGCTGGGGTGGGGGAAGGAGAAGTACTGAGGTAAAGTCTTCACCTGATGAGCTGGTTTCCTGGTGCTTGGACTATAAAGTGGGGCCTTGACCTCACTGGGGCCTTGACATAGACACTGGAGTATTTCCCTTGTAATTATTTCCAGTCAGAATCTCTAATATTCCCTAGCAGAATATGAATTCACAGGCCTAAATGGCAAGATATGTAAAGTCACAAGCATTTAAAAAGATTCCATTAGCATCAGAGGTATTAGATATAATTCACCATTTTTTAAAATGAATGCATAAGATTATTTGAGATTCTATGAAGTAACTTCTTAATTCATCAGCACTTTTTGCCTGACCAATACTTTTAAAAAATATATTATAAATGCAATGGATATGAAAATAAATTGAACAAAAGACACAGAAAAAGAAATTGAATCAAAAGACAAAACTCCTTATGAGATATCCCAGGAATAATAAATACAACTAAATATACAATAAGGGACACACAAGTTAGAAAATATAAAAGAATAACAACAACAACAAAAACCCCTAAAGGATAAGACAGAAAGTAATGAATATAGAAGATACACAATGGAGATCTAATTTATACAGAAGTTGTATACCTGAAGAAGGAAAGGAAGACAATGAATTAGAATAAATACTTCACATTACAATTCAGGGACTTTTATTCTGTGTATGATGGAGTAAAATTATCTTTCCTCCACTCAATGCAACCATAAAAACCTAGGAAAACTGACAGGAGCTAGCTAGCTAGGAGCTAGAAATAGCAGCAGACAGATAGCGGAAGGACATGAGAATTCAAAAAGTAGATCTGAAAAGGTGCATAGCTTCTCTTTTCCTCCTTTGGTTTCTCCTGGCCTGAACTTAATGCATTTGGAAACCTGGAAATGAGTGCTGTGGGGCACATAGAGAGGTTTTGAAGAAGTCAGCTAGTTCTGGCTTAAGGAGCAAAAGGGTAAGCCCATAGAGGGTGTGGGAGTCCCCCATTTCAATCTCCTTGTTCTTTCTTACCCCATATCTCAGGCAACTCCATGGTGGATGGCAGTGGCAACAGCTGATAAGGGACCTAGCAGGGGCATAAAATGTGAGAAGGGGAACTTCCTTCTCCATTTTGTGGAGCTATAATCTCAAAGGGATGGGGCCAACCCCTATTGCTTTCTGTCTCTCGCTGTCTTCCCAATTCTTGGTCCTAGACATGGGTCTAGTCATATAAATGTGTGGCAGAGAAGGGTAACTAGAGGCTCAATTTCTGGCAAGAAGACCATGAAGGTGAGCCTCGCTGAACCTGAAAGTACTGAGGAGATTGCAGAGGAAGAGACAGAAGCTCAGGTAAGAGACCCCATAAAATTGTTTATGAATTCCAGAGTTTGCTGCAAGGACACATGTGCAAGGATCTGATCCTAATTAGCAAACAAAAACATATGATGACTCATTAATACAGGTTCTACTTCCCACACCTCAGGCTGATGCTGGCTGGCACTCACTCTGGACAGTTATGAATAGCACTACAAAAACTTCAAAAACTTAACTGATAATTGGAATAGTTTTACATGGAAGATTGCCTGTTAAAACAAAAAAATCAACATTTTCCATCAAATTTAAACAAGATCTGGAGTCTTGTTTAAAATGTTAAAAGTGTCCAACATACAAACCATAATTACTTGGCAAAAGAAGAACCATGAAAATGTCACTCACATAGGAAAAAATAATAAACAGAAACCAATGCTCAGACAACACAAATATTGAAATTATCTGGCAAAGACTTTAAATCAGCTATTATATGAATGCTGAAATGAGCAATTATAAACAATATTGAAACAATGTTAAAATAAAAAGTCTCAGCAAAATAATAAGAGATATAAAGAAGAACCAAATAGAAATGTTAAAACTAAAAAATGCAATAATTAAATTTTCAAAAAGCCATTGAGTAAATTTAATAGCAGAATGGAGATGACAAAGAAAGAGTCAGTAGACTTGAAAATGGATCAAGATAAATAATCTAATCTAAAAAACAGAGAGAAAAACAAACAAAAACTTAGCAGAGCATCAGGGATCTGTGAGAGAATAACAAAACCTATCATTCATGCCATTGAAATCCCAGAAAGACAGAAGAATGAATGTGGAACTGAAAAAAAAATGTGTGAAGAAATAACTGTTGAAACTTTTCAAGTTTAGTAAAAGAAATACACATACAGATTCAAGAATCAGAGGGAATCCAAAACTCATGAGATCACCAAAAGTGATCCCAAGCTAAGCTCAAAAAACCCTGGTAACATCAGCTGAAAACCAAAGACAAAGGAGTAATCCTGAAAACAGCCAGAAAAAACGATGCATCACTAAAACCGGAGCAAAGATTCAAATCGTTGCAGATTTCTTATCAGAAATCACAGAGGCCAGAAGAAGGCAGCTTATGATTTTTAAAGTACTGAAGGAAAACAACAAAAATGACAATTGTCAATCAGATATTTATACGCAGCAAAGAATTTTCTGTCTTTCAGCAATGAAAGTTATATAAACACATTCTCAGATGGGAGAAAACTAAGGGAATTTAGGACCTGCCCACCTGGACATCCCTGGTACTTCCAGCTCTCTGCATGTGTGGGCAAAGTGGCTCCAGAACTCAAGGGCAGCCCAGCTACTGATGAAGAGCTGCAGGAGCTGGCTATTGAAGCTGGGAAAACATCAGAAGGTGGGGAGTGGGGTGGGCAGCGTGCGCAAGAGCAATAAAAAGTGACAAGAGATAATCCAGGCAGTACATGCATGCTGACTGCCAAAGTTTCCCCTGCAGTATGCTTTTTATATTTTAAGAATCATAACAGAGGACTTACATTGCTCATTTCTATTCTTCATTTAGACTTATTATGCATACACATCAAAGTTCATTTGTTCACAATTATTTTTCATTCATATACATTTTTGTTTTATTTATGGTAAAATTTTTCACATTGTGTGCCATCTCATTTTTATTTCCTTGTTTTATGGGTATACACATTTATGTTTTCATTAATTTTAAATATTTAAATTATTTTTCCACTCAGATAACATGTAATACATATTTGCTTTATTTTTTCTAAATAAAGATATATGCTTTTCTTCTCCTTTCAAGTCTTCGATAAATCTAGAATTTGTCTGAAGTATTTGGTGATGCCTCCCCTCCCTTGGTTTCCCATGGTAGAGATAGATTGCATTGTTGCCAGTATTCATGCCTTTATGCCTTGTGACTTTGCAGTTCCCCTCACTGAGGAGCAAAATATATTTCCTAATCCCTTGACCTCGAGTTTGGCCTTCTGGCTTTCTTTGATTAATAGAATAAGGCAGCAGCGATGGTATCCCATCCCCACAAGAAAACATGTCCTAGATAGCCTACAGGCCCCAAAAGGAGGAATGAAAGACCTATGGAGCAGAGCTGAGCCACCCAGCTGAGCCCAGCCTAGGTCAGATTTGACCTCTATCACCCTGAAGACCTGCACTCTCACAAACTAAAGAAATAATTGTTCTATGCATTTTGTTTATTACGTTGTTGTTGTGCACTATAATTGAGGCCATAGTTAACAGATATATTCCTGAACTGTAATCTTTGTCTCATAAACCACGAAAAGCTTTGCAACATTCTAGAAACTTCCCACTTAGGTTTTAGCTTATTGTCCTGCATCTCCCCGAACTTGTCAAATACCTTAGGAGAAAACTAGGTGTGCACTTGAGGGTCCCCATGTTTCTGCTACAGGCTCAGCTGATTTCTTTGTCTCCCAGCTATGTTCTTTCCATGCTTAAAATAATCTGGATTCTCAGTGTTTTACCTGCCCAGAATTGACAGATGCTCTCGGGATTAAAAGTGGTTGCAGAAGTCAGCTCCTCTCCCTGGAGTCTTAGCTTCTCCAGTTCACACTACCTCAGCACTTCTCTGCTGCCTTCCAAAATACAATTTCTGGTTTAATCTGAGTTTTATAGTTGTGTTAGTAAGGAGAACTGGTCTCCCAATAACTATTTCATCCTATCCAATGAGGAAAGTTTGCAAGGAAAGGTATGTTTTGTAACTAGAAAATCTACCAATGTAATTCAGTGTATTTACAGATTAAAGAAAAAAACAAAAAGATCATCTTAATAGATGTAGAGAAAAACATTTAACAAACTTTAATACCATTCACAATACAGACCTCTGAAAACCTGTAATCAAGGAGAATATTCTTATTCCACTAAACAGTAATTAGCAAAAGTCTGCAGCATGTATTCAGTCAGCCTTCTTGAACTGGAACTCACAAGTTTAGGTTTTTTTTTTTCTTCATTTTGACTGACACTAGAATTTTATTAAACTTTTTTGTTATCAAACACATTTTAAAATCTATTAGAGCCAGGCATGGTGGTGTGTGCCTGTAGTCCGAGCTACTCAGGAGACTGAGGGGGGAGGATTGCTTGAGACCAGAAGTTTGAGACCAGCCTAGGTGACATAACAATATCTCTTAAAAAAGAAAATATATTTGGATATTCGTGCTTCTTCCCCTTGTTGGAGCTGCAGATAGGCACTTTTAAAAAATATATAAAACTGCTTTTATTATGTTGCCATTACATTTTTAAAGTCACATGGATCTTAGATGGAGAAACTGATGCTCGTAGAGGTGAAGTGACTGATCCCCAGTCACAAATGAAAATGCAGGCAAAGCCAAAGCTAGAGGGTTTTTTTTTTTTTTTAAATTCCCAATCTACTGTTGGACAGTAAACACTTTGAGGCTTGCACAAAACCTTGCACTGTCTCCTTACTCCTGATAGAAGGAAGTCAATTAAGTAAAAATTTTTCTCCTAATTTTCAACTTCATCTGCTGACTACAACTTGGCTTTTTTTTTTCTTTTTTTAAAATTATTATTATACTTTAAGTTCTAGGGTACATGAGCATATCGTGCAGGTTTGTTACATATGTATACTTGTGCCATGTTGGTGTGCTGCACCCATCAACTCGTCAGCACCCATCAACTCGTCATTTACATCAGGTATAACTCCCAATGCAATCCCTCCCCCCTCCCCCCTCCCCATGATAGGCCCTGGTGTGTGATGTTCCCCTTCCCAAGTCCAAGTGATCTCATTGTTCAGTTCCCACCTATAAGTGAGAACATGCAGTGTTTGGTTTTCTGTTCTTGTGATAGTTTGCTAAGAATGATGGTTTCCAGCTGCATCCATGTCCCTACAAAGGACACAAACTCATCCTTTTTGATGGCTGCATAGTATTCCATGGTGTATATGTGCCACATTTTCTTAATCCAGTCTGTCACTGATGGACATTTGGGTTGATTCCAAGTCTTTGCTATTGTGAAGAGTGCCGCAATAAACATACGTGTGCATGTGTCTTTATAGCTGCATGATTTATAATCCTTTGGGTATATACCCAGTAATGGGATGGCTGGGTCATATGGTACATCTAGTTCTAGATCCCTGAGGAATCGCCATACTGTTTTCCATAATGGTTGAACTAGTTTACAATCCCACCAACAGTGTAAAAGTGTTCCTATTTCTCCACATCCTCTCCAGCACCTGTTGTTTCCTGACTTTTTAATGATCGCCATTCTAACTGGTGTGAGATGGTATCTCATTGTGGTTTTGATTTGCATTTCTCTGATGGCCAGCGACGATGAGCATTTTTTCTTGTGTCTGTTGGCTGTATGAATGTCTTCTTTTGAGAAATGTCTGTTCATATCCTTTGCCCACTTTTTGATGGGGTTGTTTGTTTTTTTCTTGTAAATTTGTTTGAGTTCTTTTTCAGCAATACAAACCCTCAATTGGAGTCACATAGATCTACTTACTCTGCGTTTACTGACTTTAGTTGCACTTTTAAAGTGTGGAATCATGCACGCATCCCTGCTTGAAACATGCTTCTCTGTTTTCTCCATCTACCCCAGCAGCTCTCTGTGGACTCATAAACTCACGTCTGTCAGCTCCAAACCTACCCTTCTGGGCTCTACTTTGTGATGTTGGCCTCGGCTTTGCAACTGTGGTTCTACTTTGCTGGTAGTCCTCTATTAAGTCTTGTCACTAGGGGGCGCAAGAGGACGCAGAAGTCAGGAGAGAAAGGCCCGTAAGCGTCACCTCACAGTTTTTTTGTTTTGTTTTGTTTTTTGTTTTTTAAATCTGGCAGTAGCAGTTGGTTCCTGTTCGCAGCTTTCGCCACACTTCCAGAACTATCCTCTTCTCCTTTCCTCAGAAGCACAGGCCCCACTAGCTAGTGTCCCACCTCAGAAGTTTGGGTTCTCCCTCTGCGGGTCTCTAGGTTTCAAGAAGTCCAACCCCTTTTCCCTTGTTCCCTATCCTTAGTGTGGCCATAGCTGCTCCGTGTGATGCTAGAATTCTCCATTTGCCTTTTCAATCCTCTAATACCTGTTTAATCCAATGCTTATTGTTTCTGTCAAAATAAGGAGTTTTTGTTTTCCTGAATGGACACAGACTGATACAAATCTCTAATAGGTTAACATGGAGGAACTGATGGACTAAAAGAATATCCTGAAATAATAATGTACTTATTTCATTTTGTGAACTGGTAACAATTTTACTGGCAGAAAAATGTGACCTATAAAATGAAAATAGGTCTATATAATTCAAAAGCAACTGTACCCGATGTTTTAAGAAATCTTAGATATTTATACTCTTTCTTGCTAGCAGAGAGGCATTGAAATGTCAAATGTTTAAGTAAAATGTAAGAGCAAAACATAGTTTCTTAAAATTAGGAAGACTTTGTGAAGGGAAAGAGTGTAAGTATCCAATTCTTACAGAAGATCTTTGATAGACACGGAGAACACCGACATTCAATGAATGTAATAGATCCCTTATTTTGAAAAAATATTTTTAAACAGTCCTGTTTAAAAATTTATAGTTAATGTATGTTTTTGAAAAGAGAAAGAGAGCGAGAAGCTGGATCACAGACTGAATTAGGAAGAGAGGAAACTTATTTATTTATTTCCAAGAAGGAACAGGACCATAGAGTCTTGAGAAACCAGATTCTTGTCTCAAGGGTCAGGAATCCTCATGCTGCTTCATGGAGTCACAGCCTAGGAAATAAT
This sequence comes from Macaca thibetana thibetana, assembly GCF_024542745.1. Classification (NCBI taxonomy): domain Eukaryota; kingdom Metazoa; phylum Chordata; class Mammalia; order Primates; family Cercopithecidae; genus Macaca; species Macaca thibetana. Next base: position 125,125,021 of record NC_065578.1, read on the forward strand.
ATACTTTGGTGAGATTTCGTTCTCTAGCTTCAGAAGAGTAACTCAGTATCTCCCCGGGAAGGATGGATTGAAGAGGCAGGGAGGGAAATGTCAGGAATTACCCTGCAGATGCCCCAGTATGGGAGGAGCCACTTCCTGCTCCACCCAGAACCATGGCTCACTAAGGCCCAGTCAGGCGAGTGCCTGCCTATAAAATGTGTGTCAGGACCCCACTTCTCATCTGCCCTGACATCCTCAGGTCTGCCTGCTCCACACCTGGGTCTGACCAGTGTGAGTGGGTCTTTTGGAACTTAGAGCACAACTGAAAGGGTAAGTAGCTGTTGAAAATCACAGGGGGAAAGGAAAGACAGGAGAAAAGTGGGTAATAGGAGTAGAGATGTTGCCTAGGAAGATCCAGCCTAGGAATTAGGAGTCCCTGGGAATTAGAGGGATTAGCCAATCCAAATTCTTGCCAATGTCTGGCTTCTGGCAACTGAGTCAGCTGGCTGGGGAGGGATTATTCCACGCTATTCACATCTCACAGATCCATTTCTAGATGCTTAGAGAAGATGGCAGAGGCACCCAGAGAAAATGGCAATACCCAATATTACCATGAAATGCCAACTGGTATCCTTTCCTCTACCTCAGCTATAATTCCCTCCCTCCTTCCCTTCCCCACTCTCTTCCTCCCTCCCTTCTTGGCTACCTTTCTTTTCTCGTTCGTTTGTTCATTCATATATTATTCTTGTATCTCATTCGTTTATTCATTCATATATTATTCTTGTATCACCAGCTATTTATTGAGCTCCTATTAATTACCTGGTGTTATTCTAGACATTAGAATACAGAAGTATGCAAAAGAGGGGAGGATAATCGCTGTTCTTATGGTGCTTCCATTTCAGGGGGAAATCTATATTTATTGGACATCATCTATGTGACAAGAACTGTGCCATATCTTAGAGACAGAGAAATGAACAAGATAGAGGCTTTGACTTGAGTGAGTGTGTGTGTGTGTGTGTGTGTGTGTGTGTGGTTATGATTTGTTCAATATTTCAGCAACCCCAGGGTAGATTCCAAAGGAGGAAACAATGATCTAACATTTAACAAGTCTGTAAAACAACTGTATTGGCTTTTAGGTTGACTGAACTCCCACCAAGATGTCCTGCCAGCAAACCCAGCAGCTGTGCCAGCCTCTTTTTAAAGGGCTCACTACCAAGTGCCCCCCAAAGTGTCCCCCTAAGGGACCTCCTAAGGTGCCCTGTTCAAGTCTCTTCCTGCTGTGGGCCTAGCTCTGGAGCTGCTGTGGTCTCACTGATGATGGCATCAGGGCTCCAGCTATTGCTTTGGGGCTGCTGCTACCAGGACTTTGAGCATCACCTGAGAAACCAAAACACCAACGACCTGCACCCGTCTCATGCGTCTCGGTCATCAGTGCCTTTCATCCTTTCAGGAGCGCTTGGCTCGGAGCATTGCTACACCTGAGCTGTGTCTCAGAAGCAGCCATTGGCACAATGACTTGGGGCTGGGCTCAAAATTTACTCGCCTGAAGTTTGGATGTGATTGCTCTGAACAAGTTGCTTTGCCACAATAAATATTTTCAAGTTTCCTTGCTTCTATTTTTAAATATTTTATGTTTCCATCTACTTACCAATTCCCACTTCTTCTTCCTGAATACATTGCTAAGGTTCCTAACTTTTGATCAATAGAAGAAAAATCAACCTTCCAACATAAAGAAATTAACTTTTAAAAATACATAAATGCTTTGTTTTAATAAATAAAATAAGACAAAATAAATAACCTAAAATATGGACACACTGTTGAAATAAATAAATTAAGGATATAATGGTGTATCAGGGAAAATATTACTATAATATATTCAAAATATTCCTTTAAATAATTGTCTTTTAAGTGACTCTGAAAGAAAATGTCCTTGCAAATTAAAAGACATTGTTTCCCAAATGCTCTCATGATAAAATATGAGATAAATCTATAATTTTGTGCTCAGTCTCTGTGGCTGAGCTAGCTGTTATGTAAAAGAGGATTTCTGCAGAGGAATGCCATGGTTTCCCTGAGTCCAAATGAAGGAAGCATATTATCCCCTGCTCTGATTCTTTGTTCTTTCTCATGCACAGGTAAAGCTAATTGAATTAAGCCCTCTTGACATCCACACATGAAAATAGAAGCCCATTTCCAAATGTGCAGTGATCCGGAAAGGATGCCTATGTGGTTCTTCCTTGTCTTTTTCACTCCTATAGCCTCGGGGTGGGGATGTCTCAAAGACACTCAGTTTACAGTTTCTCCAGCCTATAGACCCTTCTGGCTGATGTGGTGGAGAGCTATTAAGCAATCTTAGTACCCACCTCTGTTGGACCTCCAGAATAGTCAATCAGGAAAGGCCTTGAGGAATAAGGTTAGGTCTCATCGGGAATTCCTAGCAACATTTGCAAACCTGCAGTGGGATAGTTCCACCCACCTGAATGCCTATACAAGTGTTCCTCAACTTACAATGGGTTTATATCCAGATAAACCTATGGCGAGTTGAAAATATCCTAAGCCAAAAACACATTTAAAATAACTAACCTACCAAACATCAAAGCTTAGCCTAGCCTTCCTTAAACAGGCTCAGAACACTTACATTAGCCAACAGTTGAGCAAGATCATCTGGCAACAGCGTATACCATAGAGTATTGACTGTTTACTCTTGCAACCCCATGGCTGACTGGGAGCTGCAGCAGCGTGCCAAGCATCAACACAGACATAGGATGTATTGCTAGCTTTGGAAAATATTAAAATTCAAAATCCCAAGTATAATTTCTACCGAAATAATAAAGTTGAAAAATCCTAAGTTCAACTGTCGTAAGTTGAGAACCATTTAGAATTAGTAATTATATATTTTCTTTTATTTGTCAAGCTTCTGTCTCTACATTGAAACATAGTCACAGTGGGCAGAGATTATATTTCTTTCATATCATGTTGTATCTCCAGAGTTGACCACATAGTCAACAATACTTGCTGAATGTATGTGAGAGTGAATTAATGAACTCTGATTTTTGAACTTACTAATGGAGGACAGTCCAGGAAATCCTCAAATTGTTTTCTCTTTAGAGATGTTCTGTTTTTTGTTTTTTTTTTAAATTCACCTGATCATATCTTTCTCTCATTTACCCTTGTAAGACCTGCTTAATAATCACCTAATTTGCTTAGCACAGAATCTTTGGAAATAGTTCCTTGCTCCGGGAAATCCCAAGGCATATATATGCAGTGATTGCAATTATAATATTTAATGTGACCTATTCATCTAACTGAAATTCTTCTAATTCCAGTGATTAAGAAGATAGAAATACTGGATATAAATGGACATAGGCAGTGAGGGTGTTGGGGTGTGTGTGTGTAGTGATCATATGTAATTAACATAGTTTTATCCCATGATAGTCTATAAAGAGTGCTGTCTGGGTCATGAAAAATGATGGGCTCTGTCTTGGTTTTTATTGGGAAGTAAGTGCATAGATGTTGCATAAAACTAGGAGGACTGGAGAGATGGAGCACAGCATTCGGCTGGGGAAGTCCTTGGTCTTTGCCCTTTGCACTTTGGTTCCACAGAGGTGTAGTCAGCACAGCACAGACAAGGCTGCTGACACTGCACAGTAACTGGAGCTCTGGGAGCTGATGAAGCTGGAGCTGCTTCCCATGCAGGGGTCAGTCACACAAGAAGAACCGGAGATGAACATGGGCTGTGCACTGGAGCGGCACTGTGGAGGGCCCTTCAAAGGTGTTGGCATTGATGATGATGTTTTGTCAAAGTATCTGAGTTTGAAAGTGAATTGAATAATAATTCAGATAAATTAGATCCAGGAAGGGAATAGTTTTGCCCTTTTAAACCTATTCATGGTGTGCTGGCAGATAGTTTATACAATGCATTAGTATCTAATTAGTACCTGCGAAGAAACATATTACTCCAAGTTAAAAGTGTTAGAAGCAACATTCCTGAAAACAAAACTAATGCTAAATCAATGTCAATTTCTGTCTCTCATCATTTCATTTCATATCTACATATCCCATTCCTACCTACTGTATTTCATGAGCTTTAAGAGGCTATCAGTTGTAAGGGTCACCCTTATTTCATGCACCATAAAGAAAGAGAAAAATGTTGCAAATTCAACTATTACATGCCACCAATCATATGTTATATGCTGATTTAAGGGCTGTTAACAAATGTAAGAAGAGTGTATCATGGAATTGATGAATTAAGATAAGTATAAAACCAATCTTCTTTAGGTCATATAAATATGTATGTAAATACTAGACGGGCCAATTCTTGCTTTGCCCAGAATACTCCTCTGCTGTCCTGCTCCCAATCACAGGGCCCTCTTCTCCTCTCATATTCCATACTCCCGCTGTTGCTCTTTAGACCCCCATATGGGTCTGTCAAGAGCCAGTTCGATGGCACCCAGTGGTAAACTCACCCGGGCAACCAGCTAAGGAAAATGGCAGGTCCCAGACGTGGCGAAACAGATGCGGGGCAGTATTAGAACATCTCTTATAAGCTATGCTAATATTAAGATCTGAAATGAGTCCCAGTTCTAGCAGGACCATGACACATGAATTCTGGAGTTCATGCCCCTCTAATGTCTATCAGCCAAATGTGACTTCAGCAAGGAGCCATTCTGGACCTGGGTTCTGAAGCCCCACTTTCCTGTGGAATCATTTCTTGTTAAAAATTAGGGGATAAAATTGTCCAGAACTTAAAATTAAGCCAAAAAGTGATTTCTGATCAGTCTTTTAAAGTTTTACTTCTTCCCAGTAATTAACAACCTTGCCTAAGATTTATGGGGACACTCTAGGAATTTTTTTTTTAAATTGGTGGGTTGATTTTACTTACTATATTTGGTGTTGATTAAGGCCCCGACTCTGTAAAGCTAGACTGGACTTAACAGAAGATTTATAACCTCATGGTTTCATTGTCTTTTAAAAGTGTAACCAGTATGTATCTAAATTTGCAATCTTGTTTTAGAAGTTTTTCCTCTGACTGTATATACTTTGTTATCTCCAATTCTTTGAACCAGCATTACTATCATGCTGGTTCCCTTACTAACAAGTGAAAAAATCTTTGATATATGTCTGTAATATATTAACATATATAAATATACTTTTAACTTTTTTGAAATTATAGTTAAATAAACTCTTATCTCCACACTTACTCTTTCGGGAGTGAAAACAGGTCCAACCAGACAGTGCCAGACAGTATTGACAAGAAGATCAAAAGGGCTACAAAGATATAGTAAAGGGAAAATTTGGATTAGTGAATCTATTAAATAAGGTGAGATACATCAAGATACCTGTAAAGCTTTTACTTGTACTGTGGCTAAAATAAAGTTCCAGCATTTCCTGGGGAATAATTTTTTGGAATATATGGAGTTTAAGTTCCCAGGGAGACAAATCAAGGAACTACATGGAGAGACCAGCCTGCAGGATACTGACTTTCTAGATGAGGTGAACTTCAGATGAAATGTCTGAAATCACCACCAGGATGTTCTTCTCATGACACCTATGTGCTCGTTTATGAGGTCTTGCAATCATGCATTGATCCTCAGGGTTGGCTGGTCCCTGAGGGAACATGGGCAACTTAACACAGGTTCTCCTGGCACAGAGGCATCACATATGATGGTGTGAGAACTGTGGAGACAGAAGCAAGAATACTTGCAGGCAGGTGTTTCTTCGCTGACTTGTGAACCAATTCTCAACATTTTCTGAGTTATAAACGGACAAAGGGGATACGTTGAAGAGCTGCTTATATCCCATTTCTTGTTTCCCAGGGGATCGGATCCCATTAGTTCTTCCATTGCTCATTCAGCCACTCAGTCCAGATGCTCATGTATGTGCATGTTCATTTCACCTGCACTTTTATATGAATACAACATACACACATACAGTGCGCACGCACATGTGCACACACACACACACACACACAAACATAGGTTTGCCCCCCCTACTTCCTCACAACATTGTTACAAGTATCTTTGTCAAAGAGTATGAGGAAGCTGAGGGTGATATCACCATGAAGACAGTGGAATGAACTAACGTGTTTGAATCATATTGGGAAATAGTGACTCAGGAGGTTCAGTCCCCAGACGTCATCTCCTTTGGTGCCCATGTTTGTCTGCAGTCATCTTCAAAAAGGCCACTAAATTCTACAGTCCTTGAGGCCATGGGCTACTTATTATTCACCTCTATATCCCTGTGTCTGGACATACATGCTCCAAGAATGTTGTAGGCTTTCAAGGAATGCCTTTTGAATACACTGCTCTGGTCACACTGTTGACTTACTTTATCCTTCAGGTAAAAGCTGCCTGAGAGCAGGAATCAGATCTGATAATAGGATTGGATAACTAGAATAGAATCCCTCAGTTAGAAGCTGACAATGGGAATAGAATCCCTCAGTTAGAAGCTAACTATTGTGTTAATGACACATAAGACCTGAGCAAGTACCCAATACATGGCATTAGTTTTCTTTGAAACACATATTTATTAAGGGCCTATCAGGCACATAGTGTCCTATCAAACTTTTTCTTATTTCTCACTTAATATTAAAAACAGCTCAGTGAGATAGGTATACCTGGTTTATAACGGCCATTACATATGAGAACTGATACTCATAGTATCATAGTGACACTCTAGCAATTGTTACTAATTGTTCTAGCTGCTTCTATAGACTACCCAGTTAGCATATGCAAGTTTCCTGATTCCAGTAATGGAGTCAATACAATTCCTTTGACTAAAGGAAACATTTAGATTTTAGAGGGGAATTGCTTATTCTCAATCATTCTCCTTGCTCTAGACCACAGAATCAACTCAGATTTAATACAGCGAATGGCTTGTCATGATGAATCGGAGGAAAAGCAGAAACTCAGAGGCCAGGAGGAAGGGCTAAGAGCCTAGGCAAGGGAGGGATGCCTAGAAAGAGCCAAGGCTGTAGAAGCCTCCTGGGATGGCTGGATCCACAGCAGAACATGGAAGAGAAACTGCTCAGGGTGGAGGGAGTTGTAATGGAACATTTCCACAAGGTCAGAGAAAGCTGTGGCTCAGAACTGATGTTTCCTCAGTGGACATGCATAAAAAGATGCAACCAACAGAGCCATATCCAGGCATGTGTGCCTTGGGTTCCCTAAGTTAACTCTTTAGGGTTCCCGCCTGGTGGAGGCTCTGACTGGCTAAAGCCTCCCTAGACTCCAGCCCCAGAGAGGAGTCCTGGAAGCTCCTGAGGCCTCTTTGGATTGCAGGGACAAGGAGGCAGGAGAATGTCAGGAATGACCCAGCACGTGCCTGGTTGTGCAAGAGCCACCTCCTGCTCTTCTCAGAGCCAAGCCTGGGCCCTATAAAAGACACATCCAGCTTCAGCACCTCATCTGCTCTGACTCCCCAGGGAGGTGTCTGTGCTCCTGCGTGTGACCAGGGTGAGTGGCAACCTGGGATACCAGAGAGGTATGAGCAGGGCAGAGGGATGGGGAGGATGGAGGTAGGCTGGAGAAAGAGAGTTGTGTGCTTGTGTTCTGCCATGCTGAGCAGGAATAGGACTCAGTTTGCCTCAAATCTCTAGAAGCTCTGGGACTTGCTGGAGCTCATATCAAAGGGAATAGCTAACTCTGCCCATCTTTTCCAACTCTGTCTTCAATGACTTCATGTTCGCCATCTTGGGCAGATTTGCACCATGGAAATTGTCAACTGCTTCAGGCCAGGCCCTTTTACCTGGAGTTTTCATGGCTAAACATTTTCCAGAGGATCCCTGGCGTGTCTGCAACACCCACCTGGGTGCTGGGCTTGTATTAAGAGAACAGGTACTTCGTGGAGCTGTGAATACTCTATTCAGGCTTGTGAGGACAGAGCAATCCCAGTTTCCCCATGAAAGGAAGAATAAGAAGCTCATTCTGTTGATTTTTTAAATCTATGTACTTTTATCTGGAGGAAAGATTCAAGTTGTTTCTTTCAGGTTACTGATGGGATTGTATGATCTAAATATCATTTTTCTTCATCCATGCATTGATTTTAGAAGAGGTATACTTATGACCTTTGCTTTGAAATATTTAAATAGTTTTATTATTATCTTTTAGGTTGACTAAACTCCTGCCAGCATGTCTTGCCAGCAAAACCAGCAGCAGTGCCAGCCTCCTCCCAAGTGTCCTCCCAAGTGTACCCCAAAATGTCCACCTAAGTGTCCTCCCAAATGCCCACCCCAGTGCCCAGCTCCATGTTCCCCTGCAGTCTCTTCCTGCTGTGGTCCCAGTTCTGGGGGCTGCTGTGGTCCCAGCTCTGGGGGTTGCTGCAGCTCTGGGAGTGGTGGCTGCTGCGTGAGCCACCACAGGCCCCGTCTCTTCCACCGGCGTCGGCACCAGAGCCCAGATTGCTGTGAGAGTGAACCTTCTGGGGGCTCTGGCTGCTGCCACAGCTCTGGGGGCTGCTGTTGACCTGGTCTTCAGAGGAGCTCTTGGGACTGAATGGTCAAGAACATGCTACAGCCTGATGGATACTCTTTCCACTTCCTCTCATTTCTTTCATGGGTCGTCAGAGACCGCAGAGACTCATGGGGCTTCCCTGGAAGAACTTCGTGCTTGATGGAGCACCCCAAATGGAAGCCTTCTCTTCCTCTTTTGCTTCATATTATAATAAAGCTCTGATTTCTGACTCGCTAAATATCTTGGTCATTCTCTTCCCTTCTGAGATTTCTAATGTCTTCCAAAGGTCAGAGCCTCAGAGAAATTCTCTTCATGAGGCAAGGACAGGACATGAGTAGCTGATACATGAAAGGCTGCTCCGAGGAACTGATTACCCCAACTGGAGGATAGATGGAGATCCTAGTGGGTCACATCTGGTTATGGCAGCTTTGCCTTTCTCTCCACTAAGCCAGACACATGTTCTAATTCTCTGTCTATTCCAGACATTGGGAAGGTTGGGAACCTCTGTTGACTTGTTCTTCTCTAGTGAGAAGAACACACTTCTATGAAGCAAAACTTCCCTGCTGTTAGGATCAATAGTTGAATAAAATGCTTGAAACGAAAGTTGAGACCTCTCCTCCTGCAAAGTACAGCCCATGGTCAGTGAACTTCCGTCCTGGGAGGGTGACTCTGCTTAAAATCCGCCTTTTGACTTGCCCCTCAGACACCTAGTGTCTCTTCCTCTCAGTGTTAAGGGAGAAGCGACACAGCAGGGGGAAATAAGGACTAGCGCTTCTTAGGTTCAGGCTGACAGGTGTCTACATGAAGGTGATGGATTCAGTGCAGAGAGATTCTGACAGAGATGGAGTCTCTTATTAAGATGTTCATCTCCCTCCTCATCCTTACTGCTGCTAAGACAAACACCCAACTGTTTAACCAGTCTGAGATTCTGTACTCGATGCATTTTAAATCACCCTCTGCACTGAGTCAGTTGATTTGACTTGATGCTATTCATTATTTTTGCCAGTTCTCATTATTAACTGAATTTTCAAGTCCCTGACCAGTAGTAATTTTGAGCTTCTAAAAATATGTACATTGGCCATTTCTACAAAATTTATAATATGATTTTAAATTTTCTTTTCAATTTCCAAGAGCTCTTGATACATCAAAGATATTAACCTTGATCTGTCTTTATTAAAACAGTTAATCATCAGATTTAATTGAATCTGTTTATAATAGCTTTTGCTATGGAAACGTTTTTAGTTTTTATATACTCAAATATGACTTTCTTTGCTTTTATAGCTTCAGGGTTCCTTGAGTTGGTTAAGAAGTTTTCCCCTGTCCTTAGTGTTTACATGTGAGCAGCAAAACAAACGAAAAAACCAAACAGTACAAAATGGAATGCCAAGCAGGGGACCTAAAGTTGCCTGGGGCAGTTGAAGACTGGCCTACAGAGAGGTGGACACTGGGTCTGCTTTCAGGGACCTCTGCCTTAAGTAAGAGCAACCTACCGGCCGTTCCCTTCCCCAGTGGGCCTGCTATCTGGGCCTCCATGTGTTCCTTTCATGGTGAGCAACTTCCTTTCTCTATCTAACCCTCCATACACAGAATAATTTCCCATCTAACTGTTTTTTTTTTTTTTTATAATTATACTTTAAGTTCTGGGATACATGTGCAGAATGTGCAGGTTTGTTACATAGGTATACATGTGCCATGGTGGTTTGCTGCACCCATCAACCTGTCAAGTACATTAGGTATTTCTGCTAATGCTATCCCTCCCCTAGACCCCTACCCACTGACAGGCCCCGGTGTGTGATGTTCCCCTACATGTGTCCACGTGTTTTCATTTTTCAACTCCCACTTATGAGACACCTGGCGTCTGCAGTGTTTGGTTTTCTGTTCCTGTGTTAGTTTGCTGAGAACAATGGTTTCCAGATTCATCCATGTACCCCCAAAGGACATGAACTCATCCTTTTTTATGGCTGCATAGTATTCCATGGTATATATCTGCCTCATTTTCTTTATCCAGTCTAACATTTGTTTTTAGTTGCATCTTACCTTGTATTTGGCATGTGTGCAGGTGTGTTAGAAATTATGTTCTGATGCTATCAGAGGAACACAAAATCATAGCAATTTAAAAAGGAAAGCAGGCTATTTCCACTCATATATGATGAAGTCAGAGGTCAGTAGTCCATGGCTGGTATGGTGGTTCCCTGGAGTCTTCAGAGATGGATACCCCTCTGTCTTGTCAATTCATTGTTAGCAGTTGTTTCCTGGGAGGCAGTTGGTGATATCAGGGTGCATGATGGAGCTCTGATCTGCAAGGCTGTGCTTCAAGTAGGAAGAAGGAGAATGGGTGGGTAAAAGGCCCTGACCCCAGTAAAGTCTCATACCTGAGCTTTCCTAAAGTCCCAACAATTTCCTAAATCTCACTGGCTGCTTGTGCATACAAGGGGAATGGAAAAGTGTAAATTTTGATATCTGGACATGGTTTGGTTCTGGCCAAAATTTAAAGATACAAGTTAAGAATGAAGGGGACATGTATATTGGGAACCATCCAATTAAGTAGTTTTCTATACAGTTTGACCTGCTGAGTAAAGACAGCTGGATTGCTGGTTATCCGGAAATAGTGACACAGACTCTGTGGTTACACTTCACTTACCTCTTAACACAAGCATTCAGGAGTGTCCCACCCACAGTTCACCTCCATGAGCTCTGCTGTATGCACTGAGGCAAGCCTGCGTGGAAGGTTGATTAGGCAGGGGAATTCACTGCTTGCAGCTGAGGTCTGGAGTGTTGTAGGGAGCTCCCTGGAGACACAAGACCTGGCTTATGGACACCTTGGGTAGGCTCAGAGTTACTTCTGCCTGTCTCCCCACCTCTAATCGATCAATCATCCAGCTGTGGGCCAAGGACCAGGGGTCTGGATCATCTCTCAGGGGCAGAAAGAGGGTGAGACTCTGAGAAGAAGTGTGCAAGAAGAAAACGTATTTGGTGTTATGGCTGCATCTCTTTCAAAGATATCTAGAATTGGAGGGTGACAGATGATTAACTCTGAGTTGGGTTATCTGAAATATGACCCAAGTGAAGAGAGTCAACAGTAACCAGAACACATTGTGAAAAGGAGAAGGTGGATGGATTGTCACCTGGGCCAGAATCCCCAGAGAGCACTTTCACCTTCACATCAAGTGAAAATTCTACCTGGTCACCCTCTTGTGTCCCCAGAGGGTCAAGCCCAAGAAGAGGGAAGAGTAGAAAAGTAGTTGTGGGCCAGGATGGATTCTTGAGTGGGTGGTTATTTCAACTCGGACCCTCTGAGATTCACAGCAGTGCCCTAGAGCTCCGGCGCTGCTCTCTCACAGACTCCCAGGCTCTGTCGCTGCTGCTGCAGCAGCTCCGCAGTTAAAGTCAGCTGGCTCTGTGGTGCCTGTGCTAACTCTAGGAGCAGCTGCTCCCGGAGCAGGACCAACAGTATCTCCAGTGCTAAGAAAAACTTGAGACTGCGGGATGAGCATATTGGCAGGCTCTTGGGAGGGAGCCTGTTACTAGCTCAGTTTTCAGGATATCTCAACAGGAGTTACGCTCAGAGTGAATTCAGCAGTAGACCACATGTGTAAACCTAGAATAAGGATACTTTTCTTTTTCTAAACAATTCTCCCTCTGCTTCTAATTAATTGGCAAAACTATTAATATTCAGAAAGACATTCTCCGTGTTACCATTTCATGGTTGCTCTTTGGGCTTGCTAGGTCAGATTTCAATCCTGGTCAACTCCCATGCTGGTTGCATTGCTGCAGCTGCACACCTAATTCAGAACTCTGTACAGTAATTGTAGAATTAGGTAATTCTAAACTTTTGTACTTGTTATAAGATATGTACTCTTATAAATGTTTTATGTGTAACTCAATCAAAGGATCAATTAATTCACACAATATTGCTATTAGGTCATTACAGTTATTTTCCACACTTCATAGATGAGAAAACAGAGGCACAGACAATTTGAGAACATTTCTAAGGTTATAAAGCAAGCACCTGGTACTCAGAATCTAACTCTAGGTTATATAGCTACTTAGTCTGTGATCTGAACCAGTTCTCTGGAGTTAAACTGGAAAGGCCTGCATTATTTACCATGCATGAAATTCAAATAGCTTATGGTGAGATCTTCTCAACAAGCTAGACTTAAAGCAGCTATCCCCTAATTTTCTTGCCTGATATACTAATGTTTCTGGGCTAGTTCCCATACTGCACAAAAGAAATCTCGATTTCTCATACCCTTCTCTTCACCCATGTCCCTCTGTCCTTTCTGTAGAATATAGTCACAGTGGGCAGAGATTATATTCCTTTCATATCACGTTGTATCTCCAGAGTTTGCCACATAGTCAACAATACTTGCTGAGTGCATGTGAGAGTGATTTTTGAATTCTGAATCTTGAACTTACTAATGGAAGACAGTCCAAGAAAATCCTCCATTTTTTTTTCTCTTTAGTGATGTTCTGTTCTTTTAATTCACCTGTTCATATCCTTCTCCCATTTACTCTCATAAAGCTGCTTAATGTTTACCTAATTTGCTCAGTACCAGATCTTTGGAAACAGTTCCTTGCTCCAGGGAATCCCAAGGCATGGATAGGCAGTGATTGCAATTCTAATATTTAATTCATGTAACCTACTCATATAACACTACAATTTTTCTAATTCTAGTGATTAAAATGATATAAATGCTGGATACAAACGGGCATAGGCAGTGTGGGCACTGCTCTGTGTGTGTGTGTAGTGATCATATGTAATTAACATAGTCTTATCCCATGGTAGCCTATAAATAGTGCTGTCTGGGTCATGAAAAATGGTAAGTGCTGTCTTTGTTCTGATTGGGAAGTAGGTGCATAGATATTGCGTAAGAGAGAGGTTACGTGGACAATGAGTTTGCCAGGGACTTGGTATGAGAGAGAGATTTAGAAAGCATGGTTATAAATAAACTGGAAGATTCATCCCACCAAACAAAATAATTGGCTATCTGGGACAGACAGATGGCCTGACATTGTGTGTATGTGTGTGTGTGTGTGTGCGTGTGTGTGTGTGTATGGTACTGTATCTAAGCTGTGTGTAAATTTGTTCTCAGAAACCTGTTGACATTATACTAAAGTTCTCGAAATTTTTTTTGGTTAAATTTTCTGAACTTTATTCCCAGCTGTGTGAAGTTGGGCTATTTGCTTAGCTCTAGGAGCCTTTGTTTTCTCATTAGTATAGTGGGGATATTAATACTACCTACATCACAGGATCGGTATGAAGATTAAATGAGATAATGTGTACAAAACAAATAAGACCTAGAACAAAACAGGTGGTCAATAAGCTTCAGTTAATATATTACATTCTGTTATTTTTATCATTTGTACAGACGTGTGTGTATATATGTATATATACATATGGAGGCAGGGAAGGAGAACTGTATTAGTTAGGGATTTCCAGAGAAATAGAAGAGACAGAGGGAGAAATTTATTTTAGGAAATTGGCTAATGTGATGACTGTGGGGGCTGGCAAGTCTGAAATCTTGCCAGACCCCACAGTCATCGCATGATGATTGCGGTGATCATGCAGGCCTGCAGGCTGGAAATTCAAGTAACAGTTGATGTTGCAGCCTTGAGTCTAAATTCTGCAAGGCAGTAGTCTGGAAACAGGCAGAGTTTCTATATGGCAGTGTTGATGATAATTTCTTCTTTGGAAACCTCAGTCTCTGCTATTAAAGGCTTCTGCTGACTGGATGAGGCTCACATTAGGAAAGATAATCAGCCTACTCAGTCTACCGATTACATATGTACAAAGCAACATCTGGACTGGTGTTTCATCAACAACTGGATACCATAGAATAGCCTAGGCAAAATTAACCATCACAGAGACTGAGAGGATACATAGAAGTCATTAGAGACACGATCCAAGAGACTGCAGAGGGTCAACAGTGACCAGGACACACTAGGAACATGAAATGATGGTTTTATTTTCACTTAGGATAAAGGCAAATTTCTGGACAGACCTTTGGAGAATATTGGGAAAACAGAATCTTCCACCTGGCAACCCCAGGAGTCTCAGCAAGGCTGTGGTGTTAGGAGGACTGAAGAGAGGGAGTGCAGCATGTGATTGGGGAGGCCCTTGGCCTTTGCACTTTGGTTTCACAGAGGTATAGTCAACACAGCACAGACAAGGCTGCTGACACTGCACCGTAGCTGGAGCTCTGGGAGCTGATGAAGCTGGAGCTGCTTCCCATGCAGGATCAGTCACACAAGAAGAACTGGAGTTGAACATGGGCTGTGCACTGGAGTGGCACTGTGGAGGACCCTTTAAAGACATTGGCATTACCGGTGGTGTTTTGGTAAGGTTTCTGAGTTTGAAAATGAATTGAATAATAAGTCAGATAAATTAGAGCCAATATGGGCACAATTTTGCCCTTTTAAACCTATTCTTGGTGTACTGGCAGACAGTTTATAAAATACATTAGTATCTAATAGTACCTATGAAGAAACATATAGCCCCAAGTTAAAAGTGTTAGAAGTGACATTTCTGAAAACAGAACTAATGCTAAATCAATATCAATTTCTGTCTCTCATCATTTCATTTCATATCTACATACCCATTTCCTACCTACTGTATTTCATAAGCATAAAGAGGCTATCAGCTGTAAGGGGCACCCTTATTTCATGCACCACAAAGAATTTTAAAAATGTTGCAAATTCAACTATTACATGCCACCAGTCATATGTTATATGCTGATTTAAGGGCTGTTAACAAATGTAAGAAGAGTGTATCATGGAACTGATGAATTAAGATAAGTATAAAATCCATCCTTTTTAGGTCATATAAACATGTATATACAAACCAGACAGGCCAATTCTTGCTTTGCCCAGAATACCCCTCTGCTGTGCTCCTCCTTATCGCTGGGCCCTCTTCTCCTTTCATATTCCACACTCCCAGTGTTACTCTTTAGACTCCCATATGGTTCTACTGAGAGCCAGTTTGATGGCTCCCAGGGGTAAACTCACCCTGGTAACCAGGCAAGGAAAATGGCAGGTCCCAGATGAGGCAAAACAGATGTGGGACAGTGTTAGGACATCTCTTATCAGCTATGCTAATACCAAGATCTGAAGTGAGTCCCCGCTCTAGCAGGACCACGACACGTGAATTCTCCAGCAACTCTCTGCCTGGAATCCATGACCCTCTGATGTCATATCAGCCAATATGACTTCAGCAAGAAGTTATTCTGGACCTGGGTTTTGAAGTCCCAATTTTCTGCAGAACCGTCTCTTGTTAGGAAATTGGGGGTTAAACTTATCCAAAACTTAAAATTAAGCAAAAAGGTGATTTCTGATTAGTCTTTTAAATTTTTACTTCTTCCTAGTAACTAACAACCTTGCCTAAGGTTTATATGACTCTCTAGGTTTTTTAAAAAAATGGTGGTATGATTTTATTTAATATATTTGGTATTGATTAAGGCCCAGACACTATAAAGCTAGATTTAACTTATAGAAGATTTAGAAGTTGAAAATCATTTTGTGTGCTCTAGAAAATGTAAACTAATTGTTTCATTGCCTTTGAAAACTTGAACCAGTTTTGTATCTAAATTTGCAATCTTGTTCCAGAATTTTTTTCACTGAATGTATATATTTGGTCTTTCCTATTCTTTGAACCAGCGTTACCATCATGCGGATTCTCTTATTAACGAGTGAAACAAATCTTTACTATATGCCTGCTATATATTTATATGAGTCATGCTTTTAACTTTTTGGAAATTACAATTCAATAAACCTTTATCTCCACACATACCCCTTCAGGAGTGGAAACTGGGCCAAAATCAGACACTGCCAGACAGCATTGACAAGAAGATGAAAAGGGCTACAAAGATATAGTAAAGAGAAAATTTGGGTTAGTGAATCTATTAAATAAGGTGAGATACTTCAAGGGACATGGTAAGACTTTTTATTGTACTGTGGCTAAAATAAAGTTCCAGCATTTGGAACAGGCTGGTGGGGGATAATTTTCCGGAATATGTGGAGTTTAAGCTCCCAGAAAGACAATTCAAGGAGCTAGTTGGAAATACCAGCTTCCAGGAGACTGACTTTTCAGATGAGGTGAACTTCAGATGAAATGTCTGGAATCAATCCCGGGTCATTCTTCTCATGTCACCTACGTTCTCATTCATGTGGTCCTGCAATCATGCCTTGATCCTGCCAACATTCACGAGACAATTAAGTGTTTGGCTGGTCCCTGAGGGAATATGCACAATGTGACATGGGGTCTCCTGGCTCAAAGGGATCACCTATGATGGTGTGGACTGTGGAAACAGAAGCAAGAATACAGGCAGGCAGGTGTCTCTTCACTGACTTCTGAACCAATTCTCAACATTTTCTCAGATATAAAGGGACAAAGGCGACGTATTAAAGAGCTGCTTATCTCCCAATTCTGATTTCCCAGGGGATCAGATCCCATTAGTTCTTCCATCGCTTACTCCACCATTCAATCCAGATGCTCATGTATGTGCATGTTCATTTCACCTACATTTGTATATAAATACAGCATACACACATACAGTGCGCGCGCACGCACACACACACACACACACAAGCTTGCCTCCCCCACATCCTTACTTACAACATTGTTACGAGTATCTTTGTCAAAGAGTATGAGGAAGCTGAGGGTGATATCACCATGAAGACAGTGGAATGAACTAACATGTTCTAATCACATTGGGAAATAGTGACTCAGGAGGTTCAGTCCCCAGACATCATCTCCTTTGGTGCCCATTTGTCTGCAGTCATCTTCAAAAAGGCCACTAAATTCTGCAGTCCTTGAGGTCATGGGCTACTTATTATTCACCTCTATATCCCTGTCTGGACATACGTGCTCCAAGAATGTTGTAGGCTTTCAAGGAATGCCTTTTGAATACACTGCTCTGGTCACACTGTTGACTTACTTTATCCTTCAGGTAAAAGCTGTCTGAGAGCAGGAATCAGATCTGATAATACGACTGGATAACTAGAATAGAATCCCTCCGTTAGAAACTGACAATGGGAAACTGGGCTTTCTCTGCATCCTCCCCTCCCCCACTAAGTAGGCATTAAGCAATGTGAAGGTGCAGTCTGTTTTTCTGTGTTAATCAGAGGTGTGAATATCGATCTTTTTCAATTTTAATTTTAACATCTTTATTGAGATGTAATTCACATATTGCATAGTTCATTTGTTTAAAGTGTAAATTCAGTGGTTTTCAGTATATTCATAGAGTTGGACAATCACCACCACCATTTTAGAACATTTTCATTACTCCACAAAGAAAACCTGTATCCATTGGCAGTAATTTCCCAATTTCTCCCAACCCGCTAAAGCTCCTGGAAGACGCTGATATTTCTTAGAGGACAGGCATAAACATAAAAGGAGATACAGGGAAGAGAATCTTGTCCAGGCTCTAGTTCCTCCGATGCCCTAAGTCAGCTCTTCAGGGGGCCAGCCTGGGAGACTCTGTAACTGGCTAAAGCCTCATCTCCTTTCTATTTCCACAGATTTGCCTACTCTACACATTTCATATAAATAACATCATACAATGTGCAGTCTTTTGTGACTGGCTTCTTTCACTTAGTGTAATGTTTTCAAGGTTCACCCTCAATATATCTGTTTAAAATAAATGAATAAATGAATGGGTAACTCTGTCTAGTGCAACCCAGAATCAGAACTCTGAATAACCAGACCCCTGGCTGACCCTCTACTTCCTGGTAGGAAAGGAGTTCCCTCTCCATGGGAGCCCCAAGAAAAGATGTCTACTTCCCAAGAGAGGTTTCGAATAATCTAAGTTTCTGGTTGAGTTAAGCTCTTGGAGGGTAACGGCTCTATACGGACAATTAATGACACATAAGACCTGGGCAAGTACCCAACACATGGCTTTAGTTTTTCTTTTAAACATATATGTATTAAGGGTCTATCAGGCACAAAGTGTCATACTTAGCTCTTTCTTACTTCTCACTTTATATTACAACCTGCTCAGTGAGATAGGTATATCTGGTTTATAATGGGCATTACATATGAGAAGTGATACTCAAAGTGAGTATCATAGTAATACTCTAGCAATTACTGATAATTGTTCCAGCAGCTTCCAGAGATTACCCATTTATCATATGCAGCTTTTCTGATTCCAGTAGCAGATTCAATGCAATTCCTCCGACTGAAGGAAATGTTTAGATTTTAGAGGGAATTGTTTATTCTCAATCATTCTCCTTGCTCTAGGTGACAGAATTAATTCAGGTTTAATCCACTGAATCTGCTTGCCATGGTGAGTCGGAGGAAAAGCAGAAACCCAGAGGCCAGGAGGAAGGGCTGAGAGCCTAGGCAAGGGAGGGATGCCTACAAAGAGCCAAGGCTGTAGAAGCCCCCTGGGATGGCTGGATCTACAACAGAACATGGAAAAGAAACCGCTCAGGGTGGAGGGAGTCATAATGGAACATTTCCACAAGTTCAGGGAAAGCTGTGGCTCAGAACTGATGTTTCCTCAGAGGACATGCATTAAAAAAATGCAGGGAACAGAATCTTGTCCAGGTGTGGGTCCCTTGTGTACCCTAACTTAACTCTTTAGGGCTCCCACCTGGTGGAGGCTCTGACTGGCTAAAGCCTCTCTAGACTCCAGCCCCAGAGAGGAGTCCTGGAAGCTCCTGAGGCCTCTTTGGATTGCAGGGACAAGGAGGCAGAAGAATGTCAGGAATGACCCAGCACGTGCCTGGTTGTGCAAGAGCCACCTCCTGCTCTTCCCAGAGCCAAGCCTGGGCCCTATAAAAGACACATCCAGCTTCAGCACCTCATCTGCTCTGACTCCCCAGGGAGGTGTCTGTGCTCCTGCGTGTGACCAGGGTGAGTGGCAACCTGGGATACCAGAGAGGTATGAGCAGGGCAGAGGGATGGGGAGGATGGAGGTAGGCTGGAGAGAGAGAGAGTTGTGTGCTTGTGTTCTGCCATGCTGAGCAGGAATAGGACTCAGTCTGGCTTGAATCTACTGAGGCTCTGAGGCCTACTGGAGCTCATTTAGGTGGGAAAAGCTAACTGTGCACATCTTTTCCAATTCTGTGCTCTGTGACTTCACATCGGTAACTTCAAAACTGCCATGTTGGGTATATTTCCACCATGGAAACTGGCAAATACTTCAAGCCAGGCCCTTTTATCTGGAGGTTTCATTGTGAAATATTTTCCAGAGGACCCCTTGGTGTATTCTGAAACACCCAGCTGGTACTTAGGGCTTGTATTAAGGAAATAGGTACTTCAGGGAGCTGTGAATACTCTACTCAGGCTTGTGAGGACAGAGCAATCCCAGTTTCCCTTGAAAGGAAGAAGAAGAAGCTCATTCTGTTGATTTTTAATCTATGTACTTTTATCTGGAGGAAAGATTCAAGTCGTTTCTTTCAGGTTACTGATGTGACTGTATGATCTAAATATCATTCTTCTTCTACACATGCATTGATTTTAGAGGAGGTATAATTATGACCTTTCATTTGAAATATTTAAAGAGTTTCATTACTATCTTTTAGGTTGACTAAACTCCTGCCAGCATGTCTTGCCAGCAAAACCAGCAGCAGTGCCAGCCCCCTCCCAAGTGTCCTCCCAAGTGTACCCCAAAATGTCCACCTAAGTGTCCTCCCAAATGCCCACCCCAGTGCCCAGCTCCATGTTCCCCTGCAGTCTCTTCCTGCTGTGGTCCCAGCTCTGGGGGTTGCTGCAGTTCTGGGAGTGGTGGCTGCTGCGTGAGCCACCACAGGCCCCGTCTCTTCCACCGGCTCCGGCACCAGAGCCCAGATTGCTGTGAGAGTGAACCTTCTGGGGGCTCTGGCTGCTGCCACAGCTCTGGGAGCTGCTGTTGACCTGGTCTTCAGAGGAGCTCTTGGGACTGAATGGTCAAGAACATGCTACAGCCTGATGGATACGCTTTCTGCTTCCTCTCATTCCATTCATTAGTGTGCAGAGACCACAAAGACTCATGGGGCTTCCCTGGAAGAACTTCGTGCTTGATGGAGGACCCCAATTGCAGTCTTCTTTTCCTCCTTTATCTCATGTTATAATAAAGCTCTGATTTCTGACTCACTAAATGTCTTGGTCATTCTATTTTCTTCTGAGATTTGTAATGTCCTCCAAAGGACAGGGCCCCAGAGAAATTTTCTTTATGAGGCAAGGAGAAGACATGAGTAGGTGATACATGGAAAGCTGCTCCGAGGAACTGATTCCCCCAAAGGCAGGGTGGATGGAGCTCCAAGAGGGTCAACTCTGGCTATGGCAGCTTTGCCTTTCTCTCCACTAAGCCAGACACATGTTCTAATTTTCTGTCTATTCCAGACGTTGGGAAGGTTGGGAAGCTCTGCGGACTTGTTCTTCTCTAGGGAGAAGAACACATCTAAATGAAGCAATACTTCCCTGCTGTTAGAATCAATAGTTGGTAAAATGCTTGAAACGGATGTTGAGACCCTTCCTCCTGTTAAGTACAGTCCGTGGTCACTGAACTCCTTTTCAGGGAGGGTGAGTCTGGTGAGGATCAGCCTTTTGACTTGTTGCCTTGGACACCTGGCTTCACTTCCTCTCAGTGTTAGATCTGAGCCCCAGGATGCTGTCCTGCCACTTGGCCCACGTGCTGGGCAGGGGAGTGATGAGTAATGGAGATAATAAATAGAAAAAACATGGAAGAGTTACTTAGAAAATACAAAGAATATAAGGAATATAAGAATACAAAGAATACCAGACACTGTAGGAAAGAAAAGACCTTTCCTCCTTCAATACTTATCTTCTCTGCCAAGCCACCCTCAGATGTGAGGGGGGAGAAGTGCCAGGATGGGTGGGGCATCTTAAGTATTAATAGAGGAAGGGGAGGGAAGCAGGGACACAGCAGGGGAAATAAGGGCTAGTGCTTCTTAGGTTCAGGCTGACAGGTGTCTACATGAAGATAATGGATTTAGCAAAGATGGATTTTGACAGAGATGGAGTCTCTTAATAATATGTTTATCTTCTTACTTACCCTTAGTGCCACTAAGACAAAAACTTGGCTGATTAACCAGTCTGAGATTCTGTACTGACTGCATTTTAAATCACCCTCTGCACTGTCAGTTTATTTGACTTAATGTTCTTTATTATTTTGCCAGTCTCATTGTTAACCAATTTTCAAGTCCCTGACCAGTAGTAATTTTGAGCTTCCATAAATACGTACATGGGCCATTTCTACAACAATTGTAATAGGATTTTAAATTTTCTTTTCAATTTTCAAGAGCTCTTGATATATCATGGATATTAACCTTGATCTGTCTTTATTAAAATATTGAATACATCATAATTAATGGACTCTGTTTATAATAACTTTTGCCAAGGAAATATTTGTAGTTTATAAATACTCAAATATGACTTTCTTTGCTTTCATAGCTTCAGGGTTTCCTGAGTTGGTTAGGAAGTTTTCCCTTGTCCTTAGTGTTTACATGTCAGCAAACAAAACAAAACAAAACAAAACCCGAATAGTATAAAATGGAATTCCAAGCAAGGGACCTAAGGTTGCCTGGGGCAGGTGAAGGCTGGCCTGTGGAGGGGTGGACACCTGAATGTGCTTTCAGGGACCTCTGCCTTAAGTAAGAGCAACTCACCGGCCCTTCCCTTATCCAGTGGATCCGCTCTCTGGGCCCCCATGTGCTCCTTTCGTGGTGAACATAATCTTTGCTTCATCCAAACTTCCATACACAGAATAATTTCCAATCTGACTATTGGTTTTTACTTGCATCTTATCTTATGTTTGGCATGTTTGCATGTGTGTTAGAAATTACGTTCTGTTACTATCACAAGAACTCAAAATCACAGCAATTTAAAAAGGAGAGCAGGCTATTTCCACTCACATATGATGAAGTCAGAGGTCAGTAGTCCACGGCTGGTACGGTGGTTCCCTGGAGTCTTCAGAGATGGATACCCCTCTGTCTTGTCATTTCATTATTAGTGGTTGTTTCCTGGGAAACAGTTGGTGATCTGAGGATGCCTGATGGAGCTTTGATCTGCAATGCTGTACTTCAGGTCTGAAGAAAGAGAAAGGGTGGGTAAAAGGCCCTGACCCCAATACAGCCCTTTACCCGAGCTTTCCTAAAGCCCCAAGAACTTCCTAAATCTCACTGGCTGCTTGTATGTACAGAAGGGATACAGAAGTATAAATTTTGACATCTGGATGCAGTGTGGTTCTGGATAAAATTTCAAGATGTGAGTTAAGAATGAAGCGGAGCACGTATATCGCGCACACATCCAATCAAGTAGTTCTTGATCTAGTTCGTAAAGTATATTTATGCTGAGTAAAGACAGCTGGATTGCTGGGTTTCTGGAAATAGTGACACAGACTCTCTGGGTACACTTCTCTTACCTGTTAACACAACATTCAGGAACGTCCTGCCCACAGTTCCACCTTTATGGGCTCTGCTGTATGCACTGAGGCAAATCTGCATGGAAGGTTGATTAGGCAGGGGAATTCACTGCCTGCAGCTGAGGTCTGGAGTGCTGTGGGGAGCTCCCCAAAGACAGGCACAAGACCTGGCTTATGGATGCCTGGCAGAGGCTCAGAGTTACTTCTGCTGTCTCCCCACCTCTAATCCACCCATCACCCAGAAGTGGGCCAAAGATCAGGGGTCTGGATCATCTCTCAAGGGCAGGAAGAGGGTGAGGCTCTGAGAAGAATTGTGCTGTGCAATCAGACACCATATTTGGTGTTATGGCTTCATCTCTTTCAAAGGTATCTAGAGGAGGAGGGTGAAAGATGATTAACTCTGGGTTATCTGAAATATGACCCAAGTGAGGAGAGTCAACAGTAACCAGAACACATTGTGAAAAGGAAAAGGTGGATGGATTGTCACCTGGGCCAGAATCCCCAGAGAGCACTTTCACCTCCACATGGAGTGAAAATTCTACCTGGTCACCCTCTTGAGTCCCCAGAGGGTCAGTCCAGGAATACGGTAGAGTAGAAAAGGAGTTTTGGGCCAGGATGGATGCTTGTGTGTGTGGTTATCTCAACTCGGACCCTGTGAGATCCACAGCAGTGCCCGAGAGCTGTGGCGCTGCTCTCTCGCTGACTCTCAAGGCTCTGTTGCTGCTGCTGCAGCAGCTCTGCAGCCAAGGTTGGCGGACTGTGTTTTGCCTGTGCTAACTCCAGGAGCAGCTGCTCCCAGAGCAGGAACAAAACTACCCCCAGTGCTAAGAAAAACTCGGGAGCCTGAGGGACAAGTATATTGGCCGGCTCCTGGAGGGACTCTTACTGTTGCTGGCTCAGTTGACAGGATGTCTCAACCTGAGTTCAGCTGGAAGTGAATTCAGCTGAAGAGAACACATGTGTAAACCCAGAATAAGGCTACTTTTCATTTTCTAAACAATTCTCCCTCTGCTTGTAAATAATTGACAAAATCATTAATATTCAGAAACACATTCCCCATGTTACCATTTCGTGGTTGCTCCTTGACCTTGCTAGATGAGTTTTCAATCCTAGTCCACACCCACGCTGGTTGCATTGCTCCATCTTCACACCTAATTCAGAACTATGTACAGAAAGAGTAAAACTATGAAATTCTAAACTTTTGTACTTGTTATAAGATATGCACTCTTATAAGTGTTTTGGGTGTAACTCAACCAAAATAACAATTCACACAATATTGCTATTAGGAAATTACAGCTATTTTCCACACTTCATAGATGAAAAGACAGATGCACAGACAATTTTGGGCACATTTCTCAGGTTTTAAGGCAAGTAACTGGTTCTCAGAATCCAAATCTAGGTGATTTAACTACAGTGTGTGGTCTCAACCAGTTCTCTGGAGTTAAACTGGGAAGGCATGCACTATTTACTGCGTGTGAAATTCAAACAGCTTACGGTAAGTTCTTCTCAACAAGCTAGACTTAAAACAGCTATCCCTTCTTTTCTTGCCTGATATACTAATGTTTCTGTGTTAGTTCCCACACTGCACAAAATGAGCCTCTATTTCTCATGCCGTTATCTTCATCCACGTCCTTCCATCCTTTCTTAAGAATATAGTCACAGTGGGCAGAGATTATATTTCTTTCATATTATGTAGTATCCTCAGAGTTGGCCACATAGTCAACAATACTTGCTGGGTGTGTACGAGAGTGAATTAATAAACTCTGATTATTGAATTTACTAACGGGAGACAGTCCAAGAAAATCCTCAAATTGTTTTTTCTTTAGAGATGTTCAGTTCTTCTAATTCATCTGATCATATCCTTCTCTCATTTACTCTCATAAGACCTGCTTAATAGTTACCTAAATTGCTCAGCACAGAATCCTTGGAAATAGTTCCTTGCTCCAAGGAATCCCAAGGCATAGATATGAAGTGATTGAAATTATAATATTTAATTTATGTGTCCCATTCATCTAACACTGAAATTCTTCTAATTCCAATGATTAGAAAGATAGAAATACTGACATAAATGGACATAGGCAGTGAGGGTGTTGGTGTGTGTATGTAGTGATCATATGTAATTAACATAGTTTTATCCCATGATAGCCTATAAATAGTGCTGTCTGGGTTATGAAAAATTATGGGTTCTGTCTTGGTTTTGATTAAGAAGTAAGTGCATAGATATTGCATAAAAGAGAGGTACAAAACGAGGTTGGCAGGGAATTGGCATGGGAGAGGGATTTAGAAAGCATAGTCATAAATGATCTGGAAAATTCAACCCACCACACAAAATAATTGACAATCTGGACTAGAAAGATGGTCTGACATTGTGTGTGTGTGTGTGTGTGTGTGTGTGTGTGTGTGTGGTAGTGTATCTATGCTGTGTGTAAACTTGTTCTCAGAAACCTGTTGACATTATGCTAAAATAATTGAAATTTTTTGGGTTAAATTTTCTAAACTTTATTCCCAGCTGTGTCAACTTGGGCTATTTGTTTAGCTCTAGGAGCCTTTGTTTTCTAGTTAGTATAGTGGGGATATTAATACTACCTACATCACAAGATTGGTATGAAGATTAAATGAGATAATGTGTATAAAACAGTTAAATATACATAGAACAAAATAGATGGTCAGTAAGCATCAGTTATTTCTTTCTGTTATTTTTATCATTTGTACACACATGTAGGTGTATATATGTATATACACATATGGAAGTATTTGACCCAAAAGCACAACTCCACTCAACTTATACCTCAGGGGAAGACAGGGAGGTAGGTAGAACTGTATTGGCTAGGGTTATGCAGAGAAACAGAAGAGAGAGAGAAATTTATTTTAAGAAATTGACTCATGCAATGACTGTGTGGGCTGGCAAGTCCAAAGTCTTGGCTGGAAATTCAGATAACAGTTGATGTTGCAACGTTGAGTCTAAATTCTGCAAGGCAGTAGTCTGGAAACAGGCAGAGTTTCTACACTGCAGTCTTGAGGATAATTTCTTCTTCTTTGGGAAACCTCAGTCTCCATTATTAAAGGCTTCAACTTATTGGATGAGGCTCACATTAGGGAAGATAATCTGCTTACTCAGTCTACTGATTAAATACTTACAGAGAAACCTGTGGATTGCCGTTTGATCAAACAGCTGGATACCATAGCATAGCCTGGGCAAAATTAACCATCACAGAGACCGAGAGAATACATGGAGGTCACTGGAGATATGACCCAAGAGACAGACGAGGGGCCAACTGTGACCAGGACACACTAAGAACATGAAATGATGGTTTTATTTTCACTTAGGATAAAGGCAAATTTCTGGACAGACCTTTGGAGAATATTGGGAAAACAGAAACTTCTACCTGGTAACCCCGGGAGTCTCAACAAGGGTGTGATGTTAGAAGGACTGGAGAGAGGGAATGCAGCACGTGGCTGGGGAGGCCCTTGGCCTTTGGACTTTGGTTTCACAGAGGTGCAGTCAGCACAGCACAGACAAGGCTGCTGACACCGCACAGTAGCTGGAGCTCTGGGAACTGATGATTGCTGTAGCTGCTTCCCATGCAGGGGTCACACAAGAAGATTTGGAGGTGAACATGGGCTATGCACTGTAGTGGCACTGTGGAGGGCCCTTTAAAGGCACTGGCATTGCTGGTGGTTTTTTGGCAAGGTATCTGAGTTTCAAAATGAATTGAATAATGTGTCAGATAAATTAGAGCCAGGATGAGAATAATTTTGCCCTTCTAAACCTATTCTTGGTGTGCTGGCAGACAGTTTATAAAATACATTAGTATCGAATTAGTACCTGTAAAGAAACATATAACTCCAAGTTAAAAGTGTTAGAACTGACATTCTTAGAAACAGAACTAATACTAAACAATGTCAATTCTGTCATCATTTCATTTCATATCTACATACTTACTTCCTACCTACTGTATTTCTGAGCTTTAAGAGGCTATCAGTTGTAAGGGGCACCCTTATTTCATGCACCACAAGGAAAGAAAAAAAGCTGCAAATTCAACTATTACGTGCCACCAATCATATGGTATATACTGATTTAAGGGCTGTTAACAAACGTTAGAAGACTGTATCATGGAATTGATGAATTAAGATAAGTATAAAACTGATCCACTTTAGGTCATATAAATATGTATGTAAATACTAGACGGGCCAATTCTTGCTTTGCCCAGAACTCCCCTCTGCTGTGCTCCTCCCTGTCTCTCTGTCTAGCACTAGACACTGCTAGACAATATTGAAAAAAAGATCAAAAGTTATGGTACAGGAAAATTTTGGATTAGTCAGTCTATTAAATAAGGGGAGACAAATAAAAAGACATGGTAAGGCCTTTTCTTGTACTGTAGGTAAAATAAAGTTCCAACATTTGGTAGGAAGTGTTTTTCTGGAATATATGGAGCTTAAGTTGCCAGGGAGAGAAATCAAGGAGCTACTTAGAGAGACCAGCCTACAGGAGAGTGACTTTCCAGATAACATGAACTTCAGATGAAATGTCTGAAATCACGCCCAGGCCATTCTTCTCATGACACCTGTGTACTCATTCATGTGATCCCGAAATGATGCATTGATCCTGCAAACATTCATGAGGCAATTAGGTATTTGGGTGGTCCCTGAGGGAGCATGGGCAATATGACCCATGGGTCTCCTGGCTCAGAGAGATCACACATGATGGTGTGAAGACTGTGGAGAGAGAAGCAAGAATACCTGTAGTCAGGTGTTTCTTCACCGACTTGTGAACCAATTCCTACCACTTTTTGAGATATAAAGGGGAAAAGTGAGCAAAAAAGTGGGCAAAAAAGAGCTGTTTGTCTCCCAGTTCTGGTTTCTCAGAGGATTGGTTTCCACTAGTCCTTCCATTGCTTATTCAACCACTCAATCCAGATGCTCAAGTATGTGCATGTTCATTTCACTTACATTTTTATATGAATACAGCATACATGCACACAGTGCACACACACACACATACACACACACAAGCTTGCCTCCCCTACTTCCTCACTTACAACATTGTTACAAATATCTTTGTCAAAGAGTATGAGGAAGCTGAGGGTGATATCACCATGAAGACAGTGGAATGAACTAACATCTTTCAATCACATTGGGAATTAGTGACTCAGGAGGTTCAGGCCCCAAACATCACTTCTTTGATACCCAGTTTTTCTGCAGTCATCTTCAAAAAGGCCACTACATTCTGCAGTCCTTGAGGTCATGGGCTACTTATTGTTCACCTCTATATCCGTATGTTTGGACATACGTGCTCCAAGAAAGTTGTAGGCTTTCAAGGAATGCCTTTTGAATACACTGCTCTGGTCACACTGTGGACTTACTTTATCCTTGAGGTAAAAGCTCTCTGAGAACAAGAATCAGGTCTGAAAATAGGATTGGATAAATAGATGAATAGAATCCCTCAGGTAGAAGCAGACAATGGGAAACTATGCTTTCTACCTATCCACCCTCCCCCACCAAGTAGGCATTAGACAGTGTGAAGGCGTGGTCTGTTTCTGTTTTAATCAGAGGTGTGAATAACTATCTTTTTCAATTCTAATTTCAACATTTTCATTGAGACATAATTCACATATTATATAGTTCATTTATTTAAAGTGTTAATGCAGTGGTTTTCAGTATATTCATAGAGTTGGACAATCACCACTACAATTCCAGAACATTTTCATTACTCCAGAAAGAAAACCTGTATCCATTAGTTGTAATTTTCTAATTTCTCCCAGCCTGCTAAAGTACCTGGAAGCCACTGATGTTTCCTCAGAGGATGTGCATAAAAGTAAAATGAGATACAGGGAACAGAATCTTGTCTAGGCTCTGGTTCCTCAGATGCCCTAAGTCAGCTCTTCAGGGATCCATCCTGAGAGAGGCTGTAACTGGCTAAAGCCTCATCCCCTTTCTATTTCCACAGATTTGTTGACTACACATTTCATATAAACAGGATCATAAGAAATGCAGTCTTTTGTGACTGATTTATTTCAGTTAGCCTAAGGTTTTCAAAGTTCATCCTCAGTATATCTGTTTAAAATAAATGAATAAACGAATGGGTAACTCTGTCTAGCGCAACCCCGAATCAGAACTCTGAACAAGTAGACCCCTTTCTGACCCTCTGCTTCAGGGTAGGAAAGGAGTTCCCTCTCCACAGAAGCCACAAGAAATGATGTCCACTTCCTAAGGGAGTTTTCAAATAAACTAAGTGTCTTGTAAGGGTTCTATATGGACAATGCATGCCACATAAGACCTGGGTAAGTATCCAATACATGGCATTAGTTTTTCTTTTAAACACATATTTATTAAGTGTCTATCAGGCACACAGTGTCACACTAAGCTCTTTCTTATTTATCACTTAATATTAAAAACAGCTCAGTGAGATAGGTATACCTGGTTTATAACGGCCATTACATATGAGACCTGATACTCATTGTGAGTATCATAGTGACACTCTAGCAATTGTTGATAATTGTTCTAGCAATTTCCAAAGATCCCTCAATTAGCATATGCAATTTTTCTGATTCCAGTACCACATTCAGTACAATTCCTCTGACTAAGAATAATGTTCTGATTTTAGAAGGAATTGTTTATTCTCAATCATACTCTTTGCTGTAGACCACAGAACCAACTCAGATTTAATCCACTGAATCTGCTTGCCACGGTGAGTCGGAGGAAAAGCAGAAACACAGAGCCCAGGAGGAAGGGCTGAGAGCCTAGGCAAGGGAGTAGGATGCCTAGAAAGAGCCAAGGCTGTAGAAGCCCCCTGGAACGGCTGGATCTACAGCAGAACATGGAAGATAAACTGCTCAGGGTAGAGGGAGTCATAATGGAACGTTTTTACAAGGTCAGGGAATGTTGTGGCTCAGAACTGATGTTTCTTCAGAGGACACGAATACAAAAGATGCAGGGAACAGGATCTCATCCAGGCATGAGTCCCTTGTGTACCCTAAATTAACTCTTTAGGGCTCCCGCCTGGTGGAGGCTCTGACTGGCTAAAGCCTCCCCAGACCCCAGCCCCAGAGAGGAGTCCTGGAAGCTCCTGAGGCCTCTTTGGATTGCAGGGACAAGGAGGCAGAAGAATGTCAGGAATGACCCAGCATGTGCCTGGTTGTGCAAGAGCCACCTCCTGCTCTTCCCAGAGCCAAGCCTGGGCCCTATAAAAGACGCATCAGGCTTCAGCACCTCATCTGCTCTGACTCCCCAGGGACGTGTCTGTGCTCCTGCGTGTGACCAGGGTGAGTGGCAACCTGGGATACCAGAGAGGTATGAGCAGGGCAGAGGGATGGGGAGGATGGAGGTAGGCTGGAGAAAGAGAGTTGTGTGCTTGTGTTCTGCCATGCTGAGCAGGAATAGGACGCAGTCTGCCTCAAATCTATTGAGGCTCTGAGGCCTACTGGAGCTCATATAGGTGGGGAAAGCTAACTGTGCACATCTTTTCCAATTCTTGTTCAGTGACTTCACATGGGTAACTTCAAAACTGCCGTGTTGGGCATATTTCCACCATGGAAACTGGCTAATACTTCAAGCCAAGTCCTTTTATCTGGAGGTTTCATTGCAAAATCATTTTCCAGAGGACACCCTGGTGTGTCCTGCAACACCCAGCTGGACCTTAGGGCTTGTATTAAGGAAATAGGTACTTCAGGGAGCTGTGAATACTCTACTCAGGCTTGTGAGGATAGAGAAATCCCAGCTTCCCCTGAAAGGAAGAATAAGGAGCTCATTCTGTGGATTTTTAAATGTATGTGCTTTCATTTGGAGGAAAGATTCAAGTTGTTTCTTTCAGATTACTGATATGACTGTATAATCTAAATATAATTCTTCTCCCACCCATGCATTGATTTCAGAAGAGGTATAATATGATCGCTGGTTTTAAATATTTAAAGAGTTTCATTATTATGTTTTAGGCTCACTAAACTCTGCCAGGATGTCTTGCCAGCAAAACCAGCAGCAGTGCCAGCCCCCTCCCAAGTGTCCTCCCAAGTGTACCCCAAAATGTCCACCTAAGTGTCCCCCCAAATGCCCACCCCAGTGCCCAGCTCCATGTTCCCCTGCAGTCTCTTCCTGCTGTGGTCCCAGCTCTGGGGGCTGCTGTGGTCCCAGCTCTGGGGGCTGCTGTGGTCCCAGCTCTGGGGGTTGCTGCAGTTCTGGGAGTGGTGGCTGCTGCGTGAGCCACCACAGGCCCCATCTCTTCCACCGGCGCCGGCACCAGAGCCCAGATTGCTGTGAGAGTGAACCTTCTGGGGGCTCTGGCTGCTGCCACAGCTCTGGGGGCTGCTGCTAACCTGGGCTAAGAAGAACTCTTTGGACAGAATGTTCAACAACCTGCTACAACCTGATGCTTAACTCTTTCCATTTCCTCTCATTCCATTCATGGGTGGACAGGGACCACCAAGACTCATGGGGCTTCCCTGGAAGAACTTGGCACTTGATGGAGCACCTCAATTGCAGGTCTTCTTTTCCTCCTTTACCTCATGCTATAATAAAGCTCTGATTTCTGACTCACAAATTGTCTTGGTCATTCTCTTCTCTTCTGAGATTTCAAATGTCCTCCAAAGGTCAGTGCCTCAGAGAAATTCTCTTCATGGGTCAAGGACAGGACCTGAGTAGGTGATACATGAAAAGCTGCTCCGAGGAACTAATTTCCCCAAATGCAGGGTGGATGGAGCTCCAAGAGGGTCACCTCTGGCTATGGCAGCTTTGCCTTTCTGTCCATTAAGTCAGACACATGTTCTAATGTTCTGTGTATTCCAGACATTGGGAAGGTTGGGAACCTCTGTAGACTTCTTCTTCTCCATGGAGAAGAACACATCTCTATGAAGCAAAACTTCCCTGCTGGTAGAATCAAAAGTTGAATAAAATGCTTGAAATGAATGTTGAGACTCTTCATTCTGCAAAGTACAGCCCATAGTCACTGAACTCCTTTTCAGGGAGAGTGACTGGTTAAAATCAGCCCTTTGACTTGCTGCCTCGGACACCTGTCTTCAATTCCTCTCAGTGTTAGATCTGAGTACCAGGATGCTGTCCTGCCACTTGGCCTATGTGCCGGGCAGGTGAGTGATGAGTGACGGAGATTTTTATTACAAAAAACATGGAGGTTCCACTTTGAAAATACAGTGAATAAATGGTACAAGATGCTGTAGGGAAGATTAGACCTTTTCTCCTTCAATGTTTATCTTCTTTGTCCAGCCACCCTCAGATGTGAGGGGGGAGAAGTGCCAGGATGGGTGGGGCATCTTTAGTATTAATAGGAGAAGGGGAGGGAAACAGGGAAACAGCAGGGGAAATAAGGACTAGTGCTTCTTAGGTTCAGGCTGACAGGTGTCCACATGAAGATAATTGATTCAGAGAAGAGAGAATCTGACAGAGACGGAGTCTGTTATTAAAATGTTCAGCTGCCTCCTCACCCTTACTTCTGCTAAGAAAAACACCTAGCTCTTTAACCAGTCCGAGATTCCATATTCTCTGCATTTTAAACTACCCTTTGCACTGAGTCACTTTATTTGATTTAATGCTGTTTATTATTTTTGCCAGTCTCATTCTTTTTTTTTTTTTTATTTTACTTTAAGTTCTGGGATACGTGGGTTGAATGTACAGGTTTGTTATGTAGGTGTATATGTGCCATGGTGGTTTGCTGTGCCTATGAACCCATCATCTAGGTTTTAAGCTCTGCATGCATTATGTATTTTTCCTAATGCTCTCCCTCCTCTTACCTCTAACCCTAGTATGCCCCAATGTGTGATATTCCCTGCCCTATGTCTATGTGTTCTCATTGTTCAGCTCCCACTTATTAGTGAGAACATGTGGTGTTTGGTTTTCTGTTCCTGTGTTAGTTTGCTGAGGATGATGGTTTCCAGCTTCATCCATGTCCCTGTAAAGGACATAAACTCATTCTTTTTATGGCTGCATAGTATTCCATGGTGTATATGTGCCACATTTTCTTTATCCACTCTATCATTGATGGGCATTTGGGTTGGTTCCAAGTCTTTGCTATTATAAACAGTGGTGCTATAAACCTACATGTGCGTGTGTCTTTCTAGTAGAATGATTTATAATCCTTTGGATATATACCCATTAATGGGATTGCTGGGTCAAATAGTATTTCTGGTTCTATATACTGGAGGAATCGCCACACTGTCTTCCATAATGGGTGAACTAATTTACAGTCCCACCAATGGTGTAAAAGCATTCCTATTTCTCTGCATCCTCTCGAGCATCAGTTGTTTCCAGACTTTTTAATGATCACCATTCTAACTAGCCTGAGATGGTATCTCATTGTGGTTTTGATTTGCATTTCTCTAATGACCAGTGATGATGAGTTTTTTTTTTATATGTTTGTTGACCGCATAAATGTTTTCTTTTGAGAAGTGTCTGTTCATACCCTTTGCCCACTTTTTGATGGGGTTGTTTGCTTTATTCTTGAAAATTTGTTTAAGTTCCTTGTAGATTCTGAACATTAGACCTTTGTCAGATGGATAGATTGCAAAAATTTTCTCCCATTCTGTAGGTTGCCTATTCACTCTGATGACATTATTTTTTGAAAAGATTAACAAAATACACTAGCCAGACTAATAAAGAAGAAGTGAGAGAAGACTCAAATAGACACAATAAAAAGTGATAGAGTGTATCACCACTGATAACACCGAAATACAAACTACCATCAAAGAATACTATGCAACACCTCTATGCAAATAAACTAGAAAATCTAGAAGAAATGGATAAATTCCTGGACACAGAAACTCTCCCAATACTAAACTAGGAAGAAGTCGAATCCCTGAATAGACCGATAACAAGTTCTGAAATTGAGGCAATAATTAATAGACTACCAACCAAAAAAAAAAACCAGATAGATTCACAGTCAAATTCTACCAGAGGTACAAAGAGAAGATGATAGCATTCCTTCTGAAACTATTCCAAACGATAGAAAAAGAGGGAATCTTCCCTAACTCATTTTATGAGGCCAGCATCATCCTGATTTTAAAATCTGGCAGAGACACGACAAAAATAGAAAATTTCAGGCCAATATCACTGATGAACATCAATGCAAAAATCCTCAATAAAATACTGGCAAACTGATTCCAGCAGCACATCAAAAAGCTTATCCACCACATTTAAGTCAGCTTCATCCCTGGGATGCAAGGCTGGTTCAACATACAGAAATCAATAAACATAATCCATCACATAAACAGAACCAATGACAAAAACTACATGATTATCTCAATAGATGCAGAAAAGGCCTTTGATAAAATTCAACACCCCTTCATGATAAAAACTCTCAATAAGCTAGGTATTGATGGAACATATTTCAAAATAATAAGAGCAATTTATGACAATCCCATAGCCAATATCATACTGAATGGGCAAAAGTTGGAAGCATTCCCTTTGAAAATCGGCACAAGACAAGGGTGCCCTCTCTCACCACTCCTATTCAACATAGTATCGGAAGTTCTGGCCAGAACAATCAGGCAAGATAAGGAAATAAAGGGTATTCAAATAGGAAGAGAGGACATCAAATCGAATCTCTTTGCAGATGACATGACTGTATATTCAGAAAACCCTATCGTCTCAGCCCAAAAACTCTTTAAGCTGATAAACAACTTCAGCAAAGTCTCAAGATACAAAATCAATGTGCAAAAATCACAAACATTCTTATACACCAATAATAGACAAGCAGAGAGCCAAACCATGAGTGAACTCCCATTCGCAATTGCTACAAAGAAAATAAAATACCTAGGAATATAACTTACAAGGGAGGTGAAGGAATTCTTCAAGGAGAACTACAAACCACTGCTCAAGGAAACAAGAGAGGACACAAACAAATGGAAAACATTCCACGCTCATGGATAGGAAGAATCAATATCTTGAAAACAGCCATACTGCCCAGAGTAATTTATAGATTCAATGCTCTTCCCATCAAGCTACCACTGACTTTTTTCACAGAACTACAAAAAAACTACTTTAAATTTCATATGGAACCAAAAAAGAGCCCGTATAGCCAAGACAACCCTAAGCAAAAGGAACAAAGCTGGAGGCATCACACTACCTGACTTCAAACGGTACTACAGGGCTACAGTAACCAAAACAGCATGGTACTGATACCTAAACAGATACGTAGAGCAATGGAACAAAACAGAGGCCTCAGAAATAACGCCACACCTCTATGACCATCTGATCTTCGACAAACCTGACCAAAAAAAAAAAAAAAAAAAAGCAATGGGGAAAGGATTCCCTATTTAATAAATGGTGCTGGAAAAACTGGCTAACCATATGCAGAAAAGAGAAACTCGACCCCTTCCTTACACCTTATACAAAAATTAACTCAAGAGGGACATTAAAGACTTAAACGTAAAACCCGAAAGTATAAAAACCCTAGAAGAAAACCTAGGCAATACCATTCAGGACATAGGCGTCAGCAAAGGCTTCATGACTAAAACAGCAAAAGCAATTGTAACAAAAGCCCAAATTGACAAATGGGATCTAACTAAACTAAAGAGCTTCTGCTCAGCTAGTCTCATTATTAACTGAAATTTCAAGTCCCTGACCAGTAGTAATTTTGTTCTGCTAAAAACATGCACATTGGCCATTTCTACAACTTTCATAATATGATTTCAAATTTTCTTTTCAATTTTCAAGAGCTCTGATATATAACGGATATGAACCTTGATCTGCCTTTATTAAAATATTTAATGCATCAGATTTAATTGACTCTGTTTGTAATAACTTTTGCTATGGAAACATTTTTAGTTTTTATGTACTCAAACATGACTTTCTTTGCTTTTATAGCTTCAGGGTTTTTTGAGTTGGTTAAGAAATTTTCCCTTGTCTTTAGTGTTTACATGTCGGCAAACAAAATAAACAAAAAAACCCAAACAGTATAAAATGGAACACAAAGCAGGGGACCTAAGGTTGCCTGGGATAGGTGAAGGCTGGCCTGCAGAGAGATGGGCACTGAGTCTGCTTTCAGGGGCCTCTGCCTTAAGTGGGAGCAATCCCCAGTGGGCCTACTATCCAGGCCTCCATGTACTCCTTTAGTGAGCATAATCCTTTCTCTATCTAACCTTCCATACACAGGATAATTTCCAGCATAACTATTTGCTTTTCATTGCGTCTTACCTTGTGTTTGGCACGTGTGCATGTGTGTTAGAAGTTATTTTCTTCTGCTATCACAGGAACTCAAAATGACAGCAATTTTAAAAAGAAGGCAGTCTATTTCCACTCATATGTGATGCAGTCAGAAGTTGGTAGTCCATGGCTGTTGCAGTGGTTCCACAGAGTCTTCAGAGATGGATACACCTCTGTCTCATTATTTCATTTTAAGTGGTTGTTTCCTGGGAGGCAGTTGGTAATCTTGAGGTGCCTGATACAGTTCTGATCTGCAAGGCTGTGCTTCAGCTAGGAAGAAGGAGAAACGGTGGGTAAAAGGCCCTGACCCCTGTAAAGCCTCTTACGTGCGCTTTCCTAAAGCCCCAACGACTTCCTAAATCTCCCTGGCTGCTTGTATGTACAAGGAGGATGAAGAAGTGTAAATTTTAATATCTAGACATGGTTTGGTTCTGGACAGAATTTGAAGATGTACATTAAGAATGAAGGGAGCATGTATATTGGGCACACATCCAATCAAGTAGTTCTGGATATAGTTTGACCTGCTGAGAAAAGACATCTGGATTGCTGGGTTTCTGGAAATAGTGACACAGACTCTTTGGGTACACTTCACTTACCTCTTAACACAACATTCAGGAACGTCCTGCCCACAGTTCCACCTTTATGGGCTCTGCTGTATGCACTGAGGCAAGCCTGTGAGGAAGGTTGATTAGGCAGGGGAATTCACTGCCTGCAGCTGAGGTCTGGAGTGCTGTGGGGAGCTCCCTGAAGATAGGCACAAGACCTGGCTTATGGATGGCTGGTGGAGACTCCAGGTTACTTCTGCTGTCTCCCCACCTCTAATCCACCCATCACCCAGAGGTGGGCCAAGGATCAGGGGTCTGGATCATCTCTCAAGGGCAGGAAAAGGGTGAGACTCTGAGAAGAAGTGTTTTGTGCAATCAGAAACCATATTTGGTGTTATGGCTTCATCTCTTTCAAATATATCTAGAGGGGGAAGATGGCAGATGATTAACTCTGAGTTGGGCTATTAGAAACATGACCCAAGTGAAGACAGTCAACAGTAACTAGAACACATTGTGAAAAGGAAAAGGTCAATGGATTGTCACCGGGGCCAGAATCCCCAGAGAGAACTTTCATCTCCAAATGGAGTGAAAATTCTACCTGGTCACCCTCTTGTGTCCCCAAAGGGTCAGCCCAGAAAGAGGGGGGAATAGAAAAGGAGTTTGGGGCCAGGGTGGATTCTTGTGTGTGGTTATCTCAACTCGGACCTTCTGAGATCCACAGCAGTATCTGAGAGCTGTGGCGCTGCTCTCTCTCTGACTCCCCAGGCTCTGTCGCTGCTGCCGCAGCAGCTCTGAAACCAAGGTCGGCTGACTGTGTGTTGCCTGTGCTAACTCCAGAAGCAGCTGCTCCCAGAGCAGGACCAGCACTACCCCCAGTGCTAAAAAGAACTCAGGAGACTGAGGGATGAGCATATTGGCCAGCTCCTGGGAGGGACTCTTACTATTGCTGGCTCAGTTGGCAGGATATGTCAATGTGAGTTCAGCTGAAAGTGAATTCAGCACAACACAAGTGTAAACCTAGAATAAGGATACTTTTCTTTTTCTAAACAATTCTCCCTCTGCTTGTAAGCAACTGACAAAACCATTAATATTAAGAAAGACATTCCCTATGTTACTATTTCATGGTTGCTCTTTGGCCTTGCTAGGTGAGATTTCAGTCCTAGTCAACCCCCATGCTGGTTGGATTGCTCCATCTTCACACCTAATTCAGAACTATGTACAGTAATTGTAGAAGTATGTAATTCTAAACTTTTTTACTTGTTATAAGATATGTACTATTTAATTCATACAACATTGCTATTAGGTAATTACAGTTATTTTACACACTTCATAGATGAGAAAACAGAGTCACAGACAATTTTGGGAACACTTTTAAGGTTCCATAGCAAGTACCTGGTTCTTAGAATCCAAATCTAGGTGATTTAGCTACAGAGTCTGTGATCTCAAGCAGTTCTCTACAGTTAAACTGGGAAGGCCTGCACTATTTACTGTGTGAAATTCACACAGCTTATAGTAAGTTCTTCTCAGCAAGCTAGACTTAAAGCAGGTATTCCCTAATTTCCTTCTCTGACATACTAATGTTTCTGGGCTAGTTCCCATACTGTACAAATGACCCTCTATTCCTCGTGCCCTTCTCTCCCCCCATGTCCTTCTGTCCTTTCTGAAGATCCAGTCTCCCAAAGGGGCTCTCTATTTGTCTGCCCCACTCCTGATTAGGGCCCCTTCCTTGGCTTCTCTGGATAAACTCACAATAATGATAGACCAAGAAGAGGACCGGTACCTGAGAAGTAAAAACAGATAACGGACCAGGACCAGGGCCAAGGATGTCTCATATAGAGGGTCCTGGAGCAGGTTGTAGGGTTCATTCTGGCTCCAGGAGGAGCAGAGTGTGATTCTTACACATTAAATGTACATGTCTAGATATTCTTGATATTCTTGTCTCCTCTTCTGTCCCTTTGGAAAATCATGGGAGATTCCAGCTTCTTCTGTCCAAACATTATAAATGGCTTCAGTAGGAATCTTGCCACTGGGCAATAGTTTCAGGGATCCAGGTCACCATGTAGCCATCCCTTGTTAGGAAACTATTGCCCCCAACCTCACCTCCAGGTCTGCTCTATGAGCTGGTGGCTTAGGACTGGGGTTATCAGTTTTCAGTGGGAAGGAGAGGTTGAAATGAGCTAAGAGATGCATTTTACAAGAAGAAACTATAAAATAATCAACCTACTACTTGCAGAAGCTGAAGGAGAGGGATGAGTGACATTGATAAGGTCCCATGACTGGTGAATAAGAGAGGAAGTACCACAAAGAGAGAACATGTTCTGGAGATCAGTAGGTTTTGTGATAGAGTTAGTTTGAGGTCACAGCAAAAATATTTGCCTCTTACGACATTTGGCAGGATCAAACTGCAGGTTAGTGACTTTCTAGGCAAAGGGGAGGTGGAGGTGGCTTAAAGGAAGTACTTTAAATAACTCCCAGGTAATTCTTCTAATAACATTTAATTCATTCATTCATCCATCTAATCAATAGTCTACAGTCAACTGCTAGACTCCCCAGGAAAAGAAACAAGGGGTAAGACCTGATCCCGAGCTCATGCTCTGGTGACTTAATGACTGTGGACATAAAGCCAAGATTACCTAGAATTCTTACTGGTGTCAAAGGCTGTAAGCCTGATCTCTAACAGTGGCTGATATATTTTATCATAAAAAATGTGGAAGGACATTTTGTCTCCTGAGACTGGCTTCCTGTGAATGAGGCACATAGCAGCTTTGTGGTCTTCTCTCCAACCCTTGGCCACACTGCTGTGCTTGTTCCCGGCCTTGCAAAGGCACACTCATGCCCATGCTGCCTACACACATACACACACACACACACACACACACACACATTCATAAAGGCACAGCCCATCCCATTCTCTTCCTTCGTGGTTACTACCATCTTTGTCAAGGAGAATGAGGAACCTGGTATGACATCCCCTCAGGCATTGTCAGGTGATCCGGTTTCCCAACAATCTCCTTGGAAAATAGACTCATTTTGTACGCACATAAATTTCACAGAGGTCTTCAGAATGTCCACTGAATTGTGAATTCCTAGAGGTCACACAACACACACGGTATTCACCTCTATAAACCAAAGTGTTTGGATAGATGATCACTGAATACCTCATAGCTGACAAAATAGTATCTTTTTGATTAACTGCTATGTTTGGATATCAACATTTTTTACTCTTGATGTGAACACCCTCAAGGGTAGGGAACTACATCTGAGACTAGAAAATAAAACTATTGGAGAAGGGGCATCTCTTAGTATGACAGAAATGTAAAGACCATATACGTCTACCTTCTAGATCAAGGGTATATGAAAGAAGGGACTATCTTTTTCAAAAGCTGTATTCTAACTTATGCCATATAGTAAGTTGTCAGTAAATGTTTGATGGATAGATGAAATAAATTGATTAATGGATGAATGTATCTTATCCAAAATGGTATCAGATTCCTTACTCTCCTGTCATTCACCAACAAGATTAAATAAATCATTTGATTCCCATCATCCTCTTGACAAGAAATAATTAGACTTCTCAAAATCCTGAATGTACACTGTACATTCTTAAGAGAGTCTTCGCTAGCCTACCTATATTTTTAAATAAAAATTTCAAAGACAGGAACTGAATATTGTCCATTTTTCTGTCTCACATCCTGCCCCTGTTCTTTTAAAAATTGACTTTGTTTAAGTGTCTTCCTTGTGCCTTATCATGTGCTAAAGCCTCACTTGATGGAACCAACAATTCAGAGAGGAAGGTGCTAATAGGCCTGTTTTACAGTTGAGGATTTAGATTGTCTAAATAAAGTCTTTGAGGTGACTGGGCTCATAAACACAGAGCTCTTCTGAGTCCAGTTCAAGAAACTATTGCCTTATTTTAAAAACTGCCTTGTTACACAGTAGACATTTTAATTTCTAAGTGAAGAAGTTTAGTCACAATGATCATCACCACCAAATCTGAAGAAACCATCTTGAATCACTTATTAATCCTGTTAGCAGGGTTCTGTGGGCTACACAGGGACATGGGGTCAGGAATGAGGGTCTGAGCAGAAGGGGAGGAGTATTCCATGAAGGAATTGGTCTCTGACTCAATGCCACAAAGAAACCTGCTTAGCTGTGGAAGCAGGCTTGGAAAACCATACTCGGGGATGGGAAGAAACTGGAATAGCACACTT
This sequence comes from Macaca thibetana thibetana, assembly GCF_024542745.1. NCBI lineage: Eukaryota > Metazoa > Chordata > Mammalia > Primates > Cercopithecidae > Macaca > Macaca thibetana. Next base: position 125,165,712 of record NC_065578.1, read on the forward strand.
CCACAGAGAAGCTATGGCAAGGATCTCTGGTGTTCTTAGAAGTCACTCTTTGAGCCTTTGTCCAGGCACGAGTTCCTTAAGAATCTTCTGGCAGCTCCACAGGTACCCGGCCTGGAAGAGGCTGTGACTGGTTAAAGCTCCTTTAGACCCTCGTCCCGGAGGGAGGTATTGGGAGCTCCCAGTGCTTCCTTGGATTGTAGGGACAAGAAGGCAGGGGAATGTCAGGAATGACCCAGCACATGCCTGGTTGTGCAAGAGCCACCTTCTGCTCTTCCCAGAGCCAAGCCTGAGCCTATAAAAGACATACTCAGCTCCAGCACCTCATCTGCTCTGACTCCCCTGGGACGTGTCTGTGCTGTGTGTGACCACGGTGAGTGGCAACCTGGGAGACCAGAGGGCACAGGGGAATGGGAGGATGAACGAAGGCTTTAGAGAGTTATGTCTTTGATTCTGTGCTATTATGTGCAGAAAAGAGAGACAGTCTGACTTGAGTTTCTGGAAATCTTGCCTTGGGCTATGAGAAATGTGTATCTGACGGTTTCATCAAGGGCTTATTCTTATATTTCAAAAATGGATACTTTGTTGGGTGTGAATACTCTATTCAAGGTTATGAAGATTTGAAGATACTGCCTATCTACTAAAAGACAGAATAAGAAGCTTCTTATTGCATCTGATTTTCAAGTATATATCTTCATTCAGCAGGAAAGATTTAAGTTGTTTTCTTTCACTTGTTGATACATATGTGTGTATGTGTATACATATACACACACTGAATATTATTCACCGTCACCATATGATTTAGTTTTAAAAGAGATAAAATTGCCATCCTTGCCTTTTCACAGCTAAAGGGTTTGATTATTTCAACTTTCAGGTTGAAAAAGTCGCACTGAGATGTCCTGCCAGCAAAACCAGCAGCAGTGCCAGCCCCCTCCCAAGTGCCCCCCAAAATGCCCACTCAAGTGTCCTCCAAAGTGTCCACCCCAGTGCCCAGCCCCATGCCCACCTCCAGTCTCTTCCTGCTGCGGCTCCAGCTCTGGGGGCTGCTGGAGCTCTGGGGGTGGCAGTTGCTGTCTGAGCCACCACAGGCCCCGTCTCTTCCACCGGCACCGGCACCAGAGCCCAGACTGCTGTGAGTGTGAACCCTCTGGGGGCTCTAGCTGCTGCCACAGCTCTGGGGGCTGCTGCTGACCAGACCTCAAACATCACAGAGAAACACTTATGGAGAAACTTGCAGCCAGGACCTGTCCCAGAATGATGCTTCTCCTGCCCCTTTTTCTCCTTCCTTTGGGCTGACACACCTTGTGAAGTGTTTTGTCTGTTGTCATGGCCCAAGAACCCATCCTGGATCCTGATCTTACCTTCCCACCTTACCTTATACAACAATAAAGCTCTTCTGCCTCTTCGTGAAGTATCCTGGCCATTGTCAATTCTTTTATTCTTTTCAAATCCCTTAAAGTCCAGTGCCCCAGCCCTACACTTTTAAGGATGCTTTGGTAAGAGTGGGGCGTGAGAAAGAGGTATGCCGGAAGCAGTCTCCAGAGGGGCAATCCTGAAAAAGCAGCCTCACAGTAGGGCTTCTCAATGGGACTGCGCGTGTGCACTCGGAGACTGCGAGATGTGGACCCTCTCAGCCCAGGCAGGGGCCTGGAGAGACTGATAGCCCCAGGGCTGAGCGCTGCTGGCCATGTGCTGCTTGCTCAGTTTAACTCACCATGCCGAATGTAACTTATTTTCATGTTCTCTTCATGCCATGATGACAAAGTTAGAAAAATCTTTTGCACTCCGAGCAAAAAGGTCTATTTAACAGAATTCTTTTCATCAGATTTAAAATGCTTGGCATGAGAATCAGAACCCTTAGGGGCAAGTTTAAATGACAACTCATTGTCACTCAACTACTCTCCGGGGAGGAGGAGTCTGTCCAGTTCTTGCTTTCTTTCATGTTCCAGCCTCTCCACGAAACAACGGTTAAATAAATACTTAAGCAATGTAAGGCTGAAGGAACACCTCAGTATGGGCCTGCTCAGTCCCTGTGACTCAATCCATGGCTAAGTGAGACACAGTATGGAACCGGGCTCTGGGCCATGTCCCACCTTTATTGCTGTATCTGCCTCACTGCAAAGGATCAGGCCTGGAGGGTGTGAAGGAGAATCATGAGAAATACCACTCTCAAAAAATATATATGAAACAAAATATATATGAAACAAAACATAAACCAAAATAAACAAAAAAAGAAAAACCACTCTTATGCAGCTGTAAAATAAGCTGCATGTAGCCCAGCCTGGGTCTGGCCCTCCTTAGGTTCTGGTCTCAGCTCAGCACTCATATTAAAATAATTTTAGGACAGAGAAGCAGCTTGTCTGGATGACTGACGCTCTGTGCCTTGAGGAGGAAGCGTGAGGAAGAGTGAGGGCACCACCAGGGGAATTACAAATAGTAGTCTATCAGCAGGCTGAGATGTGCGTGTGGTGAGATGATGGGCTCAGTTCAGAGCAAGGCCCTGCTGAAAATGGGCTTATAAAGCATCCTATCCCTTCTTCTGCATGACACCAATGGGTACCAATTAACATCTCCACCTGTGTTCTTCCACTCTAGTCCCTCCCTATCATGCTTGAGGCTTCTTTTCTTTGCCCCTTTTTGTAAATATTGCAACTCCTATAGGTAATTATATGTCATTGTTAGTTTAATTTGAAATTCTCATAGTGCTAATTCTGAGTCTACGTTCATATATGTATTGCACACACTTTTTCTTTTTTGTTTCTCTGCGAACTACCTATTCATATACTCTGCCTTATTTTTCAGCATACTCCTTGGTTTTTTTTTTTCTGGTCTATCTTAAGTATTTTCCCTCTGCATTAGTCAGTATTCTCCAAAGAAACAGAACCAGTAGGAGATATAGGTCTGGATAGAAATATAGATATAGTTACAGATATAGGTAGAGATACAAATTTATGATAAGAATTGGAAATGGATTTATGATTATGAAGGCTGAGAAATCTCAAGATCTGTCGTTGGAAAACTGGAAACCTAGAAGAGGGGATAGTTCTAGTCTGAGTCTGAAGGCCTGAGAACCAGGAGAGCTGATGGTGGAAATTGCAATCTGAGCACTATCCCAGCACAATAAGATCAATATCCCAGCACAAAGCAGTCAGGCAGAAGAAATCTCCTCTTACTCAGCCCTATTGTTCTATTCTAGTCATCAGTTGATTGAATGAAGCCCACTCACACAGGGAAGAGTAATCTACTTTAATCGGTCTACAAATTCAAATGTTAATTTCATCCAAAAACATCCACATAGAAACAGCCCGAGTAATGTTTGACCAAATGTCTGGGCACCTTATGGCCCAGTCAAGTCTCCATAAAATTAGCCAGCATACTTCTCCTTTTCCTCCTTATATTTTAATGAGCCATATTGGCTTATAGTAATATTGTTTGCTATAAGAAATTTTAAATTTTAAATTTTCTTTTATCTTGAAAGTTTTAGACTTCTTGGTTAAGAGTTTTTTTTTTTCATGTTCTTAAGTTATACACATAGTCTTCAAGACTTTCTGCTAAGATTTTATTTTCTTGCTGTTTTACTTCCTAATTTGTTAGTATATTCATTTTTATTGTGAGATATAATCTACATACAAAAGAATAAATAAAATATATTTATGTAATTTAAAAAGAAACACAAATAATGCCAACCACAATGAGGATAAGAAAGAGAAGACTGCTAGAACTCCAGAGTTGCCCCATGTCCCCCAATCACAAGATGCTTCTCCACCCCCACCAAAGGTAAGCATGTCACAATTTTTAATTTTCATTGTAGTTTTGCCATCGATGTATGCTTCCCAGTTGAGTTTTTAAGCTTTATAAACAAGGAGTCACAGTTTTATATAATTTTTTTCTCTTTGTTCAATGTCCAGTTGAGAAGGTAAACCCTACTGTATGTTGATCTGTACCTTATTCATTTTCATTATTGAATAGTATATTACACTATACCAAAACATACTTATCTATTCTACTGATGATGATCATTTAGTTTGCGTCTAGTTTTTGACAAATAATTCTAATTCTGTTATGAAAATTCTTATATATGTCTTCTGGGACATATCTGGGAAGTTTTTATTTTTCCCCAGAAGTACGATTACTGGATAGACATATTTTCATCTATCTGGATAACAACAAAATGTTTTCCAGAGGGATTGCATTAATATTTATCCTGATCAGTATTGTATGATAATTTCTGCTGCTCTGCATCCTCACCATTACTGGTACTGGCACACCATTTTAATTTTGCTAATCGGGTGAGTGTCAGTATCTATTATCATCTCTTTAATTTGCATTTTCTAGATTACTTATGAAGTTGAGCATCTTTCATTGGCCATTTGAACCTCCCCTTTTGTTAGATTTATTTTCAAGCCCTTTGCTCATATTTCTATTATGTGTTTCTGTTTTGTAAAGATGGGTAGGCATTTTATTTCTGCATTTTGGGTACCAGACTTTTATTAGTTATGTGTAATGCAGATATGTTTTGCCACTCAGTGATTACTTTAGTTATTTAATGACATTACATTTCCACTTGAGTTCATTTGTATAAAGTGTAGGGTTTAGCTCAAAATTTCTTTTTACCTGTTGATGTCCAATTGCTCCAACACCATTTGTTGAAAAAGATATTCTTCCACTTAAATTCTTTTGCAGTTTTGTCAAAGATGAGTTGAACATATTTGTGTAGGTCTGTTTATGAGTTCTCTATTCCATTCCATTGATCTCTGTGTGTGTCCCTACACCAGTACCATACGATCTTGGTTACTGTAGACTTAATATTGGATAGAATTATTCTTATTTAGCAAGGCCATTTGATCTACTTTAGGGCCTATGCCTTTTAATATAAATGTTTAAACAAGTTTAATTTGGGAAAAAAAAAACTTTGCTGAGATTTTATTGGGAATTGTATTAAACCTTTAGCTCAGTTTGGGGAAAATTGGCATCTTTATTGTTGTCTTCCAATCCTTGAACACAGTGTATTTTTCCATTTATTTAGGTCTTCCCTGATTTCTTTCATCATTGTTTTCTGATTTTCAGTATACCAATTCTGTCCATATTTTGCTCAGTGTATACCTAAGCATTTTTTTGGAAGGATTATAAATGGTATTAGACTTTTGGCATGTTCACTGTTAACCTGTAGAAATGTGTTTTGTTTTCTTGTGTTGACTTTGTACCTTGCAACATTTTTTGACTCATTTATTAGTTCTAGAGTTTTTGTTTTTTCTTAGATTTCTTGAGATATGCCATCAGCAAATGGAGATAGTGAACACCTGACATTTTTGCCTTGTTTTCAATCGTGGGAGAAAGAATTCAGGTTTTCACAACTAAGTATGATGTTAGCTGTAGAGTTTTTGTAGATGGTCTTTATCGATTGGAGCTAATTCCCCTCTATTTTTAAATTGCTAAGAGATTGTATTATGAATTGGTACTGAATTTTGTCAAGTGTTTAACTGCACCAATTGATATGATTGTGTGATTTTTCTGTTTTAGCTTGTTGATATAATGGGTTTCATAAATTTTCAAATGCTGATCCTGCTTTGCATACCTGAAATAAATCCCAGTTGATCATTATGTATAATTATTTTTACATATTGTTGGATGAGATCTGCTGGTATTTTGTTGATGATTTTAGTGTCTAAGTTTAAAAGGTATATTGTAGTTTTCTTTATTTTCATACTATATTTATCTGATTATAATATCAGAGAAATGATGGGCCTCATTAAATGAGTTGAGAATATTCTGCCTACTTCTATTTTCTGAAAGAAATTGTGGAAATTTCTGAAAGAAAGTATGGAAAACAAATGTTATTTTTGTTTAACATGTTTGGTAGAATTCCCCAGTGAATCCATCTGGGCTTACACATTTTTTTTCCAGAGCTTTTAAGCAATAAATTCAATTTCTTGAATGGTTCTGGGACTATCTAGATCACTTATTTCATCTTAGCTTAGTCTTAGTAGTTTGTGGTTTTAGAGAAATTGGCTCATTTTTTTAAAGCTGTCGCATTCATGAGCAGAGAAGTGTTTGTAGCATTCCCTTATCTTTTTAATGGCTGCAGGATCTGTAGTGATACTAAACTTTTTATTCCTGGTATTGGTGATTTTTGTCTTCTCTCTTTTTATTTTTGTGAATCTTGCTAGAGGTTTATAAATTTTATTTTTGGTTAATGAGCCTTATTGCAATAATTTCTTATATTATTTTCTAGTTTAAATTAGGTTGATTTTTGTTTCATCTTTACTTTTTCTTCTATCTGTTTCAGGTGTATTTTGCTCTTTGTCTTGTATCGTGAGCCAGAGACTTAGATTACTGTTTTGTGGAATTTATTTGTTTCTAGTGAACACTTAGGGCTAAAAATTTTCCTCTTAACACTGCTTTGGCTGTTTCTCTGTCTTAGTTAGTTTTGGTTACAATAGCAAAGGATCATAGACTGGGCAGCTTAAACAACAAACATTTATTTCTTACAGTGCTGAGGGCTGGGAAGTTCATAATCAAAGTGATAGCAGATCCAGTGTCTGGTGAGGGCACTCTTTCTGGCTTGCAGATGTCCATCTGCTCATTGTATATTCACATGGCCAGGGAAAAATTCTCTCCTACTTCCTCTTATAAGGGCACTAATCCCATTCATGAGGGCTCCACCCTCATAATCTAGTCACATCCCAAAGGTCCCTCTCTTAATAATATCACATTGGGGATATATGAGTCTTTTTTTTTGTGAGGGACACATTCAGCCCATAAATAATCCCATATTTATATATTGTATATTCATTTTTGTTCATTTCTAAGTATTTTTAAGAATTTTCTTTGAGATTTCCTCTTTAACTCCTAGACTAGGAGTATACTGTTTAATTTCCATATGTTTAGAGATTTTTTTGTTTTCTTTCTTTATTGATTTCCATTTTGTATTAAAACAGAGAATTAAAAAACTATGCCTCAGTAATTATCAAACTAAGAGGAATTAAAAAGAGAGTTTTAATACCAACTCAAGGAACAAATAATTATTATTGTGTTAGCTTGTTCCACATTGATATAAAGGAATACCTGAGGCTGGGTAATTTATAGAGAAAAAAGGTTTATTTGGCTCATGGTTTTGCAGGCTGCACAAGAAGCATGGTGCTGGCATCTGCTCCTGGTGAAGCTTCAGAAAGCTCCCACTCACGGTGGAAGGCAAAGAGGAAGCTGGCATATCACATGATGAGAAAGGGGAGAAAAGTGCATGGGGGTTGTCATACTCTTTAAAAAAATAGATATCCCATGAACCGGATCTCATTACCACTCATTACCTTGTGCAGAACACCATTCATGAGGGATCTGACCCCATAACTCATCACCTTCCACCAGTCCCAACTTCCAATATTTGGAGTCACATTTCAACATGAGATTGGGAGGGGACAAATATCCAAACCATATCAATTATCTTTACAAAATCTTGCAAGTCATATAAATGATTGGAAGATACAACATTTATACCACACCTAAACTCAAATTTCTCAAAACAGTGATAAACTAACATTAATTATAAACAAATATATGAAAGTTACAAACTAAATGCTAAGTAATTAGATCAGCAGTATGAAAAAAAGAATATATTTTGTCCAATTACTGATTAATCTAGGAATGTAAGATTAGTTTATCATTAGAAAATACATTTCTTTATATTAACATATTAAGAGAGTGGAGCAATGACCAAAACTGATTAAATCTCAGCTTTCATGGAGCCTTCATTCTATTTCAAAGAAAGACTACAAATAGATAAATTGTAACGTGTTGACAGGTATGAAGTAAACAAACAGAGTAGAGATGGAGAATAATGGTGTTTATGTTTTGTTTTCTATTATAGTCAAGGTGGGTTGAGAGGTGGCATTTAAGCAGAGGGCTCAGTGAAATGAGAGAGTGGACCAATTTACCACTTAGATGAAGAGAATTCTTCCAGGTAGCTGGAAGAACAAGTGTAAAGGCTGTGAGTAACAAGTATGCTTGGTACATTAGAAGATTAGCAAGTGGAGCAGAGCTGCCAGAGCCTAGTGGTTGAGATAAAGTGAGTTAGGCAATAATGTCCAAGTATGGAAGTAGGATTGGACGGGGCCTTGTACACCACAGTAAGGATATGGATTTTGTTCTAAGTGCGATGGAAGCACTGCTTTAGCTGCATCCCACAAGCTTTGATGGTCTGTGTTTTCATTTTTATTCAAATAAAACTATTTTCTAGTTTTTCTTATGACTTCATCTTTGATTTATAGGTCATTTAGGTAAAATTAATTTTAATACTATATTTTATTTAGGCTAGTATATCCATAATTTTGCATTTCAGCATGTAATCAGTCTAAAATATTAGTGAGATATTTTACATTTGAAGCAATTTTATGTCTTCAAACTCAGCATTATGCTACGGCACATCTCAATTCAGACAAGTTGTATTTCAAGGGCTTTATTGTCTCATGTGATTATTGGCTACTGTATTGGACAGAGTAGGGCTACACCAATAGTTTTCATCTCTGTTTGCACAACACATTCAACTGGGACCTTTTAAAAAACACCAGTGCTGGGGCCCTATTCCCAGAAATTCTGAATTAATTAGTCTACAGTTGAGTCCTGGCATCTTTTTGTTTTATGACTGCCGACTAAGACCACTGGTGTCAACCCTGAAATTTTCCTTTAATCACACCGTGTTTCTTCTGTGTTGAGGTTCAGCATCACCATCTAACTTCTTAGGTGTTTCTGTTTCTTTCTCCAGTTCTACTGTGAGGTCCTGAGGACAGGAACAAGGTTAATTCATCTGTATTTCTCACATAATTGAGGCAGTGCTGGTCCCAGATTAAGAGCTCAAATGTGGTAGGTCACTGCTTGTTACAACAGCCCTCTGTAGCGATGATTCGCTTGCCATAAACACCATCAACATGGGGCACTGGACTGGGAGAGAGAGATGGAAAATGGGAGGACATTCTTACAAAAATACTTGCTGGAAAAGCTGCCCTCCACAACAATTCCATTCCTGCTGTCTAATGCTCATTTTCTGAGTTAGTAATAGCAGAAGTTACTATAAAAGTAAGTAATTTCTGTCTTTACAGAGGGGAAATATAGGCTGGAGATTTACTCATCTTCCTTGTCATCATTATCAATGTCTTCATGTTCATTCATATCAGCTAACTTTGTCATTGTTAGGCATTTATTTTACATAGTACGTATTTCCAGAAGTACATCGTGATTATATGTGTATCTACATATATCATATATGATATACGTAAGGAGAAATAAACCAATCTTAATGGGTTGCATGAAGAGTTGCATCCTATATAAACCTTTTGAGAATTAGAGCAACGCACACCAAATTTCTTTTTCTTGTTGGTTTAGAGTGTTTTGATGGGTAAAAGGGAAGAATTTTTTTCTGTGATAGGAAAACTACCTTCCTCGTAATGATCTTCTTGTATGTTTGTTGAGGAAAAAAAATCAGTCCTTTTTTTAAAAATATAGTTGCAATAAATGCAACATGTCTTTCTCTCTCTCTGTGTGTGTGTGTGTGTGTGTGTGTGTGTGTTTGACAGATACTTTCACAAAAAGTTCCTGAATTGGTAGAAGTCTCAAGTCTCTGACCTGTGCTCATGAGCTACTTAAATGTGGCAGAATCACATACACAACACACCACAGAAAAACTCAGAAACTCCTACTCAAAAGGCCCCTTGATAGTGACACGTTCCTTGGTAACCCAAAGAGAAGTAGACAAATATGATAGCCTTTAAATTCCAGGCTGAAGTGTTCTTAGAAGAGAAATTCTAAAGAGAAGAGTGAGTGACCAAGGGGCATCTCTCTCCACAGTTAGGATTGGGGACTTGGCCTGGTCTAAAAGCATGGGGGATACTCTCTGAAAGAGTAAGGAGGCCTAAGGTACCAGACCAGCCTCTCAGGATTGACTGACCTGGGAAAGGTCCACAGCCTCTGGCTGAAATTTGGCCGGAATATGTTAGGGGCTAAATCTCGGGCAGTCTTGGAGCCTTTGGTGCCAAAGTTCTTCCTGAGGGACTGAGTAAAGCGTGTTCAGGAGGGAGGCTTGAAAGGTAAGTACCCATAGCCTTAAACCCCTCTGCTTGCCACACCTTGAGACTTTAGCCTGGGAAAAGGGTCTGATTTACAAAAAGTCTCATAAAGTCACCCTCTCTCCCACTAGTGCTGAATAGGCTACCTGGGAAGCTCATCATCCAGCTCAGGAGGAGGTGAAACCAGGAGGCAGGAGAATGTCAGGCATGACCCTGCACATGTGCAACAACCACATCCTGCTCCTGCCCTTAGAATGGCTCATCCGAGGCCCAGTCTCAGGATCCATATAAAGTTTGTTCCTGCTGCTGGCTCCTCATCTGCTCTGCTTCCTAAGGGACGCATCTGCGGCTGCGTCTCGGCCCAGGATGAGTGTTTCTATAGGAATCCACAGGGCGGCGCTAGCGGGATGAAGATGGAGATGGAGAGTAATTCTGGAAGGGGAAGAGTGAAGCGTGGAGGAGGAGTAGGAGGAAGAAATGGTGGACAAGGCAAGAAGGCCAGAAGTAGTAGTTGACTCTGAACAAAGCAGGAACCAACCTGGGAAGGATTATCCCTGTGATCAGACAGGGAGATGATGAATGACCTAGGATTGCTGCAGCCCTAACAATGGTTGGCCTGCTGGCGCTAAGCCCATTGCTCTGAAGGAAGCTTTTCTGTAACTGTGCAGATCTCAAATTTATTATTATTTATTAAACAGATTTTCTACCAATTTCTAAATTCCATTTCTAGATAGATTCATGTGGGTAGAATTGCAATGTATTTAACATGTCTTTGAGATGGCATTCAAATTTTGCTGGCTTTATTAGTTCAGAAGTCACCTGTAAACCGCCTAACAAATACTAAGAATTATTGAAAGCTCTAGGGATACAAAAGTAATGAAGATATACTCCGTCTCAGAGAGGTTTCTATACATGTCCTTATTTTAGATATTCCTCTTCATCACCTTGGGAGAGGATTTTAAAATAGAAAAAATGTAATGGCTCTTGATATTAAGTTTCTGTATATGTTTCTATTTTGTCATTCAGGTTTATTGAAATCCCACCAAGATGTCCTGCCAGCAGTGCCAGCCCCCTCCCAAGTCTCCTATCCCCAAGTGTCCCCTCAAATGCCCCCAAAAGTGTGCATCCCTATGCCCACCTCCAATCCCTTCTTGCTGTGGCTCCAGCTCTGGGGGCTGCTGCAGCTCTGGGGGAGGTGGCTGCTGCCTGAGCCACCACAGACGCCGCAGGCCCCACTGCCACAGACCCCAGAGCTCCGATTGCTGTGGCAGTGGCAGCAGCCAGCAGTCTGGGGGTTCTGGCTGCTGCTCCAGAGAGGGCTGCTGCTGACCTGGACCAGGAGCAGCACTGAAGGAATTAGTGGGCGAAGGACCCATTGCAGCCTGGTGTTTTACTTCCTCCACTCTCTTGCCTTTCCTTTTTGCAGCCCCATCAATTGAATAAACATGCAGGTTTGCTTCTCATCAACTTCAGGCCTTGGATTTGCATTATTTTAGCTTTATGTCAATATCTGTATTTCTCAGATTATTGAAAAATTATCTGACGTGCTTTGCAACAATAAATTTACTTTCAAGTAATTTTCAAGTCCCAGTTTGATGGTGGTTTTTATTCCACTTTTCTTTACTTTTACCCAATCCTTTTCCCTAGATAGATAGATGTATTGCTTTTACTGGAACAGAGAAAAATCAACCAATTAAACTTTAATGAATTACTTATTTGTGTACACATACTTCACAAAAATCTAAAATTCTGCAGTATTTGTGAGAACAGTAAGTAAGGATTGATTAGAATTCCAAGATAAGCCTAACTTAAATTAAAAAAAAAATAGTGGTAAAATAGCCAAGTCACTAAAGTTGTTTGGACAGAAAAAATCTAATTTACTTAAGTTAAAAAAATGAACTTACTGCTCCATACATTTTCTAAAGCAATATTCCCTTTCTCTCTGTCTCTCTCTCTCTCTCTCTGTGTGTGTGTATGTGTGTGTGTGTGTGTTTAAAAGATTAACATTAAGAAAGCAGAATAGCATCACATCCATTTGGGAACCATGTAGAAAAGTGTACTAATTTTTGTAGCTGTTCTAATTGTGTTGTGCACATACAAGAGTCTGGTTAAATAAAGTTCTATTGGGTCCCAGGTTTCCTTTTTCGAGAAGCCTATTTACAGTATCCAAAAGTCAGAATTGGAATTCAATGAAGTACTATTTCCCTTGTTCTCTCCACTCTGTCCTAAAGGTAAGGAGCCCCTTGTTACAGAGCTCTGCTGACTTAGGACTTTCTCTGAGGCAGACACATTGGTAATGATAGGTCACAAGTTGCAGACCTGTCTTAGCCTTGTGGTCATGCAGGAAGTTCAAATGATTTCACTGGGAGAAAGTGCAGACTGAGGTGGGCATCAGTGTGCACTCTTGGGCCTTTGCAGACCGCTGTTGAAATAAACTTGGTTTGTTGTTTTTCCTGCTGTTGTTCTTGCACTTACCACCAATTGAAATTACATATTTATTTCTCTTTGGTTGTTAAGTGCCTCTCGCCTTATCCCCGAAGAAGATTATACTATAAACTATTTATTATATATAATGTATATGCTTCAAGATGTCATTGTCTGGTCATGAAAACAAAGACCATTCGAGCCACAGTCGAACTAGTTTAAACACAGAAAGATCTAATGCAGGGAATTTGTTAGAAAAGTCTTGGAGGGGCCGAATAAGTAAAAGTGGTACTCAGGGATTACCAGAGATCTGGAAGAATTTGGGGCAGGACGTAGGACTTGCCAAATGGCTGTGCTGGCTCAGGAGAGCACCGGAAACAAAACTGTAATTCTTGCCGTATTCTCACAGACAGCAGTCAGGTGTGACAGCTCCAAGATCACTCTTTGAAATTCTGGTTCACTAGTCCCCAGAATGACTTATTGGGATGGGGGAAAGGGTGGAGACCAGTGGTTTTGGAGGTCAGGGGCTGGTGTGGCAGGTCACAGGCTTTCTGGGACATAGGCCATCTGAAGTGAAGAAAGAGCCCTGCTCCTCACCCTGTTCCCCTGCTCTGGTCGCTGTTCAGAACCAAATGCAACTGTAATGACTACAAATGGTTGATGGGGGATAAGAAATAGCAACACCAGCAAAACTAACCAATATTCAGTTAGCATTTACTCATGTTAGGCACCTGCTTTATCTCATATTAACATTTGCTTGGTCTGTTTATTCTAACGGTATTTATTAAGTGCCTACTATCTATCAAGTGCAGTTTTAAGATTTGAGAATATACTTGTGAACAAAACAGCCAAAAATTTCTTCCTCAGTGAACTTATTCTAAGAAAAGAAGGCAGGTGACAAACAAAATGAATTAAAAAATATGTATTATTCACGCAACCGACAAATATGTTTTGAGTGCACCAAGTATTAGGTATAGTAAGGCACTGTGGACAGAGCAGTGAACAAAAGCAATGAAAGTTCTCACCCAATAGGGTTCACATTCTGATGGGACAAAATGAAAAATACATGCATATGTAAAATATATAATGTATTAAATGAGGATAAACTCTAAGGAGAGAAATAAGGTTGGAAGAGGGACAGGGAGGGCAAGTAGGTATGGATTATAATGCTAAATTGGGTCACCAGTGAAGGGTTCACAGGAGCCACATTTGAGGAAAGATTTGAGTGACAAAGTCAGCCATGTGGGCATCTGGGGGAACAGTGTGGGTAGAGGAGAAGCAACTGCAAAGGGCCTGCAGTGGGGCTGTGCCTGAGCATCAGACAAACTGCAAGCGGACTGGTGTGGGGTCAGAGTGAGGGGAGAGGATGGGACACGAGATCAGTGAAGTACAGGGTATAGGGTCCAGTCCATGCATCCCTTTTGAAAGCCTTTTTAAGGACTTTAGTTTTTACCATGAGCAGAATGAGAATTCATTCGAACATTTTTGAGCAGAGGAATGACATGCTCTTACTATTAATGTCTTCATTTTATAGATGAGAAAACAGCTTCAGAATGTATAGCTAATTATCTAAGGTCACACATCTTGGAATTGGCAGAGCTATGACTAGGACTGGGACTGTCTGAAAGGAGATATGAAAAGTTCAGCTGGCTTTTTGGGTAAAGGTCTTGAAGAGTTTGAAATAAAGGTCAGAATAGGCCATTTGCACAGAGAGGATGGATAAAATAGTTGAGAAGGGTCCACAAGGGGACATAATCCAGTGGGTTCTACCTGTAAAAGTTTTCTGTATCCCTTACATCTTGAAATGAAAAGATGAAGAGACAACTTCCACTGAAAATCCAGGAGGTGGTTGTAAGATCAAATGCAATGAAACAGTTCTACACTGTAGGTAAATCTGAGGGACTAGTTACCTGGTATATGTTATAAAGGAATAAATGGGTTAGGGAAAGGCTGGTGGACATTCAAGGCCCACTAGTGTGGGCCATTCCAGGAGAAAGAGAAGTATCTGGACATTGATATTCACTGACCTCTGTGCTCAAGAGGAGTTTGGTGCTGTCTTGCCGTGTCCCCAGTGCAAACAGCTCATGTGACTCTGAGCTAGGTGGGGCTTGCATTCTCATGTTTGGATGACTCATACATTTGCACACAGTGGGAGTCCTGTATGACTTTTCCCCTCCATATGTGAAAACCCTCTCTGCTCCATAGAGGATGTCCTTTACAAGATGTTCCTTGGCTATTCTTGTGGTAGTCTGGGTGGAAGTGGTGAGTGGGAATGGAGGTAAGGAGGAAGGCAGGTGAGGGAGCTCCCTAGAAAGCCAGCTCAGTGTCCACGTGTGGTTACGGAACTTGTCCTAGATGAGATTGAGAAATTTCTGTCTAGAGTCGGCTCCTGCCTGGCTGTGTGACCTCAAGCAAGTTTCTTCCCTTCTCAGTTACAATATAGGGGCTGCCCTCTGTCCTTCATTCTGTGGTTCTACAACAGAATCTCCTGATAGTCTAGGAAGAACCCCCAATTATCACAGCAATATCGCAAGGGATCTCCGGTGCAAGCCTTGGAGCTAAGCCTAAAGCAGACACACATAGACATAAAATCTAAGAGTGGAGATCACTGGTCTCAGACACAGTAGAGAGATTTCTCACCAAGTACCAATATTCCTGTGCACTCCCTTTCTTCAATGTATGGCTTCTCATTTCTTCCTCCTTCTTGTCCCCAGAAGGGGAGGGACCCAGATTTGACCTTTAGATTGTCCCCATTCTTTGATCAGGAAAAGTTCCTAGGATGAGAGGAGACCCAGAACATGATGTCAGAGAGCAACATGTCTTTTTGGGCACCTCCCTGTCTAATCCCCTGATCTGGGTTAAAATCTGAGTCTGGTTCACACACTAAGGGGCCCAGCTTCAAATATATAGTGAATGCCAAGATTCATGGATATTGGTGCTGTAAGGGATCTGAGAGATAATCTAGTATACAGTTCCTGACTATCCTGATGGTAAATCCCAAAAGAAGCTAACCGGGGGCACTACAGAGGACCTGTATTATTTTATTTTATTTTAATTTCTGGAGACAGGATCTCCAGTGCAGTGGCATCGTCATAGCTCACTGCAGCCTTGAACTCATGCGCTGAAGCAATCCTCTTGCCTCAGCCTCTGGAGTCACTAGAATTGCACGAGCCACTGTACCTAACTTTCAGAGAACTTGCAAAGATTAGCCGATCTTTCTAAGAATAGCAGCCCATTAGGCTGTATGACATAGGTATTCAATTGCATTCTGGCAGGGGCCAGACCCCATGACCTATTTTAGTACTTTCTGCCTTGGAGATTATTCTCTCTGCCTACTATTCTGGACCAGTTTTCCATGAATCCACAAGTCTCTGATTCTATCAGCTTGTATCCAAAGAGATAAATGTAAGGGAGGTTCTGGGAGCAGATTTTTGGGATAACCCTGTGAGTCATCCTGGCACTTGCACCAGTTATCTGACTTCTCCATGCCTTGCCTTCCCAGCCTATACAGTGGGTGGGGCACAACCCACCCACCTGTTTTGGTGGCACATAGATAAGGTGTCTCTCACCAGGTATGCTAGTACTGCTTGCAAATGTCAAACCCATTAGTGAGAGCTTGACTCCATACAGCAGGAAGTGAGCCAATCAGAGCTCACAGATGGCATGAGATGCACAGATTGGCTAATGACAGGATGGCACTGACCACGTGGAGGAAGGAGGTCAGTCTGGGCTGTGCTGTCAATGTAAAGCATCCCCATTCATTCATTCACTCATTCATTTGTTTAGTCAATGTTTCCCAGGTCCTATGATGATATATGGTGAATGTGTCCACAGTTGACAACTCTTGAAAATCATAGTCTCGTGGGAATAACTCCATGGAAGGCTAGGTTGTGGAAGTATACATTTCCCTTGTAGAACAGGCTCCTACAACCACAGAATATCATAGCCAGAAGGGGTCTCATCTAGCCTCTTTGCTTTAGATTGGAAGAGGAAAGGCCTAGAGACACCAGGGCACTGTGGAATCACAGGGTGGGGCGGTGGCACAATCAGGATAAGGGTCCAGGTCTTTCTATTTGTGCCTTGAAATGTCTGTCTCCAGTTTTGTTGGCACACCTTAAAATGACTGGTCTTCTAGGGCATTTTCTTTTCTGTAAAGTGGGGATATCCCATCCTACATATAATGCAGAAGACTTCCTAATGACTGCTTGTATGTTGGGTGACTGAAAGGTATGGTTCCTGAGGCATCATGGATTGTAACACGAGAAGCAGCATGTTTTGGTAGAAAAACAAATTTTGAAGTCTCTTTTACCTGGGTTCAAATTCTGGCTCTATCACTTCTAACTGTGTGAGCTTGGGCAAGTTATTTTTTGTTTGGGACACTATTGTGAGAACCAAATTTGATGAGCTATCCCATGCGGTGTCTAACCCCAAAAAGAGAATGTTCCTTTTCCTTTTACTCCATAAAACATCAGGTCTGGGGATGCACTGAGGCGGGACACTTAGGAGAGCAGAAGTGGAATGGCCTGGAACCACATCCCTTCTCATTTACCCCTCCCTTTGGGGAGAGGGACTGACTGGTGGTCTTCATGGTGGAAGCTGTGCAGTAAGACAAGCCCATCAGAGGCAGGAATGACAGGAATAAGCAGGACACCATGCCTGAGGACACCAAGCCAAGACACCAAGCCTGAAGCAGAGTCTCCCATCTTGCTTCTTCCAAAATGTTCAGGATCAGAGAGGCATCACACATACCTGACTTTAAAATATACTACAAAGCTATAGTAACCCAAACAGCATGGTACTGGCATAAAAACAGACACATAGACCAATGGAACAGAATAGAGAACCCAGAAATTAATCCATATATTTGCTATCAACTGATCTTTGACGAAGGTGCCAAGAACACACAATAGGGAAAGGAAAGTCTCTTGAATAAGTGATTCTGAAAAAACTGGGTATCCTCATGAAGAAGAATGAAATAAGATGCTTATCTCACACTGCATACTAAAATCAACCAAAAAATGAATTAAAAATGTAAATTTAATATTCAAAACTATGAAACTGCTAGGAAAAAAACAGGGGAAAACTCCATGATATTGGTCTGGGCAATGACCTTTTGAATATGACCTCAAAAACATAGACAGCAAAAGCAGAAATAGACAAATAAGATTAAATCAAGTTAAAATGCTTCTGTACAGAAAAGGAAATAAACAACAGAGTAAATAGACAACCTACAAAATGAGAAAACATTTGCAAACTATACATCTGATAAGGAGTTAATATCCAAAATGTATAAGGAACTCAAACAACCCAATAGAAAGAACACAAAAAATGGCCAATTAAAAAATGGGCAGAGGATCTGAATATACATTTCTTGAAAGAAGACATACAAATGGTCAACATGTCTAGAAAAAATGCTCAATATCACTAATCACCAGGGAAATGCAAATCAAAACCACAATGAAATAATACCTCACTCTTGTAATAATGGCTATTATCAAAAAACAAACAAACGAAAATGACGACAAAGATGTAGAGGAAAGAGAACTCATACACCATTGGCGAGAATGTAAGTTAGTGCAGCTATTATGAGAAACAGTATGGAGGTGTCTCAAGAAACTGCAAATAGAACTATCACATTATCCAGCAATCTCACTACTATGTATTTGTCCAAATGAAAGAAAATTAGTATATCACAGGGATAATTGTATTCCTATGTTTATTGCAGTGCTATTTACAATAAATAGCAAACACACAGAATCAACCCAAGTGTTCATCAGTGAACAAATGAATAAAGAAAATGGAGTATGAACACACAATGGAATACTATCCAACCATAAAAAGGAATAAAATCCTGTCATTTCCAGCAACATGGATGGAACTGGAGGTCATTAGGGTAAGTGAAATTAGAAAGATAAAAGATAACATGTTGGCAAGGATGTGGAGGAAATAAAATCTAGTACACCATTGGTGGGAATGCAATTTAGTACAGCCATGTAGGAAACAGTACGGAGGGTCCTCAAAAATTAAAAATAGAACTGGCATATAATCCTTCAATCACACTAGTAGGCATATATCCAAAGAAATTGAAGTCAGTAATGTTGAAGAGATATCTGCATTCCCATGTTTATTGCAGCACTATTCACAATAGGCAATAAAAGGAATCAACCTAAGTGTAAATCAAAGGATAAATGGATGCTTAAAAATGCTATATATACACAAAGAATATTATTCAGTCCTATAAAAAGAAGGAAATCCTGTCATTTGTGAGAAGGTGAATGAACCGGGAAGACAATATGCTAAGCAAAATAAACCAGGCATAGATAGACATACTGCATGATCTAATTTATATGTGGAATCTAGAAATGTTGATCTCGTAGAAATAGAGAGCAGAGTGCTGGGTACCAGAGGTTGGGGTGGCTGGTAGGCGGGGTTGGGGAGATTTTTTAAAGTATTCAGGGGAAGACTTTGCAAGACCTGACTTGGCGTGGGGGAGGGTCTGTGAATTAGTGGGTCTTTGCAAACTCTTTGTTTAGGAAATGTAGAGGCATTAAAGCCTATGGGTCCTGGGAAATGTGGGGATCTATTATGTACAAATACAATAGAACCATTTACCTGAGAGGCCATAGAGGCCACGGTAGAGCCTGCACTGGCTTATCTAAGGAATTGACATTTATTTGGACCAGTGCTAGGCTTAGGCTCAAGACAACCTTCTTCAGTGGGTGACCCGATACAGCTCAGTGGGGGCAGCATGGGCTCTGGAGTTGGGTAGATTTGGGTTCCAATGTCCCTCCATTACCTACTGATGGGATGACCTTGGTGAAATAGACCTCTGGGTCTCAGTTTTCTCTTATGTAAAATTGGGGCTAATGAAGCCTGTCTCATAGAGTTATTTCAAAATCAAATGAAATAACATAGGCAAAGAGCCTAGGACAGTATCCACCACATAGCAAGTGCTCAGTACATAATATTCCCATCTCTCTTTCTACATCTTCTGCATTGTGGAAAAGAAAAGAGGCAGGGATTCAAGGACAATGCCATGTTCAGAAATAAAAGGCAACATATTGTAGTGATAAAGATCATGATCTATGAAAGCAGACTGCCTGCATCTGAGGTCTGGCTTCCTTACTTACCGGCTTGTGATGATGGGTAACTCCCTTAATCTTTCAGGGCCTCAGTTGTGTCTCTCTGTAAATGTACTTCCTCATGAATTGTTTGTTATATATAAAGTATTCAAATAAACTTTAGATTCTATTGTTGTTGTTGTTGTTGTTGTTGTTGTTATCACACAGTGTTCATCTGGCTGGAATTTTCCCTGCTCAGCGTTCTTCGGAATTGAAGCCTGGTAGTGAGGTCCTGAAAGGTAAGAATGGGGGAGCCTAAGGGGCATGAGAAGGCTGAAGGGAGGCAGTCTAGACCCCAGCCTGGAGCCTAGGATCATCAAGCACCCACCCAGTTTCCAAATGAACCTAGAATAACCTGATATTACACGAAACAAACCATTTCTTGGAGGTGTTGCTGTCATATTGGGCCAGAGACCACTGGGCCAAACTGCTCAGCAACCTAGACCAGCAGAAGTTACCTTGGAAGCCCACAGAACACTCAGTTAGGCTGAGTGAAGTGAAGTGAATCTATAGTTCAATTTTCAATTTTTCATACACTGTGCCAAAAGCTACACTTAGCTTTAGATTAGATTCTCAATTTTAGTTAGATTATCTAAGCTACACTTAGCTTTTGGCACAGTGTATGAAAAATTGAGAATCTAACTATACCTTGGATAAGTCCTGAAGACTCAAGTGACCTAGAAACAGCTTCATTAGAGACAGATCACATAGGCATCACTCATAACTTCTAGGAAAAGGAGACTGACTTGTTTCCTGAAGAAGGGAACAGGAATCATTTATCTAGTGTTTGGGAAAACCCAGCGTCAAGCACAGACATGCTCTGCCTCTGACTGAGGAGTCAGGCATACTGGGGAGGAATCTTGCCAATGCAATGCCAGCCCTCCTCCTTGTGATCTCTGGTGCTTCATTTAGATGCCATTAAATTGCCTCATTGCTGCCCTATAAAAGGTCTCCCCACCTGCCAGTTTTTCAGATCACTGGCTTCTTCCAGTCTTATTCCTATCAGCAAAGAGGGTAAGTCTCTATACTGGATAAAGACATGGTGAGAAACAGAGCCTTGGTGAAGCTGGGGTGGAATGAGAGCTATGGGATGAAGGGTGAGTGAGGACTAGACACTGAGGAAATCTGCTGAAGGAGGCTGAAGGCAATGCTGGTGGGAAACTTGGAGCCTGGGGTGTGAGAGGAAAGGAAGGGGGGCAAGACGAGCTGGTATTCCTGTGTAAGAAGGGACTTTAGAGAACTGGCTCCCCATCCCCTTAGCTGAGTATGGTTGTGCAGTCCTCTCTTGGGTCCATGGGCTAATGAGGCCAACTGATAGTCCAGCTGGTTCGGGGAGCATGTGGTGGAAACCTGCTCAACTTTAGCCTTGTTCTTTGCTCCTTACCGGGCACAGCTTGAGGCTCATGTTGGCTCAGGGTCCATTGACACAAATTTGCCTTTCCTGGGTATTCCTTGTCTGGGCAGGAGGAAGAGGGGAAGTCACCCTGGAGAGAATTGGTGGCAGGGGGCAATCATCTGGGAGCAGCAGTTTCCAAAGGGTAATTCACAATGCAGACACTGAAGTAAGATGAGGGGAGGCTTGGAGAGTTGGGTAGAAACACAGGCAGCACCATTTCAAGCCTCCATTTCCCAATATAGAGACTGAGGCCCAGAGATGAGCGGTGACTTGTACCAAGCCACATAGCCAGGTACAGGCACAGGAGCAGAGCTGAGAGTCCCTGGCTCTGAATCTACCTCCTGCCAAGTATACAGCCTCTGGATGTCTGCATCCTTCTCAAGAAAGCCCTGCTTGCAAATCACTGTATTCAAAGGGGATGTTGAAGGTTTCCCCTAGAAACCTTCATAGTTATATAGTTCTAATGAAACCTTTCTTTACAGATTTTGCAAAGCCACAGAACAATGTGTGACCAGCAGAAGCAGCCACAGTTCCCTCCATCTTGTGTGAAAGGCTCGGGACTAGGGGCTGGACAGGGTACCAATGGTGCCTCTGTGAAATGCCCAGTTCCATGCCAGACCAAAACTGTCTGTGTGACGGGCCCTGCTCCATGCCCCACTCAAACCTATGTGAAGTACCAAGTTCCATGCCAGACTCAAACCTACGTGAAGTGCCCAGCTCCCTGCCAGACGACCTATGTGAAATACCCAACTCCCTGCCAAACTTACGTGAAGTGCCCAGCTCCCTGCCAGACGACCTATGTGAAATACCCAGCTCCCTGCCAAACCTATGTGAAGTGCCCAGCTCCCTGCCAGACGACCTATGTGAAATGCCCAACTCCCTGCCAAACCTACGTGAAGTGCCCAGCTCCCTGCCAGACGACCTACATTAAAAGTCCAGCTCCCTGCCAGACCCAGACGTGCTGTGTCCAGGGTGCTTCTCCTTGCCAGAGCTATTACGTTCAAGCTCCTGCAAGTGGCTCAACCTCCCAGTACTGTGCCCCTGACCCATGCTCTGCTCCCTGTTCCACCAGCTACTGTTGTCTGGCTCCCCGGACCTTCGGCGTGAGTCCCCTGAGACGCTGGATTCAGCGGCCCCAGGACTGCAACACAGGATCGTCTGGCTGCTGTGACAATTCGGGAAGCTCTGGATGCTGTGGTTCTGGGGGCTGTGGCTGCAGCTGTGGATGTGGCAGCTCTGGGTGCTGTGGCTCTGGGTGCTGCTGTTTGGGAATCATCCCCATGAGGTCCCGAGGTCCTGCATGCTGTGACCATGAGGATGACTGCTGCTGCTAAACATACCACAGCTCAACTCCGGAATGCACTGCCCAGCTACCCCTTCTGGAAAACACACCAGCTTCTGGCCCCCTTTCTGTTATTGCCAGTGAGGTAGAACCTCATCACTTCGCCTCTGTGCTTTGCTTCTCTACCAAGGCAGCCTGCCAGAGTTAGCGCAATCCCCAAACTTTGGCATGAATAAAGCTCTGAATGCAATTCATTTTCTGTCTGTTTGTTTGGTCCATATTTATGCTTTCTATCAGGCACTCTTCTGCGTCTTTCTCTTCTTACTCTTGTTTCTCAGCTAGAGGAAAGATCTTCATGAACATGAACAAGTGGACTGAGCTGGTGAAATCCCAGCCTGGGAGCCCCATGCCTTCTAGAATGCTGTGAATAAACTTTCCCATGCAAGTTAGAAGCATCTGATAATGGAGATTTGAGAGTTGGGGCTGTTTTTGTGCTGCCCTTTGATGAGTCTCAGAGTGGGATTGACCATGAAGAGACTCTCATCTTCCTGGGTGTTGGAGGGATTGTGAAATTGTGTCCACTCAGGAGTATCACTGGACCATGTCCCCACCACCGTGCAGAGGGCTTGAACCCATGCAGGATTTTATGAATTACATTTTCTCATCTGACAGGCTTGCTCTCTTGAAACTATAGGTTGAAGGCCTGAGGGAAGAGGCTAGGAGCCCCCTGAAGTGGGTAGCTATACACCAGGTCAGTCCGGGTAGTAAGTGAGCCACCTCCAAAGGAAGGTGAATCTTGTGTGAGGGGCTTCTGGGTCCCATTCTGGGCCCCTCATCCTAGTTAGCTCTTTCTTCTCCATTGCTTAGCTAGCTCTAGAGAATTTGGGGTGGACTTCTGTAACTAGAGATTCCAAAATACACACATTAAAAAATAGAGGAGTAACAAGTGTTTAAAACAACCCCACAAGCCCTGGTTCATAGGAGACAATATGTTTGGTGATGCATAAATAATGTATAAAGGAATGAATGAAAAAGAGCAGGGAATCATGTGTTTGTTTCTAAACTGTCTCTGTGGATTAACCCTGGACACTAGCAGAAGGTCATCTTGACTACTCTGCTGCCTTTGAATGTCTAAACACCTGTAGCTCCACAAAGAGCACACCATCCCTTCATCCAAACTCCCTAAACTTGCAGCCCAGTCACTGGAAACCCACTCAGGGATGGAACTGCCTTGGCCAGGGCCACACTTCCCTCTTGTACCAACTGGGTCCTGCAATGTAGGAGGATGGGGTGCTGAAGTTCCCTGTGGTCTGGTTTCTTTAGAGAATGGTATCTGCAAAGCCCAACCCGGCACTGAAAATATTGTAGGGAATCCTCTTTAAAATCCAATGCATACTTCTAAAAACCCCATTTCTATCCTTTTGAATTCCTTCATATTCCATAGCTGTTCATCAGCTTCTCACTAAACTCTCCCAAATGTTCTTAACATCCAGACATTGTGGCTTCTTTGATTTCTTTCTCTCCTTGCTTACTCTCCTTTCCTCCTCAATCCCACCTGATTCTGGTACTGGTTATGTAAATGACTTGAGTTTTTCTGTCTCCCTTGTTAATTCTCTCTGTACTTACCCAATCTTAGTATTCTCTGCTCCACAGGAATTAACCTAAGAATAAAACCTCTCCTCTTTTCTCCAGCTGTTCTAATGTTCTCTCTAAGTCACTCTACTGACTTTGTACAAGAGGGAGGAATGTAGTTGAAACCAAGAGCTAACCTGATGAAGCTCACCAAACTTAACCTGCCTTGCTTGCTTTTAGTTACTTACTTCTAGTTAATCTTAAAACCTGTGTAGCTAAAAGTCACACAGCTAAGCAATCTGCTAGCTTCCTTTTAGAGAACATCCCTGACACATAAGTTACCAGGCTGATGGTCCCTTGTTGTTTTTTAAGAACTTGGTGTTGGTTGTTTTCTAGTTCAAGCTGAAACCACTGGCCCTTCAACTGGGCCTGCAAGAATGCCTGAGAGGCGACCTTTTGATGTCCGAGGGTCAGAAGCTCCTCCCTCAGATTATGCTAATACCACCATTTTCTGAACATGCTTCTTATGAAGAGCCATGAAGCTCGACTGTGCATTTGCAGATCGCCACTTGCCTCACTGTTCCTCACCTCCAACTGCCTTTCCCCAGGCCCTGAACTACCTTGCTCCTCTATCCCATCAATATCTCTGAAACCATATCTTTGGAAAGGTGGATTTGAGATATGTTGGCTGTCCTGGCTTACAGCGCACAGGCAGCACACATCTAGTTCAGTAGCACAATTATAAAGCTCAAAGGGCAAAAATATAATTTTCTTTAATAGGGTGCATGAGTGGAAGAAAAAGTCAAGGAGCAAAAACCTACACATTAGTACATCTCAATTGATTGCATATCTTAGACTTTTCTGTTTTATTATATAGGATCATAATACATGTTGCCCTATAACTAGCTGTTTTCATTTAATACATGAATGTTGAACATAAATTTTGGTTAGTGCATATAGTTGTATCTTATTTCCTTTTGTTGTTTGGTTTTTAATATTTTCTTAGTGTGGTTGCTCAAAGATTTATCTAACCACCCCCCTAAATTGCCCTTTTTGATTTCTCTCTTTCTCTTCTGTTTTTCTCTCTGTCTCTGTTTGTCTCTTATTATTACTATATAAGTTGCTGTTAATGCTTTTTAACAATGTTTTCACATTTTCTATTGAAATGAAACACACTTCTAGAAAAGTATACAGATTATAAGTGTATTACTCACTGAACACACACGTGTAACCACCATCTGGACCCCAGAAATCTAATGTCATATTAAAAACAAATAAAGTCTCTGTTTACCATGAACTAGGAGGCTGAATTTGGAGATAGGAGATGGATTAGAGCAGAAATAGCTTTATATAACCCCAAACCTTCGCAGGAGCCCTGATTGTGTGTTAGGTGGATATGTAGAAAAGACAATGTAAACAGAAGCATCAGCCCTGAGGTCTAGGTCCTCCAGGCATCCAGGTGAGTTCTGAGAGCACCTACCAGTGACCCCAACACATAGCAGCATGACCTTGCTCTTACACAGCGCAGAGGACACTGAGCAGCCTGTGACCAGTGCTTGAGAAACCCTCAGTAACCTGGCCAGTGTGAAGGGTCTATAACAACTTTCTGGTCAGATTATAATTCATTTATCTAATATACAGTCATTGAACTTCTGTGTCATTCTGGGTACCATCTCTATTGGTTTGGAGTTTACAGCAGAGAGGAAGAATTTTAAAAATCAAGTAATTCAATAAACAAATGAAAGTTGCATCTAAGACTAGAGTTATAAAGAAAGTGTTTCAAATACTCTGTAATATGCACATTTTACATGGTCGGGAAGATCAGAAAAGACTTCCCTGAGCAAGTGCAGCTTGACCCCAAGGTTGAGCAGGAGTTACTAACAAAGCAGTGAAGGAAGATTTTTCCACGCAGAGGCAAGGGCACAGGCAGGGTCTGCTGCGGGGAGCGGGAGGGGCAGAGAACAACAAGTGTAAGGGGCTGGTGATGAGAGAGTGAGAATAGAAGCAGAAAGGGGCAGAAGTGCCTGGGAGCTAAGGGCAGCCTCAGTGTGGGGCATCCCAGCAGCCACTGCCAGGTTGCAAACAGGCCATGGGATTTGTGCCTTTTAAAGTTTAATTTTCTCTGCAGAAAAAAAAAAAATAGATATACTTTTAGAGCATATAAAGGAGAATCTAAAACAATTGCCCAAGAGCATTAGTGTACCTGGTTCTCTCCTCGCCCTGCCATGCGTAACTCCCTCTCTGGGTCTGGTTTTCATGTCTGTGAGATGGCAGCTTGGGCCATAAGACGAGTAGGGTGCATTTCGGCACCAGCATCAGGTGATCTTTGCCTCCCAGTACAAGGACTTCAGGGTCTCGTTTTAAAACTGATGAGTTATGGCCTTCAGAATATTCAGTTTCAAGGCATTTTTTGTTTAACCAAAAGTTCTACCATATTCTGTTTTTTTGTTTGTTTGTTTTGGTTTTTTTGTTTTTGTTTCTGTTTTTGTTTCAGGTGACAAAGGATTTATTGGAAATGGAGTAGCCACAGATTTAAGTAAGAAATGGAACACTTGAATTTCAGGAAAAACAAACAGGAAATCACAAGGACCTCAGTTCCAGGAGTCTGTGGCCTTTTTGATAAAAGCTGATCCTACAAATGTGACTCAGCTCCTACTAACATCAATTCCTGTGCCTCTCATTTTGACGTCAAATTCTTGTTTTTAATACTTTAAGTTCTAGGGTACATGTGCACAACGTGCAGGTTTGTTACATATATATACATGTGCCGTGTAATCTTGATGCACTGTTTCTAATGTAAGATAATCCAAATTTCCTGGCTTTTGTTGTTTTGTTTTGTTTTGTTTTTTGTTTTTTGTTTTGAGGTGGAGTCTCTCTCTGTCGCCCAGGCTGGAGTGCAGTGGCACAACATCGACTCACTGCAAGCTCCGCCTTCCAGGTTCACTCCATTCTCCTGCCTCAGCCTCCAGAGTAGCTGGGACTACAGGAGCCCGCCACCACGCCCAGCTAATTTTTTGTATTTTTAGTATATACAGGGTTTCACCATGTTAGCCAGGATGGCCTCGATCTTCTGACCTTTTGATCCGCCCCCTTGGCCTCTCAAAATGCTGGGATTACAGGCGTGAGCCACCACAGCCGGCCAACTTCCTGACTCTTGATACCTCTACAATATTTATTGGAGATTTAACAGTAAATCATTTAGAGACAATGACAAGTCCAAAACACGGAACGAAACCCCAGGGAAACTGGACAGAGATTCCTTGAACAGGCTGAGATGCTGCTATCCTGGGATCTACTATGAATCTGCTTTCCCATAATATTTCTGGAGTAGAAAAGTCTACTGAGTAGAATCCTAACCCCACTTGCCTGGGTAAGATAGTTTTTATGATGATTTCTCTTGCAGGAAAATACTTCTGCCAAATATCCTGACAAGTAAGGCTAACACCTGCAGAGAGACTTTGTAATATTTCACAAAATTACTAAATAAAACATAGTCACATACATCTAAACTTTTGTATCTTACATGTATATTATACATGTATTGTGAATGTACAGCCAATATTAGTAAATACCCATAAGACAAATGACTCAAATCTGTTTATTCCTGACACCTAAAGGAAAAGACAGAGAATTGCCCTTTATTTATCGAGGGCCTATGATGTGTGCCAGGCACTGTGTTAGTCACTCTGCGTGTGATGTTCTCCTTATCTGAACAATGGGAACACTGGTCTAAATTAGCCGGCAGGTTTTGGGAGAAGGCCAGTGTTGTCAGTGTTGTGGTAAGATCTGGACTTTTGAGTCAGACACGTGTATTTACTGACCCTATGACTCCAGACAAGTTTGTGGTCTCTCTGCTCAGAGAGATTGTGTCTTAAACTGCCTAAGATAATGCCTTCCACATAATAGGTTCATAATGTGTTAAGCCATTTTCCTATTCCTGGTTGGAGGTGCTCTGACAGGAAATATGAAACGCAACTTAGAGGCTAAGAGGGTCACAATCATATTAAATGAAAAGTATTAAGGGGGGGTTTGTGGTTTGGAATTTTTAGTTCTATGGCAAAATGTAGTGAGAGAAGGTTTTCATTACAAAGTTACGAAAATGTGTAACCTGACATTACAAGTGACCGTTGTCTCCCAGCTTCTCCTACCTCTGTTTTTATACCAGCTCTGCCACAAATTCTTTTTGTAACATTAAATAAGCCATTTCACCTATTTTAGCCTCAGTTGCCTCTTCTGTAAAATGGGGAAGTTGGGTGCGACCATCACTAAGAGCCTTTTCTACCTCTAATACTCTGCAGCTCCCATTCTTTGAATCTTCCTCAAAGTTCAGAGACAGTATCTCCCTAAGATACTAGAAATGGGGCAGTGATTTTAGAGATCACCACTTGCACCCCATAATGGAGCATAAGAAGTGGGGCACCCGAAAAATAGCTCCTGGATTGGAGCCAGTGCTTGAGAAAAAAAGGGGAATCTATACCGGGTCCTCAGACAGAAGTTGGCTTGGGAAAATGTCATGATCAGATATGTTTCTTTGTCATCTGTGTAAGGATCTCCACCCAGCTGATGGCAGCGTATGGCCTGATTTAGCATGTCTACTGCGTGAAACAAATGGGTGTTGGGGCGGGCTGGGCCACCCGGGGAGAAAGAGGAGGCAGGGTAGTATGTGCAGCACCAAAGGGCTGAGAAAGGCGGGCAGTGAGTCATCTTCTCAGAGATCCTCATGACCAGCGCTTGTGCTCAGCTTACATGGACGTTCTGCTGGGAGACCTGTTTGTCTTAACCTACTAGACTGGGCACCCTGCCTTGTTTGCTTTGATTTACCCATAGCCAAGCACAGGATGGCACTCAATATATTCCTGTCAAATAAAGGAATAAATTTTCCCCCGTTTAAGTGTTTACCCCATGGAGATTTCCTGTATTGTGCAAATCCAGTCTAATTACTCAGGGAGCATCAGAAAGGACTCCTAGGCTTGGCTTCTGTGGATTTCTCAGACCGGAAAATGTCAACTAAACACTATCTACTGTTCATTGAGCCTGTCACAGTGCCAGGTCCTCTGACCACCCTGTCTCAGAGAGTACATTGTCCAATTCCTCACCCTACCCTGTTTTATTTTTCTTCCTAGACTGTTTTACTGCCTGATACTACATTACATATTCATTTGTTAATTGTTTTTCCTTTCCTGTTAGGATGGAAGCACCTTGAAGTCAAGGGTCCTGTGTATCTTATTCACTATTTGTATCCTCATGCCAAGAGCAATGTCTTGCATTAACATAACATAACATAACATAACATAACATAACATAACATAGCATAACATAATATAACATAACATAACAAATAGTTAATACATATTTATTGGAAGAGTGATTAATTCTCATTCATAATCCAAGAGGTAGATGTAAGCTTTATCCTCATTTTATAGCTAAGGATAGCCTCCTAGGGTTAAGTAACTCGCCTAAAACCACACGAATTGTTGCTCAGATTTTAACCCAATCTTACTTCAGAGCCTTAGTTCTCAACCAGTGTGTGTTTTTTCTCTCTACTTTAGAATGTAAATTCTACATAGGGAAGGCTTCTGTGCCTTCACGGCATTTGAGAATCTGCTTCCTATCAAATGAACAAGACTTTTATCTTCAACCTCTCTTCATTTTGTGCATCCTTTTCTCTCCAGGTCTCCTTTTAAATACTACTAGTAATGATAACTAAAAATTATAAGGTAGGCCAGGTGCAGTGGCTCATGCCTGTAATCCCAGCACTTTTGGAGGCTGAGGTGGGCGGATCACCTGAGGTCGGGAGTTCGAGACCCGTCTGGCCAACGTGGCAGAAACTAAAAATGCAAAAATTAGCCAGGTGTGGTGGCAGGCACCTGTAGTCCCAGCTACTGGGAAGGCTGAGGAAGGAGAATCACTTGAACCCAGGAGGCAGAAGTTGCAATGAACTGAGATCACGCCACTGCACTCACTCCAGCCTGGGCAACAGAGTGAGACTTCGTCTCAAAGAAACAAACAAAAAAGCTGCCAGGTAAAATCTACTTCACATGCTCTTTTTGTATTATACAGCAATCTAAAATCCAATGTTCCATTTAAAAAGCAACCATATGCAACAGTAAATATTTATAACTGCTCCATTATAACAGGTGAGGAAACGGAGGTTCAGAGAAGTTAAGTTGGTTCAGAGAAGTTAAGAAGTTAAGTTGGAATTGATCCAGGTGACTAAGTATGTGGTGGGACAAAATCCAGAACAGGAGTTTTGTACACAGATCCCATTCTTGTGTCTGTGACAGCTGGTGCCCCTTGGTTCCACTGTGTCCTTCTCTTCTCCTCATCCTTCTCTTCCTGGTCCCCCTGGAGCCTCATGTTCCTCCTCGCATATTGCAAAAGCTCTTCAGAATAAGTTGCTCCTTCCATGACAGACTTCCTGAAGGCATGATTGGCATCATCCCCATTATTGGGGACTTAAGTCCTGGGGATAAACCAAGAGGGCTCTGGAAAGCCCAGGTTGAGGTGGGTGTGGCCACACATCTCAGAAATTACCTGCCTGTTCACACACAGGACCACTCCTCACCCAGACCCTCAGGAAGGGTTTATATTTTCACTTGGTAACATGTATTGAACTCACTGCTGGGTGTGGGGAACACCAACATGAAGAAGGCAGGGTCTCTGCCTTTGAGGAGCTCACAGTCTCCTGGCTGAACCAGCATGTCAGATAACAAAAACAAAATGATAAACATAGCAAACAAGACATTATGGGAAGAGAGGAAAGATGCTCAACATCTCCTGGAGGTCAGGACAACCTCTGAAAAGTCTATTACAACATTCAAGAGATGAGAAGCTCCTCAGTCAGAGAGGACAGCGAGGGGTCACTGACCTGAAAATGTACTTGTGAAAACAACTTGCCTAGGACACAAGTGTCTCCCAGCAGGGACGATTTGTTTTTGCTTCTGCCAGAGGCCAGAGGGTCTCCTCTTCTAGGACCACCTGTGACAAAGTCCACAGCGGGGAGTGTCTAGAGCACGGCGGCAAGCCTTCGCAGTTGCTTTCTCCCAGCTCAGCCTCCCCTGAGAGTGAGTCCAGCTGACTCCAGGGTGATCTACTATTCAATTTTACACACCGTCAGGGGACTGGGCTCTGACTTCTGTCCTCATCAAGTAAGGTGAGCAAAAGGAAAGGCTGATTATGTTGATTTTATCTTTAGAGCAAAAGCAAATTACTCTTGCATAGTTTCTATTTTCTCTCATTTTCTCTTTAGTTTTTGCTTGGTAATTCCTATTCCTAACTAGTGTGAGTGTGTGTAAATGCACGCACACATGCATATATACAGTTGCACACACACAAAAGAGCTGGTTTTACAGAAATGCTACATTAGATATATACACCAATTATGGAGTATATTTTTTAAAAAGAACATTTCCATTTCCAGCAGTTCCATCTTTCATATCATTAAGAAAATAGGCATCAGGAAGCACTGTATCTTTAAAGATCTGAGCTACTTTCTCATGGAGATAAGAAAAAGAATCTACATATTTTCAGTGCCTATGCCCTTCTAATTATTATGCAGTTCCACATTCCTGGGCTAGTTCTGGGCCATTGGATGTTTGATGGAGCCATCTCATGACACACCTACGAGACTATTTATTGATGTTTATCATAGATTCCCCTTAAAAACCATTGAGGATCTAACATGTGTTGGACATTGGCATGCTTTCCCACCATTTAACTCAATTATAATCAACATCTCCACAAAAGGCACTGACAGGTATCTTTTCAATGCCAGCAATCCTAATGCCAATCCCTTTGTGGTATAAAATATATAAAGTTTACCCTTCTAAATTCTCAGCGAGACAGAGTGAAAACAGCATAAGCTTTGGAGTCAAATGCCTCTAAATTATAATTTTACTTCTACCACCTACTAGTTTACTGCACTGAGACAAGATATTTTAACTTCTTTGAGTTTTAATTTCTTCACTTGTGAAAGACAAATATTGTTATCAGCCTTGCAGTGTTATTTTACGGACTGAATGACGTTAATATTTGTAGACTATCTGAACCATTGCGGACATTATTTCAAATAATGCTTTCTTGAAAAAGGTTTCAAAAATGTAGTAAATATCACAATGTGTCTAACTTGTGCATCATTATCGTTAGCCTCTGAGTATTGTTGTAGAGTGCCATACATTAAACTCACTACAAAAATGAAAGTGAGTCAGCAGTCAGAAAAGAAGTACAGAATTCTAAGATTCAAACTATGCAGACCTATCAAGATTCTCACTGTTACCCCAGGTCCCTAGGGTCCCAGGCTCACTAGAGAGGAGTACCCTAGAAGTGGGCACTGGCTGGGGTGGCCCTGCTGCTCTGCGGAGTGGGGGTGATGCCCTCCGGTTTCATACCCATGCTTTTCCTGCCATGCCCTGGCCATCACCAGTCAGGACGTCTGCTCTGCTGGACCCTGGGGTAGTGCTTCTCCTAGAGTATATGTCTGTATATACATATATATGCTTTATGGGTGAGGTGAGCTTCACCCCACAACTTGAAGATTAAAATAGAGTCTGTGTGACAGGGAAAGGGAGTGAGGGGAGAGGAACTTGCTAAGGTATCTGAGACTGGGAGTCAAAGATGGAGTTGGAGAAAGAAAGACAGAAATTAATTTACATTTCATGAAGCACAGGAACTCTTCTCATGGGAATTTCTTGGATTTTTGTGCCTTGTATATTGTGTGTGATTTCTACAGCACTCTGATGGCTGCACATTCCTTCAGAATACAAAGGGCCCATGTACTTGCTTATGAAAAATAGTTGTGTTTAGCGAATCAGCCTTCTTTCCTAAAGCCAAATTTTGAAGAAAGGCACTGTGATTTCAATGTGTTCCCAAAAAGTTTTTGTGTTGGAAACTTAATCCCTAATGCAACAGTGTTGAGTGGTAGGGCCTAGTAAGAGGAAATTGGGTCATGAGGGCTCATGAATGGCAGAGCCCTCGTGAATGGATTATGTTGTTATCATGGGAGTGGGTTAATTATCTCGAGAGTGGGTTGTTATAAAGTGAATCTGGGCCAGGTGTGGTGGCTCACGCCTGTAATTCCAGCACATTGAAAGGCCGAGGCGGGAAGATTGTTTGAGACCTGTCTGGCCAACACAGTGAAACCTCTTCTGTACAAAACATTTAAAAATATTAGCCAGGTGTGGTGATGCACACCTGTGATCCCAGCTACTTGGGAGACTGAGGCAGGAGGATCACTTGAGTCCAGGGTATTAGGGCTGCAGTGAGCTGTGATTGTGCCACTGCACTCCAGCCTGGGTGACAGAGCAAGACCCTGTCTCGAAATAAAAATCAAGTTGGTCCAGCCCCTGGTGACTCTGTCTCATGTGCTCTCTTCTGCCTTCCATCTTCCACCATGGGATGACCCTTGTCAGATGTGATGCTGTGCTCTTGGACTTCCCAGCCTCCAAAAGTATGAGCCAAATAAACTTCTGTTCTTTATAAATTACAAAGTCTGAGATACTCAGTTATAGTAGCAGAAAATGAACTAAGAAGAAAAACTGCCAGAAAAGAATTAGGGTGATAATGTTGTTTTATGGTTTTGGAGTTAGCATGCCAGGGTTTAAATCACTAGGCCACTAATAACTCTCAAACTTTGGGCAAGTTACTTAACCTCTTTTTGCCTCAGTCTTCACGTGTCCCCAATCCAAATAATAGACTGGATGCAGTGGTTTATGCCTGTAATCCTAGCACTTTGGGATGCTGAGATTCGAGGATCACTTGAGCCCAGGAGTTCGAGATCAGCCTGGGCATTATAGTGAGATCCCATCTCTACAAAATATACAAAAATTAGCTGGGCATGGTGACACACACCTGTTGTCCCAGCTACTTGGGAGGCTGATACAGGAGGACTTCTTGAGTTCAGGAGTCAGGGGTTGCAACAAGCTATAATTATGCCACTGCACTCCAGCCTGAGCAACAGAATGAGACCCCCCATCTCAGCAAACAAACAAACAAACAAGCAAACAAAGCTGATTATAATTATTATCACTATTTAGTATATAAGCTTCTGTAGAGACTAGATGAGATGTGTAACATAAAATGATGACAGAGGCTCTAGTGCACAGTAGATATTCCACAGATACTATCCTTAACTATTACTGCCTAAAACTGAGGAAGAGAGTGGGTCAGGCCTTTGGAACAAAATGCTAAGAGCCCATTCAATCTAGTCGTCCAATGTGAATACAGAATTGGAGAAGAGCTTAGAAGTAACTGAGTACCTACCTTTGCCCTCAACCTATTTATCTCTCTATTCACGTCTCTCTCAGACCCAGCTTCTCTGTAAAGCAGGTATGAATAGAGCTGCGTTCTTTCCTATTAGAAGTCAATTCTTAGACTTGCTGCCTACCCTAGCAGGTCAGAAAGTGTTGCATATTTCCTGGAAAGTGTCTGGCCATGAATGAAGAGATCTGTGGAAAAGGAATCTGTATTCTTTATTTCTAGGTGGAAATATCTGACCATGTCCCCTCAGTAAGAGCAAACCACTATCTTCCTCTGGAACAAGGACAAAGTAAAAATGTTGCCCTGTGCCCTTCCCTCATTCCCCTGAGTCCTTATGTCCATGCCTTAATACAAATCCATATGCCTGCAGGTATCTTGAAAAGAGTCAAGCCTTCTTCATTGTTTAAGGTGAGGTGAGGAGAAGAATTCTCAATCCTTCTTTAAGACATACTCAAAATCTTTTTCTTTTTTTATAACGGAGTTTCACTGTTGTCACCCAGGCTGGAAGGCTTGAGTGCAATGGCACGATCTTGGTTCACTGGACCTCCGTCTCCTGGGTTCAAGCGATTCTCCTGACTCAGCCTCCCGAGTAGCTGGGATTACAGGCATGAGCCACCACGCCCGGCTAATTTTGTATTTTTAGTCGAGACGGGGTTTCTCCATGTTGGTCAGCCTGGTCTCGAACCCTTGACCTCAGGTGATCTGCCTGCCTCTGCCTCCCAAAGTGCTGAGATTACAGGCATGAGCTCAAAATCTTAAGAAGAGTAAATTGGACCTCAGTATGTAAAAGAAAACCAAATTCATTTATTATAACTAGAATGTTTTTTTATCATAGTTGACTTTTAAAATCACTCTTTTAGGTAAACTATTCTACTTTTAACTGTGAGGTTGGCAAATACATAGTTTAGGAAGAAGGTAGTTCTTAGTATTATAAGAAATAAAGGGGAATACTCAGGTTATAATATATTTATTTGACTCAGTCATTGTCAATGGTTGTGTCCACTGAATTAAGATCATGCAACCACCACTGGTGTCAATCTTATTGTAATATTCAGTAGTTATAATTCTGCTAAAAACAACTTTTAATTTTTTCAGCCCATAAGAAAAACTTTATTCTCTGAAATTCTGCAACATTTAGAATCATTGATTCAATTAGAGAGTAATGTGTGGTCTTTTAGTTCTATGTTAAGTGCAAGGAGATGTATATCTCTTTCTGAATTACCTTGTACAACAATCTCTTCTTCATTGTTCTCAAATTATTATTCCTCCAGTTATGGAGACGTTTTTCCTGCCAGAATCCTCTTATTTTCCACCTCTCTGTGTCTCATTCTTGCACATTGTAGCTATCAGTGTAGATTTCTACATCTCTACATTCACCTGCTTATTTTCATTGCTAAGATTGTGTCTCCAGTCACACCTTGATTTTGTAGAGAATGGTGAAGTACTTGTCTGTTTGGTCTTCTAGATGGTAAACTTTATAAGTACATCTTTGAAGATAAGTGTGGTTTCCAAGTCTCTCTGAATCTTCCATATTACCTGCTGCAATACTTTGCACATTAAATATGTTTAATAGGTGACATAAAATGAGACACACCTAACCCTCATTTTTTTTTTTTTTTGCCATATGTACCTTCATAAATATTCACATATGGCCTTAGTTGAGTTCAACAAGAAAAACAGAACAAAATCAACAGTTCTAATTATATCAGGTAATATCATTTCTTTGTGACAAAGGAGCCTTACTAGGCAGAATGATGCCTATTAAAATACCAAAGCAGGTGAAACAATAATAATCAGTAGAGTAGTAAGAATAGTAGACGTAGAATTTGGTACCACCTTTTGAGTTCTAGCTACCTACATGGTCCTGTACTCAGTGCTTGATAGGTAATATTTCACTTCATGCTTACAGATGAGCAGAACTATGATCACTGTTTTGAAGACAATGAAACTGTACCCTAACTATAACTTGCTTAAGTTTGCACAACTTTCTCAAGAAGCAGGAATGTCAACTTAAGTCTCACTGTCTCACTGACCCCAAAACTATCCTTTTAAATTAATACTCTGAAATACCTCCCACTTGTTTTAGTCACCTCCCTATTTTCTTTTTTCTCTCTGTCTTTTTTTTTTTTTTTTTTGAGACAGAGTCTTGCTCTGTCACCCAGGCTGGAGTGCAATGGCACGATCTCGGCTCACTGCAACCTCTGCCTCCTGGGTTCAAGCCATTCTCCTGCCTCTTCCTCCCCAGTAGCTGGGATTACAGGCACCCGCCACCACACCCAGCTAATTTTTGTATTTTTAGTAGAGACGGGGTTTCACCATGTTGGCCAGTCTGGTCTTGAACTCCTGACCTCATGATCCGCCTGCCTTGGCCTCCTAAAGTGCTGGGATTACAGGCATGAGTCACTGTGCCCTGATCCCTCTTTTCTTTCAACCTCCTGTGTCTCTAATGTCAGCTCAAGCTTCTCTTGACCAGAGGTATAATTAGGGTCAGTATCATCATCACTTTCATCAGTTGTCATTGGCTTTTAAGTAGCTCTTTCTTTAAAACCCCCTGCCCTTAAAATTAGAGCTTTTTATTTAAAAATTCAAGGATTTTTCTTAAAAATCAATCTCTCTGAACTGCTGTAGTTCTTTGAATCAACATCACACATCACATGGACAATTTGCCATTGTAACCTTACTTCTACGTATAGAAATTGTGATTTCTCCATCTTTAAAAAATTCATTGTTCATCTATCTCTTAAACTCTTTGAAATAGTGATCTCTGCTTGTCTCTCCTGTTTCTTTCCAAAATTATTTTAAGGCAGTTTTAGCCCTCACTGTGAAACTACTGTTTCCAGTGTCGCTATGGATTCTGTCTCCCTAGCAGTTGATAATGTGAGATAATGTCCTTTATTGAAATTTCTTTTCCCATTGTTTTTCAAAATGCCATTATTTTCTCTTTATTTTTCCAGCTATGTGCCTCAACTTTCTTAGACTCCTTAATTTTTACATCTCCTTTGCCTACCCACTAACAGTTGGAATTCCCTTAAGGTTCTGTGCCTGGTTCTCCCTCTCATTTTGTCTTTTTTTTTTTCTCTCAGCATGCATACTCTTTTTTGGTAACCTTCTCCACTTGCATGTGTTCGGTGGTTATTTAATTACCAAAGAGGCAATCCGGTTTGCCTTAGGTGACATTCTCCTCTATCTGCCTATTGTATTGAGCCCTGGCAAAACCCTATCACAGGATCGCTCTGTTCTGTTCTCTGAAAAAAAAAAAAAAAAAAAAAAAAAAAAGCGCCTTAACTACAATAGGAGCTCCTTCAGTTAGTGCTAACTCCTTATTCACAGCAATTTAACGATGTGTTTACTAACTAGTAGGTGTGAATCAATGTCAACTTAAATCCACTTATGTCTTATTTTATTTTCCTTCTCTAAAAGTATCTACCTATGCACATGCTCAATAATGCAATTATTCTAATTCTCAAGCACTTTCAGCCCCTACCTTCAACTCTCAAATAAAAAGTCTGTTAGAACTTCCGAGTTCAACATAATATCTGTCTCTATTCTAACTCATGCACATTTCAAGCCCCCTGCCTTCTCTGATGGCAATACCAGCCCTGCATGTGCCCACTGCCCTCTAGGGGCCATCAGGCTCCCCAAAGCCTTTACTTCCATGCTCACGTGGATTCCTCTAGGTCCACCTTCTGCCAACCTGGTCTCATTTCCACAGAGTTATGCTCTGAAATAACTTATTTCTCAGGAATTAGTATTCTGTGTTAGTGAAATAACACTATACCTTCCTGGGAATCTATCTTCATACAAGGGATTGTAAAATCCAAGAGGCTGCACCATTATGACCTGAGTATCTGCCTCAGTGCTTTCTAAACATCTGCCTTCGTCTTTCCTGATATTTAATCTTTTTCCTATGTTTATTGTGCCAGATACTGTAAAAGCATATGGAATATGGAGGCTAACAAAACATGCCATACTTTCACACTGTTCGTAGATTGGACAGACA
This sequence comes from Macaca thibetana thibetana, assembly GCF_024542745.1. Taxonomy (NCBI): domain Eukaryota; kingdom Metazoa; phylum Chordata; class Mammalia; order Primates; family Cercopithecidae; genus Macaca; species Macaca thibetana. The sequence goes on from NC_065578.1 coordinate 125,203,813, forward strand.
AGTACAAAGACTGTAAAACCACCTTGGGGAAATGCTGTATGAGACCTGAACAAGAGTTCAAAATCACATGGTACAAAAACTTACAAATCATTGTTTATACATTTGTACTCTGGTACCATAACGTCCTCAGAGCAATCTACATCATCTGTGTCATTGATATCTGGCAAAATTATGGTCCCAAGATAGACTATACATATTTATTGGAATAATGAATGAGTGACTGTATGAAGGTGGAATGGCTGGCTTGCAGCAGATCTATGGAGCATGTATGGAGTAGTCTCTAGCTTGTGGGATTCCTCTTGGCTCCTGTCCAGGGAAATCCTGGAGCCCTGGGGCTGGGAGTGTGAGAAGAGCTCATCCTAAGGCAATGAAAGTGATTGTTTTGCACACACAGGATGTGCCTCACTCCCAGGGAGACATCAGTCCAGGATAAAAGGCCTCCAGTGCCAAGCTCCTCAGTCCTTAGCCTTGTTAGTGACAGCCCTTGCTCCTCCACTAACCAGGTCAGTGGTTTTCAAAGAAGGCTCTGTATGGTGATTCGTGGGTGCCAGACGGGACTGCATGGAGAGAGGGTAGAAAAAGGCAGGGAGAGAGGAAGAAGTCACGTGGGTTTGGAGGGACAAGTGTGAGAATTCTTCAACCTGCAGTTGACCTAGGTCTGGGCTTGTTTTTATGTATCCTTGTTAGTGACAACCTCCCTCCACTTCTCTTAGTTTGCTAAATATGTGTCAGAAGCAGACCATGGAGCTGTGAATGTCTAACTTAGGGAAGGAGAGTAACAAGAAGAAATGCATCATGAGCAGTGGGGTAGAGGAAGAGGAGAAGGAACAAAGCAAGAGTAGTCACAGGAATTGAGGGGCTCAGGTTTATATCTCCAATCTCTTTCCTTATAATCCCCTTCCAATAAATGTTCTCAGAGACACCCATCTGACTTGCAGAAGAATGATTATATCATTAAGGGATTGTTTACAAACATATGGCCAACCGTGTTTCCAAGTTAGGAAGACTTCTATGGGGTTGATTTTGGAGCTCATGTGGAAAGATGGTTAGCATTTTTCACTGGGAAAAAAAAAGAGAAAGAAACACAAGACAAAAAGCTTTTCTTGCACTCAATTTCATTTCATATCAGTTTCCAAATTCAATTTATGGATCATCTTCACAAAATAACTTGTTTGGGAGTGAGGATTCAATGAAATTCATTGTCTACAACATACATATCTGCCTGACATTTGTGCTAATGGCTTATGAAATTTCTCCTTAGGTTTCCTGAATTCCTCTCTAGAGGAAGAGGCTGAAATTTCACTAAACCAAATGACACTCAGACCACTGCCTAAGAATATTTTTATATAAATGAATAATTATTTTTACTTACACAGGTCATTTTAAGTGTTTTATGATGTCATTGAGAATGATTTTTCGTTGGTGATACAAATGAATTAGAAATCTATATATTATCTCAATAAAATTATCATTGTGTGACCTTGAAGTAAGTTATTAACTTCTCTGCGCTTTAGTATAGACTTTGTAAAAAGAGGATTAAAATAGTTGCTTTAACCATAGGGCTGTTGTGAGGATGAAATGAGTTTAGGATAGCTGGGTGGTTTTCTTTCAACATCAAATGCATGTTTGTTTTCTGCACTAATTCTGCCTTCTTCAACACCAACTGAGTGTCCAACAATTCAAATCAATTCTGACGCTAACTCCCAGAGCTAGCATAGACATCCCAAGTTAAGGAGTTAGTCTCACAAGAGTGCCCCCACTTCAGATGCCAGCTGCAGATGGGTTTCCAAATGACTACAAACTCAGAGGTTCCCATGACCCCCTCCTCAGGCTCAATAATTTGCTAGACTGACTCATAGAACTCAGAAAAGTGCTTTATCTATGATTACTGGTTTATTATAAAACAAATGAACCTCAGTAGCAGTCAAATGGAAGAGACGCATAAAGCAATGTATGTATGGATATGAGGCACAGAGCTTCTAAGTCCTCTCTGGCCACACCATTCTTCCAGAAAATGAGTATGTTCTAGGTTGGCAGCCAGAAGCTTATGGAACCTGTCCTTCAGGGGTGTCCATGGAGGTTCCATATGTAGGCATGATTGAGTAAATCACCAGCTATTGGTGAGGTTGAAAGTTCCTACTCTCTAGTCATGTGTTTGGCCTTTCTGGTGACCAGCCTTCAATCTTGAAGCTATCTAGGGGGTCCTTCACAAGCTGTCCATTAGCATAAACTCAGGTGTGGCCTAAAGAGGCTTGTTATGAGAAACAAAAAAGGTTTCACTGCCAAGGGTTTTAGGAGCTGTGCGTCAGGAACTAGGGACAAAGGCCAAACACACATTTTTTTAATAATACCACAGCCATCATTGTAACACAAAGCCCTCAGGAATCCATTTATTTCATGCAGTGAAGCTCTTTTGCCATCACCACATGGTTAAACTTACCTTCATCACTAACAAGAACATCATCACCATGATCATGGCCACTCCCATCAGTGACCTTGATCCTTTGAGCAAACCTCCCTTAACTGGTCCAACCCTATTATTCACTTCCTTTGTAAATATCTGAAATTCTTTCAGTAAGTTCCATGTTTTTGACCCTCAATTGAATACTGCTTTATGTCCTAATAGTTTTCTGTTTTCTTAATTCTCAGGGGTGGTTTTCTCATATTTGTCCTTTCTAAGTCCTTATAAAGTTGTCTTCTAACTCTTGATTATGTATCACTTAAGCCCATTCATTGGTAGAAAGATTAAATCATGACGTTTGCTTTAATTCTCTGAAATCAGATGCTCTGAGGTCACAATTAATGTCCAAACAGCCAAATGGAGTGGGCCCACTGGGACATTTGACAATGGGGATCATCTGCTTCATAGAGTTTTCTCTATCTTTAATAACAATGCACCACTTATTCTTAATATTTGCCTTCTCTTTGGCTAACGCTGACCATTCTATGCAGTGTTCATACTCTTTCCTCACCTGCCGTCCAACTATGAAAGCCTGGGGTCCCAGAACCTCTTTGGTCCTAATGACTGTGGTGCCCTCCTCCTTGCTCCTGGCATCAGCCAGGTCCCTATTTCAGGCTCTAGGCAGAGTTACGCGCCCTCTACACTCCAGTGGCTCTCAGGACTTATCTAACAGAAATTATCTGTGTATTTCTCTGTCTTCCACACTGGCCTGTGAATCCTTCAGGAAAGGAATAATTATCCTTGTATATTGAATACTTAGTAGATTGCCTCTGCCAAGGTGGAACAAATTAACTATCTGCCAAATTAAGTCATTTTGTCTCTAGTTTCAGATGTATCAATAAGGCAAGAATATGGATTTTCACATATCGGAGTATTCTCTACCCTTGTACCCTCCCTTAAAGCAAAGTCCAATGAACCCTCCTGTGACCAAATGGCAGAATTTGTTATTTCCCCCTCTTCACCCCCACAGCTTCTCATAGCACTGACTCCACCATGACCCTATAATGCCTTAGGCTGTCTCCTACCCCCCACTTCACTGCCCCTTGGATTTTCTTCCCTCATTGGTGACCTGAGCTTCACTGCCTTTCTTGACCTGCTTGTACATCCTCATGTTCCATCTGAATGGTATCCCTGTAGGACTGTTAATGGAATATGAACAGTTAATGGGGTATTATGGAGGCATTGACAGATAATCACATCCAAGGGTCATGTCTCATTTAACCTAATGTGTTCCATTCTTCAGGGCACTTCTGAAGCCCAAAGAATGTTATCCTAAGACACATCCTCTGCCCATGTGTCTATAAAGCAGCCAATCATTTGTTCTTTTATTCAGTCAGTCAATCTTTAACTCATTTATTCTTCAAGGCTGCCCTCTCTGTTTATGGTATTCCTAGGGACATGAAGATGAATAAAGTCTAGTATAGATTCTGCCTTCAACATGTTATCCATGTGGAAGAGCAGAAAGATATACAAATGGACGTGACATTGTCCTGGTGTAAAAGTTTTTAGGAGCCCATCGCTCGGTCATGGTGCCCTCTTACAGCACGTAATAGAATGTTTCATGGTGCGTTGTTTACGTTTATGTCCTCAAGGCAACTTGGCTCATATTTATGACAAGAGCATCTTACAAAACCAAAGCCCAAGACAGATAATACATATTTACAGAATTAATGGATGAGTGAATGCATGAAGGTGGAATGGCTGGCTCGCAGCAGGCCTGTGGAGCAGACACCTGGGTCATCTCTGGTTCCTGAGATTCTTCTTGGCCTCTGTCCGGGGAGATCCTGGAGCCTCAGGGCTAGGAGTGTGACAAGAGTCATCCTGCTCCCAGGTTGTGAAAGTGACTGTTCTGCACACACCGGCTGTGCCTCACTCCCAGGGAGACACCAGGCCCAGGACAGAAGGGCTCCAGTGCAGGGCTTCTCAGTCCTCAGCCTTGTCAACTATTACTGACAGCTCCTGCATCCTCCACTGAGCCATGTGAGTGCCTGGCAAAGACAGCTCCAGGGGTAATAGGACCGTATGAAAAGAGGAACAGAAGAAGGCAGGCAAAGAGGAAGGCATCACTGGGGGCCAGGGAGAAGCGGAAGGATGCTGAAACCTACAGGCATTGTGGTTTTTAGTAGTACTGTCTTCCAATTTATTTACCTGAAAAAATGAATGTTCTTGGAAATGTCATCCTCCCACCAGAAATCCCTGAGATTAGGAGTCAGAAAATGACTAAACTACCTTGTTTCCCTTGGAGATAAGAAGGCTTATGTAGGGCTGACTTTGAAGGGCATGGAGGGAGAAGGCCAGAATACTTCAGCAGAGGCAAAGTGGACTGAAGTCAGGGAGAGTATTTATTAGACTTACTTTCCTCCAAATCGGTTTCCAAATTCCTTTGTAGAAGTTAGTTCACGAACCAGCTTTTTGTAGGTGGTAGGTTTCTATGAAATCCAGGAGAAAACAAAATAGTCCTTGATATTGTGCACTGATTTCTTTTTTATTTTAATTTCAGGTTGACTGAATCTTTCCCAACATGTCTTGCCATTAAAAACAGCAGCAGTGCCAGCCCCTTTTCCAGTGCCCTCCAAATGTTTCACTTCTAAGTGAGGCACCCCAGTGCCCTGCCCCATGTGTCCCTCTAGTCTTTTTCTGCTGCAGTGTCAGCTCCAGGGGCTGCTGTGGCCCCAGCTCTGGGGACTGCTACAGCTCTGATTGGTGGCTGCCGACTGAGCCACCACAGGCCGTCTGTTCCGCTGACACCAGACCTAGAACCCTGACTGCTGTGAGTGTGAGCCCACTAAGGGATCCGGCTGCTGCCACAGCTCTAGGGGCTGCTGCTGACCTGGGCCCTTTCTGCAGAGGAGCAGTGATGGGAGGACCCAACTAAACATGGACCTCCCTTTCTGAGTTTTCCTCCCCTCACATTCTTTCTTCCCTTGTGATGTTAGAGATGCTAAGACAAACTCTTCTCAGAGGACTCAACCTTGTGTTCTGTACACACTCCCTGAGCTCCTAACCTCATGCCCATGCAAAACCCCTCTGTGGAACATCAGATCCTAAATCACATAAAATTTCTTCTTCCAGTACCACCTGCTCCTTGTTCTTGATCCTCACACACACATACTGCCTCCCCAGTAACCCTGCTCCTCCAAGCTGATTAGTGTTTTCCAGGAAACATGGCCCAACTCAGTCTCCAGACATCCCAGAAAACACACTGCTTTGTCCAGACAACCTCAGAGTGACCTCATCATGTAATCTGGAAATAGTACTTGCTTCCCTTCTGCCAGTCCCAGGGTTAGGGAATAGAAATGCCGCATTTGTCAAGGGGAAGACACTCCTATGCTTATGTTGACATTTTAATTTAGAGAAAATCGTAGTATTTATTCCGCTTTATTTTTATAGCATTCTTTGATAAATAAACAAGAAAAACAAAACAAACAGAATTGAAAGATGAAGACAGACATGTGGAGTGCCCACTGGGACCTTAGCCCGAAGCTCCAGTCTGTTTCCCTTTCCATCACACCTCATGTCACATAATCAGCCTATGTGATTTCATACTCCAAATAATTCTGGCTCATTGTAAGCTGTTTCAGAAATGAGTATTTTTCCACTAGGTGGCATCATGATGTAACAAAAATGGCTATAATTAAGCAATAATAATAATATAATGGCAATAATGATAATTACCTTTATTGAGGGCTTATTCATGGCTTGACTCTTCACATATCTTTTCTTTAGCCTTTACAACCACCTATGAGGCAGCTATTGTTTACACTGTATGTATGATGAAACTAAAAAGGCTCAGAGAGAGCACGTGACTTGGTGTGACACACGGTTGGCTGGAGGGAAGCAACAGAATAAGTGCAGATGTGTCTGATTTGGAGACCTTGCTGTTTCTTTGGGACACTCAGCCTCCTAACTGCGGTTTTTGCTTCTTGAGATTCAAACAAGAGAGTATTATGTCTGATGGTGCCTAGTGCTAGTATAGGGTCAGTGATTCATTTCCTGTGTTGAAACAAATAGTGTCCATCCCTGTCTCTCTGCTTCTGCTCAACTTCCCAACACCATCCCTCACAGGGCAGCCGGAGACTGGTCCTATCACAACTCCACCTAAAACAGTTGCTATCAGTCTAAGGACATAGACCTGGTTCTTAAAACCAGGCACCAACTGGCCCCTTCTCCTGCTGTCACCACACTGGCTGCTTTCAGTTCTGTGAAGATGCCATGATCCCTCCTGCCCCACACACACTCCTCTTGCACATGGAGTTCCCTTTCTAGCATGCTCTTCCCACTCCTTTGCTCCTACTTTTCCTTCAGATCCCAGCCCTATAGCCGCTCATTCAGGAAAGCCCTCCCTGGCCCAGTTAGCTCTCCCCTGTTCTGTGCACCCAGCACTAGGGAGCTTTTGCTCCTCTGTGGACTTCTCCTGCCAAACAGTAATCAAGGTTAGCATTGGCTATTTGTCTCTGTGACCCTTGGGTTTGTCCTGCTGACCAAAAGCTCATTCAGCACTGGAATTGTATTTAATAGTTTGCATATCTTACCACTGTCTCCACAGGGCATAGCACGGTGCTTCTTACATAGTAAATGCTTAATAAATATTTGCTGAGTGAATACTTGCATGAATGAATGAATGATTGAATCAGTATCCTTAGTATTATCACCATCATCCTTTCATCATTACTAGTATTGAAATATCTCTCTTAACTCTTCATATCCCATGGACACATATACACTAAAAAATTTTGTAGTCTACCTAAAATTCAAATTTATCTGAATCTTGTGTTTTTATTTGCTAAATCTGGAAATCCTACCCCACACATTGGCCGTTTTATGCTGTGGGCTACCCAACTTCATAACTGGAGATTCACAGACCATCCTCTCACTCACTGCTTGACATGCGTGGCTGTTTCTCCAGAGCAGATGGTAAAATCTTTGGAAGGTAGTACCTTGTCTGTGTATCTTTGTGCTTTCCTTATTAGACTGTAAGGTCCCTGTGGGAAGATGCTGTGAATACATGCTCAGGGAGTGCTTGTGGAATAAATGATGGTGACTATTCTTAATCCAATGTGAGGAACCTGGTAGGTGATCTGTAAATATGTGTTGAGTGAACTAGACTGAATAAGCTCCACTTCATAAACTAAGATCTTTTCTGTTCCAAGTAGAGTGTGTGAGATAATGACTATTAACAGGGAAGACCTTTAAAATGTAGTAATCACCAAAGAAAATATACTGTTTTCCCGGATTATGGGTTGACATCTTGTGAACACGTCAATGTAGGTGATTAGTATCCCCAGCACGCTTGGGAAAGATGGCTAACTGAGGTTCAAACAGAGACTGATTCCATCTTTTAGAGGGAATTATGTATGGCAGAGAGGTTGGATCTCAAGGAGTTTGTGATTCTATGGTTCATAAATGTAATTTAGGTTTCACCAAGATTTACAGATATATTCCCACAGACATGTGTGTATATATATGTGTGTGGATATATATATGTACTTATGCATACAACATATATGTATATGCACATATGTATACACACATATATAATCTTTATTGAGATAATTCACATATCCGTTTATTTAAAGTATACAACTCAATGTTTTTAGTGTATTCACAGAGCTGTGTTATCATCACTACAATCTAATTTTAGAATATTTTCCTCACCCCAAGAAATTCTGTAGCCAAAGTAGTCACACCCCACTACCCCAAGTCCTATTTTCCATCTTACAAATTTGCCTACTCTGGATATTTTATATAAATGGGATCATGCAGTATGTGGCCTTTTGTGATTGACTTCTTTCACTGAGCATAACATTTTCAAGGTTCAGCCACGTTGGAGCGTGTATCAGAATTTTATTCTTCTTCATGGCGAATTAATATTCCCTCATATAGGTTAACCATGTTGTTTATCCATTCATGAGTTGATGGATGCATAGGTTGTTTTCACATTTTGGCTATTGTGAATAGTGCTGCTTTGAAACATTCGTGTATAAGTTTTTAAGTGGGTATATGTTTTCATTTTGCTTGCATGGAATTTTCATTTTTGCTAGGAGTGGGATTACTGGATCATGTAATACTCTATGTTTAACTATTTGAGGAATTGTCAAATTGTTTTCCGCAGTGACTGCACCATGTCCATCCCCACAGCAGTGTATTAATGGTTCCAGTTTCTCCACATCCTCCCCAACACTTGTTCTTGTCTATTTTTTTTGACTGTAATAATGCTAGTGGGTATGAAGTGGTATGTCATTGTGGTTTTAATTTGTATTTCCATCATCATGATCGAGGATGTTGAGCAACTTTTCATGTGTTTATTGGCTGTCTGTATATCTTTTTTGGAGAACTGTCTATTCATATCCATTGTCCATTTTTAAATTGTATTATGTTCTTCTTATTGAATCTCAAGAGTTTTTACACATTCTAGATAAAAGGCCCTTTATAGATATATGAATTGCAAATATTTTCTCTTATTATGTGGGTCATCTTTTCACTTTTTAATGGTATCATTTGCAAGTTGCAAATTTTTAATTTTATTAAATTCAGTTTTTCTATTTTTTAATTTATTACTTGTGTTTTTGGTATTGTAGCTAAAAAACCATTGCCTAACCCAATGGCATGAAGTTTTACTCCTATGTTTTCTTCTAAGAGTTTTATAGTTTTAGCTTTTACATTTAGGTATATAATCTATTTTGAGTAACTTTCTGTGTATGATGTGAGGAATCATATATTTTTTATCTTAATTTCATCTGTATATTCTTACAGGCAACTCTGTATAATCTTATTGCACAAATTTCTCTTCTCATCTTTCTATATGCATGTCTAATGACAATAGTCCGTTTTCACAGCTTTATGCCTATTTCTTTCATTGTTCTTCCTCAATCTATAGTTCTCTCTCTCTCTCCTTCTCTCTTTCTCTCTCTTTTTCTAACTCCATCTTTGTCTCTCTAATTTGAACCTAATATTAGGACCAGAAGTAATTTTAGGATTTATTTAGTCCAACTGAGGCCCAGATAATTCAAGTGATTTTGCTGGAGGCCATGTAACTTCTAATGTATTCTTTATTGTAATAAAGTGTATTTATCATCAATTAATAAATTTTATAGTAATAAATTGACTTTAGAGCAATGATGCAATCTCGACTCACTGCAAACTACACCTCCCGGGTTCAAGAGATTCTCCTGCCTCAGCCTTCTGAGTAGCTGGGATTACAGGCATGTATCACCGTGCTCAGCTAATTTTGTATTTTTAGTAGAGACAGGGCTTCTCCATGTTGGTCAGGCTGGTCTCAAACTCCTGACCTCAGGAGATTCGCCTACCTCAGCCTCCCAAAGTGCTGTTATTACAGGCATGAAAGTCATCTTTTTTCTAGCCAACTTATGCCTGCTGAAGTCATCCTTGTTATCTATCAACTAACCAATTACTTTCATTGTCCTCTGGGGCTTATCACTAGTTTTATTTTGTCATTCAACAAACATTTAATGAGCACTTTTAGAAAGCCAGCTTTCTTCTGGGCACAGTCTTGTGCCATCAAGAGGTTCATTATCTAGTGTAGAAACCTGACACATCAGCATGGAAATGCAATACCAGTAGGTCCTACAATATTGGCAGGAGTTTGGCATACAATGGGACTAGGGGTGAGTGAGGAGAGAGTGTTCTTAGCAGAGGAAAGAATTTTGAGAAATGGAAGTGAATGAAGCACCAACCTACATAGGGAGCAATTTTGAGGAGTTGGATGTAGCTTAAGGCTTCTAAGTAATCAAAGACTACTTGGCATTTGGTGTATCCTTGCCAATAACTGAGCTCCTTTCGCTGTTTTCTAGATCATTGGATATTGATAACCCAGCAATACTACTAACATTCTATGAGACTCAAGATGTGATTAAGCAAGGCTCTCCATTCACCAAATGTGATGATGGTCTGAGAGTTTCCTATGATTTCAAAAAGTGGATGATTTAGCTTCATATTAGGCTTAAAATATTATTGTTTAAGTAAAATGAGCATTGCAAGATAGTGAGCTGTATAGAAACTTAAATTATCTGTACAAGCAGGAGTACAACTTGTCTACCCTCATTTTTGTCCTGTTAATGAAATATACATATATTTCTGTTAATTGAACTGAGACAACATCAAATTTGCAAATGTGAAGAAGGGTTGAGGTAGATATATAGTTCTACTTCCCTTGCTTCTCTACATTCTCTGGTTATACATTCCCAGCTCCAGTCTCTCCTCTCTCCCTATGCATCTATTTGGTTTTCGCTATCACTATCCTTGTTGTGCTTTCTCTTCAATCTTTTAATGCCCCTGTTAGAGGTGGCTACAGACAGCACTGGCAAACTCTTCCTCTCTGCTTAGTATTAATTTTATTCTTCTTTATTTTATGTATTTGTTTTTTGTTTTATTTTACTTTTTTTTTTTTTTTTTTTTTTTGGTTTTGAGACAGGGTCTAATTTTGTCACCCAGGCTGAAATGCTGTGGTTGATCACTGAAGGCTTGAGCTCCTGGGCTCAAGCGATTCTTCCACTTCAGCCTCTCAAGTAACCAGGACTACAGCCGTGTGTCACTGCACATGGCTAATGTTTTTATTTTTTGTAGAGAAGGGGTCCCCCAATGTTGCCCAGACTGGTCTTGAAGTCCTACTCTCAAGCAATCCTGCAACCCTGGCCTCCCAAAATGCTGGGATTACAGGCATGAGTCACCATGGCTGGTCAACTTTGTTCTTCCTGATACAGCTCTTGGGTGTCCTTGTCTCTTAATCTACTTAACAGTCGTATGATGAAAACCTGTGATACTATTTTTCACCTTTACCCTACTTGACACATAGGTACTATGCAGTTTAGATATGTGTCTGATCTACCACAGCTGGGCTTAGGGAGGAAAGCTCAACAGCACTCAGGTAAAACCCTGATTTCTTCAATGCTTCAAGGTAGAAGTCACAAGGCACTAAGCATTCATATTGAAATATTGGAAGATACCTCAGATTACAAATACCACCTTCATGTTGGGGATGAGTCCCAAGACATATGTTTATTACAGTGATGGGAGGGAGATTAAAATGGAAAGATTGTGAAATGATACAAGGGAAAAGATTCTTCTTGAATCTGTTGAAAACACCTATCTTTGGAGCAGAGGGCAAGTATGGATGTCCTAGCTCTCAGGATCAAGATATCATTAAATTCTTTCAAATGAAAATTCAGGGTCTCAAAGGTTCATAACTCATGAAAATAATCTCATAGTTTAATAAAACATTGAGTGCGTCTCTGTATCTCTAACTCAAGATAACTCCATATCACTAAATGTCTACTTTCAGAGGCCTCTCTCACCAGATCATTTGGCTATAAATCCTGGTTCTGCTGTTTCCAAGCTTGTTATCTACAACGAATTACTTCATCTTTGAACCTTTGTTCTCTCATTTTTTAATAAATAATGATAGTGATAGGTACCCTGCAGGGTTATTTGAAAGATTAAAAGTTAACATAATTCAGTTCCCTAGCTAAATGACAGTAATAGAGCAAGTCCTCAATGAATTATCTCCAGATTTATGTGTGCTTTCCAAGTTGCCTCCATCTTTTTGTTAATTAACGTATCCTGCTATTCCTGTGCCTCACAATCTCTTTCATGTGATCTGCCCATTTCTAATTTGCTCCACTTACACATCTGTATTTATTTAAATTTGAAACTTCATCTTTTACCCTGTATGCCATTATTTCTAACTACATTTTAATAATTTATGAATATCTTTATATTCAGCTCTCTTCTGATAGTTCATGCCAATTTTATAAATCACTACATACTTATCATTTATTCCTAGATTTATATTATTATATTTCTAGCCACATGTATTTCAGCCTATATTACTATTTCTAAATAGCTCCATTTATCTAAATAGCCATAATATCTTTCACTAAAATTAATGACTTCTCTCTGGAGATAGTCTCTGCCTTTAGTACATCCTTTTATCTACAGTTATATGTATAGCATATATTGTATATAGCAATATACAATATATTATCCGTATATATCATCACTGAGCTCTTTGCTATCATTGTGGTTTTTAGTATGATCTTTATATATTATCATTTATTTGTTTGTTATATTTCAATAGATAATAAAATGAATCAATCCATAAAATGCAATATAAGATATACATATGCTAGGCTTATATGCATACAAGCATGTGTAAGGGTATGTGTATATTTGTAAAAATGAAAATGAAATATTTAATCAACAAGGTAAACTGAACACTAAGCATTAGCACAACACCTCTTTCTGGGATACAAATATTTACATACCAAAACTTATTTTCACTGAGGAATTCACAGTTGGTGTAGAAGACAGGAATGTAAATAATCACAAAACACATGATCACTTCAATGATGGGTGTGTCTGAATTGCTGCCAGAGCTCAGAGTTGAGTCATGGCTTAGGGGACAGGGAACACTGCAAAGGAAGTGTCATTGTAGTTGTCTTGGATGATGAGCAATAGTTCCACATGTGGGTAGGAGATGAAAGGGCATTTCAGGCAGAGGAAGTAGCATTTGCAAAGATCTGACTTAGGGAAATATCAAGGAATGCATAGAGAATGAAAGCCATATGCATGCTTCCTTTGATGCTCTCTGGAGTGGTAGGTGGGTCGGGAGGTAGTAATGATGAGAGGACGTAAAGCCGAAAGGGTAGACCTGAGGCAGCTTATGAAAGGATTTGTATGTCTTGCTTAGGAGTTTGAACATTTTCCAATAGACAATGGGAAGCAAAGTGAATAACATAATCAGTTTTGTTTTTAATTTTATTTAATTTTTAGGATAATCACTCTTGTGGCTATTTGTAAGTTAAACGGAAGAAAAGACTGGACTCAGAAAAAAACAGTTAAGAGATCATCGCACCATGTAGGAAGTCATGAAGACCTTAGATGCAGCAGGGGCAGAGGCGGGAACAGTAGGGGTATATTTGAGAGCAAGTACAAAGCAGAATGAATAGTGTGGTGACTGTATGTTAAGTTAAGGTGGAACAACCATCCAGGGTGAATGAAAAATGTTGTGAATGGATTATTGTCAGAAACTGGACTTTGGAAAAAGAAAATGTATAAGAGGAGATGAAAATTTATTTTTGTCCACGTTGAGTTGGTTGAGCCAAAAAGCAAAACACCTATAAATATATATAGACTCACAGAGATTAAAAGGGCACACTGAAGACTAGCTAAATAAATTATTTAGTTTGAATAAATCACCAAATTAGAATGCCTTTGAAAGAGTTCTAAACTTCACTGGAGAAAAAGAGAATACGCCATATTTAACCCTGCCTTTAGACAATCTCATTACTTGTTCCAGTTCTTTAAGCAATGACAACTTTTTAATTCTAGAGCCTTACACACAAGAGAAGGAAGAATTTCAGGAGTCAAATCATTTGCTTCTAGCTTAACAATCAGTTTCTAAAATATTGTTGACAACTCTAACAGCTAACCTCATTGTCATCTCTAAGACTTAACTTTCAGGCTCTTTCTACCCCCATCCCTATCCTTCATTTCTCTTCATAAGAAGCAAAAAGCAAAAAGTAACAAACGTTGCAGTACTCTGATCTCTAGATGAGACAATGCCAAGTCATTCTCTAGTGATTAAGGATACATGAATCAAGGCCAGTTTTATACCTACCTCCTTCCACTCACCTATCTATCCATCAACAGGCTTATATATCAGGATACAGAGATACAAAGATGAATAAGATAGAGATTATCCCTTCAAAAAGTGCACACTCTATCAGGAGATGAGTGGGAGAGACGTAGCCATTAGGATTCAATAATTTGTATTTTCTTGAGGCCAGCTGATCTACGCTCTCAGTTTTCATTGTTCATGGCTTTCCTGACTACCTTCTTAGTGAACATAGTCCCAGGGCTATTCAAGTTCATAGCACCTTGGCCAAAGTGTGTGATCAGAGAAATCACTATGAAAGTGGAAAGAGTCCTGATCTGGGACTTGGGCTACCTGAAATCTAATCCCTTCAAGGCAGTCATTAGCTTCAGGTCCCTAGACAGGTTCCTCTCTCTGGGATTTATAGTCTTCCTTTGTAAAATGACAAGGTGGGACCAGATAATTCCTGGGGGTTTTTGTTGGCATGACATTCTGAAAATCTATGATCCTATTCAAGTTTTAAATGGTATCTGGAGACTCCTCTGGAATGAGTGATGGGATCCAGAACTAGGAATCTGAGATCATGTTGAGTTGGGCAGACATCCCCCTGGGACAGATTCCATGCACATAATTGGCATATGTACTATGAATTACAAAGCACCTTCATACCCATTATCTGGTTTTATCTTTGTGGGAACCTGGTAAAGTCAGTATTATCACTTTTATCCTCATATGAGGAAAATAAAGTCCAGACAGCTAAGTGGCTAATTGTTTTTTTTTTAACTGTGAGGTGTCAGATTTATTTATTATTTTCTTTAATTTTTTATTTCTGTGAGTTTTTTGGAAACGGTTACATGAGTGAGTTCTTTAGTGATGATTTGTGAGATTTTGGTGCACCCATCACCCAAGCAGTATACATTGAACCCAAGTTGTAGTCTTTTATCCCTCACCCCCTTCCCATCCTTTCCCCCAGTCCCCAAAGTCCATTGTATCATTCTTACGCCTTTGCATCATCATACCTTAGCTCCCACTTATGGGTGAGAACATACGATGTTCGGTTTTACATTCCTGAGTTACTTCACCTAGAATAATAGTCTCCAATTCCCTCCAGGTTGCTGCGAATGCCATTAATTCATTCTTTTTTATGGCTGAGTAGTATTCCATCATATACATATATTACAGTGCCTTTATCCACTAGTTGATGGATGGGCATTTGGGTTGGTTCCATATTTTTTTCAGTTGCAAATTGACATGCTATAAACACACATGAGCAAGTATATTTTTCGTATAATGACTTCTTTTTCTCTGAGTAGATACCCAATAATGAGACTGCTGGATCAAATGGTAGTTCTACTTTTAATTCTTTAAGGAATCTCCACACTGTTTCCCATAGTGGCCGTACTAGTTTACATTCCCACCAGGAGTGTAGAAGTGTTCCCTTTTAACTGCATCCATGCCAACATCTATTATTTTTTGATTTTTTGATTATGGTCATTCTTGGAGGAGTAAGGTGGTATCACCTTGTGGTTTTGATTTGCATTTCCCTGGTCATTAGTGATGATGAGCATTTTTTCATGTTTGCCGGCCATTTGTATATCTTCTTTTGAGAATTTTCTATTCATGTCCTCAGCCAAGTTTTTGATGGGATTGTTTATTTTTTTCTTGCTAATTTGTTTGAGTTCCTTGTGGATTCTGGATATTAGTCCTTTGTTGGATATATAAATTGTGAAGATTTTCTCCCACTCTGTGGGTTGTCTGTTTACTCTGTTGAAGTGGCTAATTAAGTTTTAAGTACTTTAGATTAGTTTTCTCATTTAATTAACATAATAACCCTACGGCCATAAGCCACATGTACAGCTGGGTTGTGGGTGCCTGCTCCCTCCCCATCCTGAGCTGAGCAAGTGGATGGCCGCACAGCAGGTGCTCAGCCAGTGCTGCAGAGCAGGGTTTGAAGGCAGCACCAGGCAGGTAGTGCTGTGGAGTAGCCCTTGAAGGCAGCACAGTGCAGGGCAGAAGTAACAAATGAGCATTCTGTGAGCCACATAGAGTCAAGATGGATAGCTTTTTATGTTTTGTCTTCAAAATATTGTCATTAATCATTAGCATTTAAAATAGGGAGATTTTATTTAAGATTCCTGAAATTCAGCTTTCCTTCTAAAATCGAAAAATCTAGCATAATTGAACCTACCTTCTATCATCCTGACTAGCAGCTGCCCACCTTTAATAGGGCATTGTGAAAGTTTGGGTGTTTATCCCTTCCAAACCTCATGTTGATATTTGATCCTCAGTGTGAAGATTTTGTCCCACTCTGTAGGAGAAAATATTTTCTAATTCCTTCTCTTCTCTCCCCTCTTCTTCCTCTTTCTCCTCCTTTCCGTTTTAGAAGTAGATAATCAATCTGAGGCTGATGGAGACTAAGTAGCTTTCATGCCATTAGTAAGTTACTGGAGCTCAGATTCAACCCAAAACATGTCTAAATCTAAAGTCTATGCTCACAAGCTTGGTCAGAATCTTTTAAGATTCTGTTGAAAGGGGTTGAAGGGTGATATAAACAAGTGAAATAATCCAGGTAGAAGGATTATTTCACTTTTAATTTTAGCAAAGGAAAATAAAAGCACAAGTGAAATAACATAAGGAAATGTACACTTTGAATTACATTGTAGACATAGAAAAGAATAATGGAGAATTATAGAATGGCAAAATATTTACCTGTCTTAGTCCAAATGTGTCACTATAAAGGAGTATGTGAGGTCGGATAATTTAGAAAAAAAAATAAGGCTTATTGGGCTCACATTTCTGTAGGCTGAACAAGAAGCATGGCATCAGTATCTGCTTCTGGTGAGGGACTCAGGCTACCTCCACTCATGGTAGAAAGTGAAGGGGAGCAGGCTGTGCGGACATCACATGAAGAGAGAGGAAGCAGGAGAGGGGCGAGAGAGGTGCCAGGCTCTTTTTAACAACCAGCTCTTGCAGGAACAAATAGAGCAAGACCTTAACCCCCACCCCTACCAGAGAGGGCATTAATCTAGTCATGAGGGATCCTCCCCCATAACCCAAACATCTCCTGTTAGGCTCCACCTCCAACACTAGGGGTCAAATTTCAGCATAAGGTTTGGAAGGGATAAATACCCAAACTATAGCAATGCCCTATCTAAGGTGGGCAGCTGCTAATCAGGATGATGGAAGGTAGGTTCAACTGTGCTAGATCTCTTCATTTTAGAAGAAAATCTGAATTTCTGGAATCTTAAATAAAATCTCCCTATTTTTAAATACTAATGATTAATGACAGTATTATGAGGGAAAACATAAAGAGCTGTCCATTTTGACTCTATGTGAGTCACAGAGTGCCAGATTATTATTTCTGCCCTGCACTGTACTGCCTTTAAGGGTTACTCCACAGTATACTACCTGCCTGGTGCTGCCTTCAAATACTGCTCTGCAGCATGGCTGAGCACCTGCTGTGCAGCCATCCACTTGCTCAGCTCAGGATGGGGAGGGAGCAGACACCCAAGACTCAGCAGTGCCTGTAGCTTATGGCCAGCATTTACCCTGAGTGTATTTGGGATATTTTAAACATCATTCTTGGATAGGTTTTTAAAAATATAATAATTGCCTTAATCCTCACAACAATCAGAAACAAGATTTAATTATCTCTGTTTTGCAGAAGAGCAATTTGATACTCAGGTTGGTTTTAAAGGTTGCATAGCTATAACTACATGGCCTGGGATGTTAGACTCACCTCTGACCCCATGGGCTCATCCTTCTATAGAGTTGCCTCTATCATTGAAGTAACTTAAATTACTTCAAGTTAGAAAACATTTCCTCTTTTTTATCACTCTGGTAAGAATCTGAAGCAAAGTGGAAGTTGGCAGATACAATCATCTTTTAGGAGAGAAGATACCTTTGCCACTCCTCATCTCCTGACCATCAGGTCTTCTAGGGATGGAGAAGAAACTGTTAAGGTAATGAAGGAGGAAGAAAACAAGAATCTGCTCTTCATAGTCCTGAGACTTCAACACTAAGACAAGACACTCCCATACTCTGTAGGTGACGGCAAGGGCAGGTACACAGGGAGGGAACCAGCTGCTGGAATGCCAGCCTGGGTGATGCGCCAGGCAGATGCCAACCAGCTGTCTCATGGCCCAAGCCAGACCCAGAACCCTTTATATAAAGACAGCCCTCTTCCCAGATGCCTCAGCCTGAGCGACTGCTTGCCTGTGAGGAGGGTGAGTCCAGGAACTGGATCCTGGGATTGGGGTGGGTGTGATGTTCGAGGGAGCCCAGGTTCACAGTAGTGAGGCACAAAGAAGGGAGAAGCTAGGAGCCGGGGAGGGCAAGGAGTGCATCAACCTGAGGAGAAAAGTCTGGTGAGCTTTTAGGAGACAGAAGCATAGCTATGGAGTTTATGAGATGAGCTAGGGCTGTGACTTCAGTGTATTTGCCTTTGATAACCCTGACCTTATCCTCAGGTACCATTTCCCCTCATAATCTTTCTGGAAAAGCCACATTAGCAATTTACACCTTATGAGCAAAGTTGTGTGTGGAAGGGTTACCTTCCCCAGGGAAATAGATATGTAGGTATTCTCTATAAATTGAAAATGGAAGGTTTGAACCCTCATCAGGAGCATTTGAGGAGCTTATTGAAAGGCGTTTTGTTGGATGAGCCTGCTGTCAAATGATCTTGTTTTGCTGGTCAGTGGGCTGCCTGCAAATCCACATAAACACGTGGATCTGGGACAAGCAGTGGAGTGAGGCTGCCCTGTGCTCTCCCCGGCTAAGCGTGGTGTCAGGGTATATGCCTGCAGCCCTCAAGTCAGGTCTGCAATGCCCCAGTTGCATAGATGATTAAGTATGGCAGAATGTCCATCTTCTGATTAAGAACCTTGGACTTTCTGGCTTACTCCATCTTGGGTAACTCCACCTTGCCTCTAAGAGGAGCTGGGGAAAAACATTTCTGAGGCCTGCAGGCTGTCACACTTCAGGTGATTAACAACAGCAACCTGATTGGGCGAGTTGCCATGGTGGTCAGAGTCTTTCCAAGGCTGGTGTGTTTTGCATGGGAAAGCTTTGCACGTGTCATGTTTAAATGAATTTATTACAAAACATTGTGTCATGTTTAAATGACTTTATTTCAGAACATTGTGTCATGTTTAAATGAATTTATCTAAAAACATTGAATATAAAGAAACAAACATTTAATGTTGGGCTTGAGCTGCCCACTTTCCAGTGAATGCTTTGACATTATGTGAATGCAGATGGTGTCGAGTGCTTATTCTCATATGTACATTTTTACATATTTGCACATGTATGTATACTGCCAGTGCACATGTATGAGTAAATCCTAGCTCCTGTGGGAGTGGAGTTTCCACTTTGGGCTACAGCCTTAGGAGCATGTTTTATCTCTACTTCCTGTAGGGCTGCTCAGACCACATTGGATGTGAGAAAGTGTGGAGACAAAAAGAGAATCCTTTTGTCATCAGTGCCCTCTTGTTCTGGGCATTGGTAGATCCACTCCCAGGGAGATCCTGGACACCTGCAACCCTGGATGTGCACAATCAAGCCCTTTGACAGACTCAGGGCAGGTTTAACAGACTAATCCTGGGTCCAACTAAGTCAGGACACTTGGGTGAAGGTTGAGGGTGGAGGAGGAAAAGCTAGGGAAAATGAAGGGTGTCTTCCTCTAGGTCCCAGCCCTCCCTCTCCAACTCTCATCTTCTTGACCCTGGTCTCTCTGCCCTCAGGTCACGCTCGACTGGCTGCATCAGAACCATGTGTGACCAGCAGCAGATCCAGTGCTGCCTGCCGCTCCAACAGTGCTGCGTCAAGGGTCCCTCCTTCTACTCTTCTCACTCCCCCTTTGCCCAGAGCCAAGTGGTGGTTCAAGCCCCTTGTGAGATGCAAATTGTGGAGTGCCCTGCACCATGCCCAGTTCAAGTTTGCCAGGTGACAGACCAGACTCCATGCCAGTCTCAGACCACACAGGTGAAGTGCCAGTCTAAGACCAACCAGGTGAAAGGCCAGGCTCCATGTCAGTCTAAGACCACCCAGGTGAAGGGCCAGGCTGCATCCCAATCTCAAACTTCCTCTGTTCAAAGCCAGGCTCCATGCCAATCTGAGGTGTCCTACGTGCAGTGCGAAGCCTCACAGCCTGTTCAGACTTGCTTCGTAGAATGTGCTCCAGTTTGTTATACAGAAACTTGTTATGTAGAATGTCCAGTCCAGAACTATGTACCCTGTCCAGCTCCTCAGCCTGTCCAGATGTATAGAGGGCGTCCTGCAGTGTGCCAGACTCAGGGAAGGTTCTCCACCCAGTGCCAGTATCAAGGCTCCTACAGCAGTTGTGGCCCCCAGTTTCAGTCAAGGGCTGCCTACAACAGCTACACCCCCCAGTTCCAGTCGAGGCCTTCCTACAGCAGCTGTGTCCCTCAGTATCGGTCCCGGGCTTCTTTTAGCCCCTGTGTGCCCCAATGCCAGACCCAGGGCTCCTATGGGAGCTTCACTGAACAGCACCGCTCTCGGAGCACCAGCCGATGCCTTCCTCCTCCTCGGCGGCTGCAGCTTTTTCCCCGCAGCTGTTCCCCACCAAGACGTTTTGAGCCCTGCTCCAGCAGCTACCTGCCATTAAGACCCTCTGAAGGTTTTCCTAACTACTGCACCCCACCCCGCCGTTCTGAACCCATCTATAACAGTCGCTGTCCTCGACAACCCATTTCAAGTTGCTCTCAGAGACGTGGCCCCAAGTGCCGAATCGAGATTTCCTCCCCGTGCTGCCCCAGGCAGGTTCCCCCACAGAGGTGTCCTGTTGAGATTCCTCCCATCAGACACCGCTCCCGGAGCTGTGGCCCGCAGCCCTCCTGGGGCACCTCCTGCCCCGAGCTGAGGCCACACGTAGAGCCACGTCCGCTCCCAAGCTTCTGTCCACCACGGCGTCTTGACCAGCGTCCAGAGTCACCACTGCAGCGATGTCCACCTCCTGCTCCACTTCCACGTCTGCTTCCAGAACCATGCATAAGTCCAGAACCACGCCCGCGTCCTCTACCACGACAACGTTCAGAACCTTGTTTGTATCCGGAACCACTTCCAGCACCACGTCCAACACCGCGGCCAGTTCCCCGTCCTCGCCCAGCGCAGTGTGAGATTCCAGAGCCACGTCCACACCTGCAGCCCTGTGAGCACCCAGAGCCTCGTCCACGGCCAGAGCCAATTCCCCTGCCAGCCCCCTGCCCAAGCCCAGAGCCCTGCAGGCAGCCTTGGCGCAGCCCCAGTCCGTGCTGGGGCCTAAATCCAGTTCCATACTCAGGAGACGTAGGCTGTCATGAGTCTAGTCCACACCGCCTAGACACCGAAGCTCCCTACTGTGGCCCATCCAGTTATAACCAGGGGCAAAAGAGTGGTGCTGGCTGTGGGCCTGGTGATGTGTTTCCAGAGAGGAGGGGTCAGGATGGCCATGGAGACCAAGGCAATGCCTATGCTGGAGTGAAAGGGGAAGCAAAGAGTGCTTATTTTTAAAGGAAAGGTGACTGACACAACCCTGTCTCCTGCCTCTGAAAATGTTGTTCCTCCTGTTCCACAATTTCCAGTGCACTCTTGTTTGAATCTCTCCAGAGATATTCAGAGACTCCCTATTACAAAGGTGATGTCCAAACTCCTTTGTCTATCATCCAAAGATTCACACCTGGGTTTCAGATGCCTCTCCAGCCTCACATGTCACTCCTCGCCTGTACACATCCTCAGCTCTAGCCAGACCAGTCTGGCCATCGGGCGCAGCTTGGGTGTTTCCTGGGCCATACCTTAGATGACCCTGCCTCCAAGCCTCTGCTCACTCTTCCCCCCTCTTCCTAGACCACTTCTCTTCTCCTCCCCAGCTTCTGAAATCCAACCCATCTTTCACTGCATCCTCCGCACTACTTGGTAACTGCCTGGTGATATCTCTTGAATTGTTATTTCACTTTGCAGGCATATCTTTCTTATCTGCCCAACTAGGTTCTAAACTCCCAACTGAGTGGAGTCAGAGAATCTCTAAATCTCAGTGTCTATCCTGGGGCTGGCTGCTGCTTAGCAAGGCTTGTGGGTTGGTAACTTGAACCATGTTCTGTCCTGATGCTCAACTGTAGGAACTGAGGTGAGAGGAGGCCACGTGACAATAAAGATCATCATGTACTCACTGCCTGAGTCCTGAGTCATTCCTGCTTTTATTTCTTGACTTGCTGAGATGAGGTTTTTATTGTTGCTATTTTAAATTGTGATAATAAAACACATGTAACATAAAATTTACCATCTTCACCATATTTAAGCATTCAGTTCAATGGCATTAAGTACATTCACATTGTTTTGCTACCAGCACCACCATCTGTCCACAGAACTCATCTTGCTGAATTAAATCTTCATCCATTAAATAATAACTCCTCATTCCTTGCTCCTTCTAGCCCCTAGCAACCACCATTTCTGTCTCTATCAATTTGATGATTCTAGGTAGCTCATATAAGTAGAAAAACAGTATTTGTCCTTTTATGACTGGCTTACTCCACTTAGCATAATGTTCTCAAGGTTTATCCAAGTTGTAGCATGTGCCATAATCTCCTTCCTCTTCAAGGCTGACTAATATTCCATTGCAGGTACATACTATATTTTGTTTATTTGTTCATCAGTGGATGGATGGGCACTTAGGTTGCTTTCACCATTTTTCTTGTAGTAAATAGTATTGCAATGAACATGGGTATACAAATACTTCTGTGAATCCCAGATTTCAATTATTATGGATAGATATCTGGAAGTGGGATCACTGGATCGTAAGGCAATTTTATTTTTAATTTTCTGAGGAACTGCTATACTATCTTTCATAGTGACTACATTATTTTACATTCCCACCAACAGGGTACAAGTCCTAATTTCTCCACATCCTTGTCAACATTTGCTATTTTCTGTTTGTTCTCTTGTTTTGGTAATAGCCATCTTGATGGATATGACATAGTATGAATTTTCATTTTAATTTATTACCTTTCTTGTTTAGTTTATTGTACCCACGGTGTGAGCTTTTTAAGCCTACACCAAGTGGGTTGTCTTGTGGGTTTTCAATCTTCCCTCAGTTTCCTTGGCCCCAGATGGAAAGGACGAAGAAAAAGGCAAGGGGATGAGGAAACAGGGAGAATAACTCTGCCCCCTGGTCTGGGAGTGAGAGACTTCAGGCCTGGATTTGGTGAACTGGGTTTTGCCTAGCTCTAGGGCCATAGTCACAGCCTTGTTGCCTCTGGAAAAGAGGAAGGGAAGAATGAAGTACCTGGAGGCTCTCTGGGGACACTCCTCTTCTTTCAGAACTAGGCCGGGCATGGTGGCTCACGTCTGTAATACCAGCTCTTTGGGTGGCCGAGGAGGGCTGATCACCTGAGGTCAAGAGTTTGAGACCAGCCTGACCAAAGTGGCGAAATCCTGTCTCTCTACTAAAAATACAAAAATTATCCAGGTGTGGTGACCTGTGCCTGTAATCCCAGCTACTCGGGAGGTTGAGGCAAGAGAAGTGCTTGAACCCAGGAAGCGGAGGTTGCAGTGAGCCAAGATCGTGCCACTGCTCTCCAGCTTGGGCAACAGAGCAAGACTCCATCTCACAGAAAAAAAAAAAAAAAAAAAAAAAAAAAAAGAACCAAATTGTTTACTTTTCTTTCTGTTTTCTTTTATGGAAGCATTTGAGCCTAACTCTGCATTCCTCAATTGCTCCCAGATTCCATTAGGCCTGGGCGGTCTTGGCAGCATGAAGGTAAGGGCTGGAGGGGAGGAAGAGACAGCAGTGACTCTCCTCTTAGTCCTTGCAGGTGAGATGAATGCTGGGTGGGGATGTGGCTCTGGAGGATGAGGGTGCTGGAGGACAGGTCCTCAGGGAGAGAGAATGTAAAAGCTCCACTTAGGAGGATGACAGCAGAGGGCATCTCTGGCCTGGGCCTCTGAAGGTCTGATCCGTAGCCCTGCTCCTCATAGTCCACTCCCCAGAGGACCTCACAGCTACAGAGCCATAGTTGGGAAACAGATCCAGGACCTGGCTCTGAGTATGCATCTCCCTTGCCCAAGGAATCTAGTTCTGCCAGGCTGATGGTGGAGACCTCAGAAACCAACTAGTAGAACCCTGTGTCATATAAAGGAAAACTGAGGCCCTTCATGTGAAATCCATTCATTCATGTATTTATTGGGCAATATTTATTGCTCATCTGCTAGGATGGCCCTGGTTAGAGAGATAGACATAACCTTGTTTACTGTCAGTGCACAACCTAGTATACTGGTCTTCAAAATATGGTACCTGAACCAGCAGCATTGGCAACACCTAGGACCTTGTTTGCAATGCAAATGAAATGCATCACCCCAGACCTAATGAAGTAAAGATTCTGAGAGCAAGGCCCAGCAAGCGGTGTTTCAACAAGCTCTCCTGGTGTTGCTGATGCCCAGGAACATTTGGTCATCACTGGTTTGGTGAAATGCCATATGCAGATAGAATATTAATATACATATATAGTATGTGTATATCTGTGTGTGTGTGTATACAGACACGTATCTACATATCTATCCATCCTCTAATTCCCATAATATTCAGTCAGGCAGGCATTATTATTTTGCTCTTTTGCAGAATTAAAAACCTAAGCACTCAGGGTTTAAGCGCTTGCCCAAGCCATACGGCCACTCGTGACTCCCAGTCTGCACTCTTTAATACCACACATGGCACCTTGGATCTTAGTCATAGTCCCTGCCTCTTCCAAAGATCTTTCCAGTTTTAACCCAATTATTTTCCCAACACAATCTTGGAGTTCTCTCAGTCACCGAATAGGTTATTTAGTTCCACATCCACCTCCTCCCTTAAAATCCAGGCTGCTCTAGAATTGAATTTGCTGTGTGGCACGTCCCCCAGGGGCTTGGCAGGGCCTGAATTTGGCCCCACAGAGCATCTCCAGGTTTCCATCACCCAGGCCTCTGGGTGGGAGTGAGGAGGGCAGGGTAGGGAGAGGCTTGGAAGCTCCAGTTTGGGAAGGGATTCTTGTTAGATCTCTCCCATGTCCTCGAAAACAAACTGCTAGACAAGGAACCCCTTGCCTGGGGATGCTTGGGGGCCGACCACTCACCCCTGCAAAATATTGAAGAAACACATAACTGGCTGTGCCAAGGTGGTGGTCACTTCTAAGAAGTCCTGACCTCCCCTAGGTCTGGGCGACAGGTCCCCATCCAGGATCTTTATTGAATGAGCAATGCTCTGTGGTCTGCACCATCCTCTGGGGATAGATTCTGGTTCCCAGAATGATAGTAGAATAGAGGGGTCTTTGGTTGGGCCAGCCTGGAGCAGAGCCAAGAAACCCCCAATGGCTTGGTGTTCTCCACTGCCCAGGGCTATGTAGGAGCCAGCTCCCAGAACATTTCTACAGCCAGAGACAAACACCTCAGAGGAAAAAGGCACACAGGGATGTGTGTCTGTTTTTCATGTTTCTTTTTGTGTGTCTATGTGTCTGTGTGTCTAACTGTCTGCTTTAAAAGCTTGGAGATTTTAAAATGCATTTGGCAACAGGAGCTGTGGCCTCCGAATATGCTTTAGGATATCCTAAGTCCTTCAGCAACAGCTTTGATGATCCCTGTCATCTCTTCTACTCTCCGCCATCCATCATTTCACTGATGACAGGCATCTTGGCTTTCTGACCTTTCCTTTTGTGTCAACCACTTGAACAAAACTTAAAGTGACTCCAGAACCAAGGCTGAAGACCCAAGAGAGCAAAAGAGACCATTTATAAGACCTTTCAGTGTACTCGAAAACCAACCAGAGAGGCTCCTCTTCAAATCCTACACGGATATTAGGCAGCACACAGGTTGTGTAGCTTCTGTACCAGAGTCTGGTGAACTGTGTTGCTCAGAACTGCCCATGAATTGGCCAAGTCACAAAGTGTGAGGCAGTGATCAGTCCAGACGTCCATGCCTGACATCCAGCCATGCTGCCTCAGAACCGGGGCTCGGCTCCCAGAGAGGGGGAGAACATGAGAGAGACTGGGCCTGAATATCATGCTTCTCACTTTGGAATCCTGTTTACATTCTTCTGCAATTCTGTGTCTTTTTCCTCTTTCTAAGCTTTCCACTGTGGAATCTTCACTATAGAATGAAAGATGTTCTCAGAAGTTCCTTCCAGACCAGGTGGGTTATCTAAAATTCCTTTTTGTGGAAGGCAGTATGCTAGAGGGAAATGACCTGGGATACTCACTTAACAACACAGAATCCCAGGATACATCCTAGAACTACTTAGCTTGAACTTTCAGAATGAAAATCGGGGACCTGCATTTGAGAATTATTCTGATCAATCAGAAGTGAAAACCATTTCTATAATGAATACCCAGGTGTGTGAGCTTACTCAATACCTAGGAGGAGGGTTGAAATTTGTACACATCTGGCCCAGCATGAGTAGGATGTGGCAGTGGTGGTGAAGACAGAGCTGACTGTTAACTGGTTTCTTGTAGGAGGTTTTATGTAATTGTCCATGTGGGGACACAAATTATCCACCCCTTGGTCTAGAAGCACCTTAAGATGAAGGAATCTCTTCCTTTTTCACAGTTAAATCCCCAATTTCACTGCCACCAAAAGCACCCAGAATGAGGGGATCTGGCACATGTTACAGACATATGGGAGATGGGGGCCTAGCTATAGTATATCTCTCCTCTACCCGGGCATTACCTGGACCTTAAGAGAAAGAAATTCCACATCCCACAGCTTGTCCTACACATTATAACAGCCTGTAGTGCATAAACAAATACAACTGTTATGCATCAGAGAATAGCTCAGCCATTCATATTAGAATTCATAGGTAGACAGCATGAATTCTGGAATCATCTGAATTCTGGCATGGCATGAATTCTGGCATGGCATGAATAAAATCAAGAGGATCCACATGCCTATGCCTGAGACTAGTCAGGAAGACGGGGTGATGCCTGATGATCTATGTGCTTCTCATTGCCGGAGACCATCCAGCTCATTCCTCCAAAAGATGGCACTTCCTGTTCTGGAAGGCTAAGCTAGACCTATCTAGAGGCCTAGGAATAACCCAAGCTGTGCCAAATCTACCCATCACATCTTATCATAGGAACCCTGAGCTAGATCCACACCTTTCCTCTATTCTCTAGTGCATGCCCATCAGGGAGGGAGGAAACCACTTATGAAC
Organism: Macaca thibetana thibetana; assembly: GCF_024542745.1. NCBI lineage: Eukaryota > Metazoa > Chordata > Mammalia > Primates > Cercopithecidae > Macaca > Macaca thibetana. The sequence continues at coordinate 125,231,053 of NC_065578.1, forward strand.
TTGCATCAACACATCCATTCACTTGACAAATATTTATTGAGGCTCTGCTATCTTCCAGGAACTGGTATTGATCCTGGAGATACACTAGTGAGCAATGCAGACAATAATATGTTAAAAGCTTCAATATGGGAAACTCAGAGTACTATGGAAACCCACAGATGGGGCAGTTTAGCAAGTCCAGGGCCTAAAGGAGGCAACTACAAGTCAGAGATGAGACAAATGAGTGGCAGTTAGCTGATGATGGAGGAGAGAGGGAAGTCTTCTCCCTTCTCAGAGATAACAGCAGGCATGCTATCAGCGTCATTGACTTAGTGACAGACGGCCCGATGAGGAGTAGGTCCTCATTAGTTAAATATCCTTCCTGGTTCCTAACACTATATGGAAGTTTTATGCTGGTCCCAGGACTCCATACTCAGCCCTGTTGTAATGAACTTTTTATCAACACCTTGGGGAGAAACTTGAAAAGAAACTGGCTTAAATTTCAGGTTACTTCAAGTCGTGAAGGAGAATTGAAGAGTAAAATTCTGATTTAACATGGGTAAGAATAATGAATTTAATTTGACAAAATAAAATGTAATTAAGGTAAACATTAAGTTTTAACGTACATTAATGGTTAGCCATACCTGTAGAAGCTGAGTGGGTATATGCACAGTTGCACACATGAAGAAATTTTGGTTGATTAGAATCTTAGTGTGGACCAAGAGTGAGATTGTGCCAAATGGCAATGAACTCTTGTTCTGAATAGCTCTGTGTGATGGCGTCATTCTGCCTGGACAGATATGTGCACACCTGAGCACTGTGGTCAGCTCAGGTCAAGTGTGTGGGGCTGGAAGATGGTGAACTACTAGGTACCAACCACCATCTGAGGTGGGAAATCCTTCCTCATGCTCACAACTTGGAAAGGTGATAGCATTCACTCCATTTTGCAGACATTAGAAGACACAAAATCTAGAGAGGTTAACTAGCTTATCTGGTCACATATCTAAGACCTGATAGTGATGGAATTCAAGCCTAGGTTAATCTTGCTCCAAAACTTGATCTACCTCCCTGTGGAAGGAAGAGTAACACTGCATTTTGAAAGGACTAGCATGCTTCCATCCTGCATTATTTATAGTGCTTTCATTTAGAAAAAGAATCAGCTTTTTTGATAAAACAAAGAGCTCAGATGCAATGCATGGAAACTGTAAGAAGATTCTAGCTAGAAATAAAGAAAAAGTAACAGTCAGAACTGTTTGGAAATGAAACATATTGTTCTTCCATGCATTCAACAAATATTTAGTCATTGTTAATTGAATATTTATTATGTGCCAGATGGTATTTTGGATGATTGGGATAGATCAGCGAACAAAACAAAGACCCTCGTTCTCAAGGTCAAAGTCTAGCAGAGAAAAACAAATAAATATTGGGCATATTTTTAAAAATTATATAATAAATCAAAACATACAACTAATCTGTAAGTAAGAACATATATAGCTATGAAGATGACCTGGGCAGGCATCCCAGACCATATAAGAAGTGGAGGAGTACTGAGCTAGATGTATGGAAGAAGGGGCTGAAAGGCTGTGGGGCCTAAACACTCAGCAATGAAAAGGGCATGGAAGAGGCATCATGAGAGGAGGGTTTGAACACAGTTCTACCACTCATTAGCTGAGAAGTCGTGACTTAGGCAATTTTTCTGGCACTCAGTTCCCCCATCTATAAAATGTGGCTGAAAATAAGTCCACCTGTCTGGATCACACTGAGGATTAAATGAGATAAGCTATTTAAAATATTCAGTATATCATAAAACACTAAAAATATATTTGCTTTTGGCAGTGAAATATTCACCTTGAGAAAAGGGGGATGATTGGCTTGGAGAACGGCCTGTTTGAAGAAGGAGGTGGGCCACAAGGGTTAGTCAAGCCCAGGCAGGAGCAGACTGAATGAGCCGCAGGGACGCACACGTAGGGATGCACGTGGTCAGCAGGGGCAAGCAGGAAGCTTCAAGGAGGAGGAATTGAAGCAGTGGTGGGATATGGAATAGCAGAGAGGACAGGGATGGGGTGAATTGGAAAAATGCCTTAAGCAAAACACTGAGTCTAGAGGAAGTATAAGATCTGGGGGAAGGAAGCCCAGATGCCAGGGTGAGGGTGGGGTTAAGCACAGCAACGTCAGCAGCCATCACAGAGGGTCATCAGTATATGGACGCCACTCAGCCAGTGTGCCATCAGCACGGCTTCTTAGTTCAACCAGAGGGAGAGGAAATACCAGAAAGGGGAGGCTTTGCAGTCAATCAGAAATACTATTTAGGCTCGAATTGGGATTGGGTCCTTAGTCACTGAAAGGTGTCCTTCCTTGACCTGGCCTGAATGTGAAATCCGGATTGAACAATAAGTTAATTCATCAGTCATTTCCACAGCATTTCATCAGCATTCTTCAGAGGTTTGTTTTGTTCAGTGAGAAATCCAGGAGGTGTCTCCAGTGAGTATAGTCTTCATCCTCCTGTACCAGAGTAGGGTTTCTCATCCTCAGCACTACTGACGATTTGGACAACATAATTCTTCCTTAGCGAAGGCCTATTCTGTGATTTGAAGGATGCTTAGCAGTATCCGTGGCTTCTACCAATTAGATGACAGCAGCTGTGATGATCAAACACTTATCCAGATTGTCCAATGCCCTCTTTTGGGGTGTGGTAGTCAGGCCATCCCCAACCTCACCCCATTGAGAACCACTGAATTGGAGGAAAGTCTTAAGCTTTGTCCTCAAGGCCATCCCAAGCCAACAGTGAATCACATCTTCCCCTTGCCTCCATCCCAAGAACCTCCCATTCATGAAAAATAAAAATTCTCTGTAAGGCAGGAATACATGCAAATACACGCAAGCAATTACAACTTTAAGGATATACAGAAGGTTTTTATTTTTCCCCAAGGGATCTGCATGCTGATTATGGAAGAGTAGTTTATCCTGGCTATTATGGCAATTGTGAGTAGATTACCTGTGCCAGTAATTATCATCATTATTTGGCAAACTTGTCCAAGAGCTCAGAACACTCACTTTCTAATCTTCCTACTTAGTTGCCATGCAGTGCTAGTGGCACCTTGAAAAATATAAGCAGGAAATTCTATTGTCCTGGAAAAGTGTAACACAGGCCATTTTAACACAAAGAGGAATTATTTGTATTGATGATTAGTCAATGGGATTAATGGGTAGAAGGAGAAAAAGACAAAAATGCACAAGGGCCCTTGGGAGGGCTTCAAGAGCAGGCCTACAGATGCTCTTCTGGATGCCCACTGAATACAGGAGACTAGTTGAGAATAAGTAAAAAAAAAAAAAAAAAGAAAAAAGAAAAAACAGAAAGAAAAACACGTATAGGAGCACATTATGAATTAGGGCTGGTGATATGATTATGAGTGGGGAAAATCTTGGGGTGTCAGTTAAAAATGGGGAGAATCTGAGGCTTGTTTAAGTCTGAGAATTTGGGAGACAGACTGATACAAGGTTCTCTTAAACAAAGTGGTGATTATTAGAGATAGATTGTTACTCCTGAAAAATGCTAGATTTATTTGTTCCTCCAATGACTCATCCTAGATCCTTGGCAACAGATGTGTTTTGAAATTTAGAACTTTTTTTTTTTTTAAGGAGGGTAATACAGTGAATCGAATTCATTAGTAACACTACAAGTGTGCTTCAAAATTGGCCATATTCAGTCTCAATACCATGGAATTAGAACCAAGGACTTGAACACATGTTAGGCAGGCAAGGTGAGGGTGGGTAGTCCAGGACCACCTGTTATCCCTAAGGCTTCACAGATCCTTCCCCTTGGGGAGGACATTTATATTTTTACAACAGAACATAAGAATATTTACAGTGAAGTGAGCTCACTGTCTGTTCAGGTCAGGTTTTTTTTTTTTTTTTTTTTTTTTTTTTTTTTTTTTTTTTTGCCACCATATGAATATTGTCAACAATCAGACAAAAAGTCAGTTTTCAGGGGTGCCAGAATTGGAAATTGTGACTATGAGAGTGTGGATATGTAGTAATATTTGGCAAGTATCATCAATGGTATTTTCTTATTTCATTTTCTACTGCTGTTGCCCTCTGTGTTCACGCTGCTGATAAAGATGTACCCAAGACTGGGTAATTTATAAAGGAAGGAGGTTTAATTAACTCACAGTTCAACATGGCTGGAGAGGCCTCAGGAAACTTACCATCATGGTGGAAGGGGGAGGAAACACATCCTTCTTCACATGGTGGCAGTAAGAAGTACTGAGCAAAGGGTGAAAAACCCCTTATGAAACCATCACATCTCTTGAGAACTCACCATCATGAGAAAAGCAGCATGGGGGTAACCAACCTCATGATTCAATTACCTCACATGAGTCTCTCCCATGACATGTGGGGATTCTGGGAACTACAATTCAAGATGTGATTTGGGTGGGGACACAGCCAAACCATGTCACCCTCTCTCACAGGGTCTGCCTAAAAGTCCTCTTCCATATTAGAATCCAGCACTGATGTGATCATTCTTCCCATTCTAAAACAATAAACCTGTAAGTAAAAAAATAAAATTAAACTAAAGCCTTCAGGAGATGGATTTCTGGTGAACACTCAATACAGACAGGCCAGTGACTTGCCCTGACAATGGACTTTCCACAGGCTGAACCCAGTCTTTCTTTTAGCTGCACTTTGTGCCTTGTTCTCTACCAAATGCCCTGCATTCCAACCACAAAAGACCACCTGCCCCTCCTGCCCTGTACTTTCTACAGGCTGAACCCAGTCTTTCTTTAAGCTGCACTTTGTGCCTTATTCTCTATCACATGCCCTGCATTTCAACCACAAAAGACCTCTCCTGCCCTGTACATATTGTCATACCCCTCACTTCTTCTCCACATACCTCCCTACTCCCTACCACCTCCATCTCTCTAAGCTATCTAAACCTCACCACCCCTTAAAGCCTGTATCCTATCAGATACCCTTAACAAACCTGTCCTAGACACCCTCCCTCAGAATCCCTCTCTCTTCCACCAGTCTTCCAAGACTAAATGGTATCCTCTTTCTGGACCTATAGTACAATTTATTGGCTTACTATGTATTTATCCTGCTTGGGATTTATTAATTTCTTGGCCCTATAGGTTAATAATTTTTATCACTTTTGGAAAGTTTTTGACCATTATTTAAAAAGATATTTCCTCCCCCATTCTATTTATTCTCTCTTCCTGAAACTCTAAATACATGGGTGCCAGAATGTTTGATATTATTCAACAGGTCAGTGATCACCTGTTCATTTTTTCAATATTTTTCCCTTTCTTCAGTTCGGTTTGAACAATTTCTTCAAGTTCACCAATCTGTTCTTCTGCAACTTATGATCTGCTAAAAACATCCAATAATTCGTTGATATTATATATAATTTTGACCACATTTATTTTTCAAATATTGGTTTATCACTTTTACATTTTGCATTTGGTTAATTTTGAGCATGGGAAACTGGAAAATGAAACCCAGGAAATGTATATTGCAACAAAGCCAATACTTTCAAATTAAATATTGACTATGTCTATTCTTGTCTATACCAGCTACACCACTCCAAGTCACAGTTTAAAGCCACCTTATTGGCTGTTCTCTTCTCTCCACTCTTCCCATCTTTATTTTACCTCATCCCTTCAGATTCTCCTCAGGAAACTGCAAATTCTTTTATGCTGTAATTTAGGGCAATATACATCTCTTTAGTCCTCTTTTCTTATACCCACTCTGGATCTACCTTCAGAAAGCCCAATTCACTGAGGCATGTGGGTGAAAAAACAAATGACCTTTAGTTTTAATAAGAGCCACCTAACTTAAAAGGCACCTGTGGCTTTAAAAATTCCCAATGTCCATTAAAACCTCAGGTTTCCCTCTATTTTTCTTTGTGTCTGTCTGTCTCTGTCTATCTATCTATCTATCTGTCTATCTATCTATCTATCTATCTATCTATCTGTCTATCTATCTATCTATCCATCCATTTCCTGATTATAACCGCATGCCACATACTATCTCAGCTACTTCCCCTTTGCCATCTAAATTAATTTGTAAATCCTGCAAAAAAGATATTTCTCTTATTATCTGTATTTAAAATATCAGAAAGCCAATGACCAAAAATATTGAGTACTTGGCCAGGGTCTCCAAGGCCTCTTTTCTCAACTACTATGAAGCACACACATGCGCATGTGTGCACAGACAAACCCCACAATGCAGTCTTGTGGATTCTTAACCAAGCTATCTGGAGCCAAAGGTCTAGATGGAAAATTAGTATCTAGGATGGAAGGAAAAAGGGGTTGTTTGTGCAGAATTCATAAGCGTCACTACAAGACTGTGAAGAGCCATCTTCATAGGATATAGGCCACTGAGGACTCCAGGAACCATGATGTTCATTTTCACCCACCACAAGCCCCCATTTCCACCAAGCTCTTTCCTAGCTGAGAGCAGCTCCCCTGAACACCCATGAAGGAAGGTGTGTGCAGAACTGCCAGTCACCACTCGTCACAAGACCTATGTGGGTGTCAGGAGGCAGGTCCTCTCATGCCCAGGCCCTGTCTCACAGCTGGAGGCAGCACCCCAGGGCAGAATAAAAGGGCTCAGGGCCAGAGCATCTCATCCACTCACCTCCTGTGGTGCTGAAGAACCCTGTGCTGCCTGTAATCTTGGTAAGTGTGCCCTGGGAAAAGGAGCAGGTGCTTCCACAGAGGAATGCTCAGGCCAGGGAGGGAGGGGATGGATACTCAGACCAAGGCAGGAGTAGAGTCTAGTAGAGTCTAGTCAGGGCCTCAGGGGCCTGGAATTGTGATTGGCAAGGAATGGGGCAGGGGAAGAAAATTGGAAAGAGGAGGTAGAGGGGTGGGGTGGAGTGAGAGAGTTTAAGAAGAACTGGTAAGATCTGGAGGGCTGTATGACACAGATTTAGAGGAACCAAATTGTTTTCAGTTGCTCAGTGTGTTTCTCTGGTTTTAGAGAATAAACACATTGGCCACTAGATTACGCTGGAGTGGGTCGCATAGGGGGAATATAATTTTGGAAATACAGACATACTTATTTGTAGAAAAGATATGCTGAGGACATTGCTACTTAGAGGAAGAAAGGATCAGAGACACCTGTGGATCTTGTTAGATGCCAACAGGAAGATCTGTAGTGGAAAACTGAGTCCACACTGAAGTTTAGAAGGCATGTGACAGTGCCTGGGGACAGGCCTGGGGAGGCAGCATGTGCTAAAGGGCAGAGCCCAGGATGGCAACCAGGGGACCCAGGAACAAATGTGACATGCTAGTGAATAACTTTGGGCCAGTGAAGTTACCTCTTTTGGCTTCAGTTTCTTTATTTATATATTGAGTCTGTTGGAACAAATGGACTCCAACGTCCTTTGCGGTTATAGTTTTCTCTATTTCTGCAAACCGAAATACATCAGTTCTTCCAATAGAAATTCCTTTTGATTTTTCCTTAAAGAGATTTTTCACCTCTAAACTGGTCCCAACATTGAACATTTTTAGAATTCTTGGTGATGTGATAGAATGAATGTTGGCCTGGAGCCAATTTATTTCCTGGCCTTCTCTCCCACACTCAGGAGCTTTTAATGAGCAGAAACTTTATTTACATATTTGGAGATTATATATTGCAGGACAACATCTCAAATAAGGTTTGAAGTGAGAATCCATGAATGAAAGCACTTGGTAAACACTGAGAGTGATAAAAATATTAGAGGTAATTTTTCTATGTTTGATACAAGGCTTTCAAAATGAAGGGTCTAGAAATAATGCAGAAAGGACAAGAATAGACTGGGGTGGCCTCTGCCTCTGTCTAACTTGCTGTCTGACTGTCCTTCAGCTCCTGAACACCCGTCACCGAGATGTCCTGCCAGCAGAGCCAGCAGCAGTGCCAGCCCCCTCTCAAGTGCACCCCCAAGTGCACTCCCAAGTGCCCCGCCCCTAAATGCCCCCCAAAGTGTCCCCCTAAGTGCCCTCCAGTCTCTTCCTGCTGCAGTGGCAGCTCCGGAGGCTGCTGTGGCCCCAGCTCTGGGGGCTGCTGTGGCTCCAGCTCTGGGGGCTGCTGCAGCTCTGGGGGTGGTGGCTGCTGTCTGAGCCACCACAGGCGCCGCAGGTCCCACTGCCACAGACCCCAGCGCTCCGACTGCTGCAGCCAGCCCTCAGCGGGCTCCAGCTGCTGCGGAGGGGGCAGTGGCCAGCACTCTGGAGGCTGCTGCTGAAGTGGACCTTGTGCCTAGAAGAGCAGATTTAGAGGCATGAGAGGTGCAACTTCATCTTCCTTGGGCCTGGCTGTGTTGCTGGGACATTTTAGTAAGGACTTCAAACTCTGTCCTGGAAGATTCCTCTGACCTGGAATGCAGAAATCTGCCCTCTCACAAAAATTCATCTTCCAGCCTCTGATTCCATCTGTGCACCTGGCCTGGAAACACCAAATAGAAGACCTTACCTCATTCCCCTGATTTCCTTGGCAATCTCCATTGTGCATGAAACAATAAAACAAATAATGTGCTCACCATCTTTTTCTAGACTGCGTTACTCTTGCCTGTAAATGTTCCGAGAGGGATAAGTATGCCTGATCTCAGCTCCATCATCCGGTTATCTGGGCCTTGAAGCAGCATAGCTTGCTTGACTCCTTCAACTCCTGGTCCTCGCCAGAGCTGATCCCCGCCGCTCAGTGCCTCAGCCAGGGTCAAGTCAGGAAAGAGAATTATGAGATTTACTTTAACAGACAGAAGTTTATATAAAGAATTGCTTACTTGGCATCAGAGAACTGACAAGACCAATAGAGGACAAAAAGAGTTCGTGGAGGCAGTAACTGCCATTGCCACCATGCTACCAATGGCAGGGAAAGGGAGTGTCTTGAAATTATCAAAACTTAGAAACTTGGAGCAGTTTCCCATGAATTGAAACTCAGGCCTCTAGGAAAGGGGCCCTTCTCAAGAGTGCCGGGGTCCCTGAGCTCAGAGGAGGGGCCCTACGTGTCTGGACTCAGGCTTCTGAGGAGGGGCACAAGCTGGTGCTGGTCCTAGGGTCTGTCTCCATGATAACCCAACAAGGTTGGTTTTGTGAGTGGGAGAAACTGCACACTGGAACCACTGTTGCTACTGGGATAAATTGCTCCTGCTGGGGTGAGAAGTAATATTGGGGTGACTTGGAGAATTCTAAGGGAATCTAAGGAAGCCTGGTCCTTGTAGCTGTCAGTCTCTAAGTTCTCTCTAGCTCCCCCTACTGGCAGAGACTCCAGGAAACAGCCGGCAAAGAGAAATAGGGTTGGCAGTCCCAACCCTCCATCACAAGGCCAGATGTGGAAGGGAGGACCGAAGTGGAGCGATGATGACATAATAACCCTGGTTATTAAGGAAGACAGATATTATCCTACTCAGCTGTCACCCTCCTTCTTCCTGATACCCTCACTCTCCCCCCATCTATTCTCCCAAAGAATTTTACCATGCTCTTCCTTCAGCAACCATAGCAAAATGATTCCATGTAGCTTGTACTTTAAAAATGCAGACTGCTCTAGTACAAATAAACCCCTGAGCTCACTTCTGCAAATGAACTTCAAAGAGTTTCTGTTCTTGCCACTGCCTATACAAATGGAGTCATAAATTATAGACACACACACGCAAACACACACACACCCGAACACACACACACACACACACACAAACACACCAATGTTCATCCCAGGTGTCAAGAGCTTGGAAGCAATGTCCAACTCTGTGAAAGAAAGACACCCTGCCTCTGTGCTTCTAGAAGTCCTTCTGATTGTCCTGAGGTTTGGATCCTGGATGAATGTCAGTCAGCTTCCTCCATTTCCAGGAAGCTTCCCTCATATTTCCTCTACTTTCACACTATTTTAACACTACAGTCCTTCAATATTAGTATTCTCAGGCTATCCTCTCTCCTATCATGACTTCTTGTGTCCTTTCCTCCTGGAACCACCCAGATGTGCTTCCTCTTTCCCCATCTGGCATGGAGTCCCTGAAGAAAAGGCAGTTTGAATCCCTATGAATTGCAACCCCTGTATTACCAGGCCTCTCTGCATTGGGATCAGGGATACTCCATAGGCACAGTCAGCATATAGGCCTTGGGTAAGGACTTCCTGAGTTCAGGGGATATGGTTATTACACCATCCTTGGGGATTTCTGAGGAGAAGGGCTGGGCTTCTGTCCTTGTCCTGTGGCTCCCTAAGGCAGGGGAACCTGTGCTTTAACTTGAGAAGGCTTCCTCCAGGGAGGAGCAGACATCTCACAGTACTCCCACTAAAACTGACAACATTTTAATCTCTTTCCTCCTTTTTCCAAGCTCCAAGGACCAGAGCTATTTAGACAGGGACTCACAGATGCTTCAAGGTCAGGAGCTCCTTAAATTTAAAGACATCAGTTTTCTGCAGGGTCCCTGTAAGTCTTCCCTTCTTCTTTGGCTCTCTGATGAGTCCAGAAACCAGTATCAAGGAGTGGAGCTGGACTTCATTTCTTCTCTGCTTTCCACCTGTGGGGACTGCTAAAAGGTAAACTGAGGTATAATACAATCTTAAAGAGTTTATTTGAGCAAACAGCAATTCATGAACCCCAAAAGTGGTTTGAGGGCTCTGTCAAGAGAACACAAGGGGAAAGTTTTTATAAAGCAAACACAAAAGTAAAGTGAAGAAAATATTCGATTGGTTGTTCTTACACCATTTTCTTACTCAGTCTATTCTGCTGAAAGTCCCTAGTTGCATAATTATAAGGTAGCTCTGGTGGCTTCTGATTGGTTGGTTTGAAGTATCATTTTTCTTTAATACAGGCATTTACAAGAAATAACCTAAGTTACGTTTCCCTTATGTTTGGAGATCAAGCAAAGTTGAGGTCATTTATGAGGCCTAACTGGCTTTGTCTGTCCAGGGACTCTTCAGGTCTGGTGTCCATTTTAATTTACTTTAACAAGACCCTCCTGTTCATGCATACAAATGCTCCACAATTCCCACTCAGTTTGAGACCAGGATGGTGACACAGTCCAAGCAGCATGAGAAGATCCAGAAAGCCCTCTCTGAGCACTTCCTCCCACTTTAGATACTCAGACCAGTGGCCGAGGAGTGCCACCATCCTGGGCTGCTAGAGAAAAGACAACCTTCTCAGCCACCTTGCTGACTCCCATCTGCTCATTCCCTGAAGAACATCTCTTACTCTCTATCGTTCTGTGTTCTGATGAATGGGTAATATTATAAGAAGCATCAGTGACTGAGCAATTTCAATACACCAGGCACTGTGTGCTCACAGTATACTATTTAATCTTTGAAATTTCTATGAAGCAGGTCTATTTTTAGCCTCAGTTTAAAAGTCAGAAATTCAGGCACAGAGAATTAGATGCAAGTATTTATTCAAGATATTTGCCACAGTTATCTATGCCAGCACCGTCTCCCTCCTCTGCTCAGCGAATGCATGACAGATAGCCAGAGAGTGGACTCCTAGGGTGGTATCTGTTGGGCTGTGTTGTGGACCTTCCCCAGAAAGACAGACACTGTTCAGGATCCTAAGGAGATGGCCCCATCACAGTCCTTTGAGAATTCCCCTTTCCCTCCCTAGCTTCACAGAAACTCAGGAAAACTCCTCATCTCCACGGGTCTCAGAGTGATGAAAGGGGCTGTTTTGAAGACCTTATGATTTTTTGCACAATAAAACACACAAGTGCAAAGAAAATATCTTCATCTTGAACACATATGATGGGAGGAAATGGAGTACCATAAATAGCCAGGAGACACTTTTGTGTGAAAAGAATTTAAAATATGTTAGCATATAGATCAATGGAGAAAGGATGGCTTATTTAGTAAGTTGAACTGGAGAAAAAAAGAAATTATATTCTTTAACAAAACAAGTTTCAGGAGGATTAAGGAGCTAATTTTTAAAATTGAATCACAAAGTAGAACTCACAGTGGAAAAATGTTTTTATGCACAAAAGAAACGTAACAAATGTTAGTGACAAATTTTGATAGATCTAATACCATCAAAATAGAATTTTCAGTACATCCAAAATCATATGAAAGAAACAAACTAGAAAGCCATAACACTGTAAATAAAATATTCAATAAATGTTTACTAAGAGCATAAAATATTCTAGGAGTTTATTTAGATAGTTGAGACATACTAGTGAGCAAACAGAAAAAAGATTCCCGCACACATAGATTTGATTTTATTGAAAGATTTTCAATGAGTACTATTTCCGAATTTTCATATAATAAAATATAATACATTTTTTGTTAGGCACTCAATTTTTGCCAATTTGATATAAATAAATAAATTGAATAGACACCCTACATCAGAAAAAGACAAAATGTTTCACTTTTTTTTTAATAATTAAAAGGGCATGCATACAATTTATATATATACATTTTAAAGTTAGAATTTTAAATTAAATTTCAAATTAAATTATTGAAATAAAAGTTAAAATTTAAAAGTTCTTATTTAAAGTTTTAGTTAAAATATCTGTAATTGTTATGAAAAATTGATATTTAAAAAGTATAAATACTTGTTTAATAAATAATTCCTTACACATCACCCGACAAAGAGGTAAACAGTTGTATACATTCGATGCCTATCTTCTCCCTGCCCTCCAGAGGAATAGCCTGAGTTTGGAGTTCAGTATTCCTATGTATTTCTTTAAATTTCTATTACATTATACATTTCCTTAAAATATGCAGTCTAGTTTACATATTTTCAACTCAAACATTATACACTTGATGAAATCTTATGCAAACTTGCTTTCCTATCACAGAATCATTTGTGAGATATTCCTATTAATTGGCTTAGCTGTGTGCATTTCGTACTGCTATGCAATATTTCACCTTACAACCACACTACTACATATTTAAGCAATCTCTTTTTAAGGAATATTTATGTTGTTTCTAATTATCTTGCAAATCTAAAAGATTCCACTATTTAAAATTCTCTGTCATCCATGCCTAGGCACGTCTCTCTAGGATATGTGCTGAGGGATCACACAATTGAATTGTGGATAGGCTCATCTTTAACTTTACAATATGCTGTCACATTGATCTCCAGCTCACACTCCCTCCATCAGTGTGAGAATGCCTGTGGCTTCACATACTGGCAACACTGTGTGATATTAGATGTTTATATAATTGTCCAGTGATGAGTGTGAAACAGTTTCTCATTGTTGTCATGTGATCCTTTTTCCTAAGTATGTAGTTCATTAAAAATATACATATTATTATAAAACATGCATTTTTCTGTTTAAAGTCGCATCTTTAAATTTTTTGTCTTCCATTATTTTCAGAGATATAAGAATATTGGTCTTGTATTCTGAAATCTTACAGAACTCCTATTATTTCTAATTTGCTACTGTGAACATTCTTATGCATATATTCTTTCCTTCATTCCCTTATTTCCTTAGGTGAAATTCTAGATGTTCAAACATTGTAAAAGAGTATGTTCATTTTACTTTTTAATTCATTTACACACCATCAAGTGTGTGTTAAATGATCATCACATTGTAATGAAGAATAATTATGGCAATTTATTTTCACACTAATAAAGCATGAGTGCTCGATTCCACAAATGCTCCCCAACACTGAGTTTTTATTAGGTAATCTTTGCCAGTCTGATATGAATAAACTGGATAGACAACCTACATCAGAAAAACCCAAAATATTTCCTTTTGTTATTTTTCATTTTTTGATTATTAGTCACATGGAATTTTTTTTTTTTTTTTTTTTTTTTTTTTTTGCGACAGAGTCTCTCTCTGTCGCCCAGGCTGGAGTGCAGTGGCCTGATCATGGCTTACTGCAACCTCTGCCTCCTGGGTTCAAGCGATTCTCCTGCCTCAGCCTCCCAAGTAGCTGGAATTATAGGTGCTGCCACCACGCCTGGCTAATTTTTTGTATTTTCGGTGGAGACGGATTTCACCATGTTGGCCAGGCTGGTCTTGAACTCCACCCTCCATGGCCTTCCAAAGTGCTGGGATTACAGGCATGAACCACCATGCCCGGCCACATTGAACATATTTTTAACATGTTTTTCCCATTTGTGTTTCTTTTCTAGTATGTGTGTTGCCTGTTCATGGCCTTTGATTGTTCTTTGTATTGGCATACTTGCATTTTTCCAATTAAATTGTAAGGACTGTTTTTCTATATTCTTAGCAAATGTATTGCAATTTCCTCCAACCAATTACTTTTCTTTCTGTCTTATTTGTGATGTTATTTGCTATGTAGATTTCTAAGTTTTAAAAATGCACTTGTTTTTCTTTTATATTTCCTTTTCCCTTTTTCACTCAAAATAATTTTTTATCAACGAATTAGAAAACATAAATATCTTCATCTAAGTGTGCATTAAAAGGAATTTACAAAACAAAATAAAGGTTTTGGGGGAAAAAAAGGGGGAACAAATCAAAAACTGCTAATGTACAAGATCCTTCTCTGGAAAGGGCTGTAGGGTCCAGGGAACAGAGTGAAGTCCATACAGTTAGAATTACTTCCTGTGGATCTCAGCCATGTGTCCTGTCATCTCCTGAGATTATAAGAGGCAGATACCTTTCATGAAAAGATAACCCCAGAAAGCCAATCACTTATCAGAAAATGTTTCTTCCATTGAGATGATATCCAGCCAGTTTAAATCTAATAGCCAAGGCTTAGCAATGAGTCCTCATGATACTACAACCACGCTGCTGATTTATCACCAAACCCAAGTCAGAGTAATTGTTGTTGGGCGCTGCCCTTCCTGGAGACAGAGGCATGGCTCAGTGGCATGTCAGCCCCACCATACCAGGAATCAGTGAGCTGGACATATGAGTAGTACTTCCTGAGTAAGCCAAGGAATCAATACCCTGACCTCTCCTTCAATAACAAAGCCTTTTGGGACAACCTAAGTACAGACATCATCCTTGAATAATACAGAGGCATCTGAGGGATATGGCAAGCACTTATCGTTGTGCATGTCTTAGGGCCAATCCCACATGGGATGATCTCTAGTCAGATGGAAAAGCTATTTGCAAGCTCTCAGGTGCTATGAAATGCTGATGAAATGATTACATGCATATCCTTGCTCTAAGTGCTGATAAAAGATACAAACATCACATCCAGACAAAATATTCAATCTCATTTCAGAGATATGTCACATAAAGCAAAACACATTAAGGCAAGGAGTAGTTTGTTCAAAGTAGAGTTAACTGGCCAAGTCAGCTGAAGAGGATTTCTTCTCTAAAAAAGCAAAGCAGTCGGCCGGGCATAGTGGCTCACGCTTATAATCCTAGCACTTTGGGAGGCTGAGGCAGGAGGATCACTTGAGGCCAGGAGTTCAAGGACACCTTGGCCAACATAATGAGACTCCAACTTTACAAAACAATTAAAAATTACCTGGGCCATGATGGTGTGTGCCTGCAGTCCTAGCAAAAGTTTGAAGCTGTAGTGACCCCTGATTTGTACCATGGCACTCCAGTCTGGGTGACAGAGCAGTACCTTGTCTCAAAAGGAAAAAAACAATAAAAAGAAAAGCAAAGCAAATAAAAACTTGTAGAAACAGAATAAGGTCACATCACACAGGTCCTTGAACGTGAAGGGTAAGAGTTTTGGCTTTATCATGAATCAGCAAAAGCCTTTGAGAAGACTTGTTCAATGGTAGCATGACTATTTACATTTTCATCCAAACTGGCACACATTCGAGATGAAAAAGAAGGTTTGTGATAATATATGTTGAGACAAAAGGCACAATCCCAAACTGTTGCTGGCAAACTGGGATGTTTGGTCACTCTATTAAGGTCACAGGCAATTATTTCTAGAACAGTTCTAATGAAGAAGAGCTAGAGAGAGAAACCAAGAAGGCGAGAGGCAGAGAAACAGCTAAGAAAATACGCACACACAGAGTCATTATAAAATATATGATGTGTGTATGTTTATATAAACACACACATTTAGTGTATATATTATTTGGATATCCGAATACATATGACAAACATATTTATATTTTGCAACTACTTGTGAACTAGCTTCACTCTTCTGCTTATGACCTAGATATCACTAATGTATTATATTGTTCCAGGCTCTGGAGAATTTTAGATGCTCCCCCAGTGTTTCTACCACTGACAGGAAAGAGAGGGCTTTTCCTCATATGTTTGTTCTGGCTGTAGTGCGCCTTCTTCTAATTCATGAATTAGTTTTATGTTGGAAAAGCTCACCATATTGTTGTATACAGACTTGAACCAGATAGGAACTCCTGCGCTTTCCCTTCATCTACTGAAAGTAGAGGGAAAGAAAACACTTTTCAAGCAGAGACAATAGGGGGAAACCTAGGAGGAGGGAGCTGCTGAGGTGAAAAGCTCCTAGAGGCTCTCCTACCATGTCGTGGACAGTGTCCTGCACCTAAGGCCTGGCTTTCCCCCCAGTCCCCCTTTCCCCTTCCATCTCCCCATGTGTGCCTTTCCCTCCTTCCTGACATAGGGTCCTTGGAAACTCCGGGATTTTTCACTCCATGTGGAACGATACAGAGTTCTGGAGTTCTCCTACTCCACACAAATGCCTTCCCTATTCACACTCACAGTCATTCCTACTTCATAGTCAAATACATCAATATACTTAGCAGAGCAAAGGAAGCGGTCTTAAACATTAAAAAAGGAAACAATCAAAAAACCGAACAATCCCGAATCCCAGATTTACACCCCAACCCCTCCATCTTGGAAAGCAGCTATGACTTCAAAATGATACCTATTCCTTTATTGATGCATATGTAGGCATCACATTTTTTAAGGGTCTGTCATCTCACGGACCTTCTACCAGACTCTTTCCTTATATTATTTTACTGGCTGGCACAATACCCTTAGAGATATCTGTATCACTATCTGTACTTTTAAACTGAGGAACAAACAAGAACAACAAACTAAAAAGGAGTCAAGTAAAGTAATTTTCACAAGTACAGACAGACATTAGATGGCAGAACCAGGACAGTTTTCTAGCCTGTCTGACTGCAAGCTCTTAAATATAATGGAATGTATCAGGTCAGCATTTCTTTTCTTTTCTTTTCTTTTTTTTTACAAGCTGTAAGAGAATAAATATTTTAGGCTTTGGGAACCATAGCATCTCTATCCCAGTTACTCAGCTCTCCATTGTAGTGTGAAAAGAACCACAGACACAATCAGTAAAATAAAGAATGTGGCTCATTATCTGAGTCAGAGAAATAAAACTTTATGGAGCGTGAAATTTGAATTTAATATAATTTTTATATGTTGTAAAACATTTTCCTTTTTTGCTTTCTTTTCTCGACAATTTAAACACATAAAAACCTCGCAGGCTATCCAAATCAGGAAGCAGGCAGATTTGGGCTGCAGACAGAAGTTAGCTGACCCCTGGTAGCCTGGGAGGATTACCTAGACTTAAGTGGGAATATGTGAAAGAATCTCTAAATTACAGTCCGAACTCAGCTGCCAAGAGCCAATGAGTTCCACGAGCAACAAGAAGGAACAAAGGAATTGGGAGCCAATGTGCAAAAACTAGAACTAAAAAGCAGTCAAGGCTGGGATTTACCAGGAAGAATGGGGCAGAAAGTCATGTATAAATTGTCCTCACCCTTTTTTTTTTTAAGCAGCCCTACTCCTATTCAGCAGCAGCTGCCCTCAACATGGGGAGGGAGACAGGTGAGGAGCTGCCAGTCACCACCCATCACAGGACCCACGTGGGTATCAGGAGGCGAGTCCTCTCATGCCCAGGCCCTGTCTCACCACAGGAGGCAGAAACTCAGGCTGGGATAAAAGGGCTCAGGGCCAGAGCACCCCATTCACTCACATCCTGAGGTGCTGAAGGACCCTGTGCTGCCTGTGACTTTGGTATGTGTCCTCTGGGAACAGGAGCAGGGGCTTCCACAGAGGGATGCTCAGATCAGGGTAGGAGGGGTGGTGGGCAGGGCCTCCGCGGCTGGAGGCCACGTTGTTAGAGGTGGGGAGTTTTCTTGAGAAGACTGATGGAATAGGGGACAGGGAGGAGACTGGTAATAACTGGGACAGAAAGAAGAACGGGCTGGCTGTGCCTTTGGGCTCCGAAAACACTGCTCTAGGGTGGAGCAGGCCCCTCAGGATGGGAAACCTTGAAGCGCAGAGACCTGGCGCACTCTGATAGGCCACAGGAAGGGAGCCCACCTCTGAAAATACAACCTTGTCCCTGTCTGCAGGGAAGAGCTGGAGCCATGGACAGGGGACCAGAGGCTCCTTTGGGCTTATGGAACTGACATTTTTATGGGTCTGGGATTCGTTCACAAACTTCTCAGGTTGATTAGGACACACCAAGCCTGAGACCCACCATGCCAGCCCATCAGCTTTAGCAAGTGGTGAGCTGAGGAAGTCTGAGCTCCAGCCTGAGATCAAGAGGCCAGGATTCAAATTCCAGGGCTGCAGGAATTTATGGGTTTGTCTGTCTCTGCTTCAACAAAGTGAGTTTACTGAGCCAGGAATATCCAAGATCTTTCGTAGTATGGATCTTACAGAGTAAAACTACCTTGCAAGTTACAAAAGGTAGTGACTATTTTTTGTCTTTAAGAAATAATTTTCCCTAAATGACCTATAAATCATTTAATTTCAGGATGTGAAGACATATTTGGAATAATTTATTCATTCACTTACAACACTTTAGACTGTCAAATGCATTTTGTAATATTGTTTGGTCTTAATTTACTATTTTGTGTAACGGATAACATACAAGGGTATCCAGAGCTTGCAAAGAGATGATGAGAGAATTTGGGGAAAGTATTGGAAGTGAAACTACTGGACATGATGTTTCTATAAGTATAAGTCATGCTAAGACTGTCAGAGGGGCAGGGGTGACCTCTGCCTAGGTCTGATTTTCTGTCTGACTCTCCCTCAGCTCCTAAGTACCTACTGCCGAGATGTCCTGCCAGCAGAGCCAGCAGCAGTGCCAGCCCCCTCCCAAGTGCACCCCCAAGTGCCATCCCAAGTGTCCCACCCAGAAGTGTCCCCCAAAGTGTCCCCCTAAGTGCCCTCCAGTCTCTTCCTGCTGCAGTGTCAGCTCCGGAGGCTGCTGTGGCTCTAGCTCTGGGGGCTGCTGTGGCTCCAGCTCTGGGGGCTGCTGCAGCTCTGGGGGAGGTGGCTGCTGCCTGAGCCACCACAGGCGCCGCAGGTCCCACTGCCACAGACCCCAGAGCTCTGACTGCTGCAGCCAGCCCTCAGGGGGATCCAGCTGTTGCGGAGCGGGCAGCGGCCAGCATTCTGGAGGCTGTTGCTGAAGTGGACCTTGACTTCCTCTTCCTTCCGATTCTGCCTGAATAGCTGAGAGGTTCCAGCAAAAGCTTGAAGTCTTGCCTGGAGAATCCCTCTGGCCTGGTGTCAGGAAACCCAAAATCTTTCTCCTTAATGGCGTTCAGAGACTTTCTTCTGCATATCCATGGCTTCCCTGGGAACGCAAAGCACACACCCAGTTCCTCCACAGTTCACACTGCTGTATCCTGCTGCCTAAACTGAAGAAATAAAGTCCAGAATCTGCTCCCCAACTTGTTACCAGCCTGCTTGATTTTCCTGTTTGTGTCATCCTTGTTCTGCTCCCCTGTGTCTGCTGGTGGCTGCTGAGGCCTTGGTGGACAGAGGATGGGGAAAGGGTTCAGGAGGAAAAAGCTTGCATTTTTGTGTGTTTTGTGTTTTTTCTTCTTTCTGTGTTTTCCTTTTAAAAGAAGGGACCGAAGTAGTTTCAAGAAGCATTGTTCTTTCAACTTCTGGTTCCTTTCGTGTTTGTAACTGTGTCCCTCAGGCATGACCAGGAGGCCGACTTCATCCTCCTTCCCACTATCACCTCTTCACTCTTGTGTTCCTCGGTCCCCACTCCTTCCACTAACAATCTCCCCGGACTCCTCCTCCGTATTGTATGTGCATGCATTCACACACACATATGTACATGCACATAGGTGAAATGAATTTGCATTGTAAAAAAATTAAATCACATTTAGTGCTGTATAATTTGCATGCAATAAAATTCAATAAATTTAAATGCAAATTTAAATGAGTTTTGTCAGCTATTTATAGCTGTATAACCACAATTGCAATAAAATACCAAA
This sequence comes from Macaca thibetana thibetana, assembly GCF_024542745.1. Classification (NCBI taxonomy): domain Eukaryota; kingdom Metazoa; phylum Chordata; class Mammalia; order Primates; family Cercopithecidae; genus Macaca; species Macaca thibetana. The sequence goes on from NC_065578.1 coordinate 125,251,076, forward strand.
AATGTAGTTAATTTATTGAGAAGATTTTCAAAATAACACAAAATCTAGAATACATAAGTGAAAATGTGGTACAGTTAACCACATTAAAATTAAAGTCTAAGTATCAGATAGTACCACTAAAGGCATGGAAGGATAAAAAATTAACTTGGGAAAATTATAACATATGTGATAGGGGATGACTCATATTGGTAAGAAACATAGAGTTCATGAAAATTGAGTAAACAAATGTTCCTATAAAAGTTTTGGCAGAATTCATACTTAATTCTCAAATAATTAATGAAGAAAATCAATAACTTCTGAAATTACATTTTAAAAGCAATTTAATCTCATTAATAAAGAAAAAGCATAGCTCATCTTTTAGGGATGAGAACTCATCTATTGGTTCATAAGTTTTTTGTGAGCTTTTTAGCTCACAAAACATTGCTGTTGAAGCTGTGTGGAAATGATCACTTACTCTTTGTAATTTAGAATGCTAACTGGCATAACAATTCATGCAAAAGATTTGGTGACTAATTTATTCATTTAACAATACTTATCGGATTTCTAGTATTAGGCAAATGAGACACAATATAATAATAAAAAATAGATATTTAAGAGTGTTCACTGCTGAGGTGACATCAAATGATGACATAAGATGGTAAATAAGGAATCTCCAGGCTCTAGCTCACTTCAGAGACATTGGACAATGACGTACAGACCAAAACATCTTTCTGAAAACTTTAAAAACAAGGTAAGAAGCTTCAGCAACCAAGCAAATCTTTAATAAAGAAAGTAACCATACTCAAATGGTAGGAAATTTTGTGGTGCTTTTGCTCACCCCTACCTTTTCCCATCTTATGCATAATGTGGTGTGGTCAGAGGAGGCTGCACAATTTCTCAGCCTTTCTTACAGATGGAAGGAAAAGAGTGGAACTTGCATGCAAGATTGTAGGTTGTGTGAGGACTGTGTGAGGAACTGATTTGTGTCTTACCTGACTTTAGAGCACCAATGAGTCAATGGCATAGTCTGGATATTCGGCTGAAGGCTGCTGAAAGCAGAGGCTGCACTGTGGCATGAAACAGCTGCAAGGGGACTGCAGACTTGCAAGTGCCTAAAGATAAGAGATTAGCAGCAGAGGAACAAAATTGGCAAAGGCTCCAAGAAGAAGCAAGAGTAAGACTCTGAAAAATTTAGACATTTAAAAGCAGTCAGGGAACTGAAACAAAAGTGTCTGTGCACACACACAAACACAAACACAAGCACAAACACATGCTCAGGGAAGGTGCATCCCCAGGACAGGTTTGAGAGCACTCTGAGCCTTCACACTACACTGAAGGTTTTCCACTGCACAGAGCCAGCTCCCAAAGGTGGAGAGACATGGTTGTTTTTGCAAACATCTAATTTTCAACAACAACAACAAAAACACAAGGCGTGCAAAGAGACAGAGAATTGACCTATTTACAGAAACAAAATATATCTCTAGAAACTGACTTTAAAGAAACACAAGCCAATGAATTCTTTGAAGAAGCTTTAAAACAACTGTCTTAAATGCTCAAAGAATTAAAGGAGAACACACAGAGAGTACCAATAAAATTAAGAAAATTATGTATTAACAAATAAAAATATCAACAGATAGAAATTATTTTTACAAAGACTCACACAGAAATTCTGGGGCTGAAGAATACAATAACTTCATAGAAAAATGATTCAGAGAAGTTCAACAGCAGAGTCAAAGAGGCAGAGCCAAGAATCAGTAAATGGAAGACAAGTTATTTGAAATTACTGAATTTGAGGAGGAAAATGAAAAGAAAATAAAGTGAAAAGAACCTAAGAGACTTATTAGACAAATTAGACTTTAACTCAAAGACTGTTACGAAAGACAAATAAGGACATTGCATAATGATAAAAGAAATAATTTAACAAGAATATAGAATCATTATAAACACATATGTGCCTCAAATCAGAACTCTGACATATATGAAGCAAATACTGACAGAATTAAATGGAGAAATGGAGAGGTCTTCAATAATAGTAAGAGACTTCATATTCCACTTTCAGTAACAGATAGAGAACAACCATGCAGAATATCAATAAGTATACAGAGGACGTGGAATACACTATACATCAATTGGACCAAAAAGACATATGCAGAACACTCCACCTGAGATCAGCAGAGTACACATTTATCTCAAATACACATGCAACATTCTCCAGGATGGGCCACATACGGAAGCCCACAAAACAAATCTTAATAAATGTTAAAATACTGAAACTATACAAAGTATTTTTTTCCAACTACAATGGAATAAGACTAGAATTCAGCAGCAAAAGGAAAACTGGAAAATCCACAAATATGTGGAAATTAAACAACACACTCTTATACAACCAATGGGTCAGAGTAAAAATTACAAAGGAAATTATAACACATCTTGAGAAAATGAAAATGAAAACGCAGCATACCAAAATTTATGAGATGAAGAGAAAGCAGTGCTAAGAGAGGAATTTATACCTATAAACTCTTACATTAAAAAAGAAAAAAACCTCAAATCAGCAACCTAGTTTTACACCTTAAGACTTAAGAAACAAACAAACAAAATAAAAAAAAAAAAACAAAAAAACAAAAAACAGTCTGCATCAAAGCTGGTAGAAGGAATGAGGAAATAAAAAAAAGATATAATAAATGAAACGGCCGGGCGCGGTGGCTCAAGCTGTAATCCCAGCACTTTGGGAGGCCGAGACGGGTGGATCACGAGGTCAGGAGATCGAGACCATCCTGGCTAACCCGGTGAAACCTCGTCTCTACTTAAAAAAATAAAAAAAGCCAGAGGTGGCGGGCGCCTGTAGTCCCAGCTACTCGGGAGGCTGAGGCAGGGAAATGGCGTGACCCGGGAGACGGAGCTTGCAGTGAGCTGAGAATTGCACTCCAGCCTGGGCGACAGAAGACTCCGTCTCAAAAAAAAAAAAAAAAAAAAAAAAAGAAACAAAAAATAGAAAAATCAATAGTGAAAGTCAACAAAACCAAAAGTTTGTTCTTTGAGAAGAAGACCACCAAAATTGATAAACCTTTCACTAGCTTGATGAAGAAAAAAGAGAAGAATCGAAGAGCTAAAATAAAAAATGAGAGGTAAGGCATTACAACTAACTCATAGAAATAAAAAGTTATAGGAGAATACCATGAACAATTGTATGCTAAATTGGATAACCTAGATGAAATGGATAGACCCCTAGAAACAAATCTGAACAGATCTATAACTAGCAAAGAGATTGAATCCGTAATCAAAACTCTGCCAACAGAATAAAGTACAGGACCAGACAGCTTCACTCATTAATTCTACCAAACATTTGAAGAGAAATCAACACGATTCTTAGTCAATGCTTCCAAAAAATTGAAGAAAAGAGGACACTTATGAATTCATTCTCTGAGGCCAGCATTATTCTGATGCCAAAGCCAGAAAACTACATAACAATGTCTTTGGTGATATTGAGGGATGATAAAAATCCTCAACAGCACATTAAAAGGATTATACACTATGACTAATTGTGAATTATTCCTCAAATAACAAAACCGATCTTGAAGAAGAAAAATATAGTTAGAGTCACACACTCCTGACTTTAAAACTTATCACAGACAGACATAGTGGTGCATATCTATAGTCTCAGCCACTCAGGAGGCAGAGGATAGAGGATCTCTTGAGCCCAGGAGTTCTAGACAAGTCTGAGCAACATAGTGAGACCTTGTCTCTAAAAAAAAAATAAAAATAAATTAATACAATTAATTACAACAAAGTAACCATAATGAAAATAGTGTTTTATTGGCATAAAGGTAGACATATAGGTCAATGAAATAGAAGAGTAGCAGAGAAACTTAAAATAAATAAATCCTCACATATATGGTCAAATTATTCTTTTTTTGTCCAGAAACAGGATCTTGCTATGTTGCCCAGGCAGGACTCAAACTCCTGGACTCAAGCAATCCTCCTGTCTCAGCCTCCTGAGTAGCTGGAACTGTAGGCACAAACTATCATGCCCAGCTGATCAAAATGACTCTTGACAAGGGTGCCAATACCACTCAATGGAGAAAGGACAATCTTTTCAACAGGTGGTGTTGGGAAATTTAGATATGCACATGCAAAAGCATGAAGTTGGACCCTCAGCTTACACCATACACAAAAATTAACTCAATAAGGATCAAAGACATAAACATGGAGTTAAAACTACAGGCTGGGTGTGGTGGCTCACACCTGTAATCCCAGCACTTTGGGAGGTCAAGGCAGGAGGATCACAAGGTCAAGAGACAGAGACCAGGCTGGTCAACATGGTGAAACTCATCTCTACTAAAAATACAAAAATTAGCTGGGCATGGTGGCACACACCTGTAGTCCCAGCTACTTGGGAGGCTAAGGCAGGAGAATCGCTTGAACCTGGGAGGTGGAGGTTGCAGTGAGCCGAGATCATGCCACTGCATTCCAGACTGCTGCCTGACAGAGTGGGACTCCATCTCAAAAAAAAAAAAAAAATTCCTAGAAGGAAACATAGGAGGAAATCTTCATGACATTGGATTTGACAATGATTTCTTGGCTATGATCCCAAAAGCACAGGCAACAAATGTAAAAATAGACAAATTAGACTGCATAAACATTAGAAATGTATGTGCATCAGTGAACAAAATCAATACCATGAAAAGGAAATCTTTGTTATGGGAGCAAATATTAGCAAATCATGTATCTGGTAATGGGTTGCTATCCAAAATATGTAAAGAACCCCCACAATTAAACAAGTAAACAAAAAAACCTTATTAAAAATGGGAAAAAAAGACTTGAATAGGCACTTATCCAAAAGAAATTTACAAATGGCCAAAGGATACATGAAAATATACTCAACACCATTCATAATTAGATTAAATTATTTAAAGAAAAATCCACCATGAGATACCACTTCAAACCCAAGAGAATGGCTACTATAAAAAATAAAGCAAAACCAAACAGAAAATGACAAGTGTTGGTGAGGATGTGGAGGAATTAGAATGCTTGTGCACTGTTGGTGAGCATGTAAAATGGTATAATTACTATGAAAACGAGCATGGTGATTCCTCAAAAAGTTAATAGAATTAACATACGATCCAGCAATTCCACTTCTGGGTATATGCAATCCAAAAGGATTGAAAGTAGAGTCTTGACAGGTTACTTGTACACCCGTGTTCACAGCTTTATTATTCACAATAGCTAAAAGGTGGAAGCAAAGCAAGCATTCACCGCTGGATGATTATAGAAACAAAAGGAGGCATATACATACAATGTGATATTACATGGCCTTAAAAAGCTAAGAAATTTATGCACATGCTACAATATGAATGAATCCTAAAGATATGCTAAATCAAAAAGTCACAAAAACACAAACACTGTACGATTCCACTTATGTGAGATACAAGGAGTAGTCTTTTTCATAGAAACAGAAAGTAAAATGGTGATTGCCAGGGGCTGGGGAGAGGGAGTAAGAGAGAACTGTTGTTTAATGGGTGTAGAGTTTCAGTGTTGCAAGAAGACAAAAATTCTAGAGATCGGTTATACAACTATGTGATTCTATTTAACATTACTAAACTGTACACTAAAAAAATGATTAAGGCAGTAAATTTTGGATTATGTATTTTACCAAATTTTTTAAGAAAAGTGTTCACTGCAAGAATTTAGGAGAGTTCAGCACAGTTGCAGTATATCAATATATTAACAATTATAACAATAACCACAATAAAAATATTTTAAAAGATACTATTTAAATAGAACAGAATTTTCTTCCAGACTTTAATAGCATTTTTTCATCACTGTAATTGTTTAAAGGGTTGTAGATATGGAAAGAACAAAACAAAGACTACTAACTTAACTTGTTACTGGTTATAGAACACACACACAAAAAATTATTCCATTTGAATTATTTCTGGTTAGATCTCAATAGTATTCACTCACTTCCCATAAGCTGGTGAATTTTTGACTACCTAAAAGAGAAAAAACCTTGACAAATAGGAAATTTCAGAAAGTCAATACTTTGCTGGACAAGATATCTTATTTGACCTAATAGCAAAGCCATGATATCTCACAGCCAAGATTCAAGTTCCAATCTTCCTAATACAACTATGTTGCTGACTCATCACCTACATCCAAGTTAGGTCAGTTGAGAGCTTGGGTGTTGCCCTGCATAAAGACGGAGGCATGGACCAGATGGCATCCCAGCCCCATCATCCTAGATACCAGATGTTGAACTTCTGAGTAGACCTGCCATTGTGACAACCTGGGAATCAATGTCCTGACCACTCCCCCATTACTAAGCCCTTTGGAACAATCTGGGCAGGAGAACAAACATCATACCCAGGAGAGATGGTGGCAGACCTCTCAGGGTGATGTGGCCCACACACCTCAATAAGCGTGTCTCAGAGTGTGTCTCCTATGAGGGTGACCTGAGTCATAAGGAATAGCTATTTATAAACTGTAAATCAATGCTAATACCAATGAGAGGATTTAAAAGTCATTAAATATCCATTGTGCGCATAGCCTTGTGTTGAAAAATGTAGGTAAAGAAATATGAAACACCCAAGGCAGACCATCAAAGAATTTACTATTATGTCATTAGAGTGATACGCCACAGGAAGGGGAAAAAATTGGGATTGAGCCACACTGTCCTGGAAGGACAGAGGCCATGGCATGCACTGCAGGGAGAAGCATAATCAAAGTACAGAATATAATCCAGTTCAGTTTCAGAACATTTCTGAAGGTAGACAACAAAGGCTTAAACTAAAGACACAGTCTTACTTCACTGCAGGAATTTGGACATTTGCCCTTATACAGTGTGTAATCATGAACACGACTTTACTAATGACTTAGCGTTAATTATGCACAGGGATGGGAGAATGTTTTCTTGGATGTCATAAAAGAACAGAATCAAAGACACACTACAAGTGTTTGGAGATACTACGTTGTCAGAGGAGTCTAGGCAGCTGTAATAGTTGATGCTCTGAGAAAGGGGGTACCCACACACACACCTCTCTCTCAATATGTAAGCTCTGTGTATGTGTTTATAAATACACATGTATCTCCACCAGGTTTTGGTTAGGGTCACCATGTCCATTGTGACCTAGACATCATTCCCAAGTTCTGGGCATCTCCAGAGTCTGTCAGGGGCTGGGAGGAAGAGGACTTGTCCCTCATATGATTTAATCTGGCTTTTCTTGGTCTTCCTCTGAAGAAATAGTTTAATTTGTGGATAACCTTGCAGTCATGGCTGTCTTAGTGACTAGTGTGTCCTAGAATGAACAGGAGCCCATTTCATTAATATCCTAAAAATGTAAAAATTCAAAACATTCCATTCATATAAATCCTGTGGACATGTAGAAAGCTAGTGATTCTAGTGGAGAGAGAGGACAGGGGCTTCCAAAGTAGCAGCATAAACACATTCACATTAAATATTAAGGACTCTTGTTCTTAAAAGGCCCCCATCCCCTTATGTTCCAGGACGGGGTCCCACCAGCCATTTGACCCCACATGAAGCATAGGCTTATAATGTCTCACAACCATGTCTCTTTTCTTTCTCTTTCTCATCTGTGACCATCATCCGGTGCTCCCAGTGTGAACCCAGAAAAGTCCAGATTCTCACACTAATACTAAGAGCAGAGCTGGGGCTTCTTGTTTCTCTAATGAGCTGCTTCCTGCGTCACATCTCAGTGCTGGCACATCAAGGACCCCACCAGAAGAAAAGGGCTATTTAAAAGCAAACAGATCACCAACAGCCAGACTCACTCTCATTAGAAAAAAGCTGCCCTTTGTTTGTTAAAGATCAGCATATTCACTCTGTATTCAGCAAGGTATGAATGTTTCACTTATTCAGAGCCTACAACATTTCAGTCTCTCTGACGGGCACCTTTTCTCTTTTTTGTGTTAATCTATTGACTTTCACAACTAACTAATTCTTCTGTAACTAATTCTTTTCCATCTTCCAGCTTTATGGTTTAAAAAACCGTACAGGCTAAATACTTTCAACAGTTCCACCTCGCAGGGCCTCGTCCTGGGCCGGGTTCTACTTCAAGGGTTTTACTTGTATAGATGTCTACATTGCACCCACAGCACACAGCTTGGTGGTGCACAGGGACAGAAGTAAACATGCATGGAAACCTCAGGGATTAGTACTTCAACTTCAACCCAGGCTACATGGAGCATCAGGTACTTCGGAAGAGACAGAAATGAGATAGGTCCTAAGTTCTAAGACTGAGAACTGAGAGGCTCTCAGGGAAGCAGCCTTCAAGTAAATGAGGTGGGTGATGGTAGCAGTTATCCTGGAACCCCATTTCAAGTAGGCACTTTCCTATCTGGGAGTGGCTGCTTTGAGCCTGGGGAGAGAGGTAGGTGAGGAGCTGTCAGTCACCACCCATCACAAGACCCACGTGGGTGTCAGAAGGAAGGTCTTCTCATGCCCAGGCCCTGTCTCACAGCTGGGGCAGAGCCCAGGCCAGGATAAAAGGGCTCGGGGCCAGACCACCCATCCACTCACCTCCTGAGGTGCTGAAGAACCCTGTGCTGCCTGTGACTCCGGTAAGAACAGGAGCAAGGATGCTTAGAACAGAGCAGGAGGGAAGGAAGGGCGGGGCCTCAGGGGCTAGGGTCATGTTGTCAGAGGTGGAGGGTTTAGAAAAGACTGAAGGGGCGGGGGCAAAAAGGGGTCTGGCACTAACTGGGAGCAGAAAGGAGAAGAGGAAAAGAGCTGGCTGGCTGGCTGTGCCATGTGCCTTTGAACTCCAGAGGAAACAAACTGCTCTGGGATGAGGTGGGTGGTCCAGAATGGGAACCTTGAAGCAGAGAGACCTGCTCCACTCTGGCAGCCCACGGGAGGGAAGCCCACTTCTGAAGATACAACCCTGTCTCTGCCTGCAAGGGAAGAACTAGAGCTGTGGACATGGGACTAAAGGCTCTTTGGGGTTTGTGAACCCCACATTTTCATGGGTCTGAGATTTGTTCACAAACTTCCCAGCTTGGTTAGCACTCACCAAGCCTGAGACCCACTGTGTCAGCCCATCAGCCTGAGCAGATGGTGAGTGAGGAAGTCTGAGCTCCAACATGAGATCAGGGGGTCAGGGTTCAAGTACTAGGTCTGCAGCAATTGCTGAGTTTATCTCTCTCTATCGAAGTGAGTTTACTGACTAGTAGTCTCCAAGATCCTGTGCAATGCTGACCTTCCCAAGTAAAATTGTCTTGCAAGTTATGACCAGGGAGAATGACTGCCTCTTCTCCTTTAAAAATAAATTTTCCTTAAATGACTCGTAAATCAGACAATTTCAGTCTGAAGACATATTTGTAATAATTTCTTCCTCTATTGACAACACATTAGCATCTTAGATGCATTTTGCAATATTGTTTAGTCTTAGTTTACAATTGTCTGACATTCAAAGATATCCGAAGCTTGAAAAAGATGATGTGAGCGTTTGAGGAAGTTATTGGAAATAAAACTACTGAAGATGATGCATTTATACGTGAGAGATGCTAAGAGTGTCACAGGGGCAGAGGTGGCCCCTGCCTGCATCTGACTTGTTATTTGACTCTCCTTCAGCTCCTGAACACCCACCGCCAAGATGTCCTGCCAGCAGAGCCAGCAGCAGTGCCAGCCCCCTCCCAAGTGCACCCCCAAGTGCCCTCCCAAGTGCCCCGCCCCTAAGTGTCCCCCAAAGTGTCCCCCTAAGTGCCCTCCAGTCTCTTCCTGCTGCAGTGTCAGCTCCGGAGGCTGCTGTGGCTCTAGCTCTGGGGGCTGCTGTGGCTCCAGCTCTGGGGGCTGCTGCAGCTCTGGGGGAGGTGGCTGCTGCCTGAGCCACCATAGGCGCCGCAGGTCCCACTGCCACAGACCCCAGAGCTCTGACTGCTGCAGCCAGCCATCGGGGGGCTCCAGTTGCTGCGGAGGGGGCAGCGGCCAGCATTCTGGAGGCTGTTGCTGAAGTGGACCTTGACTTCCTCTTCCTTCCGATTCTGCCTGAATAGCTGAGAGGTTCCAGCAAAAGCTTGAAGTCTTGCCTGGAGAATCCCTCTGGCCTGGTTTCAGGAAACCCAAAATGTTTCTCCTTAATGGCGTTCAGAGATTTTCTTCTGCATATCCATGGCTTCCCTGGGAACGCCAAGGCACACACCTAGTTCCTGCGCAGCTCACACTGCTGTATCCTGCTGCCTAAACTGAAGAAATAAAGTCCAGAATCTGCTCCCCAACTTGTTACTAGCCTGCTTGATTTTCCCGTTTGTGTCATGCTTGTTCTGCTCCCCTGTGTCTGCTGGTGGCTGCTGAGGCCTTGGTGGACAGGGGATGGGGATAGGGTTCAGGAGGAAAAAGCTTGCATTTTTGTATGTTTTGTGTTTTTTCTTCTTTCTGTGTTTTCCTTTTAAACCAAGGGCCTGAGGTAGTTTTAAGAAGCATTGTTCTTTCAACTTCTGGTTCCTTTCGTGTTTGTAACTGTGTCCCTTAGGCATGGCCAGGAGGCCGACTTCATCCTCCTTCTCACTGTCACCTCTTCACCCTTGTGTTCCTCGGTCCCCACTCCTTCCACTAACAATCTCCCCGGACTCCTCCTTCAGATTGTATGTACACGTAGTAGACATATAAATATAAGTGTGTGTATGTGTATATATACACATATATTTTCATATACACACATTATATGGAATAAATCTTTAATTTTTAAATCTAAATCACTTTTATTGATGCATAATTTTCACACAATAAAACTCCTTTTTAAAATATGCGATTCAATTAGTTTTACCAAATGTATACACTCTTGTAACCACAATTACTAGGAACACTCTAAAACTGTAGTTGATTATTTATTAATCATTATTTGCAGTAAGGTTTAAAAATAGGCTATAAGTTTATAGATTTATTTCTGGATTTTCTGTTTTGTTTTTTTGGTCCATACGTCTGTTTTTATGCCAGTACTATACTGTTTTGGTTAGTATAACTTTGTAGTATAATTTGAAATCAGGTAACATGATGCCTTCAGATTTATTCTTTTTTGCTCAGGACCGCTTTCGCTATTTGGAGTCTTCTAGGGTTCCATAAAAATGTTAAGCCTTTTTTTTTTCTGTTGTATTAATCAGGGTTCTCCAGAGGGACAGAACTAATAGGATATATGTATACATGAAAGGGAGTTTATTAGGGCAAATTGGCTCACATGGTATTTCAACAGAGATTGCACTGAATCTGTATATTGCTTTGAATACTGCAGACTTTTTAACAATATTAATTCTTCCAGTTCATGAGGCTGAGACACCTTTCCATTTGTTTGTCTCTTCTATTTCTTTCATCAGTGCTTTTAGCTTTTGTTGTAGTTCTTTCACTTCTTTCGTTAAATTTATTTCTGGCTATTTTATTTTTTGTGGCTATTATAAATGAGATTGTTTTCTTGATTTCTTTTTCAGATAGATTTCTATAAGGGTCTAGAAACACTGCTGATTTTTGTATGTTGATTTTGTATCCTGCCACTTTGCTAAATTTATCAGTTCTAAGAGTTTCTTGGTGGAGTCTTTAGTTTTTCTAAATATAGTATCACATTATCTGCAAAAAGGATAACTTGACTTCTTCCTTTCAAATCTGGATGCCATTTATCTCTTTTCCTTGGCTAATTACTCTGGCTAGGACTTCTACCCTATGCTGAATTAAAGTGGTGAAAGTGGGCATCCTTGTCTTCTTTTGCACTTAATAGAGAGCCTTTCCATTTTTCTTCATTCAGTATGGTATTAGGTGTGGGTTTTATCATGTTGAGGCATGTTCCTTCTACAGGTAATGTCTTGAAGGTTTTTAACCACCAAGAGATGCTGAATTTTATTGAATGCTTTTTCAGCATCTATTGACAAAACTTAAACTAGACCAAGAAGAAAAGAGAGAAGCCCCAGAAAAATAAAATCAGATAAAAAATGAAACATAATAACTTATATCACCACAATATAAAGGATAATTAGAGACTTATGAACAACTGTACACAGACAAATTGGAAAACCTAGAAAAAAACAGAAAAATTACTGGACCACCCACCGAGATCAAACCATAAAGAAATACAGAACCTGAACAGACCTATAATGAGGAATGAGATTAAAGCAGTAATAAAAAGTTTCCCATCAAGAAAACTCCCCAGACCTGATATATTCCTTACTGGATTCTACCAAACATTTAAAGAAGAACTAATTCTGATTCTACTCAAACTACTTCCAAAAATTGAAGAACACCAAACACTTCTAAACTCATTCTACAAGGCCAGAATCACCCTGATATCAAAACCAAACAGACACACTAGAAAAAGAAAACTACAGGCCAATATCTCTGATGAACATAGATGCAAAAATACTCAACAAAATGCTAGCAAACAGAATTCAACACTACCCTAAAAAAATTATTCACCATGATCAAGTGGGATTCATCCCAGAAATGCAAGAATGGTTCAACGTATGCAAATAAATAGGCATAATGCATCAAATCAGCAGCATCAAGGCTGAATAATATTCCCTCTGCTATACAGTATATATATTCAGAATCTTTAAAATTCACTCATCCACTGAGAGACATTTAGGTTGTTTCCAGATCTTGGTTATTGCTAATAATGCTGAAATAACGCTGGGAGTACAGATATCTCTGGAAAATACTGATTTTATTTCCAGAAGTGGAGTTAGTAGATCATGAAGTAGTTTTATTTTCTTTTTAGGAAATTCCATATGGTTTTACATAATGGCTGTACCAATTTATATTTCCACCAACAGTGTACAATAATTCCCTTTTTGCCACATCCTTGCCAACACTTGTTATATTTCATCCTTCTGATAATAGCCATTTTAACAGGCATGAAGTGATATCTCATTGTGGTTCAGATTTGCATTTCCCTGATGATTAGTGAGATTGAGCACCTTTTTCTGTACACCTGTTGGACATTTGCATGTCTTTTGAGAAATAGCTATTCAGTCTTTTGCTCATTTTTAAATTGGGTTGTTTGATTGTTGCCATTCAGTTGTATGAGTTCCTTCATGTATAATTATTAAGTTTGTCAAGATGAGAAAGCAAAACAAGATCACTAGTTTCCTTGGTGCTGGCTCTGATGCAGAGAGATAAAAATATGACTCCACTTTAACTATCGTATTTCCAGTTAGATCTCAGTAATGTTTCCTTCCATCCCATGTTATGAAAAAATGTTGATGTTGTAAAAGACAAATGCCTTGACCCTCAGAAAATCAATGCTTTGCTGATCAACATGTCTGTATTGACCTGAAATCTAGGCTATGATTTCTCAAAGCCAAGACTTAATTTCCAGACTTTCTGATACAACCATGTTGCCGACTCATCACCTACATCCAAGTCAGGTCAGTTGAGGGCTTGGAGTTGCCCGGCATGAAGGCAGAGGCATGGACCAGATGGCATCCCAGCCCCATCATCCTAGATACCAGGAGTTGAACTTCTGAGTAGACCTGCCATTGTGACAACCTGGGAATCAATGTCCTGACCACTCCTCCGTTACTAAGCCCTTTGGAACAATTTGAGCAGGAGAACAAACATCATACCCAGGAGAGATGGTGGCAGACCTCTCAGGGTGATGTGGCCCACACACCTCAATGAGCCTGTCTCAGAGTGTGTCTCCTATGAGGGTGGCCTGAGTCATAAGGAATAGCTATTTATAAACTGTAAAGCCAATGCTAATACCAATGAGAGGATTTAAAATCATTAAACATCCATTGTGCGCATAGCCCTGTGTTGAATAATTGAGGTAAAGAAATATGAAACACCCAAGGCAGGCCATCAAAGAATTTACTATTATGTCATTAGAGTGATACGCCACAGGAAGGGAAAAAAATTGGGATTGAGCCACTCTGTCCTAGAAGGGTAGAGACCATGGCTTGCGTTGCAGAGAGAAGCATAATTGAGGTACAGAAAATAATCCAGTTCAGCTTCAGGTCATTTCTGAGAGTACATGACAAAGACTTAAATGAGAGGGAGCACACAAAGTCTTATTTCACTGCAGGAATTTGGACATTTACCCTTAAACAGTGTGCAGTCCTGAACAAGACTTTACTAATGATTGAGTCTTAATTATTTATGGAGATGAACAAGTCTTTTCCTGAATCTCACACTGGAACAGCATCAAGGAGGCCCTTTTATCCTGGCCTTGGGCTGTGCCCCTGATGGGTGAGGCAGCACCTGGGCATAAGAGGACCTGCCTGTTGTCACCCACGTGGGTTGTATGATCAGGTGATAAACCAGCAGCTTCTCACCTGCCTCCCTCCACAGAAGATCAGAATAGCTCCCATTAGTGCCACCTCATTTTTCTTGGAGCTGTCTTAGACCTTTTTCTTGGAGTTTGTTCTCCAAGCCCTCTTTTTCTATATCCCTGATGGTATCATTTAAGCTAAAATTTTACAGAAGTCTTTTAACGTCCCTGATGTGTCCCAGATTGTGTGTGTGTGTGCGCGCGCGCGTGTGCGTGCGTGTGCAAATACATGTCTATACCATCACAGTTACAAGCCTGGTAGGAGTCAGACACACCTGGGACAGAATCCCGGTTCTGTCACTTATTAGCTGTGTTACTTCTGAAAATCCCCAATTATCTCATCCTCTGTTTCCTGAAATTTCAAATGAAGATAATAAAGATTAGTCTCCAGGATGTCGTGAGGATCAATGAAGTTGTAGGAGAAAATGCATGTTAAAGTTCCTGTAACACAGTGAACCCTCGTATGAAACACCTGTCTATCAATAATTTAAAGGGAAAGAATACTTTTTGAGATGGTCCAAGTCTCAGGCCCTATGTGGAGTGAAGGACCCCATGGAAAAGAGTTCCCTAGTGGAGGAGGCTGGAAGACCTGAAAAAAACAGGAGGACTTGAAATACAATGGGAAAGTTTTAGTATTATTGCTTTGTTTCGACATGAACAAAAGTTTTTGTGTGAAGGTCTATTTAAAAACATTTTTAGAAGATTAAGATTTACTAATGTCAATTTGGTATATAACAGGTGTTTCTTTCATATCTTGAGGGCAATATTATTTAAAAAATGAACTAATTAGATGAAAGCAGATCAGACTAGGGAGTAATCGTGTGAAAAAGTTATCTTTTCAAGAAGTGTCCAAAACAATTCTCCAGAACATGTGATGGGGTGGAAATGGCCACAGTAATACCAATATCCAGGTCATAATGGGTATAGAGAATCAATATCTGAGATATGTATATGGACAGAGGCATAGATAGATATAGAAGTAGATATAGACATCGATATATAATCAGCCTTGTTCTATTATTACCGTACCATGTATCTCAAGATGCGTGGCCTTCCCTGAAGTTACACTGCCTCACTTCTCTAGGGTTTCTCCATGCTTCTAATCTTCATTGGAATCCAAAAATGATCTTTCCACGCCATCCCGCACTCCAGAAATAATTACCCCTAACCATTAAGAAAATCTCATCCAGAGCTCTGCACTGTGTTCAGGATCAAGGTCAATGTCCATTGAGTGACATTCAACGCTCTGTGCATAAGACTCTGTACAATTCCTCTAATTTAGGCTTTGCTAAGCAGGACTGCGTATTAGCTATACTTCGAAGATGGCTCTTCCTACTTTGTCTCTATGTTTTATTCCAATATATTTTTTCTTTCTGAGACACTGTTCAAGTCTCACTTGCTTCGTTTTCCTTTTTTATTTTTGACGTACCTCATGAACCAAGTTTTAATGAAACTTTGGACAGCACAATTTGTGACTTCTATTGTGCAGTCCCCATCAGCTACTAGTACAAGGTCATGGCCACATGGGTGGTTAAAACTTTTTAAATCCCGACAGCAGCATTAGCGGTGGGGTTTCATGGGAGGTATGAATGGTAAGCCTTAGAAAAGAAGTTGGAAACACTTTCTGTTAAGTCTTAAATGGAATACTTAAGAAGCACACACATTTTTCTATAGAGAGTCACGGGCAAATTGAGAAATATGGTATAGGGATTGTGTTCTGGAATAAAGTGTAGATAATTTAATGAAGACGGAAAAGGAAGAAAGCAACAAGATTTGATGGAAGGTTAATAGAAAAGCAACTTTTACTTGCAAATGTGCCTGGAACTAAACTTATTGCAGAAGTAGTCAGTGGGAAAACTGTATTTTCAAAATATATTCATGGGTTTTGTTCTCTTTTATTTCATTTGTTTATTTATTATATTTTTCTTTTTTGTCCAGGTATATACATGCAAGCGTGTGCATGTTTGTGTGTGCACCTGGAGATGTGCAGAAGTGTGTGTTTTTGCATGTGATGTGTGTGAGGGAGGAAGGATGTTGGTGGGGCTGGGTCAGGAGGAGCAGACTGCACTCACAGAGAAAGAGAAGCATAGAGAGACTGGTCAGGCCCTTGAAGGGGACCAAACACAAAGAAGCTGTGTTTATAAGAGACAGTTCAGACTTGGTCAGAAGCGATGCTGCTTCAGACCAGTTGACATAGGACAGACAGAGTTGGGAGCAATGGTCCCTTCCCACTCCTGCCCCCATTAACGCCAATTCACTCCAGAGTGCCCCACTGTCCCCTGAGATTCCAAGGCCACCACCTGCAGAGGACAGGGTGAAGAGAACAAGAGCCACTCAAGGAGAATAGGGTCCTCATAGAATAAGACACTGAGCGGATTCCTTGTTTCATTGCTTTAATCAGCAGATGCACACAGCAAACAGCATGGAGTGAGCTAGGGGCTTAGACAGAGGGTGGGAGGGTAGCCACAAAGGTGAAATCCAAGGCCAGTGAATGGAGATCCAAGAAAGGATCTGAGTTTCTGGGCTCCAGAGAGAAGATATGGTCTTGGCAAGTTCAGAGCTTTCCCTTGGACCTGTGAGCCTCTCAGGCAGGCCTAGGAGGAGAAGGGGGATGTCTGTGGCAGTTTGCTGTCCTGGATTCCACTCTTCTAGGCTCAGGGTCCATTTCAGCAGCAGCCTCCAGAGTGCTGGCCACTGCCCCCTCCACAGCAGCTGGAGCCCCCTGAGGGCTGGCTGCAGCAGCCAGAGCTCTGGGGTCTGTGGCAGTGGGACCTGCGGCGCCTGTGGTGGCTCAGACAGCAGCCACCTCCCCCAGAACTGCAGCAGCCCCCAGAGCTGGAGCCACAGCAGCCCCCAGAGCTGGAGCCACAGCAGCCTCCGGAGCTGACACTGCAGCAGGAAGAGACTGGAGGGCACTTAGGGGGACACTTTGGGGGACACTTCTGGGTGGGACACTTGGGAGGGCACTTGGGGGTGCACTTGGGAGGGGGCTGGCACTGCTGCTGGCTCTGCTGGCAGGACATGTCGGTGGTGGGTGTTCAGGAGCTGAAAGAGAGTCAAACAGCAAGTTAGACCCAGGCAGAGGCCACTGCTGCCTATTCTTGTCCTTTCCACATTGTTTCTATTTCCTTTATTTTGATGAACTATTTAAATGCCATGGTAAATCATTAATCGCTGAAAATTTTGTTATTTCTTGTAGTTTGGAAAATGCTCTTACAATGTATCTTTTGGGTTCACAATTTCATCTTAAGACAGTCAAGAATTACTATATCCTTTACAAAGAAGGAAACTGAGGCAGTAAGCCACATGAAAAAACTTCTGTCAAGATTAAACATTTAGTAAATTATAGGAAGCAATTTTTCTCGTGTCATATAAAACTCCGAAACTGTCCAGTGTGGAAACCTGGGAATATAAATATTTTCTTGGGAAAAGATAAAGAAGGATTATCTCTTGGAGTAACTTCCTAGGAGACTTTGTCTTGTAAAAAACCTGCGAATGTACAATTGTAAATGGTTTTGGAGACAGGCTGGTCTCACAGGCCCCCTTTGTTAAGGAAGATGCTGAAGAACAGTATTTTTGATGCATAGAGGGGATTTGAACTCAGATACCCTGGCTGTAGGCTGGTGCACTGCCATATTCATCACACAAAGGCCTCACAGTAACATCTTGGCACAGTGATCCTCAGCTTGCTATGTCTAACTACTTAAAGAGATTCTCAATTCCAATTTGAATCTAGAGATAAGTGGGTTTCAAAGAGCCCTAAAAGATCCATTAATTATGTCAACTCCACTGATTGAGAGCTACTATCTCCAGCTCAAATTTACAAGGAGTGTCACAGTTTTGCTCTGAAAAGTAAGTGTCCTGTTTGAAGTTGTTCTAGCGGAGACTGTTTGCCTGGGTTTCAACTCCCTCTGTCCTTAAAACTCAGCCAGCTGAAGCACAAAGACAGAGCCATCCAATTCTTATTTGTGTTACCAGTTGGCCCTCTCCCTGCCTCCTCTGCACACCCTCCTTCAATCTTTCTGAGGTCTTGACTTCTATCCAGATGGATCTCAGCCCTCAAGGCCCTGCCCAGCCTCCCCTCCTGCCTAGGACTGAGCAACCCTCTGTGGAAGCCCCAGCTCCTATTCTCAAAGGACACTTACCAGTGTCACAAGCAGCACAGGGTCCTTCAACACCTCAGGAGGTGAGTGGATGGGGTGCTCAGGCCCAGAGCCCTTTTATCCTGGCCTGGGCTCTGCCTCCAGTGGTGAGACAGGGCCTGGGCATGAGAGGACCTGCCTTCTGACACCCACATGGGTTCTGAGGCAGGTGGTGACTGGCAGCTCCTCACTTGCTTTCCTCCATGGGGCTCAGAAAAGCTGCTCCCAGCTTGGACTATGGCCACTTAGAAATAGAAATGGAGTGGGAAAATCCCTACCATCATTTCCTGTTTTGATCTCCGTGGAGAATACTTAAGCTGTTTGGTTTTGGAGCTTGAGTTCTCTGTTTTGTTAACTTCCAAATCTTACCTCTGTGGCTCTGGGCAACCTGGCTTAACTCAAGTTTCATAGAATCCTCCAACCCTCAACTATTTTATAGCTCTGTGTGTGCGTGTGTGTCTGTGTGTGTGTGTGTGAGAGAGAGAAGGACTGTGTGTGTGTGTGTGTGTGTGTGTGTGTTTCTGTATTACAGCCATTAGGTAACTGGTTAAAGAGTCAGACCTAGAGAGAAACCTGATTCTGCCACTTATTACCCGCATTACCTTATGAAAAACATTAATACCTCATCATTCTTGTTCTCAGTTTATCAACTCTGTAATAGAGATAATATAAAAATAATTGTCCAGGGATGTCTGAGAGTCAATGAAATAATGCAAAGGAAGTTTCTGTTGGAGAGTTTATAACATGTCATTTTCCCTAAACAAATGCCAATGCATTAATATTTTCAAATTACACCTGCTTTCTAAGGAGAGATGATAGCCTCCAGCTCCATCCGTGTTTCTGCAAAGGACATGATCTTATTCTTTTTTATGGCTGCATACTATTCCATGGTATATGTGTACCACATTTTCTTTATCCAGTCTACCAATGATAGGTATTTAGGTTGATTCCATGTCTTTGCTATTGTGAATAGTGCTGGAGTGAACATACACATTCATATGTCATTATGGTAGAACAATTTATATTCATTTGGGTAACCCTCCTTCTTCAACATCCAGGCTTTATTCCATGACCTATGCATTTCTAAAACAGTGCCATTCAACTGTAACTTTGTTATGAGTCTTAGTTTTCAAATATGACTACGATAAACTATGCTTGATTCTGCAGGTTGGTTCTAATATTTATGTACCCCTCAACAGTTTCTAAAACACAGGTGGACTCCATAGGTAAGCAATTTAAAAATGAATTGATTACTATTAGCATCATCTTTAGTTTGTGTATGACGTAAGCCGTCATCATTGGAATTCTCACTCTGAGACATTTACATTACAGTATACTAGCCTTATCACCCTGCAGAAGTCTACCACTGAATTACCTGGCTATGGTTCATGTTGTTCCAAAGAATGTATTTAATAATGGAGTAGTCAAGATACTGATTACTCAGCTTACACTGGCCGTTCTGAGCCAGAAGCCCAGCCCATGCATTCCAAGGATGATGAGGATTAGAAGCTATTCTGTCCATGACTCTGATACCACAAAGGGCAGCACCCAAACTGTCAATTAATCTGGCATGGATTGGGTTAATAAGGTAGCAATATGATGTAACATCGTGAGTATTGTTTCCTTATGTTTGGTGTTAGATTTCAATAGCATTTGAAATTTATTGAATTTGGTACCTTTTTAATGCTAACAATATGCACTAGCAAAGGAGTGACTTTCTGAAAGTACACTTGTATGTGGTCAGACTCTCATATCACAAGAGATAGGTTGGAAGAATGCTGAGACCCAGTAAAAATTAACTTAGACTCAGTAGATCTTACTCTGTGTCCCAGAGCCAGCACCATACGTCAGTGATTTGTAATTTATTTCCTTCCTTTGCAACCCCTGCATAGAGTAGTAACAATAAACTGATACTCCAAAATTATTAGAAGAATATACAGAATATCTAATTATTTCTTTATAAGTAATTGGATAAAATATGTAAGCATGAAAAAACTTGAGAAATCTCATCACATAATGAAAGAAATACTATATGTCAGAAAGCATAATTTTAAAAGATGAAAAATATAAATAACCAGCTGAGAAAAAGTAAAGTACATAAGTAAGGAATCATATTAAAATCTATGATAAATAGTAAGTCTTTACAACTTTATAGAAAAGAAATAAGGTTATCTACAAATGAGTGGGCAAAGTGCATGAACAAACAGATAGCTTGGAAAGAAATACAAGTGACCAATACATTTTGAAATTTGTTATTTCATATTTGCATATACAAACAACCAAAGACTTGTATATAAAACAAGGATAGTCTTTCAAGGATGAAGTCTGAGTTTGCCACTGAATTGCCTGGCTGTGGCTCATGTTGTTCCAAACAATGTATTTAATGCGAGAGTAGTTAAGATATTGGTTACTCACCTTACATTAGTAGTTCTGATCTAGAAGCACAGCCCATCCATTTCAAGGATGATAAGGATTAGAAGATATTCCTTTATATTGAACTAGAAGAAACTGAAAATCAATAACAAAACAGTATTGCTGAAGATGATAGGAAATGAGTCTTATAAATTGGAATAATAATGAAAATTCAGATGAAATTTGGTGACCCATTACTCAACAAATAATAATTTTCTGTATACAAATCAAAATTTTAAATGTACATAATTTTTATCCAAGAGTTGTACTTCCAAGAATTTAACTTAAAGAGGAAAACTTTGAGAAAGAAGATATACAGACAAGAATGATTACTACAGAAAATTAAAATAACATTAAGAGTTAGAAAAGTTGCAAGATGTAAGAATAAATTTGTATTAACCAGCAACAAGTAATTCAAAAATATTTTAAAAATTGCCATTTAAAATAGCAAAATTACATAAAGTCTAACATACAATTTTAATGTAAAATACATTTGATAAAATGAGAAGATTATTAAATAGCATTACAGAATATCATAATAAAGAGTTATACCATATATATGGGTGAGTAGAAAAAAATTATAATAAAATATAATAATTTTTCATGAATTAATGCATATTCTCAATGGTGTTTTCATCAAAATTCTAATGATGATTTGTTTTGCTTCATCTTCATTGTGTGGGATGTGACAAACTGACTCTAATGTTTATATAAAATAACAAAGATTTAGTAATCACCAAAACAATCTTAAGGAATGATGGAACCTGTGTGATTTAGATATCACAATTGATTATACACCTATGATAATTAAGGCAGCAGATGTTCTCAGAGGTGCTGACAAATTGACAATGACAAGAATTGTTCACCCAATTATAAATCTACAGAAATGTGAAAAATTGATTCTGACCCATAGGTATTTCAGATGAGTGGGGGGAAATGGAAAATTTGATTACAATACTAAGACAATTGGTTATCCATTCAGAAAAATGTTTAAAATACATAAAGTGAACAAAAATTCCTTTCTTGATTGAATTAAAACCTTCATTTTTATTTTTATTTTTATTTTTATTTTTTTGAGACGGAGTCTCGCGCTGTGTCACCCAGGCTGGAGTGCAGTGGCGCGATCTCGGCTCACTGCAAGCTCCGCCTCCCAGGTTCACGCCATTCTCCTGCCTCAGCCTCCGAGTAGCTGGGACTACAGGCGCCCGCCACCACGCCCGGCTAGTTTTTTGTATTTTTAGTAGAGACGGGGTTTCACCATGTTAGCCAGGATGGTCTCGATCTCCTGACCTCGTGATCCACCCGCCTCGGCCTCCCAAAGTGCTGGGATTACAGGCTTGAGCCACCGCGCCCGGCCAAAACCTTCATTTTTAAAAAGGAAAAAATTTCAACTTTTTAAAGATAGGGAAAAGATTTCTGGACTTACAAATGGTTGAGATTTATTAAAATCATGAAAATCACAAACTATAGTTATTGCTGCAGAAATTCAACTATGTTAAAAATAAAACACTAGTTCATCAAATGACACCATTAAAATGCAAACAGGAACATACTTGCTTGGAAAAGGTATTCACAATGCATTTAATAGCAGTACATTAGTAACTAGAATATGTAAAGAACATTTACAAATACTAACAAAAGCAGATAAACAAATTGAAAAACATTTTTAAGAAAAAGCAGACAAGTCACAGAAGAGAAAGCTCAAATAACCAAAAATATATTAAAATATGCTCTGATTACTACAAAGCAGAGGAACACATATTAAACTACAGACAGATAACAATGCACATCCATCAAACGGCAATTACTGAAGTTTAGTAACAATGTGCAGCAAGAATGATTCTTATACACCATTGATGCAAACTGAAATCAATATGAGCAATTTGGAGAGATAGGTGTGATCCAAAATTCAGCACTTCCACTTATAGGTACATAACTTGGTGAGACTCTCCCACAAATACACAAGTAGACATGCACAAAAATTTCCATAGCTGCAATATTGATACAGTGAAAAGTGAGAACACTCTAAATGTCCATCCAAAAGAGAGAAGCTAACAAATCATGATGCACTCATAAGATGGACACTACACAGTTGTGAAAATGAGTAAACTATGGCTATACAGATCAACTTGAGTAACTAGCAAAAATAATGTTTAAGGAAGAGAACAAGTCAAAAATGAGTGTCTTAAGTATGATGCCATTTCTATAGAGTTAAAACCATGTAATCCATAATACATATTGTATCAGGGTAACCTGTAAAGAATAAAATTGGAATACATAACAATTTGGTTTGAACCAGGTTTCAGGGGCTCATTAACACTGGGGAGGCAAGAAGGGCAGTATTAGGGACAAAACTTCAAAGCTCCAAGAATGAGAAGTGAGAACCTTAAAGGCAGGTGCCCTTCAGGCAGATCAAAGCAGGAGATGATAGTAGGGATTTCCCCACCCCACCTCTATTTCTAAGTGGTCATATTCCATGCTGGTAGCAGCTCTCCTAAACACCCATGAAGGCAGACATGTGCAGAGCTGCCAGTCACCACCTGTCACAGGACCTACGTGGGTGTCAGGAGGCAGGTCCTCTCATGCCCAGGCCCTGTCTCACTACTGGAGGAAGAGCCCAAAGGACAGGATAAAAGGGCTCAGGGCCAGAGAACCCCATCCATTCACTTCCCGAGGTGCTGAAGGACCCTGTGCTGCTTGTGACCTCAGTAAGTGTTCCCTGGGTACTCTATCAGAGGCTCCCACAAAGGAATGCCTAGATCAGGGCAGGAGGGGAGGCCGGGCATGGACTCCAGGGCTGGGGTGGTGCTGGCATTCATATGAGTGAAGGAGGGAGTCTCAAGAAAACTGAGCAAGGGCAATGGGGACAGACCAGGGACATGAGAAGGAGGAGTCCTGAGATGGTGTTCTGGAGAAATGAGATGGATCTAGAGTTCTTGGGTCTCTAGTCTGAAGGCATTGCAACATTGCCTCCCATGTTCACCTGTAACTGCTTTCAGAAAGGGAGGTTTACCTTGAAAAATATAACTGTCCTTTCCTGAAAAGTTGAGATGGAAACAGTGGTTCCCAGCCAGTGTAGAGGATATCACAGCTAACTGACTCCCCTAAACTCACATTTAATGGTACTTAACTTGGTAAGGCAAGGACAGTAGACAACAAAATATAAGTGCTGAGCATTCGGTACGGTGTTTGCTGAGAATTTCAGAGCATTGGACTAAGTCGGAAACCTGGATACAAGCCTCAACTTAATTCAATGATATTTTTCCTCAGTTAGTTTTCCAACTTCCTTTGCAGTTCTGAACTTCTGTGTCCTTACAACAATCTAGAAAATTCTTCCAAGAGAGAATGACTGTTTCCCCTTGAAAAACAATTTTATTTCCAAACCCCTTTCTAGATTGTTTTCATGATTCAGGTGTGTAGTTGAAGCAGAATGTCTCCTCTACATACTACATGCTTGATTTTAAGAATGCTCTCTTAATATCTTTTGGCTTCGGCTTTCTAATTATAAAATAGTTGAAAATGCTTTATGATTTTATAAGTATATAAAAAGCATAAGGTTCAAAACAGAGGCTATAAGTGTGCTTAGCCAACGATTAGAAATAATGCACATTCCCGTGATTAAGTAGCTACAACTACACTAAGGAGTTCATCAAAATGAAGGGATTAGAAATGATGCTGAAAGGGCAAAAATAGGCAGGGATGGCCTCTGCCTGGGTCTAACTTTCTGTCTGACTCTCTCTCAGCTCCTGAACACCCACCACCGACATGTCCTGCCAGCAGAGCCAGCAGCAGTGCCAGCCCCCTCCCAAGTGCACCCCCAAGTGCCCTCCCAAGTGCCCCACCCAGAAGTGCCCCCCAAAGTGTCCCCCTAAGTGCCCTCCAGTCTCTTCCTGCTGCAGTGTCAGCTCCGGAGGCTGCTGTGGCTCCAGCTCTGGGGGCTGCTGCAGCTCTGGGGGAGGTGGTTGCTGTCTGAGCCACCACAGGCGCCGCAGGTCCCACTGCCACAGACCCCAGAGCTCTGACTGCTGCAGCCAGCCCTCAGGGGGCTCCAGCTGCTGTGGAGGGGGCAGTGGCCAGCACTCTGGAGGCTGCTGCTGAAGTGGATCCTGAACCTAGAAGAACACAAACGACCAAATATTTCCCTCTCCTCTTCCTTCTCCTTCCGGGCCTGCCCATGTTGCTGAGAGGTCTTGGTGAAGACTGAGCTCAAGCATAGAAGATTCTTCTGTCTTGGAGTTCAGAAGCCCAAAACTTCTCCCACAAAGTCTTTTAATGACCTCAGTTTGCATATGTGTGGTTGCTCTGGGAAGCCCAAAACACAGACCTGTATCCCTTTGCAGCTTGTCTTTTTACATAGCTCAGCCTGATGTGAAACAATAAAACCAGAAATATGCATTCCTTTTTGCCTTGACTGTTATTTCTTCATTGCTTTTCATACTCTGTCCTCATCTCCAGGCTCTCCCAAGATGTTAGTATCTACAGACCTTATTCAAATTTCGCCAGTCTTCCTACTAATATACTTTATAGCAAAAGACAATTTTGTTGGTTCAGAATCCAATCCAGGATCCTCCATTGGCTTGACATAGTTGCCACGATTCTTCAATCTCCAATCTGAAATGCTTCTTCAGTCTTTCTTTGTCTTCCTTGACAATGACCTTTCTAAAGAACCATTGGTTTTGTAGAATGCCCCTCAATTTGGGTTTGTCTGATGTTTCCTCTTGAGCAGGCTCAGATTGCACATTTTTGCAAATATCCCACAAAAGTGGTGTTGTCCTTAGAGCATGATGTCAAGCCTTACCTGATGTTTAATTGTCCCATTCCTGGAGATATAACTTCAACCACTTGATCTGCCAGCTTCCTCTATTGCAAATTTAATATTTATTCCTTTGAATTAAAAACTTATGAAGGAAAGAATAAACTTTTTTTTTTTTGAGTTGGAGTCTCACTGTCACTCAGGCTGCAGTGCAGTGGCATGATCTTGGCTCATTGTAACAACCACTTCCTGGGTTCAAGCATTTCTCTTGCCTCAGTCTCACAGGTAACTGGGATTTCAGGTGTGTGCCACCATGCCCGGCTACTTTTTGTATTTTTAGTAGAGATGGGGTTTCACCATGTTGGCCATGTTGGTCTTGAACTCCTGACCTCAAGTTATTTGCCCACCTCAGCTTTCCTAAGTGCTAGGATTACAGGTGTGAGCCACAGCGCCCAGCCTAAACATTTATTTTGTATCAAATATTTTCCCAAAACTTTTTCAGTATAATTGATGTTCTTTTACAAAATTATTACTATAGTGTTGCTAGTATCATTGAGTATAGTTTTTTAAAATATATTTATCTCATACCCTGAGTCTATGCACATATGTAAAGCAAAGAGAGGTGGTGAGGATGGGTCCTGAGCAAAATCAGCAATGTCCTGCAATGCAACTACTTGAAGGAAGTCCATTACAATTTCTTCTTGTTGAACTCTTGTTATATCTAATTTCCTGTGATGACCATTCTTATCCATTTATCTCTCCTATATTATAACTCTACTTTCAGGTAAATTCGTAGAACACAATTTTTGTGTAAAAAGATATGCTTATTATAAATTTAAACTCATTACGCCTCAATAAGTATTAAATTGTTATCCAGAATTGGTATGCCAATTCATATTGCCATCTCAAAACATGTGTATTACCACCAACTGTCACATACTATTTTGTTGGTCACTAAAATAATTGTCATTTTGAAATAAGTAAATAAATCTGTTAGTCTCCGTTCTCAAATTCAAGATATTTCTTTTTTATTTTGTTTGTATTTGTTTGAATATCAGTAAAGTTGAACAATTTTTTTGAAATTTTTTGTTTGTTTGTTTTAGATGGAGTTTCACTCTTTTGCCCAGGTTGGAGTGAAGTGGTGCGATCTCGGCTCACTGCAACCTCAGCCCCCTGGGTTCAAGCGATTCTCCTGCCACAGCTTCCCAAGTGGCTGGGATTACAGGTGTCTGCCACCACGCCCTGTTAATTTTTGTATTTTTAGTAGAGACAGGGTTTCACCTTGTTGGCCAGGCTGGTCTCAAACTCCTGACCTCAGGTGACCCACCCACCTCAGCCTCCCAAAGTGCTAGCATTACAGGTGTGAGCCACTGCGCCTGATCTTTTTCAATTTTATTTGCCATTATATTTGCATGTATGTGTACATATGTGATGGTTAATTTTATGTGTCAACTTGGCTAGGCTATGGTTCCCAGATCTTGCTCTTGTACCAGTCATCAGTCTAAATGTTGTTGTGAACATATTTTTTTAGATGTGACTAGTATTTAAATCAGTAGAGTTTGAGTACAAATTTACAAGAAAAAAACAAACAACCCCATCAAAAAGTGGGCAAAGGATATGAACAGACATTTCTCAAAAGAAGACATTCATACAGCCAACAGACACATGAAAAAATGCTCATCATCACTGGCCATCAGAGAAATGCAAATCAAAACCACAATGAGATACCATCTCACACCAGTTAGAATGGCAATCATTAAAAAGTCAGGAAACAACAGGTGCTGGAGAGGATGTGGAGAAATAGGAACACTTTTACACTGTTGGTGGGATTGTAAACTAGTTCAACCATTATGGAAAACAGTATGGCGATTCCTCAAGGATCTAGAACTAGATGTACCATATGACCCAGCCATCCCATTACTGGGTATATACCCAAAGGACTATAAATTATACTGCTATAAAGACACATGCACACGTATGTTTATTGCAGCACTATTCACAATAGCAAAGACTTGGAATCAACCCAAATGTCCATCAGTGACAGATTGGATTAAGAAAATGTGGCACATATACACCATGGAATACTATGCAGCCATAAAAAAGGATGAGTTTGAGTCCTTTGTAGGGACTTGGATGCAGCTGGAATCCATCATTCTTAGCAAACTATCACAAGAACAGAAAACCAAACACCGCATGTTCTCACTCATAGGTGGGAAATGAACAATGAGATCACTCGGACTCAGGAAGGGGAACATCACACACCGGGGCCTATCATGGGGAGGGGGGAGGGGGGAGGGATTGCACTGGGAGTTATACCTGATGTAAATGATAAGTTGATGGGTGCAGCACAGCAACATGGCACAAGTATACATATGTAACAAACCTGCACGTTATGCACATGTACCCTACTACTTAAAGTATAATAATAATAAATAAATTAAAAAAAAAAAAAAAAACATATGGGCACATTTCTGCTGGGTATATACCTAAGAGTAAAATTTCTGGGCCATAGAGTTCCAGATGCTTTGTTTTAATGAATACTCTAAGCAGTTTTCCAAAACTATTGAATTCATGTACTGTTTGTTTAATCAGGGGTGAGGGGACAAATAAAGATATAAAAAAAAAAAAAAAAATCAGTAGAGTTTGAGTAAAGCAGATTACCCTCCATAATATGGGCAGGCCTCAGCCAGCCAGTCAAAGGTCTTAAGAGAAAAGACTCATAAGCAGAGAGAGAAAAAATATTCTGCCTTCAGGAACAAGGAATGCTTATACACTCTTGGTGGGAGTGTAAATTAGTTCTGCCATTGTAGAAGACAGTGTGGCAATTCCTTAAAGACCAGCAATACCATTCAAGCCAGCCATCCCATTACTAGGTACATACCCAAAGAAATATAAACTATTCTACTGTAAAGACACATGAACATGTATGTTCGTTGCAACACTACTCAAAGTAGCAAAGACATGGAATCATCCTAAATGTCCATCAATGATAGATTGGATTAAGAAAATGTGGTGCCTATATACCAAGGAATACTATGCAGCCATAAAAAAGGATGAGATCATGTACTTTGCAGGGACATGGATGGAGCTGGAGGCCATTATCCTTAGCAAACTAACACAGGAACAGAAAAACAAACACTGCATGTTCTCACTTATAAGTGGGAGCTAAATGATGAGAACACATGGACACATACAGGGGAACAATACACACTGGGGCCTGTCAGAGGGTGGAGGGTGAGAGAAGGGAGAGGATCAGGAAAAATAACTAGTGGATATTAGGCTTATTACCTTGGTGATGAAATAATCTGTACAACAAAACCCCATAGCACCAAGTTTACCTATGTAACAAACCTGCACTTGTACCCCTAAACTGAAAATAAAAGTTAAAACTAAATCTGTCTCCAGAATGATTTTGGACTTGAGACTGCAACATCAGCTCTCCCCTGAACCTGCATTCTGCCATCTTTCCCTACAAATTTTGGTTTTGCCATCCCTGATAGTCACTTGAGCCATTGCTGCAAAATAGTCCTCTTTCTGTCTTTCTTGCTCACACTTACTTTACCAAAACATAACAGAATCTCAAGGAATATAATCTTAAGGACAAGTTTTCTGAATGAGTTCTGGAATTTCTGGAATTTGTTCTCTAGCCTAACTAGATTTAAATGCACTAATGAACCCTATTTCCCATAGTGAAGAGAACACTGACAGTAAATGTGGCTATAGGGATATGCAAAATATCACTATTGGATGTTTCTAATCAAATGCTTATAAGAGACAAGGTTTTGAGTGGCCATGGATTTGCTACCTGAGAATACTTTTGTCAAACTAATGAATATAAAGAGATTGGCTGGTTGCTCCTCATTGTGTTAAGTAAGATGGGAGAAGAAAATGATGAGGTCCAGGATTTGAATCCTCAGTTTGTGCACCACATAAATAACCAGGCAGCACATAAATAACCTGAAAGATTTTATGTCTGTCCTGAAAGAAACCCTTATCTTCTGTAGTCTCAGAGCTGAAACTGCTAAAAACTAAACCCCAAATCTTTTCAGTGAATGACTGAATTACAATACAAATTAAATTTCCAAATTCTCAGCATGTCTACAGATAAAGTGAAGCCATTCTTCAGTCTCCTCCAGTCTGAAATGGTTCTACAGTCTTTCTTTGTCTTCCTTGACACTAACCTTTTTAAAAAACCATTGGTTTTGTAGAATGCCCCTCAATTTGGGTTTGTCTGATGTTTCCTCTTGACCAGGCTCAGATTACACATTTTTGCAAATATTCCACAAAAGTGGTGTTGTCCTTAGAGCATGATGTCAAGCTTTACATGATGTTTAATTGTCCCATTCCTGGAGATATGACTTCGACCACTTGATCTGCCAGCTTTCTCTATTGCAAATTTACTATTTATTCCTTTGAATTAAAAACTTATGAAGGAGAGAATCAACTTTTTTTCTTTTTTTGAGTTGGAGTCTCACTGTCGCTCAGGCTACAGTGCAGTGGCACCATCTCGGCTCATTGCAACAACCACTTCCTGAGTTAAAGCATTTCTCCTTGACATTGATTAGGAAGAAATGGGGGCCGGGCACAGTGACCCATGCCTGTAATCCCAGCACTTTGTCAGGGGGAGATGGGTGAATCACTTGAGGTCAGGAGTTCGAGACCAGCCTGATCAACATAGTGAGACCCTGTCTCTTCTAAATAAATAAATAAATAAATAAATAAATGCAAAAATTAGCCTGGCATTGTGGCACATGCCTGTAATCCCAGCTACTCTAAAGGCTGAGACTGGAGAATCACTTGAACCGAGGAGGCGGAGGTTCCTGTGAGCCAAGATCTCACCACTGTACTCTAGCCTGGGTAACAGAGTGAGACTCTGTCTAAAAAGAAGAAGAGGAAGGAGAAGAAGAGAAAGAAGAAGAAGAAGAAGAAGAAGAAGAAGAAGAAGAAGAAGAAGAAGAAGAAGAAGAAGAAGAAGAAGAAGAAGAAGAAGAAGAAGAAGAAGAAGAAGAAGAAGAAGAAGAAGAAGAAGAAGAAGAAGAAGAAGAAGAAGAAGAAGAAGAAGAAGAAGAAGAAGAAGAAGAAGAAGAAGAAGAAGGGGAAGAAGAGGAAAAAGGAGGAGGAGGAGGAGGAATGGGACTCTGAAAATTGGAATGAGGACCAATGAGAAAATCCTGATGACCGTGGAAACACTATACTCCTGAATTTGATTGAGTCTTCTTTGCCAGTAGAAGCAGCCTTTCCACACCCACCTGGGGAGACTGACTCTGATTTTTCTAAGGAAACTGTAATGGGCTCCTGTGAAGCAGTTGCCTTGAAAGACATTGATGATTCATCTCAGGACCCCTCCCTATCAACTCTTTTTGCTTCTAGAGTGAAGTCCCAGCAGGTCCCCAATGGTGAGGTACAACATGTGACCCAAGACAAGTTGCACTACGCTCCAAAAGAACTACAGTGTATACAGACAGACATTCAAGGAATATGTGTGTGACCTAGAAATGACAGGCCTGCCTTGTTTTGCTGCAGAGGAAGAGATTCAGAGCATTAGGGAGATTGGAATATTAGAATTAATTTGTCATGAAATGACAAATCGCCCACCTTGGAAGGCCCGGATGATTCACCTTTCATCACAATTGTGAAAAACATGTTTGTGAGGGGGGGCTCAGCATCCTTGAAGAGCTCTAAAAAGCTTAGATTGGCTAAAAAGCACGGTAGCTCACGCCTGAAAGCCTAGCACTTTGGGAGGCCGAGGTGGACAGATCATGAGATCAGGAGATCAAGACCATCCTGGCTAACATGATGAAACCCTGTCTCTACTAAAAATACAAAAAATTAGCCAGGCATGTAGCACACACCTGTAATCCCAGCTACTCAGGAGGCTGAGGCAGGAGAATCGCTTGAACCTGGGAGGCAGAGGTTGCAGTGAGCCGAGATCACGCCACCACACTCCAGCCTGGGTGACAGAGTAAGACTGTGTCTCAAAAAAAAAAAAAAAAAAGAAAAAGAAAAAAAGGCTTAGATTGCCATTATCTCTGTAGATCACCAATTTCAGTGGGATCTGCTGTTACTGAAAACTATGGGGAATATTGGATCCCTGGGCATCAGGGGCCAAGGAATGGCATGTAATCACCAAAGGCAAAGTGGATGGGTGTGGCTACCATATGGACAGCAGAAACCAAGCAGCAATCAGAATATTCTGACCCACAGGCCTGTAGAGTGCTGGCTAGTTGGTCACGCTATCCCTGGAAGTGAAATAAATGGGAAGTCTACTAAATTCTTTCTTGATCTGTATAACAGAAGAGTTCTAGACAAGTGAAAAAAAGTCCAACTTGAGTGATAAAAACAGTCACAGTTCCTCAATCAAAGCCCAGGCTTGAGCTACTTTATGGACTCAGAACTCTTTGAAGGAAGGAGAGGTCAGATCTCCTTGAAGAAAGAGCCTAGTACACTGCTGAACATTTATACTGTTTTTCTTTCTCCCAAAGGGACCTACACCTTTTTACCAGGGTGGCCGTGCATTGGGAAAAGGAAATAATAATCAGACTGTTTTGGATAACTGGACACTAGCTCTTATTTGACACTAATTTCAAAGGGCTTAAAATGCCACTTTGCTCCACCAGTCAGAGTAGGAGCTTATGGAAGTTAAGTGATCCATGGAATTTTAGCTCAGTTCCACCTTACAGTGTGTCTCTGCAGCCATTCTGTGATTATTTCCTCAGTTCCAGAAGGCATAATTTTAACAGGCATACTCGGCAACTGGCAAAATCCTCTTATCAGTTCCCTGACCTGTGGAGTGATGGCTATTATGGTGGAAAAGGCCAAATGGAAGCCTTTAGAACTGCTTCCACCTGGGAAAATAATGAACCAAAAGCAACACCATATAACTGGAGAGATTGCAGATATTGGTGCCATTATCAAGGACTTGAAAGATACAGAGATGATAATTCTCACCACATCCCTATTCAACTCACCTATTTAACTAGTTCAGAAAATAGTTGAATCTTGAAGAATGAAATTGGGTGTCTATGGATTGATTTATGCTTCCTCAGAATCCATATATTGAAGTCGTAACTTCCAATATGACTATATTTGGAGCTAAGGCCCTTAGGAAGGTGATAGGTGATAAAGTCATGAGTGTTGGACCCTCATCTCATAGGGCTTGTGCCCTTATAAGAAGAGAGATAGATGCCAGGGATTTCCTTTTAGCCATGTGAAGACACAATGAGAAGGTAGCCATCCGTAAGCCAGAAAAGGAGCTCTCATCAGAAACCAAATCGACTGGCACCTTGACCTTGGTGGGCTTCCCAGCCTCCAGAACTACTAGAAATAAATTTCTATTATTTAAGCCACCTAATTTATAGTATTTTATTATGACAGCTGGAGCAGACTAATACACTGAATTATTATAAGCCTAGCCAGGGGATGACTCCATTTACAGGTGTTGTACTAGATGTGGTATTTGCTTGAGCAAATTAGCACATCCCCTATTATACACCTATTGATCTGCATTTTCTTTTCTTTTTACCTATTAGTAATGACTACCAGAATCAGTTTGTTTTCAGCTGGCAAGGGCAGCAATACAACTTCACTGTCTTACCTGCCACCATGGCCACTTTGTTCATGAGCTCATTGGGAAATGACAGGAGAGGCTGGGGAAAGATTCTCACTGGTATCCACAGAATAGGTTATCCTGTCCACTTATTTATTAAAGTCTCTGCTAAGGTTGTTGTTTAGTAAACATTCATATGGAACACAAATATCTTACATTC
Organism: Macaca thibetana thibetana; assembly: GCF_024542745.1. Taxonomy (NCBI): domain Eukaryota; kingdom Metazoa; phylum Chordata; class Mammalia; order Primates; family Cercopithecidae; genus Macaca; species Macaca thibetana. Next base: position 125,284,389 of record NC_065578.1, read on the forward strand.
TTTGCTCATTTAAAGAGATCTCTGTACCTACCTCTTTCCCTATTCTCCCTGAGTGGCTATTGTCCTCCTCACCCTGTCCTCTGCAGGTGGTGGCCTTGGAATTTCAGGAGCCAATGGAACACTGTGGCTTGAATTGGGGTCAATGAGGGCAGGAGTGGGAAGGGACTTCCAACTCTGTCTGTCCTATGTCAATTGGCCTGAAGCAGCATTGCTTGTGACCAAGTCTGAAATGTCTTTTGTAAACATGGCTCCTTTGCTTCTGGTCCCCTTTAAGGCCCTGACTGGTCTCTCCATGCTCCTCTCCCTCTATGAGCGCCATCTGCTCCTCCTGACCTAGCTCCACCCAACATCCTTCCTCCTTCACACATGTATGTACATACACACACATCACATGCAGATACACACACTTCCACACACGGACAGGTGCACACGCACACATGCACACATTGATGATTCGTCTCAGGACCCCTCCCTATCACCTCTTTTTGCTTCTAGAGTGAAGTCCCAGCAGGGGCTCCCAGTTTTCTCACTAACTACTTCTGAAATCAGTTTAGTTCAAGGCAAATTTTTTGTGTAAAAATTGCACTTGTATTAACTTTCCATTAAATCTTGTCTCTTTCTTCCTCTTCCATCTCCATTAAATTCTCTGCATTTTTTTTCCAGAACATTTCCCTATACCACATGTCTGAAATTGTCACTCTACTTCTGCAAAACAGAGGCTTTCTACAGAACAATGCATGTGCTTCTTAAGTATTACATTTGGGACTCAGCAGGAAGTGTTTCCAAATTCTTTTCTAAGGTTTACCATTCATGCTTCCCATGACACTCCATGTTCTTGCCGCACTGAGCAACTCACCTTTGCACAGATATAACTTACCCTTGTATATCTTCATCCTTTTTTTTCTGAGAAGCTGTAAGTAGAATTTGCTATCCATAGCTCCATATCCAGAATACTGTAAGTCTTCAATAAAGAGTAGCTTTTCTTGATATTTTATAAGTGTTGCCACTACTACTACTGCTACTCTTAGTATCACTACTAACTACTATAATCACCACTTATATTACTATTAGCAGCTTTACTTGCTATTTCCTCTATCTGAAGTTCCTCCAAATCTCTCCCTACCATCTGGACATTTTGTAATTCTGTCCTTCTTTTAAGACTCACCTCAAATGTCATCCTTCTATGAAATCTTATCCAATTGTGTGTTTTCTTAAACTGGTGCATGTTAAATAATCTGTCTACAACCTTCACATCGAGCAAGCTTAGCTTGGAGGATGTAATTAAAACTATAGCTTTTTAAAAATTTAAAAATTTTTACAGTAAAATTGTCCTTAAAATTTTACTCAGTGGGATGGTTTTCCAATTCCTAAATGAAAAGTTGAAAGGCCAACTGACTTTACAGCTGTTTCCAAGTAATGGAAAGTGATTTGTTTTGAAATCACAAACCTGGGCCCATTGCAGTGGCTCATGCCTATAATCTCAGCTCTTCGGGAGGCCCAAGAGGGAGGATCACTTGAACCTAGGAGTTTCAGACCAGCCAGGACAACAGAGCAAGACCTCATCTCTAAAACAAAAAAATTACAAACTTGGTTTCAGTTCAGTAATGAAATATTCAGTCAGAAAAACAATATTAATGGCAAATTTGATTGGCTGATTGATTTTTTTTTTTTTTGAGACAGTCTCACTCTGTTGTGCAGGCTGGAGTGCAGTGGTGCAATCATGGTTCACTGCAACCTCAACCTCCTAGGTTCAAGCAATCCTTCCACCTCAGCCTACTGAGTAACTGGGACTACAGGCACACACCATCATGCAAGACTGATTTTTTGCATATTTTTTTTAAAGATAGGATTTTGCTGTGTTGTCCAGGGTGGTCTCAAACTCCTGGCCTCAAGGGATCTGCCTGCCTCAGCCTGCCAAATTGCTGGGATTATAGGCACGAGCCACTGCACCCGGCCCCAAATTTGATTGAATGGCATATTTGCCCATGAACCTGCTCCAGTGGGTTGCCCCACCATACCAGAGAAAGGAAGCCTGGTCCTTTTACTCATTCCCCACCTAATGTCTATCCTTCAGCTTTCTAAATGTATTTTCTGAATGGAGAAAAAAGAAGAGGCTCAGTCTGACATGTAGGCACAATCTCCTTCTGATACTGGAGCAACCAGGAAGCAGAATCCAATTTCTGACTCCTCCTCTCTTGGGCATTTTAGTGTCCCCTCTATCTATGATGTGAGTGATGCCTCTCCAGGGTGAATTTCTCAAAGTTCAGTCTTGGTTCCAGAATCTTCTCTTAGACAAGGGATAAAATGGCTAAGAGCAGTTCATCTTTCCAATGTGATCCACATCTGGTCTTAGAAAGCACTCATGCATCATTTGACCCACGCTTGCAGAGGAACTAGAAACTTTGCTTAGATGACAAAACTGGTTTCATTTCCTCCAGCTTTCCTGAGAGAAGAGTTGGGTCCTCATTCTATACATCCCCCATATCAGGGATTCACCTACAGGCTCCTCCCTGGAGGAGGAGGAAGGAGGGCAGGGTCCTAAACTTCTAGTTCTAGGAAATTCTCTTTCTTCCTTATGTTTGCCAGAAATCTAGAGGATTTTTCTTATCCACCACAAGTCCCAATCTGATAAAATACTTTTCTGTAACTTTCACATAATTAAACCCCAAACCTTGAGACTGGTACAAATTTTAAAAAAAAAGAAAGAATGTAATAGTATATATATATATATACACACACACACACACATATGTATATATACACATATACGTATCTATGTATACACATATATGTATGTATACATATAAATACTATTAAATCTATATATATGTATACAAAGATTTAAAATATGATTATGTAGATAATGGTTATCAGCGGGGAAAAGACGGCTATTCAATATCTGGAGTTAGGGAATTTTGATAACTGAAAAGAAAATGTAAACCGTCATTTAGTATTAGATGCCAAGACAAATTCCATGGGATTAAATATTTTGAGGAAATCAAATTATAAAGAAAGAAGTACTTGTAGCTAAATGTTTATCTTCTCTCAGGATTGAGAAAAACATTCTCAATATAAAAACAATTAAAGAAATTATAAAGAAAAATAGGCACAAATACACGCATATTAAATTAAATATTTTGCTAGAGAAGAAGAAAACAAAATTAAGTGAAATAATTTTCTGAAATATTTTAATATATATGAAATATGAGAGACTAATACCTTACTATATAAGTGTGCGTTAAATTTTACATATATATAAATTTATTAAATAAAATATTTTACACAGATACAAACTTAAAAGGATTTCCTGGTAAACACCCCATGCATGTATTTTCCACTCATTTTAAGAAATAAATCATCATAAATATGATTGAAACCATCCCCTTATGTATCCCTTCTACCTAGAGATATTCATTACTCTGTATTTTCTGTTTTTCCTTCCTGTGTAATGTATACACTTTCCTATGCTTATTTATCCTTAACTTATAATTTATTTATAAGTCAAAAATGTAACAATTCCTCTGTACTTAACTACACTTTATTTGTACTTAGCTATATTTAATTTATAACTTATTTCTGTATTAATTATAATTTGTATTTTTAGTTTTCTGAAAGTGATTTACTCTGTGACTTTGAGACATTTATCTATGTTGATACAGGTGACTCAATTTCATTTCCATTTTTTCTATTTTATAGCATTCCAGTGTAAGAATATGCATACTTTACTTATACTGAAATTGGGTACTTACCTTGTTTTCACTTTGTACTTCATGAAAAGTGCTACTTTTTAACATTCTTACACACACCTTGGAAACTTGGCATCCGAGGCATAGACTTAACAAGAAGAATCAGCATATCATTCAGTATATCTGCCTTCATCCTGAGTAGATATTGCCAAATTACTCTTCAAAAGTTGTACTAAAGTACACTCCCTTCAGAGTATATGAAAATTTCTGTTATTCAACATCAATGAGAAGAATAAATAGTGTGAATTTTTCATTCTCACCAAGATGATGGATATGAAATTATATACCATCATGGTTTTTTCTTGCTTTTCTCTGATTCCTAGCAAGGCTGAAAAGATTTTTCAAAAACGTATTGGTTATTGGTTATTCAGGTTTTCACTTCTGGAAATCAATTCTCATGTGTTTTTCTCATTTTTCCTTTGGGCCATTGCTTTCTTCTCACTGATTTGTAGGGTTCTTTATTTAGATACTAATTCGTTGTCAATTATATGTGTTGCAAATATCTTTTCATAATCTGTATTTTCATCTTTTGTGATGTTTTCTGGTTCAAGAAAATTTAATATAACCAAACTCACGGGTTTTTGTTTGCTTGTAACTTGTTTGTCTCTGATGTGAACACATGTATATTATTTAGGAAATCTTTTCCACCAAAAGTCCATAAGGTTATTCTATCAAATCATTTTTGAAATTTTAAAATATATTTCTAAAGTTTTGTTTACTACATTAGATCTTTGATTTATGGAATTTATTTTAATTATATGGTGTGACGTAGAGGTATTTATTTATTGCCCAAATGAATGAACAGTTGGTATGGTATAATTTACTGAACTGATTACTCTTAACTCACTTTTCTGTAATCCTGCCTCTGACACATTTCAGGGGTTCATATATGAATGAATGATTTTTAGTTCCTTATAACCTGTCACATTGTTCCCTAATCAATAGCTCACAGTCTTAATGACAATTGCTTTATAATTATGTTTGTTGTTTTGTGAGATAAGTTCCCATGCCTTCTTATTCATAGTTATCCTTTCTATTCTTGGTCTCTTGCTATTTATTCAAGTCGTAGAATCAGCTCATTAAGTTCCATTGAGCTCCCTCTTGTGGTTTTTATTGGAATTACATGAAATCCACAGGTTGACTTGCAGAAAATTGACCTCTAAGACAATGTTTCTTTCAACCCATGGATATGACATGGTTTTCTATTCGTTGTGGTCTACTTTAATGCCTTTCAATACAATGTTGTAATTTTTTCCATTTGATCATCTTTTAGAGATATTGATTCTTAGATTTCTCATATTTTTGTTACTGATCTCTATGGTTTTATTTTTAAATAACAATTTCTGATTGTTGGTGTATATGTGTTCTATAACATAGCAGCTTCAGTCAGGATATACCTTTTTATGCCTAAATGTAGAACCACAAAATAATTTTAATTATTGCCATATGTGCCTTTAGATGCCTGTTTCGTAATTTAATACCCTAAGTATTAAAAATAAGTATTTAGTAGTAAGCGTTTCCAACTTACCTTATAACAATATGATAGTTAACACTTTTGAGTATTTAGATTTTCACATTGTTACAATAATCTCCACAAAATGAAAGCCTGAAAATTGGAATCACCTGGTCAAAATATATGTACATTCTACATTTTAATTATTTTAACTCACCAGTAAATATTACCGGAATGAATCAATAACCAGTCTGCCTTTCAGAAAGGTATTCCATCCACAGTAACTTTTCCCTCCCACATCCACCCTTGGTTTGTAAAATTTTTAAATCTTTGCCTATTTAATATGAATGCATAGATTCCACAGAGAAAAATAAAATGTAAGTTTTTTTACATGTATTTTTCATCTATAAATTTACCATTTTGCATTTCCTGCTTATCTCTTTTGTCCATTTTTTCATGGAATTTTTTCTTATTAATTTGTAAAGTATATTTGTATGTCCACAGTGTTAATCTTATTCCTGGGATATGTGATGTAATTTCCTCTCAATTGGTCACTACTCTTTCAGGAGTGTTTACATGTTGCTCTTTTCCACATGAAGTTTTTATTCAGAAGTAAATAAACATCACATTTTCCTTTTGTAGCATGGTTTTGGGAGCCACCAAGCATAAGAAATAATGAACTATCCTTTTCTACTTTGAGAGTGTTATTTAATAATGTGTGTTACAAAAAAGGATCTAATGGGTGAAAAAAATAACCCATTAGCATACTAGGTGCTGATTCCAAAGTATAAAGTACAATACCACTCAGTACGAAGTTCGGATGATTCTTTAAAAATTGAACATTTCCAAAAATGTGTTAATTAATAACCAGTTTACAGATGGACATAGAAACAATTAGAAAAAAAGTATTACAGTCATTCCTACAAATTTACAATGTAGGACATAATGCTTTACTTTTTTTTTTTTGAGACGGAGTCTCGCTCTGTCCCCCAGGCTGGAGTGCAGTGGTGCGATCTCGGCTCACTGCAAGCTCCACCTCCCGGGTTCACGCCATTCTCCTGCCTCAGCCTCCCGAGTAGCTGGGACTACAGGCGCCCGCCACTATGCCCGGCTAGTTTTTTTGTATTTTTAATAGAGACGGGGTTTCACCGTGGTCTCGATCTCCTGACCTTGTGATCCGCCCTCCTCGGCCTCCCAAAGTGCTGAGATTACAGGTGTGAGCCACCGTGCCTGGCCAATGCTTTACTTTTGATTTGCCTCATAGCTACATTCTAGATCTCAGCCGTGTCCACTTCCAAGTCTTGGTAACAGAAGACCTAAAAAGCCAGTCACTTGCTTACTAAAAATTTTATGAAATTTAAGTCATTGACATCGTACAATTAAGGCAAGCAGACCAATCTTTATGAGGTTTCAAACATGCTGCCAACTTACCATCCAGATCTAAATCAGACTGATTGACACTTTGGGTACCACATCACCAGAGGCATGGATCATGTGATCCCTCAGGCCAAGTATCCTAAGAATCAGTGAGCTCTGCTTCTGAGTAAGACTTATCTATGAGCCAAGGTATTGATATCCTGACCACTCCCTTATAACGAAGCCTTTTGTAACAACCTGAGCAGGAAAAGAAGAGTCACACTCAGGCAACATAGGTACAGATCCCTGCAGGATGACACATCCTCAGCATGTACGTTTGCATGCTCCGGGTTCTTATGCTGATAGCCTAAGTCATGTGGAATAACTGTTCATAAACTCTATAGTGCTATGCAAATGTTGGCTTCATGCCTGATCAAAAAATAAATGTGTGTATATGTGTGTGTATATATGTGTGTATATACTTTTAGAAATAATGATGATGATAACTTGTAGTATGCATAACATGTGCAAGGAACAGTTCTATGAGCTTTAAGTATGTTATCTCATTTAATACTCCTAACAAACTCATGAAAGGGAGGTTATTAAAATCCCCACTTTACAGTCAAGGAAACTGAGGCAGTGAGATTAAATAGCTTGTCCTATATTATATAAGCAGTATCAGAGCTAGGATTCATCCTCAAGATGTCTGGCTCCAAAGCCCCAAAGCTAACTTCCAAGTACTTTCTCCAAGCTCAAGCTGATTCTCAGAGGCAGATCTACTTTGAATGTGTGCTCCACACAATGCACACCTAATGCACGCACCATACTTAGAAACACACACACATACACACACACGCGTAAACAATTCCCAGTGACAAAGTGGTGGGACACACGTGAAAAAGCTAGGAGTCTTCTGTGTTTCTTTGTGCAAACCTGGATGCCTGGAGCTCCTAAATTAACATTGCTAGAGGAAGAAGGAGAACATTTGGGGGACCACACTTGAAGAGCGAGAACTGAGAGGTAGGCACCTCTAAGAGAATAAGGTGCCAGGTGGTGGTAGGAATTCACTCCCACCCCATTTCTAAGTCATATTCCACACTAGGAACAGCTCCCCTGCGCCCCATGGAGAAAGGCAGATGAGGAGCTGCCAGTCATGCCCTGTCACAGGACCTATGTGGGTGTCAGGAGGCAGATCCTTTCATGCCCAGGCCCTGTCTCACAGCTGGAGGCAGAGCCCAGGCCAGGATAAAAGGGCTCATGGCCAGAGCACCCCATCCACTCACCTCCTGAGGTGCTGAAGGACCCTGTGCTGCCTGTGACCTCGGTAAGTGTCCACTGGGAAAAGGAGCAGCGGCTTCCACAGAGGGATGCCCAGACCAGGGCAGGAGGGAAGGCTGGGCAGGGCTTTGCTGGGGAAGGGTAGCTGGATTAGAAGAAGTAGAGAATGTCTAGAAATTCTGACGGAGTTCAAGCTGTGGGGCAGGAGAGGTGGGAAGCACCTGGATGGCTTGTATGTCTGTGCTTCATGTTCTAATCCAAATTAGTTCTGTATTTTTTTTAGTGTCTCCCATTGCAGATAAGTTAAAACAAACTTTCCTTTCAGAGAGTAGATCTTAGCAACTCAGCTGCGTCTCTTCCCTAAAGCCTGTACTGGGATTATAGTGGTTCTCAAATAATGGAGACCAGAGACCAGAGGAAGCGTATTTGGAGCTTGATAAACACAGAGATACATGGCCCTTACACTTTCATCAGGAGTCAGTTGGTCAGGAGTGGTGTCTAGGCATCTGATTGGATGTCCCAATGTTGAGTAGCAAGTAACAAGTTGAAATTTGTGGTTGCCAGGGTGGCAGATGGAGGAGTCTGTGGGTTCTAAGAGGGAACTTCACTAGGCCTGGTTCATCACACCGGGAAATCTAGGGTCATGTGTCAGCTTGCTGCAATTAGCTTTAGACCTCATTTCTCCATTTATAATATGATTTGGGATAGCCAACTCATATCATGATCCTTTGCAATTCTGACTGTAATATATTGTATGTTTGTGACAACTAAATACAGCCATCTGGGAAGCTCCTCCAAAAGGGAATCTTTATTTTTATTTTGTTATTTTATTTCATTTATTTTGAGACAAAGTGTCATTCTACTGCCCAGACTGTAGTGCAGTGGCGAGATCTTGGCTCACTGCAGCATTGGCCTCCTGGGCTCAAATGATCCTCCAGCCCCCGCCTCCTAAGTAGTTGGGACTACAGGCGCATGCCACCATACCCAGCTAATTTTTTTTTTTTTTTTTTTGAGATAGGGTCTTGTTTATTTTTTAAAAAGCAGAACTGCAGGTTTAAACTGGCTCCTAGATTGCACATTTTCAGAATTCTGAGCGCTGCAGAAGGGCAGACTTCAGTCAGATTCTGTGAATGTCAAATTGCCTTGTCCATTTAAAGGACATTAATTTTGGGCAAGTTTGTTAATACCGTTGTCCTCATTATCTTGCTTGGTTAAAATTAGATAATCTATTTCTCTTTTATAAAAACATCCTCATGATCCTATAAGACACTGTGAAAGCATCTGACAAAAAATTTTAGAGATAATTTCTCTCTGACTTATTTGAACAGGTTTTAAAAATGTAGCAAAAATAAATGATGGTTAAAAAAAAAGGCAATAAGAGTGGTCTCTGTGCCTGGCTCTAACTTGCTGTTTGACTCTCTTTCAGTTCCTGAACACCCACCGCAGAGATGTCCTGCCAGCAGAGCCAGCAGCAGTGCCAGCCCCCTCCCAAGTGCACCCCCAAGTGCACTCCTAAGTGCCCCGCCCCTAAGTGTCCCCCAAAGTGTCCCCCTAAGTGCCCTCCAGTCTCTTCCTGCTGCAATGTTAGCTCCGGAGGCTGCTGTGGCTCCAGCTCTGGGGGCTGCTGTGGCTCCAGCTCTGGGGGCTGCTGTGGTTCCAGCTCTGGGGGCTGCTGTAGCTCTGGGGGTGGCGGCTGCTGTCTGAGCCACCACAGGCGCCGCAGGTCCCACTGCCACAGACCCCAGCGCTCTGACTGCTGCAGCCAGCCATCGGGGGGCTCCAGCTGCTGTGGAGGGGGTAGTGGCCAGCACTCTGGAGGCTGCTGCTGAAGTGGACTCTGCACCTATAAAAGCAGAGTTGGGTGAAATGAGTGGTCAAATATTTCCTGCTTACCTTTCTCCTCCTGGGCCTGCAAGAGTGGCTGAGATGTCCCCGTGAAGGCTCTGAGCTCTGGCCTAGAGGATCCCTCTGCCTTGGGATCCAGAAACTTGATTCTTCGCCCACAAACCTATCTGCTGCCCCTGACACCAACTGTGTTGTCTACTCTGGGATCCCAAACCACAAATTCACTCTCCAGCTCATTTCCTGCAGCCTCAAGTGAAATAATAAAGCAAAAGATCTTCTTGCCACTTATTCTGGACTGTTCCTTGCCTGTTTGTGTCTCCAATATTTTTTTCACTGCTCTCTAATTTCCTGCTGCCTGGAAGCTTTGGAAACCAAAGATGTGCTAGTCACATGGCTAAAGGTAGGGAGGAGGGGAGAGAAAAACATCTCTGGCTCCTACTCTGACACCTTATGTCAGAGGAATCACTACATGGCTCTGCCTGTGCCCACCCTCCTGGTGTTTCAGGAACACAGAGCCTTGCGCTTTGGACTTTCTTCAGGGTGCTACTCAGTCTCCAGGGTGTGGCAGGGAGACAGAAGTGCACTCCATCCTTTCATCCATCTACCCCTCCTCACCTTTACAATACTGCCCACTCACTCCCAAATTTCATTCTCTTTCAGTAAAAAAAAAAAAAATAGAAAATTATACATAAACTTTCTTCAAATAGACCATGAATCTTAGACTATTCTAACTATAAGTATGCATAGAACATGTGGTAAATGTGATTTGACAAAACTTAAAAATCCATAGAAAAGGAGTCAGTATGTTAAAAATCAATGTCTTTCTTTTCTCTCCCAGAGTCCCCAGTCCAATCTTTCCAGTCAAACATTTCATCTCTATATTTTGTAAAGAAGTCCTGATTTTTCATCAATGTTTTTTCAATTACAAATTTTACACGGGATTGAATAATTGTTTTTTCAATTGTTTTTGTGTGTATTATGCCTCAATAATTTTACTATGAACTAGATAAGTGGGCAATACCCTGCACTGATTTTTTTAATCTTGAAAACCCCTGGTGTCTGGCAAATCAGACAGCAAGAACATGTAGGAATAATCTGATGTGCACCTCACAAATGCTGTGATTAATACGACCTCTAGATGTCCCTGTGGCTTTGGTCAGTCACCTGAGGGACATCCAGTACACTGATTCTCTGCCATGTATCTGCTTCTTGACTATTCCGGGAGACTAGATAGGGATATATTCCCTTTTGCTTCAGTAACAAGAAGGAGCTCAAGCACTGCACATATTGGGTGACCCCTCCAAAGAATTCAACTAGCATATTAATGAATATGGAGCTGATTGGTGGCCAAAGTGACAGATGATACCATTCCCCAGAAAGGAAATAATGTTCCAGTTGCGACCAGACACATGCTAAGGTCCAGGTTTCTCTCTCCCAACTTGGACTGCGTGCTCCCTAAGGTCAGGTGCTATGTAGCCATCTGAGACCAGAGTTCCATGAAAGCCAAGACTGTGTTTTCCCATAAGGTCATAAAGATTTTCTTGTATATTTTCTTCTATAACTTTTATTGTTTTAGCCCCTCAGTTCTGTTCTTGATCCATTTTGAGTTAAATGTTTGTAATGTTATAAGATAAGGGTCAATTTTATCATTTTGCTTGTGGTTTTCCAGTTGCGCTAGCATTATTTGTTGAAAGACTGTTGCTTCCTCAGTGAAACAGTCAAATTTTTGGCACCCTTGTCAAAAAATCTTTAACCATCAATTTATAGTTTATTTTTGACACTCAACTCGCTTCCATTGTTCTTTGTGTATAGCTTTAGTTGACAGTTTTGTTTTGATTCTTGTTTTTTGTTTTTCTTCTCAGCATTTTGAAAATGCCATTCCAATGCCTCTGGCTTCCACTGATTAAAAATAAGCTATAAATATTATCGAGATTTCCTTGTAAGTGACGAGTCATTTTTCTTTCACTGTTTTCAGGAGTTTCTCTATGCCATTATTCCCCAATACTTTTACTCTGATGTCTCTAAATGTGCATCTTTTTGTGTGTCTCATACTTTGAGTTTCTTGATCCTATTAAATGAATAGATTGTTTTTCATCAAATTTAGTACATTTTACATCATTATTTTTGTATTTTTTTCATTTTCTGTTCCTTTTCTCTATCTACTCCTTCTTGTACTCCTATTACACATATGTTGGTGCGTATATATCCCAAAGTTTTTTGAGGCTCTGCCTACTTTTCGTCATTACTTTCTTCTCAGTGTTATTTAGATTGCTTAATTGCTATTGATCTATCTCATTTGCTGATTCAGACTTCTGACAGTTCAATATATTGTTGAATTTTTCATTTCAATTATTTTACTTTTCAACTGTAGAATTTGAAGTTAATTCTTTAAAAATTTTCTACCTGTTTATTGACATTATTTATTTTATAAACATTACCATACCTTCCTTTACTTATTTAACTATATTTTCCTGTAATTCTTTAAAAGTGGTTACAATGGCTACTTAGGAATTTTCGTTTATTAAGTCCAACCTTTGGGCCCTCTCCCAGGAAGTTTCTGTTTATTGCTTCTTTTCCTGCGTAAGGGTCATACTTTCCAGTTTATTTGCATGTATCATATGTTTTTTCTTTAAAAGTGGTTATTTTAGATATTAGAATGTAGCAACTCTGTGTAATGGTCCTCCTCTCCCTTCAAGGTGTGCTGTTGCTTGTTTATTTGTTTGAATATTTAGATAGACTGTATTAGTATAGTCTATTTCTCCCCAAGTGTGATGTCTCTGATGTCACTCCTCAGGGGACTCAACTCCGGGCTTGCTCACAGTTACCTTGAATGACAGTAGGTTTAGCAGAACTCTCTTTGGTTGTCTCTTCGATGATTTCTCTGTTAAGCTCTCTCTGTTGGCATCACACACAACTGTTAGGCTTCACTAATTGCTGACAGATTGCTTTATTATTTTTGATAATGTCGTGGAACATAAATTGCTTCATAATTGAAGCTGATTGAGTCTAGGCCCCTTTGCAAGGGTAGTGTTTGAGGCCAGGTTTGCAATTTGTTCTAAACCCAGGAAGACTCTACTTAGCTCTCACTTTCCTTGGTTTTCTCTGGTAAACAAACTGCCCTATGGTTTAGCGTATTGCTCTTATGACTCAACAGCCTCCTCTTAAATGCTTGCCAACAAAGTCTCTCCTATTTACCAAAGTGCCTTTAGGCTGTCCCCACACTCTTTTCCAAACATAGTCAGTTCCTTTGGTGAGAACCTTGGAGTTCTCTGGGTGTTCTGGCCTTCCTCTTCCCTGGACAAATTCTCTTAGCCACTGCTTTTGAGCTGAGGGCAAATATCTCCTGGAGCTCACTGCTGATTAATGAGCAGAGCACTTTAATGGGGTGGCAACTACTATTCTTCTTGGATTGCTTCTCCCACCATTGATCCTCCATCCTACAAGTGAGCTGGGACAAAGGCCTTTGGTGTCGCAATATTCTTGCCCTGCTGCACCTGAGGTAGAGTGACTGCCTGCCCCATGAGTGGGAGATGGCAGAGTAAGAAAGCCCCCAATCTCTTAGAGTCACCCTCCTGAAATTTAGTCTCTGTACCACAGAACTAGGGAAAGAGGTGTAAGAAATGTTGGCAGCCTCCCCATCACAGGAAGACACTAGAGGCCACAATTTGGAGCTAAAAGGGGATAGAGCCTTATCTCATTGATTGCATCTTCTAAGAGTGGAGTTACCATCATGCCCAGCTAGAAGAGATTAGGGAGGGTGCAAGTAGTGATTCAAGTACCACAGACTCTTGCTATTGTTACTATGATTTAGTAGATTTTCTTGAATAAAAGTGTTTTAATTTGCTGTATACCCTTAGGATAATTTGCAAAGGACAATTGCAAAATTACTTTTCAAGTCTTAATTGTTTTGCTAGGAGAAGGGTCCAGGGAGTTCTTCATGCCATTGTTCTGAAAGTCCTCCCTAAAGGGATTTTTTATTTAAATTGTCTTAGGTTTTCTATAAGGCTTTTAAAAAATACTCTGAATTGAGATTTTATGTATTTATAGATTTCCTTTATAATTTAGTCTCTAAAAGTTTTTAAATATAGAGTTGTGAACAACCTAAACTGTGGACACAGTTTTAACTATTTTCTTCTAAGTCTTAGAAGCTTTCTCTTCTCTTTCTTTGGATGGTGAGAAAGAGAAAAAAGAGACTTACTCGTCTCATGAAGAAAACCCTACAGTAAGCTCTTCTTTTGCCAATGACAATTTATTCTATTGAAATGGAAACTAAACCACTTATACCCAAAGGTCTACATCAGGGGCATCCAATCTTTTGACTTCCTTGGGCCACACTGGAAGAAGAAAAATTGTCTTAGGCCACACATAAAACACATTAATACTAACAATAGATGATGGGCAAAAAAAAAAAAAAAAAAAAAAAAAAAGAAATCACAGGCCAGGTATAGTGGCTTACGCCTGTAATCCCAGCACTTTGGGAGGCCAAGGCAGGTGGATCACGAGGTCAGGAGATCGAGACCATCCTGGCTAACACGGTGAAACCCCGTCTCTACTAAAAATACAAAAAATTAGCCAGGTATGGTGGCGGGCACCTGTAGTCCCAGCTACTTGGGAGGCTGAGGCAGGAGAATGGCGTGAACCCGGGAGGCAGAGCTTGCAGTGAGCGGAGATCACTACACTGCACTCCAGCCTGGGCCACAAAGCAAGACTCCGAAAAAAAAAAATCACAAAAAGTTTCATAATGTTTTAAGAAGATTTACAAATTTGTGATGGGTTGCATTCAAAGGCGTCCTGGGTCACATGGGGCCCACAGGAGTTGAACAAGCTTGGCCTAGATTAACAAGCCAGTTCTCGTGATATTATAGTCTTGAGTACAATTTGGGATAATTGGTGGTTTGGATACCATCCTACCTGGAGGAAAAAGGTAGGACCAGATCTCTTGACCCTTCTTCCTAACAAAACATGAGCAGGACTGGGTTCTAAAATAAGAAGTGCCTGTAGAAAACATGATATAGATTTCTTGAACACGCTCCTCAAACTAAACCCTTCGGCACAGTCTAAGTAAAAATATACAATAGTGTTCGGGAAATATAGTTGAAGTGTCCACAGTGTGATGTGGATAATCCCAACCTCACCGTAAGTGTCTGATTTTGTCATGGCTGGAGTCTATATTTCATCAGAATTAACTGACTCAGTACATAACATTTGAAAAGCATTCTGTAAACTAAAGTTCTTTGCAAATGTCTGTGATGGGGATTTTAAAAAACTTAATAATTAACAAACCTAATAACTGGTAACTGTAATGAACCATTGTGTAAACTCAAATGAGATATGAGATATACAGGTCACAGCCCCATGTTCAAGGCATTAATAATATCACATACAAGTACAATTGTTTATGATAATAAATTATATGTATAATAAGAAATAAATACTCTGAAAGATTTTTTCAGCCAGGCATTGTCTAGAAATCCATTACAGAGAACATGAGATTTAGACTGGCACTCAGAAGTATTCTCTGAAGAGGAACCAAGAAAGACAAGAAGTAAGACAGAAAGAAAGAAAGGGAAAGAAAGAAAGAAAGAAAGAAAGAAAGAAAGAAAGAAAGAAAGAAAGAAAGAAAGAAAGAAAGAAAGAAAGAAAGAAAGAAAGAAAGAAAGAAAGAAAGAAAGAAAAAGAAAGAGGAAGGAAGGAAGGAAAAAAAAGAAAGAAAGAAAGAAAGAAAGAAAGAAAAGAAAGAAAGAAAGAAAGAAAGAAAGAAAGAAAGAAAGAAAGAAAGAAAGAAAGAAAGGAAGGAAGAAAGGAAGGAAAGAAAGGAAGGGAGAGAAAAGAAAGAGAGAGAAAGAAAAGAAAGAAAGAAAGAGAAAGAAAGAAAGAGAAAGAAAGAAAGAAAAAGAAAGAAAGAGAAAGAAAGAAAGAAAGAAAGAAAGAAAGAAAGAAAGAAAGAAAGAAAGAAAGAAAGAAAGAAAGAAAGAAAGAAAGAAAGAAAAGGAAGGCAGGCTGAGTAAATAAAAGGAGGAAGACAAAGATACAGAGAGGGAAAGGGAGGAAGAAAGAGAGGGAGAGACAGACAGACATCAGACAGGATAAAAGCCAGTTCACCATACAATAAATCCATCCATTCAGCAGAGGAGGAACATAATGAAAGGAAGTTCCAGAAGTTAAGCATAAAGTGATGGGATAGGTTCAAGTATACACAGGGACTTGAATGCTGGCTAAAGGAATTTAGCCAGAACACCCTGAAGACATCAGAGTGTTCTGGAAGAACATTTAACAGGGCAATTATTCATTAAAAACATAAAGCAAAATAAAAGAGATTTTAAAAATATATTTGAGGAGTTACTTCAGGAATAGCCAAATGATTTGGGATATCTGAAAGAAATTGACTGAAGAGAAACCCAGATACTTGGGAAGCCGAGCAACTTCATTTGAGGCTGGGGACCTGAAGATATCTGCTGCTCAGAGAAACAGTCTCATGAATAGAGACCAGGAATGAGATGGGATTATTTTCAGAGACGGGCTCCTGTCTTCAGACCAGGTTGGGACTCTGATAATGGTGGGAGCCACATCACTTGAGAAACTACCATTCTAATTTGGTACATTTAAAAGGACTAGTTCTGTTCTCAAGCTACAACTACAATTAGCCTATTTACCCATCTTTCACTTACAATCTTGTGTTACCTATTAATTTGTCTGTATTCTCTCTAGAGTGAAAGCTTTGAAACATGATATAGACATCTTATTCTTTCTTATATCCAGTACATAGTTGGGACTTAATAAATATCAAATCACAGAATTATACTCATAGACACAATCTGAACCAGGAAGAGAAGTGGAGTGGGATTAGAATAAGAACATTACATTTCTGTGGTCCTGATTTAAAACGGGCTGGACTTGTAAGCCTATCTGGAAGACAGTGCAGCTGAGGGGCCTCAAACGGGCTCACTTTATGAGCTAGGCAAATCTAGATGCTGAACACACACCATCCTATATGTGATGAAATTCACTGTACTGAAAAGGAGGGGGCTTAGAAATTTTTGTGGGCAATTTATTATGGGAGGTGGTCTGGGAGAGATATAGAGGAGGCAGGAAGTGTAGTTTGCCTAGGGTAGGGCCCCCAGAAAGAACCCTCAGCCCTAGGTAGAGACAGTAAGAGTTGGGTACTTGCTAGTTAGCCTCAAAGAAATGCATTGTGATGTGTGAGGTCTCTGAAGCATGTGTTTAAGTGGTGCAGGTCTTGGGTGGGGAAAAGGAGCAACTGGTGCATTGAGACCAAAGTTACTTTGCCTTCCTACTAACGCTTAGTGCAAGGGAAGCACTTCTGAGGTGCAATCAGAGTTATTTCTGGTGTCTGAGGGAAGAAAAGAGGAGAAAGAGAAGGAGAGAGAAGGAGGAGAAGGAAGTAAAGGAAGATGGGGTCTTTCCCTGAGGCTGTCTAAATCAGGCACTCTCTCTCCAGGGCTCTACTCTAACAGGGTGAGCGAGATTTCATACCATTCTCCCACCTGCTCTTTCACTCACAAAGATCTTCTCTTTCTCCATCCAAACTGCATCTCAAAGCTTTCCCAGATGAAGCAATTGAGACCTGATGATCCTGCCCTGCTGGATTTTGGGATCCAACATCTGCTCCTTTTCTGGCCTTGTCCTATTTCCCACCCTGGTCTTCATACCGTCTCCCATACCCCAAACCTACTCGCCTTTGTCCTATACATGATCTGAAGTACTTTGAGGACTGCCCCTACTGTCAGAATGTTCCTTGTAATTGCTCATCTTTTTATTTACCCAACTGTTTCCTGAATAGCTACTATGTGTCAGGCATCAGGAATACAGAGGCAGGTGAGGCTCAGTCTTGAGCAGCAGGGAGTTCCATCAGTGCCTTTTAACTTAGCTGTGCACACCAGGAGCAATTCTGTGATGGAAGCATCCAGAGGTAAGGAACTGTATTTAGATGAGAATGTTCCCAATTTAAGCACTGCCAAAACATGATGATCTCAGTTTTCATGAAAAGTGAAGAACTTTTCACTCTGTGGAAGGCTTTTCCAGAATGTCCCTTGATAATTCCAAGAAGAGCTCCCCTTTTGCATTTAAGAGACAGCAGGTGTGTGAAGGTTTTACTTTCCACCCTCTGCTCAGCCTATTGTGTAAGGTGAGGTCCATGCACAGAGTTCCCTGTAGTATTTAGGAAAGGGTGTTCACAAATGCCTTAGGGGAGAATGATGGAAACAAGAAGTCAAGGTCTGATCCCCAAAACAAAATGAGTTGGGCTTTATTTTCTTCCTATTTTTTTTCTCCTGAAACACAAAGTCTTTTCTAATGGCTCATAGACTGTTTCATTCAACAAATACTAATGAGCATTTTTCTTTGTGTCAGGGACAACATCAGGCTCTAGGAATGCAGAAGTGATAAAGGCAAGGTCCCTGTCATCAAATAACAGTTTAACAGATGAAATAGGATATGTATCTTGGTCACGTGACCCAAAGCAATAGTAAAGGCTTTGAGATATAGCTATAAAGGTCAGAGGATGAAGGACTCAGATGTAGTTGGAGCACTGGGCCAATCTCCACAGAGGTGATGACACGGAATGGGATGCTGACAGTCATGGATGATGGGTGGGAAGTAGACAAGGAGGGTCTTCCTCAGACCCTGGGGGTTGTTGAACCCGATTTTTCCCTTCAATTCTACATAGAATTCAACAGCAGCTGCAACCCGCCCAAACCCCCAAAGACATCATCCAGACTTAGCCAGTGTACCCACTTCTATGTAGGCCAACCTGAAGGCCCCAGCTTTCTGCTCACTTACTCACCTGCAGATGCCTTTGAACCCTATCCCAGCTACATGTAGGTCTTGGGTGGGGAAAGTCTCGCACTGGGAATTGTGAAATATCCAGATCAATCATCTGCCCCATGGCTGTCCTCCAATGACATGTGGTCTGGAGGCTTCAGCTGGAGGATATATAAAAGAGCCTCTTACTTCCTGGAAACACAAGGCCTCCAGACTCCTCCTGGGATAACTTGTCCACACATCTTCCACTAGGGTAAGGCTACTTCTGGCTGAAGAGACACTTGGATGTAGCTCAAGTCCTGCTAAGGCAGTACTGATCTCTCCTCTTGTCTCTTCCCAGGGAGCTGAAAAGCCAGGTAGGAGATGCTTGGGGTAGAAAGAAGGGAAGGGAAGAGGATCCCAGCAAAAGAAAGACCCCAAATCGTCTAACATGAGAGAAAGCCATAGAAGTTAGAGGGCCAGAAAAGCAGAGATGGGACCGTCAGATTTAGGAGTTTGGGGACAGAATAAGACTGAGTAAAGAAAGAGCAGAGACTTGGCTCTCCTTTGCATTTGACTAGGAGGACATTGGGCTGGGAAAAGCAAACTGTCAGCTCAACTAAGTACAATTTGTCTTTTTTTTTTTTTTTTAAAGGAAGCATATATCATCAACATGGTTATTAGTAAGTGAGTCCCCTGGGAAGATTTACTCCCCAAATATTTAGTCCTTTCAAGTCTGTTTTTCTCCTCCTGAGATGGAGTTCAGTGGGTTGCAAATGCTGGACTCCGTTTTTGACAGCTCCAGCTCATAGAGGAGAGAAACAGAAGCACAAGCTGCCTGGGTCCCTGAAATAACTATTTTTCTTCCAGATTCGACCTGGTAGCCAAGCAATGTCACAGCAGAAGCAGCAATCTTGGAAGCCTCCAAATGTTGCCAAATGCTCCCCTCCCCAAAGATCAAACCCCTGCCTGGCTCCCTGCTCGACTCCTTGTGGTGCTCCCCATTCAGAAGGCTGTCATTCCAGTTCCCAAAGGCCTGAGGTTCAGAAGCCCAGGAGGGCTCGTCGAAAGCCGCGCTGCCTAAGTGGGGGCACAACCTACCACTGCAAAGAGGAAGAGTGTGAAGGCGACTGAGCCCAGAAGAGTTGAGGCACAGGTGCAGTTGCTCTTTCCCTACCCCCACTTTGGGTATATGTAATTTCCCCTTGGAAAGCCAGGCCCTCAACCTCTCATTTGGGCTGAGAAACACTTCCTGATCCCCAGCTCCAGAGAGGCGAGAACTAGGCTGAGCCACGCTGCTGCTGCTCTCGTCCACTTGCCCCTTCAGCACAGCAACAATAAAGCTGCTTTACTTGGAGCCCTGACTTCTGTGAGTTCTTGAGACCCCTGCTCAGATGTGCTGAGACCCCTGCCTCAACCCAAGTGCACGGTGCTTCTCCTCCTTCCTCTTAAGGCAGCTGATGGTATTTTAAAGAAGCAGATGTTTTTGGGATTTATGCCGCAGTTTCCAGCAGCCTCACAGCCATCAACCCATGTCATTGCATGATTCTAGCACCAAAGACTACAATAAACATATATTGAGCACCTACTGTGTACTGACCTCTGTGTTTACAAATGTAAGTGGGAAATTTGTCCCTGCTCTAGAAAGCTTATAATCCAGTAGGAGAGGCAATGGAGAGTGGATTAGTAAATATCATTTTAAGCTGATTAACTTACTCATTTTTATCTCTCAATTTGTGTTCAAAATAACTTAAAGCAGAAATTTAAAAAGTACCTTGGGACAAAGACAGCAGACAGAGGAGACCCATTCCGACGGTGTGGATCAAAGGTGGTTTCCCAGGCTTTGGAAGGAAAGAGAGTATCCCACTTGGGAGTGGGGAGAAGAAGCTCCCTGGGGCAGGAAGCATTTAAACAAGACCTCTAAAGATGGCAGACTTCGGTGCTAGGAGGTGGAGTGAGGAGGAAAGTTCATCCAGGTGGACGATCCAGCATAAACAAATGCATAACAAGGGCGGTACTTGCCAATGGTGTGAATTTCAATGTGACTGGAGTGCCAGGTATGAGATGAGAGATGTGACACAGTTCATAACCCCAAGTCTCCATGATAATTCAAACCAGCTGAGTTTACTGAGCTTTAGGTATCAAACACCAGCTACCAGAAGATCGTACCTCTGGGAAAAATCTGGGCCCAAGCCCCAGGTCTAGTAGTCTGAGATGAGGGGAGCATGACATAAATTACACAGGCTTGAAGGGGACTTGAAGCTCAACTATGAATCATATAAATATAAGTTTAGGCAAATATTTTTTGCTGATCTACATTTTTGGTGGGACATTAAAAGCATTTCTTTTTATTAACCAAATGCCCAACCCAATAGATTATATTGATCAGGCTCAGAACAGAATTTCAACCTGTAATATCCAGTATGTAGGATTCTCATTTCCAGAGCTTAGTAATTCTCCTCATTGCTAGGACATGATGTTACTTTTGTGATGACACACATCTGTATGTAGAAATGCATCATGATTATATATAATTATAATTTCATATGCATGATTTTTCTCATTAAACAAATGACACACACTTGTATAAAGATTTGTTAATGGAGATAAGCTTAAGGAAGATGACTAAGACCAACCTAAAAATCCCATCACCTAAAAATAACCATGGCTAATCATTTCATAGATGTATTTGCAAACCTTTAAACATCACAAAATGGGTTAATTACAGAATATTTTATAACCTACATTTTTTTTTACTGTTAAGTAAATGGTAAAATTGAACAAGAGTCATTGTCAATACTCTTCCATCCTAGTAAATACTGATCAACACATGATATTCACATACACATCACGGTCTGCATAACTGGTTCTCCAATACTGGGCATTTATGTTGTTTTCACACTTGCTGTCAAGTGTAATTTAAAATAATCACTCCTATTGATAGTTATTCTTAATTTTCTTAGAATAAGTTTTTAGAATTGGAATAAATTCGCAAAACTATGAAGACTTTTTCAGACTCTTCAGCAAGACTGCATTTTGGGAGCAATAAAAATTACTCCACTTAAGAAATTAATTATGGTAGATTTCTTTTGTTCGAGAGCAAAAGTGAGTACTAGGTTAAAGGACTGCTCCAGTTTATAGTAGAAAAAGTCCACTTTTTGAGAAGAGACACTTCCTAAGAAACTTGACAGATGTCCACCTTTTTACCATCATAAAATCTATACTTTGAAGAAAATTTAGAGGTCTTCCTCTTTTGAGGAAAAAAAGAGTGCTTTATATTGTATGAAGCAATATCTTATGAATATTGATATACCATTGTGTGAAATTTTGTATCTAACTGATATATTTTTAAATAATGATTTTCAATATATTTGCATGAGAGATTTTTGGAAAGAATCCCATTATTCCCTAGGAAAAATACAAAATATCAATGCCGAGTTGATTGGGTAAAGCTCAATGTGTAAGAACATCTTTTTTTCTACTTTTAATTTCTGCTCTTTATTGAAGACAGGCATTTACCAAATGACAGTTTTTTAAAAAGGTTTTACAGAAACTATTTTTCTTTAACAAGAATATTCCTTACTATTCTGGCCTATTCAACTTTGTCTAGTTAGTACTTCAATTCCCTGTGCTAAGTGTTCAACCCATGTGTTATTCTACAGATACACTGGTTAGTCTGTGTCAAACTGATTTCAAAATTACTGCAATGAAAATAAACTAAGGATTTGATTATTGTTTTTCTTTATAAAGGCTGTATTTGGCATCTTCACAATTCCTAAAATATGCCTGTACATCAGAAATGTCAATGACTTTTTTATATGGCTTTAGTATGGCTTCATTTTAATACTATATGTATGTTGTACTTTGTTTTATAGTAAAAAGTGATGAAAAATATAGACTTTATATTTTATACAAAATGTCCTGTAAATCTATATATATTTTATGATTTATATATGTATTTTTAAGCATTCTCATCACAAAAAAAGGTAAGTATGTGAGATAATGCATGTTTTTTTTTTAAATTTATTTATTATTATTATACTTTAAGTTGTAGGGTACATGTGCATAACGTGCAGGTTTGTTACATATGTATACTTGTGCCATGTTGGTGTGCTGCACCCATCAACTCGTCATTTACATCAAGTATAACTCCCAATGCAATCCCTCCCCCCTCCCCCCTCCCCATGATAGGCCCCGGTGTGTGATGTTCCCCTTCCTGAGTCCAAGTGATCTCATTGTTCAGTTCCCACCTATGAGTGAGAACATGCGGTGTTTGGTTTTCTGTTCTTGTGATAGTTTGCTAAGAATGATGGTTTCCAGCTGCATCCATGTCCCTACAAAGGACACAAACTCATCCTTTTTATGGCTGCATAGTATTCCATGGTGTATATGTGCCACATTTTCTTAATCCAGTCTGTCACTGATGGACATTTGGGTTGATTCCAAGTCTTCGCTCTTGTGAATAGTGCTGCAATAAACATACGTGTGCATGTGTCTTTATAGCAGCATAATTTATAATCCTTTGGGTATACACCCAGTAATGGGATGGCTGGGTCATATGGTACATCTAGTTCTAGATCCTTGAGGAATCGCCATACTGTTTTCCATAATGGTTGAACTAGTTTACAATCCCACCAACAGTGTAAAAGTGTTCCTATTTCTCCACATCCTCTCCAGCACCTGTTGTTTCCTGACTTTTTAATGGTTGCCATTCTAACTGGTGTGAGATGGTATCTCATTGTGGTTTTGATTTGCATTTCTCTGATGGCCAGTGATGATGAGCATTTTTTCATGTGTCTGTTGGCTGTATGAATGTCTTCTTTTGAGAAATGTCTGTTCATATCCCTTGCCCACTTTTTGATGGGGTTGTTTGTTTTTTTCTTGTAAATTTGTTTGAGTTCTTTGTAGGTTCTGGATATTAGCCCTTTGTCAGATGAGTAGATTGCAAAAATTTTCTCCCATTCTGTAGGTTGCCTGTTCACTCTGATGGTAGTTTCTTTTGCTGTGCAGAAGCTCTTTAGTTTAATGAGATCCCATTTGTCAATTTTGGCTTTTGCTGCCGTTGCTTTTGGTGTTTTAGACATGAAGTCTTTGCCCATGCCTATGTCCTGAATGGTACTACCTAGGTTTTCCTCTAGGATTTTTATGGTATTAGGTCTAACATTTAAGTCTCTAATCCATCTTGAATTAATTTTCGTATAAGGAGTAAGGAAAGGGTCCAGTTTCAGCTTTCTACTTATGGCTAGCCAATTTTCCCAGCACCATTTATTAAATAGGGAATCCTTTCCCCATTTCTTGTTTCTCTCAGGTTTGTCAAAGATCAGATGGCTGTAGATGTGTGGTATTATTTCTGAGGACTCTGTTCTGTTCCATTGGTCTATATGTCTGTTTTGGTACCAGTACCATGCTGTTTTGGTTACTGTAGCCTTGTAGTATAGTTTGAAGTCAGGTAGCGTGATGCCTCCAGCTTTGTTCTTTTGACTTAGGATTGTCTTGGAGATGCGGGCTCTTTTTTGGTTCCATATGAACTTTAAAGCAGTTTTTTCCAATTCTGTGAAGAAACTCATTGGTAGCTTGATGGGGATGGCATTGAATCTATAAATAACCTTGGGCAGTATGGCCATTTTCATGATATTGATTCTTCCTATCCATGAGCATGGTATGTTCTTCCATTTGTTTGTGTCCTCTTTATTTCACTGAGCAGTGGTTTGTAGTTCTCCTTGAAGAGGTCCTTTACATCCCTTGTAAGTTGGATTCCTAGGTATTTTATTCTCTTTGAAGCAATTGTGAATGGAAGTTCATTCCTGATTTGGCTCTCTGTTTGTCTGTTACTGGTGTATAAGAATGCTTGTGATTTTTGCACATTAATTTTGTATCCTGAGACTTTGCTGAAGTTGCTTATCAGCTTAAGGAGATTTTGGGCTGAGACAATGGGGTTTTCTAAATATACAATCATGTCATCTGCAAACAGGGACAATTTGACTTCTTCTTTTCCTAACTGAATACCCTTGATTTCTTTCTCTTGCCTGATTGCCCTAGCCAGAACTTCCAACACTATGTTGAATAGGAGTGGTGAGAGAGGGCATCCCTGTCTTGTGCCAGTTTTCAAAGGGAATTTTTCCAGTTTTTGCCCATTCAGTATGATATTGGCTGTGGGTTTGTCATAAATAGCTCTTATTATTTTGAGGTACATTCCATCAATACCGAATTTATTGAGCGTTTTTAGCATGAAGGGCTGTTGAATTTTGTCAAAAGCCTTTTCTGCATCTATTGAGATAATCATGTGGTTCTTGTCTTTGGTTCTGTTTATATGCTGGATTATGTTTATTGATTTGCGAATGTTGAACCAGCCTTGCATCCCAGGGATGAAGCCCACTTGATCATGGTGGATAAGCTTTTTGATGTGTTGCTGAATGCGGTTTGCCAGTATTTTATTGAGGATTTTTGCATCGATGTTCATCAGGGATATTGGTCTAAAATTCTCTTTTTTTGTTGTGTCTCTGCCAGGCTTTGGTATCAGGATGATGTTGGCCTCATAAAATGAGTTAGGGAGGATTCCCTCTTTTTCTATTGATTGGAATAGTTTCACAAGGAATGGTACCAACTCCTCCTTGTACCTCTGGTAGAATTCAGCTGTGAATCCATCTGGTCCTGGACTTTTTTTGGTTGGTAGGCTATTAATTATTGCCTCAATTTCAGAGCCTGCTATTGGTCTATTCAGGGATTCAACTTCTTCCTGGTTTAGTCTTAGAAGAGTGTAAGTGTCCAGGAAATTATCCATTTCTTCTAGATTTTCCAGTTTATTTGCGTAGAGGTGTTTATAGTATTCTCTGATGGTAGTTTGTATTTCTGTGGGGTCGGTGGTGATATCCCCTTTATCATTTTTAATTGCGTCGATTTGATTCTTCTCTCTTTTCTTCTTTATTAGTCTGGCTAGTGGTCTGTCAATTTTGTTGATCTTTTCAAAAAACCAACTCCTGGATTCATTAATTTTTTGGAGAGTTTTTTGTGTCTCTGTCTCCTTCAGTTCTGCTCTGATCTTAGTTATTTCTTGCCTTCTGCTAGCTTTCGAATGTGTTTGCTCTTGCTTCTCTAGCTCTTTTAATTGCGATGTTAGAGTGTCAATTTTAGATCTTTCCTGCTTTCTCTTGTGGGCATTTAGTGCTATAAATTTCCCTCTACACACACTGCTTTAAATGTGTCCCAGAGATTCTGGTATGTTGTATCTTTGTTCTCATTGGTTTCAAAGAACATCTTTATTTCTGCCTTCATTTCGTTATGTACCCAGTAGTCATTCAGGAGCCGGTTGTTCAGTTTCCATGTAGTTGAGCGGTTTTGATTGAGTTTCTTAGTCCTGAGTTCTAATTTGATTGCACTGTGGTCTGAGAGACAGTTTGTTATAATTTCTGTTCTTGTACATTTGCTGAGGAGTGCCTTACCTCCAATTACGTGGTCGATTTTGGAGTAAGTACGATGTGGTGCTGAGAAGAATGTATATTCTGTTGTTTTGGGGTGGAGAGTTCTATAGATGTCTATTAGGTCTGCTTGCTGCAGAGATGAGTTCAATTCCTGGATATCCTTGTTAACTTTCTGTCTCGTTGATCTGTCTAATGTTGACAGTGGAGTGTTGAAGTCTCCCATTATTATTGTATGGGAGTCTAAGTCTCTTTGTAAGTCTCTAAGGACTTGCTTTATGAATCTGGGTGCTCCTGTATTGGGTGCATATATATTTAGGATAGTTAGCTCTTCCTGTTGAATTGATCCCTTTACCATTATGTAATGGCCTTCTTTGTCTCTTTTGATCTTTGATGGTTTAAAGTCTGTTTTATCAGAGACTAGTATTGCAACCCCCACTTTTTTTTGTTCTCCATTGGCTTGGTAAATCTTCCTCCATCCCTTTATTTTGAGCCTATGTATGTCTCTGTGTGTGAGATGGGTCTCCTGAATACAGTAGACTGATGGGTCTTGACTCTTTATCCAGTTTGCCAGTCTGTGTCTTTTAATTGGAGGATTTAGTCCATTTACATTTAAGGTTAAGATTGTTATGTGTGAACTTGATCCTGCCATTATGATATTAACTGGTTATTTTGCTCATTAGTTGATGCAGTTTCTTCCTAGCCTCGATGGTCTTTACATTTTGGCATGTTTTTGCAATGGCTGGTACCGGTTGTTCCTTTCCATGTTTAGTGCTTCCTTCAGGGTCTCTTGTAAGGCAGGCCTAGTGGTGACAAAATCTCTAAGCATTTGCTTATCTGTAAAGGATTTTATTTCTCCTTCACTTATGAAACTTAGTTTGGCTGGATATGAAATTCTGGGTTGAAAATTCTTTTCTTTAAGAATGTTGAATATTGGCCCCCACTCTCTTCTGGCTTGGAGAGTTTCTGCCGAGAGATCTGCTGTTAGTCTGATGGGCTTCCCTTTGTGGGTAACCCGACCTTTCTCTCTGGCTGCCCTTAAGATTTTTTCCTTCATTTCAACTTTGGTGAATCTGGCAATTATGTGTCTTGGAGTTGCTCTTCTCGAGGTGTATCTTTGTGGCGTTCTCTGTATTTCCTGGATTTGAATGTTGGCCTGCCCTACTAGGTTGGGGAAGTTCTCCTGGATGATATCCTGCAGAGTCTTTTCCAACTTGGTTCCATTTTCCCCGTCACTTTCAGGCACCCCAATCAGACGTAGATTTGGTATTTTTACATAATCCCATACTTCTTGCAGGCTTTGTTCATTTCTTTTTCTTCTTTTTTCTTTTGGTTTCTCTTCTCACTTCATTTCATTCATTTGATCCTCAATCGCAGATACTCTTTCTTCCAGTTGATCGAGTCGGTTACTGAAGCTTGTGCATTTGTCACGTATTTCTCGTGTCATGGTTTTCATCTCTTTCATTTCGTTTATGACCTTCTCTGCATTAATTACTCTAGCCATCAATTCTTCCACTTTTTTTTCAAGATTTTTAGTTTCTTTGCGCTGGGTACGTAATTCCTCCTTTAGCTCTGAGAAATTTGATGGACTGAAGCCTTCTTCTCTCATCTCGTCAAAGTCATTCTCCGTCCAGCTTTGATCCGTTGCTGGCAATGAGCTGCGCTCCTTTGCCGGGGGAGATGCACTCTTATTTTTTGAATTTGCAGCTTTTCTGCCCTGCTTTTTCCCCATCTTTCTGGTTTTATCTGCCTCTGGTCTTTGATGATGGTGATGTACTGATGGGGTTTTCGTGTAGGTGTCCTTCCTGTTTGATAGTTTTCCTTCTAACAGTCAGGACCCTCAGCTGTAGGTCTGTTGGAGATTGCTTGAGGTCCACTCCAGACCCTGTTTGCCTGGGTATCAGCAGCAGAGGCTGCAGAAGATAGAATATTTCTGAACAGCGAGTGTACCTGTCTGATTCTTGCTTTGGAAGCTTCCTCTCAGGGGTGTACTCCACCCTGTGAGGTGTGGGGTGTCAGACTGCCCCTAGTGGGGGATGTCTCCCAGTTAGGCTACTCAGGGGTCAGGGACCCACTTGAGCAGGGAGTCTGTCCCTTCTCAGATCTCAACCTCCGTGTTGGGAGATCCACTGCTCTCTTCAAAGCTGTCAGACAGAGTCCTTTGCGTCTGCAGAGGTTTCGGCTGCGTTTGTTATTGCCCTGTCCCCAGAGGTGGAGTCTACAGAGACAGGCAGGTTTCCTTGAGCTGCTGTGAGCTCCACCCAGTTCGAGCTTCCCAGCAGCTTTGTTTACCTACTTAAGCCTTAGCAATGGCGGGCGCCCCTCCCCCAGCCTCGCTGCGCCTTGCCGGTAGATCACAGACTGCTGTGCTAGCAATGAGGGAGGCTCCTGGGTGTGGGACCCTCCCGGCCAGGTGTGAGATATGATCTCCTGGTGTGCCTGTTTGCTTAAAGCGCAGTATTGGGGTGGGAGTTACCCGATTTTCCAGGTGTTGTGTGTCTCAGTTCCCCTGGCTCGGAAAAGGGATTCCCTTCCCACTTGCGCTTCCCAGGTGAGGCAATGCCTCGCCCTGCTTCAGCTCTCGCTGGTCGGGCTGCAGCAGCTGACCAGCACCGGTCGTCCGGCACTCCCCAGTGAGATGAACCCAGTACCTCAGTTGAAAATGCAGAAATCACTGGTCTTCTGTGTCGCTCGCGCTGGGAGTTGGAGACTGGAGCTGTTCCTATTCGGCCATCTTGCTCCGTCCCCCGATAATGCATGTTAATTAGCTTGATTTACTCATTCCACAATGTACACATTATTTCAAAACAGTATGGTATACATGCTAAATATATACAGCACAAGTTTTATTTGCCAGTTAAAATAAATAAATAAAAGTATTTTTTAAATGTCCTATACACAAAATTTTGTAAGTTCATAGCAACAACAAAACTGGGTAAGTGGTACAATTCCTTTTATTTAGAATATATCTAACTTTATGCTTTTAACAGATGTTAAAAATCTTACATATATTTTACATCTTTTAATTCAGAAAACTTTATTTTGACAGAAAAACTTTGTGTATTTGATATTCAATATATTCTTTTATCTAATTTTTAGAAAATGTTAAATGCTGTACTGTTTGGACTACATAAAGAACATATAAGGTGTTTAGAAGTGCTCCCCCAGGGACTTTGAAACATCCCCACGTGTCAGTTCCTAATACTACTCTGTCTTCCTTAAGAAGTCTGGACTCCAGTCTTCCAGCAAGCAAGCTCTTGCATGGAAGCTGGACTTGAGCCCAATGATCTCAGTTCAGGCCATCCACTGCCTCAACCTGCCCAGCTTTTCTGGGGTCTCCAGTCAGGACAAAAGGGCCCTCTTCAACCTGGTCCATGGTCAACATAGTCAACCTGTACTGCGGCTGGCATAGCGCACTCCCTAAGTATACACCTTTTTAGCAGCTACGAGTTTACAGTGTTTGACAGGTGGTGTTTTGTTATTGGATGCTATACACTTCATGATATGATATAAATAATAAGTCGTTCCTTTTATTGATTCCTGTACAGATGTCACAAATAATATATTAAAATAAAATTAATCTAAAGTGAAGGAAATATGGTGCTGATTTATTAGGAAGTCAAGAAATACTGCCAAAACTTCAGGAATGAAGAAATAGAGTTTTAATTATAGCATTTAAAGTTATAGAGGTAGCCAATAATGACATGAAAA
This sequence comes from Macaca thibetana thibetana, assembly GCF_024542745.1. Taxonomy (NCBI): domain Eukaryota; kingdom Metazoa; phylum Chordata; class Mammalia; order Primates; family Cercopithecidae; genus Macaca; species Macaca thibetana. The sequence continues at coordinate 125,313,953 of NC_065578.1, forward strand.
TAAAAAATATGTCTAAATAAGAAGGAGGGAGGGAAGGGATGATAAATGTGAGCTTAATTCCCTGTTTTTTTATTGAGAAGGTAAATAGACATGGCCTAAGAAATAAACATATAAGCAGATTATTTAGACTGACACTTAATTTTTTTCATATTACAACTATTTGGATTACCTGACTTTAAATTTTCATTTAAATGTATTGCTTTTCTATAAATAAATAACTAAAATCACATCCCCTTTTTTTCACATGCATCTGTAAGGGTCCTAGGCCAAACCTTCCCTAACAGAGCAAGTGCAAGTTGAAATCCTGTCAGATGAAACTCACTTCAAATCTTTGACAACTCTGTGGCTTTAGGAAAATTTCTGTACCTCTGAAAGCTTCCTCATCTAAAAATTAGATAAAATTATAGTATCTGCCTTGTGAGACTGTGGAGGGATCAAACATGGTATCATAGGTAACATGTACTGCATATCTAACTCAATTTAACTCAAAGTTATAAGTTCGTTGTAGTTTACATTTGGAGTGCACTCTATTTTTTTAAATATACTGTTTATTTTAGGATAATTTTAGATTTACGGAAAAATTGCAAACATAGTTAAGAATTCTTATATATCTGCACCCAGATTCCCTTGTTAATATCTTACATTCATAGTAAATTTGTTACAATCAATTTTCTGTGTTCTTGGATCCCATTCAGGAAATCAGGTTATAGTCAGTGGTCACATCTCCTCAGGTTCCCCTTGACTGTGACAGTTTCTCAGACTTTTATGAAGTTGGTGCAAAAGTGATAGCTCAATTAATTTTGCACCAACCTAGTATTTTGGATGACTTTGACAGTTTGAGCAGTACTTGTCGGGTATTTCGTAGAGTGTCTCTCAATTGATATTTGTGTAGTAGTGTTTTTCCTATAATTATAATAGGATCATTGACCTTCGGGAGGACGACCACAGAGGCAAAGTGCCATTTTCATCACATCGTTTCAAGGTTATACAGCAACATGACCTCACTGCAAACCCTGACCCTGGTCACCTGCCTGAGACAATGTTCATTAAGTTTCTCTATTGTAAAGTACTCCATTTCTTTCCTTTTCTCTACTTGCGTCTTAGGAAGGTTGTCACTTCACATCACCCATTCCAAGGGCAAGCCACCTCCTTATGGGGCTGGGAGTACATGTTATATACGCTGTATAAATTATTTGTAATTCTTCTCTATGAGAGCTTTTCCTGTTTTCCCTCCCTTTTAAAGAGCTATACAATCATTTCTTCTTATCAGCATGGACTGATGGATATTGGATACTGTTTATGTCATACTTTAGGTTATAATCCAATATGTGTCATTTACTTGTTGCTCATATTTTTCCAGCCTTGGGAGCTCTTTCGTTTGGCCCTTGTGTCTCTTTCCCAATAATACCACCAGTTCCTTTTCTGAGCATTCCCTGGCTTTCTGGCTCTATAAGATGCTTCAGACTCATCTCATATAGTCTCTGCCTTGAACCTAGGTTCACTCATTGCTCTAGTGAGCCTTGGTTTCTGTTATTGAAAAACTGTATTATAAACCAAACGTGTTGGTTGTGCTCATTGCTAGTGGAAGGTTATTGCTTCTAAGCTTTCTCAGTGGACAGAGATTAGAAATATATGTGCATATATTAATCAGTGTATATCCATAATTATTTCAATATGTATCTGTCTTTTTCTATATTAAGCTAACCATTAGTTTACACTGATGTCTTTCACTCTAATTCAGTATCACATGGTTTATTCTAGTCTTCCTTGCTTATCTATCATTTCTTACTCCAATACTGAGAAATTAGCCTCTCACCATATTCAATTATATATTCAGTCCCAGTTTGCCTATATGGTGTACTCTATTTTAAAAGCAAAATTATGAAATGCTCAGTAGTCAGTGTATCCTATGTAAGCAATGACATATAACCTTTGCAGGTTATATGATTGTTTATTGAAAAGAAAGAATGAGTGAGCCAGGGGTCTTGAAACTGGGTAAGGATGGGATCAAGGTAAAGACAGAACATCCTGAAGGTCAAGGAGCTGAACAGAGGCTCAGCATGATGGCTTAAGGCTGTAATCTCAGTACTTTAGAAGGCCAAGGCTGAAGATTGCTTGAGCCCAGGAGTTTGAGACCAGTCTGGGCAATATAATGAGAAACCATCTCGACTAAAATGTTAAAAAAAAAAAAAAAAAAAAAGTAGCTTGGCAAGGTGACATGCAGCTGTGGTCCCACCTACTCAGAAGACTGAGGCAGGAGGATCCCTTGAGCCCAGGAATTCAAGGCTTCAGTGAGCTATGATTGTACCACTGTACTCCAGCCTGGGCAACAGAGTAAGACCAGCTCTAAAAACGAGCAACAGCTAGTGGGGGTTGGAGGCTCAATAGAAGTGGACTTTCACTCCATGGGGACCTCCTTCTATCAAAATCTCCTACTCAGCTTCCTCCTCCTGCCATTCCATCTTAACAGACCCAATTCTGAGAACAAGCTTCCTTTATATAGCTTGGACACAAAGAGTAAGGTTATGGGTATCTTGTATGGGGTTATGGGCATGAGAGGGCCTCATTCCATATAAGGCACAGGTTGAACCAGTTTGAATTTTCCCTATGAAGCAGGACAGGAGTGAGCATATCATCTCTGTTATACAACTATGAATAGGAAATCAAGAAACTGTAGGGAACAGGCTGTGAGTAGATAAAAAAGCACACGACACTCAATCTGCAACCTACATAGTTGCTATACCTCAGCCTACTGAGTAGTTCTGAACTTCCTGACACACAGAATATAAAGAGACAAACAGTCTATTACGCACTCTTTTTTTCCTTCAAAGGAAGGATAGACCGTCATAACAGTGGATTCTAAAAGAAATTGTTTGCAATAGTCAGCAAGACACTTAACACTCTTACAACAAATGCACAGATGGTTGACAAACCCCTACTGCTTTGACTCACATTGAAAAACACACAGTACATTGAAACAGAATGCTACTCATGGTATGGCAGAAGGGATACACCAAGAATACAAGGAAGCAAAAACGCAGATGCCTGAAAGCAGAAGGTCTCTCAGGCCAACCATAGCTTGGCTCACAAGATATATAATTTACCCATCTGTGAAATGTGGACAATAAAAAACTTAATGCATTATTCCAGCATAAAATGATGTCCAAATAAGATAAAAGAGCCCTAACTAAATGTGCTTCTTATTACTTCAGTCACCACTCTTCCCAGATATTATCTAACATCTAGCCAGGGAAGATTTCAAGACCACCTACACCTTTCACATACACAGACACACACACACATGCACGCACACACAGAGTCTATAACTCTTCTCTCTCTATCAGGTCTGCCAGTTCTCTCAAGTCCCTTATTTCTCACTGACCCCAATCCTCCTCCCCTGAGCTCCAATATGCCCTCCCTACATGGACCTAGAGGTGCCTCTTTCTCTTTCTGATAGTCAGTCCTGGAGTTACATCCTTATCTCTGTCAGAAACTCTCCAACCTGCTTTGATTGCTGGAGGAGTAGAAATGATTGACACACCCTGAACCTAATAAGAACTCAGATCCTGCCTAGACCAAGGACTAACTCTAATGGCTTATCTAATGTCCAGTTTGTTCTCACAGCCTACAGGTGAATATTTTAGGAAACTTTCCCTATTATGGCTTTATACAATAAGCCTAATATGTGAAAAATGGTTCCCCAAGTATAAGACTCCAATCGACCTTGAATCCTTGCCCAATTCATGTCAGTATCCATTGTCATGGCTGCAGCCCCAATCTATATGTGACTTGTGGTGATTTTTTACAAGGAATGGAGGTGGTCCTGAGAGTGGAGTAAGGAGAATGTTGTGAAACCAACTTTAGTCACCAACATGCTCTCTTGGCATTCATGGGTATTCATAAATCACGGGAGAAATAAAGAGATAGGCCCCCATCATTGAGGGACACTGAACTAAACAAAAGATAATAATAATAATAATAAGAAGAAGAGCACCCAATCTGTATTTATATAGCGCTTACTACGTACCAACTACTCTTCTAAGCACTGTACTCATATTACTTATTTAATTCTCACAACAGCTCTATGAAGGAGATGTTATCACCATTTTACAGATTAGCAACTAAGGCAGAGATATCAAGTGACAAGCCTAAAGTTTACAACCAGTAAGTGACGAAACCTAGATTTGAAGTTAGGCGATCTGGCTACTGACACTAAACACTGAGCTGCTATGCCGTGCTCCCAGAATTGTTATGCTGTGCTCCTAGAAGTGTAGCGCTGGATGGGCATGCTCTCCTCTTACTACCTTGCATCCCCTCTCCTCCATTCACCCCCAGTCATAAACACTGGGTTGGAACTTAATCAACCCTACATTTAGTCTTGATTCTGACACTATTTTAACTTTGTGGATTAAGTAAGGTGACTTCTGTGAACCTCCAACTCTTGTTTGTAAAGTGAAGGCCTATAACCAAACCCAATGAAATATTTTATTTGTAATTAACTAAATCATTCAATGAAGCCCTAGTTAGTACCAACTATATGTGAAGAACTGCTTTATTTAGGTATGGTAGTCATTACCTCTTTACAATATGATCTTATGCAATTATTGGAGAAAAATTTCTAACAAAGATAACAATGTGGAAAGAAATGGACTGCCTTGTGAGGTAATGAGTTTTCCAACTAAAAGCATTTTCATTTAGGCCAGGAAGCTCACCTTTAGGCATGTGGGAGAGGAGATACAAGCTCCTGGTGGAAAACCACACTACATTCTTGTTAAGGCCTCTGCAAGGCTAAATAAATTTGTGAGTTTCCTATACTTCCTGCATCTTTCAATTTCCTAGGAAGATTCCTAGAGGAGCTCAGAGGAAGGTGGTAGGAGACTGTGGAAATGTTGTCGCCAGAATGTTTCATGGGCTGGCGATAGTTCTATGGTTCTACCAGAACATGCCAGAACAGTGGCTACCAAACTAGGTAGAATCACCTGGGAAATATTTAACCAATGTAAGTCCTTAAGACCCCCTCCTTGGAGATTATGATTCAGTAGGTCTTAGTTAGAGACCAGGTGTCTGCTGCTTCTTCTTCTTCTTCTTCTTTTTTTTTTTTTTTGACACAGTCCCGCTCTGTCACCAGGCAGCTGGAGTGCAGTGGCACTATCTCAGCTCACTTCAATCTCCACCTCCCGAGTTCAAGCCATTCTCCTGCCTCAGCCTCCTGAGTAGCTAGGATTACAGGCATGCACCATCACACCCAGCTAATTTTTGTATTTTTAGTAGAGACAGGGTTTTACCATGTTGGCCAGGATGGTTTCAATCTCCCGATCCTGTGATTTGCCTGCCTCGGCCAACCAAAGTGTTGGGATTAAAGGTGTGAGACACCACGCCTGGCTGGGATCCGCATTTTAAAAGTACTTCCAAGATGGCTCATGTTCACAGCCAGGTTTGAAATTCTTGATCTATAACAGCACTGAGAGTCCAGGACAGCTTCCTTGCTTTGTGCAGTTCTTTGCTGGACTTGCCTTATTGCTCTGAAACCTTAGAGACTGTATGATATGCACTTGCTCTTAACTGTCCAGTATTCAGTTTTTCTAGGTACAATAATAACAAACTCTCAAGATTGTTAAGAGGAGAAAATAAAGCAGTGAAATGCAACACATGAAGGAATGTGGGGGGCTTCCCTTGCGTGACCACCATCACTAAAAGAATGAATGGTTTAGAACTACAGGCTCACAGAGTGATGGAACAGGGGGTCTTGGTGTCACAGGTGAAGGTGCGGTCTCCAGAAAGACTGAGCAACTGCCTAATGCTTCTTAATGGGTCCCCCCATTTCCTTAGGAGTTTTGTAGTAGCTTTCCTAGGTAAAACCACTACTGAAAACAGGCTTTGAGGTGAAGGGTGGTGATAAGGATTCACCTTCCCTACCTTTCTCTTAAGATGTGTTAATTGCAGGATGAAAGATACAGTCCAGCAGGTTTATCTTCTTTAGGCACAGTGGAGAAAATGGTGGAGAGATCAATGGCATGGGGTTGTGATGAGCCAGAGATATTACCAGGACGGCTGTTTCCAAGAATAGGACAGTAGAGCCAGAGATCTGTTCTGCTCACCTTAGTTGGTAGAATCCATCTTTAACATCAGCGAAAAGACATGAAGTTTCATCTTTCTGACAGGAGTCAGAAAGCTCTGTCATTGTAGGCAGTGGAGTCTCCTTTCTTGGAAGATTCAGAAATATATTCTTGGGATCTTAGAAATATATTCTTATTTATAAATATATTATTGGGTTTGGAGGAAAATGATAGGCAAGATGATCACTCTTTATCCCTTCCTATTTTAGGATAGACAGGCATCACTTGATGGTGACATGTGTAAATACAGGCTCCTGCTCCATTTAGCTATTGCTCCATTCATCGAAGTCAACCAAGAAGCCAGGGTGGGGCCCAGGACCCAAAGAGGGCATCGTTCCATGTGTTACCTAGGAGAAAGATTGGCGAAGCTATCAGAGACAATAAATCAAGGAGTCACCCAGGCTCTAATATGGTCTAGAGCAACCACAAGCACAGAGATCTCATAATCACCTTAGTGATCAAGAGGAAAACAGTAACACTCATTTTACAAATGAAGAGCCTGAGGCCCAGAAAAGGCAAGTGGCCTACGGCTGGTCAGAGTCAGGACTAGGCCTGTGCTCCAGGGATGACCTGCTGCTTCTTTCCAAGGAAGTTGTCTACAGCTGGAGATATTAGGGAAACGAGGGGTCAGAGCACTGGTACCAGATATTGGTGTGCATCCCCCAATCCTAAAGGAATAGAGCTCAGCATCTGGAGAATAACTGGGACTGTAATAATAATGCTTATAGTTGTAACTACAGCTTATGGAATATCAACTAATTGCTGGGCACTGTGTTGGTTTCTTTTCTCACAGTAATTCTTTTAACCACCATATTACCCATGATGGGCCTACCTCTCTAGTTCACACTATACTGATAGGATGGAGTGACTCTTTTGAGGCCACCTAATAGAAGTGATGAGAATATGTTATGCTGAATAGTTATTGTCCCTTTCTTCTACCCACTAATTCAGATGGGCACAGAACCGTGAGGCGGGTCATTGATATGGGTCATGACTATTCCCTGTGCTCCAAAAGAAACACAAGCAGCTTTGGTCCCTCAGTGGCCCTGGTATGAATTCCATTATCCTTGGGAGGACCATAAATCCTCTCCCAGTGCTGTTTGCCAGTCAGATCCACATATGCTCCCTGCCCACGGAGATTCTGGCCCATAGGAGGATTGTTCAAAGGGTTGATTGCTCAGGCAGAAGGATAATCCTTGTTTTCCCTTCTCTCATCACTTGGGAATTAGCTTGATAAGAATCTCATGCATGCCAATGCTAGCTTGGCTAGCACCTCACCCTTTTATTAAGGGGCACACCCAAGCCAGATGGGAATCCTTAACATTCTTGAATCCTCAGGCAGGCAGGATGGTGAGGAAGTGCATGGGCAGATGAGAGTGGAGTCCAGGAATGCACCAGCTGTGTCCAGTTGACCTAGGCCAAGCAAAGACCTTCCAGTCATCTTCCAACAATTCCCCTTTTCTAGAAGCTGTTAACAAAGCTTCTCACCCAAATCCATCTCTGATCCTCATTAAACCGTCAAGCTGGTCATTCACCACAGGCTTCAGCTTTGTAGATAACCAAATCAAAACAACTAAGACCACCTTATTCTGGTCATCTTTTTAAAATGTAAATCTGACCATACTTCTCCCTTGTTTACATGGTCAGAGATGTCCATTTGTCTCTGGTCAAACTTTCAAAAGCAGAATCACCCTGTTTTCACATTAAATCATATGTATACCTCCAATATATAAAGAAGGTAAAGATATAACTACTCTGATTGTAGCAGGGGGTAGGTACAAGTCCCCCACTGTTGTCTGCTCAGGGTCTCCTTCCCAGGCAGCCCAAATAGTCAAGGATTAATGGTATTTTTAAGTGGAGCTCAAATTTCTGGAACCCTCATATTGATGAGACAGGAATTAAAATTTATTCTCAACCTCTTATCCATCAAACATGTTAATTGCATTATCACATTACAATAGCTCTATGAGTTTCTTATTGTTAATCCCATTTTATAGATTTTTTTAATGAAGCTCAAAAAATGTTAAATAACATATCCACAGCTCAAATGCCAATGCCCTGATTCTGAGACCCATATTCTCCCAGATTGTATGCCATGTAAAGACACAAAGCTGATGCAATAGTCTATGGTGGAGGCATGGAGGGAGGGCTAGGGAGTGCACATAGGCAGAGAAGCTCATGTTGTCTGGAGGCTCTCAAAAGAGATGATGGTCGAGCATCCTTGGCAACAGCATTTTAGGAAATATAATTTGGAAGCCATAAATGTATGCTAAAATCACACAATGCATCAAGTAAAGCTTTTAATGTTTTGGGCCTGTCCTTCCTTTGTGTCCAGCAAGCATCCCACCTCTGGTTCTTATATACCCAATATTATGGCCACTATCTGTTTCCAGAACAAACCAAGCTCATCTACATCTCTGTGCCTTTGTCAATTCTTCTTCCGTTTACTTAGAATGCCAGTTTCCCCTTCACACCCTGATTAACTCCCACTCATCTTCCAAATGTAATCTCTTCCAAGAGATGCACTCCCAGACAGTACAAGTTTCTGCCTTTGTGCACTCTCCAACCCTCCCTCCATGCCTCCACCATTGCCTACTGCATTGGCTTCCTGTCTTTACACAGCATAGAAGCTGGAATAGTATGTGACCCAGAATCAGGGCATTAGCACTTGAGACATGGGTAAGTTATACAATGTTTTCTGAGCCTTTGTTTTTGTTTCTGTTTTTTATTTGTTTTGAGACAGAGTCTCACTCTGTTGCCTAAGCTAGAGCGCAGTGGAGCAACCTTGGCTCACTGCATCCTCTGCCTCCCAGGTTCAGGTAATTTTCCTGCCTCAGTCTCCCAAGTAGCTGGGATTACAGGTGCCTGTCACTATGTCCAGCTAATTTTTGTATGTTTAATAGAGACAGAGTTTCGCCATGTTGGCCAGGTTGTCTTGAACTCCTGACCTCAGGTGATCTGCCTGCCTCAGCCTCCCAAAGTGCTGGGACTACAGGCGTGAGCCAAGAGCCTCACTTTTTCTGTAAAATGGGATTAACAATAAGACACCCATAGAACTATTATACCATGATAATTCAAATAACATATTTAATGAATGATAGGTTGAGAATAAATGTTAATTCCCTTTCTTTCTCTCATATCATCTCACTTGTATCATTCTCTAAGAAAATATCTTAATTTTCTTTGAATTCACAAAACTCTGCACATATCAGGCACTCAACAAATGAATTAATATCTTTAAAGTAGCATTTGAAAGGTTACTACAAAAAAGGAGTTTCTGTGGACATAAATAATTCTTCATTATTGAACCAGAAGGTCATTGATGGGTATTAGACCAACACAATAAAATGGTGTTTTCCAACCTTTTTAAATATACTTGTAATACTTTTTGTCAGGAATATCGCAGGGAAAGAGCATCATTTTGCCTATCTCTACAGATCTGGGCTTCAGTGGCTCAGAAGAAGAGCCAGAAGAGGCACAACCAGGAGATAATCACACATATACACTATACTCTGCTTTGGCACATCAAGACAAGATGATAAGTAAGTCATTTCCTCTGAGAAGTGGGAGAAACTCAATAGACTGTATGGAGTTCCTCCCTCATAATGTGACTTACTTTCAACTATCTCACATGTTGGCATAGTCAACATTCCAGCCATCATCTCCACCCTCTTCATTAGGTTCAGTGCCACTTCCAATCCCCGATAAAATATATTCAGGGACAAGATCTGACCTGTGCTGAGTGTAAGCTCTGTGGAGGTCTGAGGCTCATAAATAAAAATACCTACTTGAAGATATACCTAAGCTCATCTGGTTCAGCCTCTCCTGAAACCCAGAAAGAGCAGCAGAGCAAGGACCAGAGCACTGACTCACAGTGCAAAGCTCTGGCTGCTGACTCCATCCCCGGAGGAGCCTCCCACACCTGCCCCACAGGCCTGCCACTGACCTGGCCTCCCACGCTGCTCTCTCTCAAGGAGTGAAAGGAGGGGAGACCTTTGCCTCAACCACAGATCACCCATTAATTCATTAAACAAATATTTTTGAGCACTTATATTATGTCGGATTCTGTGTAGGTGCTGAGGATAAAGAGTGAACCCATGAACATTGAGATTGAACACATTCTATCCAGGATGACAGATATTGAAAAACAAATACAAGCAAGTGTTACCAGGAACACAAGGTGCTGTTGGAGCATTTCATAGGAAAACCAATACAATTGAAGTTGAAGATGCAAGGATCCAGAGCAAAGGGGTAGGGATAGGTGTTGGAAAAGACAACGGGCCACTCCTCCCCTGTAACACAGGAAGTCATGAAGGATGGCTGCAGATGTAAGTGGGCTTGAAGACTTAGGAGGAGGAAGCAGAAGTACTTTATGTTTGACAGCAGCTCTTTGATCCATGTGGTAGAGGCAGTACCATCTAACTAGAGGCAGTAGTGAAGGTTTGGAAGGTTCAAGGGAGGAGAAAAGGCATGATATATGTGCATGGTGAATACAGGGAGGTATATGGGGATCATCAAGCCATGTTTTGGACCAGCTAAGGTGGATGATGATGATTTTATGATGGTGTCATCCTGCCAAAATGCCTATTTTTGTTTTTACTTTTATAGCAACTAGGCACAGCAGGGAGAATTCAGCCAGGGATAAGGCTTTGCCAGTCAAATGCAGTGACAAGCCAAATGGGTAGCAAAAGAAAGTTTATTATATTGGCAAAAGAGTTGTTGAAACAAGGAACTAAGAAAAGTGAACTGGGTGGGGAGTGGCATGAAAAAAGGAGAGAGCTTATGAGCAGGGAAGAGACTAGATCCTAGTGGATGTACCAGCAAATCCAAAAGAAGGGGCTGCTGTGAAATGGGGGCCTGAATTCATGATCCTAGAGAGTTAGAAGATATGGTTTCTAGTTCAGACTCTGCACAACTTTGAGGTCTCCTTTGCCCCCTCTGGCCATATGTTCCTGGCCTATGTAGAGTGGAAGTATCCTAAATCCCCTTGCGTCTGGGACTTCCTATGATGCCACATTGTTGATCAATATTTTAGGCACCTTGGTATCTGAATCAAATACGCTGAGCCCTCAGTAGTGGCCCATGTGTGCTTAGATTATTGGTTCCAATCTTATTGACAAAACCTGCAGAAACCCCGATCAGTGCCTGCGTTGAGCTAACATCTGCGACTTTAGATGCCCAGTCATGCTTTGGATTCCTCCAGAAACCCTAATTTCAATTCCCAAGCTATGTCATTATACATACCCTTCTAAGTCATGATCTTCTAATCTTTATGGAAACACTGTGAGGGTTTATGAAGGGGAAGGACGCTCTGGGGGATCTGGTAGTGACACAGGGTGACAAAGTGACAGAATGACAGAGCCACTGGAATGTGGGAAGTTGACATCACAACCCCCTGGTTGGGAAACAGTTTTCACATCATCTGTGGCTCATTCCCTTGAGTTGAATGCAGTGTGTGTATAAAAGGCTTCCACTCACAGTGTATCTATCCTCAGTCCCATCGTTTGCCCAAGGTTAAGAGGACAAGGTGAGTGTTTTTACTGATCTGATGGCAGTTTGGGGGTGACTAGGACTGCTACACCTCCTTTGGGAAAAGCCATTCGAGGTTGGAGAGAATGGAAATTGATAATTCCAGGAAGTCGAGGCTCATGGCAATCATCAAGGTGGTTCAGAAGCAGAAAACCTGGAAGGAGTGAAGTTAACCAAAGACTGGGGCAGTGCAGACTTGGGAGTGGTAAAAGGAGCTAGTTTGTAGGACAAGAGACAGCCATACAGGGCTGAAGAGTAGGGCTAAAGGCACAGCTCGTGATGCAAGAAAGAAAAAAAGGGAGATTATGATGAGAGGTAACGTAACCACAGACTCAGGTTAAAAATACGGTTTTTAGAATGCATAAATTAGAGGACAGGATGATAAGTAAGTGAAGATTTTGAGGACTACCTAGTACCCTCAGCTACTGCCTTTGAAGTCAGGAGTCTAGAGAATCAAGCCAGGCACAAGAGAAGGTGTTACAAGACTCTAACTTACTCACTGCTGAATCTCTCCTATGTCAGGAAAGCAGGGCTGCTCTGCTATTATGATGTGGCTTCTGGAGCCACATATTCAACTGTAGAATTTCAGGCTCTGTAGAAAAATGTTGATACAAACAAGGTTTACATTAATTAGACTTTTGAAATGTTTGCATTGTTTTTTTTAGAGTAACTGGACTTTCTCCAAGATGTCCTATCAGAAACACCAGCAGAAGTGGCAGCTCCCTGCCAAGTGCCTCCCCAAATATCCATCCAAGTGGGCCCCTCAGGCTCCTGCTTCATGTCCACCTCCATGCCCCCCTCCAGCTCCCTCCTACTGTGTTCCCAGTTGCTGTATTTCTGGTTTTGGAGGCCACTGCTCTTTAGTTTCACTACGGTTTCCACGATTCTACTTGCGTCAGCCCCAGCATTCTGACTGCTGTGAGCACGAGTCTTCTAGATGTTCCACTTGCCATGGCTCTGGAGACTGCAGCTGACCTGTGACCTTTGAGGAATCAAAAAACCACAGCCAAGGACAAGGCCTGAGTTGATATCTTCCCTCACTCTTACCCTCCTCCTTCCTTCTCCGCCTGAACTCAGCTGCCTAGCTCCATAAGTGATGGGTTCCCTCTTTTGCTGAGACCATCAGGCCTTTTGGCCTTGGCTCTGTTACTAGATCAAGGAGACCTGCAGGCAAAAGAAAAATCTGCTTTTTGAAGCCTGATCAGTGTGCTAAAATAAAGCTTATCTTTCCTGGTGCCCTATATGTTTGTCAATACTCCATCCTCAGCTCTGAAAAACTCACATTAATCTGGATTATTTAAGCAGACTCCCACAAGGTGCAAGCCATGTGGAAATTCCCACCAAGGTAGACTTAGAGTTTGAGCTATTTGAGAAGGCTGTGAAAAGCAGAGATTCAGAAAGGTAGAGTAGAGGGAGTTTCCAAAATGTAAGCAGCCCTGTTCCACGGCTGCTGAGGCAGGTGCCACCAACACAGAGTTTTCTTTCTGATTATTGAGGACATTTTGCTGTCCAGAGCCTTCTTATTTGGGAGAATCTGATGCTCAGGAAGGAGATGGTACAACAGTGCTTGTACCTCTCGGATCTCAGTTTCAGAAGCCATGAGAAATACTCTGCTTGAGCATATTCACTCGACTGAGTCCCTCGCTCCATGTCTTCACACAGAAGCCAGGATGAGGAGGGAATTTGTACGTGGCCCAATCAGCACAATGCCCAGGAGACTTCTGGCCTTGGTGTTGCTATCTACCCTTTTCAGGTTTTTCCCTCGTCTAGGCAACAAGCCAAATGGCATAGGTGTAGGGCCTACCCTTAAAGCAATGTCCTTTCTGACCCAACAGCGGGCTTGGGTCACAAGCCACAGCAATGCTTCTGTACATCCTCCAGGGCTATGGCTCTTAGCCACAATCCTGAGACACACGATGCCTATCAGGTCAGGGGGAGACAAAGAAATAGGGTTATGGTCAGTAACCCAAAAACTGCACATATCCACAGCTTACGACAACTAAACCATGGCTATGCTGTCAAAACATCTGATTTCAGGCAGAGGAGTGTCACACACTTGAAAGCCACTCACTAAGTATGTCCTGGCAGAAGAGAGACTGTTCCTGGCTGTCTCTTGTCCCAAAATCAATTACTAAAGGTCATGGCTGGCCCAGGGCACCCAGGGCACTGGGGATTCTGAAGACAAGAATGAAGGCAGACTTCACCACCGTCCTTGACATCCCAATGCTCAGTCCAAGGAGGAGGACTTCCAGATCAGTGTTTTCCAGTCAGTGACAAAAGGAACAGGAGGGTTCCAGAGAGGTTCTTCAGGGGTTCTTGAGATTTCTATTTGTGCGTATATGTCTGTGTTTATGTGTGTTGACAACTTGGAGAACATTCAGAATGCCTGCTCAAAAATGTTAAATAACAGGTGACAATGATAGCACCTGGGAGATCACCCAGCTCTCCATGTTTATCTGGGCTGTTAGTCTAACTAGTTAACTATTAGTTAATCTAAATAGTAGATTGCAGAGTAAAAATTGTGTAACATCTTTGTGTATATTTTTAACTTTTTAATCATAGTTACTGATTTAAGGGGAAATGTTATTTTTATCCATATTATAGCCTCATCTTTAAAATAATATCTTCCATCACACACTCGCTCCTTCCAAGGGAGAACAAGTGAGTTGTCTGAGAGGTGAAATGGCGAGAGTTCTGCCTTCCTTTGTCTCTACTTTTCTACTGTGCTCACTTTGGTTGCTGGAAGGATGTCTCTCTGTGGGCCAAGTTCTATCCCAATGCAGGCCCCAAGGTTTAGACTTTGGAATAAATATTATGAAGTTCTTTTTGGCAGTGGTACACGTTACATTTGCCAAAGCTATGATTTATAAACTCTCTGTCTTAAACCATTCTCTTTCTCAATTGTTTAAGAGTTTGGAAAGGAAAGACATATGATTAATTAACCCTCTCAAAAAATCCCAATATTACAAAGACTGTCACTGTATACAGAATCCACGCCACTGTTTATACATCTAGTTATGTAAAATTTTATTCACACGAAATTGTATTACAGCTCATTGCATTAAATACAATACCAGATAAGTCCAGGTAAGTCAATGTTTCATGATAAATTATTCTAACAGCTGGTGAATAAGTCTTATGCCATATATAAAAAATATCATGCTAAAGTAATCTTAGCATCTAGCATAAATTTTCTTACCTGTCTTCATATATTTTATGTTTATAAATGCTTATTTTAGATAAAGGTAAAATAATGACTTCTTATACTAGAAATTTTTCACTGATAAAACAGATAACATTTTAAAAGAATAATTACTATTGTACCCAATAGAATGTGCAGGCTTAAACTGAAATACATTATGCATTACTAGTAGTAAGTGTCTTCAACTAGCAATAACTGTATTGATTATAGTATAGAAAATCAATGTCATGTGCCCTTTATTTGACTCTGTCCTGAAATAACACAGTATAATTATGTATTTTATCACCAGAGTGTGCCTTTATAATATTTAAGACTAGGTTATATTGCTGATATGTTTTATGCAGTAAAATTTCACGAGGAAGTTTTATACCAATTATTTCTTGATAATTAAAAATATCATTTTGCTATAAAGCATAACATACATCGAGTTGATAAACAGTTAAATGTTAATTTTGAAATTATAGTCAAAAATCTGGTAATGAAAACACATTTATATTATATCTAAAGTGGGTTTCACATTGTGCATTAGAGAAAAACATATATAGTCATGTGCTACCTAATGACATTTTGGTCAATTATAGGTCACACATATGAGAGTGGTCCCATAAGATGATAATGTAGCTGAAAAAGTCCTACCCCCTAGTGACATGGTAATATCGTAGTGCAAGGCATTACTCATGTGTTTGTGGTGATGCTGGTGAAAAAAAAGCTATCTGGCTGTCAGTTGCATAAAGGTATAGCACATATAATTATGCATAGCACATAATTCTTGATAATGATAATAAATGACTCTGTTGCTGTTTTTTATGTATTCACTGGATTTTTATCATTATTTTAGAGTATACTCCCCTACTTACATAAAAAAGCTAACTGTAAGACAGCCTTAGGCAGGTTTTTCAGGAGGTATCTGAAGAAGGAAAGCATTGTTGTCACAGATGACAGCTCCATGCATGTTATTGTCCGTGAAGACCTTCTATTGTCCCTGAAGACAAGATGTGGAAGTGAAATACAGTGATACTGATGATCCTGACCTGTGTAGGACTAGGCTGATGTGTGTGCTTGGGTCTTAGTAGTTAACAAAGAAGTTTAAATTTTTAACTAGGAAGAAAACCTTATAGAATAAGGACATAAGAAAGACAATATTTTTGTACAGTTGTACAATATGTGTTTTAACTCCTATTACAAAAGAGTCAAAAAGTTTAAAAAATAAAAAGTTTATAAAGTTAAAAAGTTACGGTAAATGAAGATTAATTTATCATTGAAGAAATAGAATTTTTATAAATTTAGCATCCCCTAACTGTATAGTGTTTTTAAAGTCTACAGTATTGTAATATCCTTGGCTGTCACATTCACCCACTACTCACTCACTAACTCAAATAGAGCAACCTCTAGTCCTGCAAGCTCCATTCATGGTAAGTGCCCTATACAAGTGTACCATTTGTACCTTTCATACTGTATTTTCCTGTAAATACATTGGTGTATATATAAACTATATATGTACTGTGTATATGTAATTTTAAATACACTATATGTATTCACTGTATATATATAATTATATATACCATATATATACTATATATACTGTAGATATATTTTTACTGTACCTTTTGTATGCTTAGATACAAAAATATTTACCATTGTGTTACTACTGCCTACATTCACTATTCAGTATAGTAACATGCTGTACAGGCTTATAGCCTATGAACAATAAGCCAGACCATACAGCCTAGGTGTGTAGTAGACTAGACCATCTAGGTTTGTGGAACTATGCTCTATGATGTTCACGCAAGAAATCACCTAAAGATACATTTCTCAAAATGTATCCCTGTCCTTAAGTAACACATGACTCTACTACTAGAAAAAAAGCCTGTTAAAAATGACATGGTATTGATACTGTAAAAAGGATGTTAGATGAGCAGCTGATTTAGAAGTACAGTTAGGAGCATTTGCTGATAAAGAACTTCAGAAAGACTGCAGCATGATAACAACCTCACTTCATGAATTATTCTAAGGTTGAGATCATGAGATATTTATAATAAAACTGAACAGGAGTATGCCTGTTGAGAATATTTCCATTTTGCTTATTTTGGTATAATATGTGCAAGCAAGTCAATGGAAAGCTGACTGACACCTGAGCAATGGAAGAAAACTTTAAATATTGAGATCAGCTTTTTAGCATATTATTGAATAAATCAGCACAATGGAATGTTTATACTGACATTGCAAAAAGCAAAGACAAGAAAAATTGTAGAAATTACGTTTTATATAGACATTATTGCTAATATGTGCTTAAGTAATTGTGTGTTGCATGAAAAATAAATGAATTTAAGAAGCTGCAAATATAGTGCAAAATGATGTCTAACAAAACTATTCATAAAAATTGGCTTTAAATTTCCAGATTTTCAGTGTTATTTGTATGAAATGAGAAGACATGGGATAAGTCCTGGTCACTAGAAATAAGGGACAACCTCCTGGCAAAGATATTTCAAATGAGATAAGAAATAACCATTTTTTTGTTGATAAACATCATTATGTTGATAAATACCACATAAACCTATTGTAGTTACAACAGCTGGAAATGTTTGCTGATTTGTTTAATAAACTGAAAAAGCTTGTCATGTGCAGTATTGCAAGGTCAATATATTTAAAGCAGCAGATAAAGTGTAAACAATCAAATGAAAACTGACTCAACACAGAAAATAAATTCAGCTTTTTGAAACACTTAATCACTATTAATTCTTTAAACAATTGTTTATCAAGCGCTTTTTATGTGCTAGGCATTGATCCGAGAGCAGAGGATATGGCTATAAACAAAAACAGTTCCTACTCTCATGCAGTTTACAGTTTCATGGAGGCAGCAGATAATAACTACACAATGGCTAAATATGTAATGTATTACCTGGTACTAAACAGTATGGAAAAGAAATAAATGAAGTCTGGGGGAACAGACAGTGTGGGTGCAGGCCTGCCATTTTATACAGGGTGGTTAGGGAAGGCTTGTGTGATAAAGCAATCTTTTGTAGGAAGTAAAGAAGCAAATCACCGCCCGGGCGCAGTGGCTCACTCCTGTAATCTCAGCACTTTGGGAGGCCGAGGCGGGCGGATCACGAACTCAGGAGATCGAGACCATCCTGGCTAACACAGTGAAACCCCGTCTCTACTAAAAATACAAAAAATTAGCCGGGCGTGGTGGCGGGCGCGGTGGCGGGCGCCTGTAGTCCCAGCTACTCGGGAGGCTGAGGCAGGAGAATGGCGTGAACCCGGGAGAAGGAATTTGCGGTGAGCCGAGATCGTGCCACTGCACTCCAGCCTGGGCGACAGAGCGAGACTCCGTTTCAAAAAAAAAAAAAAAAAAAAAAAAAAGGCAAATCACATGGATATTTGGAGAAAGAGCACTGTTAGGCAGAGAGCACCAGGAGCACAAAACTCAGTCAGGATTTTGCAAGCTGCTTGGGAGGCACAGCAAAATGGTCAGTGTGCCTGGAAGGAGGGAGTGACTGCCTGGATTACAAGGATAACTTGGATTCAATCTATGAGGATCTTATGGGATTTGAATTTTTACTATGGATGACATGGGTATGCATTGGAGGGTTTGGAGCAGAGGTATGCCACTACTTAAGCTATGGGTTTTTCACTTTTATTACTTTTAATTGACACATAATAATTGTACCTATGTATGAGGTGCAGTGTAATAATTTAATACATGTACACAATGTGTAATGATCAAATCAGGGTAATTAGCATATCCATCACCTCAAACATGTATCATTTCCTTGTGTTGGGAACATTCAAAATCCTCTTCTAGCTATTGAAAATATACAGGAAATTATGAATTATAGTCACCCTATAGTGCTAGGACACGGGAATTTATTCCTCTTATCGAGGCCTGCTTTGCATCTGTTAACCTACCTTTGGCTACCTCCCCTTCTGCTTTGTTGAGGAAAGACTAGAATTTAAGTGCAGACCAGGGTAACCACATAGGAGGCCACCACAATAGTCAAGGCAAGAGCTAATGGTGGCTGGGACCAGGGAATTAGTGGTGGAAGAAATTTTCAGATTCTAGATACATTTCAAAGACAGGATATATGTGTCTATAAGAAAAAAAGGGCTCAAGGATTGCTTTCATCTGGGCAATGGGAAGGATACAGTTGCATTTTAAGAGATGAAGATTTTAGGAGTAATGAGTGTTTTTTGAGGCAAGAGGGAAGTTTTGTTTTACATGTGAAATACCTATTTCCTACCCAAGTAGGAACTTTGAGAGACAAACTTGGATACTTAAGTCTGGAGAGAGAAGTTTGAGAATTATCAGCATATGTTTGAGACAGGATGATATCACCTAGAGAGGAAATACAGATAGAGAAGAGAGGACATACAATGACTGAGCCCTGGGTCACTCCAATATCTGGAAATCAAAGATATGAGAAGTAACCATCAAAGAAAGTTGGGGGGTAGTGATTAGTGAGGAAGGAGGCCATCTGTCTTGCAGTACTCTCTTCACTTGACTGCTCTGCCCCTATTCTGGCGTGGATAGATGGCCTCCTTCCTCACTGATCACTACATGATTATGCCAGTCATGTGCTGCTGGTGGTGTCAATCACATCCATTATATCTGGCAACAAGCAGATCATCAGTGACCTTGACAAGAGCATTTTGGGCAAACTGGTGTGACAAAAGCTTGGCTGACGAGGTTTAAAGCAGGATTGGAGACAAGGAGTACCAATAATTTTTTAAAAAAATAACTTTTGAGGAATGTCATGCTTTAAAAATATAGATAATTGAGTGTTGACTTGAAGTGGTTGTGAGATCTAGGGAGAGAGAAGAGAGAGAGACAGAGACTGATTTTTTTTTTTAAGATGAGCATTATACGTATTTTTTAGATGGAAAATATAATGTTTTATGTGCTGATGAAACAATCCAGTATAGAGAGAAAAGACAATTATGAGGGATGAAGAAGGGAGAATTGCTGATATGATACGCTTGCATAGATGAGAGGGATGGAATCCAGGTCACCAATGGACGGTTGTCCCCAGATAGGAGCACGTGCGGGTCACATATGTTAGTAAGAGAAACCACAGTAGAAAAGTAGATGAGTAGACAAGACTATATGGATGTTCTCTTATAATTACTTCTATTTTCTCAGTAACATAATGAGTATGCTCATCATTGAAAGGGACAAAAGAGACAGAAATGTTGGAAATTTGAGGAGAGAGACAGAAGGGCAAGAGAGACATGGATTATGCAAGTGCATGATCTTAATGATAGTTCGTGGAGCTTACATGGATAAGAAGAGAAATGAAGACATGAAGAAGATATTGGCCAGAGAAAACATTACGATATCAGTGAATTGTAGTTCCCAGCATATTGAAAAACTTCTCAGAGTGGGATACCAGGGAAAGTAAGTTGGAAATACAGGAGGTTAGGTTTGGGAAAAGGATTATTTGAAACTCATTTTACAGAAGGGTTGTAGTTGTTAATAATGACTGGTCTAGGCTGGTATGACATGGGAGTAGATGAATGTTAGGATGAAAGACAAACCTGTTAGAGGTGCACAGTTCAAAGAATTATGAAGTAAATTATTACAGGAATCATTTTTGTGGATATTAAAATCACCAAAGACCATGACAGAAAGTCTTGGATAGAGCAATAGTGAGCAGAGCATCAGATACTTACCTGGGGATTTGCAATGAAGAGGAGCAGTGGTTGGTGTAACGAATGCCTAGCCCATTCCTTGGCCCAGTGAGTACAAAGGCCTGGGTAAGAAGAAAATAGTCAGACCGTGAGAGGACTATGCAGAACCCAGTTTTCACTTACAGCAAGAAGGTGGAGGTGGCTTTGTGAGAAGAGTTGGTTGATACAGTGCATTTTTTCGATGTACAGCCTTGAGTCTTGAGAGCCTGTGGAGGGTTTGAGGTGCTGGCGAAGGATGGAAGATGGAGTCCCACCGGGGACTGTGCAGACCTCTGGGGAAGGGAGGAATGCTGGTGATGGCAGGCAATTTGGGAGTCCTGAGCTTCTGCTGTGACTGAGACAAACAGGCAGAAGGTATGACCAGATAGTGCTGAGTGTCATCAAGGCAGAATGAGGGAGCAGGCTGTGAGTGCTGAGGAGGATCCAGGAGGGTGAGCAGAGTCCTGTCCACTCCCACCCCCACTCCCATTCCTCACCACCTCCATTCCTACTGGCTGTGGCTGGATTGCTTTTAAAAGGTTGCAGTCAAGGGCTGAGGAATCCTAAAATGTTAAGAATAGCATCAAGGATTGTCTCACATTATAGATGTGCAAGTAATACATTACATAGCCTTATATAATGTCATATGTCTCATCAAGTCATAGCATATCAAATATTTCTCTATTCAACACTTATATTATCTGTCATAGTTGTTTTTTTAAAATTCTTTTGTCATTAAACACTTTTCAGTCAAGGAATGTGAACAGTTCTTAGACATTTCTGCTGATTGCCTCCAAATCCTTTATAACTATTTTTTTCAAATATTGAGGTTAATCTAATAGAAAAATATGCTGAAATTGTAAAGTAAGCTGTTGAAAACCAAAATAAAGCAAGAAACAAATCCTGACAACTGTCTAATAGCGGTTGCTATGACTGGTGCTCCCCGGGTTGTGGAGTGCACAATCCGGACAGCTCCAAGCAGAGGCCCCAAGGACCATTTGCAAAGTAACTATTATTTTACCAGTACTGCCTAACCAGAAAGAAAAAATACAGAAAAACAGTAGATGCAGAGACTAATTAATAGTACTGCAACTATCATCTATATTTCATGAATTGAGTTTTGTATGTTCATCAAAATAACCCAATTTTTCTTAATTAACTAACTGATATAAATTTTAATGTAAAAGATAAATTTAAATAAATAAATGAGCTCTTGTCTGTTTTATGTATAGTGGTCTCAATGTAAGTTTCTATTAGACAAATGGTTGCAGTTGTTAAAGTATATGAAGGCTCGCAGAGACTATTAGAGATTCCATGCTTTGTTAATAGGTGTTCAGTGAAAATAATAATTGCAAGTGATAATTATCTTCACAAATGTTGTAAACTATATAAGTATCATTGTGATAAAGATAACACATACTAATTTTATTCTTAGCATATAATCTGCATTTAAGAAAATAATATGCTTAATCAGAGAAGGCCAGAAAGTCACTGACAAATTATCTCACCTGGGAGCCCATCACCTTTAACTTGGGCATGAATTCGCATACATCATCCTTGCCTTGATGTATATTGTCTAATGGATGGGAAAAACCCATCAATGCAATTTATCTTATTTTTCAATATCAGCATATACTTGAGATGCTATTCAACATTAGTAAATGTGATTAACTTTACTACACAAATGTATTCTGCTTTGGTGTGTTACTAAGAAAATGAATTTGTGAGACCTTTGCATTTTTTTCTCAACCATAATACAAAGGGGCCCTTATCTGTATTTCTCGAACAAAGTTAAAAGTATTATTTCATTATTAAATTTAAAATATGACATATATTGTGTTCAATTAATTTTGGGAAATGTGGTTCTAAAGCAATGTTATTCAAGCCTCTATTAGTAAGCAATGTGTGTACTTTCATTTATTAATGAATTATCTACACATATTACTATATAAATTTTAAGTACAATGTAACAGAAAACAAAAAATAAAAATTTTAAAACTTGGGACAATAATTATAAATACTACTTTGAGTCATGGTGGACACCTTCCCGTGTCATGTATAGTCTTCTTTGGGGGCCAAAGTTGGCTTAAATGAAAACAGAGCAGAATTACCAGAGCTAAACCCTCTGCAGGGCTTGGGGGCCAGCAATCTGGTTTGTATAGTATCAGGTGCTGTTATACGCCAGACCACAAGAGGGCAATAACGGGAAGACCACAGGATCCACGGGGAGATGAGGCCCTCCAATCTACAAACCAGCTGTGTGGCTTGGAACACCTCTCCAAGCCTCATCTTAGACATTTGAAAATGGAAACATCATCAACAAAGTCAAGAGACACTAAGTTGATCTATTTTGAAGGTTAAATAAGGTAATATATTTGAATTTTTCCCTAAATTGTACTGTATAAAATGTTTATTTTCAATAAATTAGAAGACCGATGGATCTCTTGCCTACTAATCTTACTGCCTACCGATTTCTTGGATTTTGTTTCGTGTGTCTATGCTCCCATTTCTTGCTACTTTTTGTTCTCTCTGGCATTTTCTTGACCCTTTTTCTTTCCTCCCTTTCTCTCTGTCCTGAGTTGGCCCTATGTAACTGCTCGCCAACTCTGTACCAGGTCTTCAAGGAGCTTAATATGTTCTATCTCATTTAATCCTCACAACGACTGCATAGGAAAGTACTGTGTCCCTCCTCTTTTTATAGACCAAGAATCTGAAGTTAAGAAATGTGTTCAAAGTTGCAGAGCTGGTAAATTAAAGAACTAAACTTTTAGTCTAAGCTATTCCACTGTAGCAGCAAGTCCAATCAGGAGACAAAAACGATGGAGTAAGTTAGACAGACGGAATTTAAGATAAGAATTAGTAACAGTAATAAAAGAAAGACTAAACTATAAGATATAAGAAAAAGGCTCAAGGAGGGTACCCAAAGAAGGACAAAAGTAGAAGGGGTTCATACCTATTGGGAAAGGTGTGCTTCAGCCACCAGTCAGCAGAGAAGTGCTCTGCTTTAGCTAGATGGGGTGGGTCTGGAGTTAAACCCTCCAAAAAGGGGCAAGCAATAGGTCACCTTCCCAATGCAGGGCAAGGCTGACATCGGGAACCATGTGGCTTGGATATGCAGTGGGAGTTCAGGCTTACCTTCAGAGCACATGGGCAGCAAGGAAACTTGCAAAGGGGGCCACAGCTCTGTGTGGACTGCCCCTGCCCCACCTCCATACAGCTGACCATGGGTAGCTCAGGCCGTGGAGGGGCTTTGGTTTCAGGCTGAGAAGGCTGTGAAAAGGTCATTCTCAAGCCAAGGCTGCAAGGAGGCAGAGGGATCTCATTCTCCGCCTTTGTGGCAGGCGCCACCGGACGGCCACACACTGCCCCCACCTGCCCCTTCCAACTGCAGTGTCCCTCCAGCGCCCCCTATGGAGAAAGTTTAGCATTGTTCTCACTTTAATGGAGAAAGGATTCAAGAGATTACATTGTTTATCCCAGAGCACAAATCCAAGGGTGTGTTTGGAGCTGAGAGATAATAAATTGGTAACTGGCACGCTGATTCTCTCTCTCTCTCTCTCTCTCTCACACACACACACACACACACACACACACACACTCACTCTCACATACACAGTACCATGGAGACTTCTGGAATTCATATGTAAGATAAATCAACTAAAGAGGAGCCATTGCTCAGGACTTTTGCGGATGGCTCTATTTTCCACCAGGAGGCAGCAAAGCCAAGCCTTCACCCAGACTTTGCAGCAGCGATGTGCAGTCAGGAATTACCTGAAAATTCTTATACTCATCGCCTTGCTGGGTATTCTTATACTGATCACCTTGATCAGGCCTGAGGAGAAAAAAGAGAGGACCACAGTTACCTCCAATAACAGTTCTTTCTAATTGAAGTTGGGATCCAAGATGTAGAGTGCAATTAGGAAAAGGCAGTGATATTTCAACCTCCTGAAGGCAGAAGCATGACAGAGAGGACCTACTCCCAGATCCCAAAGGAGGACAGTTGAGGGCTTAGTTGAAGCCTGCAGCTTTAATTTTCGTTCCAGTTCACCTGGTGGGACACAGGAGATACTGCTGGTCACCTAGCTACCCTGTTTCAGGTTTTTTACAGACCACAAGAAGCTAATACAAATTCAGAAATTATTTACAGATTGTTCAGAATATTGAGGACCCGAGATGGCTCTGTACTTGTTCTCATCTTGGTGGCGACTGGCCCCAGAGGTAAAGAACTTACTAGATGGGCCCAGGGTGGCTCGAGAATAGATGCATGACTTAGGGACAGCAATCAGAGCAGGCAAGGAGAGCAGCCAGGAGACTTGCCTGAAAGCAAGCATCTTTGTTTTTCCTTAGATTATTCAGTGACAGTTCTGTAAAACAGCAAAGTTTGCTAGTCAGGTCAGTCTTCATACAATATTGAGAATGTGGCAATTGCCCACATTGAACACAAAGGTGCCTCGGCAGAGACACAATCTCTGATTTTAAATCCTTACCCTGAAGGGTCGGCTCCTGGGAAAACAAGTGTTCCTCAGGCCTAAGGCCCATGGAAAGGGACCGCGACAGATGTGGGAAGCAAGGCAGCACTTCTGGAAGCATCGGAGATGAATCCTATTCACTTCAGTGGGCAAAGGCCAAGCAGACGCAGGGACAACCAGACCATAAATGGAAGGAGGGTCTGAGTCTGACAAAGAGACAGCGTGCACCCCTTTGTAGAAGTTCACTAAAACCTGACCAAGGAAAGCTCAACTTCAGAGCCTTTCTGCTTTCATTGCCAGAGATAGCTCTAACTCTGCCAGTCTTGCCCTTGCTAATTCAGTTCCTAGAACTCTGTGGTGGAGAAGTTGTGCAGAGGGTTGTCATTCTATTTCCTGGTTTAGGTGGGTGTCACACAGATGTTTTACTTTGTTTAAATGCATTGGTTGAAATGCATTGGGCTGTATTCTCAATGCATGTATATTACAGTTCAACAAAACCACATTAAAATAATACACACGAATGAATAAATATAAAAATATCCAGGACAATTCTTAAAAATAAAATTAATGTGTAGGAGCTAGTTCTACTAGATTTACAATATACTCTAAAGCTATTATAGTTAAACAGTTTGTTCTGGACCATGAATATACAGACAGATCAATAGAGCATGATAACAAGTTCAGAGCTGGGAAAAAATATACAGAAGAAGCTAATATATGATAAGCACACCCTCAAATCTGTGAAAAATCATCAATTAATCAATAAATAATGTTGCTACAACTGGGAAGCCATTAATTTAAAAAAAGAGTTCTTAAAGGGTTAAAACATTAAAAGTTAACTCTTAAGAAAATCTGGGAGTATTCCTCTACACTTTCAAAATGGGGATCAGTTTTATAATACAACAAACAAGAACTATAAAATAAAAAATTTTTAAATGTGTTTACATAATTAACATTTTCTATATGGTTGAAATATAATAAAGTCAAAGGTCAAAAAACACAGCCGAAGAAATTTAGTTTCTCATAGCACAAAAATAACTTAATTTCTCCAATATCGTATAAGTGCTACAAATCAGTAATAAATTCATCAAGAATACGGTTAAGTATTAGGTAAGTTATAACATCAGGCAGTTCCCAGAAAATGGATGTTGTGGTTTACTAAATGTAATAAAATATAGTTCAGCTTAGTTACTAAGAGAAATTCAAAACTACTTTGCGATCCCGTTTTTAACCTACCAGATGGGCCAAGAACAATTAATTTAAAAATACATCATTTTGATGAATTTATGGGGGAAAATTGCAGTCTTATACATTGTAGGGAGTGAAATAAATCAGTGAAACTCATATGGAAGAAACTGGAAATACTGATCAAATTACAAAAGTAGCCTCTGAGTCAGCAATTGCACTTAAATAAATATATTCTATCTCCTCCTGAGGAATGATGTATAAATAATGTGTTCACTGCAGCATTGTTTGCAAGGGCCAAAATTGGGAACTTCTGTATATACATAGGTTATTATCCAGACTGGGAAACAAAGGGAGAAACTCTTAATGTACTGAAATGGAATGATCTCCAACAGATGCTATTGTGAAAAAAGCAATGAGCAAAACGATGTGGAGTTACTCTTATTTCGTTAAAAGAAGAAAAAATATACATGTTTGTTTGTGGTTTTTGTGCATAAAATATCCCTGAAAGGATATTTCAGAAATTAATCTCTGTTAACTGAAATATCTGAGTCGCACGTGGGGGATTTCACCGTGTATCCTTTGTAACTTCTGATTTTAGGCCCAAGTAAATGTGTAATAATGATCAGTATTAATAATATTAAAGGAGAAGGGCCAGGCACCGTGATGCATGCCTGTAATCCCAGCACTTTGGAAGGCCTAGGCAGGAGGATCTCCTGAGCTCAGAAGTTCAAGACCAGCCTGGGTAACGTGACAAAACCCCGTCTCTACAAAAGATACAAAAATTAGCCAGGTGTAGTGGCACGCGCCTATAGTCCCAGCTACTTGGGAGACTGAGGTGGAAGGATCACTTGAGCCCAGGAGGTCGAGGCTGCAGTGAGGCAAGATCACACCACTACACTACAGCCTAGGCAACAGGATAAGACCCTGTCTCAAAAAAAAAAAAAAAAAAAAAAAAAGTTAAAAAAAAAATCACATTAAAGGAGACCTACAGGAAGCAGAGCCTCAAATGCTAGAACCCAGGAAGACAGCACCATAAAGACTCACTCCATTACTGGAGCTAATTACATCATTACATCAGCAAATTCCTGCAAACCGGCCTCGACTTTTCTCACCATCAATTAACATAGCCCATGCAGCAAAGAAAGATGGTCATAGTCTTCCCCACTTTCGATAACAGAGGCAGAAAAACCTAAGGAGGTAGGAGTGGGGCTGCCACAGGACACATTCTGCTAGTTTGAATGATGCATTGAAAACAGCCTTAGGAAATGGGTTCCCCAATTTGGACAAACAGTTAGAAGTTATTGGCAGACAAACTGATTAGAAAAAAAAGACCAACAATCACCATTCATGCATTCAACTAATATTTTTTGAATATTTACTATGTGTTAAGAACTGTTCTGTCTGAGAGCCTGAGATATATCAGTAAGCAGCATTTGCCTTTTTGGCAATGACATTCTAATGACAGAAGACAATACATAAAACTACAATTAATAAAAATTAGCTTATTTTAGTGCTATGAGATACTGGTCTTTATATTATATGTCTATTATATTATATTTGAAAAGTACCACCAGAGGAAAACAAAACAAGACTGTGTAAAGATATCCATGTGAGAATATTAAATAAGCAGTTGGATACGAAAGTCTGAAGTTCTGGAGAGATGTCTGAGCTGTTATTAACAAAGTAGACATCATCATCACTGACATATAGATGGCCTTTATGGTCAGGAGACTGAATGCTCCAACCAAGAAAATAAGTGTTGGTGGAGAAGGAAAGAGAGCCGAGGACTCCAGCAGGAAGTAGTCAGGCAGAAGAACAGGAACACACAGAGTTCCAAGTTAATGTACTAGTTAAATTATTCTTCCATGCGTTTATTGACTAAATGTGGATTTAGTACCTACGATGTTCCATACAGTGTGTTGGAACTAGAACTTAAATGGTGAGCAGAAAGTATACCTATCCTCACCTCCTAGATAGCCTTCATTAGCTTAATTTTAATTAACTAACACGCGTCATGGTTAAAATTCAAATAGTTTATGTGTATGTGATCCTTCTAGGAAAATGTGTATGTGATTCTTCTAGGAAAATGTATATGTGATTCTTCTAGGAAAATATTATGTATACTAACATATACTAACATATATATTTATCTTATATATATAAGATATATATATCTTTATATATACATTATTTTTTATAAGACAAGGGATACACTAACATTGTTTACTGGATTGCTTTCTTTGATTACATGGTTGGGAGGATTTTTCATAGCATCATCTACAAGCGGACTCTATGCTTTTATTAGCTATATACTATCCTATTACATGATTGTAAAATGAAATCTCATTAATGGAATATGAAAATGCTGGTTTCTCAACATATTCATTAACGATTAATGTGATCAAAATTTCATGTTTGTTACTGGACTGTCATGGAAAAGCCAGTGTCTCATTGATCTTCTGGTTTGCATTCCTTTAGTTATGAATAAGCATTTCTTAATAGGTTTGTTGGCCATTTCCACCTCTCTGTCTCTCTCACTCTACCCCTCTCTCCCTCTCTGTACTCTTCCTAGAAATAACTTAATTCTTATAGATTAAGGCTTTGGTCCCAACTACAATGTTAGA
The DNA here is from genome assembly GCF_024542745.1 of Macaca thibetana thibetana. Taxonomy (NCBI): domain Eukaryota; kingdom Metazoa; phylum Chordata; class Mammalia; order Primates; family Cercopithecidae; genus Macaca; species Macaca thibetana. Next base: position 125,342,748 of record NC_065578.1, read on the forward strand.
CACTTGGGGAGATGTGAATGAGAGCAGACATTTTACTGAGAATAAATTTTGGAAATAACTATAAGCATGAAGACCTGAAGAAGGCAAGTGAAAGAGAAGTACTTGAATAGTATATTATAGAATGAAAAGCACAATTCAATTCATATACTTCCCAGGAGTGCTACCCTTTGGCCGAGGTAGTTCTGTCCTGGACTTCACACTTTAAAAGAGTCCTTCTCTGGTTCTCTTCCAGCCATGACCCTGGCCATAGGATAATTTGATATTTCAGTGTATAGGCCCAGAGCTGCTGTCTCCCTCATATCCACTATCCAGGATCCCATAAATCTCTGTCAAATGGCCCTGAGATCATCTTTATGTGTCCATCCTCCTGAAGACTCAAACAACCAACACTGTGCTCACTTCTAGGTCTCAATAACCAAGAGAGGGGCAGTTTGGGAGATCCGTGTGTGAAAAGAACATGGATGGTATGGGCTAGGATACTTACACTCATGCACACCCAAGGTCCCTCATGGCACAGGATGAAGCCAGGGAGTAGGAAGAGAACAAGGGGTGAACCACAGGGGTCAGAAGCCTCTGTTTAGGCTCTTGCCTGGTGTCCTACAAGTGTTTATGGCAGGCATGCTTCCCAGGAGAAGAGAATTTCCTAGTCACTGTCCTTAAATGTCCTTAAATGTCCATGCTAGAAGAATAAAGGAAAAGAACAAACATAATGAAATGCTTCTCTCTTCTCACCATGTTAGTCAACTCACTATTGAATTGATTCAGTTTCGGAATCTTTTATGTGCCAATTGCTCAGCCAGACACTGGGAATATCAAAGTGAATAAAATAGGGTCCTTGCCCCTAAGGCATCCCAGTTTCTCCCCTGTTTAAAACCTTTCGGTGCTTCCCATTGTCCTCAGGATAAAGTCCAAACTATTTTCTTTATGGAATAAAGAGTCCTCACCAACACAGCCTTACCTACCTAGGTAGGTGAGTCTCCCCCTTCTCCTTACTCCCCACTCTGCTCCAGCCGCACTGAGCTTTTCCACCAAATAGCTTATACTTTCACATTTCTGGATCTGAAAATGTCTCCCAGACACCCCCTTCCTATTTCCAATTTCCAAGTCTCAGCTTAAATATCACTCCCTCCAGGAAGCATATCTGACCCCCAAACCTGACCCCTGTGCTTATCCTACCATCATTATTATTACATGGTATTATTGGCTATTGACTTGCCTCCATATTGAATTGGTTCTTTGAGAATGGAAACTACATTCCATTGAGCTACACTTCACTTTTTAGGACACAGCCTGGTAGATAGGAGACACTCAATACAGATTTGTGTTTTAGGTCATTGCATGCTTATGGGTTAGCTAGGGAACTTTGTATCTTTCAGGAAAGAAACCGAGAAGAGTCAGACTCTCCAGCAGGCAGAGGGCGCTAGTGAGTGAGCTAGGCATAGAGTCCTGGGGAGAGGATTATGATGTCATAGAGGCTTAGAATCTTGGTATTAGCAGGGGAGGGAACCAATCTGGTTCAGAAGACTTTGGCTTCTGATAGTCATGGACTCACTAGGCTGCTGAGGAAGATCAATAATATCTACTGGAATCAGTCATCAGAAGTCAAGCATGGAAATTGTGAATTGAGAAGTGTGTGGCCAGACCAGGTAACACAGAAACCTTATCTTTTGGGCCCTCTCTGCATGGCTTTTTAATGTGTTCATTCATTATATATTTACTTACTGAGGCCCATGCAATGCCATTCAGTGTGCTGGATGAGAGGATTCCAGGATTCATCCTATATTTCAGGAAAAGGCTCCTGCTTCCATTTAAGAGGAAGCCACTGCATCCTGGCTAAAACGGTGAAACCCCATCTCTCCTAAAAATACAAAAAAAAGTAGTTGGGCATGGTGGCAGGCACCTGTAGTCCCAGATACTCAGGAGGCTGAGGCAGGAGAATAGTGTGAACCCTGGAGGCAGAGCTCATCACAGTGAGTGGAGATCGAGCCACTACACTCCAGCCTGGGCAACAGAGCGAAACTCCATCTCAAAAAAAAAAAAATAGGAAGTCACTGGAGCCTCTGGGGGTGGGGATAGTGAGGATATCTGTGCTCATGGAGCTAACGGACCACAGAAGTCAGACAATTAGGGAAATAATAACCACTATAAAAATGTAATGAGAAGTACAGGGGATCCAAGAAAGCCTATCAGGGAGACAGAGGCTATGGGTTAAGGAAGTTTTCCTTGAGGAGTGATGTGTAAGCAGAGACTTCAGGTTTGAACGATATTCAGTGAGCATGTGGGGACAGAGACCCAGGAAGGGTGGTTCAAGCTGGGGAAGAGCACGTTCAAAAACCCGGAAAGAGGTGAGAAAATTCAGCAGGTGTCTGCTCTGAGCCAGTCTGGTGCCTGAGAGAACAGTGGGTGGACATGAGACTGGGCCGGTGGGCAGACGTCAGACAGAAGGCACCTTGCCAGGGCCCTCCTGGTGGTTTGGGCTCTGTATTAATCCTCACTGAATAGAGCAATAAGAAAAGCTAGGAAGATGGCCCTGGCCCTGGGCCACAGGTGTTTGATGTGATCAGGCAGATTTCCTGAGGCAGGCTATGCAGAGCTTGGTTGGGAAGGAGGGGAAACGGAGCATGGAGAGAATATTTATATATTTATTTATTTTAATTTTTATTTATTTATTGAGATGGAATCTCATTCTGTCTCCCAGGCTGGAGTGCAGTGGTGCAGTCTCGACTCACTGCAACCTCCGCCTGCCAGATTCAAGCGATTCTCTTGCCTCAGCCTCCCAAGTAGCTAGTATTACAGGTGCATGCCACCATGCCGAGCTAATTTTTGTAGTTTTAGTAGAGATGGAGTTTCACCATGTTGGCCAGGCTGATCTCAAACTCCTGACCTCAAGAGATTCACCTGCTTTGGCCTCCCAAAGTGCTGGGACTACAGGTGTGAGCCACTGAGCCTGGCCAAGGAGAGAATCTTAAGAAGAAACTCTTGCAGGAGGCAGAGTGGTCAGGAGGCACATTTATTGTACAGGAGCTAGCGTTCTGAAAGTGGAGGAAAGAGATAATATTCACTAGGCAGAAGGAAGACAGTGGAGACAGCATTGGCTCAGAGGGGCAGGACCTGCATCCATGGGGGTGAAGCTGCAGAAGGACTTGATGTTGCCCTCCTTATGCTATAGTCAACAAGACTGGTTTCTAACCTGCTCTCCTTCTCTGATATGGCACAACCTCCATATTCAGGACCTGTTCCCAGGACTTGACTATGGGGGACATGCTTGGAGTGGAGATGTTGGTGGGACTAGTGAGGCAAGCCCCTGGACCCGGGCTCCAGGTGCCCTCTGATGCCTCTGCATCTCTGGTCACCGGAATGAGAATTGCTTCTGTAGAAACAGCTCAGCCTGGACTTGTAAGGATGGACCCTAACAAACTGGACTTCCACGTGGTGATGAGACTCTGCACTTTGGTCAGTTCAGGGCACTGACCTTCAGAATAGAGAAAGGTAAACCGGAGACAAAAGACAGAAATATAGAGACAGGATGAAGACCAGAGAATGATAGAAAGGCAGAGAGAAAAAATAGTAAAAGGCAAAAATAAACACAGAGAGAAACAACAGAAAATAAAAACAGAAGAGGCTCACTCCTTCCTCATCCCTCTCAAAACCTAGTCTTAGGTCTGACCCCTAAGGGAGCAGATTCAAACAACAAGGAGACAGGGACAAATACTGGGCTCCCTGCATACACCCACACACTCAAACTCACCCCTGTACAGCTGCAGGGGCAACCAGGTGTATGCTTGTGTGCGCATGTGGACACACACACTTCCTGTCAAACAGCTTTGAACACTACAAAGGTGGTAGAGAACATGGCCCTGTACTCTTTCACCTCTTCCCTGTTTTTATGCTGGTCTGTCTGTGTCTTATTTCCATTTTTGGTGTACCTCTCCATTGCTCACCTCTCTCCTTCCCGTTCCCTCTCAGGCAAGTCAAGGCATTGCAGGGCCTGCATCTGCCACCTCAGCCTCTTTGCAGCTTCCTCTGACCTAGAAGGAGCAACGGGGTGACTTGTCCCCACGCCCATCCTTTAGGAGTCTTGCTCCAGTGTCTTTCTCTTAAATGGAAGCAGGAGCCTTTTCCATGAAAGATAGGATGAATCCTAGAATAACTGGCAGGGATAGAATTGTGACTAAATTAAAGTCAACATCCTAATCCAAGTCACTCTTCCTTTTTTAGGTGGGAACTGCCCTTGACCCAGTTCAGGCTGCAACCGTATAGCCAGAGACTTAGGATCATGAAGGGTTTAGACCAGGTGGCAGGGCCTTAAGAGATAACTCTTCCTTCTCAATTGTCTCTCACCCTAATGCTGTAGTTCAGAATATTCAAACATAGGGGTCCTTATAGGAGGTAGCATTGTGCTCCCCTTCTTCCCAGAGAAAGTCTTGGGCTTTCTCTGTAAGAAGGAGGGCCCTGGCATATGCCCAAGCCTTCTCACGCACATGCCAGGGACCTCCTTCCCACAGAGAAACCCTGAGATGAGGCTCCAGTGGTTCAGAAAGTGAAAGTGAAGAGAGGCCGGCTGGGGCTGCGTCCAACGTGTGAGTCTGAAAGTTACTGTTACTAGTGGGTGGAGGTGTCGGCCACACCTGGCTCAATGGGACCCAGTTTTTACACTACGAACTGGATTTAGGTGAATCCCCAGATAAAAAAGGGTTGAGTCTAAGAGCATGCCACCCATCATTCAGGACAGCCACAGCCCTGGGTCTTCTATAAGTCACAGGGGTGATTCAGATAGCAAAGTAGGTCGTCTGACAGGCATCCTTTAGCAACCACCTGACTGGAGAATCATGCACACCTTCAGGAAAGGATGATATAGATTTTTGTCCTACTGGGGTGGATTAGTCCTTCTCCACACTGCTCTAAAGATACTACCCAAGACTGGATCATTTATAAAGGAAAGAAGTTTAATCGACTCACAGTTCCACATGTCTGAGGAGGCCTCAGGAAACTTACAATCATGGCAGAAGGCAAAGGGGAAGGACCTTCTTCACTTGGTGGTGGGAGACAGAAGTAAGAGCAGGGGAAATGTCAGAACTTATAAAACCATCAGATCTTGTGAGAACTCACTATCATGAGAACAGCATGGGGGAAACTGCCACAGTGGTTCAATCACCTCCCTCCCTCAACATGTGGGGATTATAGGTCCCTCCCTCCACATGTCGGGATTACAATTCAAGATGAGATTTGGGCAGGGACACAGACCCAAACCATATCATTATCATGGGGTAACCCCCAGAAATAATTCATTTTTCTATTTTAATTTATTTTATTTCATTTCATTTCATTTCATTTTTTGAGATGGAGCTTCACTTTTGTTGCCAAGGTTGGAGTGCAATGGCACGATCTCGGCTCACTGTAACCTCCGCCTCCTGGGTTGAAGTGATTCTCCTGCCTCAGCCTCCCGCGTAGCTGGGATTACACGCACCTGCCACGACGCCCAGCTAGTTTTTGTATTTTTCGTAGAGATGGGGTTTCACCAAGTTGGCCAGGCTGGTCTCGAACTCCTGACCTCAGGTGATCCACCCGCCTTGGCCTCCCAAAGTGCTAGGATTACAGGCATGAGCCACCATGCCCAGTCCTCCCCCGGAAAGACTTTAGTGTGAGGAGAGATTTGTAGCTACTGTCCCCAGGAGTCCCTCTATCTACAGAACACAAAAGAAGAGGACAAGACAAGAGATGTGGCTTTCTAAACATCAGGGAGAGGGTTTGAGCAGGACTTGGGGGAAGTATCTTGACAGCAGGTACGGATCAGATGGAGGGCAAGTAGGGAGTGTCCAGCAGGAGAGAGACGGCTAGGACGGAGGCTGGCCCCTGCTAGGAGCTATTCACACTGGCTCTAACTGTTAAGACTCATGAGAAAGTTCAAGTAATATCAATTTGATCCAACTAAACAGCCATCATCACAAACCTCAAGTTCTCCTCACCATGTACTTATGATTATGCATGGACACATGCCTACATGCATTCACGTGTGTGCACACAAACACACACACACACACACACATTCTCACAGAGATATGGGCAAGTGTGTGCTTAGTGGAAGCCCACAGCAGTAACTGGTTCAGTTTAAAAAACTAGTTTGGGGCCCGGTGCAGTGGCTCACGCCTGTAATCCCAGCACTTTGGGAGTCTGAGGTGGTCGGATCACCTGAAGTCAGGAGTTTGAGACCAGCCTGGCTAACACGGTCAAATCCCATCTCTACTAAAAATACAAAAATTTGCTGGGCATGATGGCCGGTGCCTGTAATCCCCGGTACTCCAGAGGCTGAGGCAGGAGAATCACTTGAACCCGGGAGGCAGAGGTTGCAGTGAGCCAAGATCTCGCCCTTGCACTCCAGCCTGGGCGACAAGAGTGAAGCTCCATGTCCAGTAATGGTACTTCCCTCCAAAGAAAAAAGAAAGAAAGAAAAAAAAATTAGTTTGGGCAAGAGGCTTTTCTTATAATCCCGAGGATGCCAGAGGCCAGAAGGTGGTTGCAACTTCACTTCAGCAGTTGTCAATCCAAATCTCACACCCATCCCCCACACCAGTGACAGGGCTCTGACAGGCCTAGTGCCTCACCCACATGGGTTTGTGGCTTTGTGAGCTGAGTCCCCAGAGGGGGTATAGGCTCATTTCCCATGCTTCCACATTTCCCTGAGGAGGCTAGATAACAACCTGCTCACTGCCTACTGTTTCCTGGCCACTTCTAGACCCTCTATTCTGCTCTGGGGCCACAACAGTGGTGTTCATCCTCTCATCATGTGCCATTGGAGGGACAAGGCAGAAACCACATAGGGGCTTCCCCAGGGGCTGCATACTGGGGCCAAGGCCCAGGGACCTTCTTGGGAGAACTTGGATTTCCTGGGTGGAGGAAGGTAGATAGATAGAAGTAAAGCAAGAGTTGTTTGGATTTTCTCTATACCTAGAAGAATGAGGAAATTACAAAACTGCTGAATGGTTGAGTTTGAGGATCCCTATAAGGTCCAGTTCCCCCTTCCTCATCCCCACCACTGCCCCTTTATAGAGGAAGAGATACAAGCCCAGAGAGATGAAGAGAACTGCCCAAGCCCTGAGGCTTGGGAGTTGCAGAACCAGCCCTAGAACTCAGGTCCTGCCATGCCAAAAGCACTGTACTTTTCATTTCATCTCGCTGTAACCACCACAGCGCTCTGTGCATGGGACAAGATGATGCGTTCGGGAAGGGTGTAACAGTTGGTCACTCTAAGTACAAGAGTTCCATTGCACCTGGGTCCCTGGATGCCACATTAGAGACAAGAACAAGCACATGCTCTAGAGTGGGATAGAGCTTGGCTTGAATCCACTTACAAGCAACTGAGGTGGATCTTTGAACTTCAGTGGTCCTCGTATGATGTGAAGTGGACTAAAAATGTCTACTTGAGGCAGGTAGCGGTCATTACATTAGCTGATGTTTGTGAAGGGCCCGACACTTGACCCAGGATCTGGCAACGGAGGGTCACACTGTTTGCTCATTAGCTAAGAGACCTTAGGCACATTGCTTACATATTCTGGTCTTTTGATTCTTTATCTGGCAAATGACTACCTAGTAAGGAACAAACATGCTGGCATATGCAAAGGTAGAATTACAGGGCTGGCTGGCCCCTCTGAGGTATCCAGCTCTGCTTTCTCAACCCCGGTCTGAGTCATTATCCTGAAGATGGATGTATTTGGGTATTAAGAAAGGAGGAAATGAAAGCAGGCACCCAGATTTCCTTCTGAGGAGAATATTCTTTTCTTTTTCTAGTACCTCCAAGTGTCCAGAAGATGTGTGACCAGCCAAAACACAGTCAATGCTGCCCAGCAAAAGACAATCAATGCTGCCCGTCAAAACAGAACCAGTGCAGCCAGCCAAAAGGCAATCAATGCTGCCCACCAAAACAGAACCAGTGCTGCCAGCCAAAAGGCAATCAATGCTGCCCGCCAAAACACAATCACTGCTGCCAGCCAAAACCCCCTTGCTGCATTAAGGCCAGGTGCTGTAGTTTGGAGACCAAGCCCGAATGCTCACCGCTTAATGTGGAGTCTGAGCCCAACTCACCACAAACTCAGGACAAGGGCTCTCAAACCCAGCAGCAGCCCTATAGCCCACAAAATAAGTCCAGTCCAAGCAAATGGGAGCAGAAGTCAAACAAATAGATTGTCCCTGGGGCCATGCCTTTCACTTTGCAGGGTGGGGTATTACTGAGAGTCAGGCTAGACCTATGTTTAGAGAAGCAGTTTTCACAGTGACTACCATTTCCACCCCACGAGAGGCTTCTATTTCCCATCATAGCTCCCTACCCTAGGGAGGCCTCCATCTGGAAATGGGAGGATGAAGAAGCTGGAATCATCTTTCCTAGTGATCCTGACATTTAGACAGCACAGAAATAAAAGAGCAATAAAAAGAACATTGCCTCCCTTTGTTCCTTTACTTACCTGTGAAATCATCTCACCAGCCTGGCCTAGAGCCCAAGAAAATATTATGGGCATGTCCTGGAGGTCCAAGGAGCAAGAACTAGCATCCTGAAGAACAAAGCCTCTGCTGAGCTGGAGCTTAGTTGATTGACTCATCTTGGTTTTAAAATGAAAGTCCTGCATTCCAGGAACCCCTTCAGTCCTTATTAAAAAAAAAAAAATTATTGGTCCCCCAAAGTTCAAGAACCCTAATTCCCCTGGGTCCTGGGTACCACATTGTACTCCAGACCAAACAAAAATATGTAAATCCCTTGGAGTGATTCTACCCCCCATCCAGAGATTTTAGATGGAGGTAGAGTACCCAGGACTCAGCAATGCACAGTGACTGGCGGCAAAGAGCGAAATCTTCCAGCATCAGCACTGGCTCTTCGGTCAGAGAGTAGCAATCCCAAAGCAAGTGGTTCAGTGTCTCTGAGGCTCTATTTCCTCATGTGTAACATAAAGATAATGGTACTTCCCTCAAAGATTTTTTTAATGAGAATTAAAACGGATAATTTATTTAAAGTGCCTGACATAGGGTCTGACACCGAGTGGCTATTCAGTGTGCGTAGTTCTCAAACTCCTCTCAGCCACAAGGCCCTATTTCCCTCTAAAGAAGCCATCATCCTCCAATAATTTGTCCCCAAGCACACCCCCACTAGTCCAGGTAGACAAGTAGAAATAGATAAATCAGGCTCGTTAAGCATACTTGTAAACTTCCATTTTTACTGCTTTTTGATGTGTAATTAACATATCACTTTTAAAATTTTTTGAGTGCACTTCTGTACTCTCTCTCTCACGCTTCTCCCTGTCCACCAATCCCCAGAAAACTACTGGTCTACTTTTGTCCCTTCAAATTAGTGTTTTCAAGAATTTTATGTAAGTGGAATCACACAGTAGGTATTTTTTTTTATGCTGACAATTCATTCTTTCAAAGCAGGTCTTCCCTATCTGCTAAACACTGCATATATGAAGTAGCTCAAAACAGCAGTTTCTATTTTGACACCATCTAAGGTCTATAAAAGTCATCTTCAATTACTTGGAATTTCAAAATACAGATTCCCTAGTAACAATGCACCGGTAGCACACAAAATACTCCTGCACTTTGTTTAGTTTGTGGGAGAAAATTTTTTAAATTGGAACAATTTCGTAGTCCTACAAAGGTTATGTTGGAACTAGTTTATTTTTCCCTCTAGGAGGGCGGGCAGCCATCTCTCCGAAGTTTTTGTAAATGCTAAGGTTCAGATTTCAAAATAAAAACAGGTTTTCATGAAACATCTAAAATGGGCCACTCTATTTCTATTCTGGGTCGTGGCAACTCTGAATTATTTTGTATTCCCACACTGCAAAGGACAAAACCCCATTCCTTGCATGTAAACTTTCAGAAGTGGGGCAGCACAATTTAGGAGTTTCTTGAAGTAGCTAGAGACCTGCAAGGTCAGATCATTCCAAGAATCTGGCCAGATGGGAGAAATCTTGAGATTCTCAGCACTGGGCTCCTGAAGACTTCCATGTGTCACATCTAGCTGGTCCTGGGGGATTTGTGGTTGCTGCAGTAGTTGGAGGGTTGCTACTTTTCGCAGCCCAGGTGATGGGTGCCCTGCTCTCCATCCTGGGAGCCTCCTCTGGCTGTCATGCTCCAGGGACTACTGGGATTCCAAGGTGAGACCTCCACCCTCCCATGGTGCCAGCCTCCAATTTGGCATCGCCCCCAACTCATCGGTGGAAGTCAGTGAGAGTCCTGCTACACTGGGCCTCACCACATACCCAGGCCCAATGCAGCTGGGCAAGATCTTGGCAGAGCTGGGCCTTGGGATCTGCACCCTGTGCAAGGACAGCAGAGATGAGCTGGCTCACCTGCCTTTCCCTTGCTGGGGTCTGGGGAAGCCAGCGGTAATTACCCAACCCTCTGTGAAAGGCGAGACTGTGGGTCTGCAGGAATGGTGGGAAGACCCTGCCCAGCCTGGAGACTCCAACCTTCACCCCCGCTCTTTGCCCCACCCCAGTCCCACTCTCTGTCCTCTTCCTGAGTCTCCAGGCAGCTCTCTGGGTTGACCAACCCCTGCGGGGTGCTCTGGCAGCAAGTCAAGTCCCTCTTCTGCCACTTCCCAGGCCAAACCACTGTGCGTTCTTTTATACCTGGCCCCTTTCACTCAGCTAAATTAGATTGAGATTCAAACATGTTTTTGCATGTATCCACAGTTCATTCTTTTTCATTGCTGAGTAGCAAATACCCTCATTATTGTGAATATGTCACTTTTGTTTATCAATCCTTTGATGGGCATTTGGGTTGTTTCCAATTTGTGGCTATTACAAATAAAACTGCTATGAACATTCATGCACAAATCTTTGTATGAACATATGCTTTCATTTCACTTCAGTAAAGACCTCAGAGGAAAATGACTGTTTTATATAATAGGTATATGTTTTACTTCTTAAGAACCTGCCCTACTGTTTCCCAAAATGGTTCTGCCATTTTACATTCCCATGAGAAGTGTATGGCAGTTCCAGTTGTTGCACAGCCCTGCCAATTATTTGTATGCTCACTTTTTCTATTTCTAGAGTTCCAGACATTTTAATAAATACGCAGTGTTGCTTCATTGTGGCTTTAATTTGCATTTTCTTAATGGCTAATGACATGGAGCATCTCTCCTTGAGCTCTTCTGCCTTTGTATATCTTCTTCGGTGAATTATCTGTCCAAATATTTCCTCCATTTTTTTTTACTATTTGGAGCTATTTGGATTCTTATCACTGGATTTTAAGGGGATGTGTGTATACATATGTATGTGTGTGTATGTATGTGTATATCTATATACACGTATGTATGTGTGTAGGTACACATGTATGTATGTGTATATATATGTGTGTATGTGTGCATATACATATATATGTATATTCTTGATACAAGTGTCTTGTCAAATAAATTATTTAACATATTTTCTCTGGACTGTGGCCTATCATTTTATTCTCTTAAATTTTTTTTTTCAAATAGCAGAAGTTCTTAATTTTGATAAAGTCCAGTTAGTTGCTTTTTTATGGGTTGTGTTTATTGTGTCACACCTAAGACGTCTTTGTCTGACTCTAGGACACAAGGATTTTCTCCTATATTTTCTCCTAGAAGTTAATTTTTGTTCAGGCATACCTTGAAAATATTACTGGTTCAGTTCCAGACTGCCACAATAAAGCGAGTTACACATTTTTTAAATTTCCCCGTGCATATAAAAGTTATGTTTACACTATACTACAGCTTATTAAATGTGCCATAATATTATGTCAAAAAAAGTACATACCTGAGTTAAAAATACTTTATTGCTAAAAAATGATAATCATCGGAGCCTTCAGCAAGTGGTAATCTTTTTGATGGTGGAGGATCTTGCCTTGATGTTGACAGCTGCTGACTAGAGTGGCTGGTACAGCTCCTTTTTTTTTTTTAAGACAGAATCTCGCTCTGTCACCAGACTAGAGTGCAGTGCTATGATCTTGGCTCACTGCAACCTCTGCCTCCTAGGTTCAAGCAATTCTCAAGGTACAGTTTCTTGAGATAAGACAACCATCAAGCTTGCTGCATCAATTGACTCTTCCTTTCATTGAAAATTTATCTTTAGCATGTGATGCTGTTTGATAGCATTTTACCCACAGTAGAACTTGTTTCAGAATTTGAGTCAATCATCTAAAAACCTGTCCCTCCTCTATCAACTAAGCTTATGGAATATTCTGAATTCTGTGTTGTCATTGCAACAATGTTCACAGCATCTTCACCAGGAGTAGATTCCATCTTGAGAATCAATTTTTTTGCTCATCCATAAGAAACAACAATTCATCTGCTCAAGTTTTATCATGTGATTGCAGCAATTCAGTCACATCTTCGAACTCCACTTATAATTCTAATGTTCTTGCTATTTCTAACACACCTGTGGTTATTTCCACCACTGAAGTCTTGAATCCATCCAAAGTCATCCATGAAGGTTAGAGTCAACTTCTTCCAGACTTCCGTTAGTGTGGATATTTTTACCTCCTCCCATGAATCACAAATATTCTTAATGGCATCTAGAATGGTGAATTCTTCCCAGAGAGTTTCAGTTTACTTTGTCCAAGTCCATCAGAGGAATCACTACCTAAAGCATCTATGGCAGCTATATCCTTACAAAATGTATTTCTTAAATAATAAGACTTGAAGGTTGAAATTACTTCTTGATCTGTGGGCTGTAGAATCGACATTGTGTTAGCAGGCATGAAAACATCAATCTCCTTTATATCTCTATCAGAGCTCTTGGATGACTAGGTACATTTGTCAATAAGCAGTAATATTTTGGAAGCAATCTTTTGTTCTGAGCAGTAGGTCTCAACAGTGGGCTTAAAATATTCAGTAAACCATGCTATAAACAGATTTTCTGTCAACCAGACTTTGTTGCTTTATTTATAAAGCACAGGAATAATAGATTTAGTATAATTCTTAAGGGCTTTAGGATTTTGGGAATGATAAATGAGGATTGACCTCAAAGTCATCAGGAGTATTAACCCGTAACCAGAGGGTCAGTCTGTTCTTTGAAACTTTGAAGCCAGGCATTGACTTCTCCTCCCTAGCTGTGAAGTCCTAGATAGTATCTTCTTCCAATAGAAGGTTGTTTCATCTACACTGAAAATCAGTTGTTTAGAGTAGCCACCTTCATGGACTATCTTAGCTAGATCTTCCAGATAACTTGCAGATAACTGCAGCTTCTACATCAGCACTTGCTGCTTCCCCTTGCATTTTTATGTTATGGAGCAGACTTCTTTCCTAAACATCATGAACTAACATCTGCCAGTTTTAACCTTTTCTTCTGCAGCTTCCTCACCTTTTTCAGCCTTCACAGAATTAAAGGGAGAGTTAATTCTATGGATTGCTGTGGATTAGGCTTCAGCTTAAGGGAATTATGTGGCTGCTTAGATTTATCCAGACCACTAAAACTGTCTTCGTATCAGCAATAAGGCTGCTTTGCTTTCTTATCATTCATGTGTTCACCGGAGTAGCAGTTTCAATTTCCCTCAAGAACTTTTATTTTGCATTCACAACTTGATTGTTCAGCATGAGTCCTATCATTTGGCCTATCTCAACTTTTGACATGTCTTCCTTACTAAGCTTAATCATTTTTAGCTTTGAATTTAAAGTAAGAGATATGTGACTCTTCCTTTTACTTGAATACTTAGAGGCCACTGTGGAGTTATTCATTGGCCTTATTTTAATAGTGTTGCTTCTCAGAGACTACGAAGGCCCAATGAGAGGAAGAGAAATGGGGGAATGGCTGGTTGTTCTAGTAGTAAGAACACACAAAATATTTATCAATTAAATTTGTTATCGTCTATGGGCACAGTTCATGGTGCCCCAAAACAACTGCAATAGTAACATCAAAGATCAATGGTCACAGATCACCATAACAAGTATAATAATAATTTTAAATTTTGAAATATTGCAAGAATCACCAATATTTGACAGAGAGACATGAAATGAACACTCGCTGTTGGAAAAATGCTGCCAATAGAATTACTGGACACAGGGTTGCCGTATAACTTCAAACTGTAAAAAATCACAATATCTGAAAAGTGCAATAAAATGGGGTATGCTTCTTTATGGTGGAAGGTATGAACAAAAGTTCATTTTTTTTTTTGCTTTTGTTTTTGTTTTTTTTTTTTTTTGCGGGGGGAGAGGCAGAGGGAAGCATAGGGATGTCCCACTGTACTATCACTATTTATTAGAGACTGTCCTTTCTGTAGCCTTTGCATCTTTGTCAAAAATCACCATGTCATATTTGTTTAACTCTTTTACATTGATCTATTTTTCTGTCTTGACACTAATGTCTTATTTACTGCAGCCTTATGCTAAGTGTTGAAGTCAGGTAATATAGTCCTCTAATTTAGTTGTTTATCAAAGTTGTTTTAGCTATTCTAGGTTCTTTGCACTTTCATATTAATTTTAGACTAAACTTGTCAATTTCTAAAAATCAATACTGGGATTTTGACTGGGATTTTTTAAATCTGTAGATTAAATTTTGAGGGAGGAAATGAACATCTTAACCATATTGAGTATTTTGATTCATGAACATGGATTATCTCTCCATTTATTTATGTCTTCTTTAATTTTTAAAAGTTTTATAGTTTTTGGTGAACAATTTGCATGCATTTTGTCATATTTCCCCTAAAATTTGCAAGCATTTTGTAATATGTGTTTGATATACTTTGATTGTATTATAAATGATATTTTTATTTTGGTTTCTGATTATTCAGTTAATAGACAGAAATGCAATTCTTTTTATATATTAAACTTGTGTATAGCTTTTCTTTCTTTTTTTCTTTCTTTTTTTCTGAAATGGAGTCTCACTCTGTCACCCAGGATGGAGTGCAGTGGCACAATCTGGGCTCACCACAACCTCCACCTCCCAAACTCAAGCTATTCTCCCACCTCAGCCTCCCGAATAGCTGGGATTACAGGCGCGTGCCACCACGCCAGCTCATTTTTGTATTTTTAGTAGAGACATCATGTCACCATGTTGGCCAACCTGGTCTTGGACTCTTGACCTCAGGTGATCCGCCCACCTTGGCCTCCCAAAGTGCTGGAATTATAGGCATAAGCCACTGTGCCCGGCCTGTGTACTGCTTTTTGGTTTTTACAGCTTTCACGTAAATGCCATAAGATTTTCTGTACAAATGATCATGCCTTCTAAGCACAGATTTGACTTCTTTCTTTCCGACGTATTTTATCATTCTGTTTTGCCACTTGAAGATGTCCCTTCTTTTTCTACTTTGTTGAGAGTTTATAACAGAAGTGAATGTTGGATTTTGAAAACTGCTAGTTCTATATCTATTGAGATGATCATATGTTTTTTTTTTTTTTTTTATTTTTAGTCTGCTAATGTGGTGAATTACATTGATTGATTTTTGAATGTTAAAAGAACCTTGCATACCGGAGATAAGCCCTCTTTGATCACATTGTATTATCTTTTTTATATTCTTGGATTTGGTTTGCTAAAATTTTGCTAAGAAGCTTTGGCTTTATGTTAATAAGGGATATTGCACTTGTTGGTAGTTTTCTTTTTTGTAATATTTTTGTCTGATATTGGTATCAAAGTAATGCTGTCCTTAGGAAATAAAAAGTGTTCTCTTCAATTTTCTGGAGCAGTTTGTGGAGAATTGGTGTGATTTCTTCCTTAGACATTTGATGGAACCCTGATGTCATTATCTGTGTCTGGAGGTTTCTGTGTGGGAAGGTTTTTAACAGAAAATACAATTTCTTTAATTGATTTTAGTTTTTCAAATTATCTACTTACTTTTAAGTGAATTTTACCACTTTTTGTCTTTCAAGAAAATCATCTATTTCAGCTAAGTTTTAAAATTTATTGGTACAGATTTATTCATAAGATGTCCTTATTATTTTTAACGTATGTGGAATTTGTAGTAAGCTTACCTCTTTCATTCCTGTATTGATAATTTACATCTTCTCTCTGTATTTCCTACTTAGTTTAGAGAGTATTTTCATCAATTTAATCAATCTTCTCATAGCCCTGGCTTTTTGTTTCATAGTTTTTTATGTGGTTTCTGGTTTTCTATTTCATTTATTTTTACTCTGATCTTTATTATTTCCATTCTTCTTAATTGGAGTGTAATTTGTTCTTTTTTCTAATTTATTAAGGTGAAAGTCAAGGTTATTAATTGAAATCTTTTCTTTTTTAATATGGGTATTTAATGTTAGAAAACTTTCTTTAGGTATTGTTTTAGCTACAACCAGAAAATTTTGGAACGTTGTTTCTATTTCTAGTTCAAAGGAGTTCTTGTTTTCCCTTTTGATTTACTGTGATCCATGGGTTAATTAGAAGTGTTTTTATTTATTTTCAAAATGCTGTGAGATTTTCCAAGAGATATTTCTGTTTTTGATTTCTAATTGTATTCCTCTGCAGTCAAATAACATACTTTACATGACTTGAATTTTTTTTAATTCACTGAGATTTATTTGATGACTCAGAATATGCTCTATCTTGGTAAATGCTTCATGTGCACTTGAAGAGAAAGTGTATCCTACTGTTGTAGGATGGAGTGTTCTGTAAATGTCAATTAGACTAATTTGTTTGACTATGTGATTTGAGTCTTCTACATCTCTACTTATTTTCTGGTTACTTGTTTATCAAGTATTAAATGTGTAGCATTGAAATGTCTGACCATAATTTTGAATTGTTCTATAGTTTCTTTCAATTCTAGCAGTTTTCGCTTTGTGTATTTTGAGGCTCTCTTATTAGAAGCATGAAGATTTAAGATTTATTGTATCCTTTTCATGAATTGCCTCTATTATTAAAAAATTACCTTCTTTATCCCTGGTAATATCTTAGCTCTGAAATCTACTTTGAAGTCAATATATCCACATTTGCTTTATTTTGATTAGTATTAACAAGACATTTCCCCCATTATTTTGCTTTTAACCTATTTATGTCTTTATGTTTAAAGTGGGTCCCTTCCAAGCAATATATAGGTGAATCTTTTTTATTTGATCTGATAATTTATGGCTTTTAATTGGAGTACTAAGATCAATAGTGTTAATGTGATTAGTAAATATGGTTGTGTTTAAATCTACCATCTTGCTGTTTGTTTTCTCTGTCTCACCTATTTTTTGTTTTCTTTTGTCTTATTCATTTTTTTGAATTGAGCCTTTTATACAATCTGATCTCATCTCCTTCTTTGACTTAATCTCTGCAACATTTTTGTGTTATTTTGGTAGTTGCATCAGGATTTTATTGTTTAGATTTTTAACTTTGTATAGTCCACCTTTATGTTATACTGCTTTCCTTACAGTATCAGAACCTATAAACTACATACTTCCATTTTTCTCCTTCTGATCTTTGTGCTATTATTATAACACATTTTTATTTTACATATATTAAAAATATTCATAATACATTGCTCTCAATTTTACTTTAAATAGTTATTTATTCCTCCTGTAGGTTTCAATTGTAAGAAATTTTTTTTTTGTTTTATCCAGGTATTTACCATTTATGGTGTTCTTCTGTTGTATAGATCCATAGTCCCATTTGATATTATTTTCCTTCATCCTGAAGACTTCCTTTAAAATTTTGTATAATTCATACTCTGCTGGTGTGAAATTATTTCAGCTTTTAAATGTCTGAAAAAAATCTTTATATCATTTTAAAAATATATTTTGCTGGATATAGAAATGTAGTTTTCCAGTTTTTTGTTATTGTTTGTTCTGTTGTGTATTTTTTCTTTCATTACATTAAGGATGCCACTTCACTGTTTTCTGGCTTGTATTGTTTCTAGAAAGAAATTTGTTGTCATTTGTTCCTTTTTCCCATCATGATGTGACTTTCCTCAGTGACATATCTGTTTATCTCTGGCTATTTTTATGATTATTTTATCATATGTTTGAAGCAATTGTGTTGTCCTTGTGCCTTGGTATAATTTTCTTCATGTTTCATGTTTCTTGAATTTGTGGATTTACAGCACCCTGCCAATTTTGAAAAATTTTGGTAATTCCCCATCTACCCCATCATTCAAGGATTTCAACTGTTCTTACATTAGGCTGCTCAAAATTTTTCCACACCTCACTGATGTTTCCTATTTGAGTTTTTTTGTTTGATTGTTTTTTGTCTTTTTTCCTCTTCTCTGTGTTTTGTGTTAGGTAATTTCTATTGCGACATCTTCAAGTTCACTATATTTTCTTCTGTAGTATCTAATATACTATTAATCTCATCCAAGGTATTTTTTATTTCAGACATGGTAGTTTTCATCTCCACAAATTTAATTTTAAAATATATATATTTCATATATTTACTGAATGTGTTCAATACTTTATCTAGCTTATTAAACATACAGAATGAATTTATAATAATTGTTTCAATGCTCTTGTCTATAAATCCTATGTCTTTTCTGGGTTGCTTTTATTTTTCTATCATTATTGATGACATTTTACTATTTCTTTGCATGCCTGGCAATTTGTAATTGGAAGTCAGACATTGTGAATTTTGTCTTTCTGGGTGCTAAATATCTTTATGTCCCAATAAATATACTTAAGCTCTGTTTTGAGATACAGTTAAGTTACTTGGCAGCAGTTTGATTATTTCAGATCTTTTTTAAGACCAGAAAAGCATTTAATCTGAAACTAAATTGTACCCACTACTGAAGCATAACCCTTCTGAGTACCCTATCTGAAACCATGTGAGTTACACATTTTTCCAGTCTGGCTAGTAGAAACAGAAAGTATTTCTGGCCCTGTGGGCTCCAGGGATTTTCCTTCTTAATTCTTTGAAGTAGTTCTTTCTCCTGTCTCATGTGATTTCTTCACATGAATGTGCCTATAGTACTCAATTGAAGACTCAGGAAGAATCTTCTGCAGATCTACAGAGTTCTCTCTGTGCACAGTTCTCTTCTCTCTGGTGTTCTGCAAAGTAGCTGCCTTGGCATCCCAGCCTCCCAGTTCTGTCTCCACTCAGGGAGATAGCCAGGCCCTGTCTGGATTCCCCTTCTGCACGGCAGCTTGCAAACTCTCTGAGAGTAAGCTGGAACAATCAGGGCTCACCTTATCTCTCTGTCAAGGTTCACTGTCCTTCGTTGCCTTGTGTGTCTAGTATCTTGACAACCACTGTCTCGGGTATTTTTTTCTTTTTTGGTGGAAGGGTAAATCTGGCCCCTTTTACTTTATCTTTACCAGGAGTGGTAGTTCACTTTGTTTTACCAATTATTTGTTTGAGCATCAAATAACTGCAAGGTTCTATGTGATATACTTCAGACATGGAAATAAATAAATCAAGTCTGTTTTGTGATGCTTACAGCGCACAGCAAGACAGGAAAGCAGATACAAAGGTGTAAGTGTTGTGATGGTGGGGAGCACGTTTTTTTCTAACTCCAACAACCTAATCTTTCCTGCCCATATATCCTTTCTCCAGGAGTCTCCTTGGACTCCTCCCTGACTGCATCCTCATGGAGTGAAAACTAAAGACAGGTACACTTTGCTGAGGCTGCAGTGGATATGAATCTGGTTGTGGGTTGGGAGCAACCAAAATCGGGTTGTGGGTTGGGTGCAACTGCAATGGCTCAGGAGGCTGTGAATAGGGCTAGAGGCTTTTAAAATACATGGTAAGAAAGCTCTCTGACCCTTCACTAAATACTAGTGAGAAGCCATGGTGTGGTGGAAATAAATACTGAAATTTGGGATGGATGATCCTTGAGATACAGAGCTTCAAAGCTGCCAAACTGCTTCTGAAACAGAAGACGGCAGCCCTAATATTAGGACAGTGATGCACTCTACTCTAAGAGGCTATATGCAGCGGGCAGTGAGGGAAGGAAAGCCAAAGAAGCACTTTGTATAAAGGGGAATAATTTCAATGACAGAAAACTCAAGTTACAAAAGTGTCTCTGGAAGTCCAGCACAACTAGTTCCTTCTGCACTCAACACTGGATCAATTGATTTTTTCTTGGTTAAGCACTGGATGAAGTGGTTGTGTTTCATTTCAAACCAAAAATATAAATTCTATTTTAAAATACCAGTATAATGATTCACATAGCAGAGATATTTGTGTTGTGCAAGGCCAAGAGGGCTGCAATACCAGGTCAAACACAGAAGATCAGGTCCTTGAGCCTTGGCCTGACAAAATGTTCCTCCTTCCTCATGTAAAATCACACTGCAAATCCCCTGGGTGCAGCTCCCCTCCCCCTCCACCTTTGTCTACCTCCTGGAGGTGGGCACAGGGCAGACTTCTCAGGAGAGCTGGACTGGCTTAGCTGTATCAGCCATCCAGGGCCTGTGGAAATGCCAGGCCTGCCTTTCCTTGCCTCATCCCTACGTGCAGACTTCTCATTTCTGTTTGGCCTCATGGCCAGTTAGTCAGTTGCTCGGAGCTGCTTAGAAACAGGAGTAAGGAATGGCTGTAATTTCTTATGTCACGGAACCAGAGGAAAGGAATAAAGGGGTGAAACTCTAAGCACAGGAAACCCACCAACCAAGTGCCAGGGCAGATGAAGCAGGAAAAAATTGGGTCTTGTCTTTGTTCTTGGGAGCTTGGGGTTATTAGTGGGAAGAAAGGGATGTTTACAAAGTCATATAATTACTATTGCCAAAAAATGGAGAGACTATTTAGGGTGATGAAATTCTGGAATACTGCAAGCCCATCTTTTCTCTCACAGGAAGCTTCCTCAGAAGCCATCCCACCTAGTCAGCAGCACATACTACTCAGGGGAGGGTCTAGAGCTGGATCCTCTGGACAAAGACTCTTAAGTTTCTAAGTAGGCTTTGGGGGTATATTGCAGAGATCTAAAAGTATATGCTCTCCACAAAGCAGTCTTAAATGAATCTCTGGTAAGGGGAAAAGGAGCGGGAGAGGAGATTCTGCATTGCATGAGGTAAAGCCAGAGTTGACTGAGTTTACTAGGAGTTGAGTACATTGTTTTCTGTAATCAAAGATAGTGACTGGATATTAGAAGTTAAGTTCATTTATGGGAAAATGCATTTATATCTTTTTGACAAGAGTATTCATTTCTTCAACAAACATTTAGAAAGGTGTCATATTAGATGTATTGGAGAGTCTATGCATCAAGCACAGTTCTAGGTGTTGGGGAAGTCAAGAAGCCAAATACAGTTAAGGGCCCAGCTCTCATGAACTTAACATTCTAGGGAGTCAAGAACACAACAAATAACACAAGCTCCAATAGTGGTGAGTGCTATAATGGGATGAAGAAGGGCATGGGGTAGAGAATCAAATGTAATTGCAGTTTTGGATTGTGAATTTCAAGTTATTATAACTAGGCTCAAATACATCTTTATTAATCAAAATAGGAACCATGACAATCGACACATTTTTGCCAATAAGAAATAAGTTTGCTCTTTCCTGTAGCATTAAAATCATGACTCAGGGTTCGACAAACTCTTGGAAAGCATCTTCTGCATGCTGCTGGTTGTGGAAGCATTTTCCCTGCAAAATGTTGTCAAGATGCTTGAAGAAGTGGTAGTCGGTTGGCAAGAGGTCAGGTGAATATGGCAGATGAGGCAAAACTTTGTAGCCCAATTCGTTCAACTTTTGAAGCGTTGGTTGTGTGACAAGCAGCTGGGCATTGTTGTAGAGAAGAATTGGGCCCTTTTTGTTGATGAATGCTGGCTGCAGGTGTTGCAGTTTTTGGTGCATCTCATGAATTAGCTAAGCATACTTCTCAGATGTAATGGTTTTGCTGAGATTCAGACAGCTGTAGTGTACCAGACCGGCAGCAGACCACCGAACAGTGAGCATGACCTTTTTTTTTGCAAGTTTGGCTTTGGGAAGTGCTTTGGAACTTCTTCTAGGTCCAACCACTGAGCTGGCTGTCACCAGTTGTCATATAAAATCCACTTTTCTTCACACGCCACAATCCGATGAAGAAATGGTTCGTTGTTGTTGCATAAGATAAGAGAAAACGATGCTTGAAAAACAACAGGTTTTTTTTTTTTTCTGCTCAGCTCATGAGGGACGCACTTATCGAGCTTTTTCACCTTTCTAATTTGCTTCAAATGCTGAACAACATAGAATGGTCAACGTTGAATTATTCAGCAACTTCTTGTGTAGTTGAAAAAGAATCAGCTTGGATAATTCCTCTCAACTGGTCATAGTCAACTTCTTATGGCCAGCCACTACACTCCTCATCTTCAAGGCTCTTGTCTCCTTTGCAAAACTTCTTGAACCACTACTGCACTGTACGTCTGTTAGCAGTTTCTGGGCCAAACGTGCTGTTGATGTTGCAAGTTGTCTGCACTGCTTTATGACCCATTTTGAACTTGAATAAGAAAATTGCTTGAATTTGCCTTTGTCTAACATCACTTCCATAGTCTAAAATAAATATAAAATAAACAGAAAGTAATAAGTCATTAGCAAAAACATCAAATAAGAAGTGTGCATTAAAATGATGTATAACAGAACCACATTTACTCAAGAATGTATTCCGATAAAAAATGGCAAATTTCAACAACAACACAAAAGCCCCACTTACTTTCATACCAACCTAATATTTTAGAGAGGCTAAAGGAGCCATCTCAGAAAATTGATATTTGGGTAGAGACCTGAATGACATAAAGAAGTAATTCACTGGGATATTTGCAGCCGAGCTCTCCAGAAACAGAGAACAAGTGGAAAACTGCAAGGCTGGATCCAAACCCTCCACAAGTAGGAGCTGAGGAGTGGGGAGGTGAGGTGGAAATGAACAGGGGTTGTGGAACAGTCAGGGCATCATGGGATTTGGTGTGTCAGTAACAGCTTTATTGGGGAGGAGGGGTGGGGTAATGAGCAGAGTTTACAAGGAGCTGAAGAAATAGAGTCAGCACTGGCTATTGCCTCATTTATCTGCTTCTCTTAACAATATTTTTAACAATGCTCTTATCCTCGCTGTTCCCAAGCCCTCTCTTCTCATTCTTTCTTGAATCCACCCCAATCTGGCTTTCATCCTCACCACTGCCTTAGACTGCCAGTGTCAAGACCATTAATGGCCTCTGTGTTGCCCGATCCAATGGGCATTCTTAGTCCTTATCTTTTAAAACATGTTTAATTGACAAAGATTGTATATACTCAAGGTGTACAATGTGATGCTTTGCCATATGTGCACGTTGTGAAATAATTGCCACAATTAAATGAATTAACACATCCATCAGGACTCAGGCTGTACCTTAGATCCCCAGAACTGTTGATCTTATAACTAAAAGTGTGTACCCTTTGACCAACATCTCCCCATTTCCCCAGCTCCCCCCACCAGTTCCTGAAAACCCCTGCTCTACTCTCTGCTTCTACAAATTTGACTTTATTAGATTCCACATATCTGTACAGCATTTGCCTCACTGTTCATCCCTCCTCCTTGGCAATGTGTCCACTTGTCTTCTAGAACACCATATTATCCTACCGTGTTTCTTAACTCTCTGTCTGCTCTTTCCCTTCTCAATTTTCCTGAACTTTTTCTTCATATCTCGGTGATCATTCAACACTGGAGTGATTCAGGGGATCATGCTTGAGCCTCGTGTGTTTCCTCTCCATATTCATTCCCTTGGTGATTTCATCCTGGCTCACGTCTTCAAATGCCATTTATATACTGATGATTTCCAAATGTATTTCCACAGCATAAACCTCTTCCTGAATTCACAACTAGTATCTCTAACTGCTGACTTGACAACTCTGCTTGGATGTCTAATAGGTGTCTCAAGCTTAACATGTTTCAAAGGTCAAACTGCTGACATTTTCCATAAACCATCACCTCAGCCAGACACAGTGGCTCATGCCTGTAATCCCAGCACTTTGGGAGGCCAAGGCAGGTGGATCACCTGAGGTCAGGAGTTTGAGACCAGTCTGGCCAACATGGTGAAACCCTGTCTCTACTAAAAATACAAAACTTAGCCAGGCGTGGTGGCGTGCGCCAGTAATCTCAGCTACTCAGGAGGCTGAGGCGGGAGAATCGCTTGAACCCGGGAGGCGGAGGTTGCAGTGAACCGAGATGATGCCATTACACCCCAGCCTGGGCAACAAAAGTGAAACTCCATCTCAAAAAATAAAACCCACAAAACAAAACCAGCCCCACCTGTGGTCTTCCCCATCTCTGTTAATGAATCCTTATGGTCATTCAGGTTGTTTCCCACTGATATTTTATCTTATTTTATTTGTAAGATATAAGTCTTATTGGTTCTAGGATCCAAACGTATCTATATTCTGCTCACCTCTCTCTGCCTCTACTGCTACCACCCTACTTCCAAGCCATCACTAATTTCCTACAGTTCCTCTAAGAGTTCAACTTGCTTCCACCCCTGTCAGAGAGAGCCTTTTAAAACTAAGTCAGATAATGTCACTGATCTGCGGCTTCTCATCTCATTGACTATAAAGCTAAAGTTGCTACATGATTTCTCCCCACCACTCACCTCTACCCAAGCCTCCAACCTTGTCTCTCAAAACTCTTTCCCTTGTTCACTCAGCCCCAGCCACACCAGCCTCCTTACTGGTTCCAGAGCACTCCTGCCTCCGGGATGCTGCCCATGTTGTGCCCTGTGCCTGCACTCATCCTCATGCTGGCCTCCTGGTTTTCTCCAGGTTCCTGTGTGAGGCCTTCCCTGGCTACCCCATTTAAAATAAATGACATCGCCCTCCTCCAGCACTTGGTAAATCTCTTCCTTGCTACATTTTTCTACACAGAATTTCTGAACATTTAACTTAATTTAAATTTCAGGTATGT
Source organism: Macaca thibetana thibetana (assembly GCF_024542745.1). Lineage (NCBI taxonomy): Eukaryota > Metazoa > Chordata > Mammalia > Primates > Cercopithecidae > Macaca > Macaca thibetana. Next base: position 125,367,426 of record NC_065578.1, read on the forward strand.
GTTTATTTTGCATACCTTGATTTATATTTCAGGTGTGTGTTTATTTTGCATAACTCCTCCAACCCCCGCTGGAATGAAAGCTCTAGCAGGGCAGGAATTTTTGCTGTTTTGTTGGATGCTATACCCTAGGTCCTAGAACACAGGCACACAAAGAAGCTCTCAGGAAACAGCAGTTGAATAAAAAATCAACCAATAGGAAAGAAGGCAGGAAAGGCATTTCTAGCAGACAGGAACGATGGAAAGCACAAGGTCCACAGACCTGGGACTTGGAGATCTGCCCTGCCTTTCTGTGTTCTCCTCTTGAGATTATGTCATCCTCTGTAAAGCGAGGGTTACACTCTCCATGCCCTGAAGGCCCCTCCAGCACTAGTATCCCCGGACTTGGACTCTAAGCAGGGTAGAGAGGTGGCCCTGGGGTTACTGGGCCTAGGGCTCCTGGCAGAGGTAGGAGAGGTATGGGGCGAAGGAAAGGTAGCTGGAGCTGAGCATGCAAGTACTAGCCTATGAGAGGTAATGGGCTCTCTCCCCTTCCTGCCCACTCCACCCCAAGCAGGCTTTCTAGTAAAACCTGAGTGGCAGGAAAATAACTTTGCAGCTGCTCCAGCAATTTCCAGCTTACCTGTCTTCTGACTTGCAGCTGTCCTGTCATGCCCTATGGAAGCCCTGGGCTCTCTCTTACTGGGGCATACCAGGATTCAGTGTCTATCACACTCAGTGGACATCTCTGCCCCCAGTGGAGAGGGTGGCTTGGGAGCACAGGGACTTGAGCTTGATCAACGTGCTGGCTTTGGGAGCACTGGCCAGCTGCTACACTACTCTGAGCTTCAGCTCCTCCTCTGTAAAGCATAAAGGATTATTACATGAGAGTGAATGGGGGGTTGATGCACGGTGTCTAGAAAACAGCAGGTTTGGAAGACCTGTTCCCTTTGCACTTTCCTCTGCATTCTCTCCAGGGAGACTTCCCAAGCCCTGTTTCTGTTTATACCTGCATCCATGAAAAGTTAGTTGAGTGCTCACTTGGCATGGCACTGAATTGCACCCACCTCTCAGTTTCTGCACCTGTCTGTAAGGTTAGGAGTTCCCTGAGGGCAGAATCAGGATCCTCTACTACATCTAGAGCATCCTGAGATCAGGGGTTGTATCTCCCCGTCAGACAGGGAGGATAGGCCAGGGCCCTCCCCAGAACACTGGCTCAGCTGAGGTCCCAGAGACCTGCACATGCCCTGATGCTGAGCATTGGTACCTAATTTAATGTGAGACAGTAAGCAGAGGACACGTGTCTTAGGGAGGGAGAGATAGGCACTATTTTCTACTTTGGACCAGACCAACTCATCTAGTGGCCTGGAGCAGTCAGCTTTGTGACAAACTGTCCATAAATACAGACTAGTTCATGGGCGGCTCACCAGGGCCCATGCCAGGCAGGAAAATGTGGGCAGCTCACTCATGTTGGTAAAGTCACGAGCCACACACACACACACACACGCATGCACATGCTAAAACACATGCATCCGAGTGGCCTCTGCAACTGCTTTTAGGAGTAATTGTAAGAGCAATTATGCCTCTCAAGAGGCAGCTAATGCAGGATCAGGTGTCCCCCACCACTCTCTAATTAGCAAGGGAGAAAGAAGGAGTGGGGAGTGATAAATCAGGAAGCTGGGCAAAGTCCTGGAAAATCCCTGATCCCTTACATTTACTTGTCTGACATTTGAGGTCACTTTGGAGGGAGGCTTCATGGCTGGACTTGGTCCCTGTGCTCCCCTTTTGTTCTGTGACTGTCTCTTTCTCCTGTCTGAAATGTCCCTCCCCCATTCCCTGCACCCAAGGGCCCTGCCACTCCTGGCTGCCCCCAACCAAGCCGTGCTCCTCACAGCCCTGCCTTCTTCTTTTTCACACAGCCCTGTGAAGCCTTACCCCGCATGGTAATTTGCCTATCGTCTCCATTCCATGTGCTTGGCTGAAACCTACCTTCTATCTCTGACTTGATAGGCTGTGACTGTATGTACACTCCTCACTCTATTACTATATTCCTTTTTCCAGATAAAAATTGTGTTCCAAACCACTGTCTATCCTCTGCCCATGCAGATCCCAGGCCCCTCCATGTACTATCGTCCTCTAGAAATGCAAAGCCACCTTAATGTCCCCATGATTCCCACTCATGTGAGCACACTCGGTGCACATAGGCTGTCATCAAAGCACAAGACAGAGTCTCACATCCTGGGCTGAATCGTCACCTAAGGCCTAGCAGCAGCAGACTGGAAGGAGCAGCAAATGGGAAGGCAGGTGACCTGGCTCCCCTCCCCACGCTACTCCCATGCACTGTGTGACTGTGCGGCTTCGTGTTTTTCATGAGCAAAATGAGTTAGTTAAAGTTGATGAACTTTAACTAACTTACACCCTTAAAACTATCTTTATGTAGGTAACACACTGTAATCCATCAGCAAACCTTTGCAATGGCCCCCAACGATAAAATAGCCAACTTTCTGAGTACAACCTATGTGCTATGTACATATATTGCCTCTCCAGATTCTCACAGAATTCTAAGGAGTTGTTAGTATCCCCATTTTACAGACAAGGAAACTGAAATTCACAGAGGTAAGAAATGTCTTCTCCAGATAAAAAGCCATGCAGGTGCAATTCAAACCTAGGCCTGTCTGATGGCAAAGTCAGTGCCCACCATTGAACAGTAACATTCTTTCAGATTAGATTAGGCTGAAATAAGCTTAAACACCAGACCCAGCCAGGAAGTGGAGCTCCCTATTCCCAGGACCAAAGAGGGTCATCCCAAGGGCATTTTGGCTGAATGAGAGCCAGAGAAAACTGGCACTCCCTCCAGAAAACCCAGAACTGGCCATGTTGGGGTAAGTGACTGACTCACAGAGCTAGAATGTGTCTTTGAAGTCACCTAGTGCAACCTGTCACAGCCATCAGATACTCAAGCACCTAGCAAGGCAGCCTGATGGGGAGGAGAGACCCTGACCAGAGGTCAGGACACATGGGTTCCAGACCAGCTCTATCACAGCCTCGCTGTAGGCTCTTGGGCAACTCATGTTCTCTCCAGACTTCAATTCCTGTCAGAATACAGATGAGCCCCAATGGTGGGAAGTAGGCATATGTGTGTTAAGAAGCTCCTATGTATTAAGGAACACTTACATTTTAAGCTACTTGAAGGCAGGGACTGTGTGTGTTTTCTATTCATAACCCTATCTCCAGTGCCTTGCACATAGTAGAGGCTCAGTAAGTGTTAGTTGAATGGACGCATCAATTATATTAACAACTTTACCTTGTGACCTGGTATTAGGCAAAGGCATTACTTCTTTTTTTATTGAGGTACAATTCATATAACATAAAGTTACCATTTTAAAGTAAACAATTCGATGGTGTTTAGTACATTCATATATTATGCAACCACCAACCCTATGTGGTTCTATAACATTTTCATCATCCCCTTTAGCAGCTACATCCCATTCTCTCCTCCCCTCACTTCCTGACAACCATCAGTTTGCTTTCTGTTTCTATGAATTTGCGTATTGTGAATTTAAGTTATTATTATTAGTTATTATTAGATAAATAAAGAAGCTGTTATGCACCAGGCACAGTGTAAGGCATTTCCCATGCATTCTCTGAGGATTCCTCCATCTCAGACATTCTGCTGTCTTCTGGCACAGAGAATCAACTATACAAAATGTGATTTCCCCAACAATGAGCCCAAAGGGGAGGAAATTTCCTTTAGTTGGAGAAGGGGACACTGAGTGTCTCTTTTCTCTACTACTGGCAGCCTTTACGCCTCTGCTCCTCTTTCTGCCACCAAGAGCAGAGCTGACTGTCCTTCCACAGATCTCAGATCCAAGAGCAAAGGCCAGCACTGGTGACTGAGATCCAGTGATCCAACAGGCCCAGAGAGAGAAAGCTATAAGAAGATGTAAGAGAGGAAAGCAGGTCAGGACAGACAGATCCACCCAGAAGCCCAGGAAGGATGAGTCAGCCCTCTTGGCCCTTTCTTGGTCTCTTCTCCCTTCCTTGAACAGCAGACAGACACAAAAGGTGAGAGAATAGCCAAGGTCAGTCCCAGGAAGCAATGGACAAAGACGAGGAGGATTCAAAGTTTGTGGGGAAGGCCAGGCACGGTGGCTCACACCTGTAATCTCAACACTTTGGGAGGCCTAAGCAGGAGGACCATGAGGTCAGGATTTCGAGACCAGCCTGGCCAACACAGTGAAACTCCATCTCTACTAAAAATACAAAAATTTGCCTGGCATATTGGTGCATGCCTATAGTCCCAGCTACTCAGGAGACTGAAGCAGGAGAATCGCTTGAATTGGGGAGGCAGAGGTTGCAGTGAGCCAAGATTGCACAACTGCACTCAAGCCTGAGAGACAAAGCGAGACTCTGTCTCAAAAAAAAAAAAAAAATATGTGTGGAGAGGCAACTAGTGCATGTTGCAGACCGAGAGCCGCAGATGTAGGAGACAGTGCCCTGGGGAGAGGAGGAGGCCTGTGAGAGGGAGAGGAGGCTAGCAGCCTCAGAGCATGGGGCAGTGCCATACCAGGAAGCAGATGAGGCATGGCTATCCAAGACAAGAATATACGATTTTCTGGCCCAAGTCACTTTCCAGGACCATCTGCCACGACTTCTACGGCAACCTGCTAAGAGCTGTCCTCAGCATCCCTCCCCACAGGACAGTGAATCACCATGACCAATTTCTTCTGTCCCCTACAACTGAGCAACAGTTCAAATAGGTTGCCTCAGTCAGGAGAGAGACAAACCAGCCAGTTTCTGCCTCCAAATCTGAAATAGCCAGGGCATCCTTTGGCTGGGGCAGAGCTGGGGCCAAAGCTTCTCCATGTGTCATGGGATATGAGCTCATCCTCATTATGTTGGGTGGGGATTGAACAGTTACCCAGACTTGTCATGTGGACCTGGAGCTTATGAGGTCATTCAGACGGGCAGTGAAAGAACCTCCCCCATTACATGAATGCCTGTCTCCCAAATGGGCAACCTGTGGGCGGAATATGGGACTTCTCAGCCCTAGAATGCTGAGGTCTCCCCTACCCCTCCTTTGCATACATACACACACAAACACTCCCGCAGTTTTATCCACTGACCTCTTTCCCACACCCTAGCTTTGCCCAGCGGTTAAAGGCTCACACATACCATCTTCTCCTTAAGACTCTTATTATGCCGTGAGTCAGAGGGCGGGAGGCAGATCTGGCAGATACTGAGCCCTGCTAACCCATAAGACTGGTGTGACTTCCTTGATCCAAGTCTGCTGCCCTGGACTGACTGTCATGGGCTGGGAAGAGTCAGATTCCCCCCAGATGAGGTCAGCAGCAGAGCACAAGGGCATCAGTGCCGAAGTAAGGATGCTTGATTAGTTCTTTAAGGCAGAGTGGGTTGTGCTTCCTCTGCCCCAGAAAATGGCACATTCCCTGTTCTATGGGAAAAAGAATATGAGGTCCCAGGGTGGGCTCAGGGAACAGAGAGGTCATGAGGAGATGATAGCATTGCAGAAACCAAGGGTCCCTTGTGAGCCCTCCATCCGTCTTTTTAGACATGGTCCAGGAATATGACAAAATTAGCGCTTTAAACAGATTTACTTGGCGTTAAGAGAAAGGTGCCTGTCAGGAAAACTATGGGGAATCAAGACACTTCTCAAAATTAGCCCCGCTGAGTATTGTCTTTATAATTCCTTCTTTTTGGATTAGATTGTAAAAAAGAGAGTTTAAATGAATGATGTCCATATAATAAACTATTAACCAACCATTAAAAAGAAGGGGAAGAAATAAATCAGTTTCATTTCTACACATACATACAGACACACACATATAAACATTGATCAACACTAAAATGTTTAATAGTCATTATTTTCGGGTGGTAAGATTCACTGTTCTTCACCGAACACTTGTAGAGCACATATTATATGCAGTGGTTTTGATAGATTCTAGGGGCACAGTGGAAAACATACCAGGTATACCCTGCTCTTAGCTTATTTTCCAGTGGGAGAGATAGATAATAAGCAAATGAACAAATGCAAATAAAATAACTCTAGACTGTTATAAGTGAAATGAAGTACGAATCCTTTAGATATGGTACACAGAGAAGGATCTCTGACAAACCCCAACATTGACACTGAAGCTGAAAGGTATAAAAGAGCCAGAGACCTGGGGAGGTGCCTGTGGGCAGAAGGAGAGCAGGTGCCAAGCACCCAGGTGGAGAGCTCTGGGTTCATCTCAAGAACCAAAGGCCCTCAGTGAGGCAGGAATATACCCTTCAGGGAGAGATTGGCATGAATTGGGGTCCCAGAGGAAGGCAGAAGCCAGGTACCCGGGGCCTTTTAAACCACAGCAATGAGTTTGAATGTTATTTCAAGTGTGCTGGCGCACTGTTGGGACTGGGGAGAGATGTGCTCAAATCCCCACTCTGAAAGATTTCTTAAGCTATTTCTAGAGTATGGTTTAGAACAGGAAATGAATGATTTGATTCTGATCTTTATACCTTCATGCATTTAAAAAAGTACTTAAGAAAGTTGTTTGGTTTGTCATTATAAAAACAATACCTATTTTTATGTTGTGCATATTCAGTCCTGTTCCTTGCCTAGAGTGGGCCATGCTTTGGAGTTCTTGTGAGCATGGCATTCCTGAGAACTTCTCTAATTGCAGTCTCGGGCATGGAGGTTGGGCAGCAAGTGGCAGCAGCAGAGGACTCCTAGAAGTCTTCTACTTGACTCTACTTGGCCTAAAGTCAGACTCCCCCACCAAAGACAGAGTTTATTTCCACACAGAATTGAGTTAAAAATATATTCTGAGAGAGGATGGGCTGTGGCTCAAGCGAACACCCCAGAAATACCACCCCTTCATGGGAAGTGACTCTTTCTATCTTCAAAGCATATGACCCAGCCTGGACATCCCTGAAAGACACATAACTTTCCATTTCATGCCCTTGAAAGTGAATCTTTTGGCCTAATAATGAGAACAAACTCATTGTGAAAGTGGAAAAATTGAGATTTGGAGCAGAAGTTTGACTAAGGTCACAAAACAGTAGGATGCCTCACTCAGCTCCCTGCGCCCAGGTCATAAAAGCATCACAGGAATAGTTGAGCTCCCAGAATCCTCTGGCCAGGCAGGAGCTGTGTGTCCCTGGGAAATGGGGCCCTGAAGGGTTTGCTGCTTAAGATGCCTGTGGTGAGTCAGGAAGGGGCTAGAGGAAGTTGACCAACTAGAGTGGTGAAACCTGTCCATCACCTTCAACCTGGAGGGAGGCCAGGCTGGGGAATGATATAAAGAGTGCCCTGACTCCTGCTCAGCTCAGCACTCCACCAAAGCCTCTGCCTCAGCCTTACTGTGAGTCTGGTAAGTGTCGGATGGTAGAACCAGGGTTGGGACTTGGGACCTCCAACAGCATACAACGTGGGAGTGGGCAGCCTGGGTGGGGGTGGGCATTGATCTGGGGCTGGATTCAGCTGGACTTTCATTCTAGGGGGTCTCAGGTCAGCGTACTGAGAGAAAAGTACCTTGGCACAAAAGTGCAGAACAGAGAGTAATCATCCTATGTCCCATATTTTCTTGTGACCATATTTTTGGAGTTGTGTGTGAGAGAGAAATATGGAAGGAAGGAGGGGAGTAGCAGTCAATTTCTTTCCTAAATCTCTTGGGTTTTTGACTGACCATCATTTTGCCTTCTTTATGGAGGGAGAGGTTCAGGAAAAAGCTTCTACCTTTTGGCTATGCTGCACAGAAGGGTTGGCAGGATATGGAAACCTTTCTATTTGGAGAAACCTAGGCAGAGCTGGGGCAGGAAAACTCAACTTAGAAGTATAAGTCTTGGAAGAACAAGCTCCAATTCTCAGCAACCTCCCAGCTCCCCCAAGCCCCACCCCAGACACCAGGACTGCAGCTAAACTTCAGAAGGTCAGGAGAGAAAGGAGCCCTGGGGTTGAATAGGCCAACCTGCTGGCTTTACATAGGGGAAATCCAAGTCCCAGGAGACTAAGTGACTTGCCCAGAAACACACAGCATTCCAATGGGAGATGTAGGTCCACAGTATTTCATGTGTCTCCAGTCTGGAGCTCACACCATGACCTCCTGGATCCTCTCTGGCACAGCCTATTGGTTTTCTAGGACTTGGTGTTTTCTAAGAGACGTTTCGTTCCCTAAGGTCTTACTCCTCACTGTGACATAATCCCAGAACACATCTCTGTTCCTTGGTCAGTGGAGCGATGAGGGTGCACACAAGGACTAGACAAGAGCAGACAGTGAGCTGGCACCTGGCCCACCCTTGCAGAACAGCCCTGCAGAGAGATCTTGTTGGCTCTCACCTGGGAACAAGGAGACTCCTAGGAGGACCTTTCCCTGCTCCTCCCTATTTCCACCCTTCACTCTCTGCTGCTTTTGGGAAATGATAGTCCAGAGGTGGTAGGACAGTACCCTGCCCAAGGGAAGAGGTGATGCTAAAAAATCATGTACTTCTGCAGATTTCCAAGGTTTCATCTACTTCCTTTGCCTTCAGCCTGTGCATCAGACCTCTTCTGTCTTTCAGGTTGACAACAGCTTCTAAGATGTCCCAGCAACACACACTGCCAGTGACCCTCTCCCCTGCCCTCAGTCAGGAGCTCCTCAAGACTGTTCCTCCTCCAGTCAATACCCAGCAGGAGCAAATGAAGCAGCCAACTCCACTGCCTCCCCCGTGCCAGAAGGTGTCTGTCGAGCTCCCAGTGGAGGTCCCACTAAAGCAAGAGGAAAAGCACGTGACTATTGTAAAGGGAGTGCCTGAGCAAGAATGTGAGCAGCAGCAGCAGGAGCCACAGAAGCAGGAGCTGCAGCAACAGCACTGGGAACAGCATGAGGAACATCAGAAAGCAGAAAACCCAGAGCAGCAGCTTAAGCAGGAGAAAGCACAAAAGGATCAGCAGCTAAAGGAACAGCTGGAAGAAGAGAAGAAGCTCTTAGACAAGCAACTGGATCAAGAGCTAGTCAAGAGAGATGAGCAACTGGGAATGAAGAAAGAGCAACTGTTGGAGCTCCCAGAGCAGCAGCAGGGGCACCTGAAACACCTGGAGCAGCAGGAGGGGCAACTGGAGCTCCCAGAGCAGCAGGAGGGACAGCTGAAGCACCTGGAGCAGCAGGAGGGGCAGCTGAAGCATCTGGAACACCAGGAGGGGCAGCTGGAGCTCCCAGAGCAGCAGGAGGGACAGCTGAAGCACCTGGAGCAGCAGGAGGGGCAGCTGAAGCATCTGGAACACCAGGAGGTGCAGCTGGACCTCCCAGAGCAACAGGTGGGGCAGTTGAAGCATATGGAGCAGCAGGTGGAGCAGCTGAAGCACCTGGAGCAGCAGGAGGAGCAGCTGGAGCATCTGGAGCAGCAGAAGGGGCAGCTGGAGCATCTGGAGCAGCAGAAGGGGCAGCTGGAGCACCTGGAGCAGCAGGAGGGGCAGGTGGAGCACCTGGAGCAGCAGGAGGGGCAGCTGAAGCACCTAGAGGAGGAGAAGGGGCAGTTGAAGCATCTGGAGCAGCAGGAGGGGCAACTGGAGCTCCCAGAGCAGCAGGTGGGGCAGCTGAAGCACCTGGAGCAGCAGGAGGAGCAGCTGGAGCATCTGGAGCAGCAGAAGGGGCAGCTGGAGCAGCAAGAGGGGCAGCTGGAGCACCTGGAGCAGCAGGAGGGGCAGGTGGAGCACCTGGAGCAGCAGGAGGGGCAGCTGAAGCACCTAGAGGAGCAGAAGGGGCAGTTGAAGCATCTGGAGCAGCAGGAGGGGCAACTGGAGCTCCCAGAGCAGCAGGTGGGGCAGCCAAAGCACCTGGAGCAGAAGGAGAAGCAGCTGGAGCTCCCAGAGCAGAAAGAGGGGCAGCTGAATCACCTGGAGAAGCAGGAGGCACAGCTGGAGCTCCCAGAGCAGCAGGTGGCACAGCCAAAGCACCTGGAGCAACAGGAAAAGCATCTAGAGCACCCAGAGCAGCAGGAGGGACAACTAAAACATCTGGAGCAGCAGGAGGGGCAGCTGGAGCAGCCCATGTTTGCCCCAGCTCCAGGCCAGATCCAAGACATCCAACCAGCCCTGCCCACAAAGGGAGAAGTATTTCTTCCTGTAGAGCAGCAACAGCAGCAGAAGCAGGAGGTGCAATGGCCACTCAAACATAAATAACCACCTGCAATCCAGAGGCCCTTAGATCGTCTCATACAAGGGAAGAGAGAACCATGGGCCCCACTTATTTCGGGTCCCCTAGGTGGCCCGTCTCATCTGTGAACTTGACTCTGTCCGTCTACATGTCTCTTTAATGGGGTGGGGGTGGAAGAGAGGTAATTATTGTCCAGTGCCACCCCCAATGAGCCCAATCCCAACCTCAGGTGAGCAGAGCCTCTACTTGAGGGACTATTGTCACTATAGGAATCCTTATTTCCCCAGTGTTGAAGCTGAATCGGTGAGTGTGTACAATGATTCATAATAAATCCTGGGAGTCTTGGGATCCTACATTCTCTTTAGCCTTTTCTTCTCTCTCACCACATAAAAACCTGTGTATGGGTCAATAGCTGAAAGAGACTCCCATGGCCCATTCTTAAAGGAGGACAGATATCTTGACCCTTTGAAAATTTTGGTCCCCAAACCACTCAATAGATCCAACAGTTCCTAAAAAAGAAACAAAATCCAAATCAAACAAAAACAAAATCAGCTTCACTTAATGCACTTGAAAACAACACTTACCAGCCATGAAAAGGGGATACGTTGTTCTGGTTGCATCTCAGTCCAACACTACCTTCCACCACAACACCACACCCAACCCCTGGCAGAGCCCACTGTACACTTCTGCTCCCGACTCAGCTCCTCTCAGGAGAGGGACTGGGAAGATGCTAGGAAAGCTTGGGGGCTCCTTCTGGGTTCTAGTCTCTTCCCTGGAAACATTTCCAGGCTCTTCTGCTTGGGTTTTCTCTCTTAGAAAATCTCATGATTTCCAAAAGTCTTATGGTCTGCCTGCTTGACTGAGGAAGACTTTAGAAAAGCAATAGCAGTAGAATTGGGCAAGGTGGAGAGAAGAGGTGTTCCAGATCATCTCTGAGGGAAAGTGACAGCGTTATTAAAGGAAGTAAAGGTTGGGCCAGCAGCAGTCATGGAAGTCAAAACTACTGACTAAGCTGGAGAAATACAGACCCAGTCACTGCAGGTGTCACCCTCCTGCTACCTGGCTCCCTGACATTTCCATAGCATTTACTGCCATCAATCATATCAGGACCTGGGACTCTCCTTTCCTGGGAAAAGCACTGCCTTTAATTCTTCAAACTGCTCACTTTTAACTATTTAACCACCACATTTTAGGCAGGCTGTATCAAGCTATTCAAAGCTATTTTACTGCAGGCACACGAAGATATATCAGGGACTTCCCTACTGAAGTGTCCAGAGACGCTCAAGTTTAATCGATCTGCACAGCATGGCACTTAGCATTCCTTCCTTCCCACCCAACCCCAGCAACACTCACCATGTTTCCTCCTTAGGTGTTCTCTCATTGAGTTCAGAAAACTGCCATTGCCATGTGTGTATTCACAATCATTCCTCATTCTTCCTCTTCTTCCCTACCCCCATCAAGGATCAAGTCAAGTCGTGAAGTCGTTTCTCACCTGAACTGTTGCAACACCCTTCCAACTGGTCTTTCTTGCTCTCTATCTCCCCCCACCCTGCCATCCACTCATCACTCAGAGGACAGGGTGTTCACTTAAAATTCTAATCTAACCACATCCCTCCTTAGGTTAGCACTTGTCAGGGGTTCTCATAACTTAGACCATGAGAAGGCAGGCTCAAGTCCTCCTAACAGCAGGGTTGGGTAGGACTGGGCAGGGAGACTGGGGACAGAAGGCACAGTAATCAGAAGCACCCAGGGTGTGTCACATTTTCTTAGTTGATTTTTTAAAAATAGACATTTTTTAGGACAGCATCAGATTTGTAGAAAAGTTAAGAAAATACTAGAGTTCTCATATATTTCACACACAGTTTCCCCTATTATTAATATTTTACATGAGCAGGGTACATTTGCTACAAACTATCACAACTCAATACGATATTATTAGCTGAAGTTCCTGGTTTATTCAGATGTCCTTAGTTTCACCTAATATGTTTTCACTCTTTCAATATCCCGTCCAGCATATCATGTTGTGTGTACTTGTCTCCTTAGGCTTCTCCCTTGACAGAGTCCGTTCCTCAGACATTTTTGGTGTTGTTTTGATGACCTTGACAGTTGTGAGGGGTGCTGGTCAGAAATTTTGTAGGATATCCCTCAATTTGTATTATATTTGATGTTTTTCTCATGATTAGATTGGGGTATGGGTTTTTCAGAGGAAGACCACAGAGGTAAAGTGTTATTCACTCTTACCACATCACATAAAGTATATGTATATCAGACATGACTCATCACAGTTGCTGTTAAACTTGATCACTTAGCTGAGACAATGTGTGTCAGGTTTCTCCACTGTAAAGTTATTCTCACCCTCCCACAATGCCCCCTTCTATACTGTACTCTGGAAAGAAGTCACTATGCAAAGCTCACCATTAAAAAGTGGAGTGTAAAGTTTCCATCACTGAGGACGGAGAGTCTACGTAAGTTCATAAGTTATTTGGAATTTTGTCCCCACCCTATTTATTTATATTAGTAAGGATTCATGACTAGTTATTTTGTACTATGGGCTACAACCCAATAGTACTTTATTTATTTGTTTGTTCAAATTGTTCCACTTTAGCCATTGTGAGCTCTTTCATTGGCTCCTGTGTTCATTAAAATATACTCCCATCAATATGGGTTTTTTTATTTTATTTTATGTATGTATGTTCAATTTGTTTTGTTTTGTTTTGTTTTTGCATACTTCCTTACTTTCTGACACTACAGGATACTCCAGGCTCATCTTGTATATTTCCTGCCCCAGTCCTAGAATTAACAATTTCTTCAAGGAGTCCCATTTCATTTTATTGGAGAATGGTATTAGAAACCAAGAACTGGGAACTGGGTATGGCCATTACTCCTGGGGTATCATTTCTTTAAGCCCTCTTAACTGGCAAAGGAAGTATATATGCGTATAGTATCCTGTGTGTGTGGCATATATGTGTGTTTTCTAGTAATGGCCTGTATCTATATTAAGCTAAATAGAGTTCATACTAATGTCTCCAACTATAATTTACTACATGGATCTTCCTAGCCTCCTCCCCTTTCCTATCTGAAAATTCTCACTCCAACTGTGAGAAACCTGGCCCCCAATTGCCATCTATTTTCTTAATTATTCATTTTCCGTATTCAGAAGTGACTGTACTGTTTTAGATTCCCACTAGCAATGAGTTCTTCCTGTTGTCTGTTATTTTCACCAGCATTTGGTGTGAGCTTTTTGAATTTTAGCCATATTTATAGGTGCATAGTTATATTCCATTGTTTCAATTTACAATTTTCTTAGACATCATGTTAAGCATATACTCATATGCTTTTTGCCATCTTCATATCTTCTTTTATGAGGTGTTCAGATCTTCTGCCCATTTTTTAAATTGAGTTGTTCATTTTCTTTCTGTTGAGTTTCTAAAATTATTTTATATATTGGGATTATCAGCTATCTGTTTGGCAAATATTTTCTCCTGGCCTGCGGCTGCAGCTTGTCTTTTCGTTCTGTTAACAATGTCTTTTGCAAAGCACTTGTTTATAATTGTAATGAAGTCCAACTTATCAATTTTTTTCAAGAATCACACTGTGGTATTGTATCTAAAGACTCATCAACAAACCCAAGATCACTTACATTTTCTCCCATATTATCCTATAGAAGTTTTAATTTTACATCCTTCATTTAGGACTATGATATAATGAATTGATGGGTCTGAAATCATTATTTTGTATCTGGGTATCCAGTTGTTTCAACACACGACACCTCTCTTTGACCCCTTACTCAATCTGCCTGGTACCAAGGGTAAAAAAAAATTCTCCCAACTCGTGGTTTTTACAATGGAAAAAGATCAAGGTGAACAATCAGCTTCCCCACCGTCTTGGGTTCCCTGGCAGGAGACCTGTCCCTACTTCAACCCATGGGAAACATCATAAATGCCTGAAGGCAGACATATCCCTGAGGTCAGCCAGAACCAAAGTCGGGGGTGGGGCTACCATCCCCAGCCCTGGAAATTCTGTACTGTAGCTCTGCCAAAGGAGATGCCCAATCAGACTGGCTGTTCAGCAGCATCGCACTGTGAGAGATACATTTCCCAGGTCCCCAGGTCACAAGTTCCCATGTGTTGAAAAGATTATTTCCATAGTGCTTTTATGTTTAAAGTGGGTTTCTTCTAGGCAACATATAGTCAGATATTGGTTTTTATCTATGCTTATAATCCTTGTCATTTTACTGATATATTTAGACCATTCACATTTGAAGTGATTTGTGATATAACTGGATTATTATCTACCATGTTTGGAGCTGTTTTTTATTCATAGCACTTTTGTTCTTTTCCTGTTTTTCTGCTTTCTCTAGTTTTAATTGAGATTTTATTATTTTCATTTTATCTTCTTTGTTAGTATATAATTATATAAATAATTATGTTTACTTTTAAATATTAGTGGTTTCCCTGGAGTTTAAAATATACATTTACAACAAATATAAGTCCACTTTGAAGTAACACTATACTGCTTTACAGGTAGTGCAGATAACTCATAACTGTATTCTCAACTCTTCTTGCTGTCAT